>NC_140578.1:27141722-28356722 GCF_057381845.1 Rhamphochromis longiceps | reverse complement strand
GCCTTTTATATTTATAAATAAAAGGGTGCGACTGGTGGTCAGAACAGTTTATCAGAATATCTGTTTTACAGCCTATAATGACAATTTCAGATCCCACATCAAGCATTCAAGCCGTATTGTGTACTCCACACATTTTATCTCAGTTTAGGTACCTAAATATAGAAGTGGTGTTTTTTTTCAGTTGCATGGATAATATTTCTGATCCATCAGTGGATCAGATGGCTACAGTTTTGAGACAGTAATTATAAAGTGACCAGAAACATAATTGCAGTTAAATGGCAACTATGCAACTACAGCTGTGGTCAGAAGTTTACGTGCACTCATTATAAACATGAATGTCAGGGTAATCTTTGGACTTTTAATGATTTCTTTGAATTGTTCTTTTTCCAGGGTGGAATGATTGTACAGCATCCATCTTTAATGACTTTAAATACGAACCTCTTGTACAATTCTGGATGGATATTTGACCACTCTTCATTTGGAAGAATTTGTAGAGTTCATTTAAACTGGTTGGTTTCCTAGCACAGACCCAGCATTTAAGTATAGTCCCCAAATTTGGATAAAACTAGCCTGCTTTATCCACTCCAAAACCAGTTTTGATGTGTTTGAGATCATTGTCCTGTTGGAACACTTGTATCCAGGTTTCAGCAGTATAGCTGCTAATTTGAGGTGAAGTTTGACATGTTTGACAGTCAGTACCGTGTTCTTAGGTTTGAAAGCCTTAAACATGCATCTTGTCATTGTGGCCAAATAGCTCAACCCTTGATCCTTCAATTTCCTCTGAGGGTGACAGTGGGTCTTCTTCCAGATCTCTGCATAGTGGTGACAGAGCCAAATGACTTGTACTTACACACAGTACAGTTCTCCTTGTTATATCTTCACTGAGTTCCTTGGACTTTCCCATTGTTCTGAGTATTGGTCAGTCCAATGAGTGCTGTCAAACAAGTCCTTATTATGTTGCAAAGAGAAACCACCACTAGTTGTCAATTATTATTGCTAATGAGAAGTTAAAAAATATTGTAGAACCTTCAGCAGCACTTTAAAGATTTGACTAAGTGTACATATTTGAGACTCTATGTATACTTTTCACATTGTGTGGATTAGAAAATTTCCAAAGTAAATTAAAAACCAGTTCTTGTCGTTCTAAAATAATTAACGATGTATGCTGTACCATAATTCTACACTGGGAAAAAGAAATCACAGTTCACAGAAATCCTTAGAAGAAAAAAATGACCATAAAATTCATGCCCGTTGTGTATATGTGTGTAAACTGATGGAAAGTGAGTTTAAGACTGATTATAAAAACCAAACTTGTAAGTAAATTTGAGAAAGGAACAGGAAAACATGAGAAGCAAGGTTGCAAAACACAACTCACAGAAAGCACTTTAAATAATGTGAAATGGCTCCAACTGCAGTTGTTTTCGTGACTGTCTTGGCCCATGCAGATTCTTTAAAAAATTAGAACTAAGGATAAATCGTTTGAGTTTTGTATTGTTGATTTTTCCAGAGATGGGTATGGCATGCAAGCTAAAAATAAATATGTAAATCTCCATTGTCTTCCTGCTAATTTATTAATAGGCCTCCTTTGTAATGAAAGATTGCATATGTGCACTGATATCAATACTGGACAAGACAACAGATGAATAAAAATGTGTCCTCACTGTCACTTTAGACAGTCAGGTGGAAACGTGCATCTGTAAGTGGACTGACTCCCATAGGGTCTACATTAATACCAACAACAAATGTGTAGTTTCAGTTCTGATGTGTAGATGAAACAAAAGGCTCCATGCCACATTTCCCCGTCTGTTAAACAGCCTACTGTTTTGTTTCAGGGAAATGCATTTTACAGTGTGTCTCTCAGTTGGATGATGTGCTGTATGTTTATAATAATAATAATAATAATAATAATAATAAATTTTATTTATGAGCGCCTTTCAAGTCACCCAAGGACACTTTACAATAGAATAAAACACTTAGTAAAACAATGGCAGAATAAGAACAATAAAATAAAGCACAAGATAAAATGAACAAATGTTTATGTGTTGCCAAACTATTTCCAAGCACCTGCAAGGTGCGGCAGTAGACTCACTGCAGGACAGATTTACCGGCCAAGAAACAGGTTTGATTTGCACAAGTTAACCACTGGTGGCCACAATAGTCAGTTTAATGATTCTAATTTTCAAGAACACACATTTTGATAATGTTGTTTATTATTGGCAACTAAAAAACTGTGTGATTTGAAAGAATATTTCAAGAAATTACAGCACTGTGCAAAACTCTCAAGCCACCTCTCATTTCTTTATATTTTGTGAGGAAAATAGGAGAAAATAGGAGAAAGGGTTAGGGAAGACATGGAAAAGACATGGAAAGACATTATATGCAGCAAAAACAGAGTTTGTACAATTACTGTACTGAACCTTTATTCTTCAGCACAGTCTGAACTCTCTTAGGCAGCTTTCTTGTCATTTCTTTAAGTAGTCTTCGGGAATAGTTCTCCAGACTTCTCCAAGGACATTCAAAGCTCTTCTTTGGATGTTTCTGCCTTTTGTTCTGTTCTCTGTCGACATGATCCCACACTGCCTCAGTAATGTTGAGGTCCAGGCTCTGGGGAGGCCGATCCATGACTGGCAGTGTGTTTGGGATCACTGTCATGCTGAAAAATAAAGCCTTTGCTTTAGCCTGGAGAAATAGTTTGCTGCTTTATAAGAAAGCCCTCCGCAAAGCCAGAACATCTTACTATTCATCACTGATTGAAGAAAATAAGAACAACCCCAGGTTTCTCTTCAGCACTGTAGCCAGGCTGACAAAAAGTCAGAGCTCTTTTGAGCCAACAATCCCTTTAACGTTAACTAGTAATGACTTCATGAACTTCTTCACAAATAAAATTTTTATCATTAGAGAAAAAATTACCAGTAATCATCCCACAGATGTAATATTATCTACAGCTACTCTTAGTACCATTGATGTTAAGTTAGACTCTTTTTCTCTAATTGATCTTTCTGAGTTAACTTCAATAATTACTTCCTCCAAACCATCAACGTGTCTTTTAGACCCCATTCCTACAAAACTGCTCAAAGAAGTCCTGCCATTAATTAATTCTTCGATCTTAAATATGATCAACCTATCTCTAATGATCGGCTATGTACCACAGGCCTTCAAGCTAGCTGTAGTTAAACCTTTACTCAAAAAGCCATCTCTAGACCCAGCAGTCTTAGCTAATTATAGGCCAATCTCCAACCTTCCTTTCATATCAAAAATCCTTGAAAGAGTAGTTGTCAAACAGCTAACAGATCATCTGCAGAGGAATGGTTTATTTGAAGAGTTTCAGTCAGGTTTCAGAGCTCAGCACAGCACAGAAACAGCTTTAGTGAAGGTTACAAATGATCTTCTTATGGCCTCTGACAGTGGACTCATCTCTGTGCTTGTCCTGCTAGACCTTAGTCCAGCGTTCGATACTGTCGACCATAATATCCTATTAGAGCGATTAGAACATGCTGTAGGTATTACAGGTACTGCACTGCAGTGGTTTGTATCATATCTATCTAATAGACTCCAATTTGTTCATGTAAATGGAGAGTCCTCTTCACACACTGAGGTTAATTATGGAGTTCCACAGGGTTCAGTGCTAGGACCAATTCTGTTTACATTATACATGCTTCCCTTAGGCAGTATAATTAGAAGACATAGCATACATTTTCACTGCTATGCAGATGACACCCAGCTCTATCTGTCCATGAAGCCAGATAACACACACCAATTAGTTAAACTGCAGGAATGTCTTAAAGACATAAAGACCTGGATGGCCGCTAACTTTCTGCTTCTTAATTCAGATAAAACTGAGGTTATTGTACTCGGCCCTGAAAAGCCTAGAAATATGGTATCTAACCAGATTCTTACTCTGGATGGCATTACCTTGGCCTCCAGTAACGCTGTGAGGAACCTTGGAGTCATTTTTGACCAGGACATGTCCTTCAATGCACATATTAAACAAATATGTAAGACTGCGTTCTTCCATTTGCGCAACATCTCTAAAATTAGAAATATCCTGTCTCAGAGTGACGCTGAAAAACTAGTTCATGCATTTATTACTTCCAGGCTGGACTACTGTAATTCATTATTATCAGGATGTCCAAAAAACTCACTGAAAAGCCTTCAGCTAATCCAAAATGCTGCAGCAAGAGTACTGACAGGGACTAGAAAGAGAGAGCATATTTCTCCTGTTTTGGCTTCCCTTCATTGGCTTCCTGTTAAATCCAGAATTGAATTTAAAATCCTGCTCCTCACATACAAGGTCTTAAATAATCAGGCCACATCTTATCTTAATGACCTTGTAGTACCATATCACCCTATTAGAGCACTTCGCTCTCACTCTGCAGGCCTACTTGTTGTTCCTAGAGTATTTAAAAGTAGAATGGGAGGCAGAGCCTTCAGTTTTCAGGCCCCTCTTCTGTGGAACCAGCTTCCAGTTTGGATTCAGAAGACAGACACTATCTCTACTTTCAAGATTAGGCTTAAAACTTTCCTTTTTGCTAAAGCATATAGTTAGGGCTGGACCAGGTGACCCTGAATCCTCCCTTAGTTATGCTGCAATAGACATAGGCTGCCGGGGGATTCCCATGATGCATTGAGTTTTTCCTTTCCAGTCACCTTTCTCACTCACTATGTATTAACAGACCTCTCTGCATTGAATCATATCTGTTATTAACCTCTGTCTCTCTTCCACAGCATGTCTTTTATCCTGTCTTCCTTCTCTCACCCCAACCGGTCGCAGCAGATGGCCCCGCCCCTCCCTGAGCCTGGTTCTGCCGGAGGTTTCTTCCTGTTAAAAGGGAGTTTTTCCTTCCCACTGTTGCCAAAGTGCTTGCTCATAGGGGGTCATATGATTGTTGGGTTTTTCTCTGTATCTATGAAGCGCCTTGAGGCGACTTATGTTGTGATTTGGCGCTATATAAATAAAATTGAATTGAATTGAATTTGCAGGTCAAATGGGTCCAGTTCTTGTGTAATTTGGCATACCCTTCCATTACTCAGGTCCTCTGTCAAGTCTTTGATGGACTTTTTATCTACTGATAAGACTTTCAGATCCTGTTCATCTGCTGTAGATAGTTTTTTAAAACATTCCCCTTTGTCTTTTGTTCTCCACTTCTCCAGCTGCTTTAAATCTTCTAAGAACACACTGCACACCATGCTGAGATATGAAAAGTTTTGGCCTAATAGCACTTTGATAATCACCGTGTTGCTGAAACATATCACAGTCTGTCGAACTGTGATATGTTTGTTTTTTGTTTTTTGTAACTGCAACTAAAGATATGTGAACAAAATATGTGTTTTTGTGACAGGCTGCTAATAACAAAATGCCCACAGGTACAATTTAAAATGGGTTCTTTTCTAAGCTGTCTGTCGAGAAAAGAGTTAGGTGCATTTTTTCTTGCTTAAATGAGTCAAAGGTCAGTGTTAAGTCACATATGAAACAAAAAGAAAAATGGTCAGGTTCAAGGACTGGACTGGAAATGTGTGAAAAAGCAGCCAAAGAAACCTTAAAAATAAACTTCAGAAGGCCCGGAGACATAATGCTCACAATAACACTTTATTTTGTCATTACCTTACCTGAATATGTTTGTTAAGGAAACATTTATTTTGTGAAACTGGAAGAAGGTGATTTTGATGTTGGCAGCATCTTTACAGCTACATGGATACTGAATTAGCAGTACCACTAAAGAATGTCTGAGAATAAGTTTTTGCTGGTACAGAAGCTGATGACATGGGTAACATTTTTATGACTTTTTTCTAGCAGACTAAACCCCCTTTTTAAACATAACATTTCAAGAGTAATTTGAAAAATCATTTGTAGAAATCCGGTGCAGAAGTTACGCAAAAAAAACCCGTTTTCACTTGGAAGTTGCATCAACAAAACAAATTTAAAGCAGTTAATAAGCAGACTTAGATGAGTTGTTAGTAAAGGCAGAATCAGGTGCTTGTAATTCTCTTTAGTGTTTTAAATACTGAATGCATACTTTCCTTAAAAGCACTTCAATCAATCAATCAATCAATCAATCAATCAATCAATCAAGGCTTTATTCGCCACGTGCAGGTTGCCCTGCAGTGAAATAGGACCCCCCCCCCCCCCCCCCCCCCCGACCTTACACACACAACACAGACATCACATGGGGATACAGGTCGGAGATCGGTAGCGTTACAGAAAAAATATACACTACAAGAGGTTCTTATAAGAAATATACACTACAATGGGAAAGTACAAGAGGAAAAAAAGAGACCTGTACTCATGCTGGGCTCCTGGGAGGACAGCATGAGAACAGGAAAAGAAAAAAACTCCTCTGCACAAAAAAGTCCACAGCACAACATTATGGAACACGTGACAAGCCACAGGGTCGGGTGGAGGGTGAGGAGTAAACCGAAGCAAACACAGCAGCCATCCTGCCCAGCGCTACCATTCCAGCGCGGGCTCAGACCCGCCATGTTCCCAGGAGGGAACAAGCATCGAAGGCGTTTGGAAAGGGAGGGGGGATGAGTTTGTGCATATCAGTGTATATGTATCTGTGTGCGTTCAGCTGAGACAGTGTCCTTCGCCCTGCTAGGCTAAGTTAACAGTCTTCCAGCCAACCCAGGTGGCCTTGAATGGGAAGGAACAGACTAAACACAGTCGTTATCAGGGTGTTTTTGTTCGGCTCCAGCCTTGCGACCGCAGCTGGCGCCGAGAGGGTATCCGCATGAAGTGATGGTGCTTTTTACTTTAGTGCGAACAGCTCATATTAATTTCAAAGCAGTTCTAACAGTCCAACACTGGTCTCTCAATCTCCCGTTGGAGAGCCGCGAGCTTCTCCATGATGTTATCAAACTTGTGCTCTGTGATGTTGTCATTCTTGTGCTCAAAGAGCCGATTCTGAGAACTCACGACCACAGTGAGCCTCCCCAAGATGTAATCCAATTTGCTCTCAGAGATGTTATTCTGAGCTAGTCCTTCCAAGATGTAATCCAGTCTGCACTCAGAGATCTTATTCTGAGTATTCACAGCAGCCGTAGCCTCTCCAAGGTCTTATCCGTGCTGCACTCAATGAGCCCATTTTGAGAAACTCACGCCTCTTCCCATCGTTTCAATCCCAGCGGGCAGCCTTGTGGGGGTTTGAACAGCTGGTTCCGCTTTCTTAATTCTTCGATAAGTCAGGGCCAAGCCAGCTCCGATCAGCCAGGACCCTGTTACCATGGTTCCGAATAGGTACAGTAGATATCTTCAGCACTCAGGCTCACCCGAGCCCAAACTTCTCATTGAGAAAGGGGTGTCAATTGTATTTAGGGACCAGTTGATCCAATCCATAATTCCTCTTTTAGGTTTTAGAGAACAGACTGTGAGAGAGTGTTCCAGGGAAAAGTAATACAAAAAACACGAGACTAGACAAGGACATAAGAGGCTAAGCAGGGAAGCTAAGGGAGAGGAGGAGGAGGAGAAAAGTGCGACCGCCTTCGTCAAGAGCAAGAGCAAGAGACTTGAAATGCCTCGAGCGCAGTTACAGCACTTCACTACATGTCAATATCTTCTGTTTTATAAAATCAGTCCCGGGAACGTTAAGCGAGTGTACATACACACGGACACACAGTGCTTCTATTGTGTTAAAGTTTACCTTGAGTGAGCGATCAATGTCTTATTGACCCATTATATTTATCTCTCTGTCTTTACAGTGTGATGAAAGTCTCTTTTTATTTTACGTAACAAACAAACATACAGTTTGAGGTCTTTTTGGGGCACGTCTTTGCTCCTCTTCACACTTCAACTCATGTTTCATTCAGTCGTATAATCACACCTGCTTTAGCTACATCGTCCTTTTGTCTTCATCTGCTTTATTAATGTCCTCCACTGCTGATATTCACACATGCATATTACAGATGTGCGAGTATCAAGAGGTCAGCGCAACACATATTTAGTCTTTACATGAAGAATTGTCTGTGTTTTATTCAACATCTCTCCTAACCTTGAATCCCATGGAGGAGCTGAAACAAAACTGTTGCCCTCGTGCACGTCGCTGTTCACTGCTTCCCGCATGTTTCATTTAGCAGACTGCAGCCATCAGTGTTCAGTGACAGGTGAGCGCCTGAAGTCACATTAAAGAGTAACAATAACGACAGCACACTCGACACCTTCCAGGAGAGTATTTTACAAAGAGCTGAACGTAATTATTCCTGTATTGAAGGAAAAAGAAAAGCCCGCAGTTCTTTTTTTAAACTGAATGCTATTATCTGTGCTTTCATAACAACACTGGCTAAAATGACTACATATGAAAGAGGTCACGCTTAATAGCAATGCCACAGTAAATGACCAAAAACTCACAATTTCACATTTGAATTCTGGGCGTTTTCACACCTGTGCTGTTCAGTCGGTTTAAATCCAGCTCTGGTTTGTTTCCTTCCTTTATGAAGATGTGAACACGGTAATCACACTCGGGTGGAGACCGAAACAGCTACACCAAGAACAAACTCAAGAGCACATGATCTAACCTTGGGCTGACTGAACTATTAGTTGTATGCTGTGCATCCTGAGAAGTAGCACAGACCACAGACATGCAGAGTACAGCTTTGTCTGAAATTTGCACATATAAATATAAATGTTAGGAGTAAAAATCTCTGTGTTGTCCAACAGCTTTTAACCTAAAAGTTTTTAGGTTTGTAGTGACATATTTTTTGTTGAACTGGTGTACTGGTGGTATGAAAAGGTTAAAAGGTAAAATAAAATCATAAACCGATCATGACCAGAGTGAACAAACTATAGGTGTTAAACTGCCCTCAGTGTCATTATGCAAAAAACATCAATAAATAAAAATGAGCATTTATTACTCTAAACCAGAAACAGCTGAAACAGAATGTGTAGTGGACAGCAGTGGGATGGCAATGGCTCTCATTCACAAATCATATCTGTGCATAAACCCTGCCTACAAACATTTCATGTACTAATCTGGGACTCATCAATGTTTTCTTACTTGAATTTATTTGTAATGTGTGGATGAATAATAACAATATAAAAGAAACATAATAACTAATTTCATTTTTGTCATTATTTACAGTTTTCTTTGTGATTTATCTAGAAATGTGCTATATAAATACAATTTTACTTACTTACTTTTCTAAAACAATATTAAAAAAATAATCCTCACAGAATTTTGCTTTGCACATTAAAACCACATGTTGTGAATCTCGCTGCTTCTGGGGGATAAATACCGTCTATCTTACATAACCATTCATCTAAAGTGACCATCCTTGCTGGACCCTCCTTGTCCACCACCTGTTTCCTTCTTTTTTTTATGCTCACACTTCAGCTAAATTTTCATTTTCCCAAAGCATTTCATTTTTCCTTGAGCCACAGTGAGCATCTCAGGAAAACTGATACTCAGCAATACTTTTCAATGTTTTTCAGTCCTGAGGAAACACTTTGAAAAGCTGGCCCCTTTGTGAAATCTTCCTCAGAAAATTTTCTTTCAGTTGGAAATTCCCCTGCTTTCTTGGTTTATCAGTGCAGCTTCTCTTAGAGCAACATTAGCCCTACCTTTCTATTACTCATTTAGGTACATTTCTCTGTTTTGAGAAAGGTATGCAGGTATGCGGACTACACATAGTACAAACCTGTTGGTTTTAAATAATTCTGAATGAGCCATTTAATAAATTCATGAAATAATTCATGATTCGTTTCATAAATCTGACAGTAATTTTACATGTGCACATATTTTAAATGTAGGATGGGCACATTTCTAAACAGATATGATTGAATGAATCCCAGCGTTTCTCTGTGTCTGCTGGATGCATAAAAAGTGAAACTATTTGCCGAAGCACGTCCCATATCGACTTTATAATTAATGCTAATATGTCTGAAATATCCTTTTTTTAGAGCCATGATTTGATACATCTACTCTGTCCCTACATGTTCAGAGCTGCTCTGGTGAACCACAAGTTGGAAGTTAAAGTCCTGTATCTGCATCCCTGACAAAAACACGTCCTTTCAATGTAAATTTTACAAAGTTTGTAAGCAACATTTCCTAAAACAAGGTCAAGGCCAAAGTTTTCTTTTTTTTTCCAAAAATGTCTAAACTTCTACATTAACATGCAAAATGGATTTAATTTATCTTTTTTTTTGATTGGAAAACGTGAAAATGTGTTTGATTTTTGAATTGTTGTGGTCTGGAACTTTACTAGGTTTACAAGATACCGTCAATCGATCATGGTCGTGAGTTTTTATGTTGGCTTGCTAATGTTAAAGTGCCTACACATTTCAAATAACGAGCCACATTTTAGATGATCAAATATCTGCCTTCAGAATTTGCATGCCATCTTTTTATTATTATCTTTTAACCTCTGGTACTGATCCCATACTTCGGATTTCCTCTCTGAGATGTGTAAACGCAATAGAATAACTTATGTTCATGACTGACTGAGTCAGTGTGTGTCATAAATTAGATTCTTATAAAACTCATCAATTCCTTTATCAACCTACGTTACTGCAGAGATGTAAGTCAAAATATATAGCTTCCGTTGACTCTTTAAAACTTTGGAAAAAACCTCAGTTAATGCTTTCATACACATGATCATGCACCTGGCATTAACACCAACTACCCAAATACAGTTACATGTCTGAAAAAGCTTCTCGACTTTAAGAGACATAAAGAAGTCCAGACGCTTTTCTTTCCAAGCTCCTTAGACTATGATAACCTGGACTACTGAGAACCTTCATAGACTTACATGTCTTTGTTAATGTGTCTGATCTTCTATACCAGACCTTCCCAAAGTGTGGGGCCCGCCCCCTAGGGGGGGTGCAGAGCCATGGCAGGGGGGACGCGGTATGAAAAGGAAAAAAACAAAATGCTTGGACACTGCTATCATGGGGCAGCCACAGAAACGCAAAGCAGGAGATGAAGCATCGCTGAATATGTTTCCAAACCAACTTCATTCTAAGCCAAAGACTAGAAAATATAGTTAAGCATATCTTCCCTTTGGTTTCACCTGCACAAGTGCCAAGGTAGGTCTCCCCTGCAGAATTGGTTTTCCCGTGCTGGGCTCTTCATATCACGGACAAACAATATCCCACATTCTTGATTTTTAGTTCACAAACACTTGTAATGACTAACAACTAAAGTTACAGTGGGATAAAAATAATATCAGGCTGATCCTGCCACGATTTGTTCCCCCCTTCAAATCACGGACAAACAGTGTCCTACAGCTGTTTATGTTTTTAAATCCAATTTGCACAGAGGCATTTTTTGAAAAATTTATTGATAGCAATGTCAAATTTTATTACACAGAAAAAAAACATCAACTACACATAAAATAATCACACCGTGACGCCTCTGCCTTTGTAAATGGAGGGACAGTAACCTGAAGATAGTCAGATTAACAGTATTTTGTATCTATCTGCCATTCTGCAATTCATCTCATGTAAACAATAACGTGGCTCACAGTGTGACGTGAAAAAAGGCAAATACCCTTTGACGTTGCATGACGAACTCTGTATTCCCGCATGTGCGTGCGGGGGGTCGGGGGCGCGAACATTTTTCTTGTAAAACAAAGGGGGGCCCAGCAAAACCTCTGTTCTATACAATTCCCTTCATGGTCATTTGGCTCTATCAGTCCTTTTCCTTCACGTTGAACATGAAAATAAGACATATCTCAAGGCCTAAATTTGAGTCGATTGCGTGTGTATGTCTTATATATTAATTTCAGTCTTCGGTCCTGTAATTTACTTTATCTTTTCAATCCTTGCCATTATCCTTTCGCAATTGGAAAGGATGCTCTGGTCACCCTTGCCCTTAGTGTGTGTCTGCTTGTGCTTTTGGTTGTAAGCGTACCTCCATGAACACGTGTGTGTCTTTGTCTCCTCCAGGGAAGAGCGGGGTACGTACATTAATGACTGTTTTATGTTTCTTGCTATCTGAGTCTCTTTTATTCACGTTGGCCATGATGGCCTAATATCTGCCTGTCAAACAACTTCTATTCACTCCTCTAACAGACTGGAGACTGATACTTAAGACACACAAAAAACACACACCTACGTATAGAGCGCTCATACCCTCCTCAGCAGATTAGTGGGTGGTGAAGGAGCCACACTGGGCATTATGTACTGTTCTTGCTCCAATCAATTACTATTCATTTATTCCAAAGGAGTGACCGTGCCTTGATCTGAAGAGGTATTATAACTGTGTGTGTGCCTTGCAGTTTATTCAAATCTTTTTTAACAAAACTTTGTCTCTGTTTTATTCTCCTCCCACCTCTGTCACCTTCTGTCTGTATGTTCACTTATTTTTCTTACATGTTCCAGTTTTTCATCCCCCTCCCATCCCTCTCTTTTGTTAGCATCTTTGAGTTTTTCTCTCGCACTTTGATTACTTCCCCTCCTAATTCTTACTGCTCATCATTTTGTCCTTCCTCCTTTGCTTTTCACATCTTTTCAATCAACCCTGTCTCATCAGTTGCTCTCTCCTTGTTTGTTTCCTTTACTGATAATTCATTTCCTTCTTTTCCATGTTTATTTTACAGTCACAAGCCATAGCTTTATTATCTTCGTCCAGCTCATTTCAAATTAACCAATTTCCTACTGGTAATCAGAAAAAAGTTGGGTTAAAGCAGTGGCTCCCAATCTTTTTTTGCTAGGCCCCCCTTTGTTTTACAAGAAAAATGTTCCTCCTCCCCCACCCCCACCCCTTCTCGCACGCACGCACGTACATGCACAAACACAAACGCATCCTCCAACCACACCATTGCTCCATTGCAGTTTCTTTCACACCTCAAACATTTAGTAAACAATTAAGCAAATGCAAGTAATCTGCAATAAATGACAGGTAGTAATAAAATAAACTACTAACTCTTTTAGGCTACGTCCACACCTACACGGGTATTTTTGAAAACGCACCTGTTTCCTACACACGTAAACGGCGTTTCAAATCACCAAAAACTGAGATTTTTTAAAATTCTTTTTTTTTCCGTTTACGTGTGGACGAGGAATACAGAGTTCGTCACGCAGTGTCAAAGGTATGTGCCTTTTTCCACGTCACGCTGTGCGCCACGTTTACATGAGATAAATTGCAGAATGGGAGATAGAGACAAAATACTGTTAATCTTACTATCTTCAGGTTTTACATGCTTACATTAAGACGCAGTTACTCTCCCTCCATTTAGAAAGGCAGAGGTGTCACGGTGTGATTATTTTACTGTAGTTGTTTTTTTTCCTGTGTAATAATATTCAACTTCAACTTTATGGACTTCCTTAAATCCACAAGGAAGCTGTCCCACTCAGACCCATAGTCAGTAGCATAAACTCAGCCACTTATAACATTGCTAAACACCTTGCTACCATCCTTGCTCCTCTCGTGGGGAACACCCCACACCACATCAAGAACTCCACCGACTTCACCGACAAGGTCCAGAAACTTACCCTGGATCCAGATGAAACCATTGTGTCCTTTGATGCAGTCTCTCTCTTCACGGAGGCCGTGGAGACTGTCAGAAAACGATTACAAGAAGACAGCTCCTTGGAAGACAGGACCAACTTCACACCCGATCAAATTTGCACACTGTTAGACCTCTGCCTTACCACAACATACTTCAAATACAACGAAGGCTTCTACAGACAAAAACATGGCTGTGCCATGGGCTCCCCCGTGTCACCTATTGTAGCCAACCTTTACATGGAGGAAGTGGAAAGGAAGGCTCTTGGCTCTTTCAAAGGAAGAGTACCCAGCCACTGGTACAGATATGTAGATGACACCTGGGTCAAAATCAAGACATAAGAAGTGGAATCCTTCACTGCGCACGTTAACTCTGTGGATAAAAACATCAAGTTCACCAGGGAAGACACAAAGGACAACTGTTTGCCTTTCCTGGACTGCGCTGTGCACATTGAAGAGAATGGCAACCTCAACATCGAAGTTTACCGGAAGCCCACACACACAGACCAGTACCTCCTCTTTGACTCCCATCACCCTTTGGAACACAAACTTGGAGTGATTAGGACCCTACACCACCGGGCAGAACATGTTCCCTCTAAACCTGAAGGAAAAAAGAAGGAACACACGCATGTAAAGGAAGGACTCAAAACGTGTGGCTATCCTAAATGGGCGTTCTTAAAGTCAGCAAAAAGTCACAGAAAAGAAGATCAGACACCAGCGAGGGAGGATAAGAAGGACAGACGCAACAACATTGTCATCCCCTATGTAGCCGGTGTATCAGAAAAACTCAGGAGAGTTTTCTCCAAGCATGACACCCTGGTGCATTTCAGACCCAGCAACACGCTCAGACAAAAACTGGTTCACCCGAAAGACAAAACGCCAAAACACAGACTTAACAATATGGTGTATGCTGTACAGTGCAGCGAGGAATGCCCAGACCTCTACATTGGAGAGACCAAACAGCCACTTCACAAGCGCATGGCACAACATAGAAGAGCCACCTCCACATGACAAGACTCAGCTGTCCATCTGCATCTTAAGGATAAAGGACACTCTTTCGAGGATGCCAATGTTCACATTTTGGACAGAGAGGACAGATGGTTTGAAAGAGGAGTGAAAGAAGCCATCTATGTCCACTGTGAGCGACCATCTTTGAACAGAGGCGATGGTTTACGACACCAACTCTCTGCCATCTATAATCCAGTTTTGAGTTCCCTCCCCAGACGCCTTAACGCCCACTCACATCCTGGGCCATCTGATCTCAGGAATTCGCATGATAAGGTGGGGCCAGGTTTCACAATGAACTCACCCAAAACCCTGGCTGATTGGGACCCACACCCAGTTTCACATCTTGGCTCAGGTGATTAGAGGATCATCAGGGGGTCCTTTTGTCCCTCTGTGGGGGGTTACTCCCACTAGGTTTATATCTGGGACTCTCCACCATTTGACCTTAGAACTGAAGAAGCTTCTCGGATGAGAGGTGAAACGTCTTCAAGCAAGTTAAAGAAGTCCAGACGCTTTTTTTTGCAAACTCCTTTGACTACGATGACCTGGATGACTGAGAACCTTCACAGACAATAATATGCAACATTGCTATCAATACATTTTTCAAAAAATGTCTCTCTGTACAAAATGGGTTCAAAAACATAAACAACTGTGGGATACTGTTTGTCCGTGATTTGAAGAGCCCAGCGCTGCTCCCGACACAGGGAAAACCAATTCTGCAGGGGAGACCTACCTTGGCACTTGTGCAGGTGAAACCAAAGGGAGATATATGTGGGCGACCGTGGCTCAGGGGGTTGGGAATCGCATCTGTCGCCGGTTCGATCCCTGGGCTCTCTGTCCTGGTCATTGTGTCCCTGGGCAAGACACTTTACCCTACTTGCCTACTGGTGTTGTCCAGAGGGGCCGATGGCACGATATGGCAGCCTCGCTTCTGTCAGTCTGCCCCAGGGCAGCTGTGGCTACAACTGTAGCTTGCCTCCACCAGTGTATGAATGTGAGAGTGAATGAATAGTGGTATTGTAAAGTGCTTTGGGTGCCTTGAAAAGCGCTATATAAATCCAATCCATTATTATTATATGCTTCACCATATTTTCTAGTCTTTGGCTTAGAATGAAGTTGGTTTGGAAACATATTCAGAGATGCTTCATCTCCTGCGTTACGTTTCCGTGCTAGCAGCGTCCAAGCGTTTTGTCCCCCCCCCCCCCGTTTTCATACTGCGCCCCTCCCCCCTGCAATGGCTCTGCGCCCCCCCATTGCAGAAGCGCATCATTGATTCCCATTTCTTCAGTTGAATCTACGAAAGGTGCCAAAGACACAACAGTTTGACAAACTTAAAACAGTATTTTTGCACCAGTAAGGCAATTTGTAAAACTGCTATTAGCCAAAAACATTCTGTTTATCTCAGCAAGGTGTGCAGTGGGTATCATGAAAAAACTGAGGAAATTGGAGGAACCGGAAAAAATCCAGCAAATACCTGACATGGGACCTGAGAGATTTATACCAAATTACCTTGTCACAATTGATGGAATTATGGACACAAAAAGTACCAGCAGATTTTGATCCACCATGCAATACCATCTGAAAAACATCTGATTGGAACCAGCTTCATTTTTCAGAATGACAATAATCCCAAACACACTGCAAATGCAGTAAAATCATACCTGGATAGGTATGATTGTTAAAAAAAAACAAGAAACCTTGCCGAAACCTTACATGCAGATTCAATTGCATCAATGTACTAAAACAGTAAGTCTTCCTAAAGTGTACTGAAAGGGAACCAGAGGTGTTTTTAACTTATCTTAATGGCGCTTTTTAGCTAGAGACGCTATGGCAATAACCAAGGCAGTATTTTGTGACTGAAATGTTTTAATTTTTAATGCTGTTACAACGTTATTTGAAATGCTAATAGCCAGAGGATTCTTCGTGTGGCCCTTGAAAAAAAAAGTATGCCTTGATTTTAAAATCTAAGACTTCCAAACTCCCACTGCTGTGTCTTTCCACTCCATTGTGTTCATGTAAAGTGTGCAGTAAAGCCTTGTAGTCCTAATAACATCCAATTTGAAACCCTTCACATCCATTACCAACAATACTATTATCCCCCCTCCTCTCTCTCTCTCTCTCTCTCTCTCTCTCTCACACACACACACACACACACACAGACGCACACACTGCATTAGCCTTGGCGGAGAACAATGTGTAGTGGTGACACTGGTCTAAATGGAGTGCTTCATGGTGTGTCTTTGTCTTTGTATTGGGTGCCTGTGTGAGGGGGGCTTGCTCATTTGGCTCATTTTTGAAGAGATGAAAAAGTTCGGAATAAAAAACGAACACTACATTAAACCACTAAGTCTGCTCCTGCTGTTCAGTCAGGGAGTTACTATGCAAATAATGTTTTCTGCTTATTCACAGGATTTTTGCTACTCAGGATATTTGGCAAACATGTGCACACCACCTATTTCTACATGTGCCAAACCGCTGACTTTGGTAAACCAGCCTCCTCACATCTCTCTGAGCATTTTTTGTTCATCTAAGGCTCATCAATATTTTCCTCACTTGTTCTCAACTGTTTTTTTGTTTGTTTTCTACCAAGGTGGCTACAGCCAAAATCCTAGGTTGTAGCCACCTTGCTCTGTACTGCAGATCAACTTCAAAGCACCCAGGTTATCGTTTCCGTATCTGACTTCCTTCATCCTACCCTCTATAAGAAAACCTGTTTCTATATGTAACTGGAGAAGTAAATTAATAAAAGCTTTTTGGACAGTAAGGGTGTAAACAAATCAAACAAATTTTAATCCCTTATCTTGAGCATAACTTGCTCCAGTGCAGACTATGTGTGCAAGTTACCATGGTGATGCATCACGGTAAAAGTGAACCACTTGATGTCCTTACTGAATCATCAGAGCTGAACGGGTGATGGAGAAACAGGTTTACCTTTTAGGTGACATGAATGAGTTGAAGGGAAGTTATGAACTGTTTCTGAGAGACAAATAACACCAGGATCCTTTTTTACATAGCTGACGGCTGGTAACTGTGCAGGGGCGGATCTAGCAAAGTTTTGCCAGGTAGGGCCATTAATGGGGAAAGGGGGGCACAAAGAAATATTTTTCTTTATGTCATTTAATAACTTTGAATAAATAATTATCTGAATCTTACAACAAAAGTGGTAACCTGCTTAAATGTATAGAAATCCATTATTGTATGTAGTAATTAATAAGTCTAATATACACCCTTGTTAGCTATAGTACTTTTTCCTTTGGGAAGGTACCATCTGTGCAGTCTGCAATTCTGTTGAAGATGTTGAATCTATTTAATTAATGTAGAAAAATAATTGATTTCTGTACATTTGTTTTACACTTGCATTAAATTAAAGTTGATTACATCGATGATTACCTAACCCTATTAGTTAGGTAGGTAAGTACTCTTTAAAATACCAGAAACGGGAGGATGGTGGAGGTTGAAATTTATTACATTGATCAGTGTTGCTGAACTATAAAATGTTTTGGGTGGAGTGCATTTTTTGCATACAGGTATAACAGAATAGCTTCAGTCTCTTGTTTTTTAAGATTTGAGTAAACTTATACAAAATGCAGCAAGATATTAAAAAAACAGTTTTATTGATTACAAAATACGCTATATCAGATACATATTGGTATCGGCAGATATCCACATCCACAGATATCGGTATCGGACATTAAAAAGTGGTATCGTGCCATCTCTAGTAATGATGAGACTATTATATTTATGTCAATATTTTTATGTTTTTAAAGTCTTTTTCCTCATGTGAAGGAGTATTGCCTTAATTTTGTAATGTTTGCAAAATGACAATAAAGAAACTTAAATCTTGAATAATTGAATTTGATTGTTTCTAAATGGCAGAAAAGGCTTTTGACACAGTCGTGATAAAATCAGAAACATCTCTGAATACAATTTTTCGAAAAATAATGTTTCCTTTGTAAAGATATTTTTTTGATACTGCAAATTTGTAACTTTTAGGTATGGTGTTATAACAATTAATTTTACACCTAAAGGTGAGACACTTTTTATTAAGAAAATTCCTAATTAAGAACAGTGACACCACCCCCTGCCATGCCCATTCCTGCCCTTTTAAAAATGCTTTTACATATTGCATGAGGGGGGCAAAACTGATACCTCAAATGGGTGCATTAGTGGGATAATCTAATTAATTGCATTAGGAAGCCATTCAGTTTTCAGGAGCAGATGCTTCTGAGTGGCGCTCTGATGAAGAAATATTTGTATGTGTGAAAGGGATCAGCAGCGCCATCATTGTTTGAATTACACTCCAGATTTTACCCTCATACATTCAGCTGCACAACTTAATCGATTCATTCATGCATTGCAAAGAATTTTGTGATACTGAATATATCTAATTGCATTCCTGAATGTGGCACATCAAGCAATTAAAGTGAGCTAAATGGACTGAAAATGCACATCAAATGACTTCCAACAAACACTTGAATACACCAACCAGGGGAGTATTTCTTTTTAAATCACTTGTATCTCAGCTGCCGTTATAGCATACTATTTCTTTGTGTAGTGGCACCATGGTCCAAACTGACCAAGCAGGTTAAATAGCTGCAGGGCAGGATGGCTGCTGTGTTTGCTTGGGATTACTCCTCACCCCCTACCCATCCCAGTTGCTTGTCACGTGCTCTATAATGTTGTGCTGTGGACATTTATGTGCTTTCTGTGCAGAGGAGTTTTTTTGTTTTCTGTTCTCATGCTGTCCTCCCACAGGAGCCCAGCATGAGTAGAGGTGTCTTTTTTCACTCTTGGTCTTTCCCATTGTAGTGTACATTTCAGTGTTTTTCTGTAATACTACCGATCCCCGACCTGTCTCCCCATGTGATGTCTGCGTTGTGTATGTAAGGCCGGGGGGGGTTCCATTTCACTGCAGGGCAACTTGCATGTGACAAATAAAGTTCTGATTGATTGATTGAGGTTGCTGTTTTTGGTAATGACTAAAATATCTGAAGTGAAGAAGTTCTAGGAATCAGTTTTGATTCCCTGATGACAAATTCAGATGATTTTGGTGACTAGCGTACATGTCCCATTTGAACTTACTGTAATTTACAAGATAAAGTAATACCAATAAAATGAAATACTGCATATTTAAAGTGTAATGTACACTGTGGAGCCCTGCTCTCAAAAACTGAAATACATTTAACACTGTCTGTGAAGCTGGATTTAAGAAATAAGTCTTGAAAGGTAAAGTTTTCAGAGACTGTTACAGCAGTACAGAGCACGACGCCACTGGGTTGGTTGGTTGGTCGCAGATAATAGACTTACATTAAGTTTATGTTAGCTAACCAGTGTCAGAACTTGCTGGAAAATGCGAGTTACTTTTAGTTCAGACATTACTGGGTTCATTGCCTTGTTAACTAACTTGTTAGCTAGCATACTTTATGTTAGCTAAGTAGTACAGTAACAAAACCAATTATTCAGTGGAAAATAAGGACACTAAAACTAAGAAGATCACTTTGGTACTGGTACTCGCAGCAATTCGTTTTATGTAAAAGAAAACCACTTCCTTTAGCAGAAAGTTGTTAGCTAGCTTCAATGAAACAGGAAAATACACTTGTTAGCTGCAATGTTATGGTTTGTAAAGTAGTGATGGGATTTCCGGCTCTTTTTATAGAACCGGCTCTTTCGGCTCAGCTCACTAAAAAGAGCCGGCTCTTTTGGCTCCGAACCGGCTCTTCAGGTTGTTTTGTTGCTTTAATTAACTTATTATTAACAATAATATAAAATTATGCACAAAAGGAATGACTAATGTAAAAAGAAGTGGTTTTATTTATATATGTTTATATATAAATATATGCGGTGGCCCCTAGAGACAAAGCACGTACAAACTCTAGACTCTATTTCTAGCTTTAATTGAACTTCCAAAACAGAGATACCTAGATCACTTAAATTACACAATTGAAATCATATGTGTATTGTTTGTGTATTTATACACAAGCACTCATATATATTCAAATAATAAAAAAAATGTTCATTTACCTGTTACTACCACACACCAAATCCGGTCGTTGGTACTTGCTGGCTTGTGTAGCCACTAGGTAACAAAAGCTCAACACAGTGCCTAGCATCCTGGAGCACTTCTGTTCTGTTTTGTACATGTTTTGAGTTTTTATGTGCTTCTGAGTTTTTACGTGTTTTTAAGTTTGTACGTGCTTTGGAGTTTGTATGTGCTTCAGAGTTCGGACGTGTTTTGAAGTTTGTATGTGCTTTGTCTGTAGGGGCCACCGTAAATATACTTTTATTTATTCATTCCACATAAAATGTAATAAATAAATCGTATAATACAAAAACCAACTATTCACATTTCAACTTTTAACTATTTAAATTTTCAGCTTTTTCCTTTTAAACAAATTTAAAGTGAAACAACACAAAACACTGCAAACCACAATTAAATATATATTAAAATATGAAAACTAAAAGAAGATGCTTATCAGGGCTTGCAAAATCGCTACCCCGACGTCCCGGGGCTAGCGATTTTTCCAGTCGGGCTACCAAAATCTAACTCAGCCCTGCCCGTTGGGCTGTCATAGGAAGGAAAAATACATGTCAATGCTTTTGCATTCTTTCGGAAATGTAGCTGGGTAATTATGTCATTGGCATCGGTGAGCCACTGTCAATATGTGACATATTGAAATTGCGTTTGAATTTGCGCTTGCTTTTTGCTTTCACTTTCATTTTGCAATGCACGAAAGTTGTGTAGAGAGCAGCAGCACTGATTGGTGAGTGACGATTAATTGCGCACCAGTTCCTCTAACATCGTCTTATCACTCATTAGCTTACTATTCAAACGTGACAAGTGAAATCTCTGGCAGCAAGCTTAAACATGTGAGAGGTTGAGTGCACAAAAAAAAATCGCTGACCCTTATGTAAGTACGTGTGTAAAAGCAGCAGGATTTACGCTGGTATTTTAGTTCTGCTCAGCCAAATAAGACAGGTCAGGGTGAAGAAGTGACAGCCAAAGAAAAGCTTACCACAAAATGGAAAAGTTATGGCAAATCAGACTATAAGGCAAAAAGAAAGCGCAGCTTTTTTGATTTCATGGACAAAAGAATTTCTGTGGCTGGAATATGACAAGCTAAATAACATGATGGGCTACTGTATGGCTCGAGGAAACTTGGGCTTCTAATCTCTTTAGCATTTAATAGAATCATGTTGTTGTTTGCTCTTAATTATAAGCCTTTAATTCATGTTAATTTGTTTACAGGCAGCTCATATTTTACAAAGATTGGCAAGAAAAGGTGTGTTGTGAGTTTCATTTGATTTCTGAGTTGACAAGCGCCTTTGTTACTGGGACCAGTAATTTTAAGAAAGACCCCATCAGAACCCATGAGAAATGCAAGAAATGCATTATTGCCCAGTCTGCAGTAAGAGCAATTGCAAAAAAAACATACTAAAAATAAACCAAGCACAACAACAAGAACTCCTGAAAAAGCAGTTTAGAGCAGCGTGCTATATTGCAAAGAGTGAACTACCATTGGCAAAATTTAGCAGTCTTTGCAAACTTCAAAAAGCAAATGGCCTAGATCTTGGTTCCACTTACTTCATACCCGTGACTTCAGTGGACTTCAGGATCTGACACAGACTGATTCATGTTCTGCACCGTTCTTACAAGTTCATAGAAATTTCTGTTCAATTTGAACCAAGTATTTGAGTTGATGGTTGTAATTTTTATATAGTTGTTGTGATTTATCAAGCAATTTTTTTTTATTAATTTTTGTTTCCGTTACAATATTATACTTTAATGTATAATATTGTAAAGGAAACAAAACATAAAAAAATTGCTTTCTTTTTTATTTGGGCTACTTAAATTTATTTTGGGCTACCAAAAAACTGAAGAATGCCTGCCCAAAGGGCTTCCAGAGATTTTTTACGAGCCTTGCATATTCTCTGTCATATGGGCCTGCATGAATAAACTTTCTGAATCCTTTATCATCTGCAACCGGAAATAGTTGTGGATGATTACTATACCTTTCTCATGTGACGTTGTTGTCCCTGGCTCTCTTTCTCTCTCTCTCCCTCCTGCTCTGTTCCTGTGCTACTGCGAGCGTAACTACCGCTCCCCCCCTCTTCCTAGCGCAAAACAACTCGCATGCGGAGTGAAACGGAAAAAAAAGTGCGAGAGAGAGGGTGAGAGAAAAAAAAAAAAGGAGCCGGCTCGCGTCGTTCACGTCAAAGATCCGGCTCTAAGAGCCATTTCGTTCGTGACCGACACACCACTATTGTAAAGCACTTTAAGGATAAGGAGGAGGAGAGCCTGTTTGAGTCAGAATAACAAGCTGGAGTCAAAAATTGTTTTTTCTGTTAAAAACGGACTTTTTCTCATCGGGTCAGGTGGACAGAGTGGCGCAATCTGTGGACAGAGCAGATGTCTGCAAGGTGTGATCAGTGCTATTTTATGCAATAAAATAGTCCTTTGTCCCAAGTACATCCAAAGAGTTTACAACATAACAGGTTACTACATGTGCATCACACCACAAACAAATTCTTACCTCACATTATGTCACTGAGTGAATTACTTAATACTGGAAGTGAGGAAAAGCAAAGCTCAAATGTAAGTGAAGGAGAGCAAACGTGGAGATTTTTTTCACCTGTGGAGCTGATGGCTGATGAAGTCACAATAGAATAAAACTATGATAACAACCTCGATGCAGCTAGAGAAAATAGGTGGTTTCTCAGTGGTTGGATTTAAAAAAAATTTGTTGTTCGAGACCGATTGGAAGCAGTTGTGGTGACCAACTGGCCACCCAAATGTGGAGTGTACAGCACCCTAACACTCTGATGAAGGTGAGTTGCACAGGTCACCCGGTGGGAGGCAAACTGTCTCCAAACAATTGTGTTCCCATTCAGACTGACTGTGGTCAGATTAGTGAAGATCTACAAATAATTGCCATCTAATTCATAAATCCAACAGATTGCTAACACAGCAATCGATGTCAGTATTTCTTTTTTGTGTGTGTATTTAAGTAATTTCTGTGTATGCAGATGGCAAAACATTTCCAAAAGATGACACAAATTTGTGATTTTTAAGGATTAGCTACATTAACCACTATATAATCAGAAGTTGATTGGATGTAATTGCCCACTTGACGCCATTCCATCGTATTGCCTTGTTCAAAGTCACTTTGAAGAAAAACTTTGAAGCTGATTGTGAATAGTTGCAGAGTTAGTCCCTATCTTTGAAGCAACCATTTCAAAGGCAGGTGCAAGTTTGTTGCAGAGGGCCACGATCATCTTTCGTTGTGCTGTGGCCTTCAGCCCATGTTGTCCCAAATGTAAAGGTAGCATAATGTGGCTAACATATCCAACTGGCTAATAGTACTTCTTTTGTGCTATTAATAATTTTTTCTTCAAGGTTTCCATGTCTCTCATAGTTGTTTTTAATGAAAACTCAGTTTCACTAAACTATTCAACCTCTCTCCAACCTTCCCCCTTATGAGGCGACCTTCCTTCCTCCATTTCCTCGAAGCCACGTAGCCCCCTCTCCTCCCTCTTTCCATCCCTGCCCCCTCTTATTGTAAGAACCAGCAAGTCTGTCAGACAGAAAGAGGTCAGACTTCTTATCCGAGCTTCATAATGGTTTCTGAAAAGCAGAGCACCGTGCATTGCAATAATTAGCAAACCATCGGACAATAGATGCTGCATAATCAGTATGGAGATGTATGCTGTCTGCCTGTCTGTCTGTGGCTTTTCCAAACAAAACTAAACACTCACCGTATTCCTGCTTCCTTGGAGTATGTATTCATTTGTGGGGCTTTTCATTCTCTTTCTGTCTTGTGTTATACTGCAATTTTGTCACTCACTACTCAACCATGTTTCTCTTTTTCTCTCCTCTTTTGCCCCCTGCTTCTTTTGTTCCACTACTTTCCTTTTTTCAGTCACTACTAAAACCTTTTCTAATGTCTTCATACCCAAAACCCAATCTTCTTTTTTTCCCACTCTTCAAGTCGCTAAGGTGCTTTATCAAAACGGACAAAACGCCGACTTACTTTACTTCCCAGCACAGTGAGGAGGTTTTTCTATTACTGTGTAACTGTGGTGAAATATGTATATCTGTAAGATCAGGAGTGTGTGATTGTGTGAGTGATTTGTGACTCTCTGTGTGTGCGTGCATCTGATGTGGTGCAAGGTCGAGAGCGGTAAGTCACCACCTGTTGGCCCCGAGACAGCAGCACCTACACACTTAAACCACTTCAGCCTCAATAGTTGCCTTAGAATTCCCCTTCAAAGCTAGTTTTCATACATATTCTATATCTGCTTGGTCCAATACTGTGCTGCAAATATATATCAGACTTACATTTAATAAATTATTCAAAATCAAAGGTATGTGTCTCCTTCATATGCAATCAGTCTGCATAATGATTAATGTTCCCTAGCAGGGTCTGCAATGAAGTGGAAAGAAAACCATAGCTGGTAAGGATGGGGTACCTTCAACAATTATTTATACACTATTACTGAATAACTTTCAGTAATAACCCTTTCCTTGAACTTAGCCTTCAGTGGCATTAGTTGCCTAAGTTTCGCAATAATTACAGTTTAAGTTCTGTTTATACAGTGAATTTCTTCAACATATTCAAACCAGCAAAGAGAGGGAATTTTTCGATTTTTCTCATTTCTCATTTTCTCATTTCATTTACATTAGTAGTTGATCTGTAGTCCCCATTCTCTTGTTTTGGGCCCCAGGGACACAAGCAACCACCAGTCGCTAAGGAAAAACGAATGTTCACTGACTGATTGTGAGTGTTTTTGGAGGTTGCTGGCACTTACTGTAAAACTGATTGCTAAAAGCCTCAGTCATGCATTCATATGCCCAGTGATCTCAGGGGAACCATCCCCAACTGGTTGGGAAATGGTTGCTTGTTGTTGACAGGTGGTTGGAAACAGGTATACAGGTATTTATAATGCAACTGCTTTAGTTGCTAGCAGGATAACAAAGCCATTAATAGTTTTTGTAGACTTGTCTGCAAACAATCTCTAAATAACCAATAAGCAATAGTGAAATTTTAAAAAAAAAAGTGCAACTCAAACCACAGGCACACCTTTGAAAATAAAAGTCGCTCCGTGTAAGATTCCTGCTACTTGTTGGTTACTTAGCAAGTGTTTGCAGACTAGTCTGCAAAAACTACTAATGACTTTGTAAACCTCTAGCAACCAAAGCAATTGCATTATAAATACCTAATTAGGGGAATGGACTTCTTTCATAGCAACTGGAGGCTTACGTGGGGTCACCGACTGGACTTTTTTATGTGGATCCTGCAGCTCAAAGGGTTGTATGAATGGATGAATGAGGCGTTATATAAGAACCAGTCCATTTACTGCACCTCTGTCACTCATTATGGTGATGGTATGATACAGTTGATGCTGATTTGTCTCATATTCGGTTTTTTTTTTTGGGGGGGGGGGGCATATACATTTGTATATTTTTATACAAATACAGGGATATTTTTCATAAAAGATGGATGGGGCTGATGGATGTACAAGCACCCAGTCTAAATTTCGAGTGTACAACTAATGAAACTGTCACGATCTAGTTATAGGGACTCAAACGCAGAGCGGTTAGATGTCTCCAAAATGCAGTTTATTTACAGTTCCAGTGCACAATATATATACGGTGAAGGGAATCCAAAACTCCAGGGAATCACAGGGTAACTCTCTCACACTCGCTTACGTCTTCTTGCCCACACTCACACACGTTCACACGGCAGGGAGGTCGCAGGTCCGGGGGGGAAGGTCTGAAGCAGAAGAGAAGGGAAGTCACAAACTAATCACAAATCACAAAGCTCAAGTCCACAGGAGCTGTGAGAACACTAACGTCAGTAGTACAATCATCCAGCGACGAGAGGATCTGTGTTCCAGCCTCAAATAGTGCTCCCGGTGATGACAGGTGATTGTTGTCAGGTGTGTGGGCCAAGGGCGGGAGCCTACAGTGAGCTCCGCCCAGGCAGAGAGGGAGAGAACCGAAACAGCAAATGTAGCCTTGTGGGGCTGGCCGGGCAGGCACGGAGACCATGACAGAAACATTATCACGCTAAATGTTTTAAATACATTTTTTATTTTATTGAATTCAATTTAACAAACGTGGAACAGGACAGAGATTCAACATTTTTATGCAATAAATGAAACCCCTAACCTCTCTGAATGTATCTTTTGGTGAGCAGGTGCACCTAAATCAAATGCAGTCATTTCAGAAATGTCACCACTTAGTGTATCACACCTAAACTCAATCTTCACTTCCACTTCACTTTTGAGAGCTCTGATATTTTCTGCCACAATACAGAGACAAGTATCACGGTGCAATCGCTCCCTCTGTTGTGCTGTCACTACTTATGTCTGACTGACCTCGGGATTGACATAATGTCATGTTCTGCACACAAAATCAAGTATTTAGTTGACACTTTAAAAGCGACTTGTCCTGCATTCATAACATTCAAAACTATGAGCGTGAAAAGTATAAACACAATGAGCTTTTCTTTTTACCAGACATATTTTTTTAAACCAAAAATGAAATTCTATCATTCGGGTAACTACTTGAATGCTGAAAAGAAAGATGGCAGACAATCAAAACACGTGCTGCAAATAATCACAAAACTTACTGCAAAGAAGAAAAAAATACTCCTGTGCAGTCAGAGGAAAAGAAAACAGACCAGGTGAATCAAACAAGGACCGAGGACCAACACAGCATAATCTCTGAAAGGTATGAGTCAAACCATCAAATGAAATGTAGCGTGCTAATTTATTTTAGCACACGCATATGTTCTCATTACCAGTTCTTTTGGGGGGGGGGGGGGAACAGAAGCAAATCCTCAATCGACTACGGTCAAAGGAGCACCTTTTTTTCAAAATCTATCTATGTTTTCTCATTTCTCATCCAGGAGACAACAGTTTGAGGACCATTTGGGAGATTGGTGCTTTGTGTGCCTTTCATTTGCTAAATAATTTCATTTTTATCCCTTTTTCTGCATTTGCTTTCATTCAGTGTCTGCTGAAGTAGTAAAACGACACATGTCACCATCGGCCATCCCAGCACCAAGTCGTGTGAGACTGGAGAGAGACTGTGCACTAACTGAATCAGCGGTGCAAGAGACATTACATTTAATAACTATGTGTTTTCCCTCTGTGACCTTTCCCATGTTTACCTCAGCAATTTGAACTGAGGATACCTACCAGATTATTTAGATCATAAATGTGTTAACACCCCATTCACACAAGACATAGAAAATAGTCAGCGGTCCTACTGGAATTCTCTGGTTGCTAGGGAAAATGTGTATTGCCTTTCCTGGAGGTTCCTGGCAATCACAGGAAATCAGTCACAGTAACCTCATGTGGTTGCTTTGGGTGCTAGCAGATTGCCACAGTTGCAGGATAATTTGTAGGTGTATTTGTAGATACTGCTTGGTTAGGTATGGAAGACAAGAACATGTCTGATAACACAACTACTAACCAACTACTTAATGAACAATGGAGAATGCTCGCCTTCAAAGTAAAAGTTGTGGATTATCACAGAAACCAGCAATTATTTTGAAGGCAAACAGTATACTTTCAGGTTGAGTCACACTTTTTTAGGTTGAGTAGTGAGCAAGTGTTTGCAGACAAATCGGCATCTTCCATGCAAACTACAGGCACCTGTGGCAATCTGGTAGTGAGCAGAACAATCACAGTGATGTCTTTGGTACAGTACCTGCTTTCAAAACCATTTCACCAAAAACATGCAAGCGACTGGTTAGAAAATACATATTTTCCCTAGCAACCTGAGGTTGCTATAGCCTGTATGTGTGAGGCCTTTCATTTATCTGACTCTAACAGTGTGGGATCAGCTTTCTGTCAGCTGTCAATACACTTGTTTAACTGGATTTTTACATAAGCTGTGTATATTACACTGTTCATTTATTGAATTTTTGCCAGTTCGTCCACTGTGTACCACACCTCTCACCCTATGGTAGCTGGGATAAACTCCAGTCACCTATTAATTGGAGGGTTGGTGGTTCAAGCCCTGGCTGCTCCAGTCAACATGCCTAATTCAATTCAATTCAATTCAATTCAATTTTATTTATAGAGCGCCAAATCACAACATAAGTCGCCTCAAGTATCCTTAGGCAAGATACTGGGTTGTGTGAATGATAGAAAGCACTCCAGCATAGAAAAAAAGAGTTTTTGTGAATGAGTGATGTTGTGTAAAGTGCTTTGAGAGCTCAACAACTAAGAACCAGTGCATTTACAGTATGCTTCTTATTGTCCTTAACTTTGTGTTTTAAAAAATAAATACTATATTTGTTATCATTGCTACTACATATGTTAACACATCTATCAATTACTGTGAGTTTGGATAGAAGGTTTGCAACCTATGAAGGGGGGAGAAACAAACAAGCCTCATTTCAAATAATGCTGGAAGAGCACAAAAGTGAAGGTATGTAGCTGCTGAAATGCAGACAAATGAGTAAAAATGATGGAGTTGTTACTATGCTTCCAGCAAAAGAAACTAAAGGAGTAAATAAGCATGCATATCTGAGGTGAAGCTCATCTTGGAAGCAAAAGATTTGGCGCTCCGAAGTTTGGCAATCGTCATTTTAAATGAGCTATTATCAGTATGTCATCTATGTCTATGTAAACCATGATTATAATGCAAATTAATTAACACAACAAGGTTACAATGCTCAGCTTAAAAGCAGGAACAAATGTGTGCAAATAAGAAAAAAAAACATATAAACTTATGAAGTGCTGTCATTGTCTACCTCAGTCATTATGGCCGTCTGTTTTGTAGGAGATAAATCATTTTCTTATTTGTTGTTGAATCAGAGACGGGTTTAATAAAATATGACCTCCGTGATCGAAGAGCAATTACGGAATTTGTAAAGAAACGTAATCAAAAAAATCTGGAAAACCCTATTGAAAGTCGGACATCTTCTTTTAATTGGAACAGCAACGAGAATAAAAAAGAAAAAAAAAAGTTAATTAGTTTTTTTCTGCCATCAGTGACCCCTTACAAGACTGCAACAATTTTCATAAAAGGCACAGCTCTGTCTGTTTAGGACCAAACCAAGGTCAGCACCTTTCTATTTATCTATTACTGCAATTTTGAAGGGATATTCACTAGTTACTATTATGAGATGAAGTGAACTTGAAGTTTCCTTGAATATTGCCATTAGTAAAGGCAGAGAGCTTTGACAGTGCGTTTATGGGTGCTAGGGATGGAAAAAGAAGATGTTATCACACACTCTTGGAGACACACAGTTCTGATAATATGCAGCCGCACACTCTGAAATACTGCTTTAGTCGCAAGCTTATGTTTTTCTATTTCTTTTTCTCTTTTTTTCTTTCAATTTGCATATGGGGTCATTAATTTTCTCAAAGCTGTGGACTTAATGAGTGGATGGCTGAGAAGCTGAACGGGATGCAAATAATAACATTTGATAATGCAGAGTGACAAAAGAGGGGGAGAGGCTTCCCATTCACTGAGATGGGACTTGAGGTAAATATGCACAGTAATTATATATCAGTGCACTTTAATTACGAGGCAACACGGGGAGTGAGAAAGAGGGAAAGAAAGAAAGACAGAAGCGCGCTGAATTAGATGTAACAGCATATAAATCCAACATCTGAAATAAAGACACAATGAGGGAGAAGAAGACTAAGAGCGGGCTAAGTGAGGAATTAGTATAAAAAACAGTAAAAAAACAGAAAAATGGCAGTGATTAGATAGATGCGGATGTGTTATTTGCAAACACGCGGTTACTCGTATGTGCACAGCTTCCAAGTATGTGAGCTCTTTGCTTCAGTCATCGACTTGATAACAAAGTAATCCCTTTGGTAAATGGCACTTATTAGAGATGAGAATCTTGAGTAAAAGACAAATCAATAAACTCAAGGAAGGGCCTTTTATGTGTGTGTGTGTGCAAGAGAGAGAGTGTTAGGGAAGTCCCTGTGCCATTTTTACCTCAGCATATACTTGCTTTACACACTTGATGTTTTCAAAGATGCTAAAAATGATCTATTTACCTTTTCTGTGACACTAAACTGGATTGGATTTAGCTCGACAGCTGGCATCCAGTTTCTATCACATCCGACTCTTTGTTAGTGGATCTTTATACTGTACTGGCATTAAATTGAACCAGTAGCTTTAAATGGAAGAGGCGGGAAGTTCAGGGTTTCTGCCATCAGTCTTTTGTGTGCTCACCGCAGGCGGCTGACATTTCATTTCTTAGCAAGGCAGCTACATTTGACCTACAGTAAAAATGATTCTAGTGAGGTACATACAGCTTACTAAACCCATTTTATCTACATTCACTGGCCACTTTTTTAGGTATACCTTCTCCTTACTGTGTTGGATGTTCATGGCATAGATTCAACAAGGCAACGAAAACATTCCTCAGAGATTTTGATCTGTATTGACATGATAGCGTCACATAGATGCTGCATATCTGATGGGAATCCTCTGTTCAACCACATTCCAAAGCTGCTATATTGGACTGAGATGTGGTGATTGTGGAGGCCATCTGAATGCAGTAAACTCACTGTCATGTTCAAGAAACCGGTTTGAGACGATCTGAGCTTTGTGACATGCTGTGTTATCCTGCTGGAAGCAGCACTGTGGTCATAAAGGGATGGACATCCAGTTTTGATGGAGTCTGTATACCTTGGTTGTAAGGAGCGTCCAGCAGTTCAAAGCAGTCTGGCTATTCACCTCTGATATCAACAAGACATTTTCTGCCAAAGAACTCCCGCTCACTGGATATTTTCAAATTTTCAGACCATTCTCTGTAAACCTCAGAGATGGTTGTGTGGAACAATCCAAGTAGATCAGCAGTTTCTGAAATATTCAGATCAACAACCATGATACATTCTGTCAGGTGTGACAAAAGTGGGCCCAGGTGTTAGCTCACTCAAACACGACAGTAGTGAAACAGGTTTATTTACAGTGAAAGAACAAGTTATACAGAATGCAGCACAATGGCGGGGAACTCAAACTATCTGGAGGGGAAACAGAGGACAGAGTTAACAAGGGGAGGGAAGAGGAGACGAAACTGCAATGTACACGAGGAGTAGCTGGAGAGCTAACTTCTCACATGTTTACTGGGGTCTTAGGCTAGGTATGTGAGGCAGGAGTCCTCGGCGGAGACAGGCAGGGTTCGATGATAGTGCTGGTGCTGGTAGTGCTGGTGCTGGTACCGCTCCGGCTTGTTGGTCGATACCAGTCCAGAATGGAGGCACCAGAGTGAGTCGAGCACCTTGATAAATGGAGTCAAAGACGGCAAACTCATCACCACTGAGGCTGGCACAATAATCCGACACCCGAATAATCCGACGCTCCTCAAATAGCTTGCGATGCTTCACAGGTGTGTCTGGGAAACCCTGAGGATGACAACCACGCCTGCCAGCTTCAAAAAAGGAAACAACAAAAAACACAAATGCACACGCTTTCCCAGCTCCTAACACATTTAATCTCTTTTCTTCCCCATTTTGATGCTCAGTTTGAACATCAGGGTTGTCTTGACCAAGTGTTAATGCAACCTAAGTCTAGGCTGAAAACCAGAGGTGATCGTGCCTTTGCTATTGCAGCTCCTAGACTGTGGAACAATCTCCCTATTGCCATTCGCTCTTCTGACTTAAGATAGTTTGACTATTATTTGGTTGGCTGGTAAGTTTGTCATGTCTTGTGTTGCTGTTTGGTAAATTTGTCTTATTTTATTTATTTCCTAAGCTGTGAAACACTTTGATCGAGACTGTTGTTTTTAAATGTGCTATATAAATAAATTTTGATTTGATTTGAAATGTACAATGTCAGTGCCTAAATTAATTGGGTTGCTTGTCTGTGATTGATTAGGTATTTGTGTTAACGAGCAATTAAGGTGCTTGAAAAAAAAGACAGCCTTAATGGTGTTGTTTAATAAAGCCTCAAGCCTCTAAGCTCAACATTTTAGCTATCAACATTTTGTTTTTGCAGCGAAACAAAGTGCTTCTCCATTTTTGGACGCTAGCATGCTTGGCTAACATGCAGCACCATGAACTGTGCGGTCACTTGCTAATTAGAGCTAAGCAACATTTAAAGAAAGTACCTGAATTTACCTGACCAAAGCTGGATGACAGTTAGGCTGTCAGTACAATAAACCACACAGCAAGTCATTATTTGTTAGATAATTTTATTAAAGAGGTTCTAAAAGGTACCATCACCACAAGCACATCAGAAAGGTTGAGGTGAAACACCTACTCAAACTGGCAGCACAGTTCAGAAGTGGTTAGCATCGTTGTGTCCCCTCTGTGTGGAATATGGATGCACTCCCCCTGCTTACATGGGTTTTTACCAGGAGCTCCAGCCTCTGTAACCATTATAAACTACAACAAAAGTAATTCATGCAGCACCTTTAAAACTTTAAAAAGTTCTTTGACAACACATTTGACTAATGCTGCTTGGCTTTCTTAATCTCAAGTTTCCTTGTAATTCGTTGTAAAATAAAGGTTAATTCACTAGCTGGGCCCACGTCTTCATTTTAGGTTTGGCAGCATTTAAGCAGGTAAAAGTGAATGCTTTTACATGAATTGAGCTGTGGTTTGCGGAAGGCCTCGAAAGGGACTGGCGATGGCTCCCAGGCCTGGCAGATCCCCATGCACTAAATAGAAATGAAGAAGTTAAAGAATTGAGAACAAGGCAGGAGGCAGGGAGGGTGGGGCACGTAAACGAGAATGAACAGCTTGCAAACCTGGAGGAAGCTATGTAGATGAAAACCGGAAGGAGCATGTTTGGAGGCGTGGTTCCGCTCCTGAAATTCCAATACATAATCTCCAAAACAAAAAGTAATTGAGGCAAAGCCACCTGGTTTCAAGTTTGGCATTTTACCATGGAAGGCTACGAGGATGAACTATGTTCCAGAGCCAGCCTCAAACGACCACTGGATATCCTGCACTAGTAGTTCAGTTTCTCAGCACTGGAAGATGCAGCTTGATTTTAATCCAAGCAAACAGAGAGAGCTGATACTAGATTATACTTTTATTTTTTATTTTTTTAAAAGAAAGAAATGAGAGAGACATTCACCAGTGCCAGGACATCTCATACAGAATAAAATATAGTGTATGCTGCATACCAACACAAAGTGGCATTAGCAAAATAATTCAACACAATATGCACCTAATTACAGGTAAAGGACAGACGCGTGATTTGCCAGCAGTGAGCTTGTCTCCCCTCACGTCTTGAGCAACCACCCCCTTATTTTCAGGGAAAGGGTGGAAAAGCAGAGGAGGAGAAAGAAACCATAGAAATCCAAAAATAACTTTGCTCGTCATGTGACCTACATCCTCTTTAAAATACAATGACACTTCACACGGATTTAATTCACTGAAGAAAATTTTGGGATGGACGGACAGACTGACAAAGAGTGAAAGAGCTCTTCAGAATGGGAATGAGGAGTATGAGGAGTGGGTGTGGAGCGGACAGATGTGCTCTAATGTGTTTTGGCCCGTTTTCTGCATGGACAAAAGCATAAGTACACACACTCTCTCACACACACATGCACACAGACACAAGTCAGTCAGCCAGTATATCTGTCTCTGTTTCTTTATGTGACACTGTGGTGTAGGACACTTTCTTTCTCTTTACTCTACAAAAGTGTATCTTTGCCATTCATTGCATGCAGTCATAGTCATGTAGATTCACTAGCATATGCATGCACACGCACACACACACACACACAATCCCTGTTTACATGGAAAGAAACCTAATGTGTCATCCAGCCACCTAGTGCATCCTTTGCTGCTGATTTTAGCCAATCACACAATTAGAGAGCTGATGACCCATCTGTCCACATGATTGGCTGATGGATGTGCCTGAGTGTGTGTATATGTGTGTGTGTGTGTGTGTGTGTGTGTGTGTGTGTGTGTGTGTGTGTGTGAGTGTGTGTGTGTGTGTGTGTGTGTGTGTGTGTGTGTGTGTGTGTGTGTGTGTGCGCATCTCAGTGTGAAAGGCTCTGACGAGCCCCCAAGCACATCTAGCCAGTGACAATTTTCTTTTGTTACCCTGCAACTACCAACATTTGCAGAGAGAGACACAGAGCTAATGCGAGCCCGTGAACAACTTAATAGCACTTGAACCAGTTTGCCAACTTGGAGAAATGATTTCATTCAATTAGATAATTCTCCCCCTCTTCCTCTCCCGCTCGTTCTCTTGTTCTCTGGAATGAGTCATTTGTGATATAATAGCCACATAATGGCTTAAAAGCAGGTTCGGCAGGAAAAAGACAGATGTAGGGTGAATAAAATGTGAAATGGTGAGGTAAAAGAGGCTCAGGAGTTGGCACAGACAAGCTGTATATACCGCCATCAAGAAAGGAATATATAGAAACTAGTGCTGTCAAAATTATCGCGTTAATTGTTAAGATCAACGCGAAATGTTTAATGCATTAAAAAATTTAACGCTGATTTTGTTTTTTTATTAATTTCCTGTAATCTAAGACCTTTAAATTCATGAGCACCTCTGGAGGAGGGGGCAACAGTGTGCTATGCTGGCGTTTGGCCTGACAGAAATGATTAGAAGAAGAAGTGACACCATGCTACTATCTAGCTAACACTAGCTAACACACGCAAGCATGGACGAGGGCGGACTTTTGGGTGGAAAGTTTCTCTTTAAGAAGTTGCCTGATGGCTTGTTGGACAAAACGAGAGTAAGATGCACAATTTGCAAAGCTGAATTCAAGTACCACAGAAGCAGTTCATCACTGGCGTATCACCTGAGAGCAAAACACCCAACTGAATCCACCTCTACGGGACCTCGCCAGTCTACGCTTCAGGAGTATGGTGCTTGTGGACGAATAACAAAAAATGTGAGAGAAAAGGTAACCAATTCCTTGGTTGTTTGGATAGCTAAAAACTGCCGACCAGTTAGCATAGTAGAAGATGATGGACTGAGAGAAGTCATTCGTGCTGCATCAGGAGATGAGTGTTACAATCTGCCCTCGAGAGGAACCATTGTGTCGAGACTGCACACTTTGTATGGGGACCAGAGGGCTCAGCAGTCCAGCAAGCTTGTGCAAGTAAGGAATGTCGCTCTCACCGGAGACCACTGGACTTCGGTGAACAACGATAATTACTTGGGGGTCATGGCGCATTTTATTGATAACGACTGGACTATGCAATCGTTTGCACTAACAGTGAGTAAAACTGAAGAGAGACACTATGCTGAGGCGTGTGCTGACCATTTTCTGAATGTTGCAAACGAATGGAAAATCAAGGACAAGGTAACCACGCTTGGCACCGACAGTGCTCGTAACATGGTTGCAGCCGCCAGACTACTTCCATTTGAACACATGCCCTGCATGGCCCACATTCTGCAAAGAACGGTCACAGTTTCTCTTAATGACAGCGCATTTGAAAGGGCTCTGGCCAAATGTCGCAAGATTGTTGGACATTTTAAGCATAGTCCAGCAAACGCTCAGGAATTAAAGGCACAGCAAGCTGCACATGGACATCAAACAGAATCGCTTGTTCAGGACGTTCCAACAAGATGGAACTCCACCCTAGAGATGATCAAGCGGATCCAGAGAAACAAATTTGGGCTGACCACCATCCTGACTCAACAAAACAGCAAGGTGACTATGTTGACTGACCAGGAGCTTGACAGACTGCAAAAGCTGGAGGAACTACTGGAACCTTGCAGGTAAATACATTTTGTTTCTCATCATTGTGTGTCTATCTTTGCATTCTAGCTTTGTTTTCAAGTATGTTCTCCACCTCCACCTCTCTGTGTATTTTCATATGTAGTTTTTATGTTTGTCTCTGTGTGATTAATAGAAAAATACAGACTTGATCTTTCTATTGCAGATATGTTACCGAACTGCTGGGAGGAGAGCGGTATGTCTCTTGTTCCATGGTGTTGCCAGCCTTGTGTCATTTGTTCAGGATTATGGAGCCCTCAGATGATGACCCAGTCTACGTTTTGAGGTTTAAGAAGATTTTTACCACAGACCTAGCTCAGCGGAGGGACAGCAGCAATCTCACATGGCTGAAGATCGCTACTGCCCTTGATCCCAGGTTTAAAGATCTTAAATGCCTTTCCAAAGATGAAAGAAGAGAGGTGTGGGCATCAGTACATGACCTTCTGATGTCAGAGATGGATGCACACCAACCATCTGCTCAGACAACAGAGGAACCCTCACCAAAGAAGAGCAAGATGTCCATCTGCTTGCTGGGTTCTCCTGATTCAGATACAGAGGAAGAGGAAGATGCTATAGACTAGAGATGGACCGATCCGATATTACGTATCGGTATCGGTCCGATACTGACCTAAATTACTGGATCGGATATCGGAGAAAAATAAAAAATGTAATCCGATCCATTAAATATCACGAAAGCACCTCACAAAACTTGCAACACGCCGTAACTCACCTCAGAACGTTAGCACGTCAGAGCAGTATGCATCACGTGATAGAGCGGCTGTGGCATGCGGGACCTGTCGGTGGTCTGGATAGCATTTGGAGCTTTGCTAGCAACCCGGCATTTCATCTCCGACAAAGTTATCCCGAGAGAAGTAAAGCAAGTGTGTAAGTCCATCTCTGAATGTAAAGCATTCCTGCGTTAAGCTTAACAAGCGATATATGGAGCGACTGCCTCTCCTGCTGCTACTTCAATCATGAAACTGCTTAACGATCAGCTGATCGGCTTTTCTGTCGCGAGTCCGTGTCTCTAGTTTGTTTTTGGCCCACTTTGCACCAGAAAGAGGAAACCAGCGGCTGAACAACAGCAGCACGTTTAAGCTTGATCAGCTGTTGTTAGAATTTATTTAATATTACTTTCTACTCCAGGATCTTTTTCTACGTAGCTGACGGCTGGTAACTGTGCAGGGGCGGATCTAGCAAAGTTTAGCCAGGGGGGCCGATAGGGCATTAACAGGGAAAAGGGGGCACAAAGACATACTTTTCTTTCTTATTCTCATTTAAAATGTCTAGCTTTTAATAAATAATTATCTGACACCCAAAGTTTTAATTTGATGTAAAATGAATAGAAGTCAATTACTGTATATAGTAACTATTAAGTCTAATATATATACCCTAGTAAGCTATAGTACTTTTTCCCTTTGGGAAGGTACCATCTGTGCAGTCTGCAATTTTGTTGAAGAAAGATGTTGAATCTATTTAATATTTCTTGAAAAATAATTGATTTCTGTGCATTTTTTTTCACACTGCATCAAATTAAGGTTGATTACGTCGATTAAGCATCATGAGGTGGAGCGTGAGGGGTGGTTCCCTATTTTTTATTTATTTATTTTTGTTGTTGCTGGGAGTTGGAACCCTATTAGTTAGGTTGCTTAATATTTACGCTAAGTACTCTTTAAAATACCAGAATAGGGAGGATGGTGTAGGTTTAAGTTTATTAGATTGATCAGTATTGCTGAACTATGAAATTTTTTTTTTGCATACAGGTATAACAGAATAGCTTTAGTGTAGTTGTTGTTTTAAACTTGAGTATGAACTTATACAAAATGCAGCAAGATATTTAAAAAACAGTTTTGTTGATTAAAAAACACTATATCGGATTCATATCGGTATCGGCAGATATCCAAATTTATGATATCGGTATCGGTATCGGACATAAAAAAGTGGTATCGTGCCATCTCTACTATAGACTGCTGTCTGAATCTGTACAAAGCAGAGCCCAAAATTGACATAGGAGAGTGTCCACTACAGTGGTGGTTAAAGAGAGAAGGAGCACATGCCAGGCTGGCACCTATTGCACGCAAGTACCTGTCAACCCCTGCAACCACAGTGCCTTGTGAGAGATTATTCTCACTCTCAGGTCACATCATTCAAAAGAAGCGTGCTTCTTTGTCATCAGACAATGTAAACAGAATAGTCTGCCTCAGTAACTGGCTGAGTGCAAAGAAGGACTAATCCAGATTGCTCCTTTGAAGTGAAAAATGTTCAACATTCTGGGTTTTCAGCTGTGTCTTTTTGTGTTTTAAATACTGAGTTTTGTGCACCCTTTATTGTTATGATATTCACTTTAACCTGTAGGCCTGGGTTCAGTCACTGTTGATGGCCTTAAAGGTTTTTTGTAAGTTTTCACTGTGTTAAAGATTGATGAAAACTATTAAAATTCTCTTTGAATTTCAGCATACATTCTTTGTGTTTATTCTGCATTTACTTCATTGTGTTGCATAAATGTCTGTTACAATCTTAAAATATAAAGAATAAAAAAAATGTAATTGGAGCCAGGCTATTAATAAAGTAATTGAGATTAATCGCAATTAATAACAGAAAATTGTGAGATTAGTTAGTTAATTTTTTTTTAATCTATTGACAGCACTAATAGAAACATATAGAAACCACACACACGTATATAAATACTGTATACACACACCTTTGGCTCCATTTGCTGTCCATTAACAGTGTGTGGTGCCAAGCGATTGCATCTTCTCCGATGCTATCTGTTATCGAAGTACACGCGTCCTTCAGGCGTCCATCGTGCTATCGCTCCTCTCATCTCTCCTCTATCTATCTTGCCATCCCTCTCCCGTGCTTCCTCACCTTGCTTTCTGCTTGTCATCTATTTGTTTCTTCTCGCTCTGCTATAACTTATTTTCCACTTTTGATGGCCTTTTCTTTAGCGCTTCCCTTCTCCGTAACACTTTGCTTTTGATGTTCAGACCAACAGTCTGTGTTTATATTACACAGATGACTTTAGGTACACTATATAGACGGCACAGGTTTAAAGATATGTGTGATAGGAAAATACTGAGTTGTCACTGATGGTCCATTCAAGGACCACTATAGATGCCACAGAGCAAGGACACTCAAAATTCACAGAAACAGGAGTTTCGTGTCCTGAATGTGATCACATGGTTATGGTAAATGGACTGGTTCTTATATATAGCGCTTCTACTCTACCTGAATACTTTCATGAATACAACATGTTTCATTCACCCATTCACACAAGGACTTTTTTCTGTGCTTCCTCCAACTTGGGGTGGAAAGAAACCTAAGTCAGTTCTTCTAGAAGCAACTCTTGGCAAAAGGATATTCTGGGTTAACAAGACCAGATCCCAATCTAACTTAATAGGAAGAGAACAATAACTGAAAATATATAAATTATAAGAATGACCATCGGGTTCTTGGTCACCACACTGACTAAAGCCCAATCCATTTATGGATGATGGAGAATGCATCTCCATCTCAGTGCTAAATGCTACAGAAACATTTCTGTACCCAGCTCTGTGTCTTGATACAGTCTCTGTCTCTGAGGTCTACAGACAATTTCCTGGACTCCCTGCGTTGGTTTGTCCTCAACTATAAGACCGTATATAGACAGGTGCTTGTTTTTCCACAGGTGCCACAGGTGGATAAAGCTGTAGAAACAGATGAACAGACAGGTGATCAGTGGAAACAGGAAGCATCGGAGTTCAATTTTAAAGTGAAAAATAAAAAATTGAATCTTAGATGGAATAAAGCTGTAACATGACAAAATGTGGAACAAGTGAAGTGCTGTGAGTACTTCCTTTGTAAGGCTGTAATACCTGTTAACACTGAATGCAACACTGTTGTTAAAACCTGTACAGACTCAAAGTACAAAAGTTGTGTCGCTGTCCACAAATGTGTACCTGTGTACAGTGGTGAAACATTGAAAATGTCAGCAGCAGATATGTGTGCATATTTAATCTATATTGTTTTTGACTGACTTGTTTTTTGTCACTTTCTTGCGTTTCTCCTTTTTCCCTCCATGTTTAATCTTTTTCAATGAGTGACTAGACGAAATACTACAGGTAGCTGTAACAAAACAGGGAGATACAGGCCGATATGTACTGTGTGCCTGGAGAGATGCTGCACGTCTATGCGATGCAGGGACAGTGAAGCAGTCGCATGTGCTGCATGTTCTCTGAGAGGTTCATGAATGCCATCCTGATGTAACCAAACCATTGCCTCGAAGGTCCCGGTGTTTTCTTATTCTCCTCATTTTTTTCTCATCATTTTGTATTTATAAAAGAACCTTGATCCACAGCTGAACTGGTTATTTTTCAGTTCTTAATTTTTCTTGTTATAGTGTTACCGATAAACCTCAGAGTGAAAGGAGAAATAGTGCTTTATTTAAATCCATACCGTCAAACAGAAACACTCATCCTTTGCATAAAGAGATCTTTTTTTCTACTTCTACAACTACATTATGGTGCTCGCTGGAACAACAGAATTGCATTTAATTGTTTCTGTTTGAACTTTGCTCCTCGGAGAATCGTAGATTTGTGAAACACACAACCAAACTCGTGCACTGGCTTGTCCCTCGACTGACTTCAACCAGCGCTGATGCGTGACACACAAGCACGGCTGCACGTGCACACTGAATTCTATTTCTAATCAATTTCTGCATTGTTCTTCAAGTGGTCTCTTCAGGTAAAAGACTGAATTGGACAATCGCTTCCATCAAGGATTTCTGCCGAGTACTGTACTACGCAGAGAAAAGAGGGAAAGGGAGGAGGAGGAGGGGATGGTTATGGTGGAAGACAAATTCTTTCTCTGCCTCTTCTGCATCCCAGTTTGTCCTCACTGTCTTTCTCACCTTTGCTCTCACACACACGCACATACATAAATGCACACATATACCGCTCCTCCAGGAGGCAATCAAGCTCTTGTGAAGGGCTTTGAGTAGTTCATGCGAACGTCGCGCTCTGAGTGGTTACTTGAGTCATCAGGTCCGTCTTAGCTGCCACCCTCATCTTGCCCCCAATCATCCTCCATTACCTGATTATGCGTGTAGAGACTTGTGAGGGTGCTCCTTTGTACCACGCGTGTTTCTGTGTTTTCTTCCAAACAACAATCTTTACATCCGCTCTTCCTGCACTTCTTACTTGTGTCCGTGTTTGCGTGCTTGTCCACATGAATAATACATGTTTGCATGTGAATATCACAGACGCAAATGTGTGTGTGTGTATGTGTTTTTGTGTGTGTGTGTGTGTGTGTGTTATAAGAGCATCCTCAGAAAACAGGCAGGGGCCACGGGGTGACGGAGGAAATGAGGGGCAGAGAGAGAGAGGGGGAGAGATTAAGGAGGTGACGGGTGAGATGGTTGATGGGAGGGAAGGAGCGGGCTGAGGAGGGGAGGGAGAGCCAGGAGGAGACCAGGGGTGAAGAAGGGGCGTGAAAGGAGAGAGGGGGAGAGTGAGGAGGAGAGAGCTCTTGAGGGGCAGAGGGTGGTAATTACTTAGGCTCCTTCTCTGTCTGTCTCTTTGTAAGTTTTGTGAGTTCTGAGTCGAAATGTGGCACAATTCCCCGGTGAAGAAGAAAAACGATGGCTTTCTGGTGATTATTGCTTTAAGACAATTTCATGAATCCAAAAGATTTTTAGCAAATGAAGGCAAAATACATCGTCGAGTTCAACAAGAAGCCACAGTGTGCTTGGAGAATAGAAACGTTACACATCTTAGACAGATGCTGTCCAGTACCACTAATGTGTCCAAGGGGCAATGTCAAAGAATCAAGAAAGATTCAGTAGAGGTTTGAAATACAGTCTTGCCACATTTGCATTCCCTGTGAAATGCATATGTGATATTACATCAACGGAGTCCGTGGAGCTCGCCTGCATAGGTTCTGACCTGTCTGATAATGGCTCTTAAAGTGGCACTGAAATTACACCAAAGTCATCCTCCGTTCTTCCCGCATCATTAAAGTGATGTCAGGAGAACGGTGGCACCTGCAATTTCAGGACACACAATCATCAAAATGTGCAATGAGCTGTTGCAGCATTTATCTGATCCCTGATCAGTTCGACCTCTGGATAATCGGTGTGGATCAAAGAGCATCGATCTGTATGGGTGATGGAGTGGTGTAAGTGTACCTGTGTTTGTGCTGGGTGAGCTCAACTTTTACTGCTGTAAGTGAGCCGCTGAAGTTATTTGTTAAAGAGCCTCGGTGAAAACGAATGATTGCATCTGGAGATTTCAAGTGTGTGAAGCTTTTGGTGTTTGGCTAACCTGGGAAAAGTTGGTGGTGCAGAGTTTTCATGAGCCAAGAAAACAGAAAATGCTTAACCTATTTAGGGACGGAACTTTGGCCTGTCCTAGTGCAGGGTACACTGTGGACAGGTGGCCAGTCTGTTGCAGGGCTAACACAGAGAGACAACCATTCACACTCACATTCACTCCTTTGGGTAATTTAGAATTACCAGTTAACCTAACCACACTAACTGCATGTCTTTGGACTGTGGGAGGAAGCTGGAGTACCTGAGAAAACCCATGCAAATACAAGGAGAACATTCAAAACAGAAACCATTCAGTTTTTTTTTAACAATAATAATAATAATAATAATAATAATAATAATAATAATAATAATGGATACTTTATTGATCCCCATGGGGAAATTACTTGTTTTTCTCTGCATTTGACCCATTCACTCAGTGAAGCAGTGGGTCCATATTGATTACAAATTTGGTTTTCTATGAATAAACAAAAAACTTTTTATTTTATAATGACAGGTCATCCTGGGACGTAAGCTACCAGACCTCTTCTGTAAGTGTACACATTTATTTCATGGCGACAGATTTTTTTTCTTTTACTAGAGCAGGATTTCTCTGAGATATCCTGTTTACACTGCACTTCTTTTTCTAATACCGATATATCTCAAGTGTGTAGTTTAACTTCTGTACACTGACAGAAAGGCGAAGTTTCACGGTGCTAACAGTGCTAACCACCACACCACTATGCTGCACCAAACAGAAACATTTGTCTTTAATTAAAGTTTAGCCTGGTTTATGTCAGCATTTATTCAGTTTTATAATATATTATAGATGTATCTAAAAACATTACAAAATGTAACCACTACCCCCAGCTCCCCTCTGCTCCTTTCAAGCAAATACCTGTACTTGTCGTATAGGTTGTGTTTTACAAACTTAGGTCCCAAAAAATCTGATTGCAGAGCCATTTCAAGCTGCAGCCAACAGTAATGATGTATTGGCTAACCTATGACCATGCCCTTGTCAAAACACTAGCACTGTACCAGCTGATGGATGGAGGGACAGATAGGTTGATGGAGACAAAAGAAAAGTGGATGGAGAAGAGAGGAAGGCATGATGGATGGAGGTGGTGTTGCAAGCATGAGATGAAGTGATTGATGGAAAGGGAGGGAGATCAGAAGGAAACAGCGGGTGATGGGGCAAAGACAATGCCGGGGGGGGGGGGGTGTACTGTATGGCTTTTAAGATGTGTGTGACGTGAAAAAGGAGTGTGTGTGTGTGTGTGTGTGTGTGTGTGTGTGTGTGTGTGTGTGTGTGTGTGTGTGTGTGAATGTTTAAGGGTGAAGAAGGTGCTGGACATGTCTTTTATTTGACGATAAATCACTCTCTGATCCACAGCAGGAGCAACAAAAACTCCTCTCATCTGTCTCTATCCCATCTTTCCTGCTCTGCTCCTCTTTCTCCTTTACTCGGCAGGATCCTGCACTTTGACAAAGGCCTAAAAAATGAAGTCAAGAGGTGGCACAGCCTCCGACTGAAGGAGCATCTTGCACAATGGCGGGGGAGGCCGGCTTGTTGGAGGATACCAGCTTTTTCTTTTCCATCTCATGCAGTTCTCTCTGTCATGCAGCCGGCACGTTAGACATGTATATAAATTAACTCTTAGAGCAAACATAACATGTCAAATATAAGCATATACAGTGTTTTTTCCATATATGAATCGGAAAATTCAGGCTTTAAACTTCCAAGATTTTCTTAATGCACTCTGCGTTTGATTCATTCACTTGTTTACACAAGTAAACAACAACGAAAAGCCATTTCTTTCTCGCCCACATGAATAAATAGAGGAACTTGTCTCAGCAGACGTGTAAGCTGTTTGGTGAACTTGAGGCAAGTGTACTTACCTCCCCTTCATTTCTTTTCCATTGGTCCTCTGTGTCACCTCCCAAGTGACCATCTCTAAACAATGATCCATCCTGAGCATCTCCAAGAAACACACTCCATCCTGAGAGCCCCCCTCGCTCTTCCTGTCTTTCTCCTTCACTCTCAAGCTTCCTGTTCTTTTCTCCCTGGTTCTTGTTCTCATCCATCTTCCCCCTCCTCTCCCCGGTTTATCCAAACCCTCTTCATAAACTCTCTTGTTTCTCAGTTTGACAGTCATTGTCGCATCCTCAGCGGTCTCCCAGGAGTATTCAATTTCAGCACATGTGCTTATGTTTGCTCTGCAGGGACATTCTTTGTAGCATAAAGAGTGTCACCTTCTAAGAAGAACAGCAATCAAACAACGTTTCGCTCTTCTTCCACCCTCATCCCTCTCTTTTTTTGTTCTCCTGTTTCCAGAGGATTAACCCATTTATTTGTTCTTCTTGTCCTCAGGGACATTTACTTGTTCCCTCTTTTATCATCTCCTTCATGTCCTTCCTTTCTCCTGTCTTCGCAGCTGTTGTGTGATTGTTTTTTTCCAGATCAATGTTAGCATTACACATGTATCAGCTCTTTTACAGTGTTTACTGTTTGAAAAAACATGTTAGCAACATTGGAGCTCCGTGTGCAAAACAAGTTTTTACTTCCGATATATATTGGTGCTATTGTGTAGAATCTGAAATACCGTGCAATACCTACTGTGTAAATTATTATTTTTTAATTTGCCACAACACCAGGCTGATAAAATACATTTTAAGGTTATGTTTGCTATATATGGTATCTTTGCTATATTGTTTATTTTTGCATTTGTTCTATTTGAATATGAAAACAGATACAAAGACTCAGGTAACATTTTACAATAAGGGGCCAGAAGACTTGCTTAGGTACTAAGAAATGAGTGAGAAATCAACAATAACTTAACACTAGTTTCATTAGTAAATATTTTATATCTTCCAATTCAGGACTCTATAGAAGACAAAACTATCATTTGAAAATTTGAAAATCACTGGAATCATATCGGTAACTAAGTGGATAAAGATTCAATTTTCAATAAAGTTTTATTTATATAGCGGCAAATCACGCCAACAGTTGCCTCAAAATGCTTTATATTATAAGGCAGAGACTCTACAATAGTAGGGAGAAAACCCCAACAATCAAATGAACCCCTATGAGCAAGCACTTGGTGACAGTGGGAAGGAAAAACTCCATTTTAACAGGAAGAAACCTCCAGTGAAACCAGGCATGAGTTGATGATTAAAATAAACTTATAATGGTCCACTTTCGTCATGATAAACTCTTATCCAAAGTCTCCAAAACCCAGAGTAACGTTAAAGTGTATGCAGACCCCGGCCCAGCAGCCAGAGCCTGACATTCAACAAGGAACAAAGGCAGCGATGAGCAGTCAGGCTTGCAACATTGTAGCATTAGACTGTAAAATCACTGTGGTGATTCTGTTGAAGTCTGTGAAGCAGGTTTTACACTGTAAACTGGTTTTTGGTGTCAGGTTTCTGCTTGGGCGACCGTGGCTCAGGGGGTTGGGAAGCGTATCTTTAACCGGAAGGTCACCGGTTCGATCCCCGAGCTCTCTGTCCTGGTCGTTGTGTCCTTGGGCAAGACACTTTACCCTACCGCCTACTGGTGTTGGCCAGAGGGGCCGATGGCGCGATATGGCAGCCTCGCTTCTGTCAGTCTGCCCCAGGGCAGCTGTGGCTACAACCGTAGCTTGCCTCCACCAGTGTGTGAATGCGAGAGTGAATGAATAGTGGCATTGTAAAGCGCTTTGGGTGCCTTGAAAAGCCCTATATAAATCCAATCCATTATTACACTTAAACACTAAAGGATGATTTTCTTTACGTCGCCAATCAGACAGAGGTTTGTGTCAGTGTGTGGCACTGCAGCCTAAGTTACACAAGCAGTGCAACAAATTACATTCTCTGGGGAGTAATTACATACTGTGATGCAGTTTTTAAAAACATGTTTAATGTGACATTTCAAAAAAATAATAGCCTACGTCATTTTGGGGTTGGAGGGGACTGTATATAAAAGGAGAACAAGGCTACTTAGACCTAACCCAGTGGTTTTGGAAGCCTCAAGGTGAACATTTGGACATTTGGAGCTCTTGTGTTCATATGGCTGTGAGACCTAATAATAAAGGGTGACCACTCAGCTCAGAGGAAAGAAAATAGTTTATTGGGGTCAAAGGTGAAGTTAAAGACACATTTACATTAGCCCCTTTAAGTAAAGGGAAGCTCTTGCCGGTGGTGGTTGTGATACCTCTGGATCAATGATTCCAGCGTGTAATTATGTCAAGAAAAAAAAGAAAAATAAAGAAAGAATTTTTCAATTTCTGTGTCTTTACAAAATTGCTTTATTAGGAAACATGCCCTGTTTTAGACTAGAATAGCAATGGAAAATATAGAGAAAGGTAATTTAAGTTACAGCACAAATGAACAGGATCTCTATTTCCCACTGGAACACTGCTAAGCAATTTTTAAACAATAACATTAACCGTATTTTCCATCCAATTCTGCAAAACACAATAAGAAAGGAAACTCTGCTTCTTTTCTATTTGACTTTCCAAGTCACTTGGAAGGCATTATTCCCCCGTTCTCAAATTCCCACCGAGAATCACATTGTTCAAGCGAGTATAAATAGCAATGAAGAAAAACTAAGTTGGAGACACAAACTTTTTCTTTTTCCTTTAAAGTGATTCCACTCTTTAAAAACCGTCTTCGTCCGTTGAGTCCAAAACCAGGAGCCGGGGAATAAACTTCCACTAATGCTTTTCCATTTTTTTCTTCAAACGGGCCTTCAGTCGCAGTAAAAAGGACTGCTGTCTTGGCTGCCATTGTGCCGTATAGACAGACAGTATGGCACTAAAAAGAGATGTGTCAGAAACCATATGCTCGCTTGAGCACAATGGCCGTCACGGTAGTCGCGCCTATCCTCAAGACAACACAGGGAAAACACACATGCAGACACACACTCAGGTGAAGGTTTGAACACACACATTCTTATCACATCCAAAACTAAAAAAACAAACAAAAAAACATCCTCCAGTGTTCTCAAAAATGGACCCTGATATATGTCAGCTTCACTTCATTTTCTGCCTCACCCTCTCTTATTTCTTCTGTTTTTCTTCCCCTCGCCTGTTTGCCTTCCTCCTCTGTTTCTGTGCCACGCAGTGAAAACAGGACGCGTGTGATAGACCAGGAGGCTCCTTGCAGTCCCTGGGCACCGCCAGTGTGCCTGCATGTGTGTGTGTGTCTCATTACACTCGCGTGTATGTGTCAGCAAGATAGATGGACGCAGCTGTCAACCCAACACTTCCTGTAGCCTCTCAGTCGACCTTGCGCTAACCTGGAAGTATTTCTCAACACCGTGGCCTAAGTCTTCCTGTCTGGAGCCACGCCAGGGCTAAGCAGCTTGCCCTGATTCACGTGTACACGCACACAAACAAATGCAAGGATGTGTCTGCTTTGTGTGCAGACCTTCTGAGAGATGGGAACAAGGAAAACATGCCAAATTCAGATACACACTTTTTTTTTTGTCGGCTTGCAGGCTGCTGTCAGTACAAAACACAATCCAACCTCAACCTTGCAATGACCACCTGACCCTAATTTAACCCTTAAAGGCCCTGACAAGTCACTATCCTGTTAAGGACATTCACGGAAATTTGCAAAGATTAAATCCATTATCGCTGTCACAGAAGCCTCCCTTTCTTCTTTCTGAATAAAAGAGCACCGATAAATGAATAACTAGCTGTATGAATAAAAACAAAAAGTGGCAGGACCAGTATGATTGGGCCTCGTGCTAATGCTCAAGTGTGCGTTGCATGCTTATGCAAGCTGGGGGGAGCTTTAATACATCTCAGTGTCAATCTGTGTGGAATTATGTCTGAGTCCAGGAGCAGGGGTAGAGTACAGAACTCCACTTGAGAGGCCTCGTTGGGCGTCCAGGCCCGGGGCTCGCCTGAAGGCACAGCCCGTCTGGAGGAGCCCTCGGCTGGGCAGCAGCTGAATAAAAGATGGAAGGGAAGTGTCAGGCAGGAAGGCCAGGAGCACTGGGAGGCCCAAACCGAGCTGGTGGAGACAAACAGATGCTGGCTGAGAGAGGAAAGGAAGGACGAAGGAAACAAAGTATGACAGAAGGAAAAAAAGACTGAATGAAAGAAGAGGGGGAAAGAGTACAAAAAAGACTGATCATTCTGTCTCCAGATTATCATCACTCATACCTTCCAGTCTAAAGTTTCATTTACCAACATCCATAGGTAAGGAGAAACATTACAGATATATATGATGAAGACTTTGGCTGCATGCAAGTCTTATTGACTAGGATGGGATGGCGATATAGCTTTCAATACATTTTCGTGTAATAGATCAGAACTTTGCAACCCCAAAATGATGGCCCTTGAGTTCCCAGTCTTCACATGAGAGTCGAAGTCTTAAGTCATACCTTGTTTCTTTATATTTTGCAAGAAAAGTGTGAAATAGTAATATGTTAAAATGTGTTAAAAGTGAAACATACATGGAAATACAGTATAAAAAGACAAAAACTGAGTTTGTACAAAGCTTGGAAGTCAATATTTGGTGTGACCACCTTTATTCTTCAGCACAGTCTGAACTCTCTTAGGCACTATGCTTGTCATCTTTTCTTTAAGTGGTCTTAATAGTTCTCCAGTAGGAATAGTTCTTCAGGCTTCTTGAAGGACATTCAAAGCTCTTCTTTGGATTCTTCTGCTTTTTGTTCTGTTCTCTGTCAACATGATCCCACACTGGTTCAATAATGTTGAGGTCCGGGCTCTGGGGAGGCCAATACATGGCTGATAGTGCTCCATTGTGTCTTTTCTATACAGGTATGATTTTACCACATTGGCAGTGTGTTTGGGATCATTGTCATGCTGAAAAATGGAGCTGTTGACAATCAGATCCTTCCCAGATGGTATTGCATTATGGATCAAACTGATGCTACTTTTCTGTCTTCATAATTTCATCAATTTTGACAAGATCTCCAGCACCACTGGCTGAAATTTAGCTCAAACCATGACAGAGTGGAGGACACTCCTGACCTCCTGGTGATGATTTGAACCCAAGATTTTAAATTTGGATTCATCACACCATCACACCTGTTGGACTAATTTTCACTCCAGTTCTCATGTAACTTTTAAAGCTCAAATGATTCATAGCTCGGTGTTAAATGGTTTAACAAAGATAAATGATTTCTCTGAAAATGGTCAAGTACAACGAATGGACCGGAGTGAAAAAGCCACCAAAGAAAACCTGTGAAAGACCTTCAGAAAGCCTGGAGAATTTTTGCTCAAGAGCACTTCATAAAGGAAAAAAGACAAGAAAGTCTGGCTGCTTGGACGCCAAATATAAAGAAAGAGGCTGTGGGTCAAGACTTTTACACAGTACTGTACATTCATGAACAAAAAAAAAAAAATTGATTATGTGATAAAAAAAAAGAAGCTTTTTTCTCCACATTTCCTGAACCTGTAAGCCAGTTCCAATGCTACATCAATACTCTGTTATCAAAACTAAATGTGACTTTTATTTAATGAAAATAATTGTACTTAACTAATAAGTTAATTTATTCAATGTCAATATGTACCTAAATAATGAGTTCATACTTAAAACACACTTTTCTAATTAATTTGAGCACTTTATCAGAAAAACATTCAGAAAAGTGCCTTTTTTTGATTTTTCCTAACATTTGCACACACTCACACTACGATCGGGGCAACTTCAGGTTCAGTATCTTGCCCAAGGACAGACTAAAGGAGCAAGGGATGGAACCAGCAACCTTTCGATTAGTAGACCTGTCCCCCACATATGTTTATGTACACGATAAAATAATGTCTGCTCATCACCCAGTATCCATTTTACATCCTTAACTCCGGCCTCACACCTCTTTCACTATCTGTCGTGTAAATCATAGTCGCAACTGTGCAATAATGAGTTGAGTGTGTGGGCAGGGGTGAACACTGTGTATGTGCGCTGTGTGTTTATATGTGTTTGTGTGCGTGTGTAGTTTTGCATTTGAATGGACTCTGAAGAGCCCAGTGTATTTCCCTAGCACTCTGCATAAACATAGCTAGTGTTTTTATAAACACCTTTCACACCTCTTCAAGTGTATCAGTGTCCATCCAGGTGTGTATTCAGGGACATTATCGGTGATGAAAATAACAAGGATGTGGGCTGTTTTCACAATCGGAGATGGTAAGATGAATTGTCTTTTGTTTTCATTCCCAGCCGAGGTGAATCTGATACAGGGTAAAAGAAAGGGTGAACCTGAAAACCCCCAAAGAAAAAAATCTTATTGTATGATTAATAAAAAAAAGTTATGATTTCATCAAAATCTAACATTGAGTGATTGTTGACATAGAAAATGTCAAAAAAAAAAATCTCATGGCAAAGACCACAATCAGCAATCTTAAAATTTTCTTAACATTTTCTGACATGTCTACCCTGAGGCACCTCACCCCAAGCCTGCTAGTTGTGGCTGATGATATTTATCTTTAAAAATGCATTGTGATTGTTAGGAGACATGACTCAAACCGGAGTAAGTAATTTACTTTGCTGGGGAGCAGCAGCCAGGTGAACAGGGGGGCTGAACAAGCAGCTACCAACCGTTGGCCTGAATAATTAATCTAACACACAAGTGCCAAAAACTCCAGGTCCTCAAGTGGCCACTTGAGTCTGGCACATAGACTCCTGTGTAAAAATATCCAACTTTTCAGTACAAATAAATATGTTTACAGCCCATTATATAAAGTCTGTGTTTCATTTCTGATGAGTGAAAGCCCAACATTTTGTTAGTTTAGCACTAGCATTACTTTGCACTTCCTAATAACGTAGCACTCCACCCTTTTGGTCGCTTTTGTTTCCTAGCTCCAGTTTGCCTGCGATGGTCATAGACAGGCTAACAGATGAGGTCACAGATGTTTGGACACAAAGTTAGAGACAGACAAGGCTGAGATGGTTTGGATGTCGACAGAAACAGGAGGAAAAGAGGAGTTTCAGAGGAGGTTCGTGGATGTAGTGAATAAAGACATGCTGAGGGTTGGTGTGACACAGGAGGATACTAGGAATAGAATGAGATGGACAACAGCACATTTTGACTGCCTTGTTGTCTGCTGCCTATTACTGTGAAGTTGGGAGATGACTAAAGAATGTAAAGGTTTAGCAAGAGGCTAGGAAGAGTGAGAGAGAGGACCTAGCAAAAGCATAGAAGACACCAGAGAAAATGATTTTCGAGAAGATGTGTAAAAGAAAAAATAGGGGAAAGACAGAGGAACAACAGTGTCAGGGGGCTGGGTCTGTGATCCAGCATTTTAAGTTCATTTTGTATGTTTGACATCTGTTATGTTGGAGTTCTTGTGTTATTATTTAGTTAGGGTTTAGTTGAGTTAAGTCTAGTTTATGTTTTATCTACGTCTGCGTTCCCTGTCCTCTGTGTAGTCTGTTTTGTCCTCTGTGTTGAACTTTTAGTTATGCCTGTGCTTGCATCTCCCTTATCTGTTCTCACGTGTCTCTCCTTGCGTCCTCCCCAGTAACACAATCACACAGAGCAAAGAATCAGAAAAAACAGGATAAATAAGGAGAAAATGTAAAATGTAAAAAAACAACAACACACAAAACAAAACAAAACAAGAAGGGCAACACCAGGAGACCCAAAACAGAACGCAACAGAGAGAGAAGGAGCATGTGCTGATTCAGTTATCTCAGCCTCTCAGTGTTAGCTGATAGAATTGAAGTGTTTAGCATTTATGTTAATCATTCACACAGGCACCGGATTATCACTCGGCTCTGCCAAGAGTCCCCTCTCCCCCACCCTCTCCTCTGGCACTACTTTGCTCGTCACCTTTTCCACAGATACACCTGGGGATCTCTCCGTTTGTTTACTTCACCTTATTTCTTGTTTTTTCCGTGCCTTCCCTCAATCTTCCCTATTTTTTTCCAGTCTTTCCTCCACGCTGTCCTTATTTTAAAAACTCTCCCTCTGTCATAATGATTTACACCCTACAAGACACTTCTCTACAAGTCGAACGCAACAGCAAGAGTTTTACATCTGATGGACGCTCGCGCATGCAGGGATTGGCTCAATGCAGGCTAATAATAGACGATTGGCCATCGTGGGTGGTGAGCTGAGGAAAGCGAAGAGTTGAAAAAATGAATATATTAGAGGGGGAGAAAGAGTAAGCTCAGCCGCTGTTTTCAATCCAAGAGGATCCAGTTCAAGCTCTGAGGTTATCTCACTCATCCATAGTGGCCACTGTGCAAATATTTTACCCAAAGATTTCATGGCAACACATAAGGGTGGGGGGTGGGGTGTTAACTGTTTCAGGGAGGCACTTCTGGACCAGCTGGCTCCCGACTCCTTTCAGGGAATTATAGTTTTGCATGTGTGTGTCGTAATTGTTGTTGTTGGTGGCTCTGTTTTAACTACATGTGACTGAAGTCCTGCACATGTTCTGTTCTTATCATTATTCAATCATTAGTGATCAAAATGGTTTCACAAACTTCTATGCATATATTAAAAAGAAGAACCAACAGTGAGTCTCAGTCCCACAGGCCTAGAGACCAGTTGGCAACCACCCTGAGTCTGCTTGGCAAGTGGTAGTTGGAGGTTGCTTCCAGGGACTGTTACAATGATTGCTAAACCCTCATTCACATGAGGCAAGAGACAGTGATCCTCTGACAACCAACAGCTACTGAAGAAAAGTCTGTATTGTGCGACTGGTTGGCAAGTGGTTCTTGGAGGTTGCTGGCAATTGCTAGAGTGAACTCAGTCCCTAAGTATACAGAGCTGCACTGAAAACCTCAATGCAATTGCTTTGAACTGCTAGCAGATTGTCACGGGCACCACTAGCTTGCATGGAAGACAGCAACACGTCTGCAAAGTGCTCAGCAAGCAGGAGAGGAACTGTAAAAAGTGCAATATAAACTAGCTTGCATGGAAGACCAGGTGGCCATAGAAATCAGCCAAAGACATTTTGCTTTTAAAATAAAACAATTAAGAACACTTCTAGCTAAAACCTACTGACTAATGCAGTAACCAGGAGCTGAAAATAGTCTTTAAAAATGCACTGCATAATTCTGCTTTTCAACAATGAAAAACAGCAAAAGCTGATTGTAAATAAGGTTAGCACGTTGTTAAAGCAGGCCATACAAAAGGCGTCAAACGTTTTGTTATATATATATATATATATATATATATATATATAGTTTTCTACTTTATTTAAAACTGATACTTGCTTGCACTACGATCACATGTAAAAGGGCATATACCAAGTAGCCTTTACTAAATTCTTAGTAAATGTAAAAATTGTAGCAAAGCTTAAACAACAGAAGCGCAAGACTAATCCACTCGAAGAGACTTCCTTCCATCCAGCAAAGTGTTTTAGGCTCAGATTCAGCTTATATTCAAGCAATGATGTGCTATTAAATCCATACATGCAGTATTCATAGAGAAGACAACTGTCAGCAAATGTAGATTGAGGAAAGACGACAGCACGTCTTTCTTCAGTTACAACACTTCCACTGGCAACATAGAGGTATGGTATGGACACACACACACACACACACACACACACACACACACACACACACACACACACACACACACACACACACACACACACACACACACACACACACACACACACAGAGGAGGATATATATGCAGACATAAAGGGTATTTATAAATATGTGGATAACAAAGTTGCCTTGTGATTGGAGGGGAATGATTTGTCATGGGATCAGCAGATGCACCACGCGCACTTACAAACACTAATTTTTGCTTATTATTCTTCTTTCATCGCCCTCGGGCTGTTTGTGTCTTCTGCAAGGCAGCATTTCCTTAAACGTCAGCTGTAATAGCTTTGAATGATGTCTGTGCATGCTTGAAACACAAAAAACAAACCTTGACCCATTAGTGTCCATTTGGATTAAACGCGTTTGTCTCCTGCTCTGAGATTTTTGTTTCTCTCAAAGCTCAACCTTCACACGCAAACATATTGGAGACAGACGAGCACTGGCATAGCCAGTGCACATGAGCGCAGACAGCTGACACATATTTATACAGAAATGTATTGAAAAGAATGAAATAAAGGAAAAGTCTATGTGATAATTACTAAGATAGTCTTGCTGAGATGATGGATTATAATTTAAAAGAAGAAAAAGTGTTACTGCAGGAATATTCTCTGGGGAATCCTTGTCCCTACTCTATAGTGTACAGTGAGATCAGCACCATGGACAGCGCTTGTCCTAACTTGTGTCTCTCAGCTTTACATCACTTATGATAAGACTGTATCAAAGCCAGGCCAAGATACCCAAGTTTAAGATTTATGCACCTTACAGCAAAGTGTTTTAAACCTGCTAACCGACCTTTTTTCCTCACTGTATATACACACACTCTTGTAATGTTATGAGGCACTTCACGCTAGTACCTCGTTGGACCCTCTTTTGCTTTTTTAACTGTACTACTCATGAGTACAGTGAACTTGTTGTTATGCTCAAGGAAACAGTTTGAGATTATCTGAACCACAGGGTGCACTGTGGCCATAAAGGGATAATAATAATAATAATAATGGATTGCATTTATATAGCGCTTTTCGGGGCCCTCAAAGCACTGTACAATTCCACTATTCATTCACTCTCACATTCACACACTGGTGGAGGCAAGCTACAGTTGTAGCCACAGCTGCCCTGGGGCAGACTGACAGAAGCAAGGCTGCCATATCGCGCCATCGGCCTCTCTGGCCATCACCACTAGGCGTTAGGTGAAGTGTCTTGCCCAAGGACACAACAACCGAGACTGGCAACCTTCCGGTTACAAGACGAACTGCCAACTCTTTGAGCCACGATCGCCCAATGGACAGTAACAATCCTCAGGTAAGCTGTGATGTTTAAATGACACTCAGTTGGCACTAAAGGGTCAAGAAAATATCCTCCGTGTCTGTTATACGCCATCAACAGCTTGAACTGTTGATACAAAACAGGATGGATCCATGCTTTCATGTTGCTTATGCCAGATTCTGACCCTGCCATCAGCATTTCACAGGAAAAATTAAGAAGTGGCACCTGGTGTGGTCTTCTGCGTGAATGGGTGGATGACTGGATATGTAAAGCGCTTTGGGGTCCTTAGGGACTAGTAAAGCGCTATATAAATACAGGCCATTTACCATTTACCATTCTGCTGCTATAGCATTCAGCATATGTTGTGCATTCAGAGATTCTCTTCTGCATACTTTGGTTGTGATGTGTGGTTATTTGAGCTACTGCTTATTTCCCATCAGCTCAGCTTTTTGAGACCATTCTCTATAAACCCTCACACGAGATACTTGTATGGGAAAATTGCAGTAGATGAGCAGTTTCTGAAACACTCAGAGCAACAACCATACCACGTTCAAAGCCTTTATTCACCATTCTGATGCTCAGTGTGAACTCCCACGGCCCGTCTTGAATATGGCAGAAAATCATGCCTAAATGGATTGAGTTGCTGCTATATGATGTAGGTGATTCGATATTAGGATATTAGGTATATCTAATGTGTGATACAGTCCTGAAGAAATCACAGAAACAGACAAAACACCACTCTAAGTTTCAGCCTTGTTTGCTTTTGGGTCTCATTTTGTTTCTTTTTTCATTCCACAGAATTAAAAAGACACAGAAGTCAAGTTTTTGTGAAAGCTGCCTGGCAACAGCAGAGTCTTAAATTTTTTCCCATCACTTAAATCATTCATCAGTTCCAGTTTTTTCCTCAATTTCCCCAATCCATGAAAGGCTCTAGGTTTAACAAACTATTGGTGAATCCAATACATGTATTTACCAACAGTATTTCACGAAAGAGGCATAAAGCTTTATTCTCTAACTCTTGTTCCTTCTGCCAGAACAGCTATTTTACATTAGGATGTTAAATGTTAAAAGATCAGCTTACAGATACTAAAAGGATTAAGAAATGCAGAATCAGACACAACAGAATGATAAACGGACAAGATTTGCTCTCTTGCCATTAATAACTGCCCTATGGGTCACTTCATCCAAACTTCCTTTACTCTGGCCTGGACCAAGTTCTGATTGAACAATAAAATCTTGGGTCTCCTGTTCATTTGACACAGCTGCCTATAGTTCTGACATCTGGGTAACATCACCACACTGCTCTAAGATCATCACATGGGAAATAAAATAGATGTTTTACATGTAGATAAATAACTGTTTAGCATGTTGGAAAATAAAAGGTGAGCATGCCTGACATGCTTTTGTATCGCGACGCGAAACTCAACTGAGCAGTCGGTCCATTACAATAGAAAGTTTAAGTATGATCAAAGCAGCTGAGACGATTTTTGGGTTCTTTTTTGCCTTTGATTTCCTGTTCTGGTAAACACAAACATGCTGTGACAGTGATGTATTGGCTTTTTCTCTGTGTGCAATATCTACAGTTTTCTCTCTCAGCCTGCTATCTCCCTCTGTCTTGGCATCTTTTCCCTCCCTCCCTCCCCTGTTCCTCCATCTTTCTGCCCACCACCCTATTTCATCTCTCTCTCCCCTCTCCTCAGTCGCCGTATGTCTCTCGCCCTCCTTGCTGATAGTGGCAGACTACAGCAGGGGCCTGGTGCGAGGTCACAGGCAGCCTTCTTGTAGCATATGGACTTGTTTCCTTCCAAGAAAACCCTGGCCAGATGAGACCACACACACACACATGCGCACGCACACACAATAACAAGCAGATTTACAGCACAGAGAATTCTAAGAAATAAATACAAGATAAAAGAAAAAAAAAACCTCCATGCAGACACGACTATGCACTACTTTAAATACACAAACACTGACACACTCGCAGTTTAAGTGTGTGAGATTAAAGAATCTGATCGTGTTTCTCATCTTCTCTTTGACCCGAGGGTTCAATCTACTTGACTTGCCGTAATCTTGGTGTTAAGACACAAATACGCACACACACACACGCACACACACATTCACTGTGCTCAATATTCCAGTAATCCATCGAAGACCGGCTGAAGAAGTGTCCGTAAACACACGCTCACAATTAATCGTGCACATAAGCGGAAATATGGGGTCATCTATTAATCTGACACAGAAATCACTGACTTCTTAAAACATACTGAGCATTTTTGATGCACACGGACACACACAAATGGCACACACACACACATACACGCACCCCAACAGAGCTTTGGCAATCTTAAATACGTCTCGAACATGCACAGAAGTTAAATGGTATCGAATAATCTTTAGCAGGCTTCACTGTGAGGTCTTGGACACACACACATGCTCGACCATATGTAGAATATACACAGATACAGTATAAACACAAACACACACACAGAGCGAGAGAGAGCTGGTAATCTTCCAGCCAGCTGAAGTGTAATCAAGAAGGAGACAGCCATATGTCTGAGGGTGCTGAGCCTTGGCCTCGCTCTCTCGCAGTCTTTCAGTTTTCCTTTTCAGTCTCAGTTTCTCTACTTTTGTTTTTCAACATTCAACTTTTGATCCTTTTTGTTTGCTTACTCTTTTTTCCTATCAGTTTCTGCCACAAATAGTGGAGACAGCACAAGGTCAAGCCACCTCAAACCACTTTAGCTCTGCTTTAGGACTGAATAAATCCAGAATATGGATAGAATATGGTTAAAAACATGAAAGTCAAACTGTATTCATACACTGGGTTAGTACTGTGAGTCATTCAGTCGTGTTATATTTTCAGAAATTCCTTCACTTCCTTCATGCTCTGAGCTGTCCTTTCACTCGTCATCTTTTATGATCTCTGTCATGGATATCATCTGTTTTTCCAATTAAAAGGTGATTTGGTTTGCATTAATGTATGTAGCAGGCTGTCAGTGCCTCTGCACGTGTGCGTGTGTGTGTCTGAGTGTGCATGTGTGTCCTGGTCCCCTGTGTGGGGACAGCTGGTGTGTCAGTGACCCTGGCTACAAGGAAGCCTCATGCTTCTTCTTGTCTTCCTTTCCAGAATTCCCGAGGCCATTTTGGGTCCTCGCAGCCTTCAAGTGCCAGTTCTTGTGACGGCGAGGGTGCTGCTGTGTATGGATTTGGAAATATAAAACATATACATACATAAACCTACGTTTAAATAGTCCCTGATTGTAAAGATTAAGTCCAATTTCTTAAAAGCAAATAGCCAGAATGATTTTCTGCCTTCTCCTTCGTGCTATCCCTCAATCCCATCGTCCATCTCACTTTCTTATCATCTATTCTTTTAGCCTTTTCTTAATCCTCCACCCGCCGCTCCCCTGTCTGATGAAATGACCATATCTAATCCTCTGTTCCCCTTGGGACAGTTGTAACTGTATTAAGACAGCAAATCCGCGTCCTTACAAGTGCTACAGATGTCTTTCTTTATTATCCCCTCTTTCTCTTTCGATCACTCTCTCTCCCTCTGTCTCGTCACATCTTTCTCTTAAACCTTCTAAATCTGCTCTTCATAATCTGAATTTTTTTTTCCTGAGCTCCAAAAATGGTACACGTATAATCTCACATTATGCTTTTGTGGATTTATTTGTGTGTGTGTGTGTGTGTGTGTGTGTGTGTGTGTGTGTGTGTGTGTGTGTGTGTGTGTGTGTGTGTGTGTGTGTGTATTTCTATTTTATAATTCCTTACTGTCTAAAGTTTAGCAATGGTGAAAACCCAACGGGCTGCTTTTTTGGATTTTGGAAATTACACACACACATATTACACACACACACACACACACACACACACACACACACACACACACACACACACACACACACACACACACACACACACACACACACACACAAACAAAGAGCTCTAGTTTAATCTGATCTTACTAAAGGACCTGCTTCTACTATGCATACTCTTTCTCCAGGTTGGCTTTAGCATATTTGATTCTGGCTTGAAGATGTCTCTTTTTCTGTTTTTTCTGATCTGCCACCTTGCAGTTTATTCCTGACTTGAATGAATTATTCACTCATGTCTTTGCAGTTGCTTTGAGGTCTTTAGACACATCTCTCACTTGTTTTCTTCCCAGAGTCTTTCAACTCTTTTGCTTGTGCCATCAGCCTCAGACTTTCATGTACAGTATGCAAAAAACACTCTGATTTTAACATGATTTTCAGATTAATGATGTGAGTAAAGGATATAATCTGGACATATATCTCAACTTAACAGATATACTAGAATTAAACAGATAATCCGACAACTTTGTCATTGCTTTCACTTCCTTGTCAGAAAAACGATGTTACTATTGACAAAGGAAATGTCCTTGAGAAAGCCCTTTATGGACAAAAACATGATCTGATCTGCTCCAGCAGAGCACACACAGGTTACAGTTAGATATAAATACACATTAGGATTTCAGCTGGCTATTTCTAAGATGTAGGGTGGGTAATCAGGCTTTTCAGATCAATTGGACATCAAACACAGCTCAGTGTGTGAATTTGATCCTGTAAATGCACACGCGTGCACACAGCTGCTGGTCAATCGAAGGCAGAAAAGACGCAAACACAAAAGACCAACAGGTGTCTTCTGTTTGGGTTTTAAGACAGCATTACTAGCTCAGACCTACAGAAATAAACTCCTGTTCACAATAAGACTGTGTGTCTTCCATGCAGAAAGAAAGGTGTAGTCATAGATAATGCAGATAACATATCTATAGTCTATTTTTTATTACTTACCCACTGTGCTGAGGGCATGGCTATTTTAAGGGCGTTTTCACACCTGTAGTTCATTTACGCTGGCCCAAATCGGTTGTGACTTTATAAACTTGTAGCTTTTACCCCTGATTTGGTTTGATTTCACACAGAGAAAAATCAAGGTGAATCTCTACAAACCACACGAAAACTGAGAAAACGGAGAATTAACGTTCATTTCACAGCTAGTTGATAGCCCGTACAGACCTTTGTACATCTATAGTGTCTTCCTGCATTGCGAATATAGAGCATACATGGCTACGGGATGTTTTTTAGCCCATACTTACAACGTACATCTGGAAGTTGGTTCGGATTATGGTCTGCTTATGTTCACAAGATAAACAGAGTGGTCTGGAGTTTGTTCAGGACCGTATCATGACCACCTCCAGCAGTGGGTCTCGGTGTGGTTGTTTTGGTCTGCACCTGAGTGTGATTACTGTGTTCACACCAGGGGCCTGTTCTTCGTACGTCGCTTACTACATCCAAGATCAAATGACACATCCAAGACCAAACTATCGCGCTAACCGTGAGCTCGCTAATCCGGTTCCCCGAACACACCTGCTGTTGACGATTAGTACAGCTGGACGCAGTAATGTGAGATCACTGGGTGTCGTAAAAGGGGCTACGCATCGATAGTAGAAACATTGATCGGCAACCCGCTGATTGGTCGGCGAAAATGTCGAAGGGGCGTGCACGGTATTTTCCGGCAGCAGAGCAAGAACTCTTGATTGAGGGATTTCAGGAGTTTCAGAGTTTAATTAAAACGCAAGAGAACACTGCAAAGGCTGCAAAAGCAAGGAGAGAGGGGCTGGCAGAAAGTTGCTGACAAATCAAACTCGTAGGTAATTTAATAATAATAATAATAATGGATTGGGTTTATATAGCGCTTTCCAAGGCACCCAAAGCGCTGTACGATACCACTATTCATTCACTCCCACATTCACACACTGGTGGAGGCAGCTACGGTTGTAGCCAGGCTGCCATATCGCGCCATCGGCCCCTCTGGCCAACACCAGTAGGCGGTAGGGTAGATCTATCATATGACACTATATTGTCCAATATCATATGGCATTATATTATATTATAATATGTTATATTATATCCCCTTTCACATTAGAGCCACAACAGGACCCACAAGAACATGGGAACAAGTAAAAGTGGAATACAGGAGTATTCTACAGAATGGTAATATTTATCTCTTTTCGTCTCTTGGCAAGGTAATACTGGCCTGTAATACTCTGTTAATTTGTTCATAACAGCAACCAAGAAAAGGGCAGAGGAAAAAAAGACAGGTGGTGGTCCTGCACCCCCTCGTCAACAAGTTGGTTAAGTAAATAATACCCTCACGGGAATATCGATATCTCTCAATGAGCACACTGTCGCGCTGAGCTAAAGGATCCTGTCTATCCCGCAATATACGCTGAATTCTGAGGACTCTCCTTATCAATCTTGCACCTTCCGCAATGGGTTGGTCGCGTATACGGACAGGACATGGCTGCGACAGGCTTCCCAAATCCACCTTCGCTTTTATAGCCGTGGTCTCCCATCTTGATTACACGAAGTAATTTACAATTACTACTCTGAAATATGAATTACATCTGTAATAATCACATACATGTAATAGAATGTTAATAGTACATTTCCCTTTTTTAGGAAATGACCTGTATGTATCTGTGTGACATCAATAAAAGGATCAAGTGCTGCATTATCTTTAGTTACATTGATGTTATTTATTTATGGTGAAACAGTGGTGGAATATCGCTGTTGCTTTCGTATAAATGAAGCGGACATACCTGCGTGGCCGCGATCTAATCCTGTTTACATAAAGTAAACCTGCTCCCGAGCAGGTTTACGCTTACGGCTCTGTTGCTATGACAGCAAGTCCCGGATGAGCTTCGGGGAACCGAACGATCCAGGATCACGCAAAATCGTCAACAATCTAATCCAGCTAACTTACTTAGCGAGGTACGAAGAACAGGCCCCTGCACAAGTTTTATTTATTTATTTATTTATTTATTTATTTATTTATTTATTTATTTATTTATTATTTATTTATTTTTTATTTATTTATTTTTTTTGCCTGTCCCGTTTGGCTCTTTTGCCATCAGAATTGTTGTCTAAAGGCAAAGAAAGATGCCCAACGGATTTACTTTACCAAATTGACCATCCCAGCCTTGCCATAATGGTCCATTTGATTCACCTTTTATTGTTTATTTTATTTTCACTTACTGAATACGGGACAGACTGGACTGGGGGAAAGAAGGGGAGAAAGAAAGAGGGAAAGAGAAACAGCTGAGAAGAGGGACGGGGGAGAAGGGCAAAAGACAAAAACCAACAGAATGAGCAGGAAAAAAAATGCATATATCAATCACCTGGATCACCTCCTGAGAAAGAAAAAAGAAAACAAGCAGAAGAGAACAAGAGTAATAGAATAAACAACATCACAATGATATATGGGAATATGACAGTAAATACTAAATATTAAACATTATTGTGCAGCACATAAGATCAACAGAACACAGTGTGCTTTGAGGTAGGAGCCAAAAAGGGTGTAGTTTGTGGGTGTGATCACCCGTGTGTACACCTGTGAGCATGGACACGCTTGGTTTTTTTTTTGTTTTTGTTTTTTTTAAAAGGTTCCTTCATGTAATGATCTGCTAGAGGGTGTGGGGGGGCCACAGCCCCGTCCTCCAGGGTATGAAGCAGGTATGGAGGAGATCAAAACTCCAGACATCCAGAGGCCCCCAGAACACAAGAGACCAAGGAAGACCAACAGAGGGGCAGCCGCGCCACTGTCCCAGAAAGAGCTGAGGAGAGTCCCAGATGAGGGCTCACTCAGCAGCCGCGGAGCAGAAGCCAGGGGGAGTTGCAGTGACGCGCCCGTGAGCTCCGCCGGCAGCCAGCCGTGCCTGAGTGACTGAGCCCCAGGCCGAGAGGCCGGGGGCACCCCACCTCCGAAGTGGCCCGAGCGAGCCCCAGGCTCCAGGCCCCGATAAGCGGCCGCCAAGGAGTGAGCCGGTGTGTACCTGGACGCCCATCCCCGGACACAAAGAACCACCAACGCACCGATGTCTGAGGGAGTCCGCCACTGGCAGGGGAAGTGGTGGTAGGGGGAGATAGGCCTCCAAACCTTGGAGGGCCTGAGGTGTCCCCAGAGAGGTGGCGCCTGACACCCAACCTGACATATAGACACAGAAATACAGGCACACACAGACACAAACATCCATTCCCACCCTCATGCTCTCATATGCACTTACTCCACACTCAACCAACGTGGAGACAGACATAAAGAGACGCTGTACACACGATCACACTCCCCAAGCGTACTCTACAAACCGGGTCTAGGTACCCTTGCCCCTGGAGGGGGGAACTGCACCCAGACCCAGGTGGTGTTACCCTTTTCCCTGCGGTGGGGGGAGGCAGACGGCCCCGACTCTGCAGCAGCAGGGAGGCCCCACACTCCAGACCGCAGTCGGACGGCCAACTCCTCCTCCTAGCCCCCCCGCTCCAGCAGGTCGCAGAGAATGGGGGTGAGAGAAGACTCCAAACCTCCCTCCACCCGCTCATTGTAGTGTTGATGCATGTGTGTTCTAAGGTGCATTTAAAACCCAGGAGGGCATGGAGCTACCTGCCAGAGAGCAGCAGGTAAGCGCATGGTCCCTCCTGCTAGCCCTCAATGTCTACATGTATTTAACATTGAGAGGTGGGCAACGACGCCAGGGGTGGGGTATACACCCTGATGGTACTTTGGATTCCGTGTATCGTGCCCATCCCCAAGATCCTATATGTATGCGTAATGAGAGTGTGAGTAATGTGAATGTCTAAGTTGTGGGATAAAATTGAGGCAGAGGCAGCCAGAAGGGGACGGGGGGGGGACGGGGGGGGGGGGGGGGGGGGGGGTAGCCTCCTCTGCACCCTGGTGACATACCCCTACTCCAAGGTCCTGCATGTGTGGGTGGTTGTGGTGGAGCGGGAAGAGGGAGGCAGCTGGAGATGGGGAGGGAAGGAAGGGAGGGGCAAGTGACCCCTCTCTGGGGCCAGCTCCCCCGCTGACCCCAGTAGGCACCCCCATACTCCGCGACCCGCCAGGGAAAGGGGGCCCAGGCCCATCCAGACCGGGGCCCAGCGCAGCAGCGCCCCCCGGCCCCACAGAGCCCGGGACAGTCCACCCAACCCCACCACAGAGAAAACTGCACCCACCCCACCATCCACTCATCTTCCAGACTACATAAGACAATAAACACCCAGGCTGAGATCTTCCTCCACCTCTCCTGTATCTCCCCCTCCTGCAGAGAGAGCTCCTGAGGAGAGGAAAGCTCCTGCAAGATGTGACAATCTTCCCCACCAGTTGAAGAGCCCCCCAGGTGGCTCGATGCACCGGCGGCACCCCGCTCCAGGGCTGGGCCCCCATGCACCCACCCGCCCACAACTCCGGCAACACACCAACCAGGACCCAAGCCCCCGAGGCCCGGCCCGGGCCCCAGCCCAGAGACGGAGCGCCCCCAGAACCTCACGCCCATCCCGGACCCACCCAGGGGTAGCCAGGCTACCAGGTCAGTAACCCACGTCCGTCAGCACAGACCCTCCCCTAGCCCCGCTGCACACAGCCGCGAGGAAACAGTCACCTGAGAGCCAACAGAGCCCCTAACCGGACATGACCGCTACCCCGGGTTGAGCCCCCCAAGGAAGATGCCTCCGGGGAACCCCCCGACACCCTAAGCCTGTCCCTACCCCCACACCAATCACAACAGTGAAGGCGGGACCAAACTATGACCCCCCACCCCCACTAGGTGATGGAGCTGATCAAAGGAGCCCAGAGCAATTGATCTGATGTGGTGGCAGAGGCTGTATCAAGACTAATGTAATCTAATAGATAATTTCTATATTGGTTAGAATTAAGATTATTTTTATTTTTCCAGTTCATGAGGACTGTTTTCTTGGCTATGCACAGGGCAGTGAAAACCATATGGGCGATATTCTTTTCTGAAGTGACATTATCTAAGCTGCCCAACAAACACACTAAGGGGGAAGTTGGAATGTTACATTTCAGACACTTCGATAAGTCTTCACATATCTCGCGCCAAAACTTCTGAACTGGTGGACAGAACCAAAGAGCGTGGATATAATTGTCCGGTGAATTGGTTTGGCAGTGTGAGCAGTTGTTGGTAGACATAAAGCCCATCTTGAACATCCGATGACCTGTATAGTGCACTCTATGTAATATTTTGTATTGAATTAATTGAAGACTGGGATTTCTAATTAGATGAAAGGTTTTTAAGCAAATCTGAGACCAGAAGTTTAGGTCTAAGTTAACTGATAAATCCGCTTCCCATTTTGCAATTGGAAGTGGTATTAATTCATCCGTTTTAGAAAGCATTCTGTATATTTTGGATAGTAATTTGGGGGTTTTAAGAGTAAGAAATTGAACCACACTTGGTGGTGTTTGTAGTTCAACTTGACCCAGTTTAAATTTCTTTTTTACTATGGATTTAATTTGTTGATATTCTAAAAATCTTTTCTTGTTGATCCCATATTGTGTAACTAGTCCGTCAAATGAGATAAATTCTGTTCCTTTTAGTATATGTTCTAAATATTTGATTCCTTTACCACTCCAATCTGAAAAGTTTATCATATTATTGTTTTGTAATATGTCAGGGTTGTTCCAGATAGGTGTACGTTTGCATGGGATTAATGAAGACGCCGTCAATTTTAGAAACTCCCACCATGCTGTCAGAGAAGCGCTGATGTTGATGCTTTTAAAGCATTCATGTCGTTGGATGTTTGAGCTGATAAATGATAGGTCTGAGATCTCTAGATTATTGCAAAGTGCTTGTTCTACATCTAGCCAAGGTTCATCTAAGAGGGTATGTTTTAGCCATCCTGAGATAAACTGAAGCCTGTTGGCTAAGAAGTAGTGCTGAAAGTTAGGCAGTTCTAGTCCTCCTTTATCCTTGGTCTTTTGTAGTGTTTTTAAGCTTATACGTGGGGGTTTATTTTTCCAAAGGAATTTGGACATACATGAATCTAGAGATCTGAACCAATCTTGTGGCGGTTTAGTTGGGATCATTGAGAATAAATAATTTATTTTTGGTAAGACCATCATTTTTATAGCGGCAACCCTTCCCATGAGTGATATGGGTAGACATTTCCATCTAGCCAGATCATCTTCTACCTTCTTTAAAAGTGGGATATGGTTTAATTTAGTTAGATCTGCAAGCTTGGGAGAAACATTAATACCTAAATATTTTATATTTCCCGATTGCAGTGGTGTAGAAGAGGAATTATGGAGGGAGCAATTAATCGGTAGAACTGTAGATTTTGACCAGTTAATTGAGTAATCTGATATTCTTGCAAAAGAGTTTATCAATTCAATCACCCCAGAGATATTGGTTTGTGAATTTTGGAGAAAGAGTAACACATCATCCGCATAAAGGCTGATTTTATGTTCCACGTTCTTGCATTTTATGCCCTTAATTACTGAATTCTGTCTAATTGCTGCTGCTAGTGGTTCAATAAAAATTGCAAACAGTGAAGGGGAGAGTGGGCATCCCTGCCTGGTGCCCCTCAAGAGACAGAAGCTGGAGGATGTCTGGTCATTTGTTCTAACACAAGCTGTTGGGGAATTATATAATATTTTTAACCAGTTTATGAAAGAGGATCCAAAACCAAATTTGTGTAAAGTTGCAAATAGAAATTTCCAGTTAACTCTGTCAAATGCTTTTTCTGCGTCTAAAGAGAATATTGTAGTTTCTAGGTTTTTACTGTATGAGTAGTCTATCAAATTAAGTAATCTACGTGTATTTGTTGATGAGTGCCTACCTTTTATGAAACCAGTTTGGTCAGGATGAATTAAGAGGGGGGTTATTTTCTCCAGTCTCTTTGAGAGAGCTTTGCAGATTATTTTAAGGTCTACATTTATAAGGGATATTGGACGATAGCTTGAGGGATATACAGGGTCTTTGCCTGGTTTTAGCAGGAGATTAATGTTTGCAGAATTCATATTTGATGGAAGTCTGCCCTTTTCTTTAATTTCCAACAACGTTCTGTATAAAACTGGTGCTAGAATCGACCAGAATTCTTTGTAGAATTCTGCAGGAAAGCCGTCTGGACCTGGAGCCTTATTATTGGGCATACTTATCAGGGCTTCCTGGAGTTCACCTGGTGTCAGTGGTGAATCCAGTGCCATTGCTTGAGTGTCCAATAATTTTGGAAGGGTTATGTTGTCCAAAAACTGATCAATTTCTTTTTCAGATGGGTTTATTTGTGGTGAATACAACGTTTTATAGAAATCCCTGAAAATGTTGTTTATTTGTATCGGATCATATATTGTGTTCCCAGATGAATCTTGAACAGCACATATAGTTGTTTTTTATTTATTTATTTTTAGCTGGTTTGCTAGAAATTGACCGGATTTATTACCATGTTCATAATTTTGTAGGCGTAGTCTTTGTACTAAGAATTTTGTTTTTTTTTTTATCAATTATCTCATTTAATTCTAGTTTTGTTTTGTGTATTTTGTTCAATGTTTCCTGATCTTGGTGGGACACGTAGGCTTCTTCTAGTGATTTGATGTTTTTTTCTAATTCCTGAATATTTTTGTTTTCTTTTTTCTTTTTATGTGATGAGAAAGAAATTATTTTACCTCTCATCACAGCTTTCCCTGCTTCCCATAGAACAGAAGCTGATGTTTCGGGAGTGTCATTATAGTCCAAATATGAAGTCCACTCTTTTTTAAAATATTTAATAAAGTCTTCATCTTTAAGTAGTGATATATTAAATCTCCAGTTTTTTCTTGGCATAGTATTATTCTTGTGCATTAGTGTTAAAGATACAGGACCATGATCGCTGACAGCTATAGGGTGAATCTCAGTGTCTGAAATGTCGCTCAGCAGTGAGCTGCTGACCAAAAAATAATCCAGACGAGAGTAGGAGTGATGGACATGTGAGAAAAAAGTATATTCCTTACTGGTGGGGTGAAGTTTGATTTAAAGTTCTACAGTCACCTCATTCTCTAATTTGAGTCAGTGAATTACGTTTCCACCATGACTGAGGTTTTAGTAAGTTGTTTTAAGTATGGCCATTCCAGAAGACTGTGCTCCAGTTTTTATGAGTAAACTTTTAGTCTTTTATTTAACACTAATGAGCAGGTACATAGGTTTGTAAGTTGGGCCCATACCTAAACCAGGCTTGTTAGAATTAATTTATAATTTTGTACTTCACCCTCACACTTGGTCACTTCTACTACAGAAAAACAACATGATGTCTATGCTAGAACCTTGAATTGTGGAGTGCAGAAATCAATGGATCATGCCATATCTTTTATATACAGTCTATGGTTCAGTCACAGAACTCTATGCAAGAGGAATCACTTTATTTATGAGGAATTCATAATTTGGACATCAAAATGGGAAATGCTTACTGTCTGTAGGATTATGCCTCTGTAATGGGCTGACAGTATGTTGTATCCACTTACAGATGATTTGATACCTTGATTATTAAAGCTGCCCTCACAAGAAAATCCTGTAACTACTGTACAGTGGGAACAGGCAGAAAACTGGGCAATAGGCATGTAAATCAACTCTATTAAACACTACTCAAACTCTTCAAATACAGCTTGAGATACAAATGTGTGCATACTGATTGTTATTTTGTGATATAAATAAAATGACCTACCTTCTCATGAAGATTAAGATTTTAATTTTTTTAAATTATTTATTTAATCACTGGTATTCAATTTGACTGCATCCAAGATCATCAGTCTTTGAGCTCATTTCTTCTTCTTCTTCCTCCACTGCTGCTCTGTTTCCTTTACCATTTTCTGGAGCCCTTCAGTGGCCCTCTGTAGTATGCTCTGTAGTAGATGTACTCTACTCTTTTCATTTGCCTGGGCATTGTGGCCTTCCTTAATCCACAGTGTTGCAGAGATCGAGCTTCACACACGGAACATTTTAAAATATTTAATGTAAAAAAGTCATTTTCATGGGCTAATCCAGGCCTCTAAGACTGACTCAGACTTGTTCAATGACAGTGGCCAAACAGAAAATGCACCTTTACTTAGGTTGTGTCAGTAAACCCACAAGGCAGGAAGAAACTGAGTTCAATATTCACAACTATAACATGAGGAAACACAAGACAGATAAACAGCATGACTAAACTGAGGGTTTAACTACACACGTAGGCTACTAAGGGAGACGGAAAACACCAGGGATCACAGCTAAACCTAATCATGGAAAACAAGACAGAGGAAGCAAAACTAAATACAACGCACACAAGACGAGAATAAAACAGGGAGTAACTAAACAAAGGGAATATCTAATATGACAACAGGAACTTAACAGCAAGATACAGGGAACACATGAGGGCAGGAAAAAGTGAAACTTAGGGGACTAAAATAGAAATTAATATAAAAAAGTGTAAAATTGAGCCCGGATCATGACATGATCATCAGACAGGTGGAATGAGGGACGTTTCAGACTAATGACCCTGGACAAGCAGTAGAAAATGGATGTATGGTGGATATTGAAATACTTCTAAGGAAATGTTCCATTTAGGGTTTGGTCGTTCAGCATCGCGCCTCTACAGAAAAACTGCAGGGAGACACTTCACAAAGGGGTTTCCATGTGACATGGAATGAAGAGAATGGACAGTGTATAAAGAACAAAGTAAAACACAAAGAGGCATTAAGGGAGATTTTGACAGAGACATACCAACTGCTAAAAGATACAACACACTTGTGCAGTTCAGGGGTGTTTCATACATATATGCTGTGTTTAGGCAGCAATCAAAATGGTCCTCTTTGGGCTCTGGCACTCTGGGGCTTCTGGATGTCCGGGGCCTGGATCTCCTCCATGTCTGCTTCATACCCTGGGGGATGGGGCTATGGCTCCCCACACCCTCTAGCAGATCGTTACATGGAGAAACCTTTTGAATACAAGCGCGCTTATCCACACAGGTGTGCACACAGGTGTACACACGGGTGTTCAAAGACACAAACTACACCTTTCTTGACTGCTACCTCAAAGCACATTGTGTGCTGTCGGTCCTGCGTGCTGCACAATAACATTCAGTATTTAGTTTCTACTGTTATTTACTGTTAGCTAGAATATTGCGATGGTGTTGTGTTTATTATGTTGCTTTTTTGCTTGTTTTCTCTTCTGTTTTTTCTTCTCTCAACAGGTGATCCAGGTGATTTTTTTTCAAGTGCCTTTTCTCACTGTCCCTCTTTCCCTCTGTTTTTCTTTCCCTCTCTCTCTCGTTCTTTCTTTCTTTCTTTCTTTCTTTCTTTCTTTCTTTCTTTCTTTCTTTCTTTCTTTCTTTCTTTCTCACTTCCCTATCCACCAGTCATGTCTGTCCCACAGTTTGGATTTGGGAGACCTTCTTTACTTTCAAAATCAGGCTAAAAACAATCTGTTTGGATATAGAATATAGTTAGGGCTTGATCAGGCGACCCTGAATCTTCCCTTATTATACTTTAATAGGTTCATTCTGCTGCAAGCTTCTCATGAAGCAGTATTTCTTCTTCACTCACTTGTGTTTATACACTTGCCTGCATTTAATCATTAATTCCACAGTGTGTCTTTTGTCTGTCTCCCTCCCCTCACACCCAGCCGCTGCCCCTCCCTGAGCTTGATTCTGCAGGATGTTTTTTCCTGTTAAAAGAAAATTTCTTTCTTCCCATTGTTGCTAAATACTTGTTCATAGTGGGGGCATCTGTTTGTTGGGGTTTTCTTTGTATTATATAAATAACGTTAAATTGAATTGCCAATCAACTTAACTGAGCATCCTATGACTGTGGGAGTAAGCTGGAGTACCTGGAAAAACCTAGCAGACCTGAGGAGAACATGCAAACCCCACACAGAAAGGTCTCAGCTGGGCTGTGGATTCAAACCTAGGACCTTCTTGCTGTGAGCCTGCACCTAACCACTGTACCACTGTGCTGCCCTATATTACATTTGACAAAAGCCCACATAAAATCTACATAGGCTGTCAATTATTAATGTAGACAGCAGCAGCTTTCAGTTTCAGTGTACAGTGTGCTGCTGTGCACTCACTGCTCAGTGTTTCAACTTTATACACAACTTAATTTAGCAAGAATCCCTTTGAGTATGATAAAGTCAGTAAAGAATTAATTCAACAACATGTGCTTTAAGATATATAAAAACAAAAAATGGACGCACTTTCAGCCTTTTCAGTAAAGTGACGTCTTCCTTAACAGGACGGCTGACTGTCATTCTTATTTTACAGCAGGAGCTAAGAGAATTCAGCAATATTTATACTTTAATCATTATACTGCATTGCACTTACCTTAGGAAAAGATTTGAAAACACTGCCACATAAAGAAATCTAGGACATAACTAACAAGGTGTGTCTTTTTCCATTTTTAATTTGAGGATCTTGTGCGTCAATGCTTGCGAACAAAGGAAACTCCTGGTGAGTTGCCAGGAGATCTACTCAGAAATGCTGAACTCTTGTTATCCTTTGGCCCAACGTTAAAACGATGAATTTGTCTTTTTCTTTTGGCAATTCGGCCTAAACGTCAAATGTGTCGACTGGCTATTTGGGTTAGTATTCCATTTTAAAATCCTGAAATTGTTAGACAGATGCGTTTGGGGGGTTTTTTGGTAAAAAATTATTTCCAAGTGGATACCTTTAGAAAGCCAGTTTAATGCCATTAGGGACACACAGGCTTGGTGATTTCCTCACACAAGATGCATATAATGGGTGTTGACAGATTTACTCTTCCTGATGTTTAACAAAGTAAAAGGATGCACGCCACACCTACAGTGCGCTGGTGCGATTGCATGAATGTGCTCAAATCTACTTGTAGGCCGCAAGTCAACTGTCGTGATTTCAACACAGGAAATACTGGGCTTGTCTTAAAACCTGCATTAAGGACAGTAAGCCCCTGTGGATGACACAGGGTAGTGTTTTATAGAGGTATTGTTCTGGACAGTTCAGATGAAGTTCAGGATGTACCGTTTAGGATGACTGCGTCCACTTTCAACTGCTGACTGGGATAAGTGAACAGAGCAAGAGTTTTTGAAAACATGTGAAAGTCCCAGCTAAACCTCAAGTTTTACCCACCCTAATGTTATATTTCTCAACATAGAAATGACTGCACAGTGTACATTACATGTATAAAACATGTCCTAACAGTTGGTCTAATGCAAACTTTCCTGTTTGGGCAAGACAGGAGGTGTAACAACTTTTACTTCCTGGGTCAGAGGTTGGGGGTAGGTGATCGGCCTTGCAGCTGCATCCGTCAGGATATGGCAAACTGTGATCTCGTGCTACAGTGGGTGTGTTTTTTAAACTTCAACTAGAAGTCATAAGAGATTGTGATTGAACCCATATGGAAAAGATATATATAAATATATATAAATCTTATAAAGTTTGTATCTGTCTTGTGTAAAACTTGTATGAAAAGCATAGAGTGAAAAGAGATATTAGATCCCTTGAAAAATTATATAAATGAAAATTGTATGTTTTGGATACTTCCTAAAACAATATATGAAAGTAATGAGAAAGTGTCCACTTTCGTGAGTAAATCATATAAGCCCTAAATGATTCACTATGTGAAGCGAGCCAAATCTGATGCAAGTCTTTTATAAGTTTTTTCTATTTCTTTTCCATATGGAAAATCCAGACAACACACACACACACACACACACACACACACACACACACACACACACACACACACACACACACACACACACACATAAAGTGAAGCTCATTTAGATGCAGTCAAGTACATAACAGGAGAAGTTCTTGCTCTTTAAATGTGGCTGTGTGTATGATGTGAAGTCTTTTGTGCGTCTGTGTTGTGCTTGTTCGTGACAGAATTCATGCACTTTAATGTGTGCATATTGTCATGTAACTCACTGGGGTAGTGTGGAGGAATACACATGAGTTACCACACACACATACACACACACACACACACACACACAATTTACCATTGATTGAAGCAACTCAATACACTCACAGACAGTGCCGGCTTGAAGCAGGAGGACAGAGCCTGTGGCAAGGTGATTGAGAGAGCACTCTGTGTGTGTGTCCATGTGTGTGCTTGGCAGGCAAGCACAACTGGTGACATCCGCAGATGAGCGGCAGTCTACATACAGTACCTGTCTTTCTTTTCTTTGTCTTCCCACAGCTATATATCGATATTTATTACACACATCTATCTATCCGTCCATTTATCTATTGCCCTTCTCCTTTCTCTCTCTCAGATGTGTCGGGGTCTTTAGTAGTGTGATCCAGAATCGCCTGCCGCATGCTCTTTGGGCTTCAAACACACAAGGTGAGATCAGCACACATGAAACGATCATAGAGAGGGACAAAAAGATGGTGGGAGGGATGGAGGGACAGAGAAAGGCAGGTGGGAGGGAGAGGATGTGGGGAAGGGAAAAATCATAGGGAGTCTGATGGCAGGAAAGGATGAAAGTGGAGAGGGGGATGAAGGAAGAGAGAGAGACATTTATTTCCATTTTAATTTCTTTTGTATTGTAGATAATGTTGAAAATAAAAGTGCTCGTTTTAAAGTCACAAATTAAAGAATTTTTTTTTTTGGAACAAGCACAGGACATTAGCTCTGTTACAGGGAGATTAGACTTTTCTGTTAGATTTCCAAGCTATTCAGCTGAGTGCGTGCTTAATTAGAAATTTGAAGCAGGAGACTCGTGATCTAACTCTCTTTAGAGATTTTAGTGTGTTTCTTAGAAAGAAGGATTTACAAGGGCTTAATTAAGTTTAACCTCCTCAAAGACCCTGACAGCCATCCCTGAATCAGGTTCAGATCTCAACCCTACCAACATAGGATATTTTTAAGACTGATACCAATACCGATACTTAGTGATTTAAAACTGTGAAGTATCAGCTGATATTTGTCTTCTCTCAGACACATAAAAATTGAAAAAAATTTTCTAATTTGTTATGTTTAGTTATTTATGAGTTCTTGGGATAATACGTTTTAAAACAACCTTGTTTTATTGTCTTTTCTGGTCGCGGATAACTCATAAAATGTGCACCCTCTGGTGGACAAACTGTGTAAAATCATTATTCATAGTGTGGTTAATGGGTCGATATATTGACCAATATATTGTTCAAATTCGCTGAGTTACTAAGTGAGGTTAAATAAAAGTCACGCAATGTTTAGTTAAATGCACAAATTAGATCTATCATTACTGCATTCATGTGCTGGTTAGCTGGTTGAAAATTAGCTTAACTACAAACCAAATCTTGAAGAAGTTACAAATAAATAAGAGGGTTTTTTTTGTTTTTTGCTGAAGGCTACAATTCTGAAGAATATCTAGCTATAGGTGTAGCAGGAGTAGCAGGTTGGCAGACAGGCAGCAGCTCCGGTGCTCTGATTGTCTTCAGATCAAGCTTAAGACAATAAAAAAGAAGTAATTTTTACACCATCACACACAGAAGAAGAATTGCTGTTGTTATTTACCCGAGTCACGCAAGGTTTGGGGGGGATTTTTACATGTCCGAGAAGCTGCTGTTCACACCAGGATTGTTGTTTTTGGTAATGACAGTTTCTCTGCCTGGCTCACAGCAGTTGTGGCCATAGCAAAGCTCTGGGCAAAGGGAACTGAAGGGCACCGCTAGCTCAAGGCAAAGCCCAGTAGGTACCATAACTCACACAGAACAGACACAACACACACACACAGGCATCTGGTAACTTTTACACTCACTGCTGCTTTCCTGTTCTTTAATTCTTAATTGTCCATGTTTTATAGAGCATATTAATTGCTATTTTAGCATCTTAAATGCTCCTTTGTTTGAACACAAAAGACATCAGAGGTGTGGATGCCGTTTAGAAAGGTCATACCATCTATTTCGAATTGAATTTCCCAGTTGTTAAATGCAGTGACTGTAGCCCTGGAGTAAAATATGCTCAAAAGCACTGCATCTAATCACGACTTCTTTTGAAATCTGTGTTATCCAAAAGTTATCCAAATATCGGCTACAATTTTAAATTGTTGCACATTTCCTGCTGTGCTGCATGACGCCATTTGGGCCAACCTTTGGCTCTCAGACAGACGACCTCATATTTGAGTCTAGAATACTTTTGAATACTTTTGTTCTTGGGTTTGTTGCAGTTTCTTTGAGCACAGTCGAATCTTTGGGTGGATTTGCTGGGATGTCCACTTTTGTGAAGATTGGCAGCTGTCTTGAATGTTTTCCACTTGTGAATGATCTTTTTCTCTGTAGAATGATGGTGTTCATTGGCATTGAATGAATGACTGCTCCAGATCAGCAAATTACCAGAGGAAGGTGGTCACACTTGCTGCTTATCAGTTAATTGAGTGCATTTCATTAGCAGCACCTGGCTACTACTTAACCCTGTAAATTCCTATAGAAGCAGCAATGGTTCACACACTGCTCCTGCATTTAGGCTTAATTTTTATTAAATAAATAATTACATGCTGTAATATATCATGTTTTGTTTTAAGGCCTGGTAAAGACCTGATTATTTTGATTATGTATTGATAACAAATTTCCCACGTGTGGGACTAATAAAGGTTATCTTATCTTATCTTATCTTATATGTAAAAACTGAAAGAAAGTGGCATTTCTTTGTATCCTGACTGTAAATGCCATATTAGGTGGACGCCGCAGTCACAGCCATAAACAATTATAAGCATTTATTTATAGCAAAATCATGTTAATCCCTCTTAAGAACATTTTAGTGTTTGGGGACTTTTTTTTTAATTGTGCAAAAAATAATATGTAAAGAAATATTTTTTCTCAGGCTAGCCATATAGCATGTTAAAGCCTTTTGGATTTTGCTGTACAGAGTAAAATGATCAAAACTGAGATAATGTACAAGCTGCTCCTTTAGTAACACAAACCGATCAAGCCACGTGTTTACTGCTTGTCATTTCTGTTCTGGATCAGGTCCTCAATGCTGCTGATAAGAGATTATTATGCTAATGCTAACAGCACTGCTAGCCTTCTGAGGTTCACGGTGTCAGCGTTCCTCACGTGAACCGAGACACTCTGCGAAATGTCAGCCTCCGCCTCCTACGAGGATGTGTGTGTACATACGTGTATTGAAGAGAGATGACTTGAGATAAAGGAGAGTCGCCCGCAAGTGCGTAAAGAGGCACACAAGCGACATGCACATGCACACTCCCACACACATGCACGTCTGCATGCTTTAAAACCCAGCTCAGATATTAATTAAAGTTCATTGCTTCAGTAATTAGCAGGGCAGGATAATACCAATAAGTGACTTATTGCCCCCCCCAGGTTCAGCTCTCCGTCGAACTTTAATTGAATGAGTGACATTAAAACTTCAGTGGCCATTTGGCAAGGTTGACTAAACAGTCGTAAACAGCAAAGGAAACACTTCAAGCATGAAGGAAAGGCTTCTTACAAACCAAAAGGTGCCCTATTCCTTTAGCTCTGTGGAATCCATAATCAATAATGAGTACGCTTAAACGTTACATACTGAGATTTACATACTATGCAATATGTTGCCAGTTTGGTAAATGGTAAACAGACTGGTACTTATATACCCGTTTTCTGTTCTAATGTGTAACTGTGAAGTGGGCTTTTTACTACAAGCCTCAATCATAAAAGTGCTTTTTTAGTACACCAGCATTTTATTTAACATTCACATCCACACTCAGATGGATGCATCAGAAGCAACTTAGGGTTCAGTATCTTTTCCCAAGTTCTTTTTTTCTTCTGGATGCATGCTTCTGGTCCCAAAATGTAAAACAACTAGGTTTAAAAATAGCTTTGTCGTGGCAGCCATTACTCAGATGAACAAATGATACTTTTTTCCATTAGTGAGGGGCGATACTAGGCCCAAGTTTTAATTACTGTTTATCAGTATTTTGTATTATGTGAAAATGTTGTCTGCTGTGGCTTTGTTGAGAGTGAGCATGTGATGATGGATGACCCATGACTGCAGCACAAATCTGCCTACAGGTACAAATAAAGTATCCTGAACCAGGGAGTCAATCCCAGACCTTCTCGATGCTAGATGACCCGTGGTCCCTCCTCATCCACAACCACCCCAGCAGCTGTGCCGAGTTAAGAACAGAAAACTTAGAGGATTTTTAAAGCCCAGGTTTTGCTCTCAGAGACAAATCATTGCCATTTTCTAAGTAAAAATCAGGTCTGGTGTAACTGGCAGCATTAAATAGAAGCTAACTGCAAGAATTGGGAGCATGCAGATTTACTGCCATGGCACGGCTTACTGGGACCCTTGATGGAAGTGAAGCCATGGTAAATCAACTTTGTTTAATCTATATTTTCCCTGCAGTGACAAGTTAATATGTCTGCTGTGAAAAAAGCTCTTTTGGATTGCATAATGTTCTACAAGGCTATATAATAAACTATTATAGGCGCTCCCACCAGGTGAAGAAAAAGAAATGTCTGGCAAATTATAGCACTTGACCAGAGGCAAGTGAAATCAGCTCTCCTGGCCCTGCCATTTAAAAAAAATGTATTTATTAACACATTATATCTAAAGCTTGTGTTTCACATCAAGTCTTTCAGTCTTTCAACACGCTCCAGTAATAAGAATTGAGAATATACCTCAAATGCTGAACTAATAGAGTCTTAAAGACTTCAAAGTCTTCATAACATTTTTAAATCACCTTTTTATTAAAATGTTTATTTTAATCATAGTTTATCTTCAATTCTTTTCTTTGCATTTCCTCTCATTCTCTCTCTCTCTTAGCGTCAAGCCAATCAATCATCATCCATTTTGTGGCTCTCCTGTCACAACCTCAAATCCTATACATTCCACACACACAGAGATATGCACAGATAGACGCGCATGCTGTACGTCCTCATATACACGTATACAAAGGCATGCACACAATCACACGCGCACAGAACACACTGTTTCTGCTGCGCCTTTGTGCTCCTTTAACCTTGAGGTCTGCAAGCGCCCCACTGAGATAATCTCTCAGACTGCCTTCATTACTGTTATAGGACATAGACACACACACACACACACACACACACACACACACACACACACACACACACACACACACACACACACACAGAGAGAGAGAAGCATCAAGGAAAAGCACATACGTTTAAGTCCCACTACACACTTGCGGACACACGCGCAGGTAAAAGAGGTGGAGCATTTAAAATCCCTTTTTTCTCACTATTGACTTGAATCAGCATTAGGCTCATCAGATAGTCAGGCCAGTGTTGGGTGTCTGTGTGTGTGTGCGTGTGTGCGTTATTGGCTGTCCTCCGCCTAACTGGCTAGACGGACACAGCCTCCAGGAATGTCAAACCTCCAACCTGCATTTTGATGTGGGCACCCGCAGTTACTTGTACACCATCGCCCACCACGTGTTACTGTGTGTGTGTGTGTGTGTGTGTGTGTGTGTGTGTGTGTGTGTGTGTGTGTGCGTGGTATATTCTCTGACTGACAGGCCCTGGGCATCACAATAACCAGACAGGTAGAGTAACAGTGTATAGGAAGGAAACTTTTAATAACACATCATTATGTGTGTGTGTGTGTGTGTGTGTGTGTGTGTGTGTGTGTGTGTGTGTGTGTGTGTGTGTTGTTTATTGTTGGTGAGTCCTAGAAAAAAATATTTCTTGGGGTTTTTTTTGTCAGAATGTATTTTTTTATATATATTTTTATAATACCATCATAATTCACCTGTAAATTGTATTTTCCACCCTTGTGTGAACATACTGGAGAAGTGGAATTTGTTTGTGTGTGTGTGTGTGTGTGTGTGTGTGTGTGTGTGTGTGTGTGTGTGTGTGTGTGTGTGTGTGTGTGTGTGTGTGTGTGTGCCCTTTAAGTACCAGTGACAGTAGCTTGGCATACGATCTACACTGCCACTCAGTCACCTGCCGCTCCACCTCCATCTCTTTTATTTGCACTTTTCCTCGTCTTTCATCCTTTGGTTCACTCTGTGACAGAACCTGTAGTTTTTGAGAAAGTTTTGAATGTTTCATTCTTTTATCTTTTTGCTCATTATTCAGTATCAAAAATCACAACGAAAGACGCTAACGGGTTACAGCCTAGCCATTTAAAATTGGAGAGCGGAATTAATACCAAGGCTGTGAAGGCTTTCTTTAATGCACTCCAATCCTTTAAAACTCTCTTAACCCTAGAGAATACGTTCTGATCTTCTTTTCTCAGATGGCAAATGTTTCAATAGGAGAAATAATGACTTTGTTTAAGAAAGATCAAATGTGACTGGCTTTCATGCTGGGAGAAATAGTCAGCGGCACTATGGAAACAAGTGTGTCTAAATAAATTAAAATATTGTGGAAAAAAACTTTTTCTTTTCTAATTCAATTCAAAAAGATAAACACTCAAGTATTCTGCATTCATTACATGTGAAGTGAAATATTTCAACCATTATTTTTGTTGAATTTTCATGATTATGTTTATAGCTCTCGAAAAACAGAAATCCAGCATCTTAAACTGTTAGAAGATTTGCAATGAATACACTTCTGAAAAGTATGCTCATTGTTTTTTACATTTGCATGGCATGGAGGCGATCAGGTTGTGGTGGTGCTGAGGTGCTGAAGGTGTAACCTTCAGTTTGTCTGTGTTTTGCGTCAGTGTTTCTCATCTTAATCTTGATAATAGGAGTTCTGTGATTTTCTGGTCAGATGTGCTGGATGGCCAATCAATCACAGGAACATCATGGTCAGCAAACATCTTATTAATACTAAATTTTACTTGCTGGCACCGTTTTAAAACGCTCAAGGTCATCTTATAATACAAAACAAAAAGAACAGGATTAAAAAGAGCGGAACAATAAGAATGTAAAACACACAGAACACATAAAACTGGATGATTACAGCTGATATGGACATGAAGACCTTCAGAGATAAGGTGCAGTACAGCTAAAAGCACAGAGACCCACGTGAACAAAGTAGAGATGGACCAATCCAATATTACGTATCGGTATCGGTCCGATACTGACGTAAATTACTGGATCGGATATTGGAGAGAAATAAAAAATCCATTAAATATCAAAAAAGCACCTCACAAAACTTGCGACATGGCGTAACTCGGCTCATAACTGTAGCACGTCGCAGCAGTATGCGTCACCTGATAGAGCAGCTGTGTGTATTTGTAGCGTAGCTACCAAACCAGCATTTCATCTCCGAGGAAGTTATCCCAGAGAGAAGTAAAGCAAGTGGGTAAGTTCATCTCTGAATGTTTGTAAAGCGTTCCCGCGTTAAGCTTAACAACTGATATATGGAGCGACTGCCTCTTCTCTCTCCCTCCCTCTTCTTGCTGATACTTCAATGTGAAACTGATCAATGATCAGCTGATCGGCTTTTCTGTCACAAGTCCGTCTCTCTTGCTTGTTTTTGACCCACTTTGCGCCAGAAAGAGGAAACCAGCAGCTGAACAACAGCAGCACGTTTAAGCTTGATAAACTGTTGTTAGAATTTATTTATGCTCTACACCAAGATCCTTTTCTACGTAGCTGACGGCTGGTAACTGTGCAGGGGCGGATCCTATTAGTTAGGTTGCTTAATATTTCTGCTAAGTACTCTTTAAAATACCAGAATAGGGAGGGTGGAGTAGGTTTAAGTTTATTAGATTGATCAGTATTGCTGAACTATGAAATATTTTGGGTGTAGTGCATTTTTTGCATACAAGTATAACAGAATAGCTTTAGTGTTTTGTTTTGTTTTGTTTTTTTTAACTTGAGTATTAACTTATACAAAAAGCAGCAAGATATTAAAAAACAGTTGTATTGATTAAAAAGCACACTATATCGGATTCATATCGGTATCGGCAGATATCCAAAGTTATGATATCGGTATCGGTATCGGACATAAAAAAGTGGTATCGTGCCATCTCTAGAACAAAGTCTCAAAGACCAAATCAAGGAGAATCTTAAAGATGAGAAGCAAAATCTCAGACTGAATATGTTGAAGAATAGGGAGCCGGTGAAGCTGGATGAGAATTGGGGTAATATGGTCAGTAGACTTGGTGCAGGTGAGTTGTGGACGATTTGGAGCCAACTGAGGAGTTAAGGAGACCAGAGACAATGGCATTACAGTAATCCAGATGAGAGGTGGATTCAGGGCATGTACTAGGATTTCTGTGCTTATTGAGTGTCATCAATCCAATTAAACTTTTCAATGAAATTGTATTTATATAGCACCAAATCACAACAACAGTTGCCCCAAGGTGCTTTAAACTGTAAGATAAAAACCCAACAATAATACAGAGAAAACCCCAATAATGAGATGATCCTTTAGAAGCAAGTGCCTTGAGGACAGTGGGAAGGCAAAACCTCATTTTAACAGGAAGAAAGCTCCAGCAGAACGAGGCTCGGGGAGGGGCGACATATGCTACGACCGTCTGGAGTTTAGGGGAGGAAGACTAAATTAGGGGGAAGAGAGGGTTAGGAATGGAAAGTAGTCCCACTTCAGGTCACTTACATGTAAACTGGCATTGCGCACACAACTTTGAATAAACTTTTACCGGCGAAGAAGACATCTTGTGTCCACACGAGTATTTGTAGTCACAGAATCAGATTTTTTTTTTATGATGGGGGATGATTGGATTTCCAGACTGACCTATTTTTAATTTTAAAAAAATCACACATTTTTTGTTATCTATGAAAACTGATAAAATGTATGGCTATAATTTATTTCATTTAATTTCTTTTTCTTCTGGTCTTTGTTTAGTTTCCCACACCACCTGTCCCTGATTATCCAGCCAGTTTTCCCACTACCTTCCTTTTGGCAGACTGTCTTCTTACCCTGTGTAGCGAAGCTTTCCGGTCAATTGATTTGTTTCTAGTTCAGATCTCAGACACTATATAGACAAAAGTACTGGGCCATACCTTTTAATTTCTCAATTCAACTGTTTTCAGTCCCATGGCCACAGGTTTATACAATCAATCACCCAGCCATGCAGTCTGCCTTTACAAACATTTGTGAAAGGATGGGTTCAAAAGAGCTCACTGAATTTGAGGTACTGTAATAGGATTGGATTTCTTCCCTCCTAGATATTCCATTACAGTGGTAAGTGATATTATTGCCAAGTGGAAGCGTTTAACAACTATAGCAGCTCAGCACCAAAGTGGCAGACCATGTAAAGTTACAGAGCTGGGTTGCTGAGTGCTGAGTCATGTCTTTAGTGAATATGTAGTAAAATCACATGTTGTGAATACATTTCTAAAGTAGAGTTCCAGTAACCTCCTCTTCCATTAACATCAGCATAAAAACTGTGCCCCAGGAGCTTCGTGGCATAGAGTTCATGGCCGAGCAGCTCATGTAGGTGTAATGTTGTAGGCGCCCTGGTACCATTGTCACAAAGTGTATTTCGAGTCAGTGCCCCTTGTAATGGTCTCCTTTTACCCTGATTTTGGACACTGGCCAGTTTTATTCACCTCTCTAACATATCTCAGGTGTATTTTTTTTTTAAAGCTTTTATTAAAGCTTTAGCTTTAGGTTTTTGGTGTTTAGTGTTTTGTTCCTGATGTCCTGTTTTGGGGTCCTTTGCCTTTGTTGTTCATCACATTACCCATCCATCCATCCATACATCCATCTTCATCCGCTTTATCCGGGGCCGGGTCGCGGGGCAGCAGCCTAAGCAGAGATGCCCAGACCCCCCTCTCCCCAGCCACCTCCTCCAGCTTATCCGGGGGAACACCAAGGTGTTCCCAGGCCAGCCGAGAGAGCCAGCGTGTCTTGGGTCTGCCCCGGGGCCTCCTCCCAGTGGGACATGCCCGTAACACCTCACCCAGGAGGCGCCGAGGAGCCTCCTGGGTGAGGAGGCTCCTGGCTTGAAAGGAGCCAGCTGAGGTGGCTCCTTTCGATGTGGAGTAGCAGCCGCTCTATTCTGAGCCCCTCCCGGATGGCTGAATGTCTCACCCTATTTCTAAGAGAAAGGTCAGCCTCCCTTCAGAGGAAGCTCATTTCCGCCGCTTGTATCCGCAATCTCGTTCTTTTGGTCCCTACCCACAGCTTGTGGCCATAGGTGAGGGTAGGAACGTAGATCGACCTAAATTGAGAGCTTCGCTTTTACACTCCGCTCCCTCGTCACCACGACGGACCGGTGCAGCGTCTGCATCACCAATCTGTCTGTCGATCTCCGGCTCCCTTCTCCCATCACTCGCGAACAAGACCCGAGATACTTGAACTCCTCCACTTGGGGTAGGAACTCATCCCCGACTCGGAGTGGGCACTCCACCCTTTTCCGGCTGAGAACCATGGCCTCAGATTTGGAGGTGCTGATCCTCATTCCCGCTGCTTCACACTCGGCTGCGAACCGTTCCAGTGCGAGCTGGAGGCCTTCACTCACATTACCCATCTTTATATAAAACCACATGGGTGACTCCCGGCCTATTTTTTAACCTTGTATGTTGAATTTTGTGCTCTTCTCCATAAGAGTGTGTCAGGCGTTGTGTGGAGGTGAGGAAGAAGGAACCCAAACGCAGGACTTGCAGGTATAGAAATGACGGGGATTTATTGGAGTGGGTGAATGACCAAAACAGGAACGAAGGACTGGCTGACTGAAAGACTGGATGAATGGCTGGCTGACTAACTGAACATACATACGGGGAGACGACAGGAACATCACATGTACATCAATGACACGACAGTGAACGAGTAGAAACAGAGGGCTTAAATACACAGACTGATGAGGATGATAATGAGAGACCGGTGAGTACACAGCTGAACATAATCTGGCTAATGACACAAGGCGAGCTGACACAGGAAAAGCAGGAAGTGAGCACATGGAAGTGGAAAAATAAACTGAACATGAACAAAACTGAAAACACTGGGTCACCGACCCAGGAACCCTGACAGTACACCCCCCCTTCAATGGCCGGCAGCCGACGGCCAAAAGAGAAAAAGCCCAGAACAGGGCGAGCGGGGGGGGCCAGGACGGAGGGACGGAGTCCACACCGAGACAGTTCAGGAGGGCGTCCAAGCGGCCCGTGGCCAAGACGAGACAGTTCAGGTGGGCGGCCGCGAGGAAGGCGGCGGTGGCCAATGAGCCGGTCGGGTGGGCGGATGGTGGCGGGCGGTCGAGAAGAGATGGTTCCGGCGGGCGGCCGCGATGAGATGGTTCCGGCGGGCGGCCGTGATGAGATGGTTCCGGCAGGCGGCCGCGAGGAAGATGGCGGCGGCCACTGAGCAGGTCCGGTGGGCGGCCACGCCGGTGATGACGTCTAGAACGTGGCTCGGGCGACAGCGTGGCGGCCGCAGGACCGGGCGACAGCGTGGCGGCCGCAGGACCGGGCGAAGCAGAGGCTGATGCTGGACCAGGCGACGGCACGGGAGCCGGGGTGACGGAGCCACAGCTGTAGAGCCAGTAGGCGCAGAAGCCTCTGGCTGGTGACAGGCTGGGCCAGCGGGTGCGGAAACCCCTGGCTGAGGCGCAGGAGAGCTCACAGCTGGATCTGGGCGCTGTGGCTGCAGGTCCGGGAACTGAACAGGATGGTGGACGGGCGACTGGGAGATGGGAGGCGACTGGACTACAGACTGGCCAGGAGCAGACTGGACAGACTGGAGGACAGGAGCAGACTGGACAGACTGGAGGACAGGAGGACAGGAGGAAGACTGGACAGACTGGAGGAGACTGGAGGACAGGAGGAAGACTGGACAGACTGGAGGAGACTGGACTACAGGGGACTGGAGTGAAGGCTGAACAGCAGGTGAGGGAACTGACTGGAGTGGAGATGCTAAGGGAGGAACAGAGGTAGGCGAGGCTGACAACGGAGCTGAGGTTGGTGTGGCTGATGGCTGAGCTACAGACTGGGCTAGACAGGGAGATAAAGCTACAGCCTGGGCTAGTAAAGCTGGTGCCTGAGCAGGGGACACTTCAGCTAGCCTAACCAGGGATAAAGCTAGTGCGTGAAAGGCTGGATCAGGTGGTGGATGAAGTGGTGGACTGATTAGCTCTTCCAAGCCTCTAGGGGGGTCAGGCTGGGTTCTGGCTGCCCTCAGCCTGGGCGCTGGGACAGGCACGGGAGGTGGCTGGACACCAGTCACCCCCACCCGAGAAACAGAAGCGGGTGTGGCGTTAGACTGGGTCGCAGCTGCCCTCCTCCTGGGAGCTGGCACTGGTGTGGGTGTAGACTGACTGACAGGAGTGGAGATAACGACTGGGTGTGATACTAGCAGGTTTATCGGGGATTATTCTGGTCCTCCTGCCACCACTATTTACAGTCTTTGACTGAACAGTTCTTGGGGGAGTAGAGCAGAAAAATTCGTCCCAGTCTACATCGTCATCTAGGAGGGAAACTCCCCATGAATCGGAGATGAGTCCGTTAATTGTTTTGAGTGAGGAATCAGTCGAGGAGTGCGAAAAACAGTCACTGGAACTCACCACCGGGAGTTGTTGAAAATGGTCCATCTTATGGCGGCGTGTGCGCCACTTTCTCCGGGAAGAGGAAGTTGCCGGGGTAAACAGCTGAGCCTCTGGCGCGGTAGCCTCCATTGTGCCGAGGTGGGAGGCGTAGCCGCTGTGCCGTGGCGAAGGTGGAGGTCCGGCGAATGAGGCGGCAGGTGTGTGAGCGAGGAGCGGAGCGGCGAGAGAGGGAGCAGCCGAAGCGCGGCGTGAAACGTCCACTCTCCGCGGCAAATGCTCCGGTGCAGGTGAGGCAGCAGGTGGGGGAACGCGGCGTCTCTGAGGCCCGCCCAGAGCCAGGCGAGTCCCCTCGAAGACATGCTCTCTCTCTGCAAAGAGCCGCTGTTTTCCCCTGAGCTGGTCTGCCCAACGGGAAAGCGCTGCCTCCTGCCGCTCGTAGAGGTCCGAGTCCGCTGGGTTCCAATCGTGTCTTCGTGGCACGGGTCGTGTCATTTTGTCAGGCGTTGTGTGGAGGTGAGGAAGAAGGAACCCAAACGCAGGACTCGCAGGTACAGAAATGACGGGGATTTATTGGAGCGGGTGAATGAACAAAGCAGGAACGAAGGACAGGCTGACTGAAAGACTGGATGAATGGCTGACTGACTAACTGAACATACATATGGGGAGACGACAGGAACATCGCATGTACATCAATGACACGACAGTGAACGAGTAGAAACAGAGGGCTTAAATACACAGACTGATGAGGATGATAATGAGAGACCGGTGAGTACACAGCTGAACATAATCTGGCTAATGACACAAGACGAGCTGACACAGGAAAAGCAGGAAGTGAGCACATGGAAGTGGCAAAATAAACTAAACATGAACAAAACTGAAAACACTGGGTCACCGACCCAGGAACCCTGACAAAGTGAGGGTTTTCAAGAAAATAATATGACTTTAAAATAACCAAAAGAGTTCATGTTATTGTGAGGTGTGTCATCGAACAAATATTCCCAGAACAAACAAAATTGTTTAAAGTAATTCAGATACTTAGGAGAAATGCTAATTATTTACCTTTACAAATTTAATTAACCTATAAATTTAAGATAAAAATAAGTGATTGCAAGAGAAAGAATTCACATTATGGCAAATATTTCAAAAGGAACAAAAGACAAGGGATTGAAACCCAGACAGTCACAGCTGGACTGCTGGTGATACAGAAATTCATGGGGAGAAGAGTGCACTGTGAGCTTGGAGCCACTGTTAAGATCTTCTTTAATTAATTTGTATTTCTCAAGTTTGAGTAAAAAACCTTTTTATCTGCTTAGCCACTGGAAAAAAACTAAAAAACTAAATCAAACTTTCTCACCTTCAGCTGCAGACTACCAACTTGTGCAGAGGCTTCCAAATAATCATTCTCCACCTTCAGAACAGCATTTAAAGTACATAAATGAATCTCCCATAAACAAAAACATATAAAATTGAGGCTGAGTGAGCCGAAGCAGTTCACCGTACGTGCATTTAGCCACAAAACGCCAATCTTTTCTCAATGCCCCGATGGCATCCTTGGAAAGATTTAATTTTCCCTCAAGTGCCTACCTCCCATCTCTTAGAAAAGTATGCTGTCGCTTCTCCACAAGGTTTCCTCACTCGGAGGATACATCTCTCTTCAGTCTGAGTTCAAGTGTCTAATCTTCTGCGTCTCAAGGTCAGCATTTGTATGCACTCTTAAGGGTCTTGATTCAAACAAATGAGACAAGAAAATTAATCGGAGGCAATGCATGAAGTGTTGAGTGTGTGTATAGAGTGTGTAGAGGTATGAATGCAAATTACTATGTGTGTGTCCAACTGGAGTCGGTAGAGGGAGAGCTCAGCTGCTCGGGTCCTGGACCCAACGGGACTGAACGAGGGATGAAAGCAAAGATAAAAGACAGCGAGAGAAAAAGTGAAAGAGGGAGACCGTGCACTGTGCAGAGCGGAACATTGTTCTCTTGATCACAGTCAGAAGGTTTCGTGTAAGTGTGTGTTTTTGTGTCTCTGCGCACCGTTTGCGTGCACGCCCGCTCATAAATATATGGCTGTATGACTCGATGCCTGCATTTCATTGCGTTTAAGACTCATCCAATAGAAATCACATGAATGTTAAAAATTTCTTAAAGTTTACTTTGAAAATTTTGCAAGGAAAAAAACTACAAGGAAACCTCCTACCTCATTGTCAGTTCTATGTTCATTCTTAAATAGAGAGCTGGGTGGTGAAAGACAGTAGGAGGGGAACATTTTATCCCTGCCATCTATCCATCCCTCCCTCCCTCCTCTTTTTTTTATCCTCTTTTCCCTCACATCTATTATTCACCCCAGTTGGCAGCCAGGCACACACCTAAATAAACCTCTACCCATGTCATCTCTCACTCCCTTCATCATGTTCACCTTTCATCAGCTCCACTCTTCTCTGTCTCCATCTACCATTCACATGGATACATGGTAGCTGTCTGGATTTTTCTACACTGTTGTTTGTGGCGATAGCATTGCATTGCTAAGAAGTGTGTGTGTGCTTGTACAAAGCCCATTCAGCCTCCATATATGGACCAGAAAAATATGCATGCATAAAATAATTACTCATCAATTGTAATCAAGGTAAAATGTTAGTTTGTTGATTAATAATGTTTATTAATGGTGATTTTAAGGTCATTTGGTTCAATCCCTGGCTTGTACAGTCTGTATGCCAAAGTGTCCTTGGGCAAGACACTGAACTCAGAGTTGCTCTCAATGTGTTTATCGGATTGTGAGAGTTAAACAGAAAAAGCTTAGATGTAGATAAAAGTGCTTACATGAATGGCTGAAGGAGACATGTTGTAGAGTAGAAAAGCACTATATAAAAACCGGTCCATTTACCTCTGAATGCACAATATAAAGTGCCTTGTGGCAACTGTTGTTGTGATTTACACACCGACAGAAAATATCAGCATCTTTCTCTAACACTGTCTTGGCAATAGAGCTGCACCCAAATATCTGGTCAATCTTATATTTATTTCTTGGGTAGATATTTGTTTTTTATTAATTGGCCACCTCACGGCTACCACCAACTCAATTTTTGCTGGAGTTAGCAGCTTTTTGTTCCCACTCTGTATCACCTACAGAAAAAAAAGAATCTACATCTGCCACCACCCTTCCATGTTAATATCAAAAAAAAATCTGTAATTAGAATTTATAACAAAAAAACTACCAAACTCCAAAACTAGTTTCTGAACACTTTCTGCAATAAACACTGAAACCTGGCTTGAAAAACATTATGATAACCTACAAAATCAGGGTTAAAAGTCATCTGCTTCAGGGTGCAGGTTTAGCTTACTGCGTTGAGGCAACCACACGCCATAGCGATGGTGGTTGCCTCCGGGTTTGAATCCGACTCACAGCCCTTTGCCGCATGTCTTCCCCTGTCTCTGTCTGTCCCTGCTTTCCTGTTCTCTCTTCACTGTGTCTATCAAATAAAGCTGAAACAGGCCACACAAATATATATATATTAAGAAAAACATCTGGTGGACTCTCTAATTTGTCAAATTCCTTAAATAAGTTTTACGTGAAAATTACCTTTAACTATGTCTTTTTCTTCTATGAGTTGAAGAAGACATTTCTTAAATAATAGAGAACGTTTTGCAAGGACACTTGTATCTGTACCATTTCATGCTACATTTAAAGTTCTGCTTCCTGCATTCATTTGCTAATCTTTTCTATAAAATATATCTTCATCGTATTGATTTGGTCAGTATTACAAATGTAAACCAAATTTCACCCACAAATTGGCTTCATATCCACAGCACAAGGATGTACAAGTGAACACACAGCATGAATGGAGAGTCAGCCCAACAAATGAGAAACTGAATTGAGACTGAACACAAATCCTGTTCTTGACCTGTAGAAAAAGCCCTGCCTGTACGTGCACATGGCCTAGAAAGATGCATGACAGCACAAAGGAATTACATTACAATTTAAACACTTGTTGTCTAACACTCTCAGCTGCCACTTAGGGATGGAGCTGAGCTGAAAATCGTCTGTGACATTACCTATTAAAAATGTGTGGGCATGTGACACTAGGTTTTCCCACATGTGCCAATTCCAGATGGCCTCAAAGAGACAACAGGTGATGCCAACATCACACACGCGTGCAAAGTGATGACCCACCCCTGAGAGCCCTCTAACCAGACTTTATGCAGAGATCAAAAAACAAAGTATAAAAGAAGAAATCAGAACTGATGTCGGTGAAGGTTCAACATTAAGAGAGAGAGAGAGAGAGGAAACAACCTGTCTTACAACGAGAGGAAAGATACGTGTGAGCGCATCAAAGCAATGTCAAGAGTGCCTGCATGCTCATGCACATGTGCTCACATCAGAAAGACAAAGATTCAAATCGCACCCTCCTTCACTTCATTCCCCACACTTTCACAGTTACACACCACTGCAAACTCCCTTAAACTTAATGCCGTGTACAAGACAACGAATTCCACCACTTCACCAGTAACGAACTTAACATGTGGTTATTTCCTCCAGGAAGTTTTGACTGGTTTTAATAGATGAGATAACTTTATGTTTTCGACGCTTTAATGTAACTTTAGAAACACAAAGCCAGCACACATTTGAAAGGCTCAAAGAAGTGTTTGCACTTATTAATAAATTCTCTTAGCGGGAATCTGTGGGCACAAACGAATCGTCATTAAAAGTCCCTTTACACAGATATCCCAGTAAAACCACATGTGTAAATGATCAGATTAATGATTCGTGCATTTTGCTGCCTTAGCTCCAGTCCTGTTGTTTGCTCACACTTTATTTAAAGGCACTTCATGAAGCTTTTTCTAACATGATTTACCAAACTGTCAGCTCTGGAAGAAGACATAAGTCATTATTCTTTAGTTTCTGGGTTTAAAGACAAAAAAAGCATTTTACAGTTTGTCCTATTGATAAAGACCCTCCGCCACAGCCATTCATACTACACCACAGTAATAAATAAATAATTAAATTACAGGAAAAAAAACATTTTTTTTTACAATGTATCCATGGTAAAATAAATAAACTAATAAAACAGGATACTTTTTGTGATTTAACAAAAAGTTTTTGCTTTATAATTACAGGCAATGAGCTACCAGAAGCTTTTCTGTAATTTTACACATTTATTTCTTAGAGTTTGTGTGCAAAGAGTCACTTTTTTAAAATTAAATAAATAAATTTATTTTAAATAACGTAAAGTTCTTTTTCATATTTTAAGATATCACAGGGTGTAAATGTGCAGCTAAACTTCTTTACACCAGCGAAAGGCAAAGTGGGCTGTATGTATCCACTGAATGAGTTTTGACATCTCTGTACTAAGTACAGGAGGCAGGAAGTTCCTCTGTTTTCTCTGCGAAAGTCTTTAAATCCTAAACCATGAAATAATTTTCATATGTGGTTATTAAACCTTCTGACAAATCAAAGGCTAATAATAATAATTAATAATTAAATATTCATATGCATATTTGAGGTTTTATTTATATCATATTTGCTATATCTGGCTTTTTTTTGCAATGAATTGCTTAAAATGTATTGTGCAATTTGTTTAGGATTTTCATTGGGAAAAAAGTCACAAAGATGATGTATTAGTCTGAAAAAAAATTAAAAAAATTCATGTGTCAAATATGATACATTAGCTGTTTCGGGTTACGTTTATGCAGGCTGTACAATGATGCACAAAATTGTTCCTTTTCATTGGGGAGTTGCATAAGTTATGTGAATATACAATTAAACTTTCCTCGCCTTTCCTACTTGCATCTCTGGTGGGGGGACTGTGATGAGAGGAGACAAGGAAAGGACTCAAGCATGAGATTCAGCACCAGTGTACCAATGTCTTAGATGATTGATTTTCAATATAAATTATACACAGTACTTTGATTACATTAAAGAGCTACAGTTTATTGTTCTAAATTTTTATATTTTTAAAAAAAGCTGTTATTGAAGTAAGTTCAGTTTTGAAGTTATTCAGGTGATCATCGTCTCATTTTTTTTAAGTTCTTGTCCGTGTTGCTTGATGACATATGCAAAAACACTGTTCTCTGTGATCAGTCAGTAGTTTTGCTGCCACGTCAAGCACATTCCTAAACAAGCACAAAGTGCAAAGAAGAAAATAAAGATGGAGACAGAACTTTAAGCCACAGCAACACTAAAGGAACTCAGTTGCCAGGTTGACTCTTTTATCCATCAGGACACTCTGAGCGAGCTGATGAAAGAAAAAGATCAACTTGAAGATCAGCTGGTTTCCTCTCAGTTCAAACAACACGATTCATTGTAGACATATTGCTGCAAGAGGAAGATCAAAGCGCTGGAAACTGAGCTAAAATAAGCACACTATGACCTGAACAACTCTCAAAACAAAGAAACAAGTCTTACCTTAACACTGGAAATGGAAAAGCAGAAACTGAAGCACCCAACAAGTCTTGTGAAGAAGTGCAAGGCCAAACTGCAGTCCAGTGCAGACCGACCTGAGGACGCTGAAGAAGAGGTCATGACTTTGAAAAAGGGCTTAGTTGATTAAACAAATGACTTTAACGAGGAAGGCCATGACGTTGTGGATAAAAGCACCACCCTGCAGACTCACAATGACCAGGGTGCAGAGAGTTATATAATATGTCATCCGAACGAAAACTCAAAGGTGAATGTGGACTTCTGGGTGGAGCTGGAGAAAGCACGGCCATCCAAGGTTCAACTGGAGCAACTAAACCAGGCGGACATTGAAGCAAAGGAGCAGCTGCAGCTTCATCAGTCGGTGCAAAGAAGAGTGTTTCTCTATGAAGCGACACCAATGGACTCCAGCAAATGGCAAAGGAAACAGAGCAGCAGTAGAGCAAAACAAGGAAGACAATCAATTTGTGAGATTGTTTTCCATCTTACTTCTTTTGACAATCAATTATCTCATGTCACAAAGTCTGTGTGTATTCAACATGTACAGCATGTTAACTACAACTGGGGAAAAATGTGTGTACTCTGAGTGTGTCCACAATTTGAATTTTGTTAGAATTTAGGCTTTAGTTCTACCACAGTCAACGAATAGACGGTGCCGCGTGAAAACAAAAGTTAGTGTCATTAATTTGCACCTTGAAAAACACTTAAATTCATTACACAAAAAGACCAGTGACACAAATAGAATTTTTCTTTTACTTTTGTGTCTGTTCAGCCGTTTTACTTAATAACAAATCTCATTTCTAGATTTTTATAAGTTGTTAAATATCCAAAACTGTCTCCCCACTAAGAGAGATTTATTATGATGATTTAAGATTTATTAGTCTTACATTTTTACTTCCTTGCTGTTTAGCGATGGCAGCTCCTATTTCAGAATCACTAATCTATTTGCAGCCCTGTTGGCACTCTTGCACTTCCGTGCTCGGGTTACATCACATCAGACTGGTTAACAGTGATGATCAAAAATCACATTCTCCAAATTACAAATGATTAGTACAACTATTAAACACTAATCCACAGTTACATAGAAAAAATAAATGAAATCATAAAATTTACAAAACGTATTTCTATTTTTAAATATTTAAAATCCAACCGTGGAGCGAACTCGCTTGTCTTTTACCGTCCTTCTGTTTTCTGAGGGGGGAAAATGGTCAACATAAGTTGCTCCTCACTAGGCCACGTAGATAAATGACTTCACTTTTTAAGGTGCACACTGACCTTTCTGAGCTGGAAAAGCAGAGCAAATACTAAATGACACAGCTAATTGTTTCACCCCAGAGTCCATTCTCCCTCTCTCACTCCTCTTTACTTCGACCAGTACCTTCCATCATTTCTTCTAATTTCTCTCAATTATTTTCTCCTTATGCTCTCTCCCATGAGGACGTGTTTGTGTGTGTATGTGTGTTTGGTTGACCTTCCTGAACTGTATGGCCATTAATGGAGATTAGATAAAGTTGTCTCTTGCCTGACTCATTGGCATGCATTAAGCAGAGTACGATAATAACATACACACACACACACATTCAAAAACACACGCAGGCAGAGTTACACAAGAAGAACGTCTTAAATCGAGGATATAGGACCAAATTAAAGGTAAAAGCGCTCTTGGTCTCCTTCTTTTGTGAGACATCATCTGTTTTTCAAAAAGCCGTGTTCAGCGTCCTTTTCCCTCCCTCTAATGGATTTTTGATTTTTCCAGAGCATGCGACACAATTAGCTTGTCTTTCTTTTTTATTAATGACACATTTACTGTTTTCTTTCCCCCCGCTGTTGTTTATTCTTACACTAAATTGAAGAGCGAAGAGGTCTTAAAAGTGCACGGCATGTCTGTGTGTATTAGTGTAGGTGTGGAGTAGTGTTATTTATTTGAACTAGCCTGTGGCTTCATTGTTCTTGTTTATTTTTATTTTTGTGAAACCTATGAAATTATCAGTGTTTACGTTAAATAGGAAGACACTGTTATTAAAGTTATTTTTAAATTTAAAAGATTTCATTGATTGCGGCGCGTGGGTTCGGCACCTTATTCACATTCACTTCCATTTTCTTTATCATTATATGTGCTTAGGGTAATGGGGCTGAAGCCAAAGCGATCCGTCTACAACTGTGTAGATGCTGACTCTTCCTATCTTGACATGATGAAAGTACATCGCAGTTACAGAATATAATACAATGACAGTCATACTGAAGGATGTGTCATAAAGAGAGAAGCTAATTAACAATTCCAAGGACAAATGATCTGAGCTCACCTCGCAGTGACACATCTGATATCTACATACAAATAGTGAGACCTTCCTCCCACTCAAAAGCATGACCAGTATAAGGGAAACAGCAAAGTTTAAATATGAAAATACTATGCTTCAATTAGTGTGACGAGGTCAATCTCTCAAAGCTTAGTTTGTCTTAATCAGAGCTAACATAAGGAGACTCATAAAGCAGAGGTTAGAGGGGATCGTCCTTATTTCCTCTCACATAAATATCCTACACAATGGTGAATGCTCATATTGAACACTGCCTAGTTAAAGTTTTCACAATGGTGAAATGACCCACAGGTCAGTGTAAGTGCGAGTTTTACTACTCTTGGATTTGTATGGATTTGTCATTGAGTGTGAATATCCCTAATATAGTGAGACTTACATGCTTTCAAAGCCTTCAAACCTTTAAGAAGGGCATCTGATCTGAAGAATGTTGGCTTAAAGTTGGCTTACCTGTTTGCTTTGTGTGTATACAGTGTGTGTGTTAGAGAGGACAAAGGTCTAAAAACATCTAAAAGCCTGAAGAGATCCTTCTGAGATCAAGTTACAGCACAAAAATCTCGAGCCACCCCTTTGATATTTTGCCAGGAAAACTGGAAATTGATTGATTGAAACCTGCAAACATACAAGGAAATACAGAAGGGAAAGTCAAAAATAACTGAATGAAACTCTTGCCAATCAGATAATATTGCATGGTGGATCAAAATCTCATCGTACGTTTCTGCATCAATTTTATCAAGATCTCTAACACCACTGGCTTCAATGTAGTTCAAACCATGACAGAGCCTCCACTGTGTTTTACAGATGGCTGTAGACACTCTCTGCTGTATCTCTCTCCTGACCTCCTCCATCCATAGTGATGATGATTTGAACCAGAAATTTTAAATTTGGATTCATCTCTCCAAATGTTGCCAATTACTCAGTCCAGTTCTTGTATAATGTTCATACCTCAGCCTTTTCTCCCTGTTTCCCTTATTTAAAAACGGCTTCTTGACAGCCACCCTTTCACTGGGACCATTTCTGCTCTGGTTTCTGGGGAACAGCAGATGGATCATCTGTCACGGTCGATAGCAGGGACTCAAGCGCAGAGCAGGTTGACGTTTCCAAACACAGTTTATTTACAACACCAGTGCAGAATGTATACAGTGAGGGGGGAAATCCAGGGATCAAAAGGTCCAAGGGGAAGCTCTCTCACACTCGTTCTCGTCTTCACGCCCAAACTCACACACGTTCACACAGCAGGAAGGTCACAGGTCCGGGAAGGAAAACTATCACACAGGAGAGGGAAATTACTCACAAGTCACAAAACACTTAAGCACAGATTCACGGGAGCTGAGAGAATCACTAACGTGTTTCGCACAATCATCCAGCGATGAGAGGATCTGCTTCCCAGCCTCAAATAGTGGACAGGTAATGACAGCTAATCGCGAACAGGTGTGTGGGCCAGTGAGCTCCGCCCAGGCAGAGAGGAAAACACATGTAGCTTTGCGGGGCCGGCTGGGCAGACACAGGGACCATGACATCAACTACACTGGTCCATACCTTGATCGAGGTGCTGTTTTTATGAGTGGCCTAATAAACAAAAAACATTCCTGTGAAAATGTTCGGGTACAAGGACTGGATTGAAAATGAGCGAAAAAGCAGCCAATGTCCAAAGCAAAACTTGTTCAACACCATTTTAGAAAAAAATATAAAGAAATGAATGGTGACTTAAGACTTTTGCACAGCACTTGAGATTGAGCTGAGGAAATCCCTTCAAGCTCATACTGGTGCCATGACTGATACGGTCTTTAGTAGCAAGTATAGCTTAATCTTTTAAAAATGTGAAGGAATGTTTTGACATAAAGCAGAAACCCAAGTAATTCACATGATGAAATTAAGTATTTTGCTTATTTATGGGGTCATCATGCAAGGATATTACTGCTAATGCTAATGATGTGTAGCTGTAATAATGAAGTAAATGAAAACATAACTCCTTTATTTTAATCAAACTTACCCAAACAGAGAAAACTTTGCCTGTTTTTCCTGAATGTGTCAAGTCTTTCCATGTGCTTCACACTTCGCTCTTCAGCACAGTGTCTGGTTTGACCTCATATTCCAACCTTACCATTTATTTCTTCCTCCAACAAACACTCACACTAGCATTTTTTTTGTACCTTTGTCCTTTTTCCATCTTGTCTTTCACACTGATTCCTCTTCCTACCACCTCTCGTATGTCACAGTGCTACACAGATATACACTCAGAGAATCCCACTTAGATACAGACACCCAAAATGAAATCAAGCCGAGCCTCCCTCTGGGTTCATGTCCCACTTTCTCGCCAGGCAGTACATGACCATACTGCCGCCGTGAGACTGACGGACCTCTGGCACAGAACAGCACAGTGCCGGACACAAAATCCCTCTCAAGGAGCAGATGCTTGCTTCCTCTTGACATATGCCCCTGAGATACAGCAGGGTGAGGGGGGGATGTAATGGAGGGTAAGGCTGAAGATAATAGAGGGCGGGGGTGAAGGAGGGAGAGCTTTACTGTGGAGGAACAGTGAGGGAGCTGAAAAGGGAGGAAGGGAAGGCTACGGTTAGAAAAATGCAAGTCGAAGGCAAAGACTCAGAAGAAAAATCTGAGGGCTAATTTAATTGTAAATAATACTCCAATAATACTTAATTCAAAGGCCATTTTGCCTCAATTATGTCAAAGCTCCTTGAGGCCAATAAGCATGAGTGCGTAGAAAAAAAGAAACTTAAAAAAAAAAAATCAAGCCAAGGGCACAAGGCCAGGTCAGAGTGTCAGAGAATGAGCTCAGAAGAAGAGCTAAAGATGAACAGATGGCGTTGAGCTGTGAAAGAAGAGATGTGATGGGAAGAGCAGGATGAGGCGGGAGAGGAAAGGAGGAGGGGATTTTGAAAAAGCATCGCCACATTTGTATCCTCTCCATGTCTCTTGGCTTTGTTTTCACTCTTTAAATATTCCTGATAGGTGACCAAACTACACTCAAAAGAAAGCAACTCGGTTTTAATTCACTGGGAGATGGTAATTAAAATCCATGCAATGGTCAATAAGAAATATAGGGAGAAATTACATGGGTTATCAGTGGCTTTTGCAGCCTGATAGCTATTGGCAGTGGTATTTTATGAAAATGGATACCAATAGTCACTTTGAAAATCATATATTTTCCACGAATGATGAATTACTGTGTGAGGAATGTACATGAGGGGTTATGGTCTGTATTCACAGCAAGATTATTTCATCAGTAGTTCTTTTCAGAGACTTGACATTACACTTACCTTGAGATTTCAATTTTGACTGAGTATTCAAAGTATAGAAAGCCATGATAATCATATTTATATATTTTCATGCAGAAGGTCAGGTTGAGGGAAATACAAAAGCAAAATCTTACGTAGCTCTGAATATATAATCATAGAAAGACATCATTGTAATTGAGAAATTTTGCTAAATCCAAGATGCCAAAACCTAAACTCTGTATTGATAGAAAACTAAAAGGATCACCAAAACCAGTAATAATAGCATTTAAAACCACAGTAAAAGGCTTGGGATCTGTGTCAATTAAAAAAGCCATAACAAGGGTCATGGCCACTTTTGAGCCATTCTCAAGCTAATTTTCATCAGTCCAGGTCTGTGATCTCTACAGAAGGCAGTAACAACAAGAAGCAATGCAAAAGTTATCTTCACTTATGTGAACTATGCAGAGTTTATGAGTTGTCACTATGCTAGGTAGTGACTGCTGAGCTCACAGTACTGAAGCCAACTCATTTCCATTTTAAATGTGCAGTTTGGGGTTTTTTTAATGGAAAAAAAAACGAATATTATACTCATAAATATATACAGATTAGTGTCTAACTAGGTCTTCCAACAAACTGACTTCTTACAAACTTAAAATTGATCCAATGAAAATAGGCGCTGACCCCAGTTTGTGGAAGCCACCATCTTACCCCGGCATCTTGAATAGACTTATAGATGGACATCGCTAATCTGCATAAATGTGTTTTATTGGTTATAGACAGGCTACATACAAATTACACCAAAGCTGGAGGTAAGGAGAACTCGTACACGTGGGTGACCATGAGGCACCTTCAGACTCAGCATATGAAGGTTCATACCTATGATTTATCATCTGAGAAGTGGTCCTTATCACCAAAAACAGACATCATCTCCACCAATCACCTTAAATCTGATTTTTCTTCCTCTTGTCAAATATTCATACCTGTATCTTTCACTGAGAAACAACCGATACTGTACAGACACACACGCTGCACAAGTACTTGAACACACAAACACTTACAACAACCCCTAGTATTGCAAGGTGAAATCTGTTCATTAAAGAAAACAAACAGAGTATACACACACACACACAAACACTTGAGCACATAGTCTTTCATTAACACACACAGGAATTTAATTAACGTCTATTGATAAGCTCTGTCTGTCTTAAGGACATGTTTGTTTGTGAATATGTATATGTGTGTGGGTGTGTGTCTGTGTATCTTAAGGACATGCTCGTTATGCAGTCATTATACAGTTATCTTCTTGATTTGTGAAGCATGAAGAGGAGAAGCACACACACACACACTTGCGAAGTGTAAGCTATAAACACGGTGTGTTGACGGATTAGATGGGAGTTTTTAATCATCTTAATTAAACCCAATTGTTATTTGTTGAATATTTGGCATTTATGAAGTTCACGGGGATATAAAGGCAGATTGAATACTAATTGAAATAGAAGATCTCAATTTTATTACAAGACTCTGTCAAGAAGTGGGAGATGTTCAGTGCTGGTTTTATGGAAATGAGAGGTTAAAAACAACAACTAGAACAACTGAGACTCTGAAATGTATTTAATATTCTTTGTTATGTTTTCATTCATCAAAAGATAGTCGCTGTCAGCTCCCAGGCTAGAAACTGCTGGACCGTTTTTTTGTTGAACAAGCATCACAACATCCTGAACCTTTAATAGCAAAGAGGAACCTTAGTAGCAGAGTTGAATTTAAAATCCTTCTGACATATTGTAGCCACATTTTATTCACAACAGAAGACAGAAAACATCCAATGATCAAACCAGTGTAAGAAAAATATTAGCTCATTTTCAGTTTAAGGGTGGCAACATATATCCGCAAAGTTGGGTTGGGTTGACCATCGCCAAGAGTTTGATCACAGGGGATCGTCTGATTGTCAGGGGTTTCTAAATGGAGTCATTCTTATTCTACGAGAGCACTCAAACATGCCTTATTCACACCCACAAGCACGTTTTTCTATCTGACATTCACACTGATAGATATACCAGAGAGCGCCTTTTGGGGTCAGTATCTTGCTCAGTGATATCTGATATGCAGAGTGGTGCAGCCAGGGATCGAACCACCAACCTTCTGATTAGTAGATGACCTGCTCTACCTCCAGAGCGAAAGCCACCGCTTTATAATATTGTCAGTTCTTCAACTTCTAATGTCAAGGGCCGGTACCGGTCCATGAGTCGTGAAATTTATGGTTTTCGGGGGTTTTATCGTTAACTCGGTTTCCCTGGGTCTTTTCCTGTGATGTAGTTGTGCTTCTTATTTTGAAAGAGATATTTGCGCGTTACCATAGCGACCAGAGATCATTAAAGGGCAGACAGGAGGATGTTACTCTCAATGTTGTTGCCGCATTTCAGGAGGACGCTGCTAATAAAGTTACACAATTACACAGTGAATTCGCGTTTATTATTGTATTTATAAAATACAACAGGTTTTGTCTTGGTCGTATCATTTTATTTTGATGTATTTATCCGCGACACCTTAAAGGCTGGTCCATGAAAATATTGTCTGACGTTAAACCGTGGCGCAAAAAAGGTTGGGGACCGCTGCTGTATATCACTGTGAATTGGTACCACATTAACTGAAGTAAACTGAGCTGATCTGCACAGAGAGCACACAGAGTGATATGTTATGTTAGATGGGTTTAGGGGGGTCTATAATACAAGAGTAAAATTTATACTTTGAAGATATTGTGAGTGTGTGAGAGAGAGTGTGCGTGTGTGTGTGTGTGTGAGAGAGAGAGAGAGAGAGAGAGTGTGTGTTAAAAGATGCTTGTCTGATTCTACTGTGGCTGGCAAGAGCCTTTCTAGAACAGTAATTACAGACAATCGTGTCCCTGGAAGATGATCCAGGAGTGCACACACACAAACACAAACACAAGCGCTTGCCAAAAGACAACACCCAGGACTCCTCTTCTAAATGCACCTGAGAATAGAGTAACTCTTAACACACACACACACACACACACATCCTAGCACCTGAGTACGCTCACGTGCCAGCAAAAGGCCACAGCACCGTCTGTTGCCGCCACATAGACTCAGTCTCTCTCTTTCTCTTTCACACACATACACACACACACACACACTCGAACACACACACAGACTAATTGTCTGTTAAGTTTCTTCTCCAAATTTGCTATAAACACATATGATGGAAGAATCTGTTAACAGGATTCACAGTGACACCACATCTATAGGCCTTTATACAGTGGCCCTGAGAGGCCAAATGGACTGCAACTAAGGAAAACACCAGCAATAACAAAAACGCTGCAAAAGCACACAAAACACAATGGAAATCGGAAAAATGGAAATGGAAATAGGAAAAAAGAAAACAGAAATTGAAAAAAACGGAAACAAAAAGAGGAAAAAAATGATTTCCAATGCTGGGAGACACTTAAAAGAAGTGGAGGATCTGTCGGTTTTGTGAGAAAAGATGAGAGATAAGTGTGTTAGCCTAAAAATCCGTATTGTATTCTATGAATCGTGCGATTAAAACACACTTACCTAGCATGTTTTGATTCCTGCATCTGGTCCGTCAGGTTATTGTCTCCCCAGAAACACTTCCCTTGTGCTTTTGGAAATCTGTTTTTTCCTATTTCTTTTTCCTATTTCTGTTTTCTTTTTTCCTATTTCCGTTTTCGTTTTTCTCTTAAGTTGTTCTCTTAAGTTGCAGTCCGTTTGGCCTCTCAGGGTCACCGTACCTTTACACACCTTACACGTAAAATGTGGGTAAATATTTTGGGTCCTCAAAATATTTTTCTGACCCACCTATTCTTAATTCACACTGACTGTGTGACCAATCAGACCACTACATTTGGCAGTGCGCTTGTAGCTCAAAACGTGCAGAGTACTGAATATACGATGTTATGGAAATAGTAAAATAATACTATTTTACCTCAGACACAGCTAAATGCTGCTCTGATTCAACTGTTTCTCTGAAACATATCTCTGCCTTCTCTGACGTGGTCCCAACTCTGTCCACAGCAGTTCAAACTGTCCCACTGACATCCTGGAAAACGTACAAATGCGATCATAATGCAGCTTCAGCTCCTGGATCAAAGCATGAAATTTTTCCTGCTGCTAAATTGGATGTTTAGAAACTAGAGTTGGATGTCTCGAGACCACTTTTACATGGTCTTGGTCTCATCTTGGTCTCGGCGGACTTTTGTCTTGGTCTTGTCTTGGTCTTGACGGAGTTTGACCTCGATCTTATCTTGGTCTCACTGTCTCGGTCTTACTGTCTCAGATCAATATAGTGGTCGGGAGATTTGGAGTCAACAGTATCCATGACACACAACGTAATGTTCGATAATGTATCATGCGCAAAAGCTTTAGCTCTAAGAGCCGTGCTTAGATAGTGCTTTGTAGTGAATCAGAATAGTCGACTCCCATTGAGCGAGAGCTGGCTCCTCACTTAATTTCCTTTCTCTGCTCAGCTCTCACACAGCGACACACAAGTGGCTCAGCTATGCTCAAATACGTCCACATTGTGGCATATTATTATTTTGCCTTTCGCTCCCTTCAAACACAACTAAATGCAACCCATTAGATTGAGCAGTATGCCCGGTCAGTAAGTTACAGAAATGTCAGCGACTTCGTCTATCATAAAGTTTGCGTTCATAGAACACAAAGAGTTTTCGGTAAATGCAAAAAAGAAGCATTCTGCAAAGTGCAGATTTTGCAAAGTCTCCTTGACCGAGAACGCCGGGACTACCTCAACCTTCACCAGGCACCTGGAGCGCAAACACCCTCAAAGGTAAGCTAGCCAGTAGCCATCTATCCATCTTCAAACTCTTCTAACTACCTTTCCAACCTCAGATGACCAGGTCATGTTTATGTAATATTGTTATTTATAATAATAATAATAATGGATTGGATTTATATAGCGCTTTTCAAGGCACCCAAAGCGCTTTACAATACCACTATTCATTCACTCTCACATTCATACAATGGTGGAGGCAAGCTACAGTTGTAGCCACAGCTGCCCTGGGGCAGACTGACAGAAGCGAGGCTGCCATATCGCGCCATCGGCCCCTCTGGCCAACACCAGTAGGCAAGTAGGGTAAAGTGTCTTGCCCAAGGACACAACGACCAGGACAGAGAGCCCAGGGATCGAACCGGCAACCTTCCGGTTAGAGATGCGATTCCCAACCCCCTGAGCCACGGGGGTGTTCTTCAAGCGGTATAAATTATGTAGGGACAGGTTTTTTGCAACCGTCCCTGCAGACTTAACTTGTGAAGATTGTAACTAACGTTACGTTACATGCTATGTACAGGTAGCTAGCGCTAGCAGTGGCTATCAGCTACTTAAACAGTTTTCACTAACTTTAGGTATTTTGGTGAATTCAATGATCTACACTCAACAAAAATATAAACGCAACACCTTTGTTACTGCTCCCATTCCCCATGGGATGGACGTAGAGACCTAAAATTCATTCCAGATACACAATATAACCATCCCTCCCAAACAGTGGTCACAAATCAGTCCAAATGTGTGGTAGTGGGCACATCTGCTATATTGAGATAATCCATCCCACCTCACAGGTGTGCCACATCAGGATGCTGATCTGACATCATGAGTAGTGCACAGGTGTACCTCAGACTGCCCACAACAAAAGGCCACCCTGGAATGTGCAGTTTTTTGCGCTATTGGGGGTCTGGGGACCCAGAACCGGTCAGTATCTGGTGTGACCACCATTTGCCTCATGCAGTGCAACACATCGTCGCATGGAGTCTATCAGATTGTCAATTGTGGCCTGTGGAATGTTGGTCCACTCCACTTCAATGGCTGTGCGAGGTTGTTGGATATTCGTGGGAACTGGTACACGCTGTCGTATACGCCGGTCAAGCACATCCCGAACATGCTCAATGGGTGACATGTCCGGTGAGTATGCTGGCCATGCAAGAACTGGGACATTCTCAGCTGCCATCTGCCCTGAACAATGTGAACCATGATTCATCCGTGAAGTGCACACCTCTCCAACGTGCCAGACGCCATCGAATGTGAGCATTTGCCCACACAAGTCTGTTACGGCGACGAGCTGGAGTCAGGTCAAGACCCCGATGAGGACGACGGGCATGCAGTTGAGCGTCCCTGAGACGGTTTCTGACAGTTTGTGCAGAAATTGTTTGGTTGTGCAAACCAATTGTTCCAGCAGCTGTCTGGGTGGCTGGTCTCAGACGATCTTGGAGGTGAACCTGCTGGATGTGGAGGTCCTGGGCTGGTGTGGTTACACGAGGTCTGCGGTTGTGAGGCCGGTTGGATGTGCTGCCATATTCTCTGAAACGCCTGTGGAGACGGCTTATGGTTGAGAAATGAACATTCAATGCACGGGTGACAGATCTGGTTGACATTCCTGCTGTCAGCATGCCAATTGCACGCTCCCTCATTGCTTGTGGCATCTGTGGCATTTTGCTGTGAGACAAAACTGCACATTCCAGGGTGGCCTTTTGTTGTGGGCAGTCTGAGGTACACCTGTGCACTACTCATGATGTCAGATCAGCATCCTGATGTGGCACACCTGTGAGGTGGGATGGATTATCTCAATATGGCAGATGTGCCCACTACCACACATTTGGACTGATTTGTGACCACTGTTTGGGAGGGATGGTTATATTGTGTATCTGGAATGAATTTTAGGTCTCTACGTCCATCCCATGGGGAATGGGAGCAGTAACAAAGGTGTTGCGTTTATATTTTTGTTCAGTGTATATATGTGTCACACTGGATTGGATTAGGTTATTTTGTATGCAAAGGTCTACACTCATTGATAGGTTTAAAATAACTGTGCTTGTAAGATACAGTAGTTTTTGTGGTTGAATAGAAACAGATGTTTTACAGATTCCTATTTCCCTGTTTTGTAGGTACTTGGAGTCCAAAGCAGAATCTGCAACATCAGTGATAGCGGTCAATCCCCCACAGCCTCAATTATCATTGTTTGCTCCAAGCATCCACTTATTTTCCCCAATTTCACCCAGGCAACAGGCCATCACCCAGTCCATCCTCCAGGACCTTATAGTTGGATGCTCTCTTCCCCTGTCTATCATTGAGAATCCACATTTTAGACACTTCCTGAATGTCTTGGATAGCAAATACACTCCTGTATCTAGGACCACTTTGACAGAGAAGCTGATACCTCACCTTGTCACTAAAGTGAAGGGTGACATAATCAAAGCCCTGGAAGTCCATCCAAATGTAGCAATGACAACAGACCTCTTGTCTGACCAGAGGCTTCGTACTTTCCTAGGAGTTACCGCTCATGTTGCCTGCAAGAACAAGGACTGTAGGCATTTCACAGGGAAGCACTGCGGCGAACAAATCGCCTCAGCATTTGACAGCATAGTTGAGGAGTATGGCATTGGCCATAAAATAAGCTACATTCTGACGGATAATGCATCCAATATGAAGCGGGCCTTTAAAGTCAGGATGCCAGATGTAGAGCACCCTGAAGGTGACAGCAGTGATGACCTCGAGGATGAAACAATGTGGGAAGATGCAGAAGATTCTGATCCATGGTCAACAGGTGAACATCTTTCTTGCTTCGTCCACTTGCTGCAACTTGTAATCAGTGATGGGATGAAAGAGGTAAAGGCAATAGCTAGAGCCATTGCCAAAGCCAGCAAGTTTACAAACCTGCTGCACAGCAGTAGTAACCACAAAGACTTGTTTGAGGCACACTTTGGCTCCAATAAGTCCATCCCAGCAGCAAACAACACCCGCTGGAATAGCACCTACAGACAGTTAAAGGCTCTGATCACACTTGACCACAGGGCCATCACTGAAATGTGCAGCGGTACAGAGAATTTAGTGTTTTCAGCCCGAGAGCGGGCTCAGCTGAAAGACCTTTGTGCTTTGCTTGAGCCTTTTTCTGAGGCAACAGACCTTACAGAAGGTGAGCATCAGGTGACTATTAGCATGGTGGTCCCCACTGTTCTGGACTTGAAGAATCATCTTATAAAGATGGAAGTACAAATGCCCCAGGTCGTAACTATAGTCAGGGCACTGAAAAGATCCTTAGAGAAACGGTTCTCTGGAATTTTCAGGCAGATTTACATGGACGAAAAGGATCCAGAAGAACTGTTTAGCCATCGGATCTACTTCCTTGCCACCATGCTCGACCCCCAGTTTGGACTGACCTGGGTAGATTTAGATGTCCAAAATGGTGAAACCAGACCAGCACTGAAGAGGTTCAGAGATGACCTTAAAAAGTCATTAATAGGAGACTGTATAATAATAATTATTTATTGTTATTGTTGTTTTTGTTGTTCCACTTATTATCACTGTCTTTGGTTTTATAGCATCATTAGAAGCATCCTGTCTAATCCTGTTTGTGTGTGTGTGTGTGTGTGTGTGTGTGTGTGTGTGTGTGTGTGTGTGTGTGTGTGTGTGTGTGTGTGTGTGTGTGTGTGTGCACCCTTTTCCAGACCTTTTGATCACAGAGGTAGACAGAGATGCACCTGCAGCACCAACAAAAGTAGACACAGAATTATCGGATAGTGACTCAGCGCCACCCCCAAAACAACGTCTTCTTTCACGCTACAAGGCATTTAGGTTGCAATGCAGCACAAGCCAGGACTCGAGCACTGATGCACAAATAAGCAAGTACCTAGACAACATAAATGAATGTGACTGTGATGCACTCACCTTTTGGTCAAAAAACAAAGAGTGTTTGCCTCCTCTGCCTTAGTAGAGGAGACATTCTAATGAGACCCCACCGCGCACGGCTAGGCTATAAGATGTTGCGATCTTTAGTTTTCTTGAAGTGCAATCAATCACTGTTTTAAAATGTGAACTCATTTCTCTCCCTCCTCTCTGAAAATATGCTGTTTGTTCATTATATATTTGTTCATAAGATATCTGTTATTTGTTCATAATGTCTGTGTTCTATTTTTCCTGCCCTACTGAACAACAGGCTTGATTTCATTGGCAGTGTGTTGTAATCTCATGCAACTGAAGACATCAAGATGTCAGAATCTTTTAAGCACTTGTTCTTATTCTTATTAATGCACAATTTGTATTAGTATGTAATATTTGTAATTTGCATCTGATTCATGTGAGGTGTGCACATGTCTTTATATTGTTTGATTACAGAATTTTACTTAAAATGGTGTTGTTTGACTAAATAACATCTGCATATCACTTTGTGTTGACAGGCCTAATCCATTTTAGGGAAGTTGATATCATACAGTGTAATTTGGCTAGTACTACTACAATAGGACATGATGCAATTTCAAGTTTATAATCTTCAGTTTGATGTTACAATTTTATCTATATATAGAGTATAACTGAAACCAGTTACATATTTCCCATTCTTTAGACAGTTGTTGGAGGTGATTGCTGTTTTGTCAGATGACTTTGGGGTCAGTCAGTACCATCATGTCAGCCCTCAACAGCACACAAAAGTTAGTCTTTTTTGTCTCGGTCTTGGTCTCGGTCTTGGTCTCGTCTCAACTTGGTCTCGGTCTTGGTCTCGTCTCAACTTGGTCTTGTCTTGGTCTTGTCTTGGTCTCGGTTTAGGCGGTCTTGACTACAAGTCCATTAGAAACTTTGAGACTAGCTCATCATTGTGGACACATTTTTCGCACGAACATAATGCATTTGCTGTGTTTTCACATTACACAACAAGTTAAGATTGAACACAGGTTGCGCAACAAGCTCAGTTTTTAATGTGTTAATTCTACTTTTGTGACACAGAGCTGAAGTTTGATATACAGTGGCCAGGTAGTCATTCCTGTCATACTTCTCTGAGGTCCACCACCTGGTGAATGTGCACGTAGCACACTGCAATGTAAAGTGTCTATAGTGAGGTTACAACAGATTGGAAGGAACAAAGACATTCACATGGACCCTGATGAAAATTGCATCACTAGCATCACCCAAGCAGACTCAAATAGACCCTAGTGGATTTGTTGATGTAGAAAGTAATAATCTATGAGTAACTCCTTGGAGCCTGACCCCTGGTGTTTGTGTTTGACATTATGTCTCTGATGCAGCTCCATCCTTCATGTGGTTTAAACTCACACCTGGCTGGTTAGGGAGGCAGAGCATTTAGTCTGAAAGGCGTCTCTTTTAATTTGAAAATCTGTGTGCCATTCCCGTGTCTGACTTTCTACGTATCTTAACCTGCTTCGTGCAGTTTTACCTGTCAAAAGTATACCAGGTGCTATTTTAAAAGATGCAGATTGGAGAGCAGTTTCCAGGATGTCTCTCAAATGCGTGCCTGGTAGATTATAGGCAGTGTGTATAGCGGACGTGATATCAGTTCCAGTGGCTAAAACGTAACACAGATGTACTCTGTGTACTCCTGTGTTTAGTTGGAGATGTCTTTAAGGAAATGTGAAGCCTTACTGCATGTTTTTTTAATCTTCCTGTTAACAATCATGAACCTTCTACTCTTGTGACTAATGAGTAAAATAGTAACTGACTGAAATCTGTACAGTTTCAAAGAGGATAACAGACTTTACCGTGAGATCCACAACTGTGAGCGTATTGTATTAAATATTTAAAAAAGAAGAAAAAAGAAAAACCCTGAGTTAAAAAAATGGGTGGAGCCAAGAGGCGGTTAATGCCAACACAGAGTACAATTTGGCAACCCTTTTGAAGCTCAATCAGGGAACGGGCGTACATATGGATAGATCTGAAGAAATCTGGAGTAGTACAATAAGTAATTTTCTTTCTTTCTTTTTTCACACTGACTCATTTCACTAACTAACGATCAATGACTTTAGCTTATACGTGTAAATGAGTCCTCACAGAGTACTTCTACATCAACATAAGTAAACAGGATTTTTTTAAAAAAAAGACTTATCAGTTTTATTGATTTGCTACACTGGAAAACAAAATAGTACTACTGACACAAAATTTTCAAACCCAATAGCCTCAGTAAAAGTTGAGGCCCTGTGGTATGTGGTATATTTTTTTGTTTCAAAGTAGAGAAAACAACCAGTCTGCGGGGTTAAATTCAGTCATCTTATTTTGTTAAAAATATCAATGGAGCCCTTAAAGTCAGTTTAATCCAAACAGTTTTACAGGTTTTAACTCATACTGTGTGTGCACGTTGGACAGATGTTAACTAAAAAAGCTAAGCGAGCAGGTGTCAGTAAACATCGGTGTCTTGTGTGTTCATCTCTCAAGAAGTGAGACATTTTCATGCACTAACACAAGCACACACACACACACACACACACACACACACACACACACACACACACACACACACACACACACACACACACACACACTATTTAGCAGGTTGACACCTTAACCCAGTTGGTGCACATACACACACAATCTCACACACACATTTGGCACATTTAGCACCTTGTCAAAAAACCCTGGTGGCCCAGAAGAAATCACAAACAGATTGAAGATGGGAGGACATGAGGAGGAGGGGGAGGAGGCAGTGGAAATGATATGAAGCGGGAGGATGACACACCTGTTATTAGCTTTTCTCCATACGGTGGTTCAGATGGAAGCTAGGACAGGCGGGACAATGAGAAGTATGACGGGGGGACAGAAGGAGATCCTGGGAGAGAAAATAAGAGATTGTCAGGCATTAATAATGGATGGCAGATCCTTAGGGACCATGTTCAGACATTAATAATGAATAAGACTCAGCTGGAGGGGGCAAGGAAACGCCTCAGCAGAATTTACCTGAGGTAAGACGAACGACATGAAGTAGATGTATAACATTTGATCATGAATTCCAAACTTTCCGGATTTCAGTTGTTATAGGGGGACAACCATTTTTATTCTTTTTTATTTAATCTCATTATTTACAGTACTGTGCAAAAGTCTTAAACCACCAATCACTATTTAGGCAAATGGGAATTAAGTGCATAAGTTTGTTAAATCAATTTACTTCTTACGCCACCTAACACTGACCTAGGATTCATTCAAGTATAAAAAGCCACCTAATTTAAGCAGTGTTGTGTCTACACATAACAGACAACTTTTAAATTGTATCTTTAGACACTTTGTTACTAGCAACCTGTCAAAAAATAATACTTTCTGTAGTATATCTAAAATTCCAACGATGACGCCATTTGACAGATATATAAAAATATTTTGCACCAACAAGATGAGTTCCAAATTTTAAATTCCTCCTGCTTTTTTGCCACACTTTTTCTTGCTTATTTTCTCCATCTTTTACTTATTATTAGAGTGTTAGTTTGTTTTAATAACGTATTACATAATTTACTTAGGGATTAACAAAGTATTCTGATTCTGTTAGCTGAAAACTTAAAAGCTGAAAACTGAAAGACATATCTCAGCGTGGTGTGCAGTGTGTCCTTAAAAGATTTGAGGAAATTGGACAACTGGAGGACAAAAGAAGAAATTGTAGCGCTAAAAAAGTGAAGTCCTGAAGAAATAGGAAAAAAAAAGAGTAAAGACCTGACATAGGACCTCAGATATTTGAAATGTTTTTGTTCAAACTGTTATCATTATTTACGGTTAAGGTCAGGAGAGAGGAACAGCAATGAATATCACAGTAAAACACAGTCATGCATTTTACCCTGTGGTGCTTACTCAAAATTGATGGAATTATGAACCCAGAAAAGTACCATCAAACTTTGATCCAACATCTGGAAAGTATCTGACTGGCAACAGCTTCATTTTATTAGCATGAGAATGATGCGAAAAAGATACTTCCAGTGTAATAAAATCACACAGTCATGGATCGGCCTCCCGGACCTCAACATTATTGAAGCAGTGTGTGCTGACAGAGAACAGAACAAAAGGCAGAAACATCCAAAGAAGAACTTTGAATGTCCTTCAATAAGCCTGAAGAACTATTCCTGAAGACTACTTAAAGAAATGAGAAAGAGAGTTAGCTGCGTTCAGACTATGATGAAGAATAAAGGAAGTCAGACAAAATATTGATATTCAAAATTGTTACAATCACACATTTTTTCATTGTGCATTTGCATGTTCACTGCACCTTTTTCTTATTTTCCTAGTAAAATATAAAGAAATGAGTGGTGGCTCAAGATATTTCTGTGTGTCTTTAAAAATACTTTTTACAAAGTAATGTCCCTTAAAATAGCTGTAGAACAAGTAAATTGAAAAAAAAAGTGAAATAAAAAAAAATCATCCTTTTAATCAGAAAGATGCTTAAAATAATCAAGCAGCAAAACATTTCCCTGAAAGAAGCCAGCGGTGGAGTTACAACATCACCAGTGAGAGCGGTTGTATGACATGTTCAAAATCAGAAAACTCAAAAACGTGTGCATGAGAGGATACGAGCACACTATCGCTAACAAAGGGCCTGACATGTATAAACACATGAACACACAGCTGCTTAACAACACCAATGTCAGATAACCCCCAAAAAAATCCAGATGTTTTCACACAAACACACCATTTTTTATTTTTATGTGCACATTAAAACCCACGAGGTTTGGTGGTGTGCCAGAAGGTTGGTGTCACTGAGAAAGACCACCACGTACACTCATTGCTGCATTGTCTCTACCTCTGTATTTCACATCTTCTCATCTTTTTTGCACACACACACTCGCTTCCTCTTTATGCATGTCCTCACACACACACCGGCAAATGAGCAGCACACTCAAACTAAATGGGTGGCCTGATGGTGAATCACTGTCATTTAGCAACAAAGACCTCAGCTTGTTGTCCCTTCATCCCTCTCTCCCCTCATCTGCCTTTTTTTCTTTCTGCGTCTCTTTCTCTCTCTTTTTGGCCAGTATGTGTGTGTAATTGTTATTGCATGGAAAGCAAAACACAACTGTGTACACAGATTAACACACAAACACATGTATTCAACTTGCACGTCTACCGTCACACATGCATACATGCATGAAACACACACACGCCGTACGGGTGTATAATTATAGAGAGTGAAGCAGCACTAAGGAATAATTACAGAGGCTGGTTGCTGTTGTTGTTGTTGATTCCAACAAATAAACCAGTACACAAACAAGATGGAGGGGTGAGAAGCAGGTCAAGCCATTTTTGTGATACAGCACCATCTCCCTCATATCCATGTGTTTTAGTTTCATTTTGGTTTGTCTTTATCTGAACAAATGAAAGTACGCAGACACCTAAATGTTGCACCCAAGACTTATATTTATATAGAGCAAAATCACAACAAAAGTTGCCTCAAAGTCCTTTGTATTGTAAGTTAAAGGCTATATGATAATACAGAAATAACCAGAACAATAAGATGACGCTCTTTGAGCAAACACTTTGGTGACAGTGGGAAGGAAAAACTCCCTTTTAATAGAAAGAAACCTCTGGCAGAACCAGGCTCAGGGAGGGTCGGGCATCTGTTGAGACTGGTTAGTGGTGAGGGGAGGAAGGCAGGACAAAAGAAGATGGGGAATATATGTGTTGGCAACACATTCTCGCTCCAGGATGGTCAGGACCCCTACTTGTTGCTTTTTTATGCATTTGATGCCCGTTTACTATTGGTTTCTGCCATCTAGGCTACTGCTACACAACGCCTGTTAGGCGACAGAGAAAGATGACCTGCCAATTAAATACTTTGCAACTTTCACACTTTGACTTTTGTTTATTTTTGCCTTTTCTTTTCTAGTTAGGTTTTGGAACCAAAGCTTTCTTTTACAGGAAGATTGTACTTTGACTAAAATCACACATTTTCAAAAATGGCAGGCAGTCTTCCAGGCAGTCAAAGGTGACCTCCTCCAGTGTGCAACAATCCTGTCCACCATTTCCTTGAGTTAACATGATCATGCATGCCACAAGAACAATCACCAAAGTATATTTCCTCCAGTCTCAAGGCCATGCTACACACAAGATTTGTTCCCACTGAGTGATAAGAGCATTAGTGGGAGGGGACCTGGCTCAGTCTGCACTCCAGTTCAAACTAAGAACTGTGGTATATGGGTTCGTTTGCTTCGTGCATGGTGTATGGTCCCAATTATTCTAGGTGAGATGCATGGCAGTAACCTGTGATGTCAACATTACAAGAGCACTCAGAAAGTGCAACTCCCCCCAAAAGGCAAGGGCCAAAATCTTAGGATATCATATTGAAAAGCTCTGTCCGTGCCCTTTCGTGTGATACATTACTTGATATGGTTTCTTTTTTTTTCAAGGTTATCTATGAATTGGGTGCTAACAAGGTCACATGCTTCACCAACCTATGTACTTATGTCCCCCCAAGGTCCCGCATATGACCTTGGGGGGACATAATATAACGTTTTTGCTGAATTTTACATTTGGTGTGACCTTGACTCAATTTTCACCAAAGTTAAGTGAGCTGGAGCTGTTTTTGGTATTTACCATCACACAAAATTAGAAAATGATAATTGTGGATGCCAGACTGCTAACTAACAGACACACAAACAAACCAACAGAACCAGTTACATCCTTTCTTCAGCGGGAGAACAAGGGATTTCAAGTGGACTCATAATATACCACCGGACATAGCAGGATCACCCTGAATCTAACTGGATTGTAAGGCCTCAGAGGTAACGCAGATGGCAGAAGTGAGGATGCAAGGCAGGCCTACTCGCAAAGCCAAGGAAACAGCCACACACAAACCCCCGCTACCCCTGCAAGCATTTTCCTCACCGACACCATTTTGTTTATTTTGTCCACAAAATAAGCAAACTTGAGCTACAAATTGCTAGAATGTTACTATGTTTGTGACTGCTGTGAGATAATTATAAAGGAGACCTGGATACAGCCACTCATCCTGGACGCTACAGTACAGCTGGCCGACCGCTCCACCCACTGTTACGACAGGAACAGAGACTCCAGCAAGCGCAGAGGAGGGGGCCTTGTACATAATGAGTGATGCACTACTGGTAAGATCATTCTCAACCACCGCTCTTCTCACTTGGAATTAATGTCTGTCATGTGTAGACCCTTCTAGCTGTCTAGAGAGCTCACAGTGGTAACCATAACTGCTGTATATATATGTCGCACCTGATGCTAACATTAACACATCTCTTTCCCATTTGTACAAAACTATAAGCAGAAAACAGCAAGCTCACCAAGATGGAGTGCACATCACTGTTGGGTATTTTAATCAAGCTTGCCTAAAAACTGTGCTTCCCAAATTTCAATAACATGCACAATGTCCCACCAGAAAGAAGAACACACACTGGACCACATCTATTCCAACGTAAGGCATACAAAGCCTACAGAGCCCATACCGCTTCCACAGTTATAAGGATGGGTCAGAGTTGGTCTAAGGGTTCAGTTTCCCAGCTAAGGGTTGCTTTGCGCACACAAAGCTGATTGATGGTGAATACGAAAAAAGCTGCAGGACTTAATGGTGTACTTGGCAAGACATTAAAAGCTTGTGCTGACAGGCTATCAGGGGTTTGAACCATGATTTTCAATCTTTCCCTGACTTGAGCTACCATCCTATCTTGTCTCAAGTCAACCGGTATAATTATAACAGCCTAAACAACTACCTAACTTTGACCCATATGTCCATATCTCCATTGCCTTCCACTTAGAATACCCAAGGAACTACATCACAATGCTCTTTGTTGATTACACTCCCTCCTTCATCATAATCATCCCATTTAATGGATGACAAGCTATCTCACTGTCTCTGCTTGGATTAAAGACTTTCTTACCAACTGTTCACAAATTTACAGTTGCTGAGTCCTTAGCTGCACCACTTTACCAACACATTTCTTAAATTTGCTAAAAGCTCTACTGCAGCTGGGGTCACATCTGTTTGCCATGAGTCAGTGTACAGAGATACAGAAGGTGTCTGTGTGGTGCTCACCAGTAAAACCAAGGTGATGGTCAAAGACTACAGAAGTCTCGTGAATGATCTCTTGGGGTCTGCCAACTTTACAGCAGTAGTTAAAAATCCTCATCAGAGACCGCATCTCAAGTCTGGTGTTAGTGGCCTTCTACTGCTCCATCATTGAGAGTCTACAGATGTGCTGCATCACAGTGTGGTAAGCTGGAAAACTGCAGAGGGCTATCAACCATCAGCTGCCAACTGCCCTCGCTCGAGGACATCTCCAGCTTTCAGTGCCTCAGCAGGGCAAAGAAAATAACCAAAGCCCCTTTCCACCCTGGACAGCACTTCCTCAACCTCGTACCCAGTGGCAGGTGGTGCAGGTGCCTAAAGAGCCACACGTTTCTTCCCCCGGCTCATCAGAAATCTCGAACGCTGCAAATAAAAGAATGCAATACTTCTTCTGCAGTGAACACGGTCCCCTGAAAGCCCAGTCATGTCTTAAATATGCAAATGTGTGTCTCCTCTTCATACTCTTTTTTTTTAATATTATTTATATATTATTATATAGTTTTAATGTGCAATGACAATAAACACTTCATTCTAGTCACTAGGTGGGATCAAACAACTTGTCAAAACCATAAAAATGGCTACAGATAAGGCATGTCCACATGTTACTGGCCTCATATATTGTTCTGTCTCTAATTAACCTCTCATTCAACTGGACTTTTACTCTTATTTTTTAAGGGCTTAATATCTCTTTTCATTCCCTGCATGGTATCAAAAGTTTTCCGTCTACCACTCCAATATTTTCCCATCTTCCCCACATTAAACACACAAATACCCCCCCCCCCCCCCCCCCCCCCCCACACACACACACACACACACACACATACCCTTATACACACATACTCATACTCAAACACACCGTGCCCAGCTCAGTCACCTGCACTGAAGGTAAATGGAGTGTGAGGTTTTACGGCGCCATGATTGCGGGGTTTGGCTCGGGAGGAAATAAGTGTTTCGTTTGTTTATGTACTATCAGACAGCAGGTGGCGGAGTCAGCACACTACCTCCCGACCTGTAGCGAGGGAGAGAGGTGGACAGAGGTGGAAGCAGGGATGGTGAGTCGAGGGTGGGACTCACAAAACTTAAGCCTAAACATCACTGTGACAAGAAGGAAAATACCCACCGGAAACATGGTGGAAAACTGACCCCACAATCCACGACACACTGTCGCAGAATCTCAACAAAAAGGGAATGTGAAGATAAGTGCGTGTCCATCTGGCAAAGAAAGTATGCGTGTGTGTCTGTGTGTGCGCTATTCGTGAATGCGTGTGAATCAGTAGGGGAGGTGCGAGGTTGTGAGGGTGAGGGTTATCCCACTGTGTCACAGAGAAAGAGTAAAACAGGGAGGGAGGGAGATCTCTTGCATGTGGAAAGAATAGGGAGATGAAAAATGAACGATAGATGAGTGCCGTGCGAGGTGGCTTTGTTCTACTGAAGGGCTGGGTTCGCCAGCAGATGAAGAGCTAACTCTTACCGGGAAATCACAGCTTGGCACAAACCTCTGTCTTTCATTTTTTTTGTGCTCTTTATTTCTGTTCCTATCTCTCAGTTTTTCTTTTACTTTCTGGTCTCTTTGCTAACCACTTTTAATTTTTCTTGCCCTGTCTACGTGTATTAATTTAAACTCATCTTCTCGACATCGCTATTCTTTCTGCCCTCATCCCAGTCAAACTCCATCAGCTTGTTTGTTCTCATTTTAATCTTGATCTGTGCACATCCGAGTCAACCTATCTTGCCTATGATCTACACCATTTTTTCTCTACTCAGAAACCAGACTTTTAAACTTGTTCATCCAAAGGTAGCCTCTATCGATCCCTCCACTCTTTTCTCCTGCCTAATCTGTACTTCCAATTCTTGCTAGAACCATTAAAGTGTCCACAGAGTCTCATTTATGGATGTACCAATTCATCTTTGCCTCTCTTTGTACAAATTCTGATACCTAAACTCACAGTATCTGGTAACACACAGTACCAGTCCAGTAGGTGAGGCAAATATTATGCACCAATATCATGGTCTGACAGGACATATTTCACATTAGAAAAATCACACGGCACACCACCAAACAAAAATGTCACAAAAAGCATATTGATATTTTTTCCCTGTCCACCAGGTGTAGCAGAATTGGCTCGGGTTGTCCCCAGTATACCTTTTTTGCTTTCTTCTGACCACTACACATGCTGGGGCCTTCATCTGGGTCAGAATTTTCTCCAGGACCCAGGTCAGACTGACTACTTTTCCTTTTCAAATATTTATCTATTACTATTACTCGCTGCGTCATCTCGCAGCATGAGTATTATGTAATTTCTTCTTCATCTTCTTCTGTTTTACTGGCAGTTGGCAACCCATTTCATTAGAGCAGGTAGTTGTACTGCCTTCTAGTGGAAGAGAATGTAATTGTTCTGTCCGTTACTCACGCCGATTGCTTAAAGTACTAATCAGGTGGAACCAGATAATCTTTCACGGCACACCTGATCATTTCTCTGCACAGTGGTTGGGGAACACTGGTCTAAACATCACATGGGAAAATTTTGTTTCACATCTGTGATTTCTCACTCTTATGTCATACAGAAAAAACAAATTCGATTTAAGTAAATTGGCTGTAAGAAACCTTTGGTTAATGACACAAATTCATATGCTACATTAGGATGTAAGCATGACTTGATATTCACATGTAGTCACCTAGACTTTACTAGAAAAGTTATTCATTGGCATTAAACCTGATAACAAGTTAAGTAAAGCATTAAATACTGAAAGCAGCTCTTGAAAATGTGCTTTAAACTCAATGCAACATATTCTTCTCTATGTTGGGACCTCTTTCTGAAAAACCAAAATCCAAAGAAAGACTCCCCAACTCAGGAAGCTAGACATCTGCGCAGCACTTACCGTTATTCTGAGAAACCACAGCACTGAGAATTAAAGCTGCCCAGGTACACATTTAAACAGCAGGGGATCAATAAGTAAAGAAAATATACCAGGTGTCTTGACAGTGGGAAGAAACCATCTAGAAACCTTCACACATGAACAGTAAAAACCAAAGAAAACACAAAAAACAATAAAAATAAATTATTTGATTTTGAATACATGTTTGTTGTAGCTTGAATGTTCTCCAGTCATGAGTAGACGAGGTTCCTATTTAATAATTTTAGAAAGACAAAACTCATTGTCCAGATGAAATTTCTCTGATTAAAGTGAAATTAATGTAGAGATTAATAAATTCAAATATCCTTGTACTAAATAAAAAAAATTCATGGAACCTGCAACAAATCCCTCTGATCAGATTAATATAATTCCACATGCTAAATGAGGCTGGAATTAAAAGTAATGTGGAAAACATAACTCTGTAAATTGGTCGCAATGTTTCCTAAATGAAGCAACTATCAGTGTCATCAGCGCTGCCATTAATCACTGTCAAAGTAGCTACTATATTATGATAGATAGATAGATATGCAGTGAGATTTGCAGTAAATGAAAAAGGCCAACATAAAAAAATAAATTTAAAAAGCTGGAGTCACTGCGTTGGTAATGATGTGACCATCAGTCACGATCTTAAAAGAATTCCTTCTAGACACGTTTACTTCAGCTACACTGAGCTTTACCATTTAACTATCGTGCTAATTCAGCTTATGTGTGTTACAGTTTCATGAGTGCCCATGCTGCTGCGTTTAATAACCTAAGAACCCCATTATTGGCCGTGTTTTTACCCCAAACTTCTCTGGGTAAATGAGAGCGCCGGGCTGCTTCGGATGAGCCCGAGGCCTTTCCTTGCGTGCTCGGTAAAAGGGGCGGGAGGTAAACCTATGTTATTCAATTTCAATTAAAGTAAAGAAGAAGAGGAAGCTTTAATTGATTGCCGCCATGCCAAAGCTCGCTCTCTCGCTCTTCCTGTGTGTGAGTGTGTATGAGAGAGAGAGCCATGCTGACTATAGACACACACACACACACACACACACAGATGTCCTACTTTTATCCTTGCTTGATTATACTCAGCTTGCTTCCTGTTTATGCTGGGGAACCAAGCGTGACATTTCAGATTACCACTGCATTTTATTTATTATAATTATATAATTGTACATGAAATGCAAGAAAAAAAATGTAATTAGTTATGTCTGCTTCGTGTTTTCTCTTGCCCCCCTCCCCACCCACATCTGCTAAATGACTGAAAAACGGCTCCGAACAGCGATGTGCACGAGATAAAAGAAACGCTGAGAGGTTAATTCATTTTTATCTGTTGTGATTTTTTATTAAAGAAAAAGAAAAAAAGTCAACAAACTCAACCCAACTGTTTGTTTAAGCCTCTGTCCCTGTCCAGAGCTTATTCTAATGTGCCAAGGGCTATCATTATAATACCCCATGCAAATATGGCCATGATATTACATCGAGTGTAGTTTGATCCCCAAAGTGATGGCGACTCAAAACATCCTGAAAGTCTGCCTGCCTGTTACATTGTTTGCAAAATGACACGGGTCAATAGGCAGATCTGAAACAGGGTAAAAAAGGAAGAGAGAAAACTGCTTTTACTAAGTTTGTTTTTGCTCTTTTTTTGTCTTTTTTATCCTTTGTTTGTTTGCATTATTTGTGCTGGGATTTTTCTATTCTGCACCTCCTCGTCCCTCATCGTGCTTTTTTGGCTGAGCTACAAGGTGTTAATGAAAGCGTTTCAGGCAAACATGTTGATTTTTGTTTCCATGGGGATCCAGAAGGCCTCACAATGTCACAGAGGCTTCGGCCAACAGACTGGCGAAAAGCACTGCTGTCTCTTTTTTTCCGCCCCTCTTTTATTCGCTGTTTCTTCTTCTCCACTCTCCACTCTCCATTTTCTTTTCTTCTTTTTTTTAAATGAATTCTTTCTGTTGGTTTAACTCTTCAGCCTCCCCCTCTGTGTCTCTGCCTTTACCGTTTGTTTTCGCTTATCCGTCTTTTTAAAGCATCTCTGTTTCTTTTTCGCTGCCACTTTTTCCTCTCACTCTTTTTTCCTCTTCCTGACCCTCTCTACTCCGCTTACCCCCTTTCTTCTTTTGTTGTCATTTATGTGTGAAGAGCACTGATAAATGAAGACAAACACAGCAGTGTCTGTGTGTGTGTGTGTCTGAGAGACGGACGCCAGCTCTCTGATAGCATTGTTAGCCTCTCCACCTCTCCTCACTCCACTGCACATCCAGCTACAGGCTTTCTTCCCCCCTCCTCTCCATCCATCCAGGCCCCGAGCCAAGAAGGCAGCTTTGGGGGCCAAGTCAGGCCAGGATGGAGGCTTCATTGTGGGGCTGCAGAGGGCGTTGGTGCTGGAGGATGAGGACCGGGGATCCAGGCCAAGTCCCAGACCCAAGACCCTGATCTGGCTTGCCAGTCAACCCACTAAAGGGCCTTCGTGGCTGGGCACAACATCAGGACAAGAGGGGAGGAGCTGGAGGCTGGAGGTCTCAGCAGCGGTAATGGCGGTGGCTAGATTAAGACCTTCTCTTAGAATCGGCACAATGGAGAAGGTCTACAGCGAAGCTCCGCGCAGACACACACACACATGCACACATACACAACGCCTCTATTCAGCTTCGTCCATGTTGCTCATCAGAGGCAGAAAAGCATGAATAAATACATGAGCAGCGTAGAGGCTCCATAGGTCTGATAAAAAGAAAGAACACACATGAATTACTGGGACTGAAAGAAAGAATGGTAAATTGAAAAGAGGAACAGATGAATAATTTCGATGGTTTTGTACTACAGTAATTGTAGAAAAAAAACGAGGGGTAAGGAGGAGGATGAATTATGAAAATCCTCAGTTCCCCTGAGCTCACAAAATGGAATAATTAGGAAAAGTTAGGAAAGAGCCAGTTTGAAAATTAATTGCAACAACAAACTTTCTGAGCTGTGGTGGAAGTTATATCAGGGTTACTGCAGCACACACACACACGGACACACAACACTGGCTGCTGATGGTTGTGCTCTTCAATCGCAACATGCAGCTATTCTTTAAAAATCTTACTAGATGGTCCCCCTGCGCTACTTATGACAACTGTAATCATTTTAACACAGACTAGTTCTGTTGCAAGTGTTGTAATCGGTTTCTAATTCATTATAGCAGATAATGCAGTGTTATTTGTGCTGCAGTTCTTTCTAAACATCTGCTACAACCAGCACAGCTAATATAATTAACAGCACAACCACTAGCTTCTGCATCACTAAGCATGAGAGTATGTATAAGAATATGTCATACATAAGCAGAAAACTTTTGTCTCCGCACCGGCTTCCTGAAGACATCAAGGTTCTGTTTGGTTTCTGTCTTTCTGGATGTTTCCTAATTTAGCCCACTGTCCACCCGCCTGTGGTACTTAATGTAAGGTACACTGTAAACCCGAAAAGGTTAGAATTTAATTTAGTAGCTTAATATGCAAAATAATTGAAATTGATCAATAATAATATGAAGTAACTCAAATAGAACGAAATGTTTGATAAACTATTTGAGTCAGTAGGACTGCTTTTTATCATCACTTAATTTACGTAAGCATTGAGGTTTACAGTGTGTAAATCATATCGATTTGATATGGACTTTAAAAGTTAATACTTTAAAAGTAATGCTTTACATATTAGGTCTGTTACTTCATCCTATTTACAGCAACACAAGCTTTGTGTTTGTTCGCTGCTTGAGGTTGTCAGCCTTTATGTTCCTATATAGTTCTACCTTATATTTTATCCATCACTCATCTGTTTGTTAAAGCTATGTATAACATACAGGGTTTATCTAAGAGAATCGTCTGCTATGCTTTTAATGCTGCCGCCGTTCACCAGGAACAATCCAAACACTTTTAGGAAAACCGGATACATGAGTTTCACGATGCTTCCGGTTGGTAGCATAGCAACTACAGTGGCTGCAGACATGTTCACAGAACTGTGGGACAATTTGACACACATTTTGTATGTAAAGCTTTATATTCCACCATGTATTTTAACATTTACCACATGCTTTTATGTTTATTACTTAAAAAATACAACCTTTTGAAATCAGATTATTCTTTTTGATACACCCTGTACTGTTTATATGTACTTCCACACATGAACACATTTTGCAATAGATATCACGTCCACAAGTCCATGTGCTCTAAAACACTAAACCCTCTACCAGCTTATGATTTTAAGCGGCTTCCCTTGTAAGAGCTTGAGAACTTCAGAGTTCGGCAGCTGCACAGCGCAGAAGTAACTGAAGCTACGTGAGCATTTTAAGTGGTGCAGTCGAGTACATCAAGTCTTGTAACTATTCAATCTACAACCATAAAAATATACGTGGGGTTTTAACATTGCACAGTTACTCTACTTCCACCTTTTGTTTCTGAGAACATGGGACAAGTTTTAGTCAGCCATCTGATTCCTGAAGTTTGATCTTCTTCTCTGTGGTTACAAACTTCTGAGGCTAACAGAATATAATGTATAATATAGTATTTAGACTGGACAAACAACTTTGTGAGCCTATTCACACATGCAACATGAGAAAAAAAAAGCAACTTTTGAAGCAAAAGAAACGCAAAGCTAAGTGTGTAAGTTTTAGTGTAGACAACCACAAACTTAGGACAAAGCAGTTTAAAAATGTTAATATCTAAACATCTAAAATAACAGTTGCTACTGAACTATGGTTAATTCTATATAAGGATTATACTGTTGCTTGCATGTGCCACAGTCAACATGAATTGGATTAGTATTAGTTTAGTTTACGTTATGATTCCTAGTCGAATCTTAGGATATTTAGTGATTTAGGATAACATGAAAATCTACATTGTATTTGCAGTATATTATTTGATCTTTGGACCCATACAAATAAGCTGTGGTTAGCTTCTGGGGAGCCCCATTTCACAAATAACTGTCTAATACAACAGGGGTGACAAAGACTCTGAACCGGCCCACGTGACTGATTGGGAAATGTGAAGGAAGGCAGAAATGTTGGCCTTTTAACTGTATTTTGATAAGTCTTAAAGCTTTTTCTTCTGATAAAGACTCCTCACATAGCTGTTGGTATTACACCAAAGTAATTAAGTCATAGATAAACAAATAAATGACAGCAAGGGTTCTATTATTCCACTATCTACTATAAAAATGTGTGTGTGTTTTTTTTAAACAATGCATTCAAAGAAAAAAAAACAGGACATTTTCAGTTTTATGATTTATGATTGAGTTTTTTGTTTTATGATTTTTTTTCTCATATTAAAGATGTCTCTTCTTTGCAGTGTGGAAGTGGGAGCTTCACTGGTCTGGAGTTTGACATGCCTGTTACACATTATCATGTTGGAATTTGTATTTTCCTTGATTTAAACTGAACTATTAAGGCATTCAAATTAGAAATAACTGAAGGAATCCAACAGTTTATGACACATTTAAGGCTGTCTGCATCATTTCTAGTTTACCTGATGAGTAGAATAAAGCAAATACAGATAAATGCATCAACACTGTTCCTAATTTGCTCACTTTGGTGCAACTTTGAATATTTTTAGATGCATTACGAGTGGCAGGATGAAGAAAACACGTGGAAAGCAAAGCGAAGAGAGAGAAGATCAGAAAGTTCACAAGTATAAATAGACCCGCGGGGACACCGTGTGTTGCTTTATTGAGCACTGTTCGTTTCCTTTGTGCCAGCTAATGTCTGTGTTTCTGCTCACAGAGGAGAGTAGAGGAGCCGAGATACCTGGTAATGTCTGCAATAAGACCTTTTCACCACCTCTTACCTCTTCACCTATACTATACGCTACTTCTGTAGTCAAAGTGTGCGTTCATGCTCGCGTGCGTGTGTGTGCGTTTGCATCAGAGCTCTCTCAGAAAGGACCCTGGGACCCTCCTCGCCAGTGAGAGCTTTTAGCTCTTCTTCGCTAATGTCCTGAATAATGGCATCTTGATGGAGAGGAGAAAGAGGGAAAGGGTGAGGACAGAGAGAGAGAAAGAGTGCGTCGGGAGGAGGGGGGGGGGACAGAATGAGAAACCTCTGCATCCATCTGTCTTTACCTCCAGACCTCCATCAGTAGCAGGCCTATCATTATTCCCTCACTATGGCCTTCTATTTTCATTATTCCCTTTTTGTGTATTTTTTCAGCGTGATGATAATCCACATATATCTTGTTCTTGCAAAAAGACACAGTGCCAGTGTGTGTGTGCACATAAGGAGTCCTTACATGACATAGCAAGCCTTTTAGCAAAGTGAAATTTTGATGACATTCAAGTATTATTTGGAAGAAAAAGGGACTATGCTGTTTTTAGCGACATTAGCCGAAGCCACTGCAGCAAATCCTCCAGATGCACCTTTAATAACTGCTGCAAGAAAAAAAATCTACCTCTCTACTTAAAGTGCAGAGGAAAAAGATTCTTTTGTGTGTGCGTCCCCCACTCCACCCACACCTTTATTCTGTACATAATTTGGATCTCAAGATCTAACATAAGTCCACTGAGCAGCAGATCTGATGTCGCCGCTCCTTCAGTCTGTGGCTGAAACAGAAAAGTGGAACTGGGAGAAAACTGTCTGAGGCGTGCGAGATAACGCAGGTTCCTCTTTAGTGCCAAAAAGAAAAGTATCACTTTTTCTGAACCTGTGGTAAATTCCATTTATTGCAACAGTTTTCTTCTTCTTTAGCATCACCTCTCACATTAAAGACATGTACTCGCTGCTCTTTGACGACAACTAAAACTACAGTTGTGCTGTGACTCACAGAGCCAGCTTTAACATGTTGGAGCTTCTTCCACATGTTTGCCTGCAGACTCTGATTCCTCCACAGTGTCTGAGATTTACTGGTTTCAGGCTGCCTCAGGTGGTGTTTTCAACTATTTCCCTTCCCTGCCGTGGATCCGAGCTCTAAAGGTGACTTGCACTGTGGGCTGTTTGACCACGACTTGTGTTTGGACAGTCAGTTTGGCTCTTTGGCTAAATCCTAAAAAAAAACACCCAGAAACAACAACAACAAAAAAACGAGCAGTGGGGTCAGTTTGATTAAAAGCCTCAGTGTTGCTGTTTGAGTTGTAAGGTCACACTGGGATGTACTGAGTAAACTATAGAGACTGATCATGGTGACTGACCATGACCGAAGCACACACAGACACACACTTTCTCTTTCACACAGTTCACACAACTTCCACCTCCTATCCCCCTCTCTCTCTCTCTCTCTCTCTCTCTCTCTCTCTCTCTCTCTCTCTCTCTCTCTCTCTCTGTTTCACTCAAGTCTCTCTCTCTCTCTCCCTCATTGAGTCTTCTCGCCCGTTTGCGCGCTCCCGCTCTCGCTCCAGCACCAGGCGCGCACACAACAGACACGAGTTTGGGGGGGTCATCGCCACATCAGGCAAGTAAATAAAAGGGAAGTCAGCGAGTTAAACATTAAAGCGTTTATTTTCAACCCATCGCAGTGAGAAACATGTTTCGTGTCTGTGTTACTGCTGTGGGTTTAAATGACAGCACGCAATTGCCACGATACGCCATCTAAAAAATATATATTTGTATTACTATATTAGTATTTCTAATTATTGTATTTGAAATTCAACAGCAGCTTCTCTCAGTTTGACATTTCTCCCCCGCTGTTTACAGTTTTCAGCAGCAGCACCGTCCCCTCCTCTTCTGTAAGATAAGATCATTATTCTCCACCTATTCTGGCCTCACACTGAGGATTTTTATTATTTTATTAATATTTTATTTTTTGGTACAGGCCAAAAGGGTTTTTTTCTTCTTCTTATCTCTTCAACTTTCTGCTCCTGTGTCCGGATCTCCCAGATTGGCGCAAATTCGCGTGCGCATTTTCTTAAGACAAAACAATAATGTGGAAGTTAGCAAACTTCTAAATGGCATCACCCAGTGCGCCGTGGCTCAAATAGGTCACAGCTTTTACAGCTTATTGTTAAGTGTGTGTGTGTGTGTGTGTGTGTGTGTGTGTGTGTGTGTGTGTGTGTGTGTGTGTGTGTGTGTGTGTGTGTGAGAGAGAGAGAGAGAGAGAGAGAGAGAGAGAGAGAGAGAGAGGGAGAGAGGGAGAGTGGGGGTTGGTTAAAAAAGGAGATCTGTGTGCTGTATTCTGGTCAAGTTCAGCTGCCGTTTCTCTTTGTGCTTAATAATGTGGCAGCCGATCATTAGAAAAAGAAAAAAGAAAAAATGAAATAAGAGGCCCTGAATGCCTCTGCACGCGAGGACAACCCGCATGGCACGAAACACACTCCTGTCTCCTCGGGGGGGATTTCTTTTTTCTCCCTCTCGCTGATTTGTAATTTAATATTTGTTTGTTTTCTGCATCACGAAGCTGCCACAGAGCGCTTTGAATAATTGCGCCACGAATAAAATGTCCACTTCTTTAATTGAATTAAGTGACGCTGAGGTTTAATTCTGGGGGGAAACTAAAAGGCGGGATTTTGAAAAAGCACCTTTAAAAAGCAACTTTGGAGATGCAATTTTTAGAGAAGGAAATCTTTCACACACGAAACGCGTAATAAAAAGAGAGCGCAGGAATCTCCAGCCTCGCCTCAATCTAAGGAAGTTATTTTTAAAATGTTTTTTCAATCGAATTCGTCTTAAAACGTTTTTCATTATTATTGTTATTCTATTAAACCAAAAAGTTAAATTGTGTGTCTTTTTTTCTTGGGTTTAATTCAGTTTTTATTTTAAGTCCTCCCCTGAGAAATGATGTAGACTTCCAAACAGTTTAATACGCACTGTATAAAATTAAAAGACTCATTTTGAGACTCTTAAAAAATCTCTGGTGTTTTTCATTAACCTCTTGTGATTCGGATTTACTCCTCTGATCTGTGGAAACGGTCAGTGAAGTTCCGTGAACCTCCACACTGTAGGAACGTGACGGCAGTAACAAACACACATCTCCAACAGATTTTTCTTTCTGCAAATAATTTACACAGCTCGTGGCTTTTTAAAGGCCCACGTGCGTGATTTAAGCGTAGAAATATTATGCGTTCGCCCCCGTTATTCTGTTTTATTTACAACTCTGCCTGCTAGAGGACAGACACCGGCACAAACACAGAGACCTCCAGCTCTTAAGCCTCTGCTCTGCTGAAGTGCCCTTGAGCAACAGCGCGTCCCTCCCAGCTCCAGGTGTTCCCTGACCTCTGATCTCTGGATAAGAAGGGAGTTTTCCCATCAACCAGCAGCAGCGGGGTGTTTGTCTGAGTCTCGGTAACTTTCTTTACCCTGAGCGGTACAGAGGTCTCCGATTGCGCACGCGCAATTAAAAATGAACAAAAAGTAGTAAATGAATGTTTTGGTTTTTTTTAATGCAGACGATGAACGCAAAGAAACATTAAACGAATTAAAGCCAGTGTTTATTGAATCGTTAATGACACAGCTGAGAACATCCAGCACCAAACCAGCTGTCACTCAAACTCTTTTTTATTGAAAAGCAAATTATTTTTAAATCTTGCTATTAACCATATTTAATCAATAAAAGTCACGTGATGCCTTTTAGATTGAACTCAAAGTATACATTTATTCTAGAAAAACTAAAAAAAGGAACTTTTGGAGAAAGACTGGTGAACTGACTTTCAGTTTACCCGCCGCGTGCTCCTCTCTCCTCTCCTCGCTCTGGGAGCGCGCTGTTAACCGCGGGGCTCCTTATAAATAAAATCCACCGTCCCCGGCTCCCCTTCCTTATTGGTCAGGTGGAGCCATTACCTCACTGTGTCGGCCGGTGACGCAGCGTCTTCACGTATCCTTCACGCGCGTCTCTTCTTGTTTCTTCACTGAGAGTCTTGCCGTCGGTCAGAGACGAGCCGAGGAGTGCAGGACGGAGCGGGTGCGCTCGATACTAAACACTTCCCATCCCGGGAGGAGAGCGGCGCTCTCTCTCCCCCCTCTCGCTCTCTCTCTCTCTCTCTCTCTCTCTCTCATTCTCCGCATCTCTCCTATCGCTCTCTATCGTGCGTACACTTCTCCGCGAGCGTCTCTCTGTTGTCTCCCTCTCTCTCCCGCACACACAGACACGCTCACGCCCGCGCGCGTGCACGCTCTTGCATACGTCTCCACTTTGCCGTAGTAAATTACGGCATTGATCTCAACGGCGAGCGCGGATCTGTCTCTCGTGTTCGCCTCCCGTTTCTTTTTTTTCTCCCCTTCTCGACGGAGCGACTTGGAGAAAGGCTCGAGAGAGAGAGAGAAGTAAGTACAAACTCTTATTCTCCGTGTTTGTGTCTGCTGCCTGTTAGGAACACGCGTGGCTGTGAATAACCCGAGTGCAACTTCACTCGCACTGCCTCCAGTTCATGGACATCTTTTGCCTCACAGCTTCGATCCAGATGGCTCAGTTTAATCTCGGGACTGTTTTACAATCTGCTTCTGCTGAAAAACAAAACACAAAAACAGGCCGACTGTGAGGAAGGACTTAAAAAAATGATACATGAAAGTTTGTTTGAAATTTGAACTCAGACTCTTGGTTTTATTTGGTTTTGTCAGCGCGTGTGCGCGCACACATTCCCTTCTTTCGCGTTTTATGGCAGGTTGATGGATAATTTTTATTTTTGAAGGGGTAAAAATCCAGTTTCTTGTTATCAGTTTTGCAATTAAAGCCAAACGCGGGCGGGTTTCTCTCTTCTCTCTTTGCTCTTTATCCAGTTTATCCACTTTAAACTAAGAAAATAAACGGCGGGGTGAGTGGAAAAGTCCGTGTCGTGTCATGATCGTGGGCTAATGGTTGTTTGGAATATGACTAAGATCTCTGTGTAAGTGTCGTCCACAGTCTGTTTCCCCCTCGGACTGTGCACGGCTTCGCTTTCCGCTCAGAGCGCACACAGCGAGCTGCAGCAACAAGCTGTGATCGCCTTCACTTTTTAAGTTTTCCCCGTTTTTAACTCAATCGAGACAAAACGAACTAAAAGAAGGAACAAAACAAGTGTAATATTTAATTGTTTGTAAGTATTTATGATTTGGAACTATTACATTTAAATTATGAAGGCAAATGTATTTAAACGGCAGTTTAAAGTTAAAAAGTCACCTAGCGCTTTGTATTCCTTTGTGAATTGAAATCTAACATTTACACGTATTAATCACTAACTTCCCATTTCAGTTCTCAAATACAGAGCCACATATTCCTTCCCTTTAATTTCAGATTAAAACAAAAGTTTCAGTTTTGATCCAAAAAAGCCACACACACTCTCACATCTCCTTTTTCTCCACCTCACCTTCAACAGAAGCTCATAAAAAAAAAGAAAGAAAAGTTCATCCAACTTCTATTAAAATTCATCTGTGAGTAGATGAACCTTTGGAGCTGCTGTGTATTTCTGAGGTGTCCCTGTCTTCTGTTTGTTTAGTGTTTTATTAAAGCGGTCAGACCCGGGCACTCTCAACTTGAACTAAGACGCCAGTTTCAAAATAGGTTGTCGAGCTCTTTGGACCTCACTAATGTAAACTGTTTGTGTCCCTGTGTGTGTGTGTGCATGTGTGTGAGACAGACCACTGCACAGAGTAATGCTGAAGAACCAATAATGCAAACACAGACCAATGTGTGTATGCATGCGTGCTCAGTATATGTGTGTGTGTATCTGGGTCAGTCCCTGGCTCTGTGCTGAGGGGACGTGTTTTTCCTGAACACCTAACAGCAGCAGAACTGGCATAAGTCATATTCAAACTAACCATTCTCATTTGGTAATGGCACCAGCAGGAACACGCCGGGGTCTGCTTTGATCGGCTGCTGTTGACTGATGCAAAAGCATCTTGTTTCTCCGAGCGTATGCGTGTGTGTGTGTGTTTAGTCTTTTTAAATCCTTTCTCCAGCAGTGTTTGAGTGTATTTTGCAGATCGGCCTGAAATCGTACCCGTTTCTGGCCGATGTACGAACTGCAGAACTGTTGTTGTAAAGCTGGACACTCTTAATTTGTGAATCATTTCCCTAGTCTAGAAACTGAAATCCTTTGCAAAACAGATGCAAACACGTAACATGGGAAACACTGTCTGTGTTCACCAGTGGAGGTACAAGTGCAAACAATTTGCGCCTGCTTGAAAACAGACAAGCTGAAATTTTTTAATTGTTTTTTTTTCCTTCACAGTTTGAAAACTTTGTGGTTTGCACTCTTGTGCATCTCATTTTGTGTGATTCAGCTATGAGGCGACTTCTGTAGGAATGAAAAGCAACCTATTGCACAGGTAGTGAAAGCTCTGGGTGTTTCCAATGCTTCAGCAGAGAAACTTAACCTTTCACGGTCACTGTGCGTGCCCCTCTTTGTGTTTGCCATATAGCAGATAAGCCCCACTCACACATGGCAGTACGAGAAACCTACTTTTAATTATTCAGCTCATACAGCATGTGTTAATAACTTTTTTTTGTGGGGGGGGGAATAAAATAATTTCACAAACAACTAAATTCACTGCAAAATACAACATAAAAATCAAAAAGAAGCAGAAAAAAATCAGGAAGATCATAAAGTGGGGGGAAAAAAACGGGTTTATTTTCCTTCACAGTGGAGTAGAATGCCCTCTGTCAATACGAGAGAGCTTGTCAATTCTTCACAGCTTCTCACAAGATGCAGAAATCAAGGTTAGCCCCCAGGAGACGAGGAGGAAATGGGAAATTATTTTGGTTATTACAGGCAGGTGTTCCTTCTCTGCGGGAATATCTCCTTGAACTATTTTAAAGAGTGGGTTGTTTCTAGCTGTGGTTCCCTTGGCTTTTGGTCAAGAAATGAACCGTGTCCTGTTTTTGTATTTCTCCAACTGTTAGATCAATAAAAGAAAGAGCTTCTCCTCTTTTTCTTTAAATTCCTTTAATTATTGTGTACTCTGATGCTTCATAAAGACGACAGAGATAGGTTTTTCTTGTTTTTTTAACAGCAGATTCCTTTTTTATTACCTGTCGTCATCCAGTGTCTCTAAAATGTGTTAAATTTACATTGTTAGTGTAATTTTCTAATTCAAAATGAAAGTTTATTTGGAGAGAAGGCCACTGATTTTTTGTCTTTAAATATAATTACCAATTTCAGCGAGTGGACTTCTTTCAGATCCTTCCTGTCTGTAAAACCGGAGCCACGTAAGACAGATCAGAGGTGGAAATGAGAAGTTTCATTAACTGCCAGTAAAAGGTGTTTCCTCCTGTTTGTTGTTGTTGATCAGGTAACTCCTCTGATCCTGTGTGCGTGTGTCTGTGAGGACCCCTGGTCATGTCTGCTTAGCTGCCCTGCGTGATGCCTGATCATGACAGCACCACCCTCCTAACAAGACAGACCAAGCGCCGACGTGTTGACATCGGGGTGAAAAGGACTGTGGGTAGCGCGATATTCGCCCGCGCCAGAGACACCCTGATCGACAGAATGAACCAATCCCACGGCCCCGATCAGGACGACGACTGCTCGCTGGTCGGTCACAACCACGGGGCAACCAACGGTGACGGCGAGAAGTCGAACGTTCTGAGAAAGCTGCTGAAGAGAGCGAACTCATACGAGGATGCCATAATGCCTTTCCCTGGGGCTACGATCATCTCTCAGCTCTTGAAAAACAACATGGGGAAGAACGGAGGCAGTGACTCGGGTTTTCAGGTACAGAGAAACACACGGAAACAGGAAGTAGTTAGAAAATGAATAAATGTCACTATTTAGACACTGTTTCATTGAATCTTTCTCTTCTTTTACCCTTCCAATCAACCAAGAATGTAGTCTTAAGTCCTCCTTCATGGATCTGTTAAATTATTCATTGTTATTAAGTCAGTGCTGCTGTCCTTCATCACAGGGGAGTGGTGCTCTGTCCAGTGGAGGCTCAGAGATCCAGGCCGAGGACGCCTGCAGCAACTCCTCCCGTGATCGGGACAGCCCGTCTGACTGCCTCTCTCCTGGGCCTCCTCTGCCCCCTCCATCTTCCTCCTCCTCCTTCGGGCGGCCACCCCCTCCTACAACCCTCAACTCCCACGCTCCCTCTCAGCCCCTCTCCCTTTCCTCCTTCGAATTGGACCGGCTGTCCGACGAGCACCTTCGTGCCAAGCGCGCCCGTGTGGAAAACATCATCCGTGGCATGAGCCACTCTCCGCTGGTCCGACCCAATGCCGGCGACCACAACCAAGAGAGCAACCGCGAAAATGAGAACAGCAGCAACAACAGCAACAGCAGTAACGACAACAGAGGCGACGGCAACGGCCACAGCACCAGCAGTCACAGCCGGAGCGACTGCCCCTCTTCTCTGCTGAGCTCGCCTGGCTCGCGGGGTGGCATGGTTGGAGTCGGCGAGGTCTACAGGGAGAATAAGAGAAAGCAGCGCCTGCCACAGCAGCAGCACAGCTTCACCCAGCTGGTGTGTTCCAGGCAGGAGCAGAGGCAGGAAGAAAGAAGGCAGCTCAAGCTACAGCTGGAAGACATGCAGGTTGGTAGTTGAGTAGTTACTAAAATATAACAAATACATTGTCGGTCCCTTCCTCTGTAGTTTTTATGATTTAAAACTAGGATGTTCGCCAGAGTTTGAGGGTCTAGGCACCGAGAAACATGAAGCTTTAACCTTACAGTCTAATAAAGGGCCATTGTCTTTTAAGCATAACAAAGAATCAAACTTTTAATATATTAATGTCGGCTCCTTTGCTCTTTACAACGAGAAAAATAAAATAGGTGATGCAGAAAAACATTGGGTTACTTATTAGCTGATTAGGTACAAAACAGCAACAAGAAAATATTTTATGTCATGAGTTGAAGAGGTTCTTCTTTACATTCTCTTTCCTGTGCTCAGAAACAGCTGCGTCAGCTTCAGGAGAAGTTCTACCAGATCTACGACTCGGAGACTGAGGAGGAGGAAGACAATGGCGAGAACGGTGAGCCTGACCGAGGCGGAGAAAGAGAGGAGGACGGCAACTTGTCAGAGGATAGCATCCGCTCTGACGGCCTGGAGGAGCGGCACAGAGAGAGGGGCCGACGTGGCCACGATGACCTCTCTGAGCTGGACCCGGGTCTGTTCCTGGACCGGGCACGGGCCCTCCTCCGAGAACAGGCCTTGATAGATGGAGAAATGGAGGAGGATGTGGACAGCAGGGAGGAAGAGGAGAGGAACGGGGAGAGGGTAATGAAGAGGAGGGGGGCGGTGGGGGCAGGAGGAGGAGGGGGGAGGCAGTTAGCCGAGACTCTGAAGCAGGAGCTGAACTGTGCCGTGTCTCAGGTTGTCGACACCGTTGTCAAAGGCTTCTCCTCGCCCAAACAGGCCATTAATCACCATCATGGCTGCCACAGCACCACGCCGGCCGCGCCTTCCTCTTCCTCCAACTCGTCCTCCTCGTGCCCCCCACCTTTTGGCCCCATGCCCTCCCTCACCCCTGACTCTCGATTCGGTGGCGGCGCTTTGGCCCTCAGTCTGAACGGCGATGGCAGTCCCACTCCTAACTACCACTCTTCCAACCAGAGGCTGCACTGCTTTGGGGACGTGATTGTCCCGAGCCCGCTGGATTCGTTCGGCGGGTTGAGCAGCAGACTAAGTGGTGTGCCAATGCCCAACGACCAAACAGAAGCACTGCCTCTGGTGGTGCGAAAGAGCGGTGGAGGAGGAGGAGGAGAGAACGCCGAACCCTCTCTTCCCCCTCCCCCTCCTCCTCACCATCCCTCTCTCCACCCCACTCCCCTCACAGCTTCGCTCGGGTTTAGCCCTCCATCCTTCCGCCACCCGTTCCCTCTTCCCCTCATGGGCTACCCCTTTCAGAGCCCCCTGGGGTCACATGGGGGTGGAGCCGGGTACCCTCCGGGGCCCAAGGACCACCACCGGTCCTCTCCCGATTCGATGGACATAACTCGGGAAACCAGCCTCAGAACCAAAATGGCGTCCCTGGCGGGAGGCCATCTTGGTCACCATCACCACAGGCAGAGCTCCCCAAACCAACATGGCCCAGAGGGTCTGTCGCTATCCCTCATCAAGTCTGAGTGTGGGGACCTGCAAGACATGTCTGACATCTCGCCCTACTCTGGCAGCACTGTATCCTTTTTCCTGAAAGGTTTAGCACTTGTGAGTCTGTGTGAGTGCCTGTGTTGCCTTACATCTGCAAACGCTTTAGCGCTAGAATCAAAAACATTGTGTTCATCCAAATTCTGCACCGGCTTGAACTGTAGGCTGGTTTTGTGCATTAAAATTAGCAACAATCTGCCTACTTGAAACTTTTAATAGCAACACTTAGGCTTTAGAGTGTGTGGCTGATGGACGGTATAGTCCCACACTGCAGTGCACAAAGGAAATGAGGGGCTTCGTCAGTAGAAAAACAAAGATAGGATGAGAACAACAATGAGATTATTTTTTTGTTTTTCGCATTTGATCTTATTTCTCTTTCCCACATGAGTCACATCTTCAGTCAACACTGTCAAACACGGAGACATGTTAGAAGCAGCAGCAGCAGGAGGAGGCGGCAACAGTCACATAAATTCTTTAATATCAATTAATCTGCATTAATTGGTTCCTCGTCTGAGCCTCTTGTTTCCTAGCTGAGTGGGGAAGATGAAACGGACGCGCCCGGTCTTGCAAGAGGGGGAAGATTAAACAGGTCGCACGCTGCTCTCTCAAAGCCCTTTTAAGTCCATGCAGCAGGTTTTGGTGTTTAAAGGTGCTGAGAAAGGCTTGTGAGCTCCCTCTTCAACACACACACACACACACACACACACACACACACACACACACACACACACACACACACACACACACACACACACACTGTTACCACTGTCTGAGACACTATTGTGCTGTTAGGTTCGCTTTCATCACAAAGACTTTGTACATAAACGCTCAAAGCAAATCATATTTCACTTTGTCTGTGTCTGTGTGTGTGTGTGTGTGTGTGTGTGTGTGTGTGTGTGTGTGTGTGTGTGTGTGTGTGTGTGTGTGTGTGTGTGTGTGCAGGGTAGGTAAGACTTCGTACATAGGAGCTCAAAGCTAATCATATTTCAAAGAGCAGGAGAGGGGAACAGGCAAATGCTTGGCCTTACTGACAGACACTTTCTAAATGTGTGTTCTTCAACCTTGTGGGCACACATAAGGAGAAGTGTAATATCTCAAATGTACACTTTAGTTTCCTTTTTATGATTGTTAGCAGGTTGTTCTGGGACACTCCTACTCACTTTCATTTGTTGGCCTTCGGTCTCGGTGGCTCGACAGCTGTGTGTTTTGCTTCATACAAACACACATGCACAAACACATCATCTTTCATGGCGTGTGCATGGGGACAGGTGTTTGCAGGTAGCTGTTTATCTTCTTGTTGCTAACCTTTCATATGGAGAGGGCTTCTCCCAGCCGCTGTGCACACAAACACACACAGTGACTCACGCATGCATGCATGCGTGCAAACATGGGGGCGTGCGTGAAAAACACACGTTTGAACAACAAAGTGAAAAGAAAAATAAGACTTTGAACCTGATAAAATGGGAACTCCTTGCAGCTGTGGTGGGGATTTGATCACAGCGTCGTCTTCAAAGCCAATTTAGATGTTGCTTTAATTAGAAAAAAAAAACAAAAAGAGAAAAATATTTGACACGTCTCTTGATCCTGCTGAGCCGTTTCATTCCAAAATGCTCTCCCATTCATTTGGCCGAGAAAAAAGAAAAATCTTTGAAAGTGGACATTAGTATTTCAAACATACTGAGCACCACCCTTCAAACCCTCCTCTCTCCTTTCTTTCTTTAAACTATTCACTTTTATAAGAAATTCATTGTTTTGAATTTGACAAAGCAGAGAGAGCATTCACCTTGGGCTCAGGCTCACAAACTGTTGCTTTAAATAACACAGGAAAGAGAAATAAGACCGCGAGGACACGTATGTCTGTTTGTCAGACATACACATAATACGACAACAGTTCATAAAACAGATCTCATAAAACAGTCTGTCATGAATTTCAGTACGCAAATATAAAATAATAAAATCAGGCCATGAGAAGAATTTTGGATATTTGAGGATTAAACTCAAACAGTTGAGCTGCATTCAGTGAAAAAATGTATGTGTGCATGTAAGCGTCCAATTCTGATAGCTGATTATCCTTACACTTGCAAATTACACACCCATCCGCCAGCCTACTTAAATTATTTGTCATTACATACAATTAACAAATAATTACATACAACATTTACTGTGCAAATTTGCTGAAGCAAACAGGAATGAGCACCAGATGTGCCACCAGGCTAACACTTTGATTTTCCTCGGGTATAAATCTAAAGCATACTCGTGTCATGTATCCATCCTGATTGATTTGGAGTGGTGTTGCCCAGTTTTGGAGAAAGTGTCCACCTTTTCTTGAACATAATTGCACTCAACCAACGATGTCTGCAAGTCATGACCTGGTTAACTAGAAAAAAAATCCACAAATCCTGCTGTGAACGGTCACATTTCTCAAATTTGCCTTTTTTCATGTTGTTTTCTGTGTCTAGTATAAAGCAGAGTAGAGACGACATGGTGAATGCAATCTTGGTAGCTGTAAGGTCTTAAGAAAGACTTGCCTTTGCACTGATAATAGCTAACCTTAAAGACTTGCATGCACACTCAGGTCTGTGTGTCTTTAAGCCTTTGTGCGCAGCTGAGCAGATGTCCTCCATTCATTTATGAATTTATTCCCTCCTCAATCTTTTCTCCTCCCAATCCCCCCATTCACACACCATAACACACATACACCTGGTAACAAGGTCAAGTTACACCTGATATGGTAAGCCCCCACGTAAACCATCTCTGTCCCTAAGCAGAAGTGGCAGGTACACACGCACGTGCACGTATAGGAAAGGAGGAGGAAGAGAAGTGAAAGAATAAAAGAAAAAATGTGTTTATTCAGTGACTCACTTTAGCTACTATTACATGCACACAAACACACATGCACATCACTTGGCATTTATTCATTATTATATTGCTTCACACTGTTTACTCTGAGTCATGTTGGGTGTGTTTAAATGTGTATGCGTGTCCACAAAAAATAAGACAAAAAAAAAACAGTTGATCTAAATGCACACAAACAGTGACATGTTGGCATGAATGTTAACTAAGTGATGGTGTTGTTGTCCGCTGACCGGACGTATCTGCTGCTAAATGAATGATGGATGACAGCGAGGCTCACCTCTAGCTTCTGATATGGAGAGGCCTTTTTAATCGTGTTGTTGGGTCATGTTAATTAGTAGCACGAAGTCAGGACAGCTTTTTAGGTCGAGACAGACGACGGTGTGCCTTTCTTTTATTTTCATTTTTTTATTGGCCGTTGAAGGTTGATGGGTAGATACAACAACAAATTGCAAAAAGCTGACAAAGTTAAATCTCTTGTCCCAAAGCTGCTCTTTTTCTTTTCTTTTTTTCCACGTTTTTTTTTTTTTTTTTTTTACACTTTCCACTCCTGATTGCTGATGCTAGTCTGTCCCTCTTTCCAGCCATATAGGGCCCCTGGGGTTGTCTTTATGTGTGTATGTGTGTGTGTTTCTCTGTGTGCTAATTGACCTTGCAGGGGGTTCCATTGATTGCCTCATCTTCTCTGATAGATTATAGGGCTGTTAATGTGGTGGGGAAATGGCAGCGTGGTGGGGCACAGCTGTTGTCACGCACACACACGCATGCAAACACACACACGTGTGCATACACACCCACTCGGACACACGGATACTCTTGGCGCCCCTACAACCGGGGCCTGCACAATTATTATTTTCGTTGTTGAGACAGTGGGATGGGCAGAGTCTGCGAGATGCTGGGATTTGATCAAAAGCCAGCAGGTGCTTGTGTTTGATTTTTGCTCCACACCCGTCGCAGAAGTGGCTTTGACTTATCAGAGTTTCTGCATTTAAAACTAGTCACTCCTTCCTCACAGTGTGGTAGTGAGCTTTTCTCACAAATGCTTTTGAAAAAAGAAAATCATCCCCCTCTCATTGGTCGCTCTACAGTTATAGAGTTTGTGTTAGAAAAAGGAATACATACACACTGAAAGGTTTTCAGACTTCAGGTGGGTTGGATGTTACATTCACATGTAACGAGTGTGGTCTCACTGCTGTCGTGGCAATTCCTTAGCCAAGCTTAGACAAGCATAATGTGGATTGTGTCAGAGGAAATGTCCCTCCACTGTGTTCCTCAAAAGCTTTGGTCCCCAAAAAACAAACTGTTTAATGGTTCCTTGACCCTGTTAATGCTCAGATTCAAGAGGGCCTGTCTCCGAACCACCTGAAGAAGGCCAAGCTGATGTTCTTCTACACCCGCTATCCCTCATCCAACATGCTCAAAATGTACTTCTCTGACGTCAAGGTAAGACCTCTTTCCTCACTTTTCTTTTCCTTCTGTTTTCTTTAATGAACCTCCTGCAGCTGCTCTCTACAAATCATATTTTTCTCTTTTATGTCAGTCACATTCAAGTCCCCTGCTCAGTTTGTTGTATCATTTAACTTTAGTGATTACAACACTTTTTCCCCACTGGATCCACAGTATGTACTTCTCTTGGGAATCTAGGATAATTATTTTAGTGAGGGCTGAAACTCCAAACTAAAGACAGATTATAGTTTGTATTATCAAACTGATCTGTGTGCATAAGACTTTGTCTAAGTTGTTCAAACTATGCAAAATAAAAGTCGGGCTATGCGCTTTAATATGTTTCTGAATTCTCAAGGTGAAATCCTCAAGGCACACACATGTAATTGTCAGGAGAAGAGACAGACAAAGGCAGAAAAAAGTGAGTGGCTTTAAATAAGAAGAGCTATGAGTACTGCAGTCGCTCTCACGTCAAATATGGACGTTAATGTTGGGAATGTAACGGCATCCTTAGAGTCCGGGCTCCAAAAACACACTGGTGTATTTTTCTGACTTGTGTGCATTTTGCTGTCTGATTATATTCAGCTATATTGCACCATTAAACTGTGTGTGTGTGTTTGTGCGGTGAGACCCTGGAGCGCAGATGGGTGCTCCAGTCTGTCACGTCTTTGTAGCATAATTAGAGTTTCTGGCCTTAATCGGCCAGGGGTAGGAAGGAGGGGTGCTAACGCCCACTTTCCCTCTCTTGACACACACACAAACTGTAAGAGGGCCCCCCCCGTAATACTCATTTTATCTCCCTGCCACCCACAACCCATGCATATACACTAACGCTTTCACTCTCACTCTCAGTAACGCAAAATGAGAAGCTGAACTTTTCTTTAAACACGGACACGGAAACAAGCACTGCGTGTGCGCTCTTTTGACATTTGATGGGATATGAACGGAAGTAATAGAGTAAAAATGATCAAGTACATAAAGTCAAGAAAAAGAGAAAAAAGTAGAAGACAACGTGTGTGTGTGTGTGTGTGTGTGTGTGTGTGTGTGTGTGTGTGTGTGTGTGTGTGTGTGTGTGTGTGTGTGTGTGTGTGTGTGTGTGTTGGACGGCTTTGAGAAAATGACAGAGGGGAGGGGAGAGCAAAATGAAATGGATGACAGAATAAGAGAACAACAGCTTTAAAACAAAGACGCCGATTGTTTCGTGTTTACAGGCTGCTACGTGTTTTGCAAAGGAGCATACGGCTCCTCGACAGATTCAGGACGCTGTATTCAAATGAGCATAAACGCAGACACACACACCAGCTGGCCTTTGGCTCATATCTGCGGTGACCACTTCCTTGTGGCAGTGCCACATCCTCATTGGCTGCCATGGCAACAGGGGTCGCCGGGACACCAGGTTGCTAGGCAAACACAAGGTTGCTAAGTCTACCTGCTCCCAGTGTGTGAGACTGTGATTTGTCATTAGCCGATGTACCTTTACTGTCGAAATAAAAGCAAAGAAAGGAACATTTTATCAACGTGCTTTAAAGGTTTATCATCTCTCCAAGAGAATCTGTCACTGATGAGCCTGAACATGTTCTCAGAACTTACAAACATTACAATATTGCTGATTTGGCATAAGCTTCCAACAATTTCTTCTTTGCAGATTTTGATTCTTTTAATTTCCAAGTACATTGCAGGAAATAAATAACGGGGCAATGTAAACAGTTGCCTCTTCTGTGAGAGCCAACAGATCTCTCTGAACTTTCACAATAAAAGTGTAGGTTCCACCACAGAGATGGTGGAAGACATACAAATAAATACAATTTAGCTGCCTGTAATACAAATGGTGACCAATCTAATCTTATAATCATATATACTAAACTAGGGGTGTCAAACATGTGGCCCGGGGGCCAGAATCAGCCCAGCAAATGCTCTAATCTGGCCCATTAGACGGCTTTTGGATCATCTTAAGATTCCTGTGAAGGTTTCTCTGAATTAATATAAATTATGTTTGTGCAGAGAGCTACCAGAACTTTACCTGTTTTTTCAAGTTCTCTGATTTATTTAATTTACTGCAGCAACATTTCTTTATCGTGTAGAAAAACTGATGAAAAACTGATGAAAAAAATCATACTTCTTTTTCTTAAATTAAATGGGATTCAATGTGTAGTTAAACATCTTTACACTGACAGAAAGAGGAGTTTCAGTATATGTCCCACGATGTAAAAATGAGTTTGGCATGGCTGTACTAAACAGGATCTTCTTCCTGTGAAAACTCTACATTCAAATGCATCATCCTAATAGGAGCCGGTGACTTGACAGGGGGTGTATTATAAATCACGTTCAGCGAGGTGCCTTCAGGTTTAACTCGGGGTTTAAAGTGTCATAGGAAGGGTTTGCATTTTTAAGGTGGTACACTGTCATCTTTACTTGTGCTGAACACCTGTACTGCTTGAGGACAGCTAACAAATCGACACATATGAAAGTGCAGTGCACTGATGGTGCATTTCTAATAATGGGATCACTATTTGGAGAAGAACTGTGGGTGGATTGTGAGAGGCTCAAACAATGTGCATCTACAGCTTTGGGTGGTATAGATTCTTAGTTAAGTAAACTGCTTTTTTTGCAAGCTTATTTAAGTGCTTGATGATCTCAGAAGATTTGCAAGTAAGCCGACCTTCCTATGTAAATTATGTTTTTACAGTGCCGTTTACCTACACCAGGGTAAAAGTGGAGTTAATGTCCTACAACACATAAGAATACACAGATGTAAATACAGTCAAATCTACTTCTGCACTAATAATGGTTCATACCTTATGCTTCAACACGTCTTTGTACTTTTCCAGCTCTGGCTGCAGCAATTATGTTGCTTTTAGCTGGTTTAGTATTTCTAAATTCCTCTGATTTGTTGTTCTTTTTATCAGAAAAGTGCAGCTCAATCCGGACAATATTTGCAGTTAATCATCTAGCGGCAACAAATACACTGATTGATTCGGGAAATTTGGCTTTTACTTGCAGATCTGAAAATCCTCATCATAACAAGGCTTAGCCTGATTGCAGTTTTTAGGTTTAATGAAGCCAGATGAAGCAGAGATATCACGGGTATTTTCAGCTTGCTTCATAGTACAGGTGCCTGGGTGAGTTAGCTAGTGCCACACCCAGAGACACACAAACGAACAAGAAGAGACAGTTTAAAACAGCTACGTGCTGACATCGATATTATTCTATAATCAGCTTAACTCATATTTTCAATTATCTGAGTAATATCCTCAATATTTATGTGGCCAGTAAAATCTGGCTTTGGGGTTTAATTTGGAAAATGAATAAATTAGAACTAATGAGTTAATGCATAGCTTTGGTTCACGAGTTTGTCTTTTTGAGATTGATATTGGCTTTTAAATTTAATCTACTCTGCAATCTGTGGGTTTATCTTCAAAAAGATATCCAATTAATCTCTTCAGTCTCAACAAACATGGATTTAGATTAGAAGACGTTTGCGTGCAGATACAGTATTTGAGTCTCGAACTGTAAGTCCAGTCAGAACCGCAAACAGTGGGAGTTAATGCAGTGTAAAGATACAAGTTTGTTGGCTGTCAAGGGACAGACTGTCACGGCCGCCGAGGCGAGCCGTGTGGAGTTGGAAGAAGGACCCAAGATGCAGGCAGTGGATGAAACGCTGGTGAGGTTTATTAACAAAGGTGTAGTGGCAAACAAGCAGTGGGGCATGACAAATAACTGAAGACACCTAAACTGGGAGAACTAAAAATAACAGACCTGGGAGCATACGACAAAGGGGATGAGAAGCAGAGAGACGCAGACGAGGAACAGGCCACTGTGGAACACAGGGTAACGCAGACTGACACGACGTAACGCAGACGAACCAGCAACAGGCAGGAGAACACACAGGGCTTAAATACACACACCAGTAATCAGGGGATGAGAGACAGGAGGGCAACACAGCTGGGAGAAATCAGAGCTGACGGGACAGGGGAAACGTAAACTGAACACACTCACATCAGACAGAGACCTTCACAATAAAACAGGAAACTCAGACACGGGGAACCAAACAAGACACAGATCTAAACAGACAGCTTCACAAACAGATGGGGTGACACCATAGACAGACAGAGACACAGACTCAAAGGCAGACCGAATATAACACATAGAACTCAAACCATAATAATAATCATCATCATCACAATAAACCAGAAAATGATAACTAAAAGCGCTGGGTCACCGACCCAGGACCATGACACAGACAGTATGGTGTGTCATTGTCACATCACAACAGAGCCCTGCTGGAAGAGCTTAACATTAGACTTTTGAGAAGACTCCATACCTTATTTCCTGACATCCCTCGTGCAATGTGGAACAAAGTCAACAACAGACAAATCTGCTGCTTAGAGAGGTAGTTACTGAATGAAAATGCATTGGATGGCTTTTACAGCCAGACTGATATATCAGCAGAACAATATTTTGGCTGATATCATTAGTCAGCCGATATATATATATATTGTGTCAGCTTTCATATTGGTCAATAAATGAAAATTGAAAAGGCAAAGAAGAAACAGGAGACACTATTGTATCACAGACTTCCAATCAGGCAACTTGTTGTGACAAAAAAGCAGGATTAAATCGCACCATCACATTATCTTAGTAGGCACTTATAAATAACAGCAGACAACAAATTTTAGTGTAATCTGGGTTTTTTGTGTTTCTAAAAGAAGAAAAAATATCAACTGATATATCAGGTTTTTAAACGACAAAATATCGGTATTAGTATCGATCTTAAAGCTCCTATTATGGTTGGCTCCAATGAAAGTCTAAAGGATGCAATATTTTTATGACAAAAGAAATTCTCATTGTATGAAATCCAGTTTAGAGCGAAATCATCAATCTTACATGACGAATACGGTTATTTTCAGAAAGGCAACACAAAAACTTGTAAAATGGTGCAGATTTTTCAGGACCTGTGTGTGTGTGTGTGTGTGTGTGTGTGTGTGTGTGTGTGTGTGTGTGTGTGTGTGTGTGTGTGTGTGTGCTCTGTCAAAGAATTTGATATAACTTGCTTTCGTTCCCAGACAGCACTTGTTAGTGAGATCAATTTAAGGGATTTGATGACAGTAAAAAGTACACATCTACAGAGTTAGCCTTTAAGAAATTATGGTTTCCTATTCTTCATATTTTATGCAAATAATAGTTTAGTCAAATTTTGTTTTAATTGAGTCGTAATCCCACTTAATCCAGCATATTTCTGAGTGGGAGACATTACATTGCTTAATCAAAATGAATCATGGTTAATCCTATTTGTGATGAGTGAAGCTGTTCTTTTCAAGCCTTTGCTAGTGTGTGTGTGCGTGGAAGACTGAGCGAGTGAGCACACCCTGTTGCTGTCTGTCTGTGTGTGTGTCCTGTTTCATTGTCCCACTGCATTCATTATCCTCATCATTACCATGTCTCTGAAATCCGGGTCAGTGTCTCTTTTTCCTTTTTTTTTCTCACCCTCTCTTTTACTCCTAGCGCCCCCCGATCCTTCCCAGGGAACAATAAGTAGCATGTGTTAGAAGGATCAGGCAGATTCACTGTAAGGGAATTAGGGCCCTGAATGGCTTTCCCTAATTGGACTTGAATGGACTTTGTCTATGGGAAACTGGTTCTTAAAGATGAGCCTCTTACACACAATTGTCTCCTCTCTCGGTGTGGGAAGTGGGTTGAGCTGACAACTGTTTTAGCCACAGATGAGCAAGCATGCACATACACATGCACGCCCGGGACATTAATTGCATTGTGCAAAACTCTTGCCTTCTGACCAGACAATCACACATATAAGCACAAGACGCTGAGGTCGCTGCCGTCTCGTCTTCAGAGAGTCAGCAAGAATAATTAAGACCTCGTTAGGAGTGGAGGAGGATTAATTAGACGCTGGCTGGCTCGGGGAGCTCCGTCTAACTCGCGCACTCTCACTTGCAAGTTGCCTGCCAGCTGAGGGTTTTTAACACTCTCGCTCGCTAATATGCATGTGCACACACACATTTATCAGCGAGAGCCCTGAAGACTCTTGCCTTGAGAGGCTGAAATGATATCTGGATGCCGCCATCTCAGCAGGAATCAATTAGCGTCCAGCCCGCCTCTCACCCGTCTTGTCAATTAGTTTCACGATGAGCAATACGGCCAATTTTGCCTTGTCAGGATATGAAGAGGGAAAAAGCTTTTTTTACTGATGCTGTTTAAACTGAACATCAGAAATGAACAATTTTATGAGCTTACTTAAATCTTTCCTAAGACCGTTTAGTTACATTGAGCTGATGTTAATTCAAAACTGTGTAACAGGAAGCTGATTAACTATGCTTTTCATGATCTAATCTGTCTTTAAGCAAAAAATTTGCCACAACAAAGATTAACCAATCAAAACTGGATACAAGTGATTAAAAATTCTAAGCGGCTTGTTGCTAAAGCAAGGATTCTGCACACTATTCCTTAAGCAGCTGCAGTCCCTACACTGTGTGCTGTATGGTAAAGCAGAAATGACCTACAACATAAATTGAACAGAAAGTTCCTACAACAGCTATTCCTCCAGGAATCACGAGACACCTTCAGTGCTACGACTCGCAGATTTCTGTTGATTGTGCACATTCACGCCGTCCTCGGCAGAACTTGCCGAGCTATGGTGAATCTGGTTGAAGCGGGGGCGGGGGGGCAGATTCTTAAAGGATGTGTGTGTTTGCCCTTCGAATGTGGCCCGGGGGCGGGGGGTGGGGTGTCATGGACCATCAAGGGAACAAGAGTCAGGCCACCCTGACACTTTCTCTGACACTCTCTCTTTCCCCTTTTTCACTGCAAACAGAAAACGGCATTCCTCCACCTCAGCGCTTTTTCTCCTCCCCCCCTTCTGTTTTTTGTGGTTTGTGCTGATTGTGATGAGCTTTATGACATAGTGGGTGGATAAGAGGGCAGGTGGTGACATGACTACATCTGACTACATGTGAAGTCGCTTCTACGCTTCTGATTTCAGGCTGTACCTACCCAAGTTACATTTTGTAGCCACCAGCATATTTATAAACTCTACCTGAGGTGGTTTTATACATTAAGACAGAAATGTAAAAAATTAAGAATAAACCGTTTTATCAGTGTTGCATAGTTTGCCAACCAGAGGTCCAAGCAGAGTCGGGTCAGACATAAATGAATATACCATGACTTGTTGTGATCAATTATTTTTATATAGCACCATCATGTTACCTCAGTATGAACTCATAAATAACAAATCTGTTTATGTTTCATGTTTCTGAAAGAAAAGAATATCCTACATTGGCTTTATTTTCCAATGAAAATCTAAAGGATGCATTATTCTTAAGTCCAGTTGTGGAAGCAAAACTAATGCACATAAACAAACAAAAGGTTTGTAGTGAAAATAATATGAAAATGATCATATCTATTTTCAATTACTTTGGGTAATCAGGCTTTTTGAAGCACCTCCCACATTTGATTAGTCCGATGGGAACTTGTGGTGTACTGTTCCCACACCAGCTCAACAGAGCTGGGATCCGGTGACTGTGCCGACTTCTCTTTTTATATGCAAAATACCCCCGACTGCCTCTTCTTTAACCTCCTGAGACCAGACCTCTTCTTTGGGATGCATTTTTAATTTCTTATAGCTATCTATGATTAGTTGGAGTTAGGGCTGGGCCATATTATACCGTTCACGGTAATACCGGTATAATGTTAGGCAACGATAGGAAAATGAAATATCGCGATAGAATGGGAGTAAAACGCGCATGCGCAGTGCCTTTGTTTTCATACGCACATGGCCGATTGTTGAGTGAAACAGATGAACCAGAATTGGTTTGTAAAAATGGTGCAACTTCAGTGATGTGGAACTGGTTTGGTGTTTGTCCGTCAGATACACAACAAAGCACATTTTTTTGCAGAACATGCAAGCGGCCGTTGTTATTGTCATATTTGTTGGACTAAGATGCTCTTAAATCTGGGAGTAATCTGGGTCCTAAACTCCGTATGCTTCAGGTCAAACAACACTGCAGCATCACTTAGAGTTAAAAACTGTCTAAATTCTTTCATCTTTAATAAAACGATCAGCATTGCTGCTTTACCAGGTGTAACTATAAAGTTTAACTTCCAGGCATCCATGAAAACAAAAGTTATTACATTTAACGGAGTTAGAAGTTAGCAGGAAGCTAGCGGAAGTTAGCTCGCTAGTTACCTAAGCATGATATAGCATGTTCTGACGGAGAGATTTCTGAAAAAAATCAAACGTACAGCTCTGCTATCACTTCCAACATAAATGAAGACAGGAAACTAAACAGCAGTGACGTTTGTAGGGTTACTGAAGTTGGGCTAGCTGGTATATAATGATGTGCTACGTGATCGCTAGCAACACAGCTATGTTAGCATAACATAAACAGTGAAGCTGGAGGACGAACACTAACACTTTTCCACTTATAAAAGTTAACGTGAAGGTTCTTCATGGTTAGAGACAAATGCAATCGCATGGCAGGATGCTGTAAACGGACCAAACTTCAGTCAGGAGAACAACTGAGATAATCCATCCACAATACGAGGTTAGTCATTAATATACTGCAACAACATGGGAATAGAGCAGCTGCCAGAGAATTCAACATTAATGAATCAATGGCACAGAAGTGGAGGAAGCAAGAAGAATGAGTTTAATAAAGTTTGATTTATCTGACTGCTTTGTTTCGCTTAATGTGCCTTATAATCCCGTGCACCTTATGGTGCGAAAAATACGTACTGCACACTGCAGTTTAATGTTGCAAAGCACCTCTTTTTAGCTTCAGTGGATATTATACATGGTTATGCTCAGGATATGTCAGCCCATTTCTACTGGAAATGCCTTTTGGTTAAACTTTCAGCAAGGAATTTGCATTTGCACTGTTACATTTTTATAAAGCTTTAATGTACATAAAAACCAGCTTCTTGTTTAAGTGAAAATAAATGGAAGGTTGTCTTTTTGCGCTAGTAATGTTGTGGAGTTGTATTTTGTCTCGCATCAATTATATCGTCGGTTATATCGTTATCGCAAATTTTCAAATATATATCGTGATAAATATTTTTGGCCATATCGCCCTGCTCTAGTTGGAGTCATTAAGTATAAAAATACTAAGCATCATCTTAAATATGGGTTTGTTTATATTAATTCATTATAGACAGCATAACATGATAAAGTCACGACTGTTAAGGATGAAACACTTTATTAAGCAGAGTGGAGGATAAGGTTTGGAAAACCCAAAATGTAATTTTGATGACGCAAAGTTTAAGGGGGAAATTTCACCAGAATCAAGTGTTGGCTGTCGATGCTGAAGTTGCTGATTTTTGAGTACCAGTTAACAGAGCTGTTTCTCATACTAGACTCTCTGATGTACTCAGTTATACACTGATTAGAAACAGTTTGTGCCATTTTATTTTATTATACTGTCGTATAAAAAATTCACTATTTTAATCATTTCTCACATTTCTTAGAAGAAAACTACTTTTGTTGACCTTTGTGAGACTGTAATTGAAGTCTGATGTTCTCCTTTAGTCATCAAAGCTGTTCCAACATGGCTGGAAAATGGCTTTTATAATAATCAATTAGCCTTTTAACACGCTATGCTTACATTACGTAGCCCAGTGTGGCACTGGAGCACGGTGTGATGGCTGCATGAAAATGACATATGAAGCCCATTAAAAGTCTTAACCACTGTCAATGCCCTGATTATTTGTTATTGTTAATATTATTAAAACCAAAACTTTGATTACACAAAAAAAAGAAGGCGATTTCTAAGTGACCCCAAACTTTTGAGTGAATCGTGTAATTATATTTGAGACTTTGTAAAATGCTGGCAATTTGAATTCAAATTGGGACTTAAATGATTATTTAATTGATGCCTATCACCTTTTACTTCAGTGATCAGACAGTGAAGAAGCAAAATTTAGGTTTTCGAAAATTTTGCTGGATTTAAAATTCTTACATCAGCATCCTCAGATAAACTGTGATACATCTTCCAACTTCTTAGGTGGATCATATCTGGAAGCCTGTATGGTACAGATACACAAACAGTTGCATAATTAACCTTTATTTATTCGTGAAAATAATAACTAAAATATGTTAATTATTAATGTGGGTGTCCTTGTTATCCTACTTTGAGTTTGTGGCAGGATGGTTATGTTTTGTTTTTTTTACAAATGACATCTTCTTGTATGTGTTAATTGCTGAGTTATCAGATTCCCTTCATGCTACTCTTTTGTGGGTCACCAACACACTCACACACACACTCTTCCCTCCTGTCACTATGCTCTTTAAAACCAACTCCCTTTCCTTCTCCTGCACACACACACAGCACCACGCTCTATTATGCTCCATTATGTCACCCCCTCTAACCGTTCCTGAAAAAATATCTCTTTCCCTCGGCCGTCCTCCGCTGCGCTCCCTCTCCGTGCATTCCTATTTTTTTCTCCACGCTGCCTCGCACCATTCGGCTCGCTCTCCCCCGTCTGTCTTTCTTTCCCTCTATCTCTCTCGCTCATCCCTCGCTCCTGTGAGACAATGTCTTGTAACAATACTGAGCTTAATCTCTGTGTCAAAGCCGTTTTTCCCCTCCACTGAGCACACACACACAAACACACCACATACACTTTCACTGAGCTGTCGCTGTGCTTTTTAAAAAACATTAATGTGTGGGGGGTTTTATTTCTTTTTCCAGAGAACGATGAAAACTCAGACATATTTTATATGTAATGCTGCCTTAAAAACCTCCAAATGATTCTCTTAAAACTTACAGAAATCTCTTAAAATATGTTCAGCCCTTCAAGTTTGTTGTGCATTTTCACACACAGTGCTTGCTGTACGCACTGATACTTTCCCTTTTCCTTCCTTTATTCCTGCTCTATATCCTGTGATACAAATACACAAGAAGTTTATCTATTTAAAGGTGGAAAATTATCAAAAAAGAATCATTTATTGGTGCAGGAAAATGATGATTTGCCAATTATGTGAAATTGTAGCTGTTTGTTTCCAAACTCAAATTAGTATTTGATATCACTACAACTAGCTTGATGTTAATTTAGTAAAAGCTCAATTATTTAATAACATTTTGGTAAAATCAACTTCGCTAAACTAAAAAACTGGATCGGAACAGACGTTTTCCGCAGTGGTCGTAAGGCTGATGAGGATGAGGGTTTAACGACTTGTTAATGTCAGTTTGGCTCTGTGTGAAAGCCCGAACTGGCATAACAATAAGTTAATATTTGGGATATTCTTGTGTGATTGCTGCAGTTTAAAGAGATGTTTTTTCTCCAGCGAGGAGCCTAAAGGTGTTCGTTGTACTAGTGGCTAATGAGGAGGACAAATACAGACGTGTGGAGAGGGGGTGGTTGATTGGGGCAATAGTTCCTGTTTTTCTCTAACTTCCAGTGTACGTATACACACCAAAAAATTCAAATAAAAAACAACACTGTCTACATTCCTTCTTATTATTTAGTCCCGGCACAGTGTTGACATACAATTAGAGCTATATTTGCATAGACTTGCATGGAAAATGTAGGCTGCAGAACAAAAAGCAAATTCATCTGAACATGTAGTGCCACAATGTAATGTGAGCATTCATACGGAGGCCCAGTTCAAGGCAAATTTGATGATAGAGCATCAGGCAAATAAGTTCCAAAGAAAACATCAGCTGTGCTATGATACGTCTACATCAACAAACAGGAAGCAGCAATAAGCAGTCCGTCTTCTGCCTCTTTTTCGAAGATTTGTTACCTTACAACCAAAAGTCATCAAAAATTTCTGCACAATGGATCATGTTAATTGGTATGATTCAACAAAAAATACTTTAACACAACCTGATGCTGCTAAAAAGAGAACACAAACATAAATAACAAACTCCCTGAGGTTCCTTCCTGTTAAATGGCAGTTTATCCTTCCCACTGTCGCCAAATGCTTGCTCATAGTGGGTTGAGTGATTGTTGGAGCTTTCTCTGTATTATTGTAGGGTCTTTAATTTACAATATAAAGCACCTCGAGGTGACTGTCGTTGTGATTATGTAAATAAAACTAAATTGAATTAGTTTTAATTAGTTTTAATTCAATTTAGTTGAATTAAAACACACAACATTAGAGGACATGTTGTGATTTTGCTATTAAGACCAACAGTTCTATTGCACACATGCGGAAAATCCCAGCTCTACGGGAACATGTGCATGCGGTGGAAATGTAATGTTAAAGCTCTTTTTTTTATATTTATGATGCTCTTCTCGTACAGTTCAATCGATGCATCACCTCCCAGCTGATCAAGTGGTTCAGCAACTTCAGGGAGTTCTACTACATCCAGATGGAGAAGTTTGCTCGGCAGGCCATCAACGAGGGTGTGACTGCTGCCGAGGAGCTGACTGTGGGGCGAGATGCCGAACTCTTCAGGGCACTCAACATGCACTACAACAAGGCCAACGACTTTGAGGTAAGCTGGGCTGTCCTTTTTAGGGGACGCCAGGTGTATTAATTTGTATAACAGGAAGTAGACGTTCCACTCAACGACAGAAAATATGGAGAGAAAATGGCAAATAGGGAGGGAAACTCAAAGTAAGCAACAGTGGGAAACTGTCACTCTACAGCACGTCTGTACTACTTGATATGTTGTTTATCTATGATGCTGCATTAGTATCAGAGTAACTAAAAAATAGTAATACCCTTAAAAAGACAAAAAGCAGAACTTGTGTATTTATTATTTATTCACTGTATCATGGTGTGTGTGTGTGTGTGTGTGTGTGTGTGTGTGTGTGTGTGTGTGTGTGTGATATTTCATTTAATCAGCTCAATGATTTGCTTTGGTCGGCTGTCACTGTTTACCATTGCTTTAGGTACACCTGCACTAGTGTGTAGCTCACATATTGAAAGTTGAAGCAATAAGATATATCGCTGCTTCAATATTGTGCTCCACCTTTAATGGTAAGCCCTCTTAAACTTATGTTTTATCTTTAGTGGTGTTCTCTTGCAAAGTTTGGTGGTTTAACTTCTCTCTTAAACCCATACAAAATCTTCCAAAAACATGACATTTTTTGGAAAAGGTCTTTTTTTTGTTTGTTTGTTTGTTTTTTAATAAAAAATATCTGTTTGCCAAACTTTGGAATGCAATGTCAGGTTGCCTTCAGTTTAATTAAAGTACCATTTTTCTCCAAACATTTCAGAAATCAAAAGCCTCCTCGATCTAGTAAGACTGAAAAGTTTCCCATACTTTCTACCCGTTTCTCTCGTTACCGGATTAAAACTGAATTCAGCGTAGCTCAAACACACTCACTCACACAAATGTCCTCCACCAAGTCAGCTGTTCAGAGTGCAACAGTCACCTCACAATTCTGCTGAGGTGTGGATGTTGCTGTGTGTGTGCTCGATGAGGCGAGAGAGGACGCCGCTCGAGGCACGGGTGTCCTTGTCAAAGCGATTTGCAGAAGTCACATTCCCTCTCTCACTTTTCCTCTTCCAGTATTGGTCTAAGGGGACCTGAGGGCCCTTAAACTATCCAATGTAACATCAGCAGCATTTAGATGTCCATTAGCTTACACCTTATCGCTGACACACACGCACACTTCGCTTTTTCTTTTTTTGCTTAAGGATACAAATGCCAAAGCTTAAATGGATAAAGAGACTCGCAGACACGACACACCCTCATATTCATGCTGCAAAGGGTTTGTGATATTGAAGTAGGCTATTTGGAGAAATTAATAGCAAATGCTTTGCATAGTTTGCATAACAAGAGTCAGGTAGCATTTCACAGGTGTGTATGAAAAGAGCATGTACAGGAAGCGGACACACGCATGCAAATAATGAGTATGTGTGATTATTTATAGAGATAGGAGGGTCAGGTTTAAAGTTCAAACTGGGTCCAGAAGACCTTTAAACCAGGGCTCAGTTGCACTTTTTTGGCCAAGAAGACAATCATATTTGACTTTCTAGAGGAAGTAAAAGTCACAACAAGGTTTCTGTAGGTGAACCTGTGGTAGGATCATTACTAGCTGTTTTTTTTTAAAATCATCAAAAGCTTTCAGTTAAGCTTTTGATGACAGAAAGTGTTTGATTTGAGTTTGTACCGTTCATGCATTCATTAGTTGCATCCATTTGACTGCACAGTGCAGTTTGAAAATCAGCCCACAAACTCTTTAAACCTGAAACTGAGCTATTAAAGCCATTAAACACGTTTTGTTAAGAATTAGCATGTGATGTTGTGCACTTGTAACCAAACACTGTTAAAAATGATCTTATTTGTTCTTAGCTGCATTTGATTAAACTTTAAAATAAGGGGACTACATTAAAGTACTGGAAAAACATCATTCAGTGGCTAGGTTTTCGCGTACAAGACAAACACAAAAACTAGAGCCTTATCGAGACCACAAACCTTACGTAAAAGATGGAGTCTTGAGTTGAGCGTGCTCAGTGGTATGTACTAGTTTATTGCCAATTAAATAACATATATATTATGTACCGCCAAAGCACAACAACAGCAACCTCAAGGATCTTTATATTGTAAGGTAAAGACCCTATAATAATAAAGAGAAAACCCCTAAAATCAAGTAACCCCCTGTGAGGAAGCATTTGGTAAAAGGGGGAAGGAAAAATTCACTTTTAACAGGAACAACCAGACACAGGGAGGGCTGAGGGAAAGAGTCAGCTGATAAACTATATTTTACTGCATCTATTTTAGTTTAACTGGGACAAATATTACAAAATGAGTTTCATATTGTGTTCATTTTTCACTTTAAACTCACAATTGATAGACAAATAATAGAGAAATAAAACCCGGTTTAGGGTCATAGTGGGGCTGAAGTCTAGCTATTATAGTGAGGTGAGATTCACCCTGAACAGTTCCCCAGCCTGTTGCAGGAATAACACATTCACACTAATGGCCAATTTAGAAGTGCCAGTTAAACCGACCCATGCACATCTTTGTACTGTGGAGAAAATGCAAAATTCCACACAAAAAGACCCCAGCTGGCCGTTAGATTCAAACTCACGACCTTTTTTGCTGTGCCAACTGACTCCAATATACAGCGGGTTTGAGAGGTCAAATGAACTGCACCTTAAGAAAACAACAGCAAATAGAAAAATGCTGCAAAAGCCCACAAAATACTAAAGAATGTGAATAAAACACAACAGAAGTGTTTCTGGGGATACAATAATGGGACGGACAAGCCGCGGAAGTGACAAGAAGTAAAGAATGCAAAGGATTGAACTTGGTATTGACACAGTATAAATCAGTGTTGTTAGGGAGAAAATGATGCATTGAGTATTTTAATCTTATGGTTCATATGAAATGAAGCTGTTTGCTCTTTGCTATTAGCCGTTTGCTGTTAGCTTGTTGTTTCTGCCATGTTATTGTGTCCCCAAAAACACTTGTTTTCTTATTTTTGTATTTTCTTAGCATTTGCTGCGGGGTTTTTTTCTATTTCCGATGTATTTTATTCATCTTTTGTTTATTTTTTATCTGTTCCCATTATGTTTTTTGTGCTTTTCAGTGCATTTGCCCTCTCAGGGCCACCGTACCTATGTGATCTGCCTAATTTTTTGCATCGGAGTAGCTGCCCTCTGCTGGCCATGGGAAAGAATGCCGATTATGACAGGTTTTTGCAGTTGAAGGCAAGGGGTGTGATTTTTTTTGTATCCGAAGCTTCATTTTACATTTGTTGTCCAGCTGTTTTGGTCACATGCAGCTACACAGTGCGAAGAGCGAGATACTTAAAACATACGCCAGATGGGTCCAGCACCTTGGTCTGGTGATTCAGCTTGTTTGGTAATTAGATGATAGATTGTTCTTCAGACCTGGAGGCCACATCCAGCTTTTATATAAAGTCAATAACTTATTATTAGCCTAGTTGGTCTTAACAGATGTCTGATTAAGAAGACTTGTGGTGAACAGTAAATATAGTAAATCAGTATAAATACAGATTGTGTTAGAAGTTATGAAGGTTGATAGTTATACTATAAAGCTATAATGCTTGTAAGGACATTAGAAAAAGGTCGAGTGTTCTCCAAGCAATGAAGTGTTTGTAACTGTGCATATACATTTTCTTCCCCTACTTTGTCCCCTTTCGTGCCTGCCTCTTCCTCCTCCTCCTCTCCTCACCTCCCTCCTTCTTTTCCGCCCTGAGGGAACATTACTGGCTAGGGACCCTCTCGCTCTCTCTGTCTCCTTCTCTTTTCCCCTCTCTCTCTCCCCCTCTGTCAAACTCAGAGGCGTGAAACTGGAACCACGGCCGATTCAGCAAGTCTCCCGACATGTACACACACACACACACACACACACACACACAGAAGTCTTCTCCTTTCGCCAAATTTAGCATCATCAGAGTTCCACCTTGGTTTGTCCCCATCGCACCTCCCTCCCTCCTCTCCTTCCTCCACTTTTTGCTCTTTCCTTGCTCCCTCTCCTTCCTCCCCCTCTTCCTGCTGAATGTGTCCTCTATTGATATGGTCTCTTCGTCACCTCCTCTCCTTCGCATCCTCCTTTCATTTGCCTTTGTCCTCTCCTCTCCTCCTCTTTCTTATCGCCCTCCAATTCCTCCCCGTTGTCCCCTTAACTTTTCCCTCCACCTTTGCTCTAATTTTTGTTCTTCCCCTCCATAATCCTTCCATCCCATCTTATGTCTACTCTTACTATTGTGTCATCATCTTTATTATTGTTACTTTTTACATCTTTGTACTTCCAAGGTTATGTTTTCCTGGTTAAAATGGAGCCAAATCTTAACTAAAGCTCTATGTGGTGAATTTTTAAAATGGCCCATGCTTCGGTTGAGGAAACAAAAAAGCCTGTCATTAGTAAAGTTACAGGGCCAGCATTTTAAATAGTTATTGCAGTGGAAAGGTAAGTGATGTGTGTGTGTGTGTGTGTGTGTGTGTGTGTGTGTGTGTGTGTGTGTGTGTGTGTGTGTGTGTGTGTGTGTGTGTGTGTTGGCGTAAACAGGCCCCAGTAATTATAGCACCTTCATTAATTACCTTCTCCTCCAGCCACATTCTTTCAACTCTTCTGTCTTGTTTACCTCTCCCTCTCTCTCACTGTCTCTCCATCCTTACTCTCTCCTCACCCCCCCCCCCCCCCCCCCCCAATCTCTGAAACAATTTTGTGCTAATTGCAGCTCTGCCCACCAACTAATGAGGAAGGCGAAAAGAAGAAGGAAACTGGAGTAAGGGAGAGAGGAAACAGGGAATAGTCTCATCTTCAAAAACCAAACAAAAAAAAGACAGAGGGGTTTTCTTTGCCAGGACGCTCAGGGAAAGGTGTCAGCTCCTACCTTCTGCCAGGAGGGAGAGAAATGTTTCCTCTTTTTTTTAATATACCGAGAACAGATTGACGAGTTGTTGGTTAAGGCTGCCAGCAGCATTAGGCGCGCCGCTCCTGACTTGCCTGAGAGTGTGTGTTTTGAACTTATTAAGGATTTATGCTTTGGTGGGTTAGGCCTGCCAGAGCAAACGGGAGCACATTCCTAAACATGCAGACTGACTCCACCAGTACCTGCTCAGCTCGGCTCGTCTCGGCTCAGGCTTTAGGGTTTTCCATTAGGTGGTAGTGCCTGGTACCAGGAACATTTTTACCCCTCAGCCATAAAAGGCTGATGAGGTATTCTTCTCACCCTGCGGGGCGGGCAGCTGGGTGACTTGGACACCCAAGTTGGTGAATGCGATAAGTTCAGAACAAAGTGACATAGGAGTTTCAAGTTGATGCCACAGGTGTATCTACTAAAAATCTCAGACGAGCTTGAATCTGAGTGACCTTGACCTTAAGGTCAGAGGTCAAGTTTTTTGAAAATCTTTTGAACACGATAACTCAATAAGGAAGTCACATAGAACTTTGATACCATAGGCGTATCTACTTGGAGGCTGAGGCCAGAGTTCCAAGCGAGCTGAGTCGGTCTGAAAATGTGGCGTCAGCAGACTGCTCGCCACTGATTGGTGGCACTCGATGAGTCGTGAGAGCAACAAGAAAAATGACAGCATCGCCTTGATATCTGTGTTTGTGTCTCATACAAATGATGTCACGGGACTTTAATCGCATTGCTGTAACATCTCTGCACACATTAGGTGGTACACAGTTGAAATGGAAAATGTTGGAAATTGGGTCGAGTCCAGCCGAGTGGGAGCTAGTGGAAATTATACTTAACTGTGGAAAAATGGAGGCCTGGTGCGTGGATGGGGACGAGACTGTTAAGTTTCCATGTGTGAGAATTCAATGAGCGATAAGATGTACAATGAGATGTTTTTATGAAGCCTTCTAGAGGACGTTCTCATCTTTCCAGTTCAAGGATCCTTACTGTCTCTGTCAGCACAGCTGCACATCACACACACACACACACACACACACACACACACACACACACACACACACACACACACACACACACACACACACACACACAAATACACACAGATACTCATTTGTATTTGTCTGAAAGGAGCAGAGATGCCCTCCCTTGAAGGGTGGGTGTGGTTTCTGCTAAAATCTACCCTTTGACTTTGAACGACACATACACACACTCACTCACAAACACCTGGAGGCCACAGGCTGGTCACACACTCACATTTCAGGGCTATCCGATTTCATAAGCTGTGCACTTCATGAAAGGCTAAACTCCTCATGTCTTTCTCCGCCGTTTTAGATTCTTTGTTACCCTTTCGCTCTCGTTATTCATCTATTCAATCGTCTTTTCCGCTTCTTCTTCACGTGAGCCCGGTGAAAAGGGGGTCTGAGCTCAACTCCCAGGAATCGATTTTGGGAGGCGTGTTTCTCTTCACACTGGTAACAATAAAAAAAACAAAACCCTGAGTGCAGATTTTTTCCCCCATTTCTTAAATATGCGTTCTCTGTATCAGCGTCAACCTTAAGTTTGTCATTGTTCCCTTAATTTTAATCAGTCTGTCTGCCGTCCTCACCTCTTCTAGTCATAACCTACCCAGAAGGGACAAACACACACACACACACACACACACACACACACACACACACACACACACACACACACACACACACACACACACACACACACACACACACACACACACAGTAATTCATCAGCCCTTTTGAGAGGAGGTGAATTTCAAAGACTACACCTGTCCTGCTTTCTTTCGCTCTCCACCCTCTTTTTTTTTTCTTCTCAGCTCTGATCTCTGCCTCATTCTGCATTCAGAGCTTTGGACTTGGTATTTAAAGTACGCTCGCTGTGCTTCATGTGATGTTGGGTTTTGAGCACTTCTAGAGACACCAGCTTTTAATTTGACACCACCCCCAGGTATTTAATGTTTCCCGCCCTTGTAAAAATATTAAAAGAACAAATTAAAATACAAATGTTTAAAAGGGCGTAAGGGAACCAGCTCAGATTAACAGTACAAGTGTTAGTCCTCTATGAAGCTGTTATACCATACTTATTTGCTTTGCTGTGTATATGCCTGCGTAGGTCAGGGTGGAGGGGGATGGGCACTACAGAGGTCGGGACAGCGACACCTGACACCAGCATCCTGTAACACATTGTGAACTGCAGGCTATTGAAACACTTAGGAAAAGATCTGAGTCATGCTAAAAGGTGAAGTCAAAACACTGAAGTGTGTGTCTAATTATGAGCAGACACAGTTTAACGAGAGTTTCCTCGTGACTTCACTTCTCTACAAAAGCCTTGAGGTTTTGAAAGGTGCATTGTTTTAATTACTCATTATAAGTTGTATATGTGGGACTGGGTTTCTGTGCGACACACGCAGATCCATAAATCACATGAACACACACTCTCGAGGCTGCTGTCATTCCAAGAATGAGCTCCGAGTCTTCCCTGCCATCTCTTGCTTTCTATTGCTGGTTGACAGAGAGCGGTATGCTGCAGACAATGCCACCTGCCAGTTTCTGTCACTATAATTATAGCTATCTGCCTGCAGTGTGTGTGTGTGTGTCTTAGTATTCCAGTTGAGAAGAAGAAGGCATCATCTTTGTCACTGAGCCTGATTGGAGTCACGAGGGGCGGTTTATGTGTGTGTTTGTGCATGTGTGTGACTGTGTATGGTCTTCCTGTAACTCTGTGTGTGTGTTGAGCATGCAGTGATTCCCTTCTCCTACCCCAGCTGTCTCCTTAGCTTTAACAATAGGCCTGGTAACAAAGACGTGGCCTTCAGCCTCTATCATGTGATGCTAGTGGTCTGCAGCCTCTCAGTCAGATGACCAAGGCTATTGTTCTTTATGGGTGACACACATAAACGTACGCACACAAGGAAGACTACACACACACACACACACACACACACACACATCTGAGGAGGAACAGCACGTGTGTGAACAGGCACGCGCGAAACCGGAGCAGGCGGAGAAACGAAGACGCTTGTAATGATAGCACACAAAACGCAGACACTGATGAGATAGTGACAACAGACACACACACACACAGGCCCAATCTCAGGACGCAGACCCTTCCTCTCAGTCACATGCCGTTTGAACAAAGAGAAACGTTATTGTCACTGTCCTGCTGACAGTGAGATCAGTGACTGATTGACAAAAGAGCAGCTGAGAAAGGAAACATATTGCCGATGTCCTGGAGGAGCCTCCAGTCTCCACTCTGACTTCTAATGTCACACTTACTGACTAAAAGCTCACACTCAGGCACTCACAACTCACATTGTTGAGAAACAGATGAGACGCATCGATATGCCGTCAAATTGATATTTATTCACCTGTGTGTGAGGAAGCTGTGAATCAGCATCATGTTTCCTGATTTACGTGGGAATGGCCGCTACGTGCCCACTGCGAATTTCAGTGACTGTGTCAAAGAGCGACTTAGGTAGCTCTATGTTATTTATGTGAAGTGGCTGGGAGGCTGAATGGTGTGTGGCTTTTTTTCAAAAGCTCCAAAATGTTCGGGGTCCCCAAACTCACAGCTTCTAAGGTGTGTCACGCTAAAATTATGCAACCAGAGGGCAAGATACAGACGCAGGTGAGCTTTAGGAGGCTTCTTTCTTAATGATGAACGGATGAGTTTAAATGTAGGAAAACAAAGGAATGCAGACACAGATGGGATAAAAAGTCAACATCTTAGGGCACATATAGCTCACTAGGTAGTGCAGGTGACCCATATGTCAGTAGGCTCAGATTCAAGCCTGGCTGGGACCCTTTACTATGGTTGTGGTTCCCTTTGTTTCACTCTCTGCACAGTTCGGTCAAAAAGTTTATCTTCCAGCCAATATCTCTGACTCAGCGTTTAACCAAACGTTAGTCTTACAACTATGCTGAACGCTGTAACACTAAGCACCACAAGCTAAATCTAGACCGCTGTGAGATCCACCACAGGAAAATATGAAATAAAAAAGATTTTTTTAAGACTGAGCCAGAGTTAACAGGTAAGATTCAGGAATACCCACCAGCAAATGTGTCCGTCTGCATTCACGTTTCCTTCCAGATGTTGATTAGTTGACGAGTGGGTCCTGATAGAGAAGGGGGCACCAGTGGAGCTCATCAGGAACAGGAGATTTATTCTCTATTGCAATGGATTGACACTCAGACTTACCAAGTGCCCATTTTTCCAATTTAAAAATGCCGTTAGATCTTTTTCTATATGTAGAAGAAAAGGAGATTCTACTCATGCATAACATGGTCAGAGCTCTGGACAGTCACATTGTCTAACATTAAGTAACATAACTTTGTGATGTGTTGGGCTCCCAGGCGTCTTACCACTTCCTCTTTAAAGCTTACCTGCTTTGGTTTGGACTTTTTTCTTTCTCCCCTCAGCATACAACTGCTGAAATGCTGAAACAATGGCTAGCGGTGATGCATACATCTACCAAACTTTTACTTTTAAACTAGATTCAAACGCTTTAAAAAAAACAACAACAACAACAACAAAAACAGGGCAGCTCTGTGTCATTTGGATGTCTCTTAGACCTCTAATCAACAGAAAATTGCACTGAGCTAAAATACAGAATGTTCCTGTCGAAGGAGAAAGGGTGACAGGAAAAAGATGTAGAGGGAGAATGGACTCTCTTTGCTGGCTGTGTGTTTGTGTGTGTGTGCCTGCACGTGTGTGTGTGTGTGTTTGTATTTTCCTGCCAGGGTGTGTGTGACAAGAGCCAGGTCTGATAGCAGTGAAAGCGAGAGAGTGAGAGAGAAGGAAAAAGGAAGCAGATGCCTGTGTGTTGGCACAAAAAAAGATACGTCCACTCAGTGCCTCACACACACACACACTCATATAACAGCATTTGCTCAGTCCACAGAAGGAGCAGCACATGAAAGAGTTCCAGTATTGTCTCCATGATAGAGAAATACTCCACTGACCGACAGCACAGTGGACCTCAAGGCCACAGAGCGAATTAATGGCAAAGAAGAAAAAGACCGTGAGTGTGTGTTTGTGTGTTTGATGTGAAATTAAAGAGACTAAGGAGGAGGTTTGAAAAAGACAAGCAAGGTCAAAAATGATCAATGATCAAGCAAAGCACGCAAGTGAAAGCATTCAAGCGAATCTTGAATCAAATACAGACATCTCCTTCACTGACGGAGCGAAGCAGACAGACTTACAGAAAACAGAAGGAACAACACACACACACACACAGTCTCTGTTTGCACACCTTCATAGTCAAACATATGGTGTTTGTATAGTGATTTCTTAAGAGCACAATCTGTCTGTTTCCTCTTTCTGTGCAAGACGGCGAGTGAGGATGGAAAGGAAAAAACAACATAGATAGATGAGCAGAAGACATATGGAAAGCAGAGGCAGCTGAGGACATGAAGACACAGACACACACACACACAGAGCATATGCATCACTCTGGGTCTCATGGTGACAACATGAAGAGAAAAGGCATTAATCCTTCTGGGAGGATACGGGGAGTCAGAGGAAGAGGAGTGGCTTAAATTCAGAGGAAGAGGGAGGGAAAAGGAGAGAAAAGAAGGTGAGCAGGTGATGAGCGATGCAGAGGAAAGCATAAAAGGATGGAGGGAGGCGGTGCCATCACTGCTGCTGAGTGACTCTGATGTCCCAGTACTGTCACAACATCAGTGATATCAAATCAGTGACCTAAATTCATAATTTTCTGAACAACTGCCTATTTGTTACCTCAGTTAGATGTTATCTTGCTTAGTTTTTATGCTAAAGACTAAGTACTGCCTGTTTTTAAAAGCACACCCTCGAAACAAGGATCACATCCTTTTGTGTCAGCGGAGGTCGGTGGATTTTGCCAAATATGGATAAACATCGGCATCACATTGTAGATGACGAGGATGGCAGACCATAAAAGAAAAAAGAAAAAAAAAACAGGAAGCAGAGGGCTAGAGCTGGTAAAATACGCCAAAGACTTCTTTCTTTGGAACGACAATGGCGTGACGCTCTCGTTGTTCTGATGCTGTCACTGTGGCCACCCGTCACCAAGCAAATGCAGGAACAGTTGTTACCAAAGGTCTTCCTGTTCAACAGCATCCCCGAAACTTCTTTTAGGAGCCCTAAAGTAGGTGTACTAGGTGCAAATGTAGCATCTTAACACAAAAATGGCCTGTAGAGGCCTGGATGTCGGAGTTTTGATTCATAATTTGTGTTAAATTGATTTTCTCCACTTGTTGAAAGCACAAGGTCACATCAGGCCTCACCTTATCTTAAAGACCTCATAGTACCATATCGCCCCATTAGAGCATTTCACTCTCAAACTGTGGGTTAGGGTTACTTGTGGTTCCTAGAGTATTTAAAGTAAAATGGGAGGCATAGCCTTCAGCTTTCAGGCCACTCCGCTGTGGATCCAGCTCCCAGTTTAGATTCAGGAGACAGACACCCTCTCTACTTTTAAGCTTAGGCTTAAGACTTAATAAAGCATATAGTTGGGGCTGGACCAGGTGACCCTGAAGCTTTCATGTTTTGAATGTGTTAAAATGGGACAAAATAAACATAAAAAAGTAACCCACTTATGAAGGGCTCTCCTTTATTCTAAAAATATTTGAATGCAACCTTGCCCTTTTGTGCTCGTGGCCCACTGTTAAAAAAGACTAAATTAGTAAACAGGCGTAACTGTTGCTAAGTGGTTACCGGTCGTGTTCATGTTTTCAGGCCGGGGTGCTGACATTTTCTTTCGCTGGTGATCTTTCCTTTGTGTTTTCAGCCACAGCAGACTCCACTATGTTTGCCAACAGCACAGTTATCCCAATCTGAACTAGAGATGGCACAATACCACTTTTTTATGTCCGATACCGATACCATAAATTTAGATATCTGCCGATACCGATATGAATCCGATATAGTGTTTTTTAATCAATAAAACTGTTTTTTTTTAATATCTTGCTGCATATTGTATAAGTTCATACTCAAGTTTAAAAAAACAACAACACTAAAGCTATTCTGTTATACCTGTATGTAAAAAATACACTGCACCCAAAATATTTCATAGTTCAGCAAAACTGATCAATCTAATGAACTTAAACCTGCTCCATCCTTCCTATTCTGGTATTTTAAAGAGTAAGCAACCTAACTAATAGGGTTACAAACTTCCAGCAAAAAAAAAAAAATAGGGAACCACCCCCCACCCTCCACCTCATGATGCTTAATCGACGTAATCAATTTAAATTTTTTCAACTGCAACTTGATGCAGTGTGAAAAAAAAATGCACAGAAATAAATTATTTTTCAAGAATAATTAAATAGATTCAACATCTTTCTTCTACAGAATTGCAGACTGCACAGATCATACCTTCCCAAAGGAAAAAGTACTATAGCTTACCAGGGTATATTAGACTTAACAGTTACTATATATAGTAATGGACTTCTATATATTTTACATAAGATTAAAACTTTGGGTGTAAGATTCAGACAATTATTTATTAAAAGCTAGACATTTTAAACGAGAATAAGAAAGAAAAGTATGTCTTTGTGCCCCCTTTTCCCTGTTAATGCCCTATCGGCCCCCCTGGCTAAACTTTGCTAGATCCGCCCCTGCACAGTTACCAGCCGTCAGCTACGTAGAAAAAGATCCTCGAGTAGAAAGTAATATTAAATAAATTCTAACAACAGATTATCAAGTTTAAGCTGGTTTGGTAGCGAGGCTACAAATACACACAGCCGCTCTATCACGTGAGCACACTGCTCCGACATGCTACGGTTATGAGCCGAGTTACGCCATGTTGCAAGTTTTGTGAGGTGCTTTTTTGATATTTAATGGATCGATTACATTTTTTTATTTCTCTCCGATATCTGATCCAGTAATTTACATCAGTATCGGACCGATACCGATACGTAATATCGGATCGGTCCATAGTGTGAACTGAGTTGCTTTTACCGCTACTAGAAACACAAAACGCATCAGATTTAGGAGAAAAAAAATTCAACTTTTTTTGGGAAATCCCTACTTTTAAACTAGTATAGAAATGTACAAATGAAAGAAGAGAATAGATGGACTGCGATTAAATGTGTCAACAAAAGAAAAACAGCAGTTCAGATATTCACTAGTCTCTATAAGCGAGGGTGATGAATTTGCCTGACGATAAACACTCTGATTTCTCATAAGAATAAACTTCCAGGAAGAGATCAGGAAAGGATGAGCCTGTGAGGCGGATGATGAAGGGATAGAGCGAGTGGATGAGAGAAAAAGGAAGGAGACAAAAAAAGAGAAAAAGCAGGAGCGAGGGCGTCCCAGTAGGCCTCTTTGTTGGGCAGCGATTTAGAGATTTACAGGCTCTTGTCCTTCTGTGTGTGTGTGTGTGTGTGTGTGTGTGTGTGTGTGTGTGTGTGTGTGTGTGTGTGTGTGTGTGTGTGTGTGTGTGTGCACATCTGTGTCTGTGTGTGTGAAGAGAGAGTAATTGAGCCTCCCTTCATCCAATATTTACCCACCAAACCGGAGCAATCATGCGAATTATGTTTACTGGGAACGAAGTGTCTTTCTTCCTCTTTAGCTTTCTTTCTCCTTCCCACTTTCCCCCAATCCTCCGCCGTCTCTCTCGCTCTCCTGGCAACTAGATACCAAATCAAGATCCTAGCCAGGAGTAAATCACAAACACACACGCACACACACAGGGAAAACATGCCCATCTGTATTGATGATGGCCTAATTTAGATCTCTTTATTGGACTGATTTACGATGGCCAGACAAATCTGGGCATCTGGACCGAAGTATGTGTCTGTGTGTGTGTGTGTTTGTATATGTGTGTGTGCGTGCGTGCATGCGTGCGCGCAGGGCTGTCCAGTTAAGCCGACACCAAACCGGACACACAATATCCTCCCTTCTTTGTTCCCTTCTTTTCTTCCTGCGTTTCTCCCCCTGCCTCTCTTTGAGTCAGCGGTGTCCTTTTTGTCGTCTTGCTTCAGCACTTTGAGTTCTCTCGCCGCTGCCGCGATGACACGCGTCACCCCGAAAAACACACGGTGATCATCACGCTGAAGAGGCGCCCGCAGCAGGGCACTTATAGGTCAAGGTCAGCGAATGTCTCGCAGTGCAAGTGTGCAACTCGACAGTTTTTGCGATTTCAGATCATCAGTCACAAACAGCAGACGTGGGAAAATATTTCATTAGGTGCTAAAGGTGCATCGGAGACTACGACAGGCTCTACACCACTAACATACATGCAGAGAATATAAATGTCAGTGCGGAAATGCAATTTATGCAAGGAGATGTTGAAACGGAGGGGATCTGTGTTGGTTTAATGATAAGAGCCGATTTTAACAACTAAAGGATGAAGGGATGTGCTCTGGGAGGGAGAGGACGCCTCAAAGGCACATTCATCTTAAAGATCAAGCTCAGGTTTCAACTTTTATTTGTCCCACGGGCAGTTTCACAGCAACCATTAACCAGCATCTTGACTTAGTGGTTTTCTCTGATTTCCTGCAGAGCTAAAAAGCAAGTATGTAGTTGTAGCACCTCCCGAGGTTTGATGGTATAATCTAGTTTTTGCTATGAAAGGGAATTATATTGTATTCTTTATAAATGATGTCATGGTTATAGCTTCTGTCTGTATTAATGTGGCTAAAAAGACTAAGAAATCCAAGATGATGTGATGGTTTTAGACCTGTGAGGCTAAGCCTGTACAGGAGCTGTAAAAGCAAATTTAAAGTATAACAAAAATAGTTTTAAACAGTCCAGAAAGTTTGATCTACTGCCCTTTTTTAAGAAATGCAGACACAAAGTTCTGCTAAGAGTTTGTTAATAATATTTTTAATGAACTGCTTTTACCCAGTTACAGTTTCCACTAAAAATAACAGAAAATAATAAATATATTATTCCCAAAATGCTGGCTTTAACAATTTAGATTAAAGTTTCCATGTATTTCTGTTATACTTATATACATAGTAATGTAAGTAATGTGAAATGTGAGATTTAACAGAATCTAGTCAAATGAAATTTACTTGATTGGTATCCATTCTGTTTATACAAGCACATTAATAACATATTTGACTCATTATTAAATAAAAAAAAACAACTTTGATTTTATATCTTTCAGTTGCATTTTGTTCAAATTGTACATGTTTATTGAAGATGGAGAAACTTTTCTTTTCTTTTTAGTGCAGATTAGATTAGAGTCAGCTAATAAAAGTATTGCTACAAAGCCAATAAAATGCAGTTAAAGTCAAACCAGAACTGGGAAAAAAACTGTTTCAAGAAAAGCTGAAAGTGTTTTCTTGTGTTGACTAATTAATGTGGAAAACCCAGTCACTAAGTGGTTATTAAAATGTTTTCAGAATTTGCAGATTGATTATGATTCAGCTCATAAACCATGACCCACTGCTCTCACCTACCGGTATCGGCAATACTGGCTTTGTATTTGCTTGATATTGGATCGATATCAAAATCTGTGCTATCGCACAGCGCTGACTTTCATTCAAGCTGGAAAATGTCAAGGATTTCCAAAGTTTATCCAAGCGTAGTTTTTAAACAGTTGTTGATGAGCCTGATGGAACCATGTCAGGAAAGCAAGAGTGAGAGTTTGTTCCATCTCTGCATGCGATGCATCATGAATTTGGGAGGAGGTGGGATGTTTTGGGCTGTTTTGCAGGTGACACTGCTGGGGACTGATTAAGAATTCAATAGGCTCTCATCCAAACTGGTCACAACAGCACTGTGCAAAAACACATCGTCTCATTAGGTTTGCACTAAGCGGAGCCATCATTTCTTTTTCCAACAGGACACACCTCCAGCTGTCCAGTGTACTGTGTGTTTTTATGGGTCTCAAGACGTTTTCACCCTCCCTAAGCTACAGGGCTTTCTAACTTATGAATTAAGCACTGAATTGAAGGACAGTTTAACCACAGAGAGTGACTGTGCACTGCATCTGGCCTCCACTGCAGAGTGAGGGGAAAAGCATCCAACGCAAGTGCACCACACATGTGGACGTTCCTTTAAGAGTGTAAGGAAAGCATTCCAGGTGATGACCTCATGAAGCTCTGAGTGGATGCCAAGAGTTATCAACATGGAGGCAGCTACTATGAAGAATAAGATGTAAAGCATATTTTGCCTAAAAACTTTGCTTCCTACAAAATTCTGTGCATTATGCCACTTTTTATTTCTTCCACAGTGAGGTGGTAGGAGACCAGAATCAAAAAAGAAAAAGCAGATCTGATTTTAGAAGTAGACTCCTTCACTGTGTTGTAAGGACTGGTAGATGCTTCTTAAACAGGTAATGCTGATATTTGGCTTGTGCCAACTGTGCCAAAGTCTTTTGTTCAACCAATAGCATCACTACAACTTGGGCCCCAATCACACAGGCCTAACAGACCAGGCAACCTCTGGTCGCTAGGGAAAAATGTGTATTCCCTGACTGACTCCTGGAGATTAATGGCAGCAGGGAAGTAAAACTGGTCTGAAAGATAAATATCGTAACATACCCGCAGACCTCTATGCGATGAAAGCTAGCAAGTTGCGAAGGTCTCCAAGCTAAATAGTCAAGTTAGACACAAATCAGAAACAGAGACTGTCTGCCTTCAAAGTGAAAATGTAAAGGTGAATCTTCCTCATTTATGGTTCGTGTTGAATGTCACACTCAGTAATTGGTTAGTGTCTGCAGACAAGTTAGCTTCTTCTATGCAAACTACGGGAGACCAAATTTTTCAGTGCAGACTCTCTGTGTAGGTAACAACTTGCAACCACTTGCAAACCAGTTGGGGAATGGTTGGTTGACAGGTGGTCTCTGACCTCTGTTACTGTGGCCTAAGTTGTAGTAATTCAAAAGGTTGAAAAAAAATGGCCATCGTCCAGAAGAGCATAGTTGGAATAATTTGTGAAGCCAAATATCAGCATTATTCCATAGCAAACGGTCTCTAGGCCTGTGTGACTGAGGCCGTACTTCCCACACAGACTCTCTCTCTCTGCTCTTTATATTACTTGATATGGTCTTAAGTGACCTGTGATTGGCTAAAGTCTCACCTATATGCTACATTTTCTAAAGCCTGAAAAAGACCTCAGTAGAGTTTTGACTACCCAAGCTTTAATCTACTGAAGACTCTTTACTGAGTAGGTGTGTCCAAACTTTTGATACCATCCTGGAAAGTTTTAACTTTTATATGTGTGTGAGAGTAAGCTTGTATGTCGTGTGTGTGTGTGTGTGTGTGTGTGTGTGTGTGTGTGTGTGTGTGTGTGTGTGTGTACAGTAGCGTCTACACTAAGACAATGACAGAGGGCCTCATTGAAATAACTGTGGTCTCAGGGGGCCAGCTAAAAAAGAGAGAGGGTAGGTTAGGGTAGACAGAGTATATGAGAGTCCAGGGAATCATTTAGACTGCGAGTGTGTGTGACTGTGTATGCGTGTGTGTGCGTGGAGTGATTCATCCGTTCTGGTGGCAGCTAACCTTGGCATGTCCTGCCACGCGTGACGGGGGTTACACCCAGACAGCTTTGTGCCGTCCTCCACGTGTGTGTGAGCTTGTTGGGGTGTATAGGTGGGTGTACCTTGCCTTGAAGAGTCAGCTGTGTGTGTTTGGGTGTGTGTGTGTTTGCATCTGCATGCAAGAAAAAGAGCCAAAAAAGAAGAATAAAAGGAGGAGGGAGGAGGGGGAGTATCCCAGTCAGGTTGTTTAGTGTCTTTGTATGATCTTGCCCCCGGGAGAAAGGGCAGGAAAAAAAGACTGAAAAATGTGTGTGTGTGTGTGTGTGTGTGTGTGTGTGTGTGTGTGTGTGTGTGTACCTCTCTGTGTGCCATTGTTCTCTTGTCAGAGTTACAATGACACACACACAGCATTAAAATCTACACACACACAAACACACACAGTCTAACGGATCACACACCACTGCTCACCTGTCATCGTCAAAGACTGCGTTTGTGATCTGCCATTATGTGAGAGTGTGTGCGTGTCCACAAGGAGCATGCATGCATGCACGCACGCACACACACACACACACACACACACACACACACACACACACACACACATACATCTGGGAGTTGTTAAGAATGGGGAAGTACAGGGAAGGGAAGTTCTGAAGAACAGTTTACTGACAGGAATAGTAATATTTGGTCACCTGAAACAGCCGCACACTTAATTCTTCATCATTTTGCGTCATCAGCATTCTGGAAGCCGGCCTGCTCACTATTTAAAGATTTATACATGTGTGTTGTTTTTCTCTATTTCAGTTCTCCCTTTTTTGACAGCGTATTGTTTAGTATTAGTCACGGCACATGTGTATCATGTCATATGGCATAAACCAACCTGTTCAAACAGTTACGCAAGAATGTGTCTTTTTTTATTTTGAGTTCTCCTTCATTTATTTTATGGACTTTTATGGCCACGGAAATAAAATGATCTCATTTATAAAGCAAAAATAAAATTAGTTGATTAACTATAAAGTATGCGCATGACTTAAACTGAATAAAAACATTAAATAAATAATTTGCAATAATCGCCAACATGTACGTGTTTACTCTGAATCTCTGAGCACATTTCAAGTTCAAGTTCACGATCCTCCTTTTGTGCTGCTGTATTTTTTACATAAAGACACGTCTCAAGTTGTCCTGTGATGTAACAGGATTTAATATGAATTTAAGATCAGCTACAATATTAACGCCCCTGATTCTCCTGTAGCTGTTCCTGCAGCAGAGCGCCAACATCTGGTGAGGACTGTTACAGCGGCAGATTAATATCCATAGTTTTGGCACTGGATACTACAGTCACATCTGGCTGCAATGTTCTAATGTCCACATCATTTTTCAGTTACTTTCCCTCTTGCACTCCAGGTTTTCTGAGGTGGAAATATGCTGTGCTTGTGCAGAAAGAAATGCAGAAACACAAGTGGGAAGTTTTTCCTTCAAAGATCAAATTGGTGATATCACCCATGATTTATTTTTTTCTCCTTTCAGGTTCCTGATCGATTCCTGGAGGTGGCCCAGGTGACCCTTCGTGAGTTCTTCAACGCCATCGTGGCTGGAAAGGATGCGGACCCATCCTGGAAGAAGGCCATCTACAAAGTGATCTGCAAACTGGACAGCGAGGTTCCTGAGGTCTTCAAATCCCCCAACTGTCTACAAGAGCTCCTCCATGACTGACTAGGCCAAGGGAAGAAGCAAAGCAAGCTAGACAGACCTCCGAGGACAGTGAGAAGACTGTAGGAAAATGCCGCCAAATGCTCGGAGTTAGACTAGTCGGAGGTCTGTGATGAAATGCGATTGAAGGTTTGTGACGTTCATAAAGATATGAACAGGCAGTTCTGTTCGGAGGCTGCCAGAGAGCTTCGCTTATGGTTATCATTTGGTCAGCCCATCTTTTAAAAACAAGATGTTCTATGAAGAAAAAAAGCTTTTCCTCTTACATGAGGTGCCGGGCTGCGACCCAGAGTGCGGTTATGCTCAAATTAACATATTTTGTTGGGGAAATGAAAAAGCAAAATGGTGAGAAACAGAATCCCATCGAACTGGCAGAGAAGCTCCTCGTCCTTGAAAACCCTCGTCTTCTCTTTTTCCTCCGCCTTGTTTAAACTTTTCCATCCTTCTCCGGAGGAACAAAGGTGCGATGAAGATGACGATTTGACCTGTGACTTCGAGTCAGGGGGCAGACTAAAAATTAAAGAAGATAATATATGAAAAAAAGATCTTTTTATTGTGGATGTTTTTAAGTTACATGGACATTTTTGAGACAAAAAAGTGGTTTGTGTATTTTTTTTCTTTCCTTTGTATAAGCTTACATCCTCTCTTCTACGACATGCACACAGATACACCCCTCATAGGAAAGCACAGTAGCATTCCCAAATCCTCACCTGAATCCAGACAAACTGGGCAAAAAACCCACTTAGTTGTTGTTTATCTGATTTATTTCCCCTCCTGTTTTTACTTAAGCCTCCTCTTATTGTACTGAGACTTACTGAGTGTCTATATTGACTGTGTGGCTCTCTCCCTGCCCCATCGCTCTCTGGCTGCCCCCTTCTCTTCACATATCCAGAGCATCAGAGATTCATCAGTACTGGGTTTTTTAGCAGATGCTAGAATTGACAGGTGCAAACATTTCAGATGAAAATCCACAGTAACTAAAAAAAAAGTAAAAATCTGTTCTCATGCATTAATTCAGCAGCTGCATTTAGGTCCTAATGTCAGCAGACTGAAATTTTGCTGCTTTTTAAAAATGTTTTATTTGTTTGTTTGGACCAACCCTGTATCTCCATATGCTGTTTGCGCAGGCGTTCCTTAAATTGTCTTTATTTGATCTGTACATGATCTGTACTGAACAGGCAAATAATCATTTTAGTTCCCTCTGGGGGACAAATGATATAATGCACGTTTCCTAATCTGCTGTTACATACGCACCAATGTCAAAACGATAAGATGAGTCACTGTTTTCTTTACAATACTTAAAAAATGTGGCACTGATTCATGAAACAAATTCTTGTGATATGTTTGAGGCTTGGTTTTTTCCATGATGCCCCCCTTAAGGCCTTCACTTTAAACCACTGTGCCACATTTCTTTTTAATTAAAAGTGTTGAAGATGTTCATAGATGCAAACAAAACAACGGTATGTCTCAGATGGTGCTTTGGCCACAGACTAATCTTTGGAAAAAATTGAAATCTGTGTTACACAATCATGATTTTTTTTTTAAGTAATCATTAAATGTCCTGATAAGCACCAAACCAGTTCCCCAGGTACTTCCTCTCTGCTCTGGACAGCTGAGAGGGGGCAGCTGCACCGGCCGGGTCATGTGTGAAGTGTTTAAGGTTTTAACAGCTGAAGAAGAAAAAAAAAAAACAAAGCAAAAAAGAAGAAAAAAAAGACAACAAATGCTGATATTTGTAGCTTGTATAGATGTAATAAATACTCTGATCACTCTGATATTGTTATTATTTATAACTGAAATAATTATTCCTTTTAATGTTATTCTGATGATGATGATTATTAATGCTTGCTACAGATTTGACCAGTGGTTTAATCATGTTTATCCATCAAACTGCAACATGAAATAAATTATTCTTTGAACAAAAATCAGTCGGAGGTCGTTTGTAAGCTCGTCGCCACTTTCTTCCTGCTCTGTTTGCGCTCGGCTGAGGTGTGGAGGGCGTTGACCGCTTGAACGCACCAGCTCGCCGTCAACCCAAGCAGTAACTAGGCAACGCGATGGCCACTTTAACTCGGTCCATGCCCTCGTCCCCTCCCTCCCTCTCTCTCTCTCTGGATCCTGTATAAGGGGGGGGGGGACATGTGATCCCTTGTTGTTGTTGCTGATGAATTGAAAAGAGGAGCGCTGTGTGATTATTGTCAGCACAAAAGCCTCAAAAAGCTGCTGACGCCTAGATTAGGCAGTACAAAGACGCAGGGACACACACGCACAACACACAAAAAGACATAGGTACAGGCTCTCAGTTGCGCACACAAAAACACGGGGACGAGGCCCGGCTGCCCTCGTTGCCCTACGCTGCTTCTCACTCCCCTGTTCTCTCCTCCGTTCATCCTCTCACACCCCTCCATCACTCCATCGCTGATATTACTCTCCTCCTCCCCTCTTTTATACCTCTACTGTCTCCTCTTCGCTTCCTATCGCACAGATTTTATTTCATCTACCCTCCTCTAACGCCACTTACCTCCCTAACACACACAAACACACACCATGCCCTCTGTGTGTTGGCGCCAAACACTAACTGGCATCACACAATGCCAACCACCATCACCAGCATGGGATTAAGTGCCAGCACTCAATGTGCTTCTTTTTTCCCCCCCTTTCTTTCTTTCTCTCACCGACGCACACACGCAACAAATAAATACTGCCAGACTTCCTGCATAATAAAACAGTTTATAATTCTGTAAAGCTATGTCTCCTGTAATAATCCAGTCTCAATTAACATTTTTTGCCTCTATGTAGAAGTCAGAGGGGATTAAATTAAACAAAACAAAAATTCACAGGAACATTTGCCAAGCACGAAAATCTGAAACCACAAAGATGGAGGTGGCTGTCGCTGGCTTTAATGTGACTGCTTTGCATTCAGCAAAACCAAAAGTACCTTCAAGAAGAGGCTGAATAGCCACGAAACAAGGCCATCAAACGCCACTGTGACGGGGACGCTGTGTCCTTCGCCAAAAAATGGCCGCTTGCTCGACAACAGAGACTTCAGCCGCAGGGAACGTCATTTCTACAATCGTGTCTTTGTTTTTTTAGCACAGCGTTTGATTGACAATTTGGTTGTGAAACATCTGATCAGACAGCCACATTAAACACAAACTAGAACTACCAGATCATTTTTTTAATCCTTTCAAGGATATTCAAGGTTTTGTGGGAGTTGGACCAACCAGTCTACACATTCTTTAGTGGACTTGGGCAGGGCATTTGACCAGGTTCCTCAGGAAGTGTCAGAGGGTTTCTACTTTGGTGGTTGCAGGATCACCTCATTGCTGTTTGCAGATGATGTGGTTCTCTTTGTCACGGCGAGTGAGATGAGCCGTATAAAAATAATAAATGAGGATCCAATTGCAGGCAGTAGTGGAGGAGTGAAGGTGGTTTATTGGACACGAAATAAATATAGACAAACAGCAAATGGAGCACGAACTAAACTAGACTGGAGACAACTAAACTACTGAATACAAACCGGAACTCAAACATGAAGCAAGGTGGACGACGGTACAAGATGGTGACGGCAGGGAAACACACAGATGACGCAGGGTGGAAACACAGACGGACCAGCAACAACAATGACGGAAGACATGACTTAAATACACAGAGAACCACAGGGGAATTACACACAGGTGGTGGACACAGCTGGGAATAATCAACAAGACGAGACAAAGGTAAAAATGAACACACTCACATGAGACGCAGACCTTCACAATAAAACAGGAAACAAAACACACTTTACTAAGACACAGACTAGACAGAGACAGACTTGAAATGACATATGAAACTAAACCCACATCTTAGACCCAGACAAACAGAAACATGGAACTTTAAATAGACATAAACATTACCATAACACGACAAGAGAACAAGAACACAATCCCTGATGCAAACATAAATCAAAACACAATAAACTCAAAATACTGGGTCCAACGGACCCAGAACCGTGACAGTACCCCCCCTCAAAGGGCTGGCTCCCGACAGCCCCAAACAGAAAACACAAGCACCAAGCCAGGGCGGGCGGAGGGGGCCCAGGAAGGAGGGCCCGAAACACAAAAAACCAGGAGCACGAGAGTCCAGAACCAAAACACGACTGTTCACTAGTCCATAACACAGTCAGGGAGCCGACCATGCACACAGCAACGGCGGCGACGGGAAAACAGTTCAGGAGGCCGACCGTGCACACGGCAACGGCGGCGACGGGCAAACAGTTCCGGAGGCCGACCCCTTGGAAGGTAGTGGCGGCCACTGAGCAGGTCCGGAGGACAGCCGCGATGCCAGCGGCGGCGACAAACCCTTTCCGGAGGCCGTCCCCGAAGGCCATGATGCCACCTAATAGGCCCGGAAAACGGCCAGCAGAGGCGAGGCGGAACGGGTCGAGCTGGCTCTGACGGCGGTGTGGCAACCGCAGGACCAGGCGAGGCAGGACCAGACGAAGCTGAAGCTGAAGCGGAGGCTGGACCAGACGAAGCTGAAGCTGAGGTTGGACCAGACGAGGCTGAAGCTGAAGCCGAAGCGGAGGCCGGACCAGACGTGGATGAAGACACGGAGGCCGGACCAGGCGTGGATGAAGACACGGAGGCCGGACCAGGCGTGGATGAAGACACGGAGGCCGGACCAGGCGTGGATGACGGCAGCGGGACGGCTGCGGAACCTGACGGCAGCGGGACGGCTGCGGAACCTGACGGCAGCGACGCTGCAGGCGGTGATGCGAATGGTGATGATGTGAATGCTGTAGGCGGTGGCGTGAATGCTGCAGGCGGTGATGTGGATGCAGGCAACGGTGTAGGAGTCACAGGGGATGATTCAGCAGATGGTAGCTGAACAAACTTCCCCGGACCGCCAGCAGATGTGAGGATATGCTGGCTGGGTCCTCCAGGACCCTCAGCTAACGAAGCGTGGTGCTGGGTGGGCTCCTCGGGCCCTCCAGCAGACGTGGCTTGAGGCTGGACGGGCTCCTCGGGCCCTCCAGCAGACGCGGCATGAGGCTGGACGGGCTCCTCGGGCCCTCCAGCAGACGAAACATGACGCTGGCTGGGTTCTCCAGAACCGCCCGCAGATGAAACATGAGGCTGGTGCGGTTCTCCCGAACCCCCAGCTGACGTGGCATGAGGCTGGACGGGCTCCTCGGGCCCACCAGCAGACGTGGCATGAGGCTGGTGCGGTTCTCCTGAACCCCCAGCTGACGTGGCATGAGGCTGGACGGGCTCCTCGGGCCCACCAGCAGACGTGGCATGAGGCTGGTGCGGTTCTCCTGAACCCCCAGCTGACGTGGCATGAGGCTGGACGGGCTCCTCGGGCCCTCCAGCTGACGTGGCATGAGGCTGGACGGGCTCACCCGAACCCCCAGCTGACGACACTTGAGGCAGGATGGGCTCCTCGGGCCCTCCAGCCGACGAGGCAGGACGCTGGCTGGGTTCTCCAGAACCGCCAGCAAACATGGCTTGAGACTGGACGGGCTCCTCTGGCCCTCCAGTGGAAACAGACACTGAAGCAGCAGGTACGGAGACCTCCGCCAGTGTGGACACTGGCTGGGACTGAGCAGCACAGTGGCTAGACTCAGGCAGCAACAGTGGGATGCAGTCCTCAGAGGGCTGAAAGTGTTCCCTAATACACTCAGCAGAGGACGGAGGCGGACGGGTGAACTCACTTGAACTCTCAAGGGGTGCTGAGAGCTGAGACTGTTCTGGTGAGTGCTCCGGTGAGGCTGCTGGCGCTGGCGTCTTGACCTCTAGGGGTCCAGAGTTGGCTGGTGACTGACACCCAGCCTCTGGGGAGGCCCTAGAGGGAGCAACTGTCTCTGACATGGCCAGCTTAAGAGAACCAGCAGATATTGCAGTGAAGTGTGTTCCCTGCTTTGAACGAGACCGTGAGGATGGTGGCTGAGTAAATGAGCGGGCAGACAGCTGAACTGGTGGCGACTGAGCAATAGGCAACGAAGCGGCTACAGACTGACCTACAGGTAGCGGAGACGATTGTAGTGGAGTCGTAATGAGTGGTGGAGTGGCTGACTGAACGGAGGGCAGCGCGGCTGCTGACTGAACTGAGGGCAGCGCGGCTGCTGACTGAACCGTTAACTGAATTGCAGACCCAACGTTAAACTGTGGTGAAAGTGTGGATGGGAGAACATGATCAGAAAAAACTGCTTCGGTGAGGTTTACAACTTCCCCTGAATGAATCAGTGCAGGTGAAAAAGGGTCCCAAACATTTTCATTGTCTAAATTCATAATACCAGGCTTGGAAACAGAATGGAAACAGTCATTAACACAGAGCGTGGGCTCAGGAGAAACAGTCTTTGAAGCAGTGGCCATGGATGAGACAGAAAAATTATTGTTATCTCCAGAAGACACACAAAAAATAGCTCCAGAAACAACAGTCACAGAGTCCGACGCAGCAGAAAAAGTGTCCCTCACACTCACCACAGCCGATTGTTTCCGTGTCCCGACATCCGGCTGTGGGGTGCCACGCCGACGGCGCAAACGTCGCTTCTTTCTCGGAGACGGCTCCGACAGGCCGGGTAATCCCTCGTCCGGCGGTTCGGACAGCACGTCCTCCGTTGAAGCGAGCAGGCGAGCGGTAGCGGCAGGGGGGTGTAGGTGAGGCTCATGGAGAACGTAATCCTGCACGAGCGGATGCAAAGAGTCCAGTAGCCAGGGATAACAGGTAAGGAGGTGTTGTAGATCGGCTTCAACGGAGTGAAGAGGCGCCCCTCCCTCATGCTCAAGCAGCCGGTAAACCAACTTAGAGGCGGAGCGGACAACGGCCTCCTGAAGCTCCCTGGGTGGGGTGACTGCCGCTGGATCCATATCTGGCTGGTCCGTACTGTCACGGCGAGTGAGATGAGCCGTATAAAAATAATAAATGAGGATCCAATTGCAGGCAGTAGTGGAGGAGTGAAGGTGGTTTATTGGGCACGAAATAAATATAGACAAACAGCAAATGGAGCACGAACTAAACTAGACTGGAGACAACTAAACTACTGAATACAAACCGGAACTCAAACATGAAGCAAGGTGGACGACGGTACAAGATGGTGACGGCAGGGAAACACACAGATGACGCAGGGTGGAAACACAGACGGACCAGCAACAACAATGACGGAAGACATGACTTAAATACACAGAGAACCACAGGGGAATTACACACAGGTGGTGGACACAGCTGGGAATAATCAACAAGACGAGACAAAGGTAAAAATGAACACACTCACATGAGACGCAGACCTTCACAATAAAACAGGAAACAAAACACACTTTACTAAGACACAGACTAGACAGAGACAGACTTGAAATGACATATGAAACTAAACCCACATCTTAGACCCAGATAAACAGAAACATGGAACTCTAAATAGACATAAACATTACCATAACACGACAAGAGAACAAGAACACAATCCCTGATGCAAACATAAATCAAAACACAATAAACTCAAAATACTGGGTCCAACGGACCCAGAACCGTGACACTCTTGGCTTAATCAGGTGATGACCTCTAGGTTGCAGCTGAATGTCAAAGGGGCGGGAATGAGACCAAGTCTGAGGTCCTAATGGAAGGGTGGAGTGCCATTTCTGGGTCAGCGAGGAGTTACTGCTCCAAGTGTAGAAGCCTAAATATCTAGGGGCTTTGCTCATAAGTAGAGTATGAGATTGGCAGAAGGATGAGTGGGGCATCATCAATGATGCAGACAATGTACCAGTATGTTGTGGTGAAGAGAGAGTTGAGTGTGAAAGCACATCTGTTTAGCTACAGTCCTACAAAAAGAAAGAATGAGGAGGAGGGTCCAGGTAGAGGTCTCTGCTTAAAGTGCCAGTATGACATCATACATCATAAGCCGCTGCAGTATTCTCCTGAACAACAGGTGTCGCCACGCAGACAATACCACCACATGAGCGCTGATGAAGGAAGAGAAGAAGCCAAGAAAAGACTTTACCGAGTGTGTTCTTTTCCCTCAAAGTCTCAAGTTTTCGAACTCTTGCAACATCCTCCTCTGAATACAGTGGGGCAAAAAAGTATTTAGTCAGCCACCGATTGTGCAAGTTCCCCCACCTAAAATGATGACAGAGGTCAGTAATTTGCACCAGAGGTACACTTCAACTGTGAGAGACAGAATGTGAAAAAAAAATCCATGAATCCACATGGTAGGATTTGTAAAGAATTTATTCGTAAATTAGGGTGGAAAATAAGTATTTGGTCACCTCAAACAAGGAAAATCTCTGGCTCTCACAGACCTGTAACGTCTTCTGTAAGAAGCTTTTCTGTCCCCCACTCGTTACCTGTATGAATGGCACCTGTTTGAACTCATCATCTGTATAAAAGACACCTGTCCACAGCCTCAAACCGTCAGACTCCAAACTCCGCCATGGCCAAGACCAAAGAGCTTTCGAAGGACACCAGGAAAAGTATTGTAGACCTGCACCAGACTGGGAAGAGTGAATCTACAATAGGCAAGCAGCTTGGTGTGAAAAAATCAACTGTGGGAGCAATCATAAGAAAATGGAAGACATACAAGACCACTGATAATCTCCCTCGATCTGGGGCTCCACGCAAGATCTCATCCCGTGGGGTCAAAATGATCATGAGAACGGTGAGCAAAGATCCCAGAACCACACGGGGGGACCTGGTGAATGACCTGCAGAGAGCTGGGACCAAAGTAACAAAGGTCACCATCAGTAACACACTACAACGGCAGGGAATCAAATCCCGCAGTGCCAGACGTGTTCCGCTGCTGAAGCCAGTGCATGTCCAGGCCCGTCTGAAGTTTGCCAGAGAGCACATGGATGATACAGCAGAGGATTGGGAGAATGTCATGTGGTCAGATGAAACCAAAGTAGAACTTTTTGGTATAAACTCAACTCGTCGTGTTTGGAGGAAGAAGAATACTGAGTTGCATCCCAAGAACACCATACCTACTGTGAAGCATGGGGGTGGGAACATCATGCTATGGGGCTGTTTTTCTGCCAAGGGGACAGGACGACTGATCCGTGTTAAGGACAGAATGAATGGGGCCATGTATCGTGAGATTTTGAGCCAAAACCTCCTTCCATCAGTGAGAACTTTGAAGATGAAACGAGGCTGGGTCTTCCAACATGACAATGATCCAAAACACACCGCCCGGGCAACAAAGGAGTGGCTCCGTAAGAAGCATTTGAAAGTCCTGGAGTGGCCTAGCCAGTCTCCAGACCTCAACCCCATAGAAAATCTGTGGCGGGAGTTGAAAGTCCGTGTTGCTCGGCGACAGCCCCAAAACATCACTGCTCTCGAGAAGATCTGCATGGAGGAATGGGCCAAAATACCAGCTACTGTGTGTGCAAACCTGGTAAAGACCTATAGTAAACATTTGACCTCTGTTATTGCCAACAAAGGTTATGTTACAAAGTATTGAGTTGTATTTTTGTTATTGACCAAATACTTATTTTCCACCCTGATTTACGAATAAATTCTTTACAAATTCTACCATGTGGATTCATGGATTTTTTTTTCACATTCTGTCTCTCACAGTTGAAGTGTACCTCTGGTGCAAATTACTGACCTCTGTCATCATTTTAAGTGGGGGAACTTGCACAATCGGTGGCTGACTAAATACTTTTTTGCCCCACTGTATCTGTATGTCTCTGAGCTTTTGTGCTGCAATATTTTTAAAATGGCAATAAAAACTGACACAATCGTACACTCGTGTCGTGCGATGGCTAGGTTCCAAATATCGAGAGGTGCACGACCAGCCAAAGCACCTCAAATACTGTGGTGCATGCCACATGATGGTGTAACATTCAGAGAGCATAAAAACACCCTTAGACTGCTACCCTTGCCACCCGGACCCACATAAATGGCAGAAAATAGATGTATGAATGAACGGTTGGATGACATCTTTTTAAATACTAAAAAAAAAAAATCAAACACATTTGTCATTTATATGTCATGTTAACATGTCAGTTATACCCGTCACATCCCCTTGCACTATCACTGTGCACAACAGCTGGTTTGCTCAGTACAACATGTGCTGTTACAAGAGATGAGATTAAAAGTTTGATTCCACTTTGCAGGGGATGTTTTTTCTTCATTTTATTGCTGAAATTTGCAACAACAAAAAAAAATTCTGTTAGTAGGTTTATTAAAATGTTGGTAAACCAACTTGCTAGGACATCTTGGAAGGTTGTCCAGCTACCCTCCATCCTGGCTGTTTAGGGCAAAAAGAGCTTCAAAGCAAATACAACATAAACATTTGACATCCTAATATTTTGAGCACATTCAAAACTTAGCAATGCTAAGAGGTTGGTGTCATGCAAACGAGTTTCTTTTAGCTTTTGCAGCATCTGCACCGCAGATGGGGTTAATAAAGACACATTAAACAGAAACTTGCAGATTTCAGCTTAAAAAGAGCACAACACAGATACACGCGCAAGAAGGCGAAGGGTATCTTGTGCATTAGCTTACTCTGCCAAAGCTTTTCATTTGAACAGGAGGAGCTGAACAGGAGGTGGGGTCACTCTTTCTTCTATATGATCATGTACGCGCACACATGCCGTCTGCCTGTGAAAGCACATCTGAGCAGCGCAACAATAAAACAGCTGTGTTTGTATTGGCCTGATGATTGTTTCATTCTCAATCACCCCATCATAAGCACAAACACACTTACGCAGACACAAACACACTTACTGTCCACAGAGATGGCATGACAGTGATTCATCTTGGGTAATAGCTGCTGTTATGGAGTAGGGAGACAGTTTATTATGAAGAAAATCTCTCCTCAACATTATTCTAATAGCTGCATCTTCTCTATGTTAACTGCTATTAAAGTGGACTGCAGTGTGTGTGCGTGTGTGTGTTTATTCACATCCACTGCAATACTGGGAGATGGATGCACTAGTCTGGGATGTAAGAGGAATAAAAAGTGCAACACTTAGATTGAAGTTGCAGTTGAAGATAGATTTTTTACACTCCAAAAAAACGAAAAACCCAAATTCAGCTTAACAATGATCAAATACCAGATTTTATATGTGGGTATCTGAATTATGATCAAAACGTTTTGACTCCACCTTCAAGGAGCAGCAATAAAATGCTCCCACTGCTCATTCATGTTTATGTCGGTCCCTGGTTGTGCTCTGCTGACCACTTTCACGTGTGTGTATGTGTCAAACCCACGTAACCTTCATGCCGAGGATCATCACTGGTAACAAAAGCTGTTTCTGCAGCCGGAACCCAGAGGCCAAACAGCCGTTTTCACTGGAAGAGTCTGAAGAGTGCAAGCTTTGAGGTCTTTGGTAGCTGCGGCTCAGGAAGTAGAGGAGGCCATCTACCAACTGGAGGACAAGGATAGAACTAGTCAAAGTATCCATGAGCAAGCCCTGAGTTGTCTCTGATGTGTGTGTGTGGGTGTGTACACATGCTAGACAAGGAGCTTAAGTATAGAAAAAAGCACTTGTATGAATGGATTAATGAGGCTTGTAGTAAAAAGCACTTTGAGTGCTCTGTTAGAGTAGAAAAGTGCTGTATAAGTACCAGTCCATTTACCAGGAACAAGCTCATTGCTTTTGGTTTCCAAAATCACAGCGTTGTGGACCATGAATGTCCCCCCATGTTCTGACTGTGAGTGTGGAGTTCGACTCTGAGGTGTCTGAGGGAGAAAATGTGGCACAAACCACCTCGATGAGGGCTGCAATCTTGCCATAACTAAAACTCTACATAACTAAAAAGTCTTTGCTCATCACCACCTTACTGTCCACATTTGTCTCATAAGCAAAGAGGCTGCAGTTTTGACACGATGGAACAGATCGAGTGCACACATGCAGAAGAGGGCTTCCAAGGAGGGATTTACAAACAGCAGCTGCTTGAGAAGTGCTCTAGGAGACAACATAAAAAGCACAGACATTTCATTACCATGTTATACAGCTGGTGAGGGACCTAAAATGTTTGTCCTTATATTTTCAGATCAGATAAAGAAGCACCACCACCGCTGAATCACCCCAACCAACCAAGACAGACATACGAGCAGTAACGAAAGACCAGCATCTCAGAGACAACACAATCCCCTCAACCTCGAACTGGCAGATGGCCGCCCCTCCCTGAGCCTTGGTCTGCTGCACGTTTCTTCCTGTTAAAAAGGAGTTTTTCCTTCCTACTGTCGCCAAGTGCTTGCTTATAAGATGTTGTCGGATTGTTGGAGTTTTCTCTGTATCGTTTTAGGGTCTTTACCTTTCAAAATAAAGTGACTTGATTTGAAAAATCAGAAAATCTAATGACAGAGAATCTTTTTTACCTTTAGAAATAAACAATATACAGCTCTTCTTTTCTCTTTAGCCTGAGTAAAATTACCCAATAATGACTTTTACAAGTGTTCATACAGTCACTTTCTTGATTACATAATTGTGTTCATTTTTTCAGTATATAATAACAAAAAATGTAACTTCTGTAGCATAAATAATGAATCCGGTTATTAGTTGGACCCCCACAGTCTAGTGAACTTTGAAAATAGATCATAAGCATGGAGAACAACACTTCAGCTCTCAGCCCCTTTAAACTGTGATCACGGCTGCCAATAAAGATGATGTAGTTGGAAACTGACAAGTGTATTTCTTTGTGTAAACTGTCTCTGCTGCACCATTGCAGAACAGAGGTGGCTCTCCCATCGCTGTTTGATACTCGTTTCATTGTCTTTTCAGGCAACTCAGGTAGAACCTTGGCACCGTCTGACCTCAGTCTGACCTGTTGGAAAGCCAAAATCAGACTCTAATTATTACTTTAACAAACTGACATGAAAGCATCACTCAAATAAACGGCTGACTTAATCGGACCATCACAGCATACAACAATCACTGTTAGCTTGTTGAACAGACTTTAATCAGCCAGCTCTGCAGGTTTATTTGCATCAGTTCTTTAAGATGGCACCCAGGTGAATGGAGCTAATTGTTGTTTGGAACAGCTGCTGTAAAGCACTTTGACTTCTCCCAACACGCACCGCATCCCTGTGTTTCTCCATTAGGTTGGGCTCCCTTTAACCCCAGATTGAGTCTCTTTTCCTTTGTACACCTTTCCTGTAGCATTTTTTTGTCAAACGTGAATTGTGTCTGAACAACCCTAGTCTATCATAAACTTAGAGGAAAAACTTTAAGTTGAAAGCATGCATCTCTACATCAATGGGCCTAACGCTTATCGTAATCCACCCATCCATACTTGAGTCATGCGATCCATCCTTTTTTCCCCCTTTCCTTACAAACCGGAATCCATTTCCCCCTCCCTCATTCTTTCCTCCATCCCTCCTTCCATCAGCGGTCTGTTCGCTAATCAAACACCATCTGTCCTTCCATCCCCAACCTGTCAGGAACAGCTGCCAGCCGCTCTCTTAACAACACTTTTAACAACCCTGCCGCATCTTCCACAGCCCGCCGCCCGCCACCTCGACCAGGCAGACGTCGCCAGCGAGGGCCACCGCCTCCTTTACGGGCGCACGCGACCGCAAACGACAGGATCGGTGGTGTGCGAAACCACGCATGTGTAACCTATTAAGAGATCAGGGTGTGAGACTCGCAGAGGAGAGAAGCAGTTATTAAGCAGAATAAAAAGGAGGTGAATGAAAAGGTGAACAAAGAATCAGTCCTACTGACCTCTAATTGAACCTAAGTGAGATGATTATGAAGCACGAGCAAAGAAAATAAAATTCCAGAGAAAGAGGAATAAAGGACAGATAAAACCAAAGAGAGATGGTGCTCAGTAAACGAGTGCAAGTCCAAATAGTAATCAAGGGAAGAATCAGCCGCCTGCTCAAAAAAAAAAGAGTTTAGAGCTAATGGTGGGAAGTAAAAGCTCCCAGCACTCACACACAAGAATACAATTTCACACACAAATACTGTACAATCACCACTCACGCACCGGCATAAGAACGCAATTAGCTTAAACACACAAACACGTCTTGTTGCGCAAACAATTCAATCATCCCTCACAAACACACACATCTTGAATATAATTAACAATACATGTTCACCCAGAACACACACACACACACACAGACACGCACACACGCTGCACAAACTGCACTGCTGTTGTCGTGAACATGCCAAGACATTTTCAAGTGTTATATCCTGAGGAACTTCCCCAACCAATCATTGGCACATAGGCCAGATGTTCACTGGTGCTTCAATGCAATGTTCTCCTGGCACTCGCATGCATTTATACACAGCGTAACATTCGCTGGCTTCTTTGTCTGTCTCCCTTTACGCATACGAGCTTTTGAAATGAAACTGAAACGCCAAGGCTGCACTTTTTCATTGCATAAAGGGAAGAGAAAAATGGGTTTAAGGGGAGAAAAATAGGAGGCAACAGTAGGACAGACGAAAGAAAACCTTAAGAGATAGTTGTGAATAGAAGTCTAAGAAACAGAAGTCAAAGGCAGAAAGGATTAAGAGAAAAAGATTCCTACTAGTAAGTACGGATGCAGTGGTTTATGTGGGGCATTCAGGTAGGTGCTAATACCTTTCCATACCACCAAGAAGGAAAGTTCATGTACAGCCTCATAGCTGTTAATGATTACAGTGAACCGTACCAATCAAAGGTTTGGACATACCTACTCGTTAAAGGGTTTTTTTCTGTATTTTTAATATTTTCTGCATTGTTGTACAAAACTGAAGACATGAAATGAAATGAAGTTACGAAATTGAAAAGGTCTCCAGATCGATTGCAATAAGTTCTCATCATCTGAAATTCTCATTGTGATGAAAATCGCTGATGTTACTCTGACAAAATGTTCTACGTTTAATAGCCTTCCCTGAATGAGCCATCATTTTAACAACACCCCCACATTTTCACAACCCCAGTGGAAAAAGAAGTACACCATCTTTCAATTCTAAAGTTTTACATTTCAGGATATAAGTTTTTAAAAAATCTGATCTTTACTATGTTCTAAACTAATATCACATTATCCAAGCTAGAATCGATTTTAATCGATAAATCGATAATCAAAACCCACCCCTAATCACAATCATTCTGATTAATAGGTACATAAACATTTTGTGTACTAAAATATTTCTCGAAGGAAACACGTATTCAAAGGGCAAAAAGTGGTGATGTTGTAAGGTGTTGTAAGAGGGAAGTCAGCACCACTAAGGCGAGAAACCAGGAGAAAGTCTGACTGAAGAAACTGAAACAATCATGCCCAAGAGGAAGCCACAGAAGGTGCAGATTTCCAAAGTGTCCACCATCACCAAGAGTATGATTGAAATAACAGAAATTCTTGATATAATTTCCCCTGAGACACTCGCTATGGCTCAAGTAAAGAAAAAAAAAAGACTAAATCATGTTTTCATGTGGAATTTCCGGTATCTCTCACAGTAAAGCAAAGAGGTAGTGTGGTGTTTTAGTGAAACATTGGTATCTGATTACCTGGCCTCCACATTCACTTCAACTAAACCCAACTGAGGTTGTTTGTAAGGAACTGGACTGCATTGAATCAGAATATGGGCCACATACACATTAAACCTATCCCTATATTTTCATTTCAACTCATTCTAAATACATATATCCATCCAAATATGGTTACAGCAGTGTTTCCCAACCACTGTGCCGTGGCATATAGGTGTGCCCTGAGAAATGATCAGGTGTGCAGTGGAAGATTATCTGGTTCCACCTGATTAGTACTCTAATCGGTGTGAGTAGCAGGCAGAACAATTACATTCTCTTCCACTAGAGGGGAGTGCATCTTCCTGCTCTAATGAAATGGGTTGCCAACTGCCAATATAACACAAGAAGACGAAGAAGAAATAGTCATGCTGTGAGACGACGCAGCAAGTAATAGCAATAGATAAATATCTGAAAAGAAAAAGTAGTCAGTCTGACATGGGTCCTGGAGAAAATTCCAACCCAAATGAAGGCCCTAGCATGAGTAGTGGTCGGAAGAAAGTAAAATAGGTATACTGGGGACAAACCGAACCAATTCTGCAATATCTGGTGCGTGGTGCATATTCTCTATATGCTTTTTGTTTGGTGGTGCGCTGTGTGTTTTTTCTAATGTCAAATATGTGCCGTGCCTCCAAAAGATTGGGAAACATTGGGCTACAGTATGTTTGTAAAGGTGGACAGCATGGCTACAGTAGGTGCTTGATTTTATACACATGTAGCACTGGGACTGATAACACCTGTCCTAAAATGAAGAGGTGTGCAGTAATACTTTTGTCCACATAGAGTATTTAAAACTGCTTCAGCACTATTCAGATGTAAAGTCGGTTAAAAGAGACTAAAAAGATGTTAGTGAAGTATGTTTCACTCTAGTGCCATCCAAGATGCAACTCAGAGCACTGCCTATTAACTGAGTTAATTTAATTTTTCATCCAACATCTCTGAAATCACTTCTCCCAGGTAATCTATCGCAAGTCTTTTGGTTATATTATTGCAAAGTTTGAATTTTTTATTGCTGGTTTTGTCAGGTATTATATTACTTATTTTATTCTTTTGTATTTCGTTGTATTGTACACATCTGTAAAAGTATTTTGCTGTGAAGTTTTTGGACCTTGATTTTTTTTTTATTCCAAGAATTTTATGACATCTATAACAGTTGAATGATGAACAGCTGAATGATCCATTACAGTGACTTCACTTCTTTTACTTTGAACCCTTCCTTTGACTGAAGTTCTCTTTACACTCAGTATTACTGAATCGCTGCACTTGCAGACACAGTCTTGACCAGACAAAGGTTCTACTATTAAACTGTACACATAAAAGTTTTTCATATAATTACGAGCATATTGAATTTGACTGTCCATGCTCACACTTACATGGACTGTGCTTTTGAAATAATACTAAAATCACTTATCTGTAGTACTGTGCACAAGCACTGAGCCACCCCTCATAGGGATACAGGTGCAGCGATATACTGAAGAATGTGCAGACTCATTATCTTTCTCTTTCTTTGGGTTACTTGGTTTAGGGAGGTGGCTGTTTTCTGTCTGGGCAAAAGGCATGGCCAAGGGCTGTGGACTTTGAAAACACAATAGCTATGCCCCAATTCATAGGCCGCATCCTTCAGAGGACCTGGCCTTTGCCGTCTATGTGGCCTGGGTCCTTCGAAGACCGAAAGTGCCAGAAGTGCGAGGCTGTGAAATAGGACTGTCTAGCCTTGAGATTTGCTTCACCAGCTGTCTCGGTGGAGTTTAACAAACTTAGCCATCCACTCCTTACTTGCTAATAAATAACACAACATTGGAGTGAATTCTCTACCATTTCACACTTCTGTTTAATCAGTTTTCTGTTTGACATTTATTCAGCTGTATGAAAACTAAACTTTAATTCTCAGCCAAACAGATTGATTCATGAACAAATAAAACACTGAAAAAAGCCGAACATTAACATTTTTAAGTTATCGAAGTGACTTATATATCATGTTTAACCTGAGTAGTGAAAGACTGCGGGAGGTCTGAAAACGAGTCCGGTGTTCTCACCAGCTCTAGTGAGCATAGACCTCTCGGTCAGCTTTGAGCTGGTGAGTAACACACGTCTTCGAAAACATCGGAGCACTTTTGCAAATATGTGATGTCTTGATAAATCAAGCAGATATTTGAAGTTTACACAGCTACATTCTCACCTGAAAATATCTTAAAAGTTTATTTTGTCACCCAGAAAGAGTAATAAGATAACCTTTATTAGTCCCACACGTGGGAAATTTGTTTTGTCACAGCAGGAAGTGAACAGTGCAAAAGTTATGAGGCAAAAATTAGAATACAATAAGAATAAATACAGTACACAACTGTACAGAATAGAATAAAATAAAATACTAGATACAGTAGAATAAAATAAAATAAATATACAATAAGATAAAAATAGAATACAAATACAAATACTATATACAACTGAGTAAAAATACAACGATGACAGAAAGGATTATTGCACTTAGTATTATTGCATATGTATGGATGTGTGTGCTTGATCAGTTAAAGTCTCTCTAATATTAAAACAAATTAGCTGCCGCCATTATTGGAGACTGAATTCTGGGATTGGTTGGGCTATGAATGATAGACCTGATTCAAATTTGGGGAAATGAAGGATGCATTTGTCGGCAGCCTTTGAATTGGGACAGCCTTTGTCGCCTGGCTGTGACGTAATCGGCCTTCAAATGTGGCCTCTGAAGGATGCGGCCTAAGAATTGGGACATATCTATTGGACATACCTGCTCAGCAGGACCAACCAAATGCTTGTCAGAAACGGGAGTGTTTTAGGTTTAGTTATATTATGTTGTATTTACTTAGTATTGGTGTTTGTTTTTGTTTCCCCCTACTGTGTGTAACTGATTTGGCTCAACCACTGTGTCTTTGTGCTTAGGTCAGTTTGTGAGTTGTGTCTGCTTTGTTCAATTAAGTTTCTGGAAGTTACTTTTTGAGTAGTTATATTTAGCTGACCTGTTTTATGGGCCCACTAATGAAATTTTGAACTGTGTCTTTTTGAACGTTTTGGGGGGATTAAATTTAAAAAGTACATTTTGAAGACATTTTCCTGTGTCCTCTATACCTTTGCTGCTTTGTCTCTCATAATGTGTATATGTACTGTACTGTATATATGTATATGTACTGTACGTATATACCACAATATATACAATACATAGACATATATAAGGTTAGATCATTCTAACAAGCTTGAAAGTCAATATTTGGTGCGGCCATCTTTATTCTTTAACACACTCTGGACTCTCTTAGTCAGCTTTCTTGTCAAGTAGTCTTCAGGAATAGTTCTCCAGGATTCTTGAAGGACATTCAAAGCTCTTCTTTGGATGTTTCTTCCTTTTGTTCTGTTCTCTGTCAACATGATCCCACACTGCTTCAATAATGTTGAGGTCCAGGCTCTGGGGAGGCCAATCCATGACTGATAGTGTTCCACTGTGTGTTTTTCTATCCAGGTATGATTTTACTGGACTGGGAGTGTGTTTGGGATCATTGTCATGCTGAGAGATGAAGTGGTTGCCAGTCAGATGCTTCATCTGCATTCTGTGTTAATGTGTGTAATTGTGCAGCCCCAAATCATGACAGAGCCTCTACTGTGTCTTACAGATGGCTGTAGACACTCACTGTTGTACGTCTCTCCTGACCTCCTCCATACATGCTGACAATGATTTGAACCCCATATCTGGATTCGTCAGGTCTGCTGTCACTGATTTTTTGTCCAGTTCTTGTGTAATTGTCACTCCTCAGACTTTTCTCCCAGTTTGCCTCTCTTAAAAAAAGCTTCTTAACGTTCACCGCTGCACTGAGACAATTTCTGATGAGGCTTCAGTGAACATTAGATGCATCTCTCAGGTCCTGTGCCAAGTCTTTGCTGAAATTTCTTCAGGACAGGACTTTCAGATACTATTATATAATATATAATAGTATCTATATTATATATAATATAATATGCTGTAGATTGTTTTTAGTCCTCCATTTGTCCAGTTTTCTCAATTTTATAAGGACACACTGCACACCACGCTGATATGCCAAGTTTTTAGCTAATACCTCTTTGGAAATCACCTAGTTGGTACAAAAATATGATTTTATGTCTGTCAAACTGATTCATTTTTTCACAGATTCAGCTAAAGAAAAAACTTTCAATGATTCATAGTTCACTGTTGAGTGGCTTAACAAACAAAAATGTCTGACCCTTTGTTAGCAAAATATCGAGAAATGAGGAGTGACTCAACACTTTTGTGCAATGCAGTATATTGTGCTTACAAAGAAATTCATATCTAGATAGATGGATAGTTGGCTGGTAAAAACTAGCTGCAAACTTTTACCATTATGCAGCCACTCAGATTTTTGTACCTATCTAATTTAATGAATGGTCAGAGCCCCTCAAAAAAGATGACCATTCAAAGCATCCCAGTTGTCTTTTTCTTCAAAGAATGACTTAATTAATTAATTAAAAATGATATTTCGAGGACACCTGCGTCTTTTTTTTACTTTTAGTGCTTTTTAATTAATGCTACCTGATAAGCTGTGCTCCATAGGTGTGTAAAGTCATTAAAACAATGTCACATTGTCAAAAATAACACTGAAGCAAAAAAAAAGAACAAAAAAAAAAACTGGCTATAAAACAATTTTGTCATTGCAGACCACTTCAAAGATTCAATGAGAGGAAGTAATGCTTTTAGATAATAGCTTTTAGAGGTTATAACATGATGAAAGTTGGCTATAAAAGATCAAAGCTTTTAAACTTTCAGTTGATCGAAAGATATTTTTTTATTTTGACTGCCTGTTATCAGTCAGTGTGAGAGCAGCGATTGGACACCCTGTGATGGTAAAATTCATCCGAGCAGAGAAAAGAGACATCTGGTGGGGAAATCAATAAAGGCTCCCACAGAGCGCATACGGGAGCTCGCACACACATTAATACATGCTCATACATAAACACACTTCCAGTATTTGCTTGAGGGAGTGTGTCAGCCACGTGTCTCATGTCCAATACAGGCATTAAGTCTGTCAATAAGAGCCTTTCAAGAATACCAGGGGTTCTACCAACTGACACACAGATGAAATATTTTTCATCTGCACACCCACAAAGACTAACTTCATCTTCATATTTGTCCTCTCACCAGACAAGTGGAGGACATGCACGGGGCTGTTCCATTTAAATCTACATCACCCCACCCCTGCTGCCACAGGTCAGAGAAGGGACGTTAGGTCAACCCTTTTAAGTACTGTATGTGTTCAAAAGGTAATGTCAAACTCCAGAGTTGAATTTTTGACATGGCTCAGTGGTTAGTGCCTCAAAGCAGGTGCATATTCTCCTCATGCCAGTGTAGTCACTTCTCCAGGAGCTCTTGTTTCAGCTGCTAGTCAGCAAAACCTTCTCTGGGCCACGATACTCTGCCAAAAGAGATTTTTGAGTTCAAGGGCTTTACTGTAAACTTTTTCTTAAAATTTACTTTTAAACTAAAATGAAATGCCAAAATTTTAGTAAACAAATAAATACCACTTTTATTTAGTGTTTTATTTACTTATTTAATGCAGTAGCAGGCATTTAAGGCCTTGGGTGAAATGACAAAAGTAGCAACACAGAGCAGGGTGAGAAGCTCAAACAATCACTCGCAATTATTTAAACAATCAAAATAGTTACTGTTTTTTAATGATATTCAAATAATTTTAGCATGAACCTAGCTGGTTATGAATCTTCTACCAAAACATCTACTTTTAAAAACTTAGTCCAAATCTTGTCTCAAAGTGTCAGGATGTAAGAGCATGTCTTTGGCTTTGGTTTGGTTTAGCAGTGCGGACTTTTATATCTCTGCATGTTGTCATTTTTTAAAACACTTGTATAGTTAAAGGAAACTGTTAAACGGGATAACAAAAGAAATGTCAGGCTCCACCCAAAAACTGCAGCTGATAAACAGTGTCTGAAAGTCATCTCCTTACGAAATGCCAGCATAGATCTTATACGGACTTGAGAGGTGCTTCTTGTCCTACAGAAGACCTTCGGAAAAAATCTTGAGGCATGCGGTGCTTGTGGACAAATGCGCATGTGACTGAAGACTAATAATGGGCAGAGTCTCTTAAGCTCAGTATCTGTGCTATGCCATTGTTAAAACCCCAGAGTGGGTGTAGGAATTTCATTTATCAAGACGTGGAAAGAGCTCCTAGAAGACCCCTCTTCAGAAACACACACAAACACTATAAATAACAAAACGAGAGAGCAACTGCTTGAAGTATGAGAGTAAAGTTACAATAATAATAAGAAGAAGAAAAGGTTTTTTTAAGCATAAAGAAAAAAGAAAATCAACCAGCAGAAGAAGATAAAATGAAAATAATGGGCTGTTTGATAACTAGCATTAAAGACGAGCGACAGAGGGGGAGGAATCTCAGGCCTCCCGTACTTGTCTGTCCACACACAGACAGACTACAAATAAGCTTGTGCAGATTCTTTGAACTTGCAGTGGTCAAGGTTCACTGGCAGGTCAGCTGAGGACTGAGGGAACAGAGCATGGAAAATAAAAGAGACACAGACACACACAAAGACACTTGTGGACAGCTGTCAATTGGCAGCTAAGCAAGTCTGAGGTGAAACAATGGGGTCGAAGGAGGACAGCAAAGTTAAAACAAGGTTAAGCTTTCAGGTTGTAAATCACTATGAGACATGGCAAGAGGCTTATGCGGGTTTAGATTATTCACATTCCACCGTCACCAATTATTTTTTCCAATCATTGGTGCAAACAATATAAACTGAAGACAATGAGCAAATTCAGTCTCTAAAACACTGAAATGGACTTTAAAAGCGGAAAGCTTGAGCAGTGCTGGTCAACATGTTGGACACATCTAGTTACTAACAAAGCCCGTTGTATGGCTTTGTTATGTTGCCATACAACAAGGCTTGTTAACTATGTAATAAACAATAAAGTTCAAACAAAACATGATATGTCTGGAAATTTTAGTTTCTTCATTCAACCTTTTGATCCAGGCGTTGCATTCATCATGACGTTATCGCCTGAAACTTTTGCGCCTGAAGTCTTTCCACGTATGCCGACCACTTGCATTGCAGTCCAAGTAATCCCAAACCATTTCACCTGGGGTTAAGTTATAGTGAAGGCCAGGGCACCTCACTCATTCCTAGTCAGGTAAAACTGACTTATGTCTAAATGCCAACACCAACGGGTCAAGTCTCAGTTGGCCAGGTCACTCTTGAAGGAGAGCTTTTTTAATCGCAGTGAGATTTTTACCTGGACAAATAAACTACAGGAAAAAGATGCTATATCTTTAGTGTTCGTAGAACAGGATAATCGTTTAAAAATATAAACCTTGGGCTACCATTCCCACATGCTTACACAAATCCCAGTCCTAATGAGGACAAACATACAATCATTTAGTGGTTTAATATGAGCACAAAACCTACAACAAAAAGCAGATGAAAACCAGCCAAAAGAGACTTTGGAGCAATCGCCACAATGATGGTACTTTAGAAATACAGTGGCTTGGAAAAAGTATTGCATTTTGGCCAAAAAGTTCCATTTTGGTCTCATCTGACCAGAGCACCTTCTTTTTTTTCTTTTTTTTTGGCCACCTGTCCTGTTTGGTTCTTTTGCCATCAGAATTATTGTCTGAAGGTAAGGAGAGAAGCCCAACGGAATTACTTTACCATTGAACCATCCCTGCCTTGCCCTATTGGTCCATTTGATTGACCTTTGTTGTTATTATTTATTTTATTTTATTTTCAGTTGTTACAGACGGGACAGACATAACCGTGGGGAGGGAGGGAAACAAAGACTGCGGGGAAGAGGAATAGTTTGTTTGCTGTGTCCCCCACATGGCTTGTGGCAAACTGCAAACGGGACTTCTTATGGGTTTCTGTTAACAATGGCTTTCTTCTTGCCACTCTTCCATAAAGGCCAACTTTGTTCAGTGCACGACTAATAGTTGTCCTATGGACAGATTCCCCCACCTGAGCTGTAGATCTCTGCAGCTCGTCCAGAGTCACCATGGGCCTCTTGGCTGCATTTCTGATCAGCGCTCTCCTTGTTCGGCCTGTGAGTTTAGGTGGACGGCCTTGTCTTGGTAGGTTTACAGTTGTACCATACTCCTTCCATTTCTGAATGATCGCTTGGACAGTGCTCCGTGGGATGTTCAAGGCTTGGGAAATATTTTTGTAGCTTAAACCTGCTTTAAATTTCTCAATAACTTTATCCCTGACCTGTCTGGTGTGTTCTTTGGACTTCATGTATGATTTTCGTTCCACTTCTCAAGTGTACACCACTTTGTGTTGGTCTTTCACGTGGAACTCCAATAAAATTGATTCATGTTTGTGGCTGTAATGTGACAAAATGTGGAAAAGTTCAAGGGGGGCCGAATACTTTTGCAAGCCACTGTATCCACAGATAGAAATGATGGCTACAGAGTTACACTGACTGCTCATTACTGTTTCTGTTACCTGCTAAAGTTCAGGCTCTGACTGCAGGCTCAGCTTTAACAGCACAATGGATTCTTCGCTAATCATGTATTAGCATGTTTGTGCAGATTCTTGCAAATAGCCAAAGTTGTGTTTGTTTTTGTCTTGCCCTGTTTTTGTTGCAGTTTACCACCATCTCCTTGCCCTTTCTTACAATAAAGATAAAGGTAATGTCCCTATCTTCACTCTATAAAAGTTTTAGGTTGCTCCACCAATTTCCTCCTTGCTGAATCAGCTGAATGCAGCGCAAAGATGCAGGGAGAAAAGGGTAAGTTTGATGTTTTTTTCTGCAGATAACTGAAGAACCATTGTAATGCAAGTACAGACATAATTGCAGTTACAATTATGTCTGTACTTGCATTACAATGGTTCTTCAGTTATATATAATATAATTATATGTAATATAATTACTGAATTCAGTACAGTAAGATGTTGTAATACTGCTTTAAAATGTAATATAATTGCAATAATGTGTTATTTTGGAACTTATAACATCTTATTGAAAAATGTAATATATGTTAGTGAAAAATGCATTGTAATTACATGTTACGTTTAATCTGTTATTGTGAATACAGATTTCAATAACAAGCTAATTTACTGTGTTATTGAAAAATGTACTGTAATTGCAATAACACATTACTTTGAAATGTGTTATAACCAACACTGGTGGGGACAGATGCATCAATGGCTAGCATACAATCGCACCATTTTATTGATGTGCACTACTTTAGCAAGCCAATGCTCTCTGTTCAGTACCTGTGGAGCCTGGTTATCAATTTGGACTCTGCAATATTTTTTTTATGTAACTTGAATTTACTTATGTAGAAGGCATTGTTGAGCAGAAGACATGAAACAGCTCTTCATATTTTTAATGTCACCTTTTTTTTCCCCAGTGTCTCACAAATATGCAGCAGTATTTAAGACTACGCAGAATTCTTCATAATTTCTGGGTAAAAGAGACATTCGTGGAGCATTAGTGGTTGTGAAGAGAATTCTCAGAAATGCACAAATGCACAACTCAATAACGCCACTACAACTCTTTACTTCACTGCAAAGGTCTCAACACAGGATTTTTCTCTGCTTCTTTGGTTTGGATCAGTTTGAAAATCCGGCACTTAAAGGAGGATTAGAAAAGCTGTCCACAATAGAAACAAGTCCAGGCCTCTGTATCAAGATACTTTCGTAAACCTCATACAAACGTGACAACTTTAAAACCAGCTTTTAAGAACTGTCTGGAGGTGCCACAAAAATGGTATCATAGCATAATAATCCAGGCATTTTAACAATATTTGTAATATGTACAATATTTTTTCTGCCACTTTAAAACAAGTTAATTACAAAATCCAACGACCACAAAAAACAATACAAACTGTCCTTTGAAATGAAAACAAACATCAATCAATTAAACAACATAAATATAAGTGCCAAGGATTTTTTCTTTTGTCTGTTTGCTTTTTTTTACTCTAAGCCTCTTACAGTGCCAGGGCACTTTTCTGTATAATTCAGCAGGACACGCTGATGCATATTGCCATGTAATACTCTTACTGCTCCCTGCCTTTTCTTGGCAGTCCATATGAGATAAAGTGAACACAGACCAGAGTCCGGCACTACAACAGCGACAGAACAGACAAGCCAAAGGTATTGTTTTTGTCAAACAAGCTGAACCTTTGACAAGGATAACAGAGACAAACATATGATGGAAATAAAGAGTTATTAAATTACTGGAAGATTACATTGCATCAGCCTTAACGATCACTATTCTACTAAAGTAGAGCACAGCAAAGAGAGTGTTATTGTGTTTTGTTTTCTTTTTTGTGGTCATTTCATTTAACTCATTCAGATATTTTTACACATTATGCCAAAATGCACCAACATTTGCAGCGTTTATCTTTCTCTGATAAAACTTCCCCCACAAAACAACTTAAGTTAGCTCCAAGTGGGCACACATCTGTGATCAAATTATGGTGCTAATAGAAAATAAAAGTAGAGCAGTGTTTTATTATAATCTCAAACTCTACAGATGATCTTTCTCTGAACCTTACCTCAGCTGATCTACTCCTAAATTCACTGTGATAGATTGGCTGTTTTTTACAGCCAATCTAAGTGACAAAGGCACCACCCCTTTGTGTTGAGGGTGTTTTATTATCATTATTATTAATATTATGATAACAGTAAGAACATGTCTAATTCTGCCAAAAACTCTTGCGGTAGCAACAACTCTGGCCTGACAGCTATATCAGATATATTTCTGTCAGGTACAAAATTGAAATCCTTACTAAAAACAAAATCAACAAGCTCTCAGAAAGCTTAAACCTCCACCAGGCAGCTCATTCTCTTTCTCTTTACAACACGTTCTTTAAAGATGTAACACATTTTTGATTCAACTTGAAAGAAAGGCAGGTGTGAAATCTAAAAGTGAGGTCAGAGGTCAAATGTGACTTGATTTTTAGATGCAAACTATATTGTGATCATCACAAAACCCACATGCCAATATCATTTCCTTTTTACCAATACAAAAAATGTAGTGTAGTTTTAAAGATAAAATACATTTTATGAAAATTTGACCTTATTTGGCCCCATCTATCATTCCCTATATGCCTAAATGTTGTCAGTACAAACACTGGCAGTAAGAAATATAGTTTTAAATGAGTTTCAAAACTTTTTGAGCTATTGTGTTTACAGACAGGATGACACGGACGCAAGCAAATGCTACCAAAGACATGACCTCCTTGGAGGAGCTAATAAAACAGAACTAAAAATGCACTGAAGCCACAGCAACTTTTAACACACAGCACAGCAGCTCAACTCTAGTCACTCACCAGACTAGTTAACCTAGTAAAGGACCGAGGTACTGACCACAAAGACACGGGTGGACCAAGTCTTCATTAAGACCAGGGTAACTGGTGTCTTTAAGGGCATAAATACATGATGTGCTTCCATGTGGTCTTTGACCATGGGATGATTTGTGTTACCAATGTAAACAGTATACCTATATTACCACCACCCTATCCTTCGGTCTCCTTCTAGAGAGACCTACATAGACACAAACACTGCATTCAAGTCAACATTTTGAATAAGCAGTGTTAAAATATATGAAGCTTGTGATAGAATCGACTTTATCGTTAAACTCATCTATACAGTTTCAGTTTCTTGACAGTTAACACGTAAAAGTTGCCTTAAGGGCAGCAAAGCCAAGTTTCAGGTTTAACATTGGTATGGTAACTTGTGACAAGTGTTTCTTGATTGTAAAAATCTCCTGTTACTCACAATAATGTCACTATTTCTCTTCATGATGTTTTTGATCAGGACTATCTGCTGTAGTGTGTGACCAACTAATGTTTGCTCTGATTATTGTACGTTTCATGTTTACCTTACAACATAAAGTTAATAAGCAGTGTACAGATACAACAGATGATGTACTACTATAGTGTAGTAACACAACGAGTTCTATATTGCAGAAAGCCGCTAAATAAAACACTTTTCTAGTACAAAGACAGACCAAATTCCAGAGACGCTCAAAATAAGACCGCATGCCAGGAATTAACAAAAAAACTGTTTCATAAATTTAATCTGAGTTTTAGCATTTGGTGACTTAAGGACATAATCTCCCCAGAGACTGCATACTCATCCTCTTGCAAATCCGACTTTTCCTCAAACGTACCCCCTCTTCTCCCCGCCATCTTTGGACCACGAGCTTACACACAACGCACACGCAAAAATTGTTTCCATTTGCTTCATCAGAGTTCAGCGCTGCTCCTGTTGGTCCCTGTTAACCAGAATGTACTGTTACAAGCGTCAGCACTCTTGGATTTTTTTGAAGATGAAGAAGTTTAACTGGTGTCATTTCAATAAATCATCCAGCTGTGTCTGTGCAACCGCAGCTGTGTGTGCGCGTGCATATTATTTGGCCTTTTCTTTTATGATTTTCTGCAAATTTTGGATAAACATTCATCAGGAATTTGAGAAACTTTACTAATATTGCATTGAGATAAATGAGAAGTTTTTTTAAATGTGCAAAATTGGAGCCAACCCAAAAAGTGAAATCCACTAAATATTAGGGGGCACAGTGGTTAGCTCAGATAGCCGCACACACTGCAGCAGATAGAGCTATTACAAGTCTCCTTTGCTCTCCAGGTAGTTGAAGGAAGAGGGCAGTAACACAAACTGACAAACAAGATGGCTACCGCATGCCTTCCTGATGGGAGCCTAAATTGAGTGGACGCAGGTCTCAGATAACCCCGGCCGTGTGTTACCAGCGAAAGATTTTAAGAAGACGCGCCGAGACGATATTCAGTGATTGAATGCAGTCCTGCCACACCCCCCACCCCAGACACCGGCTTGTCATTATAACACAGTTTCTCCTTGAGAACTAAATCTACTTATGATTGTTTTTTTATATTTCTTTTTCATATATTCCTTATTGTTTTCTTTAATTCAGAACGACAATCTGGACATCGTAATCCATCATGGATTTAACAATTTCCCCATACGCTCCGCTGCCCCTCCTAGAGCCAAATAATCGTAATGATTTAGGACTTCGGGTATGACTCGAGGGGGACAGAAAGGAAAGAGAGATAAAAAAGAAAAAGAGAAAGCAAACCAAAAAAAAAGAGTGGAAAAAGAAAAAGATGATGTTCTAAAAGTGACATTATGACAAAGAGAGAATAGAGATAAAGAGTGGGGGAGGGACAAGTTCGACAAAGTCTCTTAGTAATCAAGCAAGAAGTAAAACAAGGTTGTGATATTCATAAATGGGGCCCGAGCTGTGTACCCACCACCACATCCTCACCCCCACCCTTTCCCTTTGGCCTTGATAGTATTAGAAAAATGAAAACCAAATCTTTAGATTAGAAAGATTGGAAAAATTGAATTACAGTGGTTGCATGGGGGCCGGATGGATGAGCAGAGCCAAATCTTCATCTCGGATGGAGCAGGAGAGGAGGGGGGTTGGGGGGGTGAAAATGATGAAAAATGAAATAGGGTATATCTGGAGAGGTGGGCGAGGAGCGATGGGGAGGCGGTGGGGGAGGGAGAAATAAGAATTTGGGGTCATCACCTATTTGGTTCGACCAGCTTTTCTTTCAATCTCAAATCCGGCAATCAGTTTAAGCTTTGACCAGATTGTAGAGCAGAGAGACGGGACGAAGGCAGCAGGGCGGCCTCACATTACCTACGAGAGCAGATTTAATGTTTCTGAAGGCAGCGATGATATTTTCCACATGTTAGCATCAAGAATCGCCGCTGTCTGCAAAAAATCTTAACATCTATCATCTAACTTCAGCTGTTTTTACCGAATAACCCATTGACGTTTTTTTAAGTCCATATAACTTTTTTCTAAAGATGATTTTTTTTAATACGCATTCCTCTTCTGGTTCAATCCTCTCAAATCTGAGGAATTGCTGCTTTCTCCTGTCATAATTGGCAGAAAACAGAACATTAGCTGCAGGCTGTGAGGCATCTATTCAAAGTGGAAGAAACTCGTTCATGTGAAGGCCAGTAACCTAACACGTCCGGCAGCTTTAAACCAAATCCTGTTTCCTAAACAGCAGCACACTCTAGAGGTTGAACCGGCAGGTTGCATGCATCTACAAATAGCACCCATTGAAATTAATTCAGTAGTATTAAAAGGTTGCACTGCAGGCGTGTCAAACATAAGGCCCAAGGGCCAAAAGAGGGGCCCAGGAAAGCTTCAAATCCGGCCCACTGGACGACATTGGAAAATATTTAGAAGAAGTGCATAAATTTTGAACTTAAGTTTATTTTAATACATTTTACAGCTTTTCCTGCTGGCACAGACCTCTTTCACCATTCATACTTCAAAGTAATTAAACAGTTAAACAACAGAAAAGTTCCTGTTTTTTCCATTATCTAGTATAGAAATATCAAGTATTTTGTTTGTTTGATTGTTTTTTTGTTTTGTTTTTTTTATAGAGGGAAAAAAAACCTGGAAATTAATGTGAAATGAGTTTTACATAGTGCACAACATTTTTATAAATTGATAATTTAGGTAACATTTCTGTTTCTGTGCAAACATTTATGTTGTTCAAGTGAAAGACGAGTATCAGGGGCAAGTCCTAGGCCACAAGATGTCACTGTAGACTACAGACCGGTGGATCTTAATGTTCGACAACCCCTTTGGCACTAGGTTTCTCCATTTGGGTTTATTGAGTTGTGCTTTGTTCTGCAGGCCCTAAATGGGCTATAAATGCTTCCACCTTCCTGCAGACACCAGCCCTCCTACACTGACTAGTTTATCAGTTTTACAGCGAGGTTTCTTTCACATTGTATTCCATAATTTCTGTCACAGGGCCTGCGTGCTTTGCACAGTTTTGTTTTCTCCCCATTTTTGGTCACAGTCTATGAGCCCAGCTGTGATACACACAACTGAAGGCCACACAATGTACTGTAAATACACACGGTGCAAACTCCTATTGTAAATACTTGCAATGTGCCTGTTTGGAAGATGGTGGTTGCTATTGATAATTCATTTATTTCTTCCTTTCATTCAGTCATTTCAGTGTTGTTTTGTAGTTTTAAACATGAGTGAGGAGGCTGTTGTATATTCAGAGGCCCGCTTTATTTGCTAAAAACTAAATTATGATGGAACACAAACTGTGGATAAATCAAATGTAGAGTAAATAAATGTTTCCAATGGCCAGGACTGGATTGCAGGGAGCGCTTTGATAACCTTGACTAACAGAGCGTTACTGAATCACCACTGAAGAACATAAAGATGCAATTTGACCTCCAAAAACAAATACGCAGATTCATTCAATGGAAATACGCACAGAGAAAACGATAGGACTCGGAGTTGGGAGTGAGGATGTTTGAAAACGAATCAGCTGAAATTATAACGGAGTCACAGCATCACCCTGCCTAAGACACAGAGGTGCTAGGTTGAATGTCAGACATATTAACACAGGTTATTTTATGCCCAACAGACTCTGTCTAGTCCACAGTGCTTCACATGAGTTGTTTCATTCCATCTCGCAATATTGATTTTAGGGACAGAAAGCATCTTTATTTAGTAGCAGTAATCTGTAGACAACCTGAAACCTGATGTTTCATGCTGATGTCAGCATTGTTAATATGTAAATCTGTAAAGTCATATAATGTTGCATATAATATATATTTTAAAGACCTCAAAAAAGAAAGTGTGCATGCCCCCCAATGGAAACTAAAGCTTTTTCGCTTTTTCCTAATTTATGTGTCCCTGACCTTTGACCTATGACCTTGAAACATTACATACTACAATGGTGTCATTTATTATCTTTATCCATATGATCAGAGCTGAACTGGCTGAAACCTTTGGCTTGAGATTTAAAGATATATTCATGGACTGTGTGACTTTGCAAACTTCATGGCGTCGTTGTGACGTTATGGATGTTGTATTGAAAAAGTGTGTTGTACAGCTCTCTCTGTGCTCTCTCATATGATATATCACACTTGAAAAAAATTGTTTTCAAACTCTGATTCATTTTCTCCCTTTGATGTGATCGGTTTGTGCAGGTGTGAACACAGTAATAACACTTCAGTGTGGGCCAAAACGACCACACCGAGATTCAATTTAACCCAACTACCATGTGTGTGTTGCAAGTTCGAGCTAAACGCCTTCCTGTACCCATATATGCTTTGCACTCTGGGATATGGCAGGGTCCTACAGAGGAGCAAACAAAGGTCAACGCTGGCATGCAACAAGCTGCGAAATCAATGTAAAATTCTCCAGTACATTCTTCCTGGATCTACTTTCCCCAGACACATGTGACCAGAGACCAGCGTAATCAAACTATAGGTATGAAAACACTGTTAGGCATCAGAGTCAAAAATCACAGTCCATAAACAACAATGGCATCCAACAAAGCCTTCAAACTAAAAATAAGGTTATGTGCTGACATGTTATTTTAAATATTCACAGCTGAGGGAATAAAACGACTGTTTTTCAAGTCAAGGGAACTCTGTAACACCAGTCTGATAGTAACAGCTGTATGATCTCACTGGCTTTCCTAATGAATGGCCTGATGTGCAACCCTTACACTGATGTTTGAACTGAACCTGTTGTCTTCATGGCCTGTGTGATAATCTGACAGAGTTTCCTGTGTGTAAGTGTGAGACCCAGAATGAAATACTGAAGGCCAACAGATTCAGTGAGTGACTTAAATCGCCTTTACTTAAGTTAAAACTCCTGAGCTTCCTCAGCAGGTGGAAGTTTTCTTCTACAACACACACATGGCCTCATTTCAACAAACCCTCTTGATTCCTGAAATTCTGCACTGTTTAAAACATGCACAACTACAGTGCAAGTATGCAGTTTCACGTTTCAACTTGCAGTTCCCAAAGTCATCCACCATGTGTCCCCACAGACCGATTATTATTTTACTAAGGCGCCATGCTCAGCTGCAGTGTTTTTTACAGTACGTGCATTTGTCGTTACATAACACGATTACTGTATTACCCTTTTAATTTATTAATCCCTATATGTTAAGATGGGGCATCAACCTCTTAGTCGAGGTACTGTGATGGTGAAAGCAGCGGTCATCTGTTTGACTTTCTGGGATTTGTTTAATTGTGCAAAAATGTAAACGGATTAAGTTACTTGTAATCACATTACAGTGCTGCTGTTACATCTGCAATATCTGATGGACAGAGACAGAGATAGGATTAAATCTATGGGCCACCAGGGGCCCTCAGTGGTCTGCAGTGATCTGTTTTTCTGCAGCTGCCAGCCAACAGCTCAGTCCTGTTTTCCACAGGATGCAAAAAGCTATTTCTGTATTTTGTCACGCAATTCCTGCAGCTATGCTGAGCGGCTGCTTGAATGGCCGCACGCGCAGTTTCCAGCCAGCAGCGCCTGCTGAAAACCATCGAGCAGCTGATTAATGCCTGTTGACTTGCGAGGATTATTGAGTGACAGGAAAATGAATGAAAAAATTTGCAGGATTCAATTAAGCATGACAGCTCCAACAACAACACGTCTGGTTGGCTATTTCCAATTATGTCTACTGCTTTCATTGACTGCCTTCATTCGGCGTCTGTTTTGCTTTATTATTATGCTGTTGTTGATTTTTTTTTTTTTACAGATTTGAAACGAGGAAAAAAATGTTTAAAAAGTGCAACATTAAAGCAGACAGCAGGTGGAACAGGCAGGGACAGTGACAGATTGAGAAAGCTCAATCCTCGCAAAAAGCTTATGTAATCGAGTGTGCAGGGGCCCCCAGGGGCCGTACCGGCACACGCAATATGGCTCGGCCTAGAATGAAGCAGCAAAGGCAGGGAAAAATCTCCATGTATTTGTGCTTTTGCATGGATTTAAACCAGCAACCTCACAGCTAACAGTGTTGTGATGCTGTCTGCTTTCATCCGCTCCACCCTTCACGCTGATTTATTACAGTTTTCGTAAGAACATATAAATTATTCTTTCCCTACAGGGCATGGAAATGTAAACCCGGATTAACCGTCATTAATCAAATGTACTTTTTTTTTTAAATCCTGCAAAATGAATTACGCTCTCATATTTTTGTAAGAGATGCAGACAGAGAAACAAAGAGATAAAGGGAAAGAGCCACGACTCGCATTAGATATGCATGATGAATCGCACTGTGCTACTTGGAATTAAAATAACCATCTGAAATAAATATTTCAATAACGTGAACTTAAGAACAAAAAAACTAGCAGAGCTAAATGTCTGCTGTACATCCTGGACAGTCTGCAGCCTGTGTTAATGTCTCACATCCATATAACAGAAACCAGGAGAACAGATCTGACAAATAAGGAAAAGCAGGACAATCAGAAATGGATCACATAGCCAAGAAGACAAGTTTAGAAAAAAGATCTAAAAAAAAAAAATGTGTGTGTTTCTTTTTTTATAACTATCATTTTTACACCACTTGTGTTTATATAGCATGATTGTGTGTCATTACCATCGCCTGTAGTTTGTGCTTTGTCCTGATTTTCATCCCTCTGTGCTCTTCTTTCTGTTATCATTCACCACCAACCGGCCGAAGCAGATGGCTGGCTGCTCCTCCCTGAGCCTGCTTTCTTCTCTTCTGAGTTTTTTTTCTCGCCGCTGTTGCCAAGTCATTTAGATCACTGGGTGTTTAACATTAACGTTGCTAGGACTTGACCCTATGAGTGTCTCGGATGAGCATGGCTGTGTTTCGCTGCTATATAAAAAAGACCTGTCTGATTTAATTAACAAATTAGCTCAATGTGTTTTAAACATGCCATCCAGCTTGATTATGGTCCAAATAACAGTCAATTTAATGTATTTTTAAATTAATACCACATCATTTACTGTGTTTGTACATTTCTGAGGGAATATTCGGACATCAGAGTGTGTCTGTTCTTAGCACTGTGGCACCAAAACAGACACATCATAAATCCAAAGGCTGTTTTGAGCGCTCTGCAATTATGATGTTAACAGTAATTAATGGCATTACACTAAGCTGCTAAGCTGAAAGCTCCTGCCAGTCTACAGAGCTCGTGAAATTAGAGCTGCAGCAATAAAATTAGTCAAAAGAACATTAAGGAGTACATTTTTAATTGTATCAAATGAAAATATTTTAAAAGTCTTGGAAGAGAAAGAAAAAACAGCAATTCGCCAATAATAATCAATATTATATGATAGAGCTCGACTGATATAGGATTTTTAAGACCGAAAACTGATACCGATAATTGGTGACTTAAAAATCCAATATTTTGGCTGATATTTCTTTTCTTTCAAACAAATGAAAAATGAATAACAGATTTTACGTGCAGCTATTTATGAGTCCTAACAAAATAAAACAACAGTAGAGTTTAAAGATAATCTTGTTTGATGTCAACAAGCCACAGATTACTCACTAACACTGACACTGCACAGATCACTTGTGTTTGTGGCGTCCCAAACAAATGTTGCCAACATGGAAGTTGAAGAGTGCCATCTGGTGGACAAACTATGTAACATCAGCATTCTTTCCTTGTTTTATTTATGTTAATTCATTGGTATCAGAATTTAATATACATATACTGTCTCCATAGGCTAAAGTTCAATTGTATTTGCTGATATTGATATTGATAAACAGGAGCTTTGTTAGTGCGGCGAGGCTGTAAAAGTCAAGCAACAGAAATCCCATCATGGATGAAATATGTTGGACACAGAAGTCCAAATACAGCAACCATGCTAAATACTTCTATCAAGTTTAGGTCAAAACTACAACAATCGGGGTCTGTGATACATTTCAGACCATATTGATCAACACAAATTAATTTCAGATGATCGGAATAGCGAGATGCTTCACAGTTACTCTTAATAATCTACCAACTCTATTCCACGATCACCTCTCAGCCCAAAGCCATTTAAACTGTGTGCACTGCTCCTTTATTTGGTTGGCGAAACAAAGGATCTTTTCTCCCGTTGGCACCACTGAGCTCATACATGCACGCTCAAGCACTTTGTATTTTCCACATGTTTCCACAGTCAGTAGTGAGTTTAGGAGAGAGTGTGAGAAAGAAACAGAGCGAAGAGGCAAGGCAGAGCGAGGCTGTGTGTGTGTGTTGGAGGGTCTGACCAACTGTGGTCTGTGGGAGATTGCATAACACGATTAGACTGCAGGAATCTGAGAAAGAAGTCCTATTGTTTCTAACCATGTGAGTGAGAGCAAGAGAGAGAGAGACTGCTGTTCAAATCCATGTGACAAAAGGTCAGAGTTCAAACACAAAGGAATGACAACACGAAGCCTGAGGCATCGCATTTCTCAACATCAATTTACTTTTCTCTGCAGCTCTGTCGCTATGCCTTCTTTTCCTCAGGAGATTATATTGATAAAATGACAAAACACACTCCAAAATGTCACAACACAAGTATTATTATACAGACTACATAACTAGCAGCCTGAATGTGACGTTAATTGCATTGTTACTTATGAAATGCACCTGCTGAAATTGAAAAATAAAACTCTAAATAATCTCCAGTGAGACATAACTGAAAATGAGGCATTCAATTCAATTTTATTTATATAGCACCACATCACAATAACAGTCACCTCAGGTGCTTTATATTGTAAGGTAAAGACCCTGCAAGAAAACAGAGAAAACAGAGAAACCCAACAATCTTTGAACAAGCACTCTGGCGACAGTGAGAAGGAAAAACTCCCTTTTGACAGGAAGAAAGTTCTGGCAGAACAAACTCAGGAACGGGGCTCATCTGATGCAACGGGTTGGGCTTAACAGCATAAAACAAATTTAAATGACTGTTTACCAAGACTGACTGATGATTTGCCAAGATGACTGTTTACCTGTTAAACAAATTCCCCACAATCCCGCTTGCTTCATGCCGTTTCTTTTCTTTCTTTCTTTTTAAACAAATTCGTACTGTTTACTTCTAATAGTCAAAAAGCTCTGATTTCCCACAAACTCCACTCATCTAAAAGGAACCCCTGCCGCTAAAACTTGCCTCAATATCAGGCTTAAAGATGCAACACTGTGAGCTCGAGTGTGCTTCAGACCCTCAAGACCCTGCTGCGAGTGTTTAAGCATTTACTCTGTTCACTGGTCTTTCTATAGTCCAGAAAAATAGGTGAATTTAACTAAAATGTTATCATTGTGTTACCCATGTAGCAGTCGGACACAGTCACTTATAGTACGACATAAATAACCTGATTTAAGGGTGAAAGCATGAATTCGGGTACGGATTAGGTAAGCAGTGTTCATGTAAAAGAAATAACGGAAATAAACTATGTGTATGTGTCTGTGTGTGTAGTCTTGGCTTCCTGCTGCTCTTAACCTAAAAGCAGCAGGTTCAGCCCCCCTTTGTCTATTAATAATTAAACTTTAATGGCCTATATAGCCTGAGAGGCTGAAAAGCTGCAAAGGAAACACCAGGGGATTTACACTGCACTGCACAAAGGTAGATAAAAGAGGGCCATGAGGTGACAAAGAGGAGTGATGATAAATTAAGGAGAAGACGAGCTATAAAAACACAAAACACAGTACCTTCTGGCATTTCTTATTCCAAACTAGGGCCGCAACGATTCGTCGACATGATCAATAAAATCGACTGTAAAAATCTGGAATTTTATTGTCGATGTGTCACGAATACGTGTTTTTGTAACTGCAATACACTACTGGAAGCTGTGGGGGCAGTGTTGCCTAATTGTCTGCCAAGAGTGCAGACCAATGACTGTAGAAAACAGTCATTGGTGCAGACAAAGAACGTAGCACGAACTGCTGATGCCTTCTTTATGTTAATGTTTGTACATTAATGTTTATGTTAGCTTAGCTGTCACAAACTTGCCAGGATGATGCTAGCTTAGCTTTAGTTAATGAGTGAAATGGAAACCATTAAACTGGAGTAGCCATAATGTCTCCTAGTTTTTTGTTTTTTCTTCTTCTCACATTAATATTAGCGTTTATTCTGAATAGTAAACCGCTTCCAACTAACGTGAGTCCATATCAATAATTAATTCTATAAAACCAGTTAAAAAGTTTAATTGGGATTAAATGCTACACCAACTGAGGAACTATGATATACAACCAAATTTGTGATTAGATATGGTCTTTTCTAATTCAGTTTTGTTCTGTTTTACTAGTACTAAGCACAGGCATATAGGTGAGTTTGTCATGTAAAGATGCTCATGCACATCCCAAACGGCTGAAGTCATGACAGAGAGGATCATGGTTATCAGGAGCTGGGAACATCATCTCAAAGATGAGAGCAAGCCTCACTCCAGAGCATGTCCACTGCAATCATGAATTTATGAACTGAATCATCTGTAAACTGTGGAAACTTGTTATTTTGGACTGGAAAGTAAAATATTTTTGGTTTTAATTTGAAGCTTTATTTGAACTTATGGACACTACATCCCACCTCAAGCTCTGCAGCGGCTTCTTCTTCCTCTATTACATTTTGCTTGCCTTGTCAAACAGAGTGAATTAAAAGATGATGGTGGTTGTACAAGTACTTAGCTGGTGAGACCACAGGGTCTTTTTGCTGGCGGTCGATCTTAGCGCAAAGATATCCTGCAGTGTTTTCTGCACGCAATCCCTCCCCAGGGCAGCAAAAGCCTGACAGCAAATATCCATCTCCAGAACAAGACTAGTGTCAGTCTGAAGCTACGGAGAATTCTTTTATCCTCGCGGTGTCATCAAACCACACCATTAAACTCATGTTGAAAATAAATGATACACAGCCGAGAAAACTATATCACAACCTTTCAAACCACAGAATTTTAAATCTGCGTCCACACTGGAAGTGATTCGCCTGTCACACATGACTTCGCTTGCCTAAGGCATCCTTTAATGCAGGGCTGTTAAACATAAGGCCCGAGGGCCAGATTGAGCCCCTTGAAGACTTCAATATGGTTCTACCGGATGGCTTTGGAAAATGTGAAAGAGGGCATAATAGAGTTTGGATTTTAACTCTATTTTTTTTAACAGGTTTTAAAGTATTTCCTACTGATAAAGGACCTAAGAAAACATCTATGTGGAAAGTTTAATATATTGTGTTTTAGAAGCGTTGAAAATTCAAATCCTACTCTCACGTTGATTTACCTCTTCTGATCCATGAAACTACTTATTTATTTTACTTATTTCATTAAATAAAGAGCAGATTAAAGTATGCTAATCAACTTAAAATTAATGCACTCAACCCCTACTTCCTGTAAATTGAAAATGAACTATTACCACTGGCTTTGATGCATAAAGCTCAATAAATTGCATTTAAATCGAGACAATTAACAATCAAATTGTAGTTTTATTCCATTTCAGCCTGACTCAGGTTTGGCATCATGTGACTTCATGTTGGTGCAGATGCACAGCATTTTCTTTGCAGCTCAGCAGCAGCTGCTCTGTCTTACCACAGCTATAAAGCCAGACAGGGCGAGGCCGTGCTCTAATTTATGATTTCATCAATATGCTCCATCTGAAAGATGGAGACGTTGCTTGCAGCAATGCAGCATTATCTTCGACATATCTTTGGTTTCACTCGATCTCGTGACAACAGACGCAGTCTAGGGAAGAAGAAGAAGAAGATAAGGTGTTTGTATGCAAAAAAAAAAGACTGAACTGTTTGATAGCCATAGCAATCAGTTTCTCCTGCTAGCATGAAAACTATGTAGTAGTGCTTACTCTTAAAAAGCAAAAACCAAGCTTCAGTTTTTTTCATTCAGACTAAAATAATAAGTGTACACATTTAAATATTAAAGCTTATTGCTGGTTTTATAAAAATCCACTGCAGAATAACCTAACTAAACCCTGTTCATGCATTCAAAGTCCCGATGAGAAATTCATCAATAATTTGGATCTCATTGATGAAATCAGAGCTGCTTTGTAAGCGCTAAGTCTGCTAGTATTAATCTGAGCTCATGTTCCTCACAGACATGCCAACAAAATCTTAGTGAGAGTGAGTGGATGTTTTTCTTCTTCCTCTTCTCTTTCCTTTTATTGCTGGGTATCCTGCTTCGACATCAGCCAGTAAATGGATTACATTTGGAAGGCAACAGCTAGACAGCTCTTGTGGGCAGGGCTTCCCAATGCACCACTATCCACACACACACAGACACACACACACACACACACACACACACACACACACACACACACACACACACACACACACACACACACACACACTGCAGCAACAAAGCAATCGACAGTTTAGGAGTTTTCCTGCTGATGACGGACTTTTGTTCCTCTTCGTAATCAACCCCTCCACTCCTCCCTGCTCTGTCACTCCCTCCTCTCCTCTCCTGTCACTAATGGCTCGACCAACGCGACACACCCACACACACACAGATATTGTACTATTATACTGTATACTGCACCTTCTGTTCTCCTGCTTTCCCTAACTTTTAAGCACAAATGACGTACTAAAATAAATACCTAACTATTTCCAATTAGCAATCTCTAAAATGTTCCATTTAATAAATGTGTAAAGGCGCTTTCAGCAAATAAGAAAAAGTACAACGTTTATGTGTTTCAACAACGACAGATCTATAGCTCTAACGTCTCTAGTCATACAGTGTTTCGAGTGGATAGCTTCTTAGCACATCAGAAAATGTCTACTCCTCGCCCTCGAGCTTGCTCACAGAGCAAATTGCTCCACTTTGGGTGCCATCACCATCACCATCCACAGAGCCATCTGGGGAACAGAAAGAACTACATGAGGATGCTCTTTGTGGACAACAGCTCAGCCTTCAACACTATAATCCCAGACATCCTCACCACCAAACTGCTACAGCTCCACATCCCACCTGCTCCTGGATCAAAGATTTCCTCACCAACTGGCCTCAATCAGTCCAACTCAGCCCCCACCTCTCCCCTCCACTGTCACTCAGCACCAGACCCCCACATGGCTGCGTTCTCAACCCCCTACTGTACGCCCTGTCCACCAACCCACCCAACCAACGTCGTCGTCAAATATGCTGATGACACCACCGTGGTTGGGCTCATCAGAGGTAGAGAATTTGTCCCACTAGTGCTCAGAAAATAACCTGAAGCTGAACATCCTTAAAACAACTCCTCATGGACTTCAGGAGACACAGACAGGTCCACTACCCTCTCATTAAAAATAGAGAACAGGTGGAATCTTCCTTCTGTTTTATATCTTTGAAAAGTATCTAGATCAAAATCTGGTGGCACTTTCTGTGTTCACAGTTTCATCAATTTTGATAAGATCTCCAACACTACTGGCCGAAATGCAGCTCAAACCATGACAGAGCCTCCACCGTGCTTTACAGATATCTATAGACACTTATTGTTGTCACTGATTTTCAGTCCAGTTCTTGTGTAACTTGGCATATCTCGGCCTTTTCTTCCTGTTTCCCTTCCTTTAGAATGACCTGAACTCCTCTTCCTTATGTAATCTTGCCCTATGAAAGCATGCTCCGGGGCATCCCCTAGTTACTATATAATACAAAAACCTTATAAGCTGTAGTGAGTTCTAATGCATTCTTTGGTTTTTATGTTTTCTATGAGAAAAAACAAAAAGTTACTTACATAAGACAAGTTTTAAAAAAAAACTGAGTCTGAGAGCTGCGGCTTAATGTAAAAGCTACTGAGACACAACCCTCAAGTAGTTTGGCTGGAAGACGATCTCTTCAAAGTATAAAAACTTTTGATTAAGTTTTAGCACACTCACTGTTGATGGCAGCGTTCCTCATTTAAATGCCCATAAAACTAGCCTAATGGATCACTGCCTTACAGCTACTATGCTACACTGCTCAGTCTGTCTCTGCATCTGCTCGCCTCCGGGGAAATTTCCTCCACTGCAGGCAGACGCGGGGGGGAAGACACACCCATATAACATAATACCCTGCAGTACAGAGATGGTGGTGGGGGCGGAGAAAGAGTGAGACAGGGTCTGCATGAGAGAGTGTGAACAAGTGAATGATAAAAGTGTCAGCTTGAGTGAGTGAAATAATGCCAAAACAGTAATTACATGCAGGAATATGAGGAGAGAATTACAGATTGCAAAGAGCGATGAGGAGGAGGAGGTATAAAGCAGATGAAGGATGGAGGGATTATTCAGAGAATTGATTTTATCAGTAAAACACCCCGACTGCCGATTAGACTCTTGCTGGGGAGGGTTTGAGTTTCTGAACGCTCATACATGTTTCTCTCAACGTGACCACAACAAATAATGAATGCATAATGCATCTAATTACAGTGTTTGCTCCCATACACAGATCATCAATCCACCACTCCAAACTGCTGAGCTCCCCTCACTTGTTTAGTTTTATTGCCTCTCTCGCGATTAATAGCCACAGTCCTTCAGCCCTTTATGCTTTTGCTTGCTCAGCTTCTCTTTTTACCGTCAGTGTGCGTTAAACATTGATTGCTATGGTACTTTCACAGCTCCACTCACAGAAAATTCCTCAGACAGTGGAAATGCTTGGGTTTGTGAAAGACGTGGTGTTTCTTTTAGTGTGTGCCTAAAAAATAGCATCAGTTGCTCGCTTTATCAAACTTACGTATGAATATCTTAGAAACTGTGAATGAGAAAATGGATCCTCAGAACTAAGACGTAAGCTATTTGTTTATTTAAAAGTACTCTAGTCTACTATAATAAAAAACATTGGAGTGCTTCATACATGCAGATTTTGTGATTGTTCATCTGTGTGAAAGAGCAACATTATCACTTTAGCAGCGGACAATACCCTTGCTTTTTCTTCAGCCCCTGCTACCCAGAAGTTTCCTATATCACTGACCACTGTAGTCCTGTCACCTGATGTCTTTCACTTCTCCCAGTGCCTTGTTAATAGTTGTCGCATTGTTTGTGAGGCGGGCCAACTGTGACATCACCACATCCCCATAAACATTTTTACTGGGCCTGGGAGTTTGTTAGACACACTGCAATACTGTCGTGAATGATCGGTGTACCCAGCCAAGCAAAAATTGTACATCAGCACCGCTGAGCAGAAGAAGTTGATACCGGAAGGGAAAAAAAATAAGAGTTTCCCTCTGTTTAATCTGGGAAACGGTGGTAAAAAGTCACAGGATCGCACACTTGTGTCTTCAATCTGGCCACGCGACCCATACAAGGCTGCCAAAATCCAGAGATGCATGACATGCCAAAACAATACCAAAGCACGACTTATGCCAGCAGTTATGAGGTTTTGGTGCACACCACTATTCACGAAGATGACAAGGTGGGTATAATCTGGCTGAAGTACTCTAGTTTTTCCATCATGAACTGCTATTAGTGTCATTATTCCTTAATCTGCTGTGAAGATTCAATGGAAATCAAGGGCAGCTCTAACCAAAGGAAAACAAAAACCTATGTTGTCAGCTTCAGTTTATCATAGTAAAGATGAGAATGAATCCACAGGATGAGAAACTCACTGAAGATTATTCAGTAAGTTTCATTTTTCAGCATGACAGTGATCCCAAACACACTGCCAATGCAGTAAAATCATACCTGGATTAAATAAATAAATAAATAACAGTGGAGCACTATCAGTCATGGATTGGCCTCCCCAGGCCCAGACCTAAACATTATTGAAGCAGTGTGGGATCATGTTGACAGAGAACAGACAAAAGGCAGAAACATCCAAAGAAGAGCTTTGAATGTCCTTTAAGAAGCCTGGAGAACTATTCCTGAAGACTACTTAAAGACATGACAAGAAAGCTGCCTAAGAGAGCTCAGACTGTGCTGAAGAATAAAGGTGGTCACACCACATACTGACTTTCAAGCTTGTTGAAATTGTAAAACTCTGTTTTTGCCTTTTATATTGGATTGCACATTGCAGAAAATGACTGCACTGACCCATTTTCCTAGAAGAAATTTTTTTTTTTAAAAACACACGGGGTGGCCCAAGACTTTTGCACAGAACATTCTGTTTATTTAGGTCGAATGGAAATCACAGTTGGGTGGGTTCTCTCCAGATACTCTTGCTTCCTGCCATGTGTAAAGATATGTGTGTTAACTTAAATGCTAATTCTAAACTGACTGTGGGTGTGACTGTGTGTTTGAATGCGATAAGACTGTGGACTTGTCTAAGGTGTACCCTGCCCCTCGCCCCATGAAAGCTGGGATAGGCTCCAGCACCCCCATGACCTTACCTGGATAACCAGTTAAGAAAATGGATGGAAATATTCAGTAATATTCAACTTGGATTCACTGAGTTTCCTCTATTGTATACTGTACTTGTATAACATGAGAATCTGAATAGAAGTGACAGATTCAGTGGATCTACTGTGCTTCATTTGTGCATGTGTACAATCAGTAAGTTATGCTAGAGTGGCTCTCAGAGACTCAACAGCATATTGATGAGCATATAATAAAGCGCCACTCAACCCCACTCACAGTCTCTCTATGTAGGCCACGCTGTATGGTCTCTATGCTCTAGACATATAGCTGTGGTTTACTATATGTATACTCTCACTGTTCCAACATACTCACACACACACACACACACACACACACACACACACACACACACACACACACACACACACACACACACACAGGCAGATTTCTGCTTAAATGTAAACATTCATAGCACACACACAAGTAGTGTGTGAGTGCATGTATGCCTCTGTGTAGGTGTGTGCCCCAGCTGCATCCTTTATTTGCTATTCAATTTTTCATGCATCTATAATGCCGCCCACATCCATCCAGATTCCTCCTCCGCTGCAGGAGGGAAAGCACCTCCTCCGTTCATTCAGAAGCAGGAACGTCCACTGTCAGATCTGGAAGTGCATGTATGTTAAATGCCACAATCTCCTTACTCTCCCTGCAATTATACTTTATCATTATTAGATTATTTAACACCCTAAAGATATGATGAAAAAAACCCTCCAATGCTTAAAGTCAAGAAAAATAAGAAACAGGCATCATTAGACAGCGGAAGGAGGAGAAAGGCACCACCTACCACAGCAATTGAAGCATAAATGAGAGCATAAGAAACAGCAGTATTTTAATTGAATCCTAGTACTAATCAAGGAAGAGAAAGGAGACGACACTGTTGTTCTTTGCCAGGGTTTTTATACTTTTGAAGCAGAGATATCACAGGTACTCAAATCACAGATGAATCCCCTGCAGAGGATTTCTTCCAATCTGCAATAATTTTGTTACTCCTGGTGGATTCAATTTGTACGCTTGGCAGTTTAGGTTTTTGTGGGTCTAATTATTTACATATTTTTGGTCTTTTTTTTGTTTCTTGAAGATGTTATGAAGTAAAACTTCAAGGTAAAGAAAAAAAAAACTTAACCTGTGAGTTTTCTTGACTTTTTCTCATTTTACTGACTATCAGTACTCTGTGTTGCCAATAAAACAATTATATTTTATACATCCTAATGTGAGACTTATTGTAATCTACAGCTCACTTTCTATCCTCATGGAAATGACTTTCTGCCTCTTTAAGCTTTTCACCTCAGGAAGCTGAGAATAAATCAAAAGGTACACGAGAAAAAAAAAAGGTTTCATGAGATTGGATTGTTTTGTTCACTTCTCTGACTTGTGACAAAGAAAGGCGAAATAGAGCTGCATAAGGCTGGTGTGTGTGTGTGTGTGTGTGTGTGTGTGTGTGTGTGTGTGTGTGTGTGTGTGTGTGTGTGTGTGTGTGTGTCTGTGTTTATCTGTTTTCTGGGCGTGTTTCAAGTTACTCTCTATCTCGGCGCGCCGCCACAGGGGAATTAATTAACTTAATCAGAGTGGCACTCTTTCATGCTCCTCCAAAATCTGTGTGTTGCATGCAGGTGTGTTTTTGTGTACATGTGTGTTTCTGGAAAAAGTGGAAAAAGCGTGCTGGCAAAAATAATAATAATAATAATAATAATAATAATGGCACATATTTATATCAAGCGTAAGAAAATGTAAATCATTTCGTGAAATAACTAAATTTAAAAATAAATAAATAAACACATTGGAAGCCAGTGGTTTTCTGCACAAATGCTTCATTCTAATTCTTTAAATGTTTAGTCAAATACTCTTTCACGGTATTAGAGCAGTTCTGTACACTGCACAAACCCTTGGTCATGCAAATCCTACAGTCAGGTGACAAATTGTACAGTATGTGGACAATAAGATCTAGCAGTTGTAGGTCAAATGAATGTAAATCAGGGGAAAACCTCAGAAATACTGGCATGTATGTTCATTTCATTTCACTCAGATGTTATTGGTCCATTTAATGAATCTTATCTGTTGTTATATGTCCCATCAATCAATACCATCACCTGACGCTCTCTGGTAAGTGGTGGCAGGCTGAGAAAGAAAGTCAGTGATGAGCAAAGAGACAGATTATGAAGGAGATGTTAAGCTGTCGTGCGAAAGTCTCCAATGGAGGAAGGGTAAATGTCTAGTGTGTAGGTAAAATGTTTCGTATCTACCATGGTTTATTCACCAAGCATTTCCAATGTCATTTATTCCACTTTGCATGATTGATAAATGTTGTTTCTGTCATATGCTGTGGGAGTGTCTGGTTGGGCGTGGTCCAGGTTCCTGTCATTTGTCCCTGGGAGTGGAGTTGGCCAGCTCATCACCTGTTGTCAATCTCCGGGGCTCCACCTAGAGGGTTTTTAAGCCAGCACGGCCTGCCACTCCTCGCCAGTTCGTCCTGCTACCATCTGTGGTAAACTCGGCCTCCTCTGAGCTCTGACTCTGTATATCTGGACCTTGGGTTAATATGTTTTTGTTTCCTGTATTCTTCAGATTCTCCACCCATCGCACTCACCAGTAGTGCTGTTTTTGGTCTCCATCCTGTCCTCCCATCTGCTCGGAACCCGAGGATTATATACTCCACTTCTCCTCAGCCTGCCCTTCAGTCTGTATTCTCCATCTCTTCGAAATCTGGACCGGACTCTCCACTCTTGACCCTCTTTGGAATACACCCCTGGCAGCCTTTTCCCCGTTAAATGACTAGGGTCGCCAAGTAAGCCCAAGACTATTCACTGGCACTCCGTACCTTTGTCCCTTACTCGTTTGTTTCCCATTCAGTAACATTTCTCCCCTGTGTTTACAGAAGTTCCCGTTAGAAGTCTCCCCGTGCTCTACGCCGGTTTCTCCGCCCACGGATTTCCTTTAGTTTTCTGCGTATGGTTTTTGTTAAACCCAGTTCCGTTCACGTTTTGTTCTTTTCAATAAATTATACACAGTTCTAAGCAAATTGAGTCTGCTCTTGAGTCCACCGCATTCTCGTCCGTGACAGTTTCTAAATCTACGAACACTTTGACTTGTCTCTATAAGAGCACCTCACTTCTAAGTTATAGTCAATCAATCTGAGACTACATGCTGGCAGTTTTAATTCTGACAGCAAACTTTGATTCACTTTTACTCATTGACTAATACATCTTTTAGTTTTAGCTCATAACGTGAGCAAAAACCTAATTTTAAATAAGTATAAGAATGAAGAAAACGGGGTTAACCCAGGACGGTAATGTTGCTGGAAATGGTGTTGCGGTTCTTTTTTGGTTTTTTTTGTTTTGTTTTGGTTTGTTGTTTTTCCATAACTTGTGTATCTGCAAATATACACATTCTGTATTTTTCATATGAAAGAAACTATACTGTGGTGGGGTTTGCTAATTTCTTGTTTTGATTTATGTATGTTATGTTTTGTTTTACTTCATATGTTTCATATGTTTCATATGTTGTTTGTTTAATTTAAGACAAAAAAAAATTAAATGAATGAGAGGTAAAACTTGAGGGGGTAGGGACAAATAAGTAAATACTTCAGCCTACTCCTTTTCAAACAAATAATGGAATGATATTTTGTAATGATTGTGAAGGCACATGTTTGAAATGTTTGAAATAAAAATGAACTGAACTGAACTGAACATCTAAAGATTATTCTAGACTAGAGCATTCCGAGGGAGACTGGGGACATTGAGTCCGAATGGACCATGTTCAGCGTCTCCATTGCCGAAGCTGCCGCATTGAGCTGCAGCCGCAAGGCGGTTGGTGCCTGTCGTGGTGGTAACCTCCGAACCAAATGGTGGACACCAGAGGTGAAGGGAGCCACTAGGCTGAAGAAGGAGTCCTTTCAGGCTTGGCTAGCCTGTGGGACTTCGGAGGCAGCTGACAGGTATCGATAGGCCAAGCAGAATGCGACTCGGGCAGTGGCTGAAGCAAAAACTCGGGTGTGGGAGGAGTTCGGAGAGGCCATGGAAAAAGACTTTCGGACTGCCTCAAAGAGATTCTGGCAAACCGTCAGGCGTCTCAGGAGGGGAAAGCGGTGCTCTACCTGCACTGTGTATAGTGCTGGCGGAGCGCTGCTGACTTCGACTGAGAAAATTGTTGGGCGGTGGAAGGAATACTTCGAGGACCTCGTTAATCCCACTGACACGTCTTCCAAGGAGGAAGCAGAGTCTGGGGATGAGGGGGATGACCCGCCAATTTCCGAGCCCTGGTGTGGATAAGGTCCGCCCCGTGTTCCTGAAGGTTCTGGACATTGTAGGGCTGTCCTGGCTGACACGCCTCTACAAAGTTGCGTGGAGATCAGGGTCAGTACCCTTGGGCTGGCAGACGGGGGTGGTGGTCCCCATTTTCAAGAAGGGGGACCGGAGGGTGTGTTCCAACTACAGGGGGATCACACTCCTCAGCCTCCCTGGGAAAGTCTATCCCAGGGTGCTGGAAAGGAGAGTTTGTCTGCTAGTCGAACCTCGGATACAGGAGGAACAATGCGGTTTTTGTCCTGGTCGCGGAACACTGAAACAGCTCTTTACCCTCTCAAGGATACTTGAGGGCACATGGGAGTTTGCCCAACCAGTCTACATGTGTTTTGTGGACTTGGAGAAGGTATTCGTCCGTGTCCCTCGGGGTGTCCTGTGGGAGGTGCTACGGGAGTGTGGGGTGTCTGGCCCATTGCTACGGGCCATTTGACCCCTATACAACCGTTGCTAGAGCTTGGTTTGCATTGCCGGCAATAAGTCGGACTCGTTCTCGATGAGGGATGGGCTCCGCCAGGGCTGCCCTTTGTCACAGATTCTGTTCATAATTTTTATGGGCAGGATTTATAGGCGCAGCCAAGTGGTGGAGGGCTTTCACTTAGGTGGCCTCAGAATCTCATCTCTACTTTTCGTGGATGATTTGGTTCTGTTGGCTTCATCGGGTGAGGGCCTCCAGCTCGCACTGGAACGGTTCGCAGCCGAGTGTGAAGCAGCGGGAATGAGGATCAGCACCTCCAAATCTGAGGCCATGGTTCTCAGCCGGAAAAGGGTGGAGTGCCCACTCCGGGTTGGGGATGAGTTTCTGCCCCAAGTGGAGGAGTTCAAGTATCTCGGGGTCTTGTTCGCGAGTGATGGGAGAAGAGATGCGGACGCTGCACCAGTCCGTCGTGGTGAAGAGAGAGCTGAGTGTAAAAGCGAAGCTCTCAATTTACCGGTCGATCTACGTCCCTACCCTCACCTATAGCCACGAGCTGTGGGTAGTGACCGAAAGAACGAGATCGCGGATACAAGCGGCAGAAATGAGCTTCCTCCGAAGGGTGGCTGGCCTCTCCCTTAGAGATAGGGTGAGATATTCAGCCATCCGGGAGGGGCTCAGAGTAGAGCCGCTGCTCCTCCACATTGAAAGGAGCCAGTTGAGGTGGTTCGGGCATCTGACAAGGATGCCTCCTGGGCACCTCTTGGGTGAGGTGTTCCGAGCATGCCACACCGGGAGGAGCCCCTGGGGCAGACCCAGGACACGCTGGAGAGATTATATCTCTCGGCTGGCCTTGGAACGCCTCTGTGTTCCCCCGGATAAGCTGGAGGAGGTGGCTGGGGAGAGGGACGTCTGGGCTTCTCTGCTTAGGCTGCTGCCCCCGCGACCCGGCCCCAGATAAAGCGGAAGAAGATGGATGGATGGAGATGGATGGATCAAATGTGTCTGGTCTGCTCTTCCTCCCAAGCTCTGATGTTTGGTCGAGTTTTCATGAGAAACAGGGGGCATGAGCACTTCTAACTTTAATGCGCAAGGAGATTACTTCTGATTGGACTACTTCCAAACTTGTCTCTCCAGAACATTTTAATCTTGTCTTTATTCTAAGTGTGTCAATTTTGTCATAGTTTTTGTCCTCATTTTTTCATTTTTATTAGGTATTGTTTTGTTTTTGTAGAAAAAATAAACAATGAAAATTATCGGTTAACACTTCTAGCTAAAGTACAAACAGGTCGATTAATGCTGATGACTGCCTTGAAGTATCCTCTACGCTCCCATATTTCTATTGACACCAACAAGCTCTGTCTCTGCTCAATGCTTTATAAACTAATCTGTCTTTCCTCCTTCCTCCTCACCTTTACGTCTTGCATCAAGCTTCCAGTGTTTGTACCTGTGACAAAGATGATAGTGTCTGTTTCACCTCTTATTTCCCATCCACTCTCACTGTGCATAATAAAAAAGGACAACACTGTTTTGTGCAAGAGAGAAAGACAGCTTCCATTAACAACCATTAGAGCGAGTGCTAAAGGCTCTATATGACATTTAATGTTTCTGCTCTCTCTGATTTAAAGTGGTCAAGACAATGATAAAAGGAATGAAGAAAGTGAGAGGAAGAAGATGTGAATATATCAGAAGGAGGAAGCCTTTGAGTAATGGCAACGAGTGCCAAATGAGAAAAGGGGTTTTAATTATTAAGCAGCTATTCTTTCTCGATTTCGGGGCAATCGTGAAACCCAAATCGTCCTGTCATTACATCAGACATAAAATCAAGAACCAGAAGCAGGATTAGGCGAATGATTTCGCTCACATCTGACTGCTTTCTCACACAAAAGTGGAGCTCATCTTCCACTCGTGCTTCTTCCCCATCGTCAACCCGCTCCATCTTACTGTCTGCTGCAGCTTCAATTCTCTTCTTCTTCCCCCTCGCACTTTTAGCTTATCTCGTCCTTATTTTTATGCCTTGAAACACCTGCCTCCATCTCCTTGCCGAGTAGTCCAGTTTTTCACAGCGTCACTCGTGGTCTTAATGACACTCTCCCCCCTTTCTTCTTTTTTTTCTTTTTCACATCCCTCTGATCGGTCACTTTCATCCTATCTCTCTACAGATTGCATTTGTTTATCTGTCCAACTCTCAATGTGTTGTCATTTATTATTCATGAACCTGCTTCAGATTGAAAAAAAAGAAAGAATAAAGATACATCTGCATCATGAAGAGGATCCTTTCTGCCTGAATGCGTGTGCGTTCGTCTTCTGCTCAGCTCTGCATTGGTGAAGTGAAGCAGCTTCCGACTGATTTTCCTGCAGTGTGCTCGACTAGACTTTCGAATGCTTGACTAAAGAGTACAGATAGAAAAATCTATTAAAATAATCATGCTGAATGTTAAATGATGGCAAATACAGGGGAAGTTGAGCACAAAATGTTCCGACAGAGCACATACATCTGATAAGTGACAGCTACAGATAACGTGGAGCCAATTTTATGAGTTTTCAGATAAATAAAAGGCATCTTTTTGCCTGATTTCGTTTCTTTTTCTGTTTACCTGGTCTGTCTTGGTGGGAGATGAATGGACTGATTGCTTGTGTGACTGGGACTCTGGAGGGTCTGCATGTCAAATTCAAATAAAACAACCGCATTTCTTGGGTTTACTCCATCACAAGAACATGACAGGAAATTTACACCAGTTTACAAAGACAAGCTCACTTTTAACTCTGTTCTTGTCATGGTCCGGAGTCTGCGACTCCGTGTTTATTTTTAGTCTATTAGTATTCTGTGGTTTTGGTTACCTTGGGTGTTTGTATTCTTCTGTTCATGTTCCTATGTTCTGTGTCCCCCAGTCTGTGTTTAGTTGGTGTGTTATGTCATTGCGTGTATGTGTTTCCTGTTTTATTGTGAAGGTCTGCGTCTTATGTGAGTGTTCTCAGTTTGCCTCCCTAGTCTCGTCACGATAATCACTCCCAGCTGTGTTCCCCACCTGCGTGTAATCTCCCTGTGTTCTCTGGGTGTATTTAAGTTGTGTCTTCTGTCATGGTAGTTGCTGGTTCGTCTGTGTTATTTCCCTTCCACCCTTCTGTGTTGATTCTCTGGTCATTCTCCCTGCATGTCACGTTCGTATTCCGGTTAGTGTTTTATTTAGTTTTCCCAGTTTAGAGTTTTCACCGTTCTGTTCCTCGCCACCCTGTCTGTTGTACCTTTTAGTTGCAAATAAACTCACCCTCCACTTCAGCAGCCTGCAGTTTGGATCCATTATTATTCACACGGCTTGCCCCGGCAAACCGTGACAGTTCTGGCCTTTCTGAAAATGTGGCGGTGAACAGAGTAAGTGCTATGTTGGTTACATGCACCAGGCCAGGAAGAAGTCAAATAAACTCGGAGTAAAAAGTAAGGAAATTGTGAGGAAATTGGTTGATTATTTATTTGTTGTCAGAATGCTTCTTGGCATTACAAGCTATACCGTTGGAAAACCTGTTTATTTCCCCTTAAATGGTGCCACATTTGTAAAGATTATGCATTTATGTCTCGAGCACATGGAGTCCGACATGGTTTTAAACTACTTTCAGTACAAGGTTGCTTAACTTCATTATGTTTTACTACTCTCAACAATGTCACATCCACTGGCATACAGTCATCCGGTGCGCGCACACGCACGTAACAAATGTGAGTCTCTGTTTTTTGTGAGACTTCAAATAGCCGAAATACCTCCACACTACGGAACTTCTCTGGCCTTTCCTTTCGACAATCTCTCCGGCATTGGAACCGTCATCTGTGTTCTCTTCGGTAACCTGGTCACCCAAGCTCTCGGTTGATTTTTCTCTAGTCGGCACACTCATTTCCTCCATTACCCGGCCGCACGGCGGCTGGCTGATTCCCAAACAAATACACATGTGCGGCTTGGCACTTGAGCTGTACGTAACAAGTTACGTGACGTGACGCTGCGGCTGTGATTGGTTCGGTTCTGTGCTACTTAATTTGTATTGGATATTCATCTTTTTTATAAGAGAGGAAGAGAGAGAAAGATGAGGTCCATCATAATAGTTTCATTTTTCTATCGAGAAAAAGTTATTTCGCAATACATATCATTATCGTTCTATCGCCCAGCTCTAGTTTCAAGTTACAAGTACGAATTCTGACCCCGTTTTTCTTCCTTTCATCTGATTGGCCAATGTCATGTCAATCACAAATTTAACTATCCAATCAGAGAACAGATGGGTTTGACTGTCGGAGGGGCACTTTTTTTGAACTGCAGGTCCTTGAAGGGTAATACAGTTTGAAGCTGGAGGATCTCTATGTAAATATCCGATAGAAGCTAGGTCCCCAAACTTTCAGTAGCTGTTGAAAGGATAAAGTTGTGGTATATCAGTGGTTAGAAATACCATTATTACTTTAGGATTAGTTTAACACAAAGTCAGGGCTGACCCGGGACCATGGCTGTGAGTCACAGTGCGCAGCATAAAGGTCCTTTCACATCGGACACAGCATGTGCTGCTAATGCTAACTGCTAACTAAAAGCCAAGGATCCAGAATTTGTTGCGCTGGCTGCTGAGCTCTGTGGGTTTTTGCAGCAGCTCTACCTGTACTAGATGCACCTGCTCCTTGTTGTTTGTATCTCTGACTTTATTTCCTCTACAAGAGTTTTTTTCTTTTTTTTTTTGCTGGTTCTTCAAATATTCAATAAAAACATGTATGCTCATTCAGAACGAAGAAAGCTTTGTAACTATCCCCACTAGTGAAGACTGTCATTTCCACAATACTGAGACGCCCCAGGTCCACAGCGCTGTTGAAAAGGCTCTGGAGGTCCCTGTATTAACCCTTTAAAGCCGGTCGGAGCGGACACGCTCCATTTTGCGTAACTAATTTTAAATCACGGTAGCACTGCAACCACGTAAGCTAGCGCAATAATTTTTTTTTGCATATGAAACCGGAGGAGTTGTACTTGCATCTTATGCCATCAGCTTGTCCTAGGTCACAGTTTCCTTCCACATACAGCTTTGCAAAAACTGCGTAAAAAGCACTTGCAGCAAAAAACCATAATATTCCAGAAACACGCTTTGCCGATCCGATCAGCTGTTTGTAACACTTCCTAGTCCATCAGCGCGAACTATCGCATGTCCGCCATGTCCCGCCCGAAACCGGAAGTGACGTCATTTTGCGGAAATGTAGTTTTTTACCATCAGGGCCTTATGAGCCTATATTTGTGTTTTCAAAACTTATGTTTGACTTTATGACTTTCTGTGTCGTTTCTGGGATGCTTAGGACTCATATTGCACTGCTGGAAATAGTTTATTTTGATGCATATGCTGTTTTTTTTACAAATTTGCATTCTAATATTTATTTTCGTTTTTCCTGCAGTATATTAAAATTGGTGTATTTCAAAAATAAAACTATGAAGACACTCAAAATAAATTTCCTGTGGTGGGAAACTATTTTGTGCAACTTTTTTGTATTTACAAAGCCTCTTAAATTTCTCTAACTAGAAATATATGTTAAAAAAACAAAAACGATTTTCAATTTTTTTTTAGTTTATTGCATATTTTGCAATTTATGTAATTACTATGCACTTAATGCTTACATATTATTAAAATGTGGGCTTTAATGGTTGATTTGATGTATAGCGACTTGGAATGCTCCCACAAATGGCACTACAGCATGTAAAAATATAATATAAGCTCTGGCGGCCTTGGTTCTATACTAGGTCTTAAAGGGTTAAGCACGTAAACCTGTGTTTTCCTTCGTGGCGATGAAGGAAAACGCTGGGCTGGCATGTAAAAGGGCATTTATTCCCTTCAAGGACCTTAAGCTCCATAAAGCACACCTCCAACAGCCAAACCCACCTGTTCTCTGATTGGATAGTTAAATTTGTGATTGACATGACATTGGCCAATCAGATGAACTTGAGTGCAGTTTCACACGTATTTTTTGGCTAAGTCCACACACAAATCTTTTTTACGCACACACAAATTCTCTTTACACATACAAATCTTTTTTTACACACACACACAAATTCTTTTTACACATACAAATATTTATGACCGCAATTTGAGCCCATACCAGTCTGCATGACTGAGTGCTTGATTTTATACACCTGTGGTAATGGAAGTGAGTGGAAAACCTGAATTCAATGATCTGGATAGGTGACTGAATAATTTTGGCAATAAAGTGTAATAAAAACAGCAAAGCACAAGTATCTTCAGTCTTTGCAGGGACTGAGGTTAGTCTTGCCGAGTGTTTAAGTGGACGTCGGTAAGTACACCGCAGAACATTGCAATGTCATAATGATTAATGTAGTTCATTTCATCTGTCATTAGTGTCAACGGTTGGTGTATATGCCTATAAATAACCATCATACTGTACCCATGATCACATCTTGCTATGCCCCAGGCTCCGCTGGTCCTCTCTAATACAAAGCGACAGACACCCACTCATGTAAACACACATGCTGCTAATTTAGATTCAACCACTTATTCATCAAGCACAATCTATTTGCCAGTATGATTTGCACAGACAGACCCATTTATGTTAATCACTATGATTGAGAAGCACATCATCTGCAGATTAAGCAGATCTTGGTTGTACAGCCCGACCTTCTTCAAAACTTTCTTGCTTTTGTTGCTCTGTGTGTTTTGTACTATGTGAGCATTTCTGATCCAATGCTTGTCCTTTTTGGGTTAATTTAATTTTAATTTGAATAAAACACATTATGCTCATCTGATAATTTATTTCGCCAGATCTGCATCTATTCATCTTCAGTCTACAAGAGAAGAACCTGTTTTATCATCTCCTATAAAGTATTGTGTCCACTCTCAAGGCTGTTTGAAGCAGCTTCAAAGGGGGCCCACTCATTCGAAATTCATTTCAAGTAACACGTGAAGCCGCTTTTCATGGGCTAAAAATAGTTCTCATTCTCAGTCAGGTTCGGTAATAGAGGCAAAGCATTAGAAACACGGTGTGCAAAGCTTTAACTGTCTGTTCTTTGTGAATTTCTGAGAGGTCTCATTTGAAAATGCTACCATTCTTTGTTCGAAGAAAAACAAATACAAGAAATAACGTCTCTGCTGTTGAAATTATTTAACAGACAGTTGACAGCACATGTGCCTGCATTTGTAATCCAAATTTATTTTCTCTGTCCACTGGTCCATGTGATGTTGATGTCCAAGCTGGTTGAGATATGTTCCAAAATGTTTCGGGTGCCGTTTGAACAGTTCAGCATCTTGTTTTTCAGATGCTGCATATACATGAGTTGAATTTTAATTCTACTCTTGTATATGTGTTGCTGTTTTCTCCTACATCATCATAATAACATCAGCAACTGACCAGCCATGCTGTCTGAGCATTCAGAAAGCGTTAGCTGAGAAGTTAGCTAATGCTATTAGAAACTATCACAAACAAACCAACATGAGTGACCTAAATTCGACTAACAGCAAAGCTAACTTGAGAATATATTTGTTATATTTGCATAAACAAATAAAGAAAACGCTTGAAGTGGTTAGCATTTGTTCCAGAAATGAGGTTTCGATTAACAAAAGCATTTTTTTCTTCTTTTCCCACCACATTCCAAAGCTATGACATCACAATTACATAATTGGTCACTTGCAATGGTGGACCAATATTTTTATGATGATGCAGTAACAACTATAACACATGGATATCAGATGTACCTCTTGAAATTGTGAAGCAGGGGCTACAGAAAGAAGCTTTACTATAAGAACTGTAGAAGAAGTGAATCATCTCTGGGAGCTCGCAGTCAGGTCTGGAGGTTCACTGATGCTGAAAAATTGGCTTTTAGTAATTTGCCATGACCAGATGTGACTAATGAACTCTCTACTTCTGGTTTCTACCGTATTTTCACGACCATAAGGCGCACTTAAAAGTCTTAGATTTTCTTCAAAAAGTACGGCGCGCCCTATAGCGCAGTGCGCCCTGTGTGTTGTAAGGAGGACGTAGTAGAGAACACCATGAGAACGCTAAAGGGTGAAGTGTGGGCGTTGATCGTATATACCGGACAATCGCACATACCTGTATAAAAGGACAGGTATGTGCATTATGTGGAACATCGTTGTTTTAACAACCCTGAAAATGGCAAAGAGACACGCTTATGAAGCACAGTTTAAACTGAAGGCCATCAGCTATGCGGAGGAACATGGAAATCGAGCAGCGGCGAGAGAATTTAAGATTAACGAATCGATGGTTCGCAAATGGAGGAAGCTAGAAAACAAGCTCCGGCAGGTCAAGAAAACGCAGCTGAGTTTCCGCGGACATAAGGCGAGGTGGCCCGAGTTGGAGGAAAGACTCGAGCGGTGGATCATCGAGCAAAGAACGAGCGGGAGAGGCGTTTCGACGGTCACCATTCGGCTAAAAGCAGTTTCACTAGCTGAAGAGATGAACATTGAACATTTCCAAGGAGGTCCGTCTTGGTGCTTTCGTTTTATGAAACGGTGCCATTTTTCCATCCGGACCAGGACTACGGTAGCGCAACAACTTCCAGCGGATTATAAGGAAAATCTGGCCATCTTCCGCTCCTACTGCAGCAAACACATCGGCGACAAAAACATCCAGCCCAGCCACATCACAAACATGGACGAGGTCCCGCTCACTTTTGACATCCCGGTGAGTCACACTGTGGAGAAGAAGGGGACCAGCACGGTAGCGATACGCACAACGGGGTATGAAAAGTCTTCTTTTACTGTTGTGCTTGGCTGCCATGCTAATGGACAGAAACTGCCGCCTATGGTGATTTTTAAGCGAAAGACTTTGCCTAAAGAGAAGTTTCCAGCAGGAATCATCATTAAGGCAAATGAAAAGGGCTGGATGGATGAGGAAATGATGAAAGAGTGGCTGAGGGAGGTGTATGTAAGGAGACCAGGTGGTTTTTTCCACGCATCACCATCGCTGTTGATCTGTGACTCTATGCGTGCCCATCTCACAGCCGATGTGAAAAAACTAGTGAAACAAATGAACTGTGAGCTTGCTGTCATTCCGGGAGGCCTGACAAAGGAACTCCAACCGCTGGACATCGGTGTGAACCGCCCGTTCAAAGTAAGGCTGCGAGCGGCCTGGGAGCGATGGATGACCGATGGAGACCACAGTTTCACCAAGAGTGGAAGGCAGCGCCGGGCGAGTTACGCCACAATTTGCCAATGGATTGTAGATGCTTGGGCTAACATGTCTGCTGGCACTGTTGTTCGAGCTTTCGCAAAAGCCGGCATCATTTCCGAGGAGCCGCACGGCACGGAAAGTGGCTCTGACAGTGAAGAAAGTGAACTTGGCATGTTTGATGGAGATTTAGTGCAGCTGTTCAATTCAGACACAGAGGATGAGGACTTCGATGGGTTTGATTGATGATAAAAATGTGAGTACCAAACTTTGTTTTGCTCCTGCTTTATTTTTAAATACGCACACTTGTATGCTTGTGTGTTGTTGATGATGACGATTACTGGTAATAAAAATGTGAGTACCAAACTCGGTTTTGCTCCCGCTTTATTTTTAAATATGCACACTTGTATGCTTGTGTGTTGTTGATGATGACGATTACCGGTAATAGAAATGTGAGTAAGGTACCGAACTCAGGTTTGCTCCCGCTTTATTTTTAAATACGCATACGGTACTTGTATGCGCCCTATAATCCAGTGCGCCTTATGTGTGTGTTAAATACAGTAATGGCACACATAACTGAGACTGCGCCTTTTAGTACAGTGCGTCTTATGGTCGTGAAAATACGGTAAATCACTCTGAGTGCCAAGTCTGACCTCTGTCTTAGATAACACCAGTGAATAAACAGATGGTAGTAAAGGTGAAGAAAGTAAGATGTGCTCATTTTGTACAATATTCTTTTATTTGTATTCCAACTAGAAGAACAATGACTGTGATTTTTTTGGTTCTATTAAGCAAGGGTGGTGTATTTACCTCCAACTGTGTTTGAGAATCACAGTTCGTCCCAGCCACTATGGTGGTAAACTGATTCCACGTTTTTTCCCCTGTGTTCGATCTTAGCAAAGTTGGAGCTCCTGTTTCTCCTTCAGCTCATTGCTCCGCTCTCCAGTGGATTCACATGCATAGCTAACCTGCAGCTTCCTGTGGAGCTCTCCGTTCAGAGCCAGAGTCAATTCGTCTTACCCTCGCAGCCTGCCACCTCCACTTTGGATTCCAACCTGCCTGCTCAACATCCTGCCCTCAAACAGCCATCTCCCTCTTCATTATTCATTCTCCCACCCCAAATAAGGGATCTAAACTACCCACATCTGCCCATACAGTCTAGTGTTTCAGCTCCGGTCTCCAATATCTCCACTCAGCTTTTGATAGATTCAGGATTTGTAAATAAAACCCTTAAACTTGCTCAGCGCTGTCATGTCTGCTCCTTGGATCCAGAAAACCTGGTAATCATGAAAGCCACATCGTGCAAGTGGGAAAGGAACATGGACAGATTTATTTAGATTTTCTGTTATTCTCATAACAAAAGCAGGTGCTTGTTGCGCAGCTATCCTTTGCGATGATAGTTAAAGACTCAAATCATGGCTAGAAGTTAATATGAAATCAACTTTCCTTAAATTTCCTTGTTTAATTAAAGAAAACCACCAAGTGTAACCATTTCCCAACCCCATCTTCCCCGCCCCCCAAATAAAAGATCATTCACTGTGTATGTGTCATGATAATCAGCTCATCTGTGAATGATGACTCCTCCAACAGTCTGCCTTTTCAAACTGTGGCATGGTTTCCAATTTGGCAGGAGGCACTTGATCTGCTGAGGCAACGAGTGCAGAGAGACTTTAACTATTTATGGGCATGTTTGGAAGCCCGTTCAGACTGGAAGAATAGAAGAAGACAGCGGGAGAGAGGAGGAGGAGGAGGCAGTGGGGAGGGGAGAGCTGTGACATAATGCTGTGAGGCAGAGCTCCGTCTGCTGGGACTTCCATGATCCCACTCGGTTCCTGGTAAACACACTGCTAACAGCTAGGTGAGGGAGCGGCTATTAATAGCTCTCCGCGTACCCGCCGCACCCACCCTCCATGCCACACACACACACACACTCATGCATAAATGTATTCAGTGACACATGCATACAAGCAGCCGCGCTCATACATAAACAAACACAGGTGGATGCACATGCTGCCACGGTCACGCTCTCCTCTCCTTTCTTTTGTCCCTCATCTTTCTCCCCCACCCCACCCTCACCCTCTGTACGTCTCTCCTTTGTGCTCCCATTCTCCCTCCGTCTCCTCTTGGCACCACCAACTCTTCTCCCACTTATCATATGCTCTGTAACAGATGGTGGATATGATAATTACCAAACAGAATAAACAGTAAGTAAATGAAAAAAATCCTCAGTGACTCCATCTCTCTCACACACATGCTTTTGCCACCTCTGACAGTCTGACGACGTTGTCCAGGAGAGAAGAGCAAATCCTAGGTAGGATTTATTTTTTATTTTTTTTTGGGCAAAAGGCTTAAGGTTTCGCAGTCACAGTTACACAATTTCATGAAATAAAGATTGCAGATCTTTATCCCTGCCGTTATCAGTGTGACAGTAACTCTCTCCCCAAGAGCAACCAAACCAATTACAGCGCCAGCAGTTTTAATGAATCCTTTGATTAGAACGAAACACCCCGATTGCAGTTTCTGGTGCTAAATCCTGCCCCTCATTACAAACCAGAATAGTACATTCCCTCTTGCCCCCTTTTCCAGCCCATCTTCCTTCATTTCTCCACATGTGCCCTGTTTCTTTTCCTCTATTTGCACATCTGTTATGAATGCCCCATTTTCATCATGCTGTTAGATTAAGTGGGCTACGAGTATTACAGGTGGGTGCCATCAAAATGCTAAAACCTCTTGACTTTTATTTTTTCTTTATATTATTAAGTAGGTCAAGCAGACAGTACAAAATGTGGGTTAAAAAATATGAAGCTCAGCCCAGCGGAGAGCTGCATGATGACAGCTAAACTGATTATCAGGATTATTGTGATCAACACTGAGATCACACTGAGTTATTTATTATGATCATTAGTGAGGAAAACTGTTTTACTGAGCTGTCATGTAAACAAAACACTGTATTCACAACCACGATGTGCTGCATTCCTGCATGTCCAAATCATTGCATCCAAATAAAATGAGTCCTCCATATTCTCTTAAATTCAGCAGCTCTTAGAATAACCATAAAAAATGAATTTTTACTTTGTGCTGCAAACTTGAGTCTTTCAGCAAGTGTTCAGCAGCTGTGAAATCCATCTCCTTTTCCCATGCAAAATGTTGTGCCAGTGCAGAACTGTAATCTGATTACTTTTTCAAGTAACTAGTAAAGTAAGGGATTACTATTGCAAAAACGGTAATTAGGTTACCGTTACTTTCCCGTAGGAACGCTGCGTTACTGCGTTACTAAAACCGTGATTTTTTTTGCGAGAATGTCTCATGACAGTGATGTAAGCGAGTGCGATGTTCCTGACAACAGCTGTGTGCAGATCAACAATGGAAAATATATCGAGTGCAGGAGAGAGTATGAGTGTGCAGCGTTTAAAGCGTGGAAGTACTGACCTTACTTTGAGTTTGATGCCATAAAAAGTGACAAAAACATTAGTGTCCATTGTGCGTGGGAACAAAACTTCTTTTTACAGCGAAAAAAAACCCCCTAAACAAGCACCGAGTGCGCAACGACGTAATGGGAAATTCACAGAGAAACTCGTGGATTCTTCAACTGACCGCGGCACACCTGCACCAGGGTAAACCTCTGGTGCTGGGGTAGGCCCAGTCCTGCTTTACAGGTGAAAATAGAGCAAAAGGACCGCTAGTCTTTGACTTTATTTATTTTCTGCTGTGTTTTACTTGCATCTATTTGAAAGACTGAGTGTAAACACAAAAAATATTTTATTTTATGTGCTGGAATGTGCAGAAAATAGGTTTAAATGTTAAACTAATTTATTCAAGTCAGAGAATGTTGCATATAATTTTATTTTTGCTTGATACATAAAGTTAAAAGATTAAAACTGATAAAACAAGTTTAAAAAAAGAGACTTTTCCATTTCATTACATTTTGTATGATGGATTATGTAGAAAAAAGTAGAATTGGGCTGAAAGATCTATCGCTTTATCACCTATTCAGGTTGTAAATCGTGTTTTTAAAAAGTAACTAAGTAACTAATTACTTTTGAAAATAAGTAATCAGTAATTAGTTACTGATTACTTTTTTCAAGTAACTTGACCAACACTGCTCACCACCATGTTTACTGGAAACATACACTGTATTGCTAAAAGCCTACACTGGTCCATCCAGACGTAGGCAGACTGAAAAGGTGTGTGATTGAGAGGCGGTCTAATATCTGTTGCATATTTGTCTTTTACCGTTACTGTTTACCTTGTTACCATCTGGCAGACGTTACAGGAGTCTGTCTGCTCGGACTACAAGACTTAAAAACAGTTTCTACCATCAACCCATACGACAGCTCAACCACAACACTTTAAACACACACAACACAGTCCACAGAACGCACTCAGAAGCTACCCTGCAGCTTCACAAGTACTCTGTATAATCTGCACTGGTCACTCCACTTTACTGATATTTATATTTAAAAAAGAAAAAAAGTGCAATACTGTAAAACAGAGCGTTCTCACTCCCGAGGCGTAACATGTCGACGTTTTGTCACGTCCCGCGGCGTTCCTGAGGAACGCGAAAGGAGACCTTCGGCGTTCTTATGGTACGCGGCGGGTTATGGCTGGAATCCAGTGCAATGACGCTCCCGCGGTAGTAGACGTTCCAGCCCTGTATTCCAGCCCTAAACCTAACCTTATCCCTAGCCCTGACCATAACCTTATTCCTGACCTTAACCAGGACTTTAATGATGTTAAATAGCGTGTTTCTAAGCGATTTTAAGAAAAAGAGCGAACATGTGTAGGTTCAGTCCAGACGGTTCTCATATTTCCTCTTTTTCCGAGGTCGTCATTTAGGAACGTGGTGGGTAGCCGAAAACGTAATATGGTGACGATTTGTCACCTAGCGTAAAATGTTACGCTTTGGGAGTGAGAACGGGTTGTGTAAAAAGTGCCACTAAAAAACTTTTGTACTGTTCAGTAGTGATGGGTCGTTTGCGAACGAAATGACTCTTAGAGCCGGCTCCTTGACATGAACGATGCGAGCTGGCTCCTTATCGCGAGCCGTCACGTGGGTTTTGTTTTTTTTCTTTCTCTCAGCCTCTCTCTCGCACTTTTTTCCCCGCTTCACTCTGCACGCAAGCCTTGTGGTTTACACTGGGCAGAGGGGGAAGGGGCGGTAGCAGTAGCACAGGAACAGAGCCAGAGGAAGAGAGAGAGAAAGAGAGCCAGGGACAACAACGTCACATTAGAAAGGTATAGTAATCATCCACAACTATTTTCAGTTGCAGATGATAATGGATTCAGAAAGTTTATTCATGCAGGTCCATATGACACAGAATATGCATCTTCTTTTTGTTTTCATATTTTAATTTATATTTAATTGTGTTGTGGTTTGCAGTGTTTTGTGTTGTTTCACTTTAAATTTGTAAAAGGAAAAAGCTGAAAATTTAAATAGTTAAAAGTTGAAATGTGAATAGTTGATTTTTGTATTATATGATTCATTTATTACATTTTATGTGGAGTGAATAAATAAAAGTATATTTACGGTGGCCCCTAGAGACAAAGCACGTACAAACTTCAAATCACGTACGAACTCTGAAGCACGTACAAACCCTAAAGCACGTACAAACTCAAAAACACGTAAAAACTCCGAAGCACATAAAAACTCAGAAGCACATAAAAACTCAAAACACGTACAAAACACAACAGAAGTGCTCCAGGATGCTAGGCGCAGTGTTGAGCTTTTGTTACCTAGTGGCTACACAAGCCAGCAAGTACCAACGACTGGATTTGGTGTGTGGTAGTAACAGGTAAATGAACCGTTTTTTTTTAAATTATTTGAATATATATGAGTGCCTGTGTATAAATACACAAACAATACACATGCTTTCAATTGTGTAATTTAAGTGATCTAGTAGCTCTGCTTTGGAAGTTCAGTTCATGCTAGAAATGTGTTTTGAAGTTTGTACGTGTTTTGTCTCTAGGGGTCACCGCATATATTTATATATAAACATATATAAATAAAACCACTTTTTTTTTTACGTTAGTAATTCCTTTTGTGCATAATTTTATATTATTGTTAATAATAAATTAATTAAAGCAACAAAACAACCCGAAGAGCCGGTTCGGAGCCGAAAGAGCCGGCTCTTTTTAGTGAGCCGAACCGAAAGAGCCTGATCTCTAAAAAGAGCCGGAAATCCCATCACTACTGTTCAGTTTGTACTGCTGCTCATTCCTGCCACTGCAATATCCCATCTGCCGCCCCCCGTCACATTGCTATTTAAGATTTTCTTTATTTAATCACTAGTGTGTACATATATTCATTAGGGGTGCAACAATACTCGTATCGATATTGAACCGTTCGATACAGTGCTTTCGGTTCGGTACGCATATGTATCGAACAATACAAATTTTTTTATTTATTTTATCAACTTTTCTTCTGATGATGCTGTCTGCGTTGAGCGCTCAGTGGATCTGCGTTCGACTACTCCACCTAGGCTGCACTGTCGAGTGCAGATCCACTGAGCGCAGCGCAAGCTAGCATATCAGGCGTTGTGTGGAGGCGAGGAAAAGGAACCCAAACGCAGGACTCGCAGGTAGGTGAAGACTGGTGAAGGTTTATTATAAGGAGTGGATGAACAGAACAGAGGTAGAAAATGGCTGGCTGGCTGGCTGAAGGACTGACTGAATAGCTGGCTGGCTGAACGCAGGCGGAAACGACAACATAACATCAATGACACGACAAGGGCTGAAGGGAAGAGAGGGCTTAAATACACGACTAACAATGACAACGATTGGAGACAGGTGAGTGAACAGCTGAACCTAATGAACTAATGATAAATGGGAAGAGGACTGAACATAATGCACACAGACCAAGGCTAACACAATAAAACAGGAAGTGGAACAGGCAGTAGATAAACAGTGAACGTGAACTGAAAATACTGGGTCAACAACCCAGAAACCCTGACATAGCAAGACAGAAGCTAAGCTTGTTGCGACATGGCAACTGCCTCAACGTTACCTGAAATTGAACCTCCCCCACCCTCATTCAGATCTGGCGTTTGGAACCATCTCGGTTTTCATGTGAAGCATGACCCTGATGGTAAGCGCGTCATGGACAAAAGTTAAACAGTGTGTTGGATGTGCCACACAATGCTCAATCTTGGGAACTAGTGCGTTAGCGCAGTTAGCTCGTTAACGTGTTGACGCCGTCCAGCCCCACGCACGGGGCGATCCGTGGTAACTCGTTAACGGAGATTTGCCGCGTTATGGCGTTAATGTCATTTTAACGAGATTAACACTGACAGCACTAGTGGGAACACAACGAATATGACTGTACATTTACGCCGACATCATCCTAGTGCAAAGACAAGTGGAAGCAGACAAAAACAACAAGCACGCATGCTACAAACTTCACCAGAGTCATTTAGACAGCCGTTAGCACATGATTCTCCTTATGGGGACCTGATATGTTTAATATGCTGCTGAGAATATAGCCCAGAAGAAGCGTATAGTATAGCTTTTATTTTAGAAAGAACCATTTCTCTGTAATAAACTCTCTTTTCCAAAGATGAGTAATTTCTCGATCAGATAGATTTATTTTTTTATTATTTTGTTGTTTCAGCAACATTAAATTTAAAAACTGTACTTTTGAGTTAAAATATATATTTACAATTTTAATAAATGACAAATTAAAAAGGAATGACCATTTTTTGTATCGAAAAAATATCGAACCGTGACACCAAAGTATCGAACTGTGAATTTTGTGTATTGTTGCACCCCTAATAAACTAACACCCAGCACGCCCCTGCGGGCGGCTTTTATACATATATATATATATATATATATATATACATACATATATATATAATTTTTTTTTCTTTTTTTCTCCTTCTACTGTACCATTCTGCTGAGTGACTGTCTTCTGCTCGTCGAATACATTTCATTGCAATGTTGACCCTCTGCTAACTTGCATATGACAAATAAAACTGAAAACTACTGTGATGTCACTGGTTCGAGCTATAATCAGGAAACTCCAAGCTTAGGTAAATAGCTTGGACTGACACATGCAGACAGTGATTTATGGAGCGCATGATTTGCTTTGCCTTACTTTTCTAGTGGTGGAGCACAGTACTGCTGATTTAATTGTAGGATTTCAAAATTGTGATCAAGATTCAAATTCAATTAATTGTGCAGCCCTAATTCGTAGCACAACTAACAATTTTTACTTCTGCCTTGTGGCAGGGTGTGGTTTGTGTCAGGTCTTTGTCACACCCCTGTCTCCCACAGGTGTGAAGGAGGGAAACAGGAAATAAAGACCAAGAGGGAAGAGGAGCATGCAAAACTGTTATAAAGGGCTTCATTTCTTTCTGTTGCTCCAATCTGAAAATACTCAACCACAAACTGTGGATAAGTATCGATCCTGTCCCACTAGTATCGATCCAATAACAGTGTTGCTATCAATACTGTCGATATTTGGATGGATTCGCCCACCTCTACTCTCGCACTCTCGTTATTTTCTTGCAACAACTCTAAGTGAGATTTCTGTTACATGTTGGAGACACAGCTATCTCCCTAAATTCTTTCTAAAATCTTGTTAATTGTGCCATTGCTGGACATAAAATCCCTGATGACTATTGGCCAGAAGCTCAACATTTGGGTCCTTTTCAATATATAACATTTAAATTGACCTTATAAACTTATAAATTAAGCAAATTACATTTAAGCTGTTGCCTTACTTCATATAACTGCCCCCAGACTCATCAATTACACCTGCTCGTATTTACATTTTCTTTCCTTCCGCTTAAAAATCTCTCAAACATGTTCCTCTCCCCCTCTTAGTCTCCATTTCGTCCTCCTTTGCTCCAATACTCTCCACCTCCTTGAATATCTCCCCTGAAGCTGTATAACAATTAATGAGGCCATATATCATAATTAAGGCAAAAAATAATACTTTGTCTCCTCTCCCATCTCATATGCTCTCAATTTTAATGAAGCTCTCGCTGAGCCAGACAAATCATCTGAAAAGGAAGACGACTTCTTAACTGCTTCTGTGTGGACATATTTGAAGTGACACCTCTGGTTTTGCTTCAACAAATCTGTTCCTAATAATATCTCGGCCGCCCTAAGTACGGGGGCCTTGTGTCCAATGTTCAGACAAATATAATGCTTATATCTTTGTGCAGTCAGGTGTGGGCTTTGCCAAAGTTTTTATTCACAGTTCAACTTTTTCTCTGCAGCAATTTATCTGAAAGCATCTTTTTTTTCTTCTACTCACAATCGTCTCCGAACATTTATCCCATACAAAATAATTTCTCTTGTTTATGTCAGGCTAAGGTTTCGTCATGTCTCTGTTACCCCACCTGCAACCGTGAAAAACACATTCGTTACAAATGAGGAATGGCAGTGGTTAGGTTGGGTGGTCCCTTGTTGTATGTTGTGCCAAAGCCTGCCCAGCCTACAAATGTACTGCCATAACTCTGTCTATTCTTAAACGTTCATCTGTCTCAATAAACTTACACACTTGTATAATGTGCGTGCTGCAGCACCTGATAAATGGGACCCTGTGAGCAGGTATGACACAGAGCAAGAGAGCCAGCCAAGCAACAACCGCACAAACACACTCTCTATTACTCCTTTTGTGAATGCTCGTGTGTGTTTTGTGTGTGTGCTTCTGTGTAAATTGTTGAAAACAACCATCAACACCCACAGCAGACGTTTAAAAAAGCAGTTAGTTCATTCTGTTAGTGCTTTAAAATTCATTTTTATCATGAAATTATTATGTAAATCTGCATGATTCATCCGGCTCTAAAAAAAAAAATTGTGTGAGTTTCTGAATAACAATACTGACTTGTGAAAATGATTGGAGTCCTTCTGACAAATATGATACATTTTAACCTTGTTAGCGTGTCCGTATGTTGATTTCAGGCATAAGCAACCAATCATATCAAAGTGCAGAGAGCAGCTAACATATTTAAATGATAATACACTGGAGAACACAGCAGTACTGAAGGCACATTATACTTCTCTTTACATCTTAGCTTTAGAGTCACATCATCATTTGAGCCGACACATGCACAGCAGCAGGAGATGAGAGCGGCATTACTTGTTGACAGTTCCCAGTCCTGCCAGCATTAGATGGCCAGCCCAGTACAGACAAATACCAGGGTGCAGCAGCTCCAGGCAGGTCTGTTATTGATATGAGTTTGAATGAAATTACATTTAGGAAGGAGAAGCTTTTGAGTCTTATTTTCATTTTCTTGTAAAGTTAAAGTTTGACGATCTTTATGATTTGCATGCTTTGCAAAAGCCAGTAACTATAACCAAAAATTGGAATCCTAAAATTTGCATTTTTAATTAAGGTTTTAAAGCCTTATTTCATTGGCAGTTATGTATTCTACAGGATCTGTCACACAACACAACTGCATTGGCAAAAGTCTTTAAAAGTCTACGAAAGAAATCCATCCAAAGCAGCTTTTCCAGTACAGGCTAAAGAAAAAGAGGCTAACCCAAAATAGTTCATGCCTTTAACTTAACAGTCTAACCTCACACCAGTTTTTCTTCCATGTCCAACACCCAGCATCCAGCCTTCTCCCTCTCTTGTCTCTCCTCCATCATCTTCTCAGTGAATTTATGTTTCCTGTTACTCTCGAACTTTGATCTGTTATCTACTTTGGCTCTAGGCTTGATATCAAGAGGACACTCAAATCTTATTTTGTCTGGGCTCACCCGCGCTCAGATGACCATTAAATCTTATTTTCTCATTCCCTGGTGCTGCCTAACTGAGTTTACCAGCCTACTACCAGGAACAAGAAGGGTTTTCCAAAACCTAAAACCCTAAAGCCAGTTGCACAACAGATGCAAACAAAGCATTAAAGCAGTGCACATCACGTGTGACCCAATACAACACTTTTTGGGCTTTTGTGTGTGTGTGTGTGTGTGGGGGGGGGGGGATAATCTGTAGCTACTACTATATCGTTACTGGAATAAAGACAAGTCACTCATTTGGTATTGTAACACCCTAAGAAAGTATGTGCTTGAAAAACCTTCCAAAAAAACCCATCAAACAAAATAGCTGTCTGCTATTTTGCTGTACTTGTATTAGTTGCTTTAAGCAAGTAATTGGAGATGTGCAGCTCCTGAAGACCTGGGATGATGCGTTATCACTCACCGACACAGTGGATTTGTTTCCTCCTCTGCCACATTTAGAGAAGCTCCATAAATTGATGATAACTGCGTTTTGGTCCTTCGAGGAAACACTCGAAGAGTTCCTCGAAAGACACATTTGTATTGTACAATTACTGCTGGAGCCCTCTGATGTATTCTTTTATTTTCTTGCATGATTAATATTGCACAGTTTTAATGAGGAGTTATCAAGCGCTAAATGCTGTGTCGCTCCAAACATGGACAGCAAGTTTTAGGGTAAATGTCCTCCACAATCACAACAGAAAAAAGTCTCATTGATTTGCACTGTTTCACAGATTTGACTGAGTAAACATAAACAAAAATACTTGAAGGGGAAGAAACGCTTCATTAAACAGAGTTGTCTTTGAAAGTTAGTTTCCTGCCTTGACACGCAGCAACAGTGCCGCTGCAATTGTTGTTGTTGTTCAGGCTGCTCAGCACAATAATTACTGGGGGGGGAACCCCAAAGCACAAAGAACAGGAGAGAAAGAGAAAGTGCAGGAGTGTGTAACCAGGATGACACACTGTTTGCTGCTGAGGATGAACCCACTCACCTTCATAGAAATACACTGCTTAGAAAATATTCCAACCAAAACCAGGGAAGCTAACATTTTCTGTGATTTATTCTAACTTTTGAAACTGTACAAAGGAGTAGTTTTAACCATTGAGTTGTTATACCATTTTTCCAGGTGTGAAGAACATTACACTGGCAAACTGGCATGCTGTGTTTATTTATTTATTTTTTTAAATGAATAGTGTTCAAAAGGAGTTTGTGAGTAAATTAGTCACACTGACAAGCAAGACAACAAAAATACGCCCATGCAAAACACATTCCTGCATCCTAAATATTAGTTGACTGTTATTTGACATATCAGCTAGTTCTGCTGTTTAGGTAATATACTGCTGAACAGGTGGTCGCCTGGCTACTGTAGAAGTAAAGCTTTTTGGCTTCACCTGCTTCCTGTGTGCAAGGAGGAGAGATGAAAGTCTGGAGTCCAAAAAAAATAATGTAACTGTTTGATCGATATGTTTTGACTTGGGGCCTCCAGCATGCCATCGATCTACTGGAAAATCTGTAAGTCACATCAGATTTCATCATGCTTAAAAATGAAGCAGCTGTCAATCAGATACTTTCCAGATGGAATTACATGGTGGATCAAAATCTGATGGTACTTTTCAGTGTTCATATTTCATCAGCTTTATCAAGATCTCCAACATCACTGGCTGAAATGCAGCCACAAACCATGACAGAGCTTCCACGGTTTGACCTCCTCCATACATGCTGACAGTGATTTGAACTTCATCAGACCTGCTGGCATTGATTTTTAGTCCAGTTTTTGTGTATTTTTCATACACCAGCCTTTTCTCCCTGTTTCCCTTCCTTAAGAATGACTTCTTGACAGCCACCCTTCTACTGAGACCATTTCTGATGAGGCTTCGGGTATTTTCTTTCCTGTTTCTTACTGTTCATCAGCTGTAGATTTTTTTTTTTTTGTAAGGCCTGACACTTCTTTAATTCTCCTCCACTTGTTCAGTTTTCTCAAATCATGCACACCATACTGAGATATGTTCCCAACACTGGTTCATCCCTTCTTTGTTCCTTAATGATTCATCATAGGTATGTGGTTCAACAAAAAAACAAAAAACAAAAGACTTCCTCTGAAAATGCTCAGGTAAAGCTGGGCAGACACTGTGCGATTTTTTTCAGTCGCGCGATTCAGCTCCTGCTCAAACTGTACAATTGACTCACAGGGGTTAGAAGTTCGTGGTCACGATGCAGGGTCTCACACTATACGGCCCGATGCTCTGATGCGACCTGAGTGCTCACACTGTGCCTCCATAAAATGAAGGTTATAACAGAAATTCTGTCGCTTGCTCTCTCTGTCTTTCACTCACACAGACACACCACCACCATCAACTTTGCTAAATTGCTAATGAAAAACATTGATCAGGCAGCTGTGATTGAGCAGCAATGTATAGATCCAACCGTTTTCACGGTTGTTGTGGTCGTGATAATTTTGTGAGGCCACATCGAAAAGGCTCGGATGAGCTTGCCATAGTTCTACAAGTTGTGCCTCCATCGCTTGTGTCCAGATCACACGCTGCACTGCCGTGCTGCGCCGTCTTTTTCGCTGGCATTTGTGTTTGCGCGTGCGCAGTGTGAGAAACTGTGGTGACACCCTCACGACGGTCGCGAGGATTTCAAACAGGTTTGAAATCCTCACGACCAAGCGATTGATGATCGGGAGCTGGTCGTGAGGTGTCAATCGCTTCTCGTTACCCCACGTATACTACACGATGCACGACGCACGATGAAGGCCAAAATCGGGCCGATCGCCAAAACGGTCGCACGACTCAAAAATCGGCTCAAAATGGGCCAAAAATCGCACAGTGTCTGCCCAGCATAAAAGGACTGGACTGAACATGAATGAAAAAGCAGTCAATGTCCAGACGAGGAAAAAAAAAAACTTCAGAAAGCAGGGAGAGCTACTGTTTGAGACCACAAAAATTACAAAAATCTGGTTCTTTGGAAGCCCATTTATAAATAAATGCCCATTTATAAATAAATGGGCTGTAGCTCAAGACTTTTGCACAGTTCTGTGCTTTTTGAGGGCATTTTCACATCAGTGTGTATAAAACTGTTTAAAAGCTAGCAAGGGGCAGCTAGCTAGTGGAAGTTCTATGAGTTCTGTTTCTATGTCCTCCTGCTGGCACCAGGCCTGCTGTCGAGTCCAATAATGACCACATTGTTTTGGTGCCATCAGCCACACTGGTGGCTAAATGTTTGTCTTACTCACACACAGAAAAACACAAAAGAGCTTCCCAGCACAGGCTTTTAACTTTGTGTGCATCTGTGCGTGTCCTTGCTGGTAGTTAATGTGGTTAGGGAAGAAAGCACAGACAGCCGGGTGGTTCGGAAGAGCTAGTTTGCTCAGAAACGTGCATGTTTGGGGGTTCACGTTTGTTACCTGTGTATCTGTGCCGAGTTAAAGGCATGTGTGTGTTTGTGAGAGGAGCGGAGAGAGAGTTGGCCTAGGCAGTGGAAAATGTGCGAGCCAGAGACGATGACGTTGGCTGAGCGGAGAAGAACAAACTACTTCCTGAAAACCTATTCAACTCTTTGACTAAACACTCACTCCAGCAGACCTTCTGCAGCTCTCTTTTCTCTCTTTCAATGGCTCCAGCTGAGACTTCCTGTGTAACTCAGTTCAGAATCAGAATCAGAATGGGGTTTATTGCCAAATGTTGAGCAGGTTTACAACATTAGGAAATTGCTGCGGTGCTTCAGTGCAAACATGCTGTCATAAATAGCACTTAAATAGACATGGAAAAAAATAAAAGTAGGGATAAGAATTAAAAGTGCTACGTGGAAAGATATGTGCATGAGATATACATGAGATATATACATGAGAATAAGAATTAAGAGTGCTACGTTGAAAGATATATACATGAGTGCAGGTGGTGATCAGTGCCAAACATAGAATGATGCAGTGACACAGCGTAGGGTCATGTGTTAGTGGCGGGTTCATACAGCACTGTGGCACATACCCAATTAGACAAAACAGGCCTTTAATTTTAAAAGAAAATTTGAAACAGCATTAGATGGTAAATATCTAATTTGCTTATCTCATTTCTATCTTTAATATTCTGTGTTGTCTAGAAAACCTATTGCTTTATTTTGAATTAGTCAGCTATAATGCCACATTCATTTTTTGCCAGTTGATTATAACTGATAGTGCTTTTAATCCACTTTCTAAATAGTGTGCAGTTCAACAAACTACATAATTAATACACAATAAAAAAAAAGCTTGACATTCACTGTCTCACTTTTAGTAACTCACAGAGCAGTGAAGTGTAACTTCAAGCTGTGACGAGGTTTTATTGTAACAATATGACTCTGTGGGTTGGTCCTGCTCCTAGTGGTTTCCTAAAACCACTAGGAAATGTTTATGTTCATTTTGCAATGTCGCACAACTACTTGCAAGCACACAAATGCACGTGACACACATGCCAATCATTTGCTGCTTGGAAGTTTGCAGTTATATTCACCCACTTCAGCAGCAGCACAAAGAACAAGGACACACACACACCGGAAACACACAAACACAAACTGGGTCAGGTAATTAACAGTTTGTAGATCTCAGCCAGCTTTAATCTAATCAAACCACCAGCCTACGTTTCCCCCATGGGTTTACACATACACACACATACACACATATGTTTGGTGCAATTAAGCACAGCTTTGCCCCTTCCACCTCTCAAATATTTGTTTCTCTAAAAGAATATAAATTTTATTAATTTAGTTTACGTTTGATCGCAGGTCAACACGAACACCATCGTCTAGATTACGCTATTCGCAAAATATAACTGAGCAACGTTACTTTCATTTGTTTATGCTAAGGGCAAAATTATGTGTAGAATTCATATTAAAAACTAAACTCGTTACAATTTGCTATGGAACAAGGCGAAAACATCACTAACCATGTGCTTTAGAGCTGCGGGTCAATATTAATAATGTTGAGCTTTATGTGCAGCTTTAAAGCAAATATCAGGCATCCACGTTTCCAGGTGTGCTGACATCACGGTAACAGATGTGCCCATGAATTGCAGCTCGATACTCAAACAGAAAAACAGGATGCTGATTCTGTGTCATATCTCTAACCAACCCCATAAAATATATGACCCTGGGTTCAACAGTACAGTAGTGTGCAAAAGTCTTGAGCCACCCTTCATTTCTTTATCTGCTTGGAAGAAAAATATAAACGTTCTTGTCGTTTTTTAAACTGCTCTTGAGCAACAGTTCTTCAGGCTTTCTGGACGTCCTTCGAAGGCTTTCTTTCGCTGCTTTTTCACTCATTTTCAGTGCAGTCCTTGTACCTGAACATTTTTAGACGAAGGATTTTTTTGTTAGTCAAGCCCCTTAATACTGAAACTAAGAAATTGGTTTGGCTCCAGACTTTGCATAGTATTGCAGTTCACCTGCTGAACCAGCCTCACAGCACATTGTCAGCTTAAAAACAAGGAAATGCTTGCAAAGAGCAATACGACTTCAGAGAGACAATTCATCCTCATTTGTTCCATTAATCTTGAGCCGAAGAACTGAGTTAATTAGTGTTCAGTGTGCCGTAAACTCAAACTCAGCCAACATGTCATACAATCAAAGAGTCCAACTCAATTTTAAGGCTTTTTGAGTCTTTTTATAGTGCATGAGCCCATAAAAGGGATTCTGGAGCAAGACCAACCTGAATCTAGTTCATTATGCTTTTTAAATATATATTATGAAAGTAAAGTCAGCTGTTTTCAGTGCAGTGAGTTTGAATCACCATTAATCAAGCTATAACACCTTAGCAAGACTAGAAGAAACAAATCATCTTCCAGTAGATTCCTACAGAACAATTTTATTAAGTCAACACTGAACATTTAATTAGGCATCATTTGAAAATAATTCCATTGGTCATGCTGGAAAGTATGTTCAATCTTTATAAGCATACATATCATCTGCATTTCAATATTTCAATGTATGAAAGACTTCTGGTAACAGAAGCTTCACAAAAATGTATCTACAGTTGTGAACAATGACCAGCACACGTGAACAGATATCTGCTGTCTCCACAGAAGAGCCCCCAATTCTGGGATGTTGTCACATATTTCACCATAGTGAAGTGAGTTTATATACAGTCAGCAGCAACACAAGTTGAAGTAAGTACTAATGTCTCTATCTAAACTGTCAAACATTAAAAATTAAAGATGCTATGCCATTTATAGGAACAATACACAGTGCTAGCTAACTCATCTCATCTTGTATGACCATCTAAGCAGATCTGTGCCATCTCGGTGTGCTCTAATTCAGCCCTAAACTTGACATTATTACGCTCCTGCAGCTGACAGTTTCATCATTAGAGAGATTTCTCATCCCACTGCAGTTCCTGTTATTATTTCTGCAGCGGTGACATGGTTTATTCATCTGTAAAGTCTCACCATGTGTGTGTGTGTGTTTGTGTGCTGCACTGAGAGTGGACAGCTGTAGTTGCCTAAGTCCTGCCTCAGGGCCGCCTCCTCCTCGCTCTTACTATGAGCTAGATTGGGAGCGGTGTGGATGGAGAGTGGAAAATAGTCTGAGTGTATGGAAGGAAGGGAAACATTTCTGCAACCTGGTTTAGCTGCAGTAAACAACGATACAGAAACCCATCTACTCCCAGATACACATACAATGTGAAACCAAGAGTAGTGCAGGGACAAGTGGCTACTTCTTTGCTCCTGGACAAATTTTCTGCCTCATTGAGTTCTTTTGGAAATGGCGGGCAGCAGCCACTACAAGATGCTGCCCCCAACCAGAACGACAATGAGACCAATAAACACATGAAAGTCTATTTATTGTCCTATTTCTTTCGGCTCGTATTTGCTTCACATAAACAAGCAATCCGGTCCCTGAGCATTCCCTTAAGGCTGTGCGACCAGATTTTCTCTTATATAAGGGTTATCATCATGTGGTACCTGGAAAAAAGGGAGTAACATTTGGACCCGAGTTCCCATTGAGACAAAGATGCTGTACAGGCATTTATACAAGTCCATTTGTGACACTGTCATCAGCTTCATTGACGCTTGAAGAGGGTTATCCTGCTAAAGGCCATCTCAGCAAATTCAATTCTTGCTACAAAACTTCATCTCGAGTGTGCAGAGGTCTTTCCTGATCTCCTAACGAGGGTTATGACGGTAACCAGGTCCACTCACTCACACACAACTTCCTATCTTTTTACTACTTTCCCATTAATCAGCAACTAAAAAGACAAAAAGTGAAAACTGGAAGCACAGAATCCAGAACGCACCACCTCAATCCCATAATGCCGTTTTAATATGACAATTTTAATATCCACAGTATGAAGTTTGAGCAATGTTCAGATTTTGGGCTGTAATAGCTGCATATTTTTATCTATGCCTCTTTGTGTGTGTCTCCGTCTGTCTCGCTCACTATGCCACGTGGCTTTATAAGAAGAGGACACAGATTTATCTCAACTAAATAGAGCTGGGCGATATAAGATTTTTTCATATCACGATATGTTTTTTTCATTTCAGACGATAACGATATCTATCACGATATAAGCCAAATAACTGTATTTGTAAGATTTAAATGTGCCGTTGCTCACAAGTAAAATGTGAAATAATCAGCAGCTTGTTTTGATTTAAATATTTATTTCCCATAATAAGTTCAACAGGGTAGATGTACTTAAGGAACATGAGACTTTTTCAGATAAATAATATTGCATTTAAGTTTCAAAATAGAACAAACGAAACAGACTACTAAATTGTCAATTCCACTTAGAAAAAAAACATTAATTCTAAGAATAAATCTTAGTTTGTTTTACAGAAGAACAGACAAAATTGACTAACTTTTGTCAATATCAAATAAACTGAGAACTAAAAGGAAATTCTCAATCTCTCCTTGTTGTATAGCTTAGCTTTTCAAACAGTTTTAACAGTTATTTTAGTCTGACAAAAGCCGAATGACGAATTAGCGCTTTCAGTCAGAAAGCGATTTATTGTATTTCCAGACTTGCTTTCGGCACAATTCACAGTGCGCGCTACTCTGTTTTTTTGTCAGACTTGAAATAGCCGAAATACCTTCACACTACGGAACTTCTATGGCTCTTCCGTTCGATAATCTCTCCGGCATTGGAACCATCATCTCTTTTCTCTTTTCGGTAACCTTCGGTCACGCTCTCGGTTGATTTTTCTCTAGTTGGCACACTCATTTCTTCCATTACCCGGGCGGCACGGCGGCTGGCTGCTTTCCAAACAAATACACATGTGCGGCTTGGCACTTGTGCTGTAGGTAACAAATCACCTGTCGTGACGCTGCGGCTGTGATTGGTTCGGCTCTGCGCTAGTTAATTTGGATTGGCTGTTCTTCTTTTTTTTTTTTTTTTTAAGAGGACAGGAGAGATGAGGCCTATCGCAATAATTTAACTTTTCTATCGATAAAAAGTTATTTCGTAATACATATCGTTATCGTTCTATCAGCCAGCTCTACAACTAAATATATAACACTAAACTACATCGTCCGTGTAGCATCCAGTCGAACTGAGAAGGCCAGAACTGATGGTTGTTGAATGACCTTTATTATTCCTTGCCGTGTATAAGACAACAAACCAACGTAAGAGCTAGACAAACAAATAAAACAATTACCACGTTATTCATGTAACACCATTTTAACTGCTCATTACGCTGGTCTAACCGTTTTCTATTAAACTATACAATACATATTATGCGTTTCAGATTGCTCAAATTAAATCATGTTCATTACAAACCTTGTTCCCCTGTCGACTGTAGCTAGAAACATTCGTTTGTGTACAATTTAACCATGTTTTTCTCTCCCTTTTCTCCGTTAGCAATAGTTTACCGTTTTCTTGCGTCTTTTTTGTACATCAAACTAGTTACCGTTAGCAACATTCACTTCCTGTTACACAGGATGTTACCACAAACATTATATTACGTGTATATGAGCTAGCTTTACATATCCGCCGTTACAGTCCGGAAAGGTAATTGGACAAATACAGTGAAATTATGCTCAACTGCACATACACTTTAACAAGCAAACAGCACAAACTTCATATTTCCCTAAGTTCTGAATTTCTGTTTTGAAGAGAAACTATTACGATTACCAAGAATAATTTGATATATTTATACTGTTTTATACCAACTGACAAATGCATATACATGTATAAACTACAACTCAGGCTTTTCAATTTACCTATGGAACCAATCAATCCCTAGATAAAAACAATCACCATCATTTAAAACAAGTGAAACAGTTTTATGTGTTATAAGAGCAAAACAAAGCTAGCAAAAGGACCCATCTTCTGTCTATGTGACGGTTTCATCATGTAGACCGTCTATGTGCATTGATATGATGATGACATGATGATATAAATGTCAAATCTCAGAGCTCAGCTGGACTAGGCTTCCTCTTTACATGATTATGTTTTAGCATGACTAAAAACAAGACAGCGGAGAGCAGGACAGGATGAGGGGAGGAAGCCATGCCGCAATCTAGACTTTTGCTACGTACATAAAGGTACAAATCCACCAGACAAAGTTAAAATCCAGATTGAATTAAAGTCTAGACAGGAAGGCAATAACGGATATAGATCCAGCAATCAGCAACCTTATGAATAACCACAGACAGAGACACGACACAGCAGCTGGGATCTACAATTACATTATCTTTGTCTTATAGTAGAGGACTACAACCTTAATAGAGAAAAAAACAGTCATTTTTAACCTGCTTTAACTTTGGTTTGCTTTGAAAAGTACCCGCTGGCATTTCCTTTCACCTTTTGCAGTATTGCTAATGTTGCTACACAGACAGGACAGGGAGAACAAGCCATTCCTAAATACAGCAACAGACACCTTTAAAGGCTTCTGTGGTCACCATAATCAGAAAGGATATTGAGTTTTTCTCTAGGTCTCCTTGTATGTCTTTTCTTTATCTGAAGCAGCCCTTACACACATGCCACCAAATGATCTGACAAGTACAGAAATAAGAGTGGTTATATTAATACTGCTTATGATTATTTATTTTAAAAAATGACTATGTCTAGATAGATAGATCATATAATTACACACTCGTGAGAGGCCAAATTATCAAAATCAAAGCACTTGACACATAAGCATCCTTATAAGCGTGACCAGCTACACCATCACCGAGTCAAGGTTGAAGGAGTTGCTCAAGAGTTTGTTCACGTCATCCACCGGCATGTGTGCGTTTTCAAACATCGAAGCATGACTGGTTGATGGTTCCCCTTGTTACTGGAGTGCAGAACACAAGAAAAATGATCAGCTGCATTTTTCTGTGTAGGTTCTTAGTCATCCAGGTCATGGTCAGTGTTGGTCAAGTTACTTGAAAAAAGTAATCAGTAACTAATTACTGATTACTCCCCCCAAAAAAGTAATCCCGTTACTTTACTGATTACTTATTTTCAAAAGTAATTAATTACTTAGTTACTTAGTTACTTTTTAAAAACACGATTTACAACCTGAAGAGGTGATAAAGTGATAGATCTTTCAGCCCAATTCTACTTTTTCTACATAATCCATCATACAAAATGTAATCAAATGGAAAAGTCTCTTTTTTTAACTTGTTTTTATCAGTTTTAATCTTTTAACTTTATGCATCAAGCAAAACATTTAATTATATGCAACATTCTCTGACTTGAATAAATTAGTTTAACATTTAAACCTATTTTCTACACATTCCAGCACATAAAATAAAATATTTTTTGTGTTTTCACTCACTCTTTCAAACAGATGCAAGTAAAACACAGCAGAAAATAAATAAAGTCAAAGACTCAGCGGTCCTTTTGCTCTATTTTCACCTGTAAAGCAGGAGCAGGGTAGGCGGAGGGTTACCCTGGTGTAGGTGTGCTGCGGTCAGTTGAAGAATCCGCGCGAGTGTCTCTGTGAGTTTCCCATCACGTCGTAGCTACTCGGTGCTTGCTCGGAAGTTTAGGGGTTTTTTTCGCTGTAAAAAGAAGTTTTCTTCCCACGCACGATGGACGCTAATGTTTTTGTCACTTTTTATGGAATCAAACTCAAAGTAAGGTCAGTACTTCCACACTTTAAACGCTGCACGCTCATACTCTCTCCCGCACTCGATATATTATCCATTGTTGATCTGCACACAGCTGCTGTCACCAACGTCGCACTTGCTTACGTCACTGTCATGAGACATTCTCGCAAAAAAAATCACGGTTTTAGTAACGCAGTAACGCAGCGTTCCTACGGGAAAGTAACGGTAATCTAATTACCGATTTTGCAATAGTAATCCCTTACTTTACTCGTTACTTGAAAAAAGTAATCAGATTACAGTAACGCGTTACAAGTAACGCGTTACTGCCCATCTCTGGTCATGGTACTCTGAGAGGCTTCAAAATAAAGTGAATGAACTTGTTCAAGTTTTCTGAAGACGTTTCACCTCTCATCCAAGAAGATTCCTCAGTTCTAACACCAAATGGTGGTGTGCCCCAGGGAGTTAAATCCTAGAGGGAGTTGTCCCTATAGACTATTGATCATGTTCATCATCACAAGAGCCAAGGTGTGAGAAGGGGTTGAGGGGCCCAGGAAGGGATCTTAAAACTGCACTGTAGACAGTTCAGTAGTTGTTCACAGTGGACCAAGATGGCCTCTTTTACTCTTCTTTCAATCCATCTGTGTTCTCTGTCCAAAATATGAAGATTGTTATCCTCGAAAGAGCAAACATTGACCTTTAGATGCAGATGTACAGCTGAGTGTTGACCTGTCGAGTTGGCTCTTCTACACTCAACAAAAATATAAACGCAACACCTTTGTTACTGCTCCCATTCCCCATGGGATGGACGTAGAGACCTAAAATTCATTCCAGATACACAATATAACCATCCCTCCCAAACAGTGGTCACAAATCAGTCCAAATGTGTGGTAGTGGGCACATCTGCCATATTGAGATAATCCATCCCACCTCACAGGTGTGCCACATCAGGATGCTGATCTGACATCATGAGTAGTGCACAGGTGTACCTCAGACTGCCCACAACAAAAGGCCACCCTGGAATGTGCAGTTTTTTGCGCTATTGGGGGTCTGGGGACCCAGAACCGGTCAGTATCTGGTGTGACCACCATTTGCCTCATGCAGTGCAACACATCGTCGCATGGAGTCTATCAGATTGTCAATTGTGGCCTGTGGAATGTTGGTCCACTCCACTTCAATGGCTGTGCGAGGTTGTTGGATATTCGTGGGAACTGGTACACGCTGTCGTATACGCCGGTCAAGCACATCCCGAACATGCTCAATGGGTGACATGTCCGGTGAGTATGCTGGCCATGCAAGAACTGGGACATTCTCAGCTGCCATCTGCCCTGAACAATGTGAACCATGATTCATCCGTGAAGCGCACACCTCTCCAACGTGCCAGACGCCATCGAATGTGAGCATTTGCCCACACAAGTCTGTTACGGCGACGAGCTGGAGTCAGGTCAAGACCCCGATGAGGACGACGGGCATGCAGTTGAGCGTCCCTGAGACGGTTTCTGACAGTTTGTGCAGAAATTGTTTGGTTGTGCAAACCAATTGTTCCAGCAGCTGTCTGGGTGGCTGGTCTCAGACGATCTTGGAGGTGAACCTGCTGGATGTGGAGGTCCTGGGCTGGTGTGGTTACACGAGGTCTGCGGTTGTGAGGCCGGTTGGATGTGCTGCCATATTCTCTGAAACGCCTGTGGAGACGGCTTATGGTTGAGAAATGAACATTCAATGCACGGGTGACAGATCTGGTTGACATTCCTGCTGTCAGCATGGCAATTGCACGCTCCCTCATTGCTTGTGGCATCTGTGGCATTTTGCTGTGAGACAAAACTGCACATTCCAGGGTGGCCTTTTGTTGTGGGCAGTCTGAGGTACACCTGTGCACTACTCATGATGTCAGATCAGCATCCTGATGTGGCACACCTGTGAGGTGGGATGGATTATCTCAATATGGCAGATGTGCCCACTACCACACATTTGGACTGATTTGTGACCACTGTTTGGGAGGGATGGTTATATTGTGTATCTGGAATGAATTTTAGGTCTCTACGTCCATCCCATGGGGAATGGGAGCAAAAACAAAAGTGTTGCGTTTATATTTTTGTTCAGTGTATGTTGTGCCATGCGCTTATGGAGTGGTTGTTTGGTTTCTCGGATGCAGCGGTCTAAGTACTCCTCGCTGCATTGCACAGCATACACTCTGGTGTTTAGTTTGTGTTTGGGAGTCGTCTTTGGGACGAACCAGTTTTTGTCTGAGGGTGTGGCTCTCTGATAAACCTGCTAAATTAGGGAAGATTATGTTGTTCTGTTCGTCATTCTGTTTCTCCCTAGTTGGTGTCCCTAGTGACCTTCTTTCCTGTGCATCTTCACTGATTTGATAAAGACCCAGCTGGGATAACCACATGTTTTAAGAGCTGTCTTTACATGTGTTCCTTGTCTTTCCCTGCTCCCTTAGAAGTAATTTGATGCACATTACACACATAGCAGCTGGGTTTCAGTTTCCAGCTTCTGGTCACCAACTACAAATAGAAATTACTAGTCACATCTTTACCATTAATGTGACCACAGCACTAAAGTTTTAGATTCTGGAAATTGCTACCATCAGCTCTTGCATTAACTGAATACAGCCTTTTATTAGATGCTATCAGACTGGTAAATGTTCATGTCTCTTACTTGCCTTACCACAAGATCACATGCATTGCTTCAGTGAAAATGCTGTAACCCACAAGTTCAAACTCTTCACTGATGATGTACTGTTCTATAACTAATAACTGAATAATGACAGATCATGTTTATCTTTCTTTCCCTGTTATGGTAGCAGTATTATAGTAATGATACTAACCTTTCTTCCTCTGACCTAATCATCTTTTAATATTCTTTACTATCTATGAATTTTATATGACAGAGCTGAGTGTAAAAGCAAAGCTCTCAATTTACCGGTCGATCTATGTCCCTAACCTCATCTATGGTCACGAGCTGTGGGTAGTGACCGAAAGAACAAGATCGCAGATACAAGCAGTGGAAATGGGGTTTCTCCGAAGGGTGGCTGGCCTCTCCCTTAGAGATAGGGTGAGGAGTTCAGCCATCCAGGGACAGGCTCAGAGTAGAGCCGCTGCTCCTCCACATTGAAAGGAGCTAGTTGAGGTGGTTCGGGCATCTGATAAGGTTGCCTCCTGGGTGAGGTGCTCCGGGCATGTGTTCTCCGGGAGGAGTTCCCGGAGAAGACCCAGGACACGCTGGAGAGATTATATCTCTCGGCTGGCCTGGGAATGCCTTGGTGTTCCCCCGGACAAGCTAGAGGAGGTGGCCAGGGAGCAGGAGGTCTGGGCTTCTCTGCTTAGGCTGCTGCCCCATTGACCCAGCCCCAGATTAACTTAAGAAGATGGATGGGATTTTATGTCTGTACTACCAATTTATCTGCTTCTCCATTTTTCTTTGTTTTTTTCCATTATTATTCAACTAGAAGTATAATCATCAAAATCCAACTCTTTCCTTTAATATTTATTCCAAATGCATTAAAATTGCTAAAATTGGTGCAACTACTCTGAAAAACAAGAATTCATTTTACAATTTATAATCTATACAAGAGACAGAAGTATGTGTTCCTGTTGCCCAAAAAAAGAAAAGATCTTACTATAACTAGAATTTCTTGCAACATGTTCACTCTCAAGGATGCTTCCAAGGATGCCACTCTAGTTACATATACATACAATGTGTACTGTGAGCAGAGCTTGATACTCCTAAACACTTAGAAATGTTGGTAAGGTCAGAATGTATCTTAAGAGAAGGCCTGCAGAAAAGTGAGGCCCTCCTCTGAGCACACTGGTTTGTCTAGAGTGACTCCTAATCGGCCATACATACCTGAATGATTTGGTATCAGTTTGAAAAAGTGAATTATCTAGAACTCACTGCTGTTTTCAGTCCGGGGATAGATACACTTGGAAATGCCTGAAGGTTGGATCCTATTCTTTTCCCTGTATCTGTAACTCTCTCACTCCTGCGACCTCACCAGCTTATATGACATCTGTCACCACAAAATTTCCCTCTCTGAGCAAAGTGTATCCTCAGAGACAGAGTGGAGTGATGCGAGTTGAGTTAGCATTGTATTGTCAGCATGCAAGCACATGCTCTGTAGAGCACCGGGTTCATGCACACACACACACACAGACGCACTCTGGAGATCAGAGTGCCAGAGCTGTCACTGGGTCAGTGGGGAGATGTGCGATATCTTGACAGAGCTGAAGTGCTCACTGACACACAAACACTGCAGAGCCTCACAGTCTGTCCTTGTCCCTTGGAGTGACCAAGAGAGTGTATGTGTGTATGGTGAGCATGTGTGTGTCCACTGGCTGTTGTGTGCTTTTGGTATTAGTTTAAATTAGACTGATATTAACTCTTAGATGCACATAGTGGGGGTTTTTTTCTGGCTAATTTTTTTTCCAGAGAGAAATCTTGAGAGAAATCTCTTTAAATGTCATTGAGATTTAACCTCCTAGGACCTGGCGTCCACATATGTGGACATAACATTTTGGGTTATTTAGACCAAAATACTCAATTTTGCTCTACAAGGGCCTGGTATCCACTTGCAGGGACATCATACTGCTACTGTTCTATCGAAATTTTAAATGAATATCCTCATATGTGGCTCTCATTTTTCATAGAAACAAAAATCTGGTAAAAAAAAAAAAAAGAAAGAAAAAAAGAAAAAACATTCTGGTAATGCTTTGTCCTTTTAATCCTTTTAATTCATCGGGTCCCAATCAGCCAAAATATCAAAGACAAATTAAAAATGCATGCTGTGGAAGAGTTCAGGTCTTAGGAGGTTAAAGACAATCTCTAAACATTCAGTGTAACATGTAAATATTCTGCATACTTTGGTTGTAACGAGTAGTAATATGACTTACTGTTGATTTCCTATCACTTTGAAGCAGTCTGGCCAATCTCTCTGCCCTCTGACATCAACAAAATGTTCTCACCCAGAGAACTGTTGCTCACTGGATACTTTCTTTTTCAAACCATTGTTTATAAACCATAGAGATGGTTGTGTGGGAAAATCTCAAGACGGGCAGCAGTTTCTAAGATACTCAGACAATCTGGAACCATTAACCGTGCCGCATTCAAAGTCATTTAAATCATCTTTCTTCAACATTCTGATGCTCAGTTTGAATTTCAGCAGACTGATTTGATCACATAGACATGATTAAATATGTGAGTTAACGAACTGTTAAACAACTGTACCTAATGAAGTGGTCAGTGAGTGATTTGGTTTCTCTGTCATCCAGCCATTATGCTGGATGGAGATTGGAACGCCAGAGACCAAACTACCAACCTTCCAGTTAGTGCATGACCTGTTCTACCACCTTAGCTACAGCGACAGACAAGACAAAGATTGAGCTATTTAATAATAATAATAATAACTTTATTTATAAAGCACTTTTAAACAAAGTGCTGTACAACTATTTAAAACTAAAAAGATAAAAAATAATAATAATAAAAGCGATACATAGCAATACAGGTAAAAGACACAATACAAGTTAAAAACAGTAAAAATTTAAAAACTAAAAGCCATAGAATTTAACCAGAATGACGAGACATATGTTTCAAGTAGTAATGGTGAGGCTTTTTAAACCTAAGAGATCTACCTGCTGTCAAGAATGGTGGTGGTAGCATCATACTCTGGAGCTGTTTTGTTGCCAGTGCTACTAATACATTGTACAATGTAGAACGAAGGAGGACTACATCCAAATAATTAGCAGGCTTATAAGAAACAGCTGCGCTTACTACCAGAAGGAGGCTTTTGGCACTCTTGTCCATCCAAGGTGGCTGAGAGCATTAGGCAGTTAAGTGCTGCAGATCTCTCAAGGAAAGCTACTCCGTTTAATATTGCCCTTTAGAGAGTGGTAAGTGGGACTCTTGTGTTCATCATAACGTGGCATATAGTAGGGTGGACTTTGAGAACTGTTTCCCTCTTTTGTTGCAGGTTTGCACTATACTGCTGCTGTATTGTCATGCTGTTTTGTTATGTGATGCTTTTATAACGAACAGTACTTTGGGGTGTAATTGTTTTATGTAGATCTTTTATTAATTAGTGGAACGTTTTATTGCTTTAGTGGAGGTGCGGCCGCTTGCTGAGGGGCTAGGCACGTGAGGTGGAATCCCCTTCCCGATGCATGCGAGTGTACACACCGAGCATAGGTAGATTGCACCATTTAGAGTTTAGTGTGAGTGACAGTGAGGTCTGCAGTGAAGTTACACGGGTGAGTAATTGGTGGCACCCTTGGGCACTCCTCCCTGTAGGTTGCCTCCTCAAGTGGCCGGTCTCCACTATTTTGTTTAGTTATTCTTTTATCATGCTGTGATTGTTTTAGGGTAGCATCGTGGTAGGGAGTCTGGTCATTTTAATCATCGTTTGTTAATAAAGTGTTTTAATTAACTATTTTGCCGTCTCAACCCTGCTACCTTAGGTGTCTTCCTGATTTTAGTTATGTTTTTAGTAGTTTCTCTTAATAAATTTTGATTTGTAAACTTCCTTTTTCTCACCTCTACCGTTAATAACGAGTCTGTGGGCTTTGGTAGCCAGTGCAACACGTACATTGGCTAGAGAAATCTTTCCTGGGGTGTAACGCCCTCCCCCAGGTGGCGTTGTCAATATCTTAGAGGAATAACCGGGGACGGTAACTATCGCCACACCACATACACATCAAAACTGCTTTTAAAATGGATAAAACAGGCTAGCATTAAGCTTCAGGAATGGTCTTTTCAAAGCCCAGAGCTCAATCCTCAAAATTTGTGGAATATCTTTAGGGGTCTCTGAGCCTAAGAATTTAATTGCCGGTAGTGATCTGCCATTACCTGTATATGACAAATAAAATTTGAAACTAAAAAGCCAGGTCGGGGAAAGCCAACTACTGTACAGTTTAAAACAGGGATGTCAAACTCAATTGCACAGGGTGCCAAAACTGAAGGCACAATTTAGGTCGCAGGCCACACTATTGTTTTAGTGAATACACTAAAACAATGTTTGCTTGGGTTTTTTCTTTTTTCTTTTTTTTTTTTTAAAAAACATAAATGTGAATAAAAACAGACAGGAATATTATTCCAGATTAAATAAACTTAAAAAAAATAAACCTTAACTTTAACTATTTTGCTCTTCATAAAAATATATCCTGTCAAAATTATGCAAGTTAGAAATATGAACATGCTGCCAAAAACCCCAGAAAAAATAAATGAAAGCATACACAAGGTTGGAGCCGCATGTAGACTGAGCTGGGGCATTGCTTCAGGAATGGAACTAATAAACTGTGCGGGCCATTCAGTGTCGTACTTTCCCTCGAGTGTACCATTACACTACAGCTCCATCTGAATCTGCACAGGTGCAGTTCAGCAAAGTCCACTGACTTTGTTCAACATTACTTGGCAACAGGGAAAGTGAGGCAAGTTGCACTGGTGCATTTGTGACAGCTTCACTTGAAATGCCTTCACCGCATCATACATGCCATGTCCATGAACTGACAGATTTCCTTGCTGAGCTCAAAAACTCGATTGAGAACTTTTCCCCAACTCAACCAACAGATCTCTGTATGATAAGGAATGTCGGCAAACTCTGAATCTATTTCCCTCATAAAAGACTGAAATTGATGGTGATTTAAACTTTTAGCTCAGATAAAATTTACGGTTTGCGTTACGGTGATCATTACCTTTTAGGACTTCACCACACAGCTTTTCCTGGTGTATGATGCAGTGATATGCTGTTAACTGACCGGTACAGTTCTCCTCCTGCATCTTTACTCGCATCCTGCTGACTAGTCTGCTTTTTTTTCACCGCACAACACTGGCGCTCCATCTGTTGTAAGTCCAACAAGTTTGTCCCAGGGCAGTTTCATGTCGGTTACACTTTGACATACGTTTTAAAAAATGTCTTTTCCTGTCGTTGTCGCGTGCATCGATTTAATGTTCAATATTTCCTCTAGACAGCTGAAGATGGCCAGCTGTGCAATGTCCATCATGTCTGTACTTTCATCCACAGCAAGAGAGTATGCAATAAAGTTTTTGCTTCTTTCACACAACTGTGTTCTTAAATCAGTGGCCATCTCACAAACCCAATCAGCAATCATATTTCTCCTCAGGCTCACATTTGCCAAAATCTGCATCTTTGTCTGGACACAAGACGTCGCACACCTTCATCATGCAGCTCTTCAGAGTGGTACCGGGCTGATTTGGCAGTCTCCTCTACTACAATAAAACTTGCTTTCACAACAGCTTCACTTTGTGATTTTGCTCTGCTGAAATGTCAGATTCTTCTTTAGCTCTTCTACATTCTGTAGTTTCTGCTCTGCATTTAGGTTTTTCAGCTTATCCTGATGTTTTGTCTCGTAGTGCAGTCTTAAATTAAATTCCTTAATTACAGCCACATTAGCTCCACTAATAAGACACACGGGTTTACCAGCAATGTCTGTAAACATATTCAGTCACCCACCGGTGCTGAAAGGCTCTGCTTTCAGAATCAACTTTTCTCTCCACCATTGTGAGCGGCTAGCTTCGCAGACAGAGAGTGTCACCACCCAGAAACAGATCACCATGTACCCCAACCAGAAGCCTTGGATGAACCGGGATGTTCGTCTCCTCCTGAAGGCCCGCAACACCGCCTTTAGGTCAGGAGATGCACACGCCTACAGTACAGCCAGGGCTAATCTAAAGAAGGGCATCAAAAAAGCCAAACACCATTACAAAAAGAAGGTAGAAGAACACTTCTCCAACTCCAACCCCCGATGCATGTGGGAAGGACTCCAGACCATTACAGACTACAGGACCACCAAACCCTCCCCCGCATCCTCTGATGTCTCCTTCCTCAACGAGCTCAACAACTTTTATGTTCGTTTTGAGCGAGGGAACCCCACAACCAAAACAGACATGACGCCAGACGACCAACCTCGGACTCTCTCCCCCACCGATGTAGGAGCGGTGCTGAGCAGGATCAATGTCCACAAGGCTGCAGGTCCTGATGGCATCCCCGGGCGTGTTCTCAGAACATGTTCTGGGGAGCTTGCAGGAGTGCTCACAGACATATTCAATCTGTCCTTGGCCCACGCTGTGGTACCGGCCTGCTTCAAATCCACTTCCATCGTCCCGATACCCATCTAGCTAGGGCTGGGCATCGTCACTGATTTCTAGAATCGATTCGATTCCGATTCACAAGGTCCTGAATCGATTCAATCCATGATTCGATTCAATCCGATTCAATTCGATTTGAATCTGGGAAATTTTGCCTCAGACAGTCAGAAATATTATAATTCAAATCAGTACATTTACATATTTTTGTATCTATAAAAAGAAAGCTGACACACACAAGACTTTATCAAAGGTGTGAGCATCACAGCAAATGCCTTTGTGTCAAAGTAGCTGAAGATAAAACACAGAAAAACATGAAGGTGATTTTTCTGGCCTGGGATTTTATAAAAATATTCTGCAGTACATCAAAAACGAAAGAAAACCATTAATCAACTTATGAACATTACCTCTGAAGTTACAGTGGTTTTATTAGAGACACGGCTGAGCGTTTTGCATTTTGTATAATTTTAAAAAGTTAAAATTTGTTCAGAAGCCTATTGAACGGCAGAAATTAGGTTTTCTTTTCGGAAGTAAGTAAAAGAAAAAAACCCATCAGCCGATAGCGCTGTAAACAACGGTAGTCTTGTGCGTAACAAGCAAGCGAATAATGCGGAAAACAGATTTCGGGGATGGACAGGAAACTGTTCTTGAAGTATACAGAGAAGGAGAGAGAGAGAGCTGTGCATGAAGTGTGATTTTTATTGTGGTGGAAGCAAAACAGCAAAAGTAAGAGGGAGTCCATGACGATGTTTATGTGATGTTTGGATCTTCTTTTGCTGCTGGTTCGGTCAATATTGTTTGGAGAGAGATAAAACTAACAGCTTTAGAATCAGCGCAAAAAGAGCGTGGACCCGCCGAAACATCAGAATCAGCGAGCTGTCAGCTTTCAGCCCCGACTGTGTCTGGTGAGAAAGGCGACATCTCACTGATTATGATCTGCGGTCTGCGCTTTGTGTTTGTCTTTGTGCAGAATCTGCGTACCTGCTCTCATTTACTGTTTTAAATGTTTAAATTTTGTGACGTTTCACCTGAGATTCTGGAATTTTGGGTAAAATACATTTATATTAAAAAAATCGATTCAGGATTTTAATGAATCGATATCACGTTATCCAAGCCAGAATTGATTTTAATCGATGAATCGGTTATTAAAACCCACCCCTACATCTAGCCTCAATGACTACCGCCCAGTAGCACTCACCCCCATCATCACTAAGTGCTTAGAGCAGCTGGTCCTAGCACACTTCAAATCCTGTCTCCCCCCCACCCTGGACCCCCACCAATTCGCATACCGCCAGAACAGGAGCACAGAGGATGCAGTCTCCATCGCACTGCACTCTGTCCTCTCACACCTGGACAACAACAACACCTACGCCAGAATGCTGTTTATAGACTTCAGTTCAGCATCAATACAATCCACCCCTCACAACTCATCAGGAAACTGACAGACCTGGGCATCAGTTCCCTCATCTGCAAATGGTTACTGGACTTCCTGACCAACCGCCCCCAACATGTCCGGCTGGATAACCGCTGCTCATCTACAATCACAATGAACACCGGTGTACCACAAGGCTGTGTGATGAGCCCTTTCCTCTACTCCCTCTTCACCCACGACTGCAGACCTGCTGATGGTTCCAACACCATCATTAAGTTTGCAGATGACACCACGTTGATTGGCCTCATCAGTGACAACGATGAGGCCGCCTACAGGGAGGAGGTGGATCGTCTGGCTGAGTGGTGCGACACAAACAACCTGCTGCTTAACACCGAGAAGACTAAGGAGCTCATCGAGGACTACAGGAGGAATGCTGACCCACATCCACCCATCCACATTAAGGGGACGGCTGTGGAGCGTGTGAGCAACTTCAAGTTCCTGGGAGTCCACATCTCCGAGGATCTCACCTGGACGACCAACTGCTCCAAGCTGGTCAAGAAGGCTCACCAGCGCCTCTTCTTCTTGAGGACTCTGAGGAAGAACCACCTGTCCTCAGACATCCTGGTGAATTTCTATCGCTGCACCATCGAGAGCATCCTGACCAACTGTATAACAGTCTGGTACGAGAACTGCTCTGCCTCGGACGGGAAGGCGTTGCAGAGGGTTGTGAAAACTGCCCAGCGCATTGCCGGAGCACCACTTCCTGCCATAAAGGACATCTACAGGAAGCGGTGTCTGAAAAGGGACCCCAGTCACCCATCACATGGACTCTTCACCCTCCTGCCCTCTGGGAGGCGCTACAGGAGCCTCCGGACTAAGACCACCAGGTACCGGAACAGCTTCTTCCCCACAGCTGTCAGACTCCTGAACTCTGCCTCCTGACGTGACCCACGTTAACACATGGACTGAACATACACACACCCACAACCACCTACACACACACACAATGGACAACTGTACCCTCAAACACACAATAATAACATGGACTGAACCACCACTCACAACCACTAGCACTTTATATAGCCTCTGTAGAAATTATCCACATATCTCACTTATCTTAACTGCACTACTGTATAGCTCTGTGTAAATAATCATTCTGTACATACGATAATTTTTAATCCTACAACTGTTTATAACTTGCATAGCTCACATTTCTGTATAACTGTATATCTCAGATTCTGTATAGTTTTTTATTTCATATTTATATCCTGTTCATATCCTGTACATAGCTTGTACTCACTACAGCCTGTACATACTTATAGTTATAGAATATTCATAACATACTTCATACCATGTACATTATAACATACCATAATAGACCCATTTCTGTAATATACTTACATATCTATATTATTGCTAATATATATTGTAATATATCTATATCATGGCTAAAGCACTTCTGGATGGATGCAAACTGCATTTCGTTGCCCTGTGCATGTGCAATGACAATAAAGTTGAATTCTATTCTATTGACTATGTGCACGTTAGCATATGCTACTTCCGGTGCAGAAACTCCTGTGGGGAGCTTTGTTTCCGGTGTCCTATTCACGCCCTGTTTACGGTCCAAAACAAGTTAAGCAAATGAATGAATCAAGCGGCGATTTACATTTCTATAGATGTCTTGGGCATTTACCCAATATATCTGTAAATGATGCTCATCGACTTGTTGATATTTTTTCCCCGCGCCTCAGGGCAAAAGAGAAAAGGGATTCAAATGTTATATTTCTCAGCTGTCCCTCGTTTATCGCGGGTTTTATGTTCTAAAAATAACCAGCGATAGGTGAAATCAAGTAGCCAAATTTATTTTTTGACGGTGCAAAACGTTTGGTGGACATCGTGGACATACTGTACTGCACTTCAGATTCACACTGCTAGCGATCGATGCAGCGATTCTGTACTGTACAAGAGAGACATCACGGAGGAGATTGTCTGCAGCGATCAGGAAGCAGGACACAATGTGACGTAAAAAAAAAAAACGTGCAAACTTGCACTAAAAAAATCTGTGAAACAGCGAGGTGAAAGGTATCTTCGCAGTAGCGATTGACCGCAAAGTAAAGCTACCGGAAATGTAGAACCCCACATCCAGTCTCAAACCAGGAAGTTAGCATTTTCTCGTGCACAGGGTCAATTCTATTCTAGAAGTTTGACTTGATTGACGCGGGAATGTTCCCAGTTAGCCTAGCGGTCAGCAAGGAGGCTGCAGCGCTGCATTATGGGATCTGTAATTTGTATATTATTAGCGCCAAAATAAATGCAAACTTGTGAACACATGTGTCTGCTGTGAACAGGGTCTACAGAAACAAGCTAATTAGCTACACGTGTTTTTTCATTTATTTATTAGCAGTCTGTAAACATACTCAACAAGCAAGTACTCACTTCTACTTGAGTATTTATATATATATTGTTTATATTTAGCTAGCCCACTTAACGCTTATAGAACAATACTCACAAAATGTACTTGTGACCTTGTGAACAATAGAAATGTATGAATATTTTTGAATGTACACGTTTTACCAGTAATTTTGACAAAATCTACACTTACCAGTTACTTTAGCAGTCTTCAAAGCTTGTAGCTAGTAATCATCATGTCCTCGTGCTAACATTAGCTTCCAACCTGTGCAGGTGTGGACTAAAACAATTAAGTCCCAATAACCTAATGAAAAGAAGAGTTGTTTATTTCTTCTCTATTTAATTGGCTTACAATAAATAAATTAATAAGTTAATTACTTCACAGCAGTGGTGGTATTGGCAGTAGCAGCTGCTCTTACAGTTATGTAACACAGAAGTCCTGACAATATGCCATAAAAAGCATGCAAAGTTGAAATGATGACTGTGAGCTGCTTTGCTTCACCTGTTAGTAACCAGCTACATATCTGGGCAGAACCATTCACGTCTCCTCTTACTTTTTATTGCCACCCATCAGAGAGCTGGCAGTGTTAATTCTCTTTCCTCGTCTGTAACTGTGTTTTTGTAGGATGCTAAGCTGCCGAGTTTGTGCTCTTTGCTTCTTAAAGTCTTAAAAAGTCTCCTTTTCTGTGTGGGGGGTACTGGTGTGTGTGTGCGCTTGTCAAGACTCAGCAAGCAGTGAGTGGGAGGACTGAGACCACATACAGTAGATGCCTGAAACATAATGGAAATCGGATTTGGCACGCCGGTCCATCTTGGCGAACTCAAACACCCACCATGGCCTTAAACAACTCAGAGACAGTGCTGCTGCTTTAAAGGTCACGCAAAGTTAGAAATCTCTTTATTTTAAACAAACATCTGGCTCTTGAGCCAAGATGAAAGGGCTTCAGCACAGAAGAAACACTTTGTATGGCTGCAGGAGCTGCAAACGCACCTTTGAATGGTGTAAACTGTGTTTTGTTTTGTTTTTGTTTTTTTGTTTTTTAAAAAAGGGTAGCATCATCTGGGAGGTAGATGCATGCTGTGGGGTTAATTGTGAGATATTCTTCTTCAACCGTCTTGCAAAGACGGTTGGACCTACCGTGTGATTCTGAACAGCAAAAAGCAGATGCAGTACACTCTGAAAGACTTTTGGGTAATCTCATTAAAGCATCAAAGTGGTCTGATGCGAACATTTCTTGATTCACTCCTGAAAAGTGTTTTAGTAGTGCAGCAGTAAGCACACACTGCATGTAGATAGGGAATGAGATCGGTAACCAGCTGGGAGCAGCTCGTTGATAAGTCTTCCCCTTGTTGTGCTGATAAAAGGCTGCTCACAATTTGACCCACGGGTTAACACTGCCAAGATAGCAATAAGGTAATAAGGCAACAAAAAAAGGAGGCTTTTAGGTTTTCAATTTATGAATGATTTGCTGCATATAAGAAGAGCAAGGATTTGCACAGTAAGAAATCACTCTATCAGCCAATAGCCTGCTAGGAAATAAGTTACTCTAATCCACTTGATCAAGGTCCCTTCATTAAAGCCTGTTCAGATATTCTGTGACAAACCTTGAGTTTAAAAGCATAAAAGACATTATTTCAAGATTATATTTGCACAAACCCAAAAGATTTTTTATTAAAAATGAAGGCTTTACCAACAGCATTGTTTACACACAATTCAGGTTTAAGTGCATGCACTGTGATTGCAGTGTAGTTTCTCGTGGACATGTGTTGATGCTTCGGGATCACTGTGGGTACAAGACGCCTTTGTATTTCTGTAGCATTGTTTTAATTAGACCTGGATTTCACCCCTATATTTAACTCTAATTAAGGTCACCTGATGTGCAGGTAAGAAATGTGAGGAAAACAAACCATAGCAGCAATTTTGTGTCGAGCAAAAAACATAAATGAATAAAGTCAATGCTATTGTGTTTCTATCCCCTTTATTTACATTTCAAAGAGAACGAGTAACAGAGAGTTCCCATCTAGCCATCTTTATGAGTGTGTAATCTCTTAAATGGTAACAGTACATTGGCTTCTGTCATGCTGTTTTGTTTTGTTTTAATAAACACTCCTGCTTCTGAAAAAGATGGGATGCTGTGTAAAATTAAAACACAAAATTGCAGTGATTTGCAAATCTCAAAGCACAAATTTTATTCACGACAGAACAAAGAAAACATACATTTTCAAAACATACATGCTGGCAGAAACATCTTAAAACAGTTGGGACAGGACTACGTTTGCCACTGTGTAGCATCCTCTCTTCATTTAACAACAGTCTGTAATTGTGGTGGAGCTGAAGGAGAGCAGCTGCTGGACTGTTGGGAGGTAATTGGTGTCCCATTCACATCTTTTTCCATTCAAGATGCTCCAAATGATTTCAGTTGGTGAAATGTCGAGACTGCTGGCCAGTTCAGCACCAGGACTCTTCGACTGTGAAGCATCATCTTGCTCAAACATGCAAAACCTGTAAAAGAGCTTTGTTGCTCTAAAAACCTGTATATACCTTTCAGCACTGATGGAGCCTTTCCAGATGTGCAAGCTGCCATTTCCATAGACAATGAAGCACTGACAACAAGCCGGAAAATCCCCCTCCTCGTCAGTCCAGAGGACACGACATCCATCTTTTCTAAAACAAACTCCAACATTTGATTTCTGTGCCCAGTTTCCCACTTTGCTTCAGTCCATTTTAAATGAGCTTTGGCTTGATCACGATCATGTTCACAGATGACTTCTTCTTTGCATGATGGAGATTTCACCTGCATTTGTGGATAGGGTACTTCCTGAGCTCATGCAATCTTTGAATCATGCCTGTTAATGATGAAGTGCTGCCTGAGGACCCGAAGTTCACAGGTATTTTATATTGTTTCCCCATCCTTGTCCCTTGCGCAAAGAGATTTCTCCAGATACCCCGAATCATTTGATATTAAAACTGTAGACGAGGAGAGTTTTCACAATTTCACATTCAACTTATAGATGCCTTTTTGCAGATTGAACCTCTGCCTCTCCAAGATGCTCTTTTTATACCCAATCATGATACTGACCTGTTGCCAATGAAACAGTCAGAAAATCTTCCAGATGTTACCCTTTATTATCACTTCTTCAGCCCTTTGTTGCCCCCGCCCTGCCGTCGAATTCCCCTTTATGCAATTTTAAATTAAATTTGAACATTTGATACATGTTCTATTAAGAATAAATAAAGGTTTACAAGATTTGCAGATCATTCAATTTTTTTTGCCTTTTTTTTTTTTGGTAAAGATTTAGGGTTGCATTTCAAAAGAAAGAAAAAACAAAGAAGCAGCTCAGGCCATTTGCATTACATTTTCATGGATTCAGTCAAAAAGGCTGGAGATTTCCCAGGCAAGCACACACGATTAATGATGACAGGAAACATTTTGGGACCTGACTCGAGCGCATTTTTATTTAACGTTCATAACTGTTAAAAACATGTATAAAATTGGTCCTGTTTCAGAAACAAGGCACGCATAGTCATGTCAATGTTCAGTGTTCATGTCATTATTAGCATTATCATTTATCAGCATCATCATCAGCATGTTCCATCTCAGTATTTGTCTAAGAGTAGTATCAAGCATTCCCTAATATAAAAACACGTTCCAATTTTTTATTTTTTTTTTTCCACAGAGGTTAAAATTTTATTCCGAGCAGCAAGACAATATTCATGCAAAGACGGGAGTGGAGGAGAAGATGCGAGCTGACTGGACTGACAGGTCTTTAGTAGTAGGTCTCCCGTTCCACCCAGCCTGGATACAAAAGGAGGAGAAAAAAAACTCACTTGATTTAGAGGAAAACTCATTGGACACATTTCATTATACACTTTATTTTAAAGCATGGAAATAGGCAGGAGGATGGCAGAAGATTAAGGAGATGCCAATTTTTCCATTTTAGCCACTAGCCTCAGGGAGCAAAGAAAGAAGGAGAAGGGAAAGAAGGGAGGAACGGGTAGTAGAGAAAGTAGTCCACACACACACACACACACACACACACACACACACACACACACACACACACACACACACACACACACTAAAAAGGATAATAAAGGCATGGATTCTGGACTCACCTCCTGGGCTGCGTCTGAGGATCAGCTTACGGATTTCATCATAGATAAAGATAAGCAGGGAATAGGGGAAGGCGCAGAACCACCAGTTGGGCCTGGAAACGCACACAAACACAAAAGAAGATGAGAAACTGATCCAGAGCCCCAGGTCTGGATGAACGACATGTGGTAAGTAAACCAGATTAGAGTCCGTAAAGTACTTATTGGTGGTTTCTGGGGGAGGGCTTTACTTACTTAAGAGGATACATTCTGAGGGCAACATCCATGCCTGGGCAGTAGGAGAGGAAGGCAGCCAGAGCGGTCTCCTCAAACAGTCCAAAGATCAGGATCTTGTTCCTGAAAGAGCAACAGAAATAAATCAGGCTGAATATTTATAGTTTTATATGGTTTTATTGTGCCGGGATGCTGCAGTGGATACACACATTAAATATGACCAGAGCTCCACAAGTTCTTAATATGGTTATGTCAGGCTGCTCACAGACTTCAATTGTGACCATAGAACTGGTTTAAACTTTGTTTGTGGTGGCCAATCACAAGGAAGTTGACTGAAAAGTAAGGACTGCCTTTAAGACTGCTTGTTTTAGACAGTGGCTGACCTGAGATGCACCTTCATCCAGTCTATAATAATAATTTATTTAAAAAAAGAAAAAAAGGAGAAAAGACTTTTGAACTGTGAGATGGGCAAAGCTACTCCAGTCAAGTCCATGAATAACAATGTGGCACTTGAAATGATGAGAATAGCTTCCCTTTAAACAACTGACACTGATCTGAGCGACCGATGCAAACCACAGCCGGAGTGCTTTTTAAATTAAGTATATCCTTCTTAGAGCCCAGAATATATGCAGAGGTTAGCTGGAGTTCTTCCCAGAGAAAGAGCACTGCTACTGCAATGTGGATAAATAAGCATGACATTAAAGGTGGCAGCTGTTTCAGGACCATTTCAGAATGAAATATCCACAGCTAAGTTCAAGCAGAGGTGATGGAGAACAGTGATGCGCCTCCGCATTCACAAACGGAGGGCGTTTTACTCACTTCATGCCCTGCTGGAAGACTGAGTTCCTCCTGGTCTTGCAGATGATCAGATCAGCCCACTGCACGATGACGATGCTGACGAAGAAGGCCGTGTGGCAGGTGAACTCCACGATCTTCCTCTGCTCGTAAGTCTGATGGAGAACACATCGTTTGCATCAGCTGATGATGGAACAAACTGTTACTTGAGGTCTTCCTTACAAATGTTACTCACCCACTGCTGTCCATAGCTGTCCTCCAGGTCATTGATGTACTTGTTATCCCAGGAAACTCTGATCCCCACCAGGGTGGCCGGCAGGAAGCCGTTTTCAGCCAAGATCACAAAGTAGGTGAAGAAGCCTGCCAGAGCCTGGATCATACCTGCAAGAGGGAATGATCATTATATCAGACACTTCATAACATTCTGATGTTTTAATACTAAAATGATGAATACATGCAGTTAATTTGTGTGAAATTAAACTGGACTCAATCATTTATTGATTAAACAGATCAGCTTTGTGCTCTTTCGGAAAAAACGAGACGAATGAGAACGTCGCCGTCTGAGTCGGTGAATATGTTTATCCAGTCCTTTGGGTAATTTTCTGGATCAAACCATTTGTCAATGGGTGAGTAATTAAGTAAATAAATCTGATTAACCAGTCTTTGAGGCATTAACAACTTAGAATAAAAATTACAAGTCGACTAAATTTCATTTTAAAATCATTATCCATGAGATGAATAATCCATAAAAAGATGCTGTGATACTTTAGATGTCTGGCAAGATGCACTGATCATCATCAGATATTCAAAGCCTCCTTAATGCAAATCCCCAAAACAGTTATATCATGTTTTTAAAACAGTAAGGAGGGTGAGAAATTTGTTTGAGTCTATAACGCTCTTATAAGGAAGTTCAAAAATGGTCAGAGGGGTCAGGTTTATTTCTGGCTTCATTACCGAAGAGGGAAACATCAAAAGCCCGAGGCAGTGCTCTGTCATCACTCAAACATACAACACGCATACACTTCAACTCTCTATCACTACAGGACTATTTATGGTGGATGCCTCTCTTCTTGTTATCTTGCTCCACCCAGACACTGAGCTGCCCTCTTAGAAAGACAGAAAGAAAAAAAAAAAAAAAACAACATCTAGCAGAGATCCATGTCTAGAAAATGTCATTTCAGTGGGCAATTTCCAGAATTCGCATTCAAGTCGAGGCCATCTGTTTACCGATTTGTCCATAGGCTATACTGATGAGCCTCTCGTTCACCAGCTTGTCTGTTTTGGGGTTTCTGGGCTGTCTCTTCATGATGTCGCTCTCAGCCGCTTCATAAGCCAGGGAGATGGCAGGGACCTGAGAGGCAGCACGCAGCACCAATCAACAAAACAAAAAGCACCAAAAAACATAAAAGTTCAAGTTCCTTGTTTTTCAAATAACTTAAAAATCATACAACTGAGCGATGAATCCCTAACCGGCAGCAGAAAAAAAATAAAACACTACCATGTCAGTTCCCAGATCAATACAGAGGATGGTGACGGTTCCCAGGGGCAGAGGGATGTTGGCGATGATGAAGAGGAGGAAGGGAGTGATCTCAGGGATGTTACTGGTCAGAGTGTAGGCGATGGACTTCTTCAAGTTGTCAAAGATCAGACGGCCTGATGAGATCAAAGCAAATTTGTTGTATTCATAAATGCTCCTACTACTTACACACAAGTAAGCTAGTGTCAATTTGTACAATCTGTTACCCTCTTCCACTCCAGTGACAATGGAGGCAAAGTTATCGTCCAGCAGGATCATGTCGGCAGCCTGCTTGGAGACGTCGGATCCAGCGATGCCCATGGCGACACCAATGTCCGCTTTTTTCAGAGCTGGAGAGTCATTCACGCCATCACCTGTCACGGCCACAATGGCTCCCTGCACACAAGACGGTGCCAAAGTCAAATTAAACAGAACAGAAGGGGAAAGGCGACGTTCTTTCTTTCAAATGACATTACATCGTGTGACACAATCTCCTGCCTTGTGAAAGAAAAGCCTCAAAAGGTTTCAGGGAAACTCCCATTTTTGTATTTGACAGCTGTGATAAAAGTGACTAAGAGACATAAATGTGGAATCAGTGGAGGAAGATTCGCCGCTACAGTGTTACGTGTGACAAGGCTTTGGAAGGCTATTCGGTGGCTGTGTTGGATGCCAACAGGGGCAAAAAACAAACAAACAAAAAACAAAAGCCTGTGGGATTTCCTTCATTAAAAAATAAATTAAAAAAAGGTGAGTGCCTCAATTATTTGTCACATTAGCTCCACACAGTGTTATTATTAGGCCTCCCACTTGAGCTAATGAACAGCGCACCAAGCATATTTTTGAGATTTATTAAACGTTGACAAAGAAAGAAGCTGACAGTTCAATTATTTATAGCCGAACGTGCATCAGTAAACTACCAGATCTATATTTCACTGCACCTGATGTGGCAAATAATGGCTATTAAAGCGTTGAGATGAGAGACGTGTTTGAAACGTTACAGTCATAGCAGTCTGCTAAACGCTGCCCTGCAAATAGCTGTGAAGAGTCTGTGACGCAGAATTGTTTACCGAAACCCTTGATCGGACATTATAAACAGGAATTATTTTAATAAATATCTCCACAGTCAGAGTCCACGTACAACTTTGAGAGTTTCCCCCGCTTACTGATGCGCTCAGATATTCATGCACATGGTTGAGCTCACAGCTTGACAGATGTTGGCGCTCAATTATTCAGCCAACTTGATAAATCAGACCAAAGCAGCAATCATAACCAACCACTGGGAGAAATTCACAGATGCATTTACATGACAAAGCAAAGGCAGGTGCTGTGTTTGCCAAACTAAAAAACACGAGCACAAACGCTGCAGGTGTTTGTGCGAGCAGGACGGTCTGCTCCACAGCACAGGTGAAAGCACTGTGCCACATTTTCACATTTGTTTTGCTATACCTGTCTCTGGCAGCCCTCCACAATGATCAGCTTCTGTTGTGGCGAGGTTCTGGCGAAGACGATCTCCGTGTGGTACTTCAAGATGTCGTCGAGCTGCTCTGGGGTCAGATCCTTCAGGTCACCACCGTGAACGACGCAGGCCTTGGCATCTCTGTGGGGAAAAATGACATTCATACTTAATGTTCTGAGGGTGGAAATTATAATAGATAATGGCCGAAACACCCAATGAATCCAAGGTCCACTACTGATAATATGTCCCAAATCTTAATATGATAACCTAGATTAGATCTCAAATCCCCTCCAAAAATTGCAGATTAGCTTGGGTAAAAAACCAAAAGTTGAGGCATAAAACGATGTGTGCTGCTGGTAAAGTTTCTGGGCTGCCTTTCCTCATAACAGCCATCCCTCAAGATTCTCGCCATTTAAAGCAATGCATTGTCAGGGACTACAACATCTAGTCCTTTTGCTGAATGTAACAGCCACATTTAAAAAGAAAAAGGGACCAAGAATGTGGCCATGAGGTAACCCCACAGAAAGTTGGTACCTTGGATTGACTTCGTTGATCGGGATGTTCAAACGTGCAGCAATGTCTTCAACAGTCTCGTTGCCCTCAGAGATGATACCCACACCTTTAGCGATGGCCTTAGCTGTGATTGGATGATCACCTGTTACCATGATCACCTAGAACGAGGGAAGTTTGTGCTGATAAGTCCAATAAGTCAACACTCTCATTTATGAAGTCTAAATGTCTGCTTTGAATGTGATCTCCGCATGCATACCTTGATTCCAGCACTCCTGCATTTACCCACGGCATCGGGCACAGCAGCACGAGGAGGGTCAATCATGGACATGAGGCCGATGAAGCACAGGTTCTCAGTGGGGAAGTTCACCTCGTCGGTATCAAAAGCAAAGTCCTCTGGGAACTGCTCATCAGGCAGGTGATAATGGCAGAAACCTAGATTGGACACGAAGTGGTCATTTAGGTTTCAACTCAGTATTATGAATTCAGAAATTTAAACCCCCAGCAGCCACAGAGCCTCACCCAGCACTCTCTCTCCCAGACCTCCCAGCTCAAGGTACGCATTCTGGAAAGAGTCTTTCATCTCGTCATCCAGAGGCTGCTCTTTGCCCTGCATCATTATGGTGGAGCAGCGGTCCAGAATTCTCTCTGGAGCTCCTTTCATGACCAGCAGGTGCTTGGACTCTCCTTCACAGGAATTCTTGTGGATGGAAAGCTATGAGCACAGAACAAAAAAAAAAAAAAAAAAACAGGAACAAATTTTTTAAAAACTGTTGTTTTTTTTTTTGCACAGTTATGAACCCAACTTGCAATTAAGATAATCTAATATTGTAGATTTCATGTACATGACAATAAATGTGACATTTCATAATGCAATGCATACTTTTGCCATACCTGGTACTTGTTAGTGGAGTTGAAAGGGATCTCAGCAATTTTGGGGGTTTTCTCCCTCATTTCTTGGACTGAGCCACAGCAGAGTTCAATGCACTTCAGCAGAGCCGACTCAGAGGCATCACCAGCCACATCTCTCTGGATGATGAAGATAAAATGGGGAAAAGAATCTTAAGTAGATTATCAAACTATTCAACTGGGTTGCCAAATTACTGTACGGAGAGTTTAGAAAATTGTTCTCTGTTAAATTTACTTTGGAATAAGGCATAGCACAAGAAACAAAATGCCCGTTATAATTTTTCTTCCCATTGTAATAATAGGCCTTGATGAAAACCAACCCCATGTTTACCCTTGCCTCATTCTTGTAACAGTGACAGACAGGAAAATAATGAGCAGTGAAAGAACATGACTGATAGTCTTGGAGCCAAGAGACCTACGTGCAGCTGCGTGCGTGCGTGTGTGTGTGTGTGTGTGTGTGTGTGTGTGTGTGTGTGTGTGTGTGTGTGTGTGTGTGTGTGTGTGGTGAGGTACACAGTAATTATGTAGTTACATGTGTGTGTGCGTGTGTATGTGTTTATGTGAGCCACTGCAGTGGGAGTTATGTGAAGGAAAACAAGCCGGTCTGTCTAAGAGGAAAACATCTCAGCAGGGGTAAAAATGAATAAAAGCCCAATAACAGAATTGGACCCCTGTTAGAAGGTTCAAAATCATTCATAAACAGAATAATGTAGAGCTGGATATGAAGATATGATTTTTAAGACCGATAACTTGGTGATTTAAATGGTCAACATATCGGCCTTTTTTTCTTTTTTTCAATTTTGCCACACACGGAACAAACAGATCTTCTCCAACTTGTTAGGTTTATTTATATTGATGATAACGACAATGCAGTTCCATAATAATCTAGTTTTATTGTTACAACAAGTCAAGGATTACTTGTTCACGCTGTCCGGCTCTCCTCGGATCAGTTGGCAGATATGCCAACGGGGAAGTTGCAAAGTCCCTTCTGGTAGACAAATGTCACCATATCAACACTGATTACACCATTAAAGGCCGTTTCTCCCTTCTATTCTTAGAATTTTGATTTATTTGCCATTATAAACAGCAAATATCAGTCATCGACTTACTGCCAATATATCAGTTGGGTTTTAATTGCCATTGTGAGCACTGGGATAAAAGCATGATTATGACTGTCATACTTTTGTAGCTATTGCCCAAATGGGCTACCAGCTGTGTCTCATATCAGTCGGGCTCTACAAAAATAAAGGTTGTTTACCAGAGTTTAATCTGCAACCCCTCCCCCAACTGATGAATGCTGTGAAGTGTCATGTGGGCCTGTATTTAAAAGGGGGCTTTTATCATAGGCTTTACAGGATTCTTTGGTCAGTAGCACGCCACAGAAATTATCAGTGGATCTCCCAGCTAAGTCAGCCCACTGGAAACACCAACACAAAGTACTGAAGCTTTGACACTCTTGATAAATATGTCCTAAACTGCTTTATCATGAAGCATAGACAAAAGCTGCAGCATCATTACATTTCCTTTCATAGAACCGAGCCAGTCTCTTGTCCTTTGTTAGAATATTTAGAGAGGCATTCACGCAACCGCACAGGTGTTACAAACACTGGGAATGAAGTGAACAACATTAGAGGATAAAAACCAAACAATAGGGCAGAGGAACACTTGTGTTTTTCAAATCATTTGAAAAAAGGGCATATTCAAATTTAGATAATGAGTCAGCAGTACTGGAGTTTTAAATCCTGCCCACATAATGAGCACACAAACTAAAAGCTTACAACAACAGAAAAACATTTCTTGCTGTTGAACAAAGGATTTAAGAGCACACAGGCTTCTGTTTTTAGCTCTTAAAGCTAATCATTTCCTAAAATACATAAACACATACACAATTCATGCAGGGGAAAAAGAAAAATCCCGAGAATGACTCAATTTGATTCCAATTATCCAAATAAACAGAAGGACAGGTGAAAGGCCTACCTTTAGAATGGGAACGTTGCTCTGCTCGGCCAGGAAGACGGCGCGGTTGCAGAGTCCGGCGATTCTAGCCAGAGAGGCCCACGTGGCAGAGCTCCTGTCAAAAGAGGTACCGCTCTGGTTCTCAGTGGTGTCGGCCTCATGGATCTGGTTGTCAAACCACATGTGGGCCACAGTCATTCTGTTCTGGGTCAGGGTGCCAGTCTTGTCGGAGCAGATGGTGGAGGTGGAGCCCAGCGTCTCGACAGCTTCCAAGTTCTTTACCAGGCAGTTCTTCTTGGCCATACGCTTAGCAGTCAGAGTCAGACACACCTACAGAGGAGAATGCTTGGGTCAGCCAACTGTTTGAGAACCACTGGATCTTTAAGACACATGAAACATCTGGACTCACAGTGACAGTAGCGAGGAGACCTTCTGGCACATTGGCGACAATGATGCCAATGAGGAAGATGACGGCCTCGAGCCAGGTGTACCCAAGGATGAGGGAAAGGATGAAAAAGGACATGCCGAGGAAGACTGCCACACCAGTGATGATGTGGATGAAGTGCTCAATCTCGATTGAGATTGGGGTGCGTCCGACTTCAAGTCCCGAGGCTAGCGTGGCGATACGACCCATGACGGTACGATCTCCAGTGCTGATCACAATACCACGGGCAGTTCCTGTCACAGGGATAAGATCATTAAATAAAAAACAATAAAACATTAGCTTCATTGTTCATTCTGTGTCATTATACCTTCAACACAGTTGGTCGAGAAGAAAGCAATGTTCCTCGTCTCCAATGGGTTCTCGTTGGAGAAATCAGGAGTACGAGTCTGGGGCTCTGATTCACCAGTCAGAGACGAATTGTCCACCTGAGTGGAAACAACACAACAAACATATGGTAACATCTGCCTTTAGTTAAATAAAGATCACTGAAAGGGTCTTGACTTCAGGTTTGGGACCCAAAACGGATCAGCGATTTGCTTTTTTGTTTTCCATAACAAAATAAGTGCCTGTTAATTAATGAGGCACAAGTCAAGTAACTAAAATAGTGACTTCAAAGGAAGAGTCAGAGAGGGTAATTTGGTTCTTCATGCTCTACTTCACAATCACATGGCAATCTGATAATGAAGTGTTAAAAATACAAACAGAGTGCATGACATTGTTTGAAATCCACAATAAAAACAGAATTAATTGGTCACAGCGAGCCTGGATTTTATGAAAGGAAGCACTATTTTTAGAGAGACATTTCAGGAGCTTCGAATCACTAACAAGCACTGAACTGAAGGATTAAAAGGTTTCCCCTGGATGATACTGATGAGAAATTGTTTGTTAAAAATGAAATAGAGGCAGATATAAATAACTTATGGAGCGCCCACCTTGCAGCCGTGGGCGGAGATGATTCTCAGGTCGGCAGGGATCCTGTCACCACCTTTCACCTCCACTAAATCACCAACCACCACATCCTCAGCGTTGATGCTCTTCTTCTCACCGTCACGAACAACCAGGGCTTGCTATGAGAGAAGAGAAATGAGAGAAACAGATGCTGATGTGAGACAAATGGAGTCGGGTGAACGTCCAAATCCGTTTCAGCTGATTTCAGAAAGCACTGTGTGATTTAACAGGCATGAGACTGAGACGTCTCTCTCTGCTGCTCAAAAATAATAAACACAATAATAATCACTGTGACAACACTGCTTTCAGTGTAATGTAATCCATCAGCAGGGGTCTCATTAGGATAGCAAGAAAAAAAAAAGCTCAAATGTAATAGGCACCTGTGGGACCAGGTTCTTGAAGGAGTCCATGATCTTGGAGCTCTTGGCTTCTTGGTAGTAGGAGAAGCAACCAGTGATGATGACGACAGCAGAAAGCACAACACCCAGGTATAACTGAATGGCAAAAACAGCGAGTTCAGACTTTTCCCCAGCAGTTCCTTTCTTATCCAACTTAGCTTCCTTTATTCTGTTAAGCTTCTGAAGGTAAATCCTATTAGGAATAAGTGTCTAGCATTGCCTGCTTTATGATGTTAAACTGGCTGAAATCATTTTCCACACAGTTAAGGACTGTAGCTTACATTATCATTCGCAGGTTCCTCCTCCATTGCAGCCTGGATACTATAGGCCAGGAAACAGAGGATGGCACCAGTCCACAGAAGCATGGAGAAACCACCAAACATCTGAAGGAAAAACGAGAACAGGACTTGCCTTTTAACTCACGAACTTTATGAAACTTGTGTCACAATTTAACGTCGACGCCGAACCCCCTGACAATCTCCAAACAAGGAAGATTTTGAAGTCACCTGTTTGCAGAATTTGACCCACTCTGGGGTGGTTGGAGGAGGAGTGAGGGCGTTGGGTCCATCACGGGCCAGGATCTCAGCAGCCTTCTCACTGGTCAACCCCTGACATGAGAAAATACCGAAACAGAATGTTATAAAAATGCGCCAAGCTGACACGCAAGAGAGCTTGGACAACGATGTCTGCCTTTAAATGTCTTCATCACCATTTCCCAACCAGGGACAAATACACACACTGCCAGATATTTAAGCCCAGGGGGGACGGTAGGTGCTACTAGTTGCCTGGAAACACATCATCAACAGGAAAAAAAAAAAAACCTACACAAAAAACAACAACAACAGGGCCATCTACTTCATCAGCAGGTAGGAGGAAGATGAAGAAGTGAAGATGAGAGGAGCGAAAGATGAGGCAAATGGGATCATATGAAATCAGGGCAGAGGGGCGTCTGTGGCTAATAAATTATTCACAGCTGCTTTAGACGCATGCATGCGCACGCATGCATAGCTCGGAGACCCCAGTTAGAGGCACTGATTAACTACTCTCCTTGATCCCTCCTGTATGACCAGGAGCACATTTGCATGAGGAGAAGGGGGCCGTTTGGAGGGTGCGACTGAGATGGCAGTGGCTGGAGACTGGGGGAGTGTCTTTAAGACAGGAGTGTGCATTACAGTTCATGCATTAAAGCCAGTGTATGAATTATACAATACAGTCGTCATGCCACTGGGCTAATACCAAGAAAGTTAAGTGCATTTCAAAGGAGCTTGCAAAGAAAAGTGTCTGGACTTCTTTAAGTTGCTTGAAGACGTTTCACCTCTCATCCGAGAAGCTTCTTCAGTTCTAAGGTCAAATGGTGGGGAGTCCCAGATATAAACCTAGTGGGAGTGACCCCCCACAGAGGGACAAAAGGACCCCCTGATGATCCTCTAATCGCCTGAGCCAAGGTGTGAAACTGGGCGTGGGTCCCAATCAGCCAGAGTTTCAGGTGAGTTCATTGTGAAACCTGGCCCCACCTTATCATGCGAATTCCTGAGGTCAGATGGCCCAGGATGTGGGACTCTCCACCATTTGACCTTAGAACTGAAGAAGCTTCTCGGATGAGAGGTGAAACGTCTTCAAGCAACTTAAAGAAGTCCAGACGCTTTTCTTTGCAAGCTCCTTTGACTACGATGACCTGGATGACTGAGAACCTTCACAGACTTAAGTGCATTTCCTTTTACACAGTGGCATGTGAGGTTCTGCACTGCAGGGTCTGTCACAATAAAAACAAGAGCTTTTCAACTTACAGTTATGACAAGGTGGGAACATACCTGAACTCCGCTTCCTCCAAATGATCGACAGCAAAGATTTTAAAACTTGATTCAACTCTCTTTGTCACAGTTCAATTTCCATTGCTATTCCTCTTTGTCCCACTGTTTTTCAATTAAAGGTTTAGCTTAATGCAGTTGACTTAAAAGTGAGGTCTAGGAAGCAGAGGGCTGCAAAATATTTTCTCTAAAAATCATAATATTCTGTTCTAAAGAGTCCTCTTTATAGATGGGGGGCTCATTTATACCAGTAAAATTAGTATATTGCGACCATCACTCCCTCCCACGTTATTTTTGGACCTGCATAATCTCCGATATGCCTCATCAATCTGTCATGAACAGCAAACCATCCCTGCTACTGCATAGCTTGGCTAATCCAGCTAGCCAGCTGGCGAGCACAGGCAAATATTTTAGCCAGTCCACAGCATCAAGTGACGCAGCTAAAAACTGGTATTAGGATTATGACTGGGCGGAGGGCTCTCTCCACTGGAAGTGTTCCCTGGGCCCCCAGAAGTCTCTTGAACCCTCCTGGCTGAAACACACGAACAGAGCCTGAAGATGAAGTAGCAGCCTCGACAACCCTTCGTCACGCGAGCACAGATCGCTCCCCTTTTTAAACAAAGTCTCGTGTTTAATTCATCCGAGCACCATTAATTATTCATGTGCCGAATGTCAGCTGTCAGACCGAAGAGGGAAAACAAAAAAAAAAAAAAAAAAAAAGGAAAAAAAAAAGGGGGGGGTTAAAGGCAAACAGCAGCCAGTTTGCAGCTGGTATTGCAGCTTTTTTTTTTTTTTTTTAAATCTAATCTAATCTCCGTGATAGATGGAGACACTTTGATGGAAATACACTCTCTCCACCCCCCCCCCCCCCAAAAAAAAAATTACATTACGATGCCAGAGTCTGGAGACGAGGACAGCAGCTGCCAAAAGTTAGACTGTTTAAGGTTTTTAAAGCAGACAGAGAGCCAGAGGGCAGCACATTTTCAGCTTTCACTCACATTGGTGAGGTCCGTTCCATATTTGCGGTTGAGCTCGTCCAGGGTTAGCTTGTGATCATCCTGCAGGGACACAGAGACAAAGTGGCATCAGACCAGAGTTCATGTAATCCAAGTGTGTGTGGGCTCAATGTGCTGAAAACCAGTGATATTTACCTACATTTTACAACGACTTCCTCATATAAGATGAATAAATGAATGGAAAGATAATGAGCCAACAGAAGACAGAGAGAGGAGATGGTGAAGAAGAGGTGAAAAAAGAGAAAGGAAAAGATAAATGTAAAGTAAGTAGAAGGATGAGCTGAAGGAAGGCAGCAGGCAAAACAGGAGCATGAAATGAGGAAGCAAGAAAGGGAAAAGAGGAAGGAGTTAGGCAGGAAAAAAAACTGGAGAAAAACAACAATTAGGCAGTGGCAGGATGAAAAATGATGTTTTTTTAGAGGACACTATTCAGAATTTAATGAGAAATTAACATGTGATTGGTAAAAGAAGGTATGATAGATCAACAAATGAAACTTTTTACTTTGACAGATTTGTGAATATATTGACATCAAACACCAATTTTATGCTCTTTAGTACTGGCTGCATTTTGGTATTCCTTGTGGAGAGGTATATATGAAGGAAGTAGCGGTAGAAGATGAACACAATGGAGAGGACAGAGTGTTCAAATGAAAGGCAGGGGACTGGACAATCACAGGAAAAGGTCCTGAGGTGAACAAACGTAGCAAAAAAAACAAACAAAAGTGACCACTGACACACTCACCATGTCCACTTCCTTCTTTAATTCATCCATATCCTTTTCTTTCTTCTTACCCTTGCCCTTCTTCTTGCCGCCCTGCTCCGAGGTCGCAGCGAGCTCATACTGCTCTCGTCCTTCCTGGAAACACAAGGCAGATGGGGGTTAAAAAACAAACAAACCCAACAACAACAGAAAATGAGATACTGTTTAGTTACAGAAATAACTTTAGATTATCTCAAGAAGCTTTGTGAATGATACCAATAATGCATAAATTGGCAGTCAAAAGGTACAAAGTATAGTGTTAGTAATGAGACACCACTGAAACGGTTATTGTTCTCTCGAGTCACAGGAGTTATATAGTACTTTTCTACTGCAAGCTAATTGAGTGCTTTCTTACTACAAGTCATATTCACCCAGTCTCACACACACATTCATACAAGTGTTTTTCTCTATACCTAAATGCTTTCAACCTAACAGTCACACTGAGATGGATGCATTGGGGGTTCAGTATCTGGCCCAAGAATACTTTGACATCCACACTGGAAGAGCAAGGGATCTAAAACTTCCCAAAGCAATTTACATTTTTCCAGTATTTTTTTCCCCTCTTTTTACACATTACATTACATAATTTTTTTTTATGCGAGTGCATCTGCCATTTTGCTGCTCATACCGAGGCTGCTAGTTTGCGGCCAGCTCAGAATTCTGGATAGACAGAGGTGGTTTTCCTATGTTAGCTTCTTTAAAATGTGCATGTTCAGCTGGGTGAGGGTGATTAAAGTGCCACCCCGCACAACTACGCACATTTAAGAACTCACCAACGACCACGGTCACTTTGCTAACAATGTATGCAAACTGCTGCTTTGCTAAATGACCTATGTATAAAAGATTCTTTCTTTATTGGTTTCCTAATGAGATCTGACATTAAATCAAGACATTAAACCAATCGTTCAGTCCCAGAGTATAAACACAAAGGACATTTAAAAAAAACAACAAAAAAAACAAAACAGATTTCCAAGTGTCCAAAAATCTTACTGTCATGACCTTGATATAGTCGTTTTTTGATGTGCCACCACTGGATAACATACCAGCACAGATAAAAAGAAACCAATACATGTGAGGCAGTTAATTCTGAGGCATTGGACAATTCAGAATTCATTCTGGGTTTATATCCACATGCCTAAAATACAACTTCTACCATGTAGTTATAAAGCCATATAAGATCAAATCTTCGAGCCTAACAGTGAGTAGATTCCCTCCTGTGATGCCAAACCAGCTTTGATCCTTTGGGGAAAGGACATAAAACCTCTGGGAATATCCTGTGGTTTCTAACACTGAGACTTTGACCCCGGATTCTTTGGGTCATGTGGGTCATGTGGGCTTGCGGTATGGGGCGCATTCTAGAGAGGCCAGAGGAATGCTTGGGTCACTCTATTTGGTAAATGTAGTCCTTTAATAGCAGTTTTTGCTGCATGGCATTGTGCATTTCCCTGCTGGGGGAAGACTGTTGCCACTGGTAACTGCCATGGCCCTTACAGTGGGGTGCCTTTTCTGCATTGGTATTTGCGTGGATGGTTTGATCAAAGTGACATCCACATGACATTCAGAACCCAAGTTTTGTTTGTTAGCACAACAAAGCAACAACATGATGGATGTTATTCATTTCACCTGGCAGTGGTTTAAATGTTGGGCCAGTGAATATTAATCACTGCATGACACTTTAAGTGGGGGTGCGTGCCACTGATTTAAATGAACTGCAACCACTTGATGGCACACGCATGCTAAATAATAAAATGTTACAACTTGAAGGTGAAACTTCATGTTCCAAACCTTTTCTGTGCAGAAACAGACAGAATCATGCATAAGTAACACGATGACTACTGCCGAGGTGCATCTGATGTCTCATGACTCCAAATGCCAGAAGACATTTTGCCATACTGCGTCTCTTTAAGCCTCCATGTGGGTCAGTGCACTTAAAACCAGATACAAAAATAACAAACATGGCCTTGTCTAAACCTCAGAAAACCTTGACCTAAATTGGTGAGACAAACTGCCACAAACTTCAGCCAACAGTCCAAGAAAGAATAGTCACCTCTTAACTTGTCACATACATGTGGACACCATCTGTCACTGCAAACAGCTCTCTTTTTCTTTCTTTTTTTTCCCAGTAAACTTCTAAAAGCCTCTTATTTTTAAAAAAAACAATAATCCATCTGTAAAATTGTGTTTCAGCAACTGACAATTTTGAAAATTTAAGTCAATTAAGCTTTCAAAGGATCAGTCGAGCTCTAGAGGCACATCTTTATCTACCAGCATCAATAGTCTCACTTCGGAGAGGAGCAGAGTTTTTGCGCTTACTGGTCAGTTGCGAGATAAGACTTTCTGTGGTGAGCCAGATTACGGTGCTGGGTGAAACCAGTTTCACTTGTTGAAAACACCCACGTTTGCAGTAAAAGGTGTCACTGTTGCATGCAAACGCATGCACACACAAAGCACTTTATTCACTCGCCAGTTTTCTAAATGCAACGTGAACAGTTATGCACCCCAGCCAAACACCAGAGTGGAACAATAAACCACACTAGTCATTTACTGGTAGTCACACTTATATATATCACCCTATTTTGTTGATTTGAAACTCCAACTGGGACACAAATTCTCTTGCTGTAGGCAAGTAAACAGAATATCTCCAAATTTGGATCTTGCAGTGTCCACATAGAATTACTCATAGTAGTGAAAGCAGGTTTAAAAATTATCAAATATGGAAACACTTCTGATTTTACATTTCACGACAGAGCAAGACTGCGCAAAGACCGTCTTCTAAATGGCCAAGCTAGAGAGACGGTGAGACAGAGTGGGCAAGTGGAAGAAAGGAAGTCACAGGAAACAGCTAGGGGTAGAAGTAGCGTTATTTTTAAAGCTCAAAACGCACAGCTCTGAAGCAGCACTTATGAACTCCGTTCTTCAACAGTGAGAAACATCGCAAGGCAATTCCATGTGCTGCTGAACACCTTCATCCTGTCCAGGGTTTTAAATGAGGTGAATAATGAGCCTACAGTTTTTATTGACACCATAACCAGATGGCCAACATAACCACTCCTTATATATGAGGACATGAACATTCTGCTTTCAGACTGCCAAACTCAGTGGTTTTTATGATACTCCTAAAAGACTAAAGTTATAGCCTCTATAGAAAGACTTGGTGATATGATGAAACAATCTGGCAATAATAGGAAATTATACAATTTTACTTTCATTCAGACTTGCAGGGTTTCTGAATCAATGCAACTGATGTGCTTTTTAAAGCTTTTTACCACCGATCAGTTATTATTTAGTCACATTTACAATGTTGAACTCTCAAAGGAAGATAACCGAAATTTTCAAATTGTTATTTTATTCCAACTGTCCAATTTAACAGATCAGCCAAAAGCTGATATCCACTTAAGCCCAAAATGAAGTATCTCAACAATTATTTTGTACATGGCCACTTGACTAAGTGCAGACATTAAAATTCCTGTTCTTCTTCGAGGGCCACCATAAGACTGAACACTTCAGCTGCCTTTAGCCTTAATGTGGCACATTAGCAGGCTACATAAAGACTGACTGTGATTAGGAATACTGATAACCATCGCCATTTAAAAAAAAAAAAAAAAAAGTCGATACTGATATTTAGAGATTTGAAAAATCCCACATATCAGCTGTTTTCCCTTCTGAAAGAAACAGGTTTGTAAAATGCAGGCATTTATGAATCCTCACTAGTTTAAAAATTATTGTTTTATTGCAGACTGATCTCAGTCAACCAACCAACTCTGATCAAGTCAGCTGGTTGTTATTTGTTCCAATTCAAACACAGGGGAGTTCCACCTGGTAGTCAGCCTATGCAACAGCAACACTTACACCATGTTCAAGTGTCTTTTTCCCATTACTTAATTCATTTATTGGTTGTTATCAATGACACTACCAATATACCGGCAAATACCCAATAGTTCAGCTCATATATCACAGATATATGAAGCAGGCTGTAATTGTCTCATAGTAACGGGATGTAGGTTTTTATATATTTCAAGTAAGATAATGTTGATATAACCTGGACAATTGGATAACTCTATTGCCCAAATGGGCCACTAGCTGTGTGTTTTAACAGGTTAAGCACATGTTTGATTCTCAGGGTTTGTGCTACGAGGGAGAGAAAGCTAAGCTAGTGTGTGCTTCAGGTATGTAACAGAAGACAGCAATTCTAGAAGCAGACATCGATCAGTGGTTAAGTCCCATCAATAATTCAGCGCTGTACAAGGTACAGCACTTTAAAGGTGTTAGCATGTTAGCAGACAAGGAGGCTGTCCAACACCAAGTGACTACCAATTTGCTTCGCTCGTTAGGTGGTGATATTTTGGACCCAGAATGACTATAAATGAACATCCTAACCACAGTCCCAGTCATGGAAACATGCTAACTAATATTGTTTTTCTACCACATTAGCCCTTAAAGTTTCCCAGAGAGCCACCAGAGCACTGTGTGATCCCAAGCACATGTTGTTATTGTTGCTTGAGCCCCCCTGGCCAGCTAAGCTGGGAAAACATCGAGCCTGGTTCTTGCTCTTAGCCTCTGGAACCTCAGGGGGCCCTCAGGGGCCATCTGGCTTTAGTGAGAACACTCATGAAGAGAGGACCAGAGCCCAAAGTTGGACACACATTTGTTTCCAACAGAGATGACACCAATTTGAAGAGTCTGTAAAGTCCATGTCCTCCATGTATAAAAGTTCACATCCTGAACAATGTTTTATTGATAAAAATTCATTCACCTCTGGAATTTTGGATATGAAGAATGCCAGGCTTGTGTATACCACCCGTTCTAATCAATCAATGAAAAATCATGCATTTGTCTTTGATAGCTTGTGATTATGATTTGATCATTTATCATCCAGGACTGCATGCACTCCTCAGCTGAATGGCCTCAAGAACATATCACTTGACTGACGCACGTCAAATATATCATTAGACTTTGTGCAAACATTAATCGTCCTCAGAAAAAGAAGTTGAACTGCAACCATTTTAATTTTGACTGTCCAACTTAAATAATAATTAATAATTAAATATCTGTTAGCTTAAATAATTACAGTTTTTGGTTCTTTAATTACTATATAATAGTAGTTACATTAATTATCCTATTTAGGGTCAGACTGATACAGGATTTTTAAGACGAATACTCATGTTCAGTGATTGAAAAATCATATTAGCCGATATTTTCAGGCACACAAACCAGTTTCTTCATACATTTGTTATGTGTAGCTACTAATTTTAGGATAATGACAATTTTATATGCCTATTTGTATTGTTGGTTTTTGTGTTTGTCTGTAGACACTGATACTAACATAGCGGCAAATACCCAGTATTAGTCAACTGTAATGGTTGGGCTCTAGTCCTAATAGGAAAGATAAAAGTTTATAATTGAAGTATCCAGAAATGAAATTAATAAGTCATTAGTATTTTTTGTCACAGCAACAGTGTATTTATGAATATGAATGATACATAAAAGAGGCCACAACAATGCAGAGAAACCCCAACTTGGACTAGTGATCTGTGAGTTTTTAAACACCTGCTATTTCAAGTCTTTCACTTCAGGTAAAAGATCAGAGTCTGAGAAGATGCCAGAATAGAAACACTAACCTGCTACAGAGCACAAAGTCCCTGACGGCAGACTCAAAAAAGAAAGCAGCTGACAAGCAACAGTCAAGCCGGAGCTGCTGCACCGCTCCCCTAAGTCTGCTCTTGACATTTCTTTTAAAAGACAGAGTAGATTGATAAGTAAATTTCCCTGCGTCTCGCACCTCAGTCAGTTGATTTGTCATTGTGCGCCTCAGCCAAAACACTTTTTTTCCCTCCCAGCCTTGAACTGGAACCTAAGTTTATTCTTAATCAAGTGACACTCAGATTATTTGTAATCACACAGCATTTCATTCAACTCATTGCTACTGACAGCATTCAGCCTCTAACTCTAAAGGCATTTGCCTTGACTATAAAGACAAAACAGTGTTAATGATCCCTCTGTAGCTCACTGCCAACACGTGGCCTTAAAGTCAGCCACAGTTGTCTGCCATTTCTTTGTTCGGTCTTTGATGCATTACTGTCGACGCACCTGCCTCTGTGTGGGGAAAGCCCCATTTCATCAGTTGCATCAGTTTTAAACCCAGTGAACTTGCTCTGGTCCTGCCAGATAAGGGTGACACATAACTAAATCCCATCCGGGATTTTACCCACCCTCCCCCAGTCTTACTTGCACTGTACAGAAATGACTGCATCCCCCGTGACGGCGCTGCACCTGTCACTTTACTAACTACTACTGAGACATCATAAATTAACACGCAGAGGTGCTGCACCTACACTTACTCCACAGTCACATGTTGACAGCTCATCTTCCTGGTGTCAGAAGAGGCAACAGAGAGTCAGGTGACTCTGAAGCTTTCGCGGTCTTTTTCCGCTCGCAAGACAACAAATCAAAGCACAGAGTCAGAGATATCAACTAGATTAAGGATATCACACAAGACATCGCTGTCTGCATATTTCCTGATGCTTATTTAGCTCGAAGCACAGCTGCAAACAAATACTACTACTTTGAGGATTCTGGGGTCCAGTGCACTTACACTGAGAGGCTTCTCATAACCTTGAAGAGCAGCATTCAAGGTCAGTGAACTCCTTACAGCAGCAAGGTGGTTAAGATTAGAAAGAAAATGCAAGGATGAAAGTGGGGAAGGAGGTGGTATGAAGACAATACACTGACAGATGATGAGCAAGGGAAAAAAATGAGAGGGAAGGATCTGCTCTACAAAAGCAAACGTCATAATAAACTGGTATGAATTCTCCCTGAACAATGGCCTTTTGTACTACCCTCACAAAATCTGCATCAAACACACAAACAACAGCCTCACAGAATCGTTTCATGTGCTTGGTAAGACCACAGGCACGTGGGCCATGTTATCTGTTATGATGCTGACCAGTGCTCATTGTTTTTTTTCCTTGCGCCTTTTTTTGGAGATTTTTGGGAATTTCAAAACAGGCTGGAACCACGCTCTCTTTTGTTTGTCTGCAAAAAGGCTACACAGTCCAGGAACTGTCAGAAAGATTTCGCAACATTACAGACCGATATCAGTGACATTGAGTTCAGCTCAGCTTTTATTAGCGATTGAATCCCGTGAGAACTAACCGGTAAGAAGAAGGCTTGAGATAGAAAAAGAAGCATGACAAAGTTGGGGAAAACAGTGAGGGTTTGCATCTCCGAGCAGAAGCAACTTCAAAAGCTGACCCCACTCCCAGCCTCCCGGCTTTTGCTCCTCGCATGGGAGAACAACATCCTAGAGGCTCAAGTGGACATCAGAAGAAAGCGGTCGAGCAGCCACATATTTTAAAGTGTTCGAAAACGTTTTACAGGCAGAATTCCTGTGAGCGAGTCCACCCTGGTGCCAGGGTCTCTTACCAGATACAAAAGCTGCTCATTCAACTGTGCCCCCACAAACACACACAGACTGTCCTGGGACTTTGCCCGGTTGCCACCAGCGACTGTTGCCACACCTCTGGAGATATGTGAATGGACAAAGTCACGTGTCACAGCCCCTCCTCCTCCCCCTTTCCTCCCATGCCCCCTCCTCCTCCTCCTTTATTCTTTCATTTCCTCCAACTACCCCTTTTTCTGTTTAAACACTGAAAAGAAAGTGTGTTAATTTAAATGTGGGGGAGGGGGGGGGGGGTCGTGTTTAAAACTCCCTCCACGTCCCTGTGACTCTCAGCTTTTTTTTTTTTTCCCCCCATAAAAAAAAAAAGAAAAGAACAAAAGTGAGTGAATGAATGAATGTCTGGCAGTGTTTCCTCAAGAATTCAAACTGCAATCTTATGTCATAATCGCACGAGCCAACAGCTCAGTGATTCAGCCTGCAGATCCTGGATCTAGATTTTAACATGGCGTGGAAAATTCCCATATTTCCTCATGCAGGAAAGGAGCACAAAAGACAGCCACCCGTGTGTTCTCTGCAGGTTTTTGGTTTTTATGTCCATGTTCCACATTTACTCAGCTACAGGCTCGCAGGGAAAGTTCAAAGAGCTGCCACGGAAAACAAATCACACGGCTCAAGCTTCTTAGCAAAACAGAGGGGAAGGCTCAGGGAGGGATGGCATGTGGAAGAATTGGAGGGAGGGAATTAAAAATAAAAACGAGGAAAGCCAGAAAGAATGGCAAAGCAGGAAAGAAAGAGAGAAGCTAAAGATGGCAAACAGATTAATGGAACGTAGGAAACACAACGGGTAAAGATTGACTGAGCGTAGGAAAAAGAAGCAGAGAGAAGGGGGTACGCGGTGTTCGGAAACAGACAAGGGGTACTGTGTGACAAAAGTCCCAGTTAATTCACAGTGACTGCCAAGCGGAAAGAATGTTAAATCCCCAGTAAAGAGGGGGAGCGGGACAAGAGCGGAAGGAAAACAGGTACAAACAGAGAACAAGGGGGGAACGAACTGTAAGGAATGGATGTGAAGGTGTAGATTAAAAGTGGGCGGGGACTAGCATGCCAAGTCAGCTTATGGTGGGAAGATGAGAGAGAAAAGTCTTTGATACGAGTGAGGGGAGTGCCATCCAGAAACAGCAATATTACCATCTTTTCACTGTTCACAGCATGTACACTTCAATGTTTCAACTACACTCGCATAGTCATATTTTCCATGCAAAACTGCAAGCTCAAGATCAGAAAATCCTCAGCTGTGTCCTTAACCAGTACTTTCACAGAGCCAATCTGCCTGTCCATAGATTTCAGATGAGACAAATTCAAGGAAAAACTTAACATTGGGTGTTTCAGTAAGGTACCGCAGCTACACGTTCCTGTACACCTGCTTTGGTCATCCTTTGTATTGATTTGCCAAGTTTCTACAACTCCATTAGGGTCCTCATTTGGCATTCCTAAGGATTGTGGTGGAACTCCCCAACATGTCCGTCCTAAAATTTTCTAATAGGACTGACTGCACCCTCTTCAAATAGTTATCATTAGTGACTGTATTGCCTCCTTTCTACTAGCACCTACTCATCTACTACCTACTCACTTGACTGTACTCAGTTTTTAGGATTTCCCATTAGGTGGTAGTGCCTGGTCTACTGGGCTGGGACCAACAGACTTCATGCCACTGATTCCCTCAAACATGGAAATTAGGGAAATGGATGCACACAAACCAAGACCCTAGTCCAAAGACTAGGTGCAGACATTTACCATCAGCTTAGCAGCAGGTATACGCCTCTGTTTTCCATTGCTGTGTTGTATTTATTTCACATGTAAATGTTGTCACAGGATCTTTGGGCCACATTGTTATAAGGACCCCACCCACAGTGAGTGGTAATTGAAAGGGAAAAGGCTTAAACTGAGCCAAGTTGAATCCAGTACAGTCGAGTTGGTGCTAGTGGAAAAGAGGCATGTGTGTCCTACAAAGAGGGCATTATCATCCTGAAGAAGCTTACTCCCATCAGAATGAAAATGACCAGCGGTCACATTGTAACAATATGACGGTTGAAAGGTCAAAACTTTGTCAAAACTCAACCCTCATAAACCCAAGTCAAATGTTACCACTTTTAGCACTAAAGAAAAGAAAACCCCAGAAGGGTGGGAGCCAAAACACTGAGGCTTTGCAATGCAGAGTCTAGAAACTGATGGGAGATGTCAAGGAGGCTATGGCAGCTATGGACATTTCAACCAGTTAGAAAGACCCTTGTCACATTTGAGTGATGTACTTTCAGCTTGCTGGAAGGCTGATATTGAATCATAAAAAATAAAAAATATTTCTCTTCAATGTGTCATCCATCCAAGTATGATTAAGACAACTGGGTAGTTTAACTCTCTATAACTGCAGAACGCATGCTGCACGAAAACAAACAAATTCAACCTGACAACCCAATATTCATGCAACTGTGACCATTTCACCCTACCCCACCCATTTACCAGAACAGGATAATTTCGTTGGTGAAAGGAAACTGCTATAGCTAAAGCGTTTGAATTGGTTGTAAAAACGGATGATTTTGAAGACCTGAAACTTCTTAATAATTCAGCCAACTGAGGAGAAAAAGATCTTAAAGGTTGAGTTAGGTAAGACTATGAAATATTTAGTCCACTTCGCCCCCATTGCTCCCCTGAAAGCGTTGACAGCTGCCTCTGCGTTCAGATCCCCCACTCCGCAGTGCTCGCCTAGTTCAAGTGCAGAAGCTGCAGTTTGAACAGGTGAGGTAACCTCCCATCAGCTTCTGCACTGCGAATTTAAACAAAAGGAAAAACAAGTGTGTGTGTGGGGGGGGGGGGCATAAATAAATATAGATAAGCTTCAGCTACCTGCTCCTCTTTCCTAAAGAGCTTTTAATCCATGAATGGATCATTCAGGTTAAGAGAGTGCACTGCACAGAAATGTCCGCAGCCCCTCCATCATGTCTGGAAGTTGTTCGGCAGTGGCAACTGGTGCCTCTTGGCCCCCACCTCCCTCTTTTCAAGCAATCAATCCACCCTCTTGCTAGCTCACTTTGCTTTTGTCTCTTTATTGCACTGTGCTGCTGATGTGGTGAGGAAAATATTTTTTTTTTTTTTTTAAAAAGGGCGAAAGAGTAATGTCATCCTCATATTATGAGGGGAGCAAGTGGGAGGCACACTTCCCCCCCAAAAAATGATCTTCCCGTACCTGTGCTCACTCTCTGCCCCACTTCTTCTCCATTGCAACTTAACCCCCCCACCCCTTCGGAAGGCTCTATGGTGGCCATCATCTCTTCCAAGTCTAGCTATTTGTCCGTGCCAGCACTGAATGTATTTGAGAAAAGGAGAGAAGAGGAAAGGGAGGGGGGCAGGAAAGGAGGGGAGACACTGTGGGGGAAGTGGAGGCTCGAATGGGGGCAGGGCATGGCTTTCATGACATATGGGAAGGAGAAAAAAGAAGCGGTGGCCAAGAAGCTGAGAGAGAGTGAGGAGAAAACTCTGCGGAAACAGAAGGAGGGAAAAAATGAAAGAGGAACAGACTGAATGAGGCGTTCTGCTTCACATCTCCCGCCAGATCTCTCTCAGCCCATCTTCCCTCTCCCCTTCATCCCACCTCTCCATCCCTTGCAGGCTGAATCTGTAATGAGTGCTTCCCCTGCGCAGAATGGCAGGGTGTGGCGACTGCTGACATTACATGCAACTGGCTTCAGTTTCATCCCCTACAATTCAAGCCGGGGAGGAAGGGGACGATATCAGCCATACCAAGAAGCAACAGAGGAACAATAACAGACTGAATCTTTCCATGTAAAAAAGCTGGACACTAATATATGATGAAAAAAGACAAGGAGGCGTGGGAATTTTAAATCAATTTTAAAACATCACAAAAAGGGCTTAAACTGTCCTCTTTTCTTTTTTCTCTTAACAATGCCTGCAAGCAGCTTATAGCAATTTTAATCTATCAGTGATGGATTGCTGCCACCATGGAGCACAATTACCCTTTCATCCATTATATTCCTGCAGTTAAAGTCACAATAGTGAACCCGCATGACACAAAACTACCCAGCAAGCAGTCGAAGAAATTCTCCCTAAAAGGAGGTACGGCTGACTTCAGATAAGTTTAAGATAGCTGCTCACAGTTGCAGGCAGAGAAAAATGGGTCGGGCTGCTAACATATCCCTCCCACTGCCAGGCTGTTATTCCCAGAATAAAAACGCCTGGTGCTGAAATAAAATAAATAAATACATACAAGTAGCGAGAAAGAAAAGCCACAGTTCTTCCCTAAAGGCATACATTTCTGTGCTATGTGTTGCTCACGAAGAGCTTTCCCACTCGAGTTGAAGCTTAAAGTGGCTCTAAAGTCAGTAAAGTGAGGACACCGTTACTTTCTCGAGCGGGTTTATTTCCACAGCTGCACCGTCGCAGCTGGAAAACTTTTGACAGCTCAGGCGGTTCAGAACATCTCGTTACATAACGGGACGCCACTCAAAAGCATCTCTGTGAGCGATGGAAACTTACTTCACAGCGGTCTTTATCCTTGACGGGCTCAAGTCAATGACAAAATACATAAATAACAGAAGGAGAAGAACAAGAAAAGGGGGGAGTCTCTACTCTCTGAGGGTTCGAAACACGGAAGTACCCCTCAAGAGGCATTTGAGGAGAAGGCATTTTGAAGCGTTTCGAGCGAATCGCAACACATGGTGTAGCATCAGCATCGACTTAAAGCGAACCACTTGTTTGAATGGCGAACTTTCAAATATCTCCTTTTGCCTACCGCTTATTCTCAGCGGGAGCAAATAAGAGCATTTGTGGAGTCGAACAAAGAGGTAAAATAAACATTTTTTATACTCACTCCTCGTCCCATGGTTGCCAAAATGCGGGGTTAATTCTTCCCAGTTCAAGTAAAAAAAAGAGCAACGAAACTCCACCTTAAATTTATATACAGTTAAAAAAACAAGCTAAACAAAAAACAAAGATAAAAAAATAAAACTCCTGGATGTGCCTGTTATTATATATATATATATATATATATTTTTTTTTTTTAAATTTATTTATTTTTCTTTATTTTTGTAGTCAGCACGTGTCACTCCTCCGCAGCACACATCCGAGCTCGCAAGCCGTCGCGGCAGACCCTCCAATACTTATAGACGGCGTTTCTTCCATAGTGACGTCGACGCCATTTGCCATGGTAACCCCACGGATGAAGGCGGGGCATCCTCCATTACTGGGCGTTTTTTTTTTCTTTTTTCTTTTCTTTTTTTTCTTTTTAAGCGCCACACACAAACACACACACAATTCAACACTGATGGGCACTAATCTGCACCGCAAGTAGTCCAAAATAAAAATGATAATAATAATAATAATGATAATGACAATACTAACAATTAAAATATCATGGCAACTGTTGATTTTCTATGTTAAATGTTATGTATCTTTGCTCATTCACTGAACGAACTATTTGTTTTTGAGAAACATTGCTAGCTTACAAAGTCTATGACCCCTTCCTTATTTCCTAGTCTTCTGCATATTTGTGACACTTACATGTTTTAGAAATTTTAATAGTGGACATAATTTGTATTAGAATTACAATTTTCTGTTTTTTTAAATGATTATCCGTTCCTGTATTAATGAAATAAAAGCTATCCAAACTATCCTGTGTGAAAAAGCAATTGCCCCTTAAAGCTGCGTACCCAATGAAACTGATTTGCAGCAACGCGGCAACCAGAGAACATAGAAAGTGCATGATTTTTGGTGACATCAAGCAACTACGGAAGTTAACTTTGGATGGAAAGCGTGATGATGAGAGTGAAGAATAATGTTGATTGACATATGACCAACTGATAAATACATTTGCGGGTCATCTTGGGAGCCCAAGCCTGTAATGTCATCAAGCAACCAGCTGGTGCGATGCATGATGAGAATTCACTTCCACTGTGTGCAAAGCCTAAACCTAATAACTGGTTGTGCCACTCTAGGCAGCAATAACTGCAATCAAGTGTTTGTGATAACAGCAAATGAGTCTTTCACATCACTGTGGAAGAATTTTGTCCCAGAATTTTATTTGTGGTGCTTTATTTATGTGCTCTGACGCAACATTTAAAGTTGCGTCAGAGCATCTCAATCTGATGTAAGTCCAAACTTTGACTGGGGCACTGCAAAATATTCATTTTATTTTTTTTTAACCAGTCTGAGGTGGACTTACTGGCGTGTTTCGCATCATCGTCCTGCTGCATAGCGCAAGTGCTCTTGAGCTCCATGGCATTAACTAATGTTTTTTCTGCTAGAGAGCACAATTCATGGTTCCATCAATCACAGCAAGTTGTACTAAAGCAGCAGGGCAGCCCCAGACCATAACACTACCACCACCATGTTTAAATGTTAGTATTATGATCTTGTTATGATTTTCTGTTTGATGTCTAACGTAACGAGACTCAAACTTTCCAAAAAGTTCCGCATTTGTCATGTGAGTCCAGCGAATATTTTCCTAAAAGTCTCAGGTATCATCAAGATGTGTTTTCTGGTCAGCAGTGGTTTTCTCCTTGGAAATGGATGCCATTTTTGTCCAGTCTCTTTTTTATTGTTGGATCATGAACTTAGACCTTAACTGAGGCAAGTGAGGCCTGCAGTTCGTTGGGTGTTTTTCTGGGTTCTTTTGTGATGTCCTGGATGAGTCGACGATGCACTCTTAGAGTACCTTTGGTACGTCGGCCACTCCTGAAGGTTTGTCGCTGTTCCATGTTTTTCCACTTGTGGATAATGGCACTCACCATGGTTCACTGGAGTCCCAAAGCCTTAGAAATGGTTTTGATAGGTGTCATTGACTTTGATGCATTAATTTTTGAGAAACTGTAGCCTATTTCATTACCAGTTCTTGTGTGAAATACTAACACTGGCACAGGGCCAGATAGGTGGATACTTATTTTCCGTTAATAAATGAGGACAAATATGTTTTCAAGGTCCTATCTATTTGTAAATTAAATCGAAATGTGGTTAGCCTCTGTGACCAGCAATATTGGCACCTTCAAACCCTTTTATAGAAGAAACACTTAAATATGAAGGCAACCATCTAGATGAACAATACTCATATCATTTCTATACTTTTTAAATCCTCATTAAAGGACAGCTTAATGTGAGTTTAGAATCAAAGTACCAACCAAGAAAGACTGTTCAGCAGAAATGTTGAACTATTGCTTTAAACTTCAGCTCTGCACAAAAGAGGCCCACCACTAACACCCTGCTGTTAGCAAACTACTACACACACACATGCACACACACTCCTGATTCATCTACACCTCTCCCAGCTTAACAGCTGGGTTCGCAGACACCTCCCTTCCCCTGCTGCTTTGACAAGGTTGTTGCTGCTGATAGCGGGCAGCCAACTTTTGAAGCCCCTGCTTCTGAATCTCTAGCTGCAGAAAAAAAGGCACACTCATGCTCGCAGTATAGTCTGACCAGGCTTGTCATGGGTTTTGAGGGTATAAGCAGACAAAAGCTTATAAAAGCTTATCTGTTTTGTTGGTTTATCATGTCAAAATTCATTAGCATCCCAGGCCTCCATTCTGCCCTGGGGCGCCTTGACACTTTTCCCTTCTTTCCCTCTGACCAGCCAGCCTATTGTTTCCTTTTTCTCCCCTGGTACTAGGCCCCTAGCTGGACTGGCCATCGGGCATACCGGGCATTTGCCCGGTGGGCCGCTGGCGACTTTTTGTTTTTATGGGCCGATCGATTTTTTTTTTTGGAAGGGTATAAATAATGAAAGGTGTTGGATTGGCCAATCCGATTGTTCAGTCTGACGTCACTGGCCGTGTCTGGGTCTAAACCCCGCTGCAGGTCCATATATCAAACGATCAATATGGCATTACTGAGAGTTGAAAAACTGTCTAAAGTCTTTCATCTTTAATAAAATGATCAGCGTTCTGCTCTACCAGGTGTAACAATTGAGTTTAACATCCAGGCATCCATGAAAACGGAATTTATGACATTTAACGGAGTTAGAAGTTAGCAGGGAGTTAGCTCACTAGCTTCTATCTAAATACAATATAGCATGTTCTGACTGCGGGGTTTTGGAAACAAATTAAAACGTACAGCTCTGCTATCACTTCCAGCATAAATGAAGACAGAAAACTAGACAGCAGTGACGTTTGTAGGGTTACTGAAGTTAGGCTAGCTGGTATATAATGATGTGCTACGTGACCGCTAGCGACACAGCATGTTAGCATAATATAAACAAGCTAACTTTTTTTTCCACTCGATAAAAGTTAACGTGAGTGTTCTCGGTGGTCAGGAACAAATGTAATCGCATGGCAGGATGCTGTAAAAGGACCAAACTTCAGCCAGGAGAACAACTGAGATAATCCATCCACAATACGAGGTTAGTCATTCATATACTGCTGCATGGGCTGGGCTGTAGTTACATCCTAAGGTTTTAAAAAAAACTGAGCTTAAATAAATGATTAATGGTAATAAAAGCCGAGGGAGGTCAACAGGGATCACTGACTGTTTTTAGGAGCTTCTTGAGATCAAATAGAAGAAAATACATAACATTAAACATGTTAACAACACAAAAGCCATATTAAACGCAGACTACTTTGGACCCGGAAGTAGGATTCGTCGCGTCATCACTGAACAACCGGATAGACGAACTAAAGAAAATGGAGAACAAAAAAAGGAAAGGAGGTGCAGAAAAAATTAGGGCCAAAAAGAAACAAGCCCTTCAGGCAGACGCTGCCAAATGTGTAAAAATAACTGAATTGTTTGGCGGTAGCTATGGCATAGCTTCCACAGATTTAGCAACATCAGCAAGTGGTGGAGGCCAGCAGGTGGATAAGGGAAAGGGGAGGCAAGAGGAGGAGAGACCCGAGGCGGCCGCCGGTCATAGTGGCAGAGGAACTGAACTTCAGGTAAGTTATGACCTGCTGTCTATCTGTGTCAGATATAAACCAAGTTTAGTTGTAGTTTGTTTTCGTTGTGCTGACTTTTTACAGTCGCTTAGAATAACTGGTACTGCGTACTAGCTAGCATGACAGAGTTTATATACTGCTGGGTGGGTGCTATGAAGTTACTGATAGTAAATTTTATTTTATGCTTAAGGTTAGTTTCTCAAACTCCTCAAAATCTTAACAAATTGTGCCAATCCTTACATGTTGCACCAGGCTGATTTATTATCAAAAGTGGAGAAGTCTGTGACAGAGGAGACAGAAGAGCAGCAGAGAGAGATGGAGCAAGAGAGAGAAATAAAAGAACAGGAGAGAGAGATGGAGATGGAGAGATGACTTTATGTCATCCATGAGGGATGCATTTGACATATGTTTCACATATTATAGCCCAACAAGTTACTTATAGCAATTTAAATACGAGCAATCAGTTTTTGGCAAATACCGGAAATCGGTTTTTGGCAGACAATCACTTTTTGGCACAACACCGGCTATTGCAGTTAATAATACAACAGCTTCTTGCCATTTTTTGTGTTTCTTTTTATCGCTGTGTAACTGAGTTCAATTGAAAGCCTGCATGCGCTAGTACCTCTTGCCACAAGTTCCCAGAACCCTTTGCGGTTTTACCCCTGAATGACGTCACATTTTTGGTGGGCCGGTCTCTAGTCCAAATTCCCCGGGCCGATTTTTTTGTCCCAGTCCAGCCCTGACTAGGCCACATATACTTTGAACATATACCAGCTCCAGAACACTGCCCAACCTCTGACCACCTCCTGCGGAGATTGCAAGATAGAGGGAGAGGGATCTGTGCCGAGAGCCCACTGACTATCACACTGCAGCAAGATTTTGCTGTACACTACCCCAGCAGCAGCAGCCGCAGCAGCAGCAGCACTCTTATGGCCATTTGCATCTGTTCCATGAGCTTTTAAACCCTTTCATCCCACAACACAAATGAGAGATTTAGTCTTTCATCCCTGCATGTAAGCTTGAAACCAGAAACAGTCAGCCACTTGCTGTCGTATATATATGGCCAGAGGGGAAAAAAAGGAAAGTTACAGCCTTATGTTCATGAGCCAAAGCTCCACCAAGGCTTTAGATTCCGTAAATCTCGAGGCAAACCCACATTTATAATTCCCCCCTCATTGCTCTCCTGTCTCCTGTCTGCAGCTCGAACCAGCCGCATCAGAAGGCTGTGACAGATTACGCTTTGAGAGCGACCTTCTCAAGAATGAAGTAGACCGGGGCAGGGCAATATGAGCCTGCAGTTACGGAGTGCTATTGTGTCCCGATAGGTAAACGGTGTCACTCGCTGTCTGGATCCCTGTGTATTCTGACAGACTTTATCAGCTGGCCTGGAGAGCACTCTGCGGCAAGTGTCAAGATAAAGCTGAGATAGATCAAACAGACGACGGGAAGATTTCAATGGCGGGCTTCAGCAAGGAGTTCAACAGACACACACACATTAACTCCATGGTTGCTTATCAGACCAGCTCTGCTCTGAAATATGATGAGAAAAAAATACCCCAAAGCAGGGGTAAACAAACAAAACCCACAGGTGGACTTAATTCACAGATGGACGCACAGCAGCAAGCCTTGGCATAGAGGAGGTGGGTGTGCACACAAGCCTATATGTCTTCCTGTGTATTACTGCACATGTGCAGTTGCCTGTTTACTGCATTTTTGTTTTGCATTCCCATTTGTGGGTGCACGATTAAATGTGGCTTGCATGTTGCCAGTGTTGTGCTATAAATAGCCAAGATTTTATTTAGATGTTAGAGAAAGAGACAGAGAGCGAGAGAGAAGGCTCTCAAATGAGTTGCCATAGCAACAGGCACGTTCAGGGGCCCTGCTTGTGAAGGAGGGCAGGACTGGGGGTGGGGGAGTGGAGGAGTGTGTGTGTGGTGAGGGGGGGGGGGGGGGGGGGGGCTGAAGACATGATAATGTTAGTCTGTCTGCAGCCTCGTTTTCTCTCAAAGCAGTGAGCAGAAACCCATAAACTAAGCTTCATAATGTCAGCCCCTAAAAACACAAATTAATGCCTGCCTTTGTTTCTCATGCCCCAACTCTTTCGCTTCCTCATCGTCACTCTGACTCACTTTTGTCGACCCCATTCTTTGTCCCTCTTTCCTCTACATCCCTCCATCCTTTTGTCTGCAGACTCCTGACTCTAGACTCTGTCTTGCAGCAGCACCCTCTGCTGTGGAAGAAATCACCTGAAAGATTACTCTTTCGGCTCAAGCACTTTTCCCCCAAGTGTGTGTGTGTCTATGTGAAGCTGGCCATCTGTGACCAGGTTGGCATGATGATTAGATACTCGCACACACACAAGACAGGTTGAGGGGCGATCATAATGACCAGTGTAAACACAAAGATAGCACTAGAGTGGTTTCAGTTCATTTTCACTGAGGCCCTCTTTGCATTAGCGGTCAACAGACCAATCCATTGCAAACACTGCTGTGACAGACATGGCTCTTGAGATAATAGAGACACTTTTAAGCACGTGCACACACACACACACGCACACACACACACACACACACCGTTTCAGTATGCTTGTTCCTCATTTTTGCGAGGAAAGTACAGCTGTTTACTGCACATGAAAATGGAAATACAGTATATGATAAGAAGACTGAGATTGTGGTGTTCAACAGTAAAATCCCTCGTGCCCAACTCTGTGCTGCCCTGGGTTCCTTTGCTAGCTTTTCTTGTGACTATGTCAGTAACTTGGGTGTACTGCTGGATAGCTCGCTCAAACTCGATAAGCAAGTGTCTGCTGTAGTGAGATCTAGCTTCCACCAACTGCGCCTTATCTCTAAGGCTAGGCATTATGTTCCGCATGAGGACCTGGAGAAGCTTATTCACGCTTTTGTGACCTCCAGGTTGGATTGTTGTAACTCTTTGTACTACGGTCTTCCCTCTTCTCTTCTTCTTAGACTGCAAACAGTCCAAAATGCAGCAGCCCGCCTCTTGACCGGTACCAGGAAATTTTGCCATATTACTCCTGTCCTAGCTAGCTTGCATTGGCTGCCCACAAAGTACCGTATTCCATTTAAAATATTACTCTTTACTTTCAAAACTATTAATAAATTAGTGCCAAGTTATCTTAGTGAACTTCTCAAATCACATACTCCTGCTAGAACACTCAGATCTGCCACTCAACTACTTCTGACCCAACCCAGATCTCGGCTGAAGTCCCGGGGTGACTGTGCGTTTGCTCTAGCTGCCCCGGTACTGTGGAATACCCTTCCTCTCGACCTCCGCGCATCTGATTCCATTGCACTGTTCAAATCACGATTAAAAACCCACTTATTCAATCTTGCCTTTCCCTCTAGTTAATATTTCTTTTATGATTTTATATCATGCACTTTTATGCTCATTTAAATTCTTGTTTGCTCTGTACCTGTTGCTTTCCTATGTATCAGTGACAGTTATCTGCTTGCATACTTAGTACTTGCTTTGGTCCTATTTCTATTATCCTCCTCCTATTCTCTATCTTACTTGTTAAGCACCTTGGCATACCCTTGGTTTTTAAGTGTGCTTTATAAATAAAGTTTATTATTATTATTATTATATGAGGCAAAAACAGAGTTTGTACAATTACTGAATTTGAAAGTCAATATTTGTTCTGACCACCTTTATTCTTCAATACTTCAATACACTCTGAACTCTAAGTTACTAATTGATGGTAAATGATGATCATGCTTTCCTGTGAAAATGCCCTAAAATATTTCTCCTTCCCTGAGACATCTTGCTTGTTCCCCATTAAGCTCTTCATATTCAATTCCTGCAGTGAAGACTGTTGAGGTGGATAATCCCACTGCACGGGTCATTGCGCCTGACTCACAGGTATGTATCTGCTGAACCTCGGAACATCCTGAATCAAGTTCCTGAAACATGGTTTCCAGTCCAAAGGCATCAGAGAGACAAGCAATCATGCAAGCAGCCTCAGTGAACAGTGGGAATGTTTTATTGGGAAAGAAACACACATCAATATAATCTTAATCTATCCATGCTTTGTGGTGTTATTAATGGGGGGGTCTAATAACTCAAACAAATATGTAACATGGCATTAAATAGTAATGAAGCACACGCTCCCTCCGTGTCTGTGTGGCGTTGGATCAGTAGTATGTTTCTTTCTCCACCCAACCTAGAAAGCAAAGGAGACACAATTAGGGAGGGGTTTTTTTTTTGTTTTTTTAATCTTTCTCACAGTTTAGGGCTCAAATTTGTCTCATTGTCTTTTACAGAGGAAAAAAAAGATGGAATACAACACGACAGCCACATCTAAAACGGCTTTGGCCTCAAACCTCGTGCTCAGAAAGATTTCACCCCTCATGCTGGCTGACAGTGATTCGAAGAAATAAGACTTGACTGGGCTTGGGCCGTGTGCGAGAGACTGCATGCTAAATTTAGGGGAAATGCGGCCATTAGGAGATGCACCCTGAAGGGACGGGAGAGGCTGTGTCATTTTTGTTTCATGGTTGCTTATGAGGTTACACCATCAGTGAGGCCATGAATAATCACCCTGGGATGAAATGACTAAAAGAATCACATAAAATGACCCTGTAGCTCAAAAGCTAGATGTTTGGGTTTTATATCATTAGCTGGACATAAAATCCAGTAAAAATGAATGGCGAGAGTGGTCCTAATACCAAAATTCCCCAATTTTGACACCAATTTGGTATTTGGTGTCAAACATAAGGCGCCAGGACTGCAAAAGACTCCAATCTGGCCCGCTGGACATCTTTGGACAATGTGAAGGAGGGCATAAATCTTGGATTTTTAACTGTATTTTCATAAATCTTTCAGTTTTACCTACTGATAAAGACCACCCCATGCATACTAATCATCCTACAGTGATATATTAAATAATAAAATCATGTCATAGATGACCATCTATTATAGAAATGCCTCTGTTTTGGTTATTATTTCACTTAATTTTCTTATATTATAGAAAAATATAGAGATGGATTAAACTTAAACTTACAACGACAGAAAGGGCCCAGTTAAGATCAAAGTGGGCTGTATGTGGCCCTCAATGTAAAATGAGCTTGACATCCCTGCTCTAAATGCTTGAATTATACCATTTAGCATGTTGGGTTTCACTTTTGGGAGAAACTGTGAGTTAAAAAATAGTTTTAAAAAAGTTAAAAAATTATCTAAGGGCAGTTCACTTTGGGCTATTTATGGAGTGGAAAAAGTATTTATTTGCTAGCACTTTCAAAAAAAAAAAGAAAGAAAAGGGGGCCAAAGTTGCTAGAAACCATGTCAGCTCAACTTGTGTTTTTTCCTGTCTGAATGTAACACATTATTCACCATGGGTGGGCAGTGGGATGTTCACTGATCTGTGCCGTGGGGCTCAGATGTAGCGCACACGCACTCTCACACAGCTGCTTCAGAGCCAGCCCTTCGTACAGGTTCTGTTCAGCTTTGTGGGTGGAATGATGCATTAACTACACCACGGTTGGGGGTTCAAATCCCACCGGGCTCTGCCATCTGCCTCAGCTCACTGGTCAGTGTAGGGACGCAGTTGTGGCAGCAATACTGGGCACGAGTATCCACGAAAAATAGACTCGCAAGAGGCACACGCCACTTTTGCTGAGCGCGCGTGTGCGCACACACACACACACACCTGTGTCTCATTTTCACACAGTACAGTGGGCACCTTCACAAAGCTGCGGCTGCCTTTGCTCTGTGATGTCAGCCTCAATGAATCAATGAGACTGACATCAGCCACTGGAGGGAGTTTGTTTGTTTTTGTGGGTTTTTTTAGAAGTTTCAACACCTTTTAAAGCCATCAATATTTCACTACTTTGCAGCCGTGTTTTCAATCCCGTGTGTTTGTCAAAAAATAGCTAAAAAGAAGGTCTCCCATTCAGATGGGTTTTTTTTTAATGCGGTTTAATTACGTTAAAGGGACACATTTTTCCTCTGCCTTCAGCGCTTTTCATGCATTGAGATTACTGCAATGTGTGGGGCGAACTTTTGAGAAAATCACCTCCCAAATATGCAAAAATATGATCCTCTTCTTTCCAAATGTGCAGAGAGCACATATTTTAAGCAACACAGCACATTTTTCTGCATCTGACTTCAAGTCAAGTAAAAAATCCCTCTGTGCCCCACTACATTCAGATTACAATACTGAGAATACAGGCAAAAATGTGTCCTAGGGGCCTCAGATAGTTATATATGTCAAGAGTTAGTGAAGCTCTTACCTCCTGGGTTGCGTCTGAGGATATATCTTCTGGCTTCATCATAAACAAAGATGAGGAGGGAGTAGGGGAAGGCACAGAACCACCACAATGGCCTAAAGGTAAGGATGGACAGACAGGTTGAATTATTAATGGGAATGTGACAAAAAACCCCAACACAAGCACACTCTTCTCTTTTGAACAGAAAAGCTTTTGGGGTGAGCATTAGGCTGTGGAGAACCGGCTATTAAATGAATTCAGAAGCCGTTGAAACAAAATGATGCAGAGAAATCTGACAGCTGGGTTGAGGACATATCCTGTTCATCTCTTTGATAGTGCTCTCTGGCAACGCTAACGAGGCTGCTAAAAGCCCACTAATGCAAAGCCCTGAAAACAAATCCACAAAACTTCTAGAGGGGGTTTGTGTGATTCTATAAGTGTCTTAGAACTAGAGCAGGGGCCTACACCCCTGTCTTTACCCAATAAAATACCCCAGAAGGGCATAGTGTCAGACACATATGCTCAGCACCTTTAATCTGCATAAGATATTTACAGAGGTAAAGAGAGAAATAACTTAGAAAGAACAAAACAGAAGCTAGAGTCTGGGACACAAAACAGGTGAATGAAGAAGGTGAGAAAGGAGAGAGATCCATGGGAAACCGATGAATAAAGGTGACAAAGGAAAGTAGCGTGTGAACTCTTGAGCTAATGAGCCTCAGTGCTTTCTATTTTTCTCTTTTGGGCAAAGAAACTCATTAGTATAGCATCTCTTGTGCTTCGCTCTGCCTCTGAAGTGGAAATTACCAGTGACACTAGATAATAGCCATCTTATTTTCAACGAGATGATAAAGCTAAAGCATCACCAAACTGAAAACATGAAGCTCTCAAAGGGCTGTCTGCACTGAGTGATGTACGAGAAACCTCCGGAAGGATCCAGCAACCAGGGATGTCTGCAAATTTGCCAAAAGAAGGCTTTTCACACTTTAACAAAAGTTGCCTTGTGCTCAGCGAGGTCCTCAAATAAACTGAACAGACACGCAAAGTGGGATATCAACAAAAGCCAACAGTGAAAAAGGAAAATGAAACGTTCTGCATGATTATTGGAGCCTACGAAATTATCTTGGAAGCTAATTTTAAAGTCATGAGTCACAGGATGGTTCTGTTTGTGTACTTGACTCACTTCATAGGGTACATTCTGAGGGCAACGTCCATGCCTGGGCAGTATGAAAGGAAGGCAGCCAGAGCCGTCTCCTCAAAGAGCCCAAAGATGAGGATGCGGTTCCTGTGGGGGTGAAAAAAAGGTATGGGTCAATACAACAAAAGCTCCTACTCTTAAAATTACCTGACATATTGATGTTCTTGTCATAGGAAAGCATGCAACACAGTACCAAACTGTCATTGTGGCTTGAAGCCATCTCATCAGTAATGTCTTTGATTTTATTTACAATTACTCAAATATAAAGACCCAGTTGTCATTTGAAGATCTCAAGCATCTCTATGTGTACATACGTCATTCCTTGCTGCACAATGGAGTTCCTCCTGGTCTTACAGATGATCAGATCGGCCCACTGCACGATCACAATACTGGCGAAGAAGGCTGTGTGGCAGCTGTACTCTACAATCTTTCTGCGCTCATATGTCTGGAACAGAATAAAATAAAAAGGAAAAGATTAGAATGTTTTCCTTTTCCTAGACTGAAACGCCAATTAAATTTAAGCATAAGTGTGACTGACCCACTGCTGCCCATAGCTGTCTTCCAGGTCATTTACATATTTATCATCCCACAGCACTCTGAGTCCTATCAGGTCCATGGGGAGGAAACCATTTTCAGCCAGGATGACAAAATATGTGAAGAAGCCAGCTGTGGCCTGCATCATACCTAACAGGAGAAAAACAACAGGAAACCTCAGGAAATGCAAATCAGAAGCAGAGTTACAGTTTCTCTAGCTTTCATTAACAACTTTCATACTTGTCTCTGGTAATCAAGATGGAGATAAGACAGCCAAATATAACATGTAAGTGGCATTCCCTGCAAAGCTAAGCCTCTGGAGAGACATAAAAGTAAGTAAATCAAGTAACATTTTATTTGTATAGCACCTTCCAAGATAAAAACACAAAGTGCTTCACAGAGAACTGAAAACATAGAAACAAAAATCAACCAAAAGCAAGTTTAAAAAGATGAGTTTTTAACAGTATAAAACTATATGTTTGAAATTGTGAAGATATCCTTTAATTTGATTTTCTTCTTTTTGAGGATTTTTAAAAACACGACTTTAAATGGATTTAGTCTCTAAAAATGTGCTGAATTAAAGCTGGAAGTCTGTGCTACAATCTCATCTTGATCAGTTGATTTAAAATCCAATGTGATTTTGGCGGCGCACAGAGACATTTCAAGCTTTAATAAGTGTAGTTAATTAATGGAAATATTGACTTTGTCACTGTAATAAGCATCATATAGATTGCTTCATAAGGTGAAAAAAGGAGAGATATGGGGGACAAAAAAAACTGACTTTGGAAACCCATTGTGTTGTATTTGATGCAGACTTTACCATGAAGTCAGGTATAAAAACATCAAAACCATCTGAAACAAAGCAATGATATTCACACCAGAAATGTATTGTAAAAGTAAAGATTTCCCCAGCAAAGCGCAACTCGCCAAAACAAGGCAGCCATTTTGGATATGGGATTCAAAGTACAGTATGCAGACTGTCCACCAGGGGGCAGTAGAGAGCATACACTTCAGTTTGTGTTTTGTTTTGTTTTGAGTTGGTAGGAGGAGCATGTGTCTGAGCGACACAAACTCCCTGAGCGGTCCTTTGGACCACTGTGAGCAACAGCAGACATGTCCACTGTGGTCACGCCAGCATCGAATCCATCCAAGTTACATGGTTTATTAAAATAATCAAATTATAGACAAGCATGGGGTAGTCACGCTTTCCCTTAGCTCCCGCAACTTTTAGTTATTTGAGCGAGCCCACCTAACTTATCTTTTGAGGCAAATATCTTGGTGATTTGGTGAAGCCGTTGGAACATTTGATGCCCTGTCATGTCGCCTAAACCTGCAAAGTCGAATGGTAAAACAACCGAATGCGTGGTTGCTAGCGTTCCTGCGAATGTTAGCAAAGCCGACATAACAGCACTGCTAGCGGAGCACCATTCAGCTTTACTGGCGAAACTAAAAGTCAGCTTTTGATGACTTGAGTAAAAAGCTGGATGGACTACAGAAGGCATCGGACAACCATGGTGAGTGCCTAGAATCTTTGGGGGAAAACGCTGAACCGCTCGACCAGCGCCTTGCTAAAGTGGAGGATACCTGTGAGACACTACGGGTCGCTAATGAAAAGCTGAAGGCTAAGCTATCGGACATTGAGTCGAGAAACAGACGCTGCAATGCCCGCCTTATCGGCCTGGAGGAAGGGATTGAGGGTCCACAACCCTCTAAGTTTTTCTCACAGTTGTTGCAAGACGTTTTTGGGAGAGACATTTTCCCCTCTCCCCCCGAACTGGATTGTGCACACCGTATTTCGGCCCCCAAACCGACCCCTGGAGGCAGACCGCGGCCCGTCATTGTCTGTTTTCACCGCTACCAAAACAAGGAGCTGCTAATACGACAGGCTAGGAGGAACGACCTGAAGTATATGGATAAACCATTCCGAGTCTATGAAGACTACAGCCCTGAGGTGGTGAGCCAGCGGAGAGAATACAGGTCAGTGATGTCAAGCTTGTACAAGATGGGCCTGAAACCATCACTGCTATACCCGGCACGACTACGCATTGTTAAAACAGATGGTGTACGCCTCACATTTGGCTCTGTGGCTGAGGCCGAAAGGTTTGTGCAAGACTCCATGGAAGACTGAACTGTTTTGAGGCGCGTGGAACACGGGACTACTTCGGACGACTGTTACGGCATTGTCATGCATCCTTTGTTGATTTTCAGACATTTGACTTCATTTCTTTTTCTTTATTATTTTTTGGCGTGACAGTGCAATTATTTTACACATACTTTGAATGGTGGACTTCACCGGTGTACACCTGGTGAGTCTTATTCCAACCTTTCCACTATGCGGGATTAAGGAGCTTTAGGTATGATAGTTATGGAAGTTTTTCAGTTAGATTGGATAGGTGTGCTGTTTGTTCTGACATCTAGCGTCACCTGGGGGTTCAGGGGGTTTCTGGGAGGGTTCCAAGTGTTTTATGTTTCTTGTCTGAGCAAGAATGAGCTAAAATTTTTGATATATTTTCAATGGTTACCCCTATTGACTTAGTGACCTGGAATGTTAAAGGCCTGAACCATCCTATTAAAAGAAAGAAGGTTCTCACTCACTTGAAAAATATGGGTACTGATATAGCCTTTATCCAAGAAACCCATCTTAAAACTCTATAGAATATTTATTGTTAAAGAACCGCAGTGATACCTATGAGCACGGAGATTAGGCGGGAGAGATTCTAGCAAGACAGTTGAAATGTGCAAGAGCCAGGCAAACTATTAATGGGGTCGCAACCCGAGATGGTGGAACTGTTACAGATCAACAGGATTATAAGTTGTATAGCTCCGATAATACCAATGATTCTAACCTTCTCTCTGACTTTTTTAGAGACCTAAAGATTCCAACATTGTCCCCAGACGAGGTTTCCACCCTAGATGCACCTCTGCAGCAGCAGGAGATCATAACGGCAATAAAATCATTACAGTTTTGCCGATCACCAGGCCCTGATGGTTTACCGAACGAATTTTATGCCGTCTTTGCTGGAAAACTAGCCCCTGTGTTAGCTACAGAGGTGGGACCAAGTCATTGTTTTGCAAGTCTCAAGTAAGTCTCAAGTCTTTATCCTCAAGTCTCAAGTCAAGTCTCAAGTAATGTCAGGCAAGTCAGAGTCGAGTCTCAAGTCACTGGTGTAAAAGTCCGAGTCAAGTCACAAGTCTGAAACTTTGAATTTCAAGTCCTTTCGAGTCTTTAAAAAAAAAAAAACGAAAAAATAATGTTGCAGTTATATGCTAAATGTAAATATTAGACCATGTAATTTTAAAATCTGTGTTTTTCTCAACACATGACAAAATAGTGAACTTAGAAAATATACACAAATTGTGAAATTGCACCTCTTTAAAATGCAGCTCAATTAAACCTAGCTCCAAGAATAATTTTCACCGACAGTTCTGAGATAAGCTGCATGTTATTCTTGGATGCGGTTGTAGGACCAGCTTTAAAATCGCATGACAAAAATATCATACACATTAAAAAAAACTGTATCACCAACGTAGCCTGAACAACATTTGCTAGTTAGATGAAGTCAGCTATCTCATTGTAGCATATTTATATGCATATTTATAATCATACGGTTCTTGGAGTGAGTGCATACACTCATGAAGTTTAGTAACTTCAGGTCACTGCAACAAGCCCAGGTACAGTTTACCGACGGATGGGTGCAGGACCTTGAAATGCACCGTGTAGAACGAAAGACCATCGTACGTATCATAAGTTTACCAGTCTCACAAATTGTCGTCATAAATACACATTCCTTAACCGTTTATTAATAGGACCTTTGAGCTCAAGGGTAATTAATTAGTAGTGGAAATAATTTCTGGTACCCATCACAGAAATGTAGCAGTGACAACAATATTGTATGCTGTAATCGTACTGGGCAATTAGTGATACAAAAACCCTGTTTTATCCTGTGAATAAAAGTATATGTTTTTGTCAATGTACCATAATAACAGAAGCGAAACGCAATATTCTGTCAGGACAATTCACTATTTATGCACAATAAATAAAGGAGCATAGCGCGACAATTTCTGTTCAGCGCCAGACTTGCTTGTAACCTATATCACTAATTATGTTATGAAAATGACGTATTAACTACTAAAAAACACTGACCTTCGTGTAAATGCTTGGAGCAGACTAACCTGTGAGCTGGAGGGTTCTGGGACGTTATATTTGATCTTTGAATGGCTGCAATCCAGGCCGTCTTTGTTACTTCGGAAACATGGCTAGAACAATTTCTCTTCAACGACGTAATCCGATAACAACCGATCTCTTTACCCGTCGGCTTCCCGTGGCTGTCATGCGACCGGCTATTGCAGTTAATAATACAACGGCTTCTTGACATTTTTGTGTTTCTTTTTATCGCTGTATAACTGATTTTAATTGAAAGCCTGCGTGCGCTAGTACCGCTTGCCACGAGTTCCCAGAATCCTTTGCGGTTCTACCCGTGAATGACGTCACATTTTCAATCTCTATATAATATGCATGTTAAATTTTATATTTGGGGTAAAATATCAAGTCTTTTCAAGTAAACCGGTTCAAGTCCAATTCAAGTCCCAAGTCATTGGTGTAAAAGTCCAAGTCAAGTCACAAGTCTTAGAACATTTTTTCAAGTCAAGTCTAAAGTCATAAAATTAATGACTCGAGTCTGACTCGAGTCCAAGTCATGTGACTCGAGTCCACACCTCTGGTTAGCTACATTATATACTGACTCTCTTGCCAAAGGTGTTTTGCCTGATAGCCTAAATCAAGCTTGTATAACATTACTTCCCAAAAAAGATAAAAACCCTTTGGAATGTGGATCCTACAGGCCGATTTCACTCCTGAATTCAGACTATAAAATACTAGCAAAGATTTTGGCCAACCGATTGGAAAAAGTTTTACCCAACATAATCTCTTCAGCTCAGACTGGTTTTATTAAAAACAGTCACTCCTTTTTTAGTATTCGTCGACTACTTAATATAATGTACACCCCCAGTCAAGCTGCTTCTAAATGCCTCCATGGATGCGGAGAAGGCTTTCGATAGAGTAGAATGGGAATATCTATTCGAGGCCTTGCAAAGATTTGGGTTTGGAAGTTCCTTTTTATCCTGGGTGAAATTACTCTATGCCTGTCCTTCAGCTATGGTACTCACTAATAACCGTTATTCTAAACCGTTCCGCTTACATCGTGGAACCTGTCAGGGCTGCCCCCTTAGCCCCCTCCTTTTCGTATTAGCTATTGAGCCATTGGCAATAGCTATAAGAAGTAATCATGCTATTCAAGGCATTTCGCGATACGGAACTGAGCTATCAGCACTACAGCACGATTGCAGCGGACCCGTATGGGTAGAAATGGAGAAGCTCTCTTCTGGTTCTTTTTTGCTATTGTCTATCGTAGGTGCATCTATCCCGTTACCCAAAAGCCTGACAATTGAGAATCCTGTAGTTAATAATACTATCCAAATTTGCTTTCAGTTTAGAAAACATTTTAATCCTCTGAAGATGTGCTTAGGCAGCCCAGTAGCTTCCAACTATGTTTTTTCCCCTTCAATGTCTGATGCCACATTTCAGGGCTGGCAGAGGTGAGGGCTGAGATCTTTAAAAGAACTATTAATTGACGGCACGTTTGCCTCATTTGAACAGCTGACTAATAAATACAACTTACCCCCTCTCATTTTTTTAGGTATCTACAAATACGACACTTTCTTTCAGGCTCTATCCCAGGGTTCCCAAATAAACACCCTAATGATGTAATGGATGACATTATGTGTTTCAACCCGGTTAAGAAAAAGGCCATATCATCAATACTTGTTCTGATTTTGCGCCTGGGTTCTTCCTCTATGTCTGCAATTAAGCGATCCTGGGAAGAGGATCTTAAAATCTGTGTTGCTGAAGCAGACTGGGGCAATGTTTTAAGTAATATTCACTCGTCCTCCATGTGTGCAAGACATTGCCTTCTGCAGTTTAAAATAGTGCATAGGGTACATCTCAGCAAATCAAAATTGGCAAAGATGTATCCTCAGATTGACCCAACGTGCGAAAGATGTAAATTGGCAGAGGCCACCTTGATCCATATGTTTTGGTCCTGTCCCAAAATACAAAAGTTCTGGACGGATGTCTGTGAGGCATATTTGGAATGAGAGTGTCACTCAATCCACTTTTATTTTTATTTGGGGTCAATTCCGATGGTCTGGCACTACCGGCAGGGGGTCAAAGACTTATTGCCTTCTCTACACTATTGGCAAGATGTCTAATACTTTTGAAGTGGAAGGACGCAGCCCTGCCCATGGTTTCGTATTGGGTTAAGGATGTATTATTTCATCTTAAATTAGAGAAAATTAGGTTCGTTTTGAGAGGATCAGTAAAGAAATTTAATAAAGTCTGGAAACCCTTTTTGATATTTTTTGACCAACCATCAACACAGGTTCAGGAGTGACCTTTATTTATTTATTTTTAATTATATTTGTTTGCTTATTTTTTCTTCCTTCTTATTCTGTATACCTTGGCTGGTGTTATTTCGCACTGATTGAAAGTTTTTCCTTTTAAACTTTTGATTACTTGAGGGGTGTTGTTTGTCAGGGTGGGTTTTTTATTTTAATTTTTCTCCCCTCTTTTACTTTTATTTGATGCTTTATGTTTTTGTATTTCATTGTGAAAAATAATAAATATATTAAACACCAAAATAATAAAATTACAGCATTTACATTTATGTTAGACTACTTTTAATTAACTGCTTTAGCCCACTTACAATGAAAATTAAAAAAAAAAACTTGTTCATGACCTGTGTAGTATGTTAACACTATTGGAAGTAAAAATAACTTGAACTCAAAGTTTGAAAACACAACTTTCTTTCTTTCTTTTCTTTTTTTTATTTTTTATAAAGCTCTGACTTGTATTATGAGTATGAGTCTGTGGTCTGGGAAATACAGTACTGTATATAATGACCAATGCTGGGCAATTAATTATGTAGTTACTTCTTCAAAAAAGTAACTGAGTTTTGCAAACGTTTTTTGCAGCTGTTTACCTAAAAATGCAGCCAAGGTGTTTTTTTAAAATAAACGTTTCAAACTATATACAGAACAATCAGGTGTTCTGCATCAAATTTGATGCCACACAAATTATTTGTGCCACTCCAAAAAAAAAATTTCTGTCCACTATGAGATAATGGAGAACAACAGCCTGATACCTGCAGGCCTGACAGCAGGAGATGTATCACTCCTGTAACACCTGTAACATTCAGATGCCTCATTGTTCTGACACACACAACAAAACTATTGAAAACTATCGCAAATCTCTCACATCTCAAAACACCACTGTCAGTCCTAAAACTTCCCCCTTCCTAAGCAACTAAATGCCATGTTGCCATATCATTTTTTGATTGGTCGACATGGTACTTTTTTCCACCAATAGGAAAAGGTGGGGTTTTTTTTGATTTTGTTTTTGCTCACAGGCGGAGAGTGCTTTCGAGCGTGTTCCGTATAAAACGCTGGTTTTACCGTTTCTTCCCGCAGTAAATATAAATAACAATGGTATTCAGGAAGGCAACCAAACATTGCATATATTTTTATCATAACTCTGGTTTTACGTGGCCCACAACAACACAATTTAAAAACTGGTATAAAGTCCACACTTTTTCCGTCAATTGCTCCGTCTGTCCTGCTCACATCTCCAATGGTCGTACACGTTGTGATTAACGTGGCTTCACTCCACATCAGCCACGCCGCTTTGCTAGCTAAAACACCGGTGTCGGCACATAAGGACGCTGTCATAGCCTGTCAGCGACGCTGATTAGCTGCGTATATACGAATGTGAATCGCATTATTGGCTGGACTATGGGATAAGGTGGCATCGTTCTAATCCCATACGGGAACAGCCAGTCACTTACTGACTAACACTGCAAAACAGAATTGTTAAAGTATTAATTTTAATTTCAATTCAGGTAGATTTTTTTTCTGTGCACAACGCAGATTTTCTGTGCACAGACCGTGCCAGCACGCGCGCAGCTTAGAGGGAACATTGGTCACAAGTCATGTATCGATTATAAAAACTGAGATTTATATATAAATAATGTCTTACCAATTTGTCCGTAGGCTATACTGATGAGCCTTTCATTCACTAGCTTGTCTGTTTTGGGGTTTCTGGGCTGTCTCTTCATGATGTCGCTCTCAGCTTTCTCATAAGCCAGGGAGATGGCAGGGACCTGCAAAACCACAAGTGAATAAATATACACATGAACTTTCCACCCAAATTTGAGTTCAGTTGAATCTCTCTATAGAACAGGATGAAGAGCCAAACAGCTCACCATGTCAGTTCCCAGATCAATACAGAGGATGGTGACGGTTCCCAGGGGCAGAGGGATGTTGGCGATGATGAAGAGGAGGAAGGGTGAGATCTCGGGGATGTTACTGGTCAGAGTGTAGGCGATGGACTTCTTCAAGTTGTCAAAGATCAGACGGCCTGAACAAAGTAATTTAGTAGATTCAGTGATGTTTCGTATTTTGTATTTCCAGATTTCTGCAGGTGTAGGTCTTGATATAGATCTTACCTTCTTCCACTCCAGTGACAATGGAGGCAAAGTTATCATCCAGCAGGATCATGTCAGCAGCCTGCTTGGAGACATCAGATCCAGCAATGCCCATGGCAACACCGATGTCAGCTTTCTTCAGAGCTGGAGAGTCGTTCACACCATCACCTGTCACGGCCACAATGGCTCCCTGGACAAGGAAGAACATGTTTTTACAAGTTCCAAACAAAACATTTGTCAAACTGTATCTGTGAGAATCCCCCCCCGATGCTCACCTGTCTCTGGCATCCTTCCACAATGATCAGTTTCTGTTGAGGGGAGGTCCTGGCAAATACAATTTCAGTGTGGTGCTTCAGCAAATCATCAAGCTCCTCTGAGGTCATGTCTTTAAGCTCACCACCATGGACAACACAGGCCTTAGCATCCCTGAAGAAATTACAACAACATTAGTACAACAGTAGGGTATCATCAGGAGATTAGAAAGAAAAAAAAACAAAAAAATAAAGTCAATTTGACCAAAACAAAGACAGCATCACCCTTAGGAAGAACTAGGACTCCCAATTATAGACAATGAGTTCTAGCTCCTCAGCCACACCTACCCTACAGCAACTGCTTTGTTCTAAGGGGGTTGTGGCTGAGGAGGTAGAGCACGTTGTCTACTAATTGGGAGTCCTCCATTTGCATCCAAGTATCTTTGGGCCAGTTACTGAACCCCGAGTTGCCATAAATCCAGAGTAAATGTAAGGTTAAAAGTTAAAATGGAAAGGTTAAAATGGAGTAGAGGTAATGTTAAAAAAAACTTTTGGCATAGAAAAGGGTGCTTGTGTGACTGTGTGTTGAAGAGGTAATGAAGCTTGTAGTAAGAAAGTGCTTTAAGTGCTAAGGTAGAGTACAAAAGCACTATTTAAGAACCAGCCCATTCACCAGCTAATGGCCACAGAACGATTTTTACCAGCTGCTCCTTACGCTTGAGAAATACTAGCACAGTGAATCTTTGAAAGAGAACTAACCTAGGGTTGACCTCTGAAACTGGAACATTCAGGCGGGCAGCAATGTCTTCAACAGTCTCATTGCCTTCGGAGATGATACCCACACCTTTAGCAATAGCCTTGGCTGTAATTGGATGGTCACCTGTGACCATGATGACCTGAGAGAGAAGAGATGAGAAAAAATTGGAGTACTTTGTACAAACAAAAAAAACAAATATCTGGTCATCCAAAAAGTTATCATACCTTGATTCCAGCACTCCTGCATTTACCAACAGCATCAGGCACAGCAGCACGAGGAGGGTCAATCATGGCCATGAGTCCGACGAAGCACAGGTTCTCAGTGGGGAAGTTCACTTCATCAGTATCAAAAGCAAATCCCTCTGGGAACTGGTCATCAGGCAGGTGACAGTGGCAGAAACCTGAATAAGACACAAAGAAAATGCTAGTCAGGACTTTGCAGAACTTTGCCTTGTTTCCACTACCTAATAAAGGATGTAGCTATAGAAGGAATGCTCTGTACCCAAAACTCTCTCTCCAAGACCTCCCAACTCAACATAGGCATTCTGGAAAGCATCTTTCATCTCATCATCCAGAGCCTGCTCTTTGCCCTGAAGCACAATGGAGGAACAGCGGTCCAAAATCCTCTCTGGAGCTCCTTTCATCACCAACAGATGCTTGGTTTCCCCAGGAGTGGTGTTTTTATGGATGGAGAGCTTTGGGACAACAGAAAGGCTGGATTTAAATTCAGGTTTTATCTATACTATCAGTGGTTTATGTAATGAAAAAAAAACTGGTTTACTCTAGACAGCTTTGATAAGAACTTTAGCCAAAAACAGCTTATGATTAATCCAACCACTAGGGGGCACAAATCAGCATTTACTACTAAATATGTTGTACACCGAGACTATACATAACAGACCAAGATAATCAAAGATTTAATTAAAAAGGGCATTCCAGAATGGCCTAAAACCTGCATGCCTTCTAATGTCCAGAAGGTCTGTTTGGATAAAGCAGTTTGTATTGATGACTGTATGATATTAAACCTGAGTAAATACTTTACTGATTAGTTTATTGTCTAACTCTTTTAAATTTGCAGATGCTCAACTGGCAAACCACAGCGTAATTTAAACTAAAATATATGATAAAGCAGGGTAGGGTTTAGGGGATTGCCAGGCTGTGATTGTCAAGTTGCCTTTGTATTTGGTTGTTGTGCTGTTTGTTTCACAGTCAGAGCCACAAGCCTTCTTGTTCAGGTTAAAAAAGAAATAAGATGGAAACAGCCTAATGCTCAAATCAATGCTTTAAAACAACACTTGAGTGGCTAAACAATCTGTGGATCAGTTTTCTTTTATTTTTGAGCTTTTATCACACTATCTGAATGGTTTACCTGGTATTTGTTTGTGGAATTGAAAGGGATCTCAGCAATTTTGGGGTATTTTTCTCTCATTTCACTGACAGATCCACAGCACAACTCAATACACTTCAGCAAGGCAGCTTCTGAGGCATCACCAGCGACATCTCTCTGTGGATTTTAGAAAAAAACTGTCATTAAAATTGGATCAACAATCACATCCCATGCCTTCTCTATTACAATATGTTGCAAATGTAGACTGATAAATACAGAACTATATATATAGATAATTTGTTGTTGAATTACATAAAATATACAGCACCTGGGTCTTAATGAATACCACTCCCTAAACTGGGTAGATGATTTTGAGGACTAGGATTCAGTTTTAATTTAATTCCACAGTACAATATCACTTGTATCAAATGTTGATTTACTCTTACACTCTTATATAAGCTTATATAAACTCTAATATAATTCGCCGACTATGCATTGCCTACATTTGATTCCGTCCATAATGAGCATTAGTAGCACACTTGCCAGGATTCATTACATATATTAACTTATGGTTTTTTTCTGGCCAGCCATCGCTAAAGAACCAGCTGTATATTTAAAACAGCCTTTAATTATCTTGAGTGCTTTTCTAAAGACTTCTAGTGCTGATTGGCTGCATTTGTATTTGCTTGTATCCCAAAAGTTCCAAGCCAAGTCATAACACTGCAGCACTTCACACATAGCCACTGCATCCCATGTTCACTGGGTATACTATCAAATTCCTTAAAATATTTAAAGGAATTAGGTCAATACACCACGAGGTAATAAGCTCTGTGCTTGTTTACAACCAGAGCTGTGAGGATTTGCTCCACTGAAACAAAGGTTCTTACAGTGGGGAATTATTTGGAGTCTTTCGTGATGGTCACGATGGATGAACTAGAGTACAACAGGTAGTGCTTAGGAAGCTGAGTAGTTTTACAGATGAAGATTTCTCACCTTCAGAATGGGAACGTTGCTCTGGTCAGCCAGGAAAACGGCACGGTTGCAGAGTCCAGCGATTCTGGACAGATTAGCCCAGGTGGCAGAGCTCCTGTCAAAAGAGGTACCACTCTGGTTCTCAGTGGTGTCAGCCTCATGGATCTGGTTGTCAAACCACATGTGGGCCACAGTCATTCTGTTCTGGGTCAGGGTGCCGGTCTTGTCAGAACAGATGGTGGAGGTGGACCCCAGAGTCTCGACAGCTTCCAAGTTCTTCACCAGGCAGTTCTTCTTGGCCATACGCTTAGCAGTCAGAGTCAGACACACCTACAGACAATTTAGGTTTTAAGAACCACAGTCTTTTTGTATCAATAAATATAAGGTATTTAAAAGGAATGCCATTAGACACCAAAACTCACAGTGACAGTAGCCAAAAGACCTTCTGGCACGTTGGCGACAATGATACCAATAAGGAAGATGACAGCCTCCAGCCAGTTATATCCAAGGATGAGAGAGAGGATGAAGAAAGAAACACCCAAGAACACGGCCACTCCAGTGATGATGTGGATAAAATGCTCGATCTCAATGGCAATGGGAGTTTTTCCGCCCTCTAGACTGGAAGCCAGGGTGGCGATGCGGCCCATGACGGTATTATCACCAGTGTTGATGACGATTCCTCTGGCTGTGCCTGAAAAGAGAAGACAGACTGAGTCCATGGAAGCTTGGTGATGATTCATGATCTCTATATACATTTCTATGTCAACCACTAATTCTCCATGCTGTACCTTCAATACAGTTGGTGGAGAAGAAAGAAATATTCCTGGTTTCCAGTGGGTTTTCATTGGAGAAGTCTGGAGAACGAGTCTGGGGCTCTGATTCACCAGTCAGGGAGGAGTTGTCCACCTGAGGAATGAAAGCACAGAAGCAGGAATCAGTGACAAAAGACATCACGCTGATCAAGCCAGAAAAAGGATATATTGAGAAGCTGAGATGGAGGTGGGTTGCCAAACAGCTTGCAGGTGAGCAACAAATGTATGTTGGGTAAAGAAACTCAAACACAGTCTAGATAAGATTCCTCGTTAGGAAACATAGAAAGGTTTCTGATAAGCAATCATCTGATGCTGAGATCATGATGTGAGCTTGCCTTTAATGCTTTCGTGGACTAACATTCCGCCCAGTTACTCAAAAACCATAACACATGAATCAGAAACATTATCACAGGGCAGCTTGAGTGTAAAGAAGTAAATTGAACAGTCTAAAAATATATATTAGCTATCAAACCCACGCTCTACAAAAGTATTTGTTGGGATTAACACAAGTAGTTGATACAGGGGCAGGGATAGCTCAGTAGGTAAAGTGGTCGCCCCATGATCGGAAGGTCGGCGGTTCGAATCCACTTAACGGCTACCCTGAGGTACCCCTGAGCAAGGTACCGTCCCTACACACTGCTCCCCGGGCGCCTGCTTAGTGGGCTGCCCACTGCTTCACAGAGTGAATGGGTCAAATGCAGAGAAAAACAAGTAATTTCCCCATGGGGATCAATAAAGTATCCATTATTATTATTATTATTACAGACCTTGCAGCCATGAGCAGAGATAATTCTCAGATCAGCAGGGATCCTGTCTCCTCCTTTCACCTCCACTAAATCTCCAAGCACCACCTCCTCAGCATTGATGTTCTTCTTCTCTCCATCACGGATAACCAGGGCTTGCTATAAAACCAAAGACTTAAGTTAAACATTATAAAACAATAACTACATTATAAAACATGTCAAAAAGACATGATGAATATTTCTTGTTTTTAATTCCCAGATGATTCAGATGAATGATGGTAAAATGTATCATCATTGTTGTAATACCGATGACGAAACACTACTCCTTAGAGTTGTGCAACTAGTACTGTTGCTTGTTGCCAAAGACTTTAGTTAAACATTATAAAACAATAACTACATTATAAAACATGTCAAAAAGACATGATGAATATTTCTTGTTTTTAATTCCCAGATGATTCAGATGAGTGATGGTAAAATGTATCATCATTGTTGTAATACCGATGACGAAACACTACTCCTTAGAGTTGTGCAACTAGTACTGTTGGGTGTTACCACTGGGAGGCTACAAAGCAATTTAAGACAAAAACAGTGTGTATAAATGGGCTGTTACATTAGCTTTTCTTTTTGTGTCTCACCTGTGGGACCAAGTTCTTGAAGGACTCCATGATCTTGGAGCTCTTGGCCTCTTGGTAGTAGGAGAAGCAACCGGTGATGATGACGACAGCAGAAAGCACAATACCTAGGTACAACTACATGAAGAGAGAAGAGAGACATAACCTTTGTAACTATTAATTCTTTAATTAATATGTCACAATCTATATAAAGAAACTATCATTACGTTATCATTTGTAGGTTCATCTTCTGAGGCAGCCTGGATACCATAAGCCAAGAAGCAGAGGATGGCACCAATCCACAGCAGCATGGAGAAACCACCAAACAGCTGGAAACAAGAGGAAATAACAATCAGGCTTTGCTGGTTGTACTGGTTTACAGTGACACAGACTTAATTTGCATTTCTACTATTTGAATATTCAAAAACAGGTTTATGGTTTGCAAGGGGAGGATGTTTGACTCTTACCTGTTTGCAGAACTTGACCCATTCAGGTGTCGTGGGGGGAGGTGTGAGGGCGTTGGGGCCATCTCGGGCCAGGATCTCTTTTGCTCTGGAGGAGGAAAGACCCTAAAAAGAAAAACAAAGATAAGAAGAAGCTGTGCAAACTATAATATAAAAAAATATTCATCTGTTCTCTAAATCTGTCTAAATCTTCATTTACTGGGTGAGAACCATAATAAAGGACAAGAACAAGAACGGTTTTATTTGGTAAACAGGTTCACTCTATTCCACAAAGACATGGTGGATTAAGGTCTGGTTGACGCAAAACAAAAGAAAACCCGAACGCGTGAAGAAAATTATCTCCCTAATCTTAAAATGAGAGCTTCCTCTGTTTTATGTGTGACTTGCAGTAAATGAAAACTCAACATACCAGTAGTAATAAAACCAAGACAGAGAAATATACCAGATGATCAAGTTGTATTTCTATTACTTCATGTGTGACTGAAAGTCTCTTTAAACAAATACCAAGATTAACAAGGAGCTTTTTTTCTCTCCTTGTTGGCAGGATCAATAAGTCTGGTGTTCTGGTGTGAATGAAGCCTTTGTTTTAGGGCAAACTCAGACAGATCAGATTTCAGGAGATAACCAGCGTCACTCAGGCATTTGGCCGTGGTGGAATTGTATTGGCTAGTGCAATTGGATTCTGTGTGTATGTAACCTTAGCTTGATGAGGAAAACATGAAGAACAACTATTGTGTAGGAGCTAGCTTTGCTTTCTTTGTACAGTGTGGCGTGCACTGATACCTTAAAGGGCTACTCTCTTTCCTCTTCCTAGAAATTTCTCGTGTCTTCTCTTGTTTGTGGGAACATGTAGCATCATTGTAACAATGCAACAGCATGACTACTTTCTAACAAAGTAGTCTTTGACCTGCTTGCAAATCATACTTATAGCCAAGACCATTACAGTACTTTTAAATAACAGGGACACTTTTTATTTCTATCCAGTGTTTTGAAAAGTCCCTTTTCACCTGCTTTTCATTGGGAGGAAGGAAGGAATGAGGCCAACACCTGTAAAACTAGGCTAAAAACCAAGAAATGAATTTCTTTGCTGCATGACTATCTGTGCCTCCACTTCTTTGCTCTTGGATAAACACTACACTGCTGGATAAGTACAAGAAAAAAGTGAAACTTTGTCCACGTCTTTAGTCCGCTGTTTGACCTCAGCTTGGATTGTGAAATCTTCCCTTACCTCTGTCTTTATCAGCTGAAAGACTCACAAAAACAAAGACACACATACACACATCTGGAATGCTCACCCTGGTTAGGTCAGTTCCATATTTTCTGTGAAGTTCATCCAAGGTTAACTTGTGATCATCCTATGGAGAGAGAAGGAAAGAGACTGAGAGACATTGCATAAGTGAGACATGAAGGCTGCCGTGAGCTCAGTGACGTTCGGATTGGCTCAAGCAATCAGTTTGCTGCGAGCAAACACTCCGTAAATCGATGTCACCCAACTGATAGACTGATGTTTGCTCTCAAAAGTTTGTGCTCATTTGTTTGACATTTCAGCAAAGCTCCCCAAGAACTCTATCTGACTCAGAGGCTAACTCACGTCATTATCAGTGACATCAAAGTGAATTTGGTGCAAGATTTTCATAATGATTTCTTGTAGTGTTTAACCATGAGTGTTTGTAAGCCACCAAACGTTTTAATCAAGCAATAATTCAGTTAATTCCAAATGCGATAGTGGCAGAAACTAAAGTAGCTCTGCAAATGAACCACCAGAGACGCATGTGTTCATCGATGCCTACGTTGAGATTATCTCATGTCATTCGGTTGAGCTGCAGTGATATCTAACTCCCACCTTTCATTGATTGGAAACTGAGAGACAACACAGTCATGCGATCAAGAGTGCACTAAAGCAATTTCCATTTCCAGACAAAAACGAACAAAAACAAAAATTATTATTTACATAAATAAAGCAAGGATGTTGTTTTATAGCCACAAATTTATATGTTAATGGTTTTAAAGATAGCGGCAGATAATCTTCTGGGACTGCTGTGTCACATATCATGAGGTGACGTTGCCTAGCAACCACCTATCAATGGGCTAAGATGACCCATTTCTTTTTTTTCTTTTTTTTGGCGTTTATGCACCTACAGCAAACCAGCTCCAGCATCGCTATCACTTTAATTTTAAAACAATGCCATCTGATTTGTATCCACAAAATCTGGATGGTGTATTACGTGGGTTGTGACGTCATCACGTTGCCTAGCAACCGCCTACCAACAGACTAAAAATCATAGCACGTGTACTGTGGCATGGGCATGTGCTGGTGATACGAAAGTACAGGATCACTTTGATTGTTTAAAGTGTAAAAGCTCCAGTCGTTTACTGCCTGCACTGTGAAAAGCGTGTCAGAGTTGTAGTTGCAGGTAAATGATTGTCACTCAGCTTTCTGCTTTAATAGATTGCAGTTTCTTTTTTGGTTAACCTTTATTTAACAGAAGGAGTGCACATCAAGTTTCACTTACTGTGTGCTGGGTTGATCTGACTAGTTAAGTTTTTAATTAAAAAAGTTAATTAAACCACTTCTCTTTCTTCACTGTGCTTGATGACATTTCTCTGCACGCTTTCCTGTCACATGGGGAAAAAAATGGGGGTAACCGCATGGTTCAATCAGCATGGCCACTTTTTTGCATTACAATAAGCATGCAAAATGTTCCATACCAAATGTGCCACAGATACTGTGCTTATATTACATGCTACAGGCTAGCTTTCATATTCTGGCTTATAAAGACCTACACCTTGGCCATCCACAAACTGCTGAAGAAACAAACTCTATAACTCAGTAAGATCTATATTTAGGACTTTCTGTTAGACTTTGTCACAATTTATCAAATCACTAGCTGCGTTGTGTTATTGTGGGCCTGTTCCCTTTGTCTTTAGCTGGACTTTGATGCCTCGGTTAATTGTATGATGATGCAATAATCATTAACAGATTGCCAAATCCATGGGTTTCATAGAGAGTCACCTACAGTTTTACTACTGAGCTGATACATTAATCCAATACGTTATTAATATTTAACTAAAGTTCAAATCTGGGGATTATCAATCCAAGCTGCCCTTTGACAGTAAATCTTATTTTGAAATGCACATTCAATGGTGGCCTGACACATGAAAGACAATGCCTGCTTTTAATTGCAGGCCATGGGAGGTCATGGCACTTTGGTGATAGGGTTGCCATGGCATTGAGATGTCCTTCAGTGACAGCAGGACTTTGAGATGTAGTTAAGATGTACACGGGACAGTAATCATTCATGTGTGTGGAAGATGGGGCTTTTATTACCTAATAACCCTCAGTATTCTGTGACCTGCAGGATGACATTGGGAAGAAGGGACTGTCGCTTGTGTCAAGACAAAATCACTGTAGAAGTGCCAAAGACCGCTAATAGCATGTTCTGTCAAAAATGTTGTTTTTAACAAGTTACTTTGGAGCCATGTTGGATATCTGATATTACCTAACAATATCTATCTACATGTTTTCTTTGTGACTTTGTGAAAGTCATTGACCAGCAACATTTAAAAAACACCATTCTGCCAAATAATTGATGGTTCCTCATGACAGAAGTGACATTTCAACACAGATCGCTCGCTAATACTTGACTGGTGTTTGGAGATGTTGGTAAACTTGCCTATGTGTCAACTGACCTTGTCAAGGACAAGGACAAGGCTAAAATATTTTCTAGAGTATACATCTTAAATATACGTGAATATGTACATATATAGAAATAAACGAGTAACCAGTGACTTTACGTGTTAGTTTTAAAAACGCACTAGTTTTACCTGCTTCTTCTGTTTTTGACTGATAACCAACAAATCTATGTTAATCCGAATGGAAGGAAAATTTGCCTGGAATTGAAATGCATAATATTAAGAGTCTGAGATAAATGTCGCGCTGAGTTGTCTCCAGTGGAGACGTGAGAAGAGAGGTGAATGCCTCCATGTGTCGGATAAAAACCTAAACACTTGAAACTTTTAATAAAAGCATCCCTGGCTTCTAAAATACCAAAACGACCGTTTTAACTGGTCATCGGTGCTCTGCAGTTGACTTTGTCGTGAACTCACACCAAGTTCCTTGCTGACCTTGGGAAATGACCTAAGCAAGCTGCAGACTGGGACTGAGAAAAAGCTGACACCAGTGGAAAACATCTCAGTGTTCTGCTTTTTTTCCCCCTCCCTCTCTCTCATCTGTCTACGCCAGGATGTTTAAAAACCTGTCTAAACTTTTAAGTGTGAAACTTCACAACTCCACCAGTCTCTACGTCATCAGAGTCCAGTGGGAAGAGTTGAAATTTTGAAGCCTAACAATAAAATAAATGCTGAGTGTTTGTGGAAGTTTATGCATTTGAAACATCCTGGCACTCCCACCCAGCACTGACGTGTTTGGTTGAGATCAGTCTTTATAGACATGGCTTGCAATTTAATTATAGCTGTGAGCTACACTATGCAAGCAGTCCCAATAATGTGTGACTGTACATGCAGCAGTGTAAGCACAGAGCTACGTCTCATGTGACCAGCCATGAGGCCAAAGCAGAGGTTTGTATCGCTGGCAGTGACTGAGTGTTAACATGAACTGAGTGAATTTTATAAAATGACTTGACTTTAACTAGTTTAGATGTCATTTGTAGGCTTTAGTGTCACCATTTTATGCTTAAATCACATCAATCGAGGCCTCAAGTGGCAACTAATTACAGACTGGCTTTGCTCAAGCACTCTGTACTCACAAGGTCGACTTCTTTTTTCAGATCGTCCATATCCTTCTTGGCCTTGGCCTTCTTGTCTTTCTTGCCCCCATCTTCTGAGGTTGCCGCCAGTTTGTATTCATCTTTCCCTCTCTGCAGTGAAGGAAAGGGAAACAAAGTTAGCCTCTGACAAAAAAACAGAAAAAGCCTGAGGGAAGAAAGCCCTGGAGCTTCCGATTTTAAGAAGCGGGAAGCTATGTCAACTGTCCTGTTCAAACATATTGTGAAACTCCTGTAAATTATTATTAACACAAGTGAGATCTTTGAGTTCTGGAGTTCATAAACTTCCTAAAGCTGTAAAGAAAGACGTAGTCTAAGTCAATGCAGGAGAATCTGGCACTCACATGCAAAGTTAAGCAACCTTAAGCAAACTTGTGACAGAGTTCCAACACTTACCCCAAGCCCCATGACTGCAGCACGAGTCAGAGAGTGGTCAGTCCAATTGCTTTTTAAAACTGAAACTTCCCACTCCGCCTCTGCCTCTCTCTCTCACGCTCACTCTCTTCCTCTTTTCAGTCGTCTTCCACTCTCCCCAGAGCAGAGAAGGTAGAGGCGGTTGCAGAAATACACCTTTATACCTGGAGGAATAAGAGGAGGGGCTTGCTGGGTGGGGGAAGGGAGCTAAAACTGGACAGGTAGCTTAGTTGGGGGAAGTTTACTTGCATTGGGAGGAGGCGTGCCTGAGAAAGGGTGGGCTAAATCTTACTCAACTTCTCATTTTTGTTCCCACTGTAGCCGGTCTTCTCCTTCCCTCTCCCTTCCAACTGTCCTAAAACCGTTTTTTGGCTTCTGTTTTTGATTAATTTCATCTGCAGTGTTATTCGTGCGAGGGCATTGTCTCAGGTTGTGTGTGCTTACCTCACACAGTGAAAGGCAAGATAGTGAGAGACACAGAGATAAAGCAACAGCTCCAAAGGTCAAAGTACAGCTTTGAAGGTGACTGATTGCCCAAAGCGTGAATAACAAAGACTGAAAGTAAAGTACCAAAAAAAGAAAAAAAAGTGAGAAGCTGACTAAAACTGACTGACTTCTATCTTGCGAGGGCGCGGGAGATAGAGGGAGAACAAAACTGCTACTCAAAACTACGATAGCATGTGGAATGCATAAGGAGTAAACCACTGAGCCTGAAGCTCAAAACAACGCCCCCCCTCCCCCTCTGAAAAAGAATCTAATTTGAAAGTGTTTTGAGATTAAAATTTTTAGCTATCTCTTGCAAACTTGGCCAAAGTTGAATGGAAAAGTGTATTTTAATTGGTGCGGTCGATACACTTAACAGGATCCAAAAGGTTTGCAGCTGCCACTGGAATCCCCACCTCAGCATTCCTGAGGTTAGCAAAGTCTAAAGTAAAGCCATAAAGTTTTAACTGACAAGGTTTCAATGAATGATTAAGCAACATAATGTGCCTGCAATACTCCGTGCCCTTGAACAGAGCGACCACTGACTGCTGACTTCTTAACTGAATGACAGTCCCTGTGAAGCAAATGGACTGCCCAAAAGTTTTCAGCACTAGCGCTCAAAGAGCCACAGTGGAACTGAAGGACACCCGTGACCCCCAATGTCCCTTATGGAACCGACACGTGCCGTTAACGCAACTGAAACTTTAGCTGTGAGGATTAAGGGCTGTCCTTGATGGCTGACTGGTGGGGGTTGTTGGATGTGTTTGTAGTAAACTTACGGCTGTTTGTAGTCACTCAACTATTGCAGGGTGGGGGGTTAGCAACGGAGTGGGAGGGAGCTTGCAAAACACTAGGGGGCGTGGGGGCGGGTGGGGGACACATGGAAAATCTCAGAAATGAACATAAGGGCTTGTAATGAATGATTAGGCAACATGGTGGCCAAGAAATACTCTGTGCCCTTGAGCAGACAAAGTGATCTCTTGACTTGTTGTCAGACTGTTAGAAGTAACAGAAAACAGGCTAAAATGACCCTAAATGATGAGATAATCCCACGTTTACCAACAAGGAAAGCCTGGACAAAATTAACCACTATGCAAGCAGCGTCAGTGCACAGTATTTATGTTTTATTGAAAGCCCCACACATACATCAATATAATCTGACTATGACTTGTGGTGTTAGTGGTCTAACATCTCAAACATAGGTGTAGCATATGAAACACTCCTGTGTCCCATGCATGGCGCTGGCTCAGTAGTATGTCTCTAGCTCCACCCAACCTAGAAACCAAAGGAGACGTAATTAGGAACATCGCACATCTCGCCTCACATGCACCAGGGTTGACAAACTGATGCGTTGAAAAAACAAAAGCCATGGTTTCAACAAGCTTGCACTCAATCCTTTAAGTTTGCTGGCAGCAATCAAAAGAAAAGAGACTCGACTTGTGGAATGGGGGGGCGGGGCTTTGAAGATATATGTTGCTGAACTTTGGCCGAATGCCACCATGGCTTTGGTGGCAATGCTATTAGAAGATGTATCCTACGGGCGGGAGAGGCTGTGTCATTTTGGTCTCACAGATGCTGATGAGATGACATCATCAGTGAGGCCATAAATAATCAGCCTGGGATGAAATGACTAAAAGGATCACAAGACACTGAAATGACCCTGTAGCTCAAAAGCTATGAGTGGAGTTTCATGTAAATGTAATTGAGTAAAACTGTCCTAACATATCTCATGTGTTAGTCTAAAGGTTAACTAGTCGGACATCCTAAAAAAATCCAAGTATTTCTGGTGGAAAGGCCAGCAACATAGTGTATTAGGTGGTGATTGTATGGGATTTGGCATATAGTAAATAATAATAAATTAAAAAGAGTAAATTAAATGAAATAAAAATCTGGAAAATGAAACACATATTTTAATGCACTGTTGTCCCATTTATCCACCCGTGTGCATTGGGGTGAACGGCCACTTTTAGAAACATCAGCTTCACAGATGTGTGCCTTGCTTAAATATAATGTAACTATTACCTGTTATTAATTCCACCAACTTTGTTCTGGTCAGAGTATCATAATAAAAATCCTTAAAAATCCTTGATGTGGGCAGTTTAATGCAGGAACAATTCCTATCAACTGTATGACTGTGCAGGAGAAAGAGTACATCTACTGATCACGGAGGGGCTTTTAACTGCAGCAACTTGAGAGGACGTAAACATAAATGGGTCCCACCCCCTTCCACCCAACCAACAGCTGAGCTTTAATGCCAGCCAGCTGATGGGCTCCTTTGTTTCAGTGGATGTGGTTCAGTACTATGAAAATAGTTCCCACATGAAACTGTGCAAAACAAGGTTTATAGAGTTTTTGAGCAACCAGGCCCTGATTACAGGAAGGATACATCGGTGCCACTGGCACTACAAGGAGAATGTTATTTAGTTTCATGACATTTAAGAGAATGGAGACATTTCCACAGCCTATACTGTATCACCAAATCTGGGCACTACAGGCCCAAGTTAGATTTTGCAGTGAACTATTCCTTTAAGTAGCAGGCTTGTCAAAGCACTTGATCATTTCTCTTTAAATTTGGATGTACAATAGATTTTAACGCAAAACAGCACATTTTGTGCTTCTGATTTCTCATTTGGGTAAAAAGGAGTTGCACGCTACTTCATTCAGATTAAAATGCAGAGACAAAACGGGGGTCCTGGGTGCCTCAGATAGTGAAAAAATGTAACAGAGTTAGTGAAGCTCTTACCTCCTGGGTTTCGTCTGAGGATATATCTTCTGACTTCATCATAAAGGAAGATGACGAGGGAGTAAGGGAAGGCACAGAACCACCACAATGGCCTAAAGGTATGGATGGACAGTCAGGATGAGTTACATGGCAAAAAAAGCAAAACAAAACACAAGCACACTCGTCTTTTTTCTTTCAGGTTCAATAAAGGCACATGAAAAGCTTTTGGAGTGAGCATTAGGCTGCAGAGAACCGGCTATTAGAATGAATTCAGAAGCTGTTAAAGCAAAACGAGGCAGAGAAATCTGAGGACTCTGGGTCGAGGACATATCCTGCTGATGCGTTCATCTCTTTGAGACTGCTCTCTGGCGACTCTAACGAGGTTACTGAAAGACCACTAATGCAAAGCCCTGAAAACCAGCCCACAAAACTCTGGGATCTGTTTGTTATGTTTTTGTGCTTATTTCAGTGTCCTAGATCTAGTGCAGCTGTCTACATCTGAATATATCCACAGGTAAACAAAGAAATTAAAAAAATAAAAGAGCGTAAAATAATCAGAAATAGGGACAACAACACAGAATAAGAAACTGGGATTATTTAAACACCAGAAGACACCCAAAGAAACAGGGGAGTGGGTAAGTTAGGGAAGTAGCATGCGAACTTTTCAGCTAATGAGCCTAAAGTGTCTTCAATGCTTTCTATTGTTCTCTTTTGGGCAAAGAAACTCCTTAGTAATAGCAGCTCTTGTGCTTCGCTCTGCCTCTGAAGAGGAAATTACCAGTGACACTAGATAATAGCCGTCTTATTTTCAACAAGAAGGTAAAGCAAGATGACACCACTGAATTAAACACAACAAGATCAACACTTTACCAGGGGATTGTCTTGTGTTCATGAATGTCATTGCATGAATAAAGGTGACAAAGAAGACGGCCACAAGAATAACATTGGAAGAGCAAAAGTGTGCTTTATGAATAATTATTGAATTCTAAGGGTGTTTTCCTGAATTTGTGGTATTACTAGATTAAAAAGAAGAGCACAAGCTTGTCTGTGTGCTTGACTCACTTCATAGGGTACATTCTTAGGGCAACATCCATGCCCGGGCAGTATGACAGAAAGGCAGCCAGTGCAGTCTCCTCAACGAGCCCAAAGATAAGGATGCGGTTCCTGCAGGGAAAAAAAGTCAGAATCACCAAAACACTGGTGAATATTCTTAGATGTTCTAAAATCAAGCATCACAACATCATTAAACTTTAAAGGTGCTCTTAGTTTTGATGTAAGTCCCGCCCTGAGATCTCTTGTGTCTCCACATATACGTACGTCATTCCTTGTTTCAAAATGGAGTTCCTCCTGGTCTTACAGATGATTAGATCAGCCCACTGGACGATTACAATGCTTGTGAAGAAAGCTGTGTGGCAGGTGAACTCTACAATCTTTCTGCGCTCATATGTCTAGTGCACAAAAAACAAAATGATAAGCTTAGAAAGCCTTTTCAAGCACTGAAACTCAAGTGAACAACACAATAAAGCTGAATAATTCTCCTAGTTCAGAGTACATGTAGTAGAATTACTGTGACTGACCCATTCCTGTCCATAACTGTCTTCCAGGTCATTTAGATATTTGTCATCCCACAGCACTCTCAGTCCTATCAGGTCCATGGGGAGGAAACCGTTTTCAGCCAGGATGACAAAATATGTGAAGAAGCCAGCTGTGGCCTGCATCATACCTAACAGGAGAAAAACAACAGGGAACTTCAGGAAATGCAGATTGTATTGATTTTTCTTTTTACATTCTGTACGGTGCTTGAAAGTCCCCGACTACTTTTGATCACAAGGTGACTGCACAGGTCAGCTGATAGGAGGCAACCTTTCTGAAACCAGTAGTTCAGTCTTACTTGGGCTGACTGATGTCACTCTCAGTGGGATTGCTGAAGGTTTGCAAATAACTGCAGCAAGAGATATGTATTTGTAGTGGGGCGTGGTCTGCAATGCCTCTCCAGGTGAGATGGATGAACCTGCGTGGCAACTGCAATCACGCTTCGCCAGCTTAAAAGTCTGTGACTGTTTAATCTTGTAGTTGTTGTTGTTGTGGATGTGTGTGGTTGACAGCTGCAGAAATGCAGCCCATTGTGAGTGTACAGCAACTGTGTGTGTGAAAAGTGGTTGAATAAAGATGCTGAAAAGTGTAAGAATGTCGTTGGGTCTGCTGTGGTTATTTTACAGTGGTGCCGAAACCAAGGAGTGGAGTGGCATGGCAGACCCAGGACCGGGCCAGCCAGGGAAGGCGCTGGCCGGAATAGTGATCAAACTCACAGCCACACAACAAGAGCAGGCGGTGTTGTCATGCTTCTGGCGGGAAGAGCTGCAGGACAAGACTGAGCAGCATGTGGAGGTGATTAAGGCATGGCAGCTCGGATCTGGACCTGGCTGCCACTGCCGCCAGAGTGAAGGAGGTAGGGACTGTTCTGGCGTCCGTGCCGACCCCCAGGGCGTGACCATCTAGGCTGCACCCATCCCCACTCCTAGGGTGGGAGCGTCGATGCCTGGCAGGGGCCTGCAGCCATCAGCCATTCGAGGGGGTGACCGTGGCTCAGGGGGTTGGGAAGTTCATCCGGTTCGATCCCTGGGCTCTCTGTCCTGGTCGTTGTGTCCTTGGGCAAGACACTACCGCCTACTGGTGTTGGCCAGAGGGGCCGATGGCGCGATATGGCAGCCTCGCTTCTGCCAGTCTGCCCCAGGGCAGCTGTGGCTACAACCGTAGCTTGCCTTCACCAGTGTGTGAATGTGAGAGTGAATGAATAGTGGCATTGTAAAGCGCTTTGGGTGCCTTGATAAGTGCTATATAAATCCAATCCATTATTATTATTAATTCCCATCTATCAATAGCTCGCCCTTCATAATTGCAGACATTTTAGATAGACCATTCAAATGCAACTGATGTATATAAATAATGCACAACTTGGCAGAAGAGTTAGAATTAACTTTTTGAGGGTTTTTGGAAAATTATATGTCATATTGAAGGTGCAGAATTCTTAAATACTGCCACAAAAATATGGATACAGTATAGTTAAAGCTGAATAAATAAATGATGCCTTACCAATCTGTCCATAGGATATACTGATGAGCCTTTCATTCACTAGCTTGTCTGTTTTGGGGTTTCTGGGCTGTCTCTTCATGATGTCGCTCTCAGCTTTCTCATAAGCCAGGGAGATGGCAGGGACCTGCAAAACCACAAGTGAATAAATATACACATGAACTTTCCACCCATATTTGAGTTCAGTTGAATCTCTCTATAGAACAGGATGAAGAGCCAAACAGCTCACCATGTCAGTTCCCAGATCAATACAGAGGATGGTGACGGTTCCCAGGGGCAGAGGGATGTTGGCGATGATGAAGAGGAGGAAGGGTGAGATCTCGGGGATGTTACTGGTCAGAGTGTAGGCGATGGACTTCTTCAAGTTGTCAAAGATCAGACGGCCTGAACAAAGTAATTTAGTAGATTCAGTGATGTTTTGTATTTTGTATTTCCAGATTTCTGCAGGTGTAGGTCTTGATATAGATCTTACCTTCTTCCACTCCAGTGACAATGGAGGCAAAGTTATCGTCCAGCAGGATCATGTCAGCAGCCTGTTTGGAGACATCAGATCCAGCGATGCCCATGGCAACACCGATGTCAGCTTTCTTCAGAGCTGGAGAGTCGTTCACACCATCACCTGTCACGGCCACAATGGCTCCCTGGACAAGGAAGAACATGTTTTTACAAGTTCCAAACAAAACATTTGTCAAACTGTATCTGTGAGAATCCCCCCGATGCTCACCTGTCTCTGGCATCCTTCCACAATGATCAGTTTCTGTTGAGGGGAGGTCCTGGCAAATACAATTTCAGTGTGGTGCTTCAGCAAATCATCAAGGTGTTCTGGGGTCATGTCTTTAAGTTCACCACCATGGACAACACAGGCCTTAGCATCCCTGAAGAAATTACAAACACATTAGTATAACAGTAGGGTATCATCAGGAGATTACATCAGGACATTTCAAAAAGTAAATTATGTGAACTTTGGTACTGTCAGCAAAAAAGTGTTCAATAACACTGTCACCTAATAAAATAATCAATCCTCAGTGCAGACAGTGAATCCCAACCTTTTGTTTTTAGCATTTAGTTAATCCAACAGAATGTTATGTCATATTTTGTAAACAGAGGTTTTATATGAGTTTAAAAGAGCCTAACAATCCTAACCCTGCAAAAGCACTAAGAAGGATAGTAATTTTAGTGTGCTTTAACGTGAACACACACACACACACACACACACACACACACACACACACACACACACACACACACACACACACACACACACACACAATAACTTGTTGATGAATAAAAAGCAAAGCCACCAGCTAAGCATCACACCAAGATTTAATAGATGTAAATTAATGGTAAAAGCCTCTTTGGCTGTGTAGCAGTCAGGACCTCTGAAAGACAGAGTTAATTTAATTTAGCAGTTTTTGCAATTTCAAGCAAACTTTAAAGCTGTATCATTAAAGAGAGAAACATTTTGAACAGTTCTCACTTGTGGTCAAGAAACTGTCAAAGCTACTTCAATAAATCTTTGAAAGAGAACTAACCTAGGGTTGACCTCTGAAACTGGAATATTTAAGCGGGCGGCAATGTCTTCAACAGTCTCATTGCCTTCTGAGATGATACCCACACCTTTAGCAATAGCCTTGGCTGTAATTGGATGGTCACCTGTGACCATGATGACCTGAGAAAGAAGAGAAAAAAATGGAGTACTTTGTGCAAACAAAAAACAAACATCTGGTCATCCAAAAAGTTATCATACCTTGATTCCAGCACTCCTGCATTTACCAACAGCATCAGGCACAGCAGCACGAGGAGGGTCAATCATGGCCATGAGTCCGACGAAGCACAGGTTCTCAGTGGGGAAGTTCACTTCATCAGTATCAAAAGCAAATCCCTCTGGGAACTGGTCATCAGGCAGGTGACAGTGGCAGAAACCTGAATAAGATACAAAGAAAATACTTGAAAGATTCCTCTTTGCTAGCTAAAATTGAAATATACAGATAGCGAAGGAGGCTAGCTGTACCCAGTACTCTCTCTCCAAGACCTCCCAACTCAACATAGGCGTTATTGAAAGAGTCTTTCATCTCATCATCCAGAGCCTGCTCTTTGCCCTGAAGTAAAATGGAGGAACAGCGGTCCAAAATCCTCTCTGGAGCTCCTTTCATCACCAGCAGATGCTTGGTTTCCCCAGGAGTGCTGTTCTTATGGATGGAGAGCTGTGGGACAGCAGAGAGACTGGATTTAAATGCAGGTTTAAGTGATTTACGTGAAGCAAAATTAAAAGAGCTTTACTCTAAACCGTTTGACAAGACTTTTTACTAGATTAATCAAAAACATTTAATAGATTCAGGTAAGGCAAGTTTTATTGATAAAAATGCTGTTGTTAAAATTAGACTGAAATAAAATATATGTAAAATATAGACATGGCTTAGGGCCCTGAAAAGTAAGTTCATGCAATGTACTCTCACCAGCAGGGGCGACTCCCCTGGTTGAAACAAGTAGTATGATTGCAGAAGTGTAAAAGGATATTACAGTCATTCTGTTCTGATTTATAACTTCAGTAAATACTAGGGCTGTCAGCATTAATCGCTTTGCAATGACGTTAACGGCAAAACTGCATTAACGTGGCGCTAACACGTTAATCGAGCTACCCACACTAACGCGTTGACGCCGTCCAGCCCCACACAAAGGGTGATCCACATTAACCCGTTAACGGAGATAAGCCGCGTTAATGTGGTTTTGGCATTAACGTCATTTTAATGCGATTAACACTGACAGCCCTAGCCTGAGTAAATACTCAATAGTTTATCATCCAAATCTCTAGTTTAAGTGTTATTTAATTCAATGTGATATTTCTTTTGTAAATCAAGCCCTCATTTATAGTGAAATAGATAATAAAGTGCAAAGGGTAACTAGCCTGAGACTGACAGCTTAGCACTATATTAGTGTGCAGCATCCCCCCAGATCAAATCAAGTTTAAGGAAATCAAGATTGGGATTGCCTTAATTCTAAAGTTAAGACTTTGAAACAAGGCTTTCTGCAACTTTATAGTATGTGTTTTGTCTATAGATGTGCTTTTTTTGATCTAAACATTTAAGGGCTTTATCACACTGTGTGGATGGTATACCTGGTATTTGTTTGTGGAATTGAAGGGGATCTCAGCAATTTTGGAGTATTTTTCTCTCATTTCGTTAACAGATCCACAGCACAGCTCAATACACTTTAGCAAGGCAGCTTCTGAGGCATCACCAGCCACATGTCTCTGTGGATTTAAGCAAAAAACAGGGTTAGTAAAATAGGTTTATCATCACATTCCATGCCTTCTTTATAACAACATTTTGTAAATGAGAATTGATGTGTACACAACTGTATTTAGGTAATCTGTTGCTGAATTACATCAAAAATATGGCAATCACATGGTTGTGGATGTAATTTACTAAATTGGATAGATGATTATGGAGACCATGACTTAGACGAAGACTATTATACATCTGTATATTTAAAACAGACTTTAATTATCTTGAGTGGTTTCATAAAGATTTGTAGTGCTTTTTGGCTGCATTTGTATCTGGTTGAATCCCAAAAGTTCCAAGCCAAGCGATAATACTTCAGGACTTCCCACATAGTCACTGATTCCCAGTATTCATTGGGTATACTATCAAACTCAGGAAAGAGGGGTAATAAGCATTGTCTTTGTGTACAACCAAGGGTATGAGAACTTGTTACATGGAAAACAAATGTTTCTGATTTGTTCCTTCAGATGGATTATTTGGATGGGAAATTATTTGGAGTCTTTGTTGATGTTCACGATGGATGAACTAGAGCAGTTTTACAGATGAAAATTTCTCACCTTCAGAATGGGAACGTTGCTCTGGTCAGCCAGGAAAACGGCACGGTTGCAGAGTCCAGCGATTCTGGACAGATTAGCCCAGGTGGCAGAGCTCCTGTCAAAAGAGGTACCACTCTGGTTCTCAGTGGTGTCAGCCTCATGGATCTGGTTGTCAAACCACATGTGGGCCACAGTCATTCTGTTCTGGGTCAGGGTGCCGGTCTTGTCAGAACAGATGGTGGAGGTGGACCCCAGAGTCTCGACAGCTTCCAAGTTCTTCACCAGGCAGTTCTTCTTGGCCATACGCTTAGCAGTCAGAGTCAGACACACCTACAGACAATTTAGGTTTTAAGAACCACAGTCTTTTTGTATCAATAAATATAAGGTATTTAAAAGGAATGCCATTAGACACCAAAACTCACAGTGACAGTAGCCAAAAGACCTTCTGGCACGTTGGCGACAATGATACCAATAAGGAAGATGACAGCCTCCAGCCAGTTATATCCAAGGATGAGAGAAAGGATGAAGAAAGTTACTCCCAGGAAAACGGCCACTCCAGTGATGATGTGGATGAAATGCTCGATCTCAATGGCAATGGGAGTTTTTCCGCCCTCTAGACTGGAAGCCAGGGTGGCGATGCGGCCCATGACAGTATTATCACCAGTGTTGATGACGATTCCTCTGGCTGTGCCTGAAAAGAGAAGACAGACTGATTCCACTGACTTTTCATTTGGCTTTTGTTAGGTTTTGTATTGTTGATTGTCATTTATGCTTAGAAATATTTAACCATATATGCTTAGAGGTGTATAATCAATTGTGTAGTGATAGGATGTGTGATCTTTAACAGGCTGCAAAGGCTTGGTGTGTATTCCACACTGGAACGCACACCTACATCCTGGGAGCATGAGAAGAGGTCGTACCTTGTTTTATTGTTTTATGGTAGGATAAACGTGGCTGTATCTGTTTTAGGCTAAGTGCCTTTTGTTTAGATGAACTGTTGGACTTCCAGACCAGCAGGTTTAGGGAAGTCATTTATGGGGTCACACTCTGACCCCCCCCCCCCCCCCCCCCCCCCCCACACACACACACACACACACACACACACACACACACAGAGTATTCTTTGTTCACATGTATACCTATGTAAGATGTTATATGTTAATGACCCTATGCATATTCATGTAACCACAATAAAAGGAGTGCTATGGGGAACCTGGCTGAGAGTCTGATGGAGGTCAAGTGGTGGGACGACACTTGGCTCCAGGCAGGTCTCCCTCATGCATGAGTAACAAGAAGAACTTTGCCTACTTCGTGTCTTGCTTGCTGTGTAATTATATTGTCTTCAACGTTCCAGCGAATAGGTTCAAGCTACAAACCTATCAGCTTTTACTTGAGATCATTAAGCTTATGTTTTCTCTAATTAGACAGTAAATCAATTTTTGTGTCTGTACCTTCAACACAGTTGGTGGAGAAGAAAGTAATGTTCCTGGTTTCCAGTGGGTTTTCATGGGAGAATTCTGGAGATCGAGTCTGAGGCTCTGATTCACCAGTCAGGGAGGAGTTGTCCACCTGAGGAATGAAAAAAAAGAAACAAACATGTTAACAGGGTCAGCAATAAGCTGTGATCGCTGACCAGTGGTGATGATCAGGTGATGCACAAGGGTGGAGGACTGAGGTTGATTTTGCCACTTCAAGAATGAAAAATTACTCAAAAACTATAACACATAAAATAAGATTTATATAAATAAAACCATAGCTGTCAAACCCCCACTCTAGAAAAATGTATGGTGTAATTAACACAAGTATTTGAGTTAAAGAACCTTGCAGCCGTGAGCAGAGACAACTCTGAGATCAGCAGGAATTCGATCTCCTCCTTTCACCTCCACTAAATCTCCGAGCACTACATCCTCAGCATTGATGCTCTTCTTCTCGCCATCACGGATAACCAGGGCTTGCTATAAAAATCAAAGATATTTTAGGAATTTTTAGGGAACACATCAAGCATACCTAGATATGTCAAAAGACACATGAATATGTATTTTCTTTCTTTTCCCATCAACAAAAAGTCAGATGAGTGATGGTAAAAATGCATCATCATTGTTGTAATACTGATGAAGAAACACTACTCCTTAGAGTTGTGCAACTAGTACTGTTGGGTGTTACCGCCGGGAGGCTACCAAGCAAAATGATACAAAAACAGTGTGTATAAATGAACTGTTACATTAGCTTTTCTTTTTGTGTCTCACCTGTGGGACCAAGTTCTTGAAGGACTCCATGATCTTGGAGCTCTTGGCCTCTTGGTAGTAGGAGAAGCAACCGGTGATGATGACGACAGCAGAAAGCACAATACCTAGGTACAACTACATTAACAGAGAAGGCGCAGTTAGGTCATCTTTTGTGTTATACATTATTTATTTAACATCAGAGTTGGGGAGTAACGGAATACATGAACCGGCGTTACGTATTTACAATACAAAATATGAGTAACTGTATTCCGTTATAGTTACAGTTAAAAAAAGTGGTATTCAGAATACAGTTACTTTGTTAACATAAATGGATTACACGGTGGTCTTTTTCTGTTTCATATGCTAGTCTATGCCCTCTTTATTTTTGGTAATTCCACGCCGGTGGAAACCCAAACAAAACATGCATTAAGAGGCTCTAATGCCTGTGTCTCAATCTTGCAGCCCATGTCACCCCTACTTGCGGCCCGCATAATAGCATAAAGAAATATTTTTTAAATTATTTAAAAAATTATTTAATATGAAGGCAACAGGCAGAGTGTTACAGACATAGCTCTAAAGAATGTAGCCTCATGGGCAGTGTAGTCTGTGCTGCAGGGAGAATGGACTGCCATACCTGTTATGTGTCTGTGAGCGCGAGGAGGGAGAAAAAGAAGAGTGGAAAAGTATGAGTTGTCACCGACCAGAAACGGGAGTTGGAAGCATGTAACTATAATAATAACCACTGCAGCAAAAAAAGAGTACCTGACTAGCCCAGTTGTAAATTTTCTATTAAGACTCGACTGTACACCGTGTTCGTGTTTTCCTCCAAAACAATAAGTTCCGTTGGAGCAGCCTTTCAACGCCTCTCTCTGTCTCTCGCTAGCAAAGCTGACCGGAACAACAAAGTAAAGCTAATTTTTGGCTATGAGCCAGTCACAGAGCCCAATGTATTAGCCAGAGGTCCCTTTACTACGATTTGGAGCCGCGGACCTGTTTTATATAAGCACGGAATAGTTTTCAATACGAGACCGCTGCAAAAAGTGAAGCCTTACATAATGTCCACCCTACTGTTACTCATTTTATGTTAAGATTCAAAAATCTAGTTGATATTGGTATTGGTATGGCGGGTAACCAAGTAATAGTCATAAATCACAGAGCAATACTACATTCATGTAGTTGTAAAAAGCATGATAATATATTAAGTAATCCAAAGTATTCAGAATACGTTATTCTCACTGAGTAACGTAACAGAATATGTTACAAAATACATTTTGGGGCATGTATTCTGTAATCTGTAGTGGAATACATTTTTAAAAGTGACCTTATCAACACTGTTTAACATACAACAATCTAGTTGAAGATGTTATTTTTACGTTATCATTTGCAGGTTCATCTTCTGAGGCAGCCTGGATACCATAAGCCAAGAAGCAGAGGATGGCACCAATCCACAGCAGCATGGAGAAACCACCAAACAGCTGGAAACAAGAGGAAATAACAATCAGGCTTTGCTGGTTGTACTGGTTTACAGTGACACAGACTTAATTTGCATTTCTACTATTTGGATATTCCACCACAGGTCCGGTTTGCAAGGGGAGGATGTTTGACTCTTACCTGTTTGCAGAACTTGACCCATTCAGGTGTTGTAGGAGGAGGTGTGAGGGCGTTGGGGCCATCTCGGGCCAGGATCTCTTTTGCTCTGGAGGAGGAGAGACCCTAAAAAGAACGATAAAGGTAAGAGGAAAGGTTAAGCTGTGTAAGATAAGATAAGATAAGATAGAACTTTATTAATCCCTCGGGTGGGTTCCTCTGGGAAATTCGACTTCCAAAAAAAGCACAGCAACGACCGAAGTTACAGTTACAGAACTGTTATATATACACACACACACACACACACACACACACACACACACACACACACACACACACACACACACACACACACACACACATATAAATACAGAGACAAATATAAATAAAATATACAAAGGGGATAAATAGAATAAATAGGAATAAAAAATAAAAATACAAGTGAATTGCACATTTCAAGTATTGAGTCTATTGCACTGTTGACTATTTACAAAAAGTATTGCACAAGGTATTGTACAGTGAGGTGAAGAGGCACTACAGCTTAGTTGTTCCCCCCTCCTTTGTCCTCCTGTTTCCCCTCCCTCTCCCTCCAGAGAGGAGTTAAACAGTCTGATGGCGTGTGGGACAAAGGAGTTTTTAAGTCTGTTAGTTCTTGTCTTGGGGAGAAGCAACCTGTCACTGAACAGACTCTTCTGATTGTTTATGGCCGTGTGCAGAGGATGCCCAGCATTGTTCATAATGTCCAGCAGTTTCTTTAATGTCCTTTTCTCTGCCACTGTCACCAGAGTGTCCAGCTTCATGCCGACCACAGAGCTAGCCTTCCTGATCAGTTTCTCCAGCCTGGATGAGTGTAAAACCTGATATGAAAATGTGTGATTCCAGTTTTTCCCTTGTTCCTAAAAAGTTTTTAATCTTTGCTGACTTAAGGACAAACATAATGAAGAAGAAGAACATTTCAGTTTAATACGTACAGCATTTAAATCCAAAGAAATGGTGAATTAAGGCCTAATGGAAAACCAAGAAGAAAAAACAACCACAAGCCGAAATACCTCAGTAATCTTAAAATTACAGCTTCTTCTCCTTAAGAACAGACAACAAGAGAAATCCATGTTTATGGGAAATCAAGTCTTGTAATTAACAGTGGGCGCGAAGACTACCAAGTGATCAGGTTGTGTCTGTTTCTATGAAATCCTCTGAAGAAATACGGGGAATTTTTTTTACTACTATTTTCTTTGTTGGCAGAGTCAATAAAGCCCGTTTCCCTATATGAGTGAAATTGTTCAGACAGGTCAGATTCCAGGAGATAATCAGCCTCAAGCAATCATTAGGTGGGTCCGTATTGGTGTGTGACAGTGCATTCTGTGTGTTTATCTGTAGCTTGATGAAGATCACATGGAGCTACTATTGAATAGTATCCAAGTCTGCCTTTTGTAGTGTGGTATGTATTGATACTTTAAAGGTCCAGTTCACCATCTGTCTAACCTGTTAATGTAACTGCCTGTAAGTTCACTTGAGTTGTTTAAAAAAAAAAACTTCTTCATTTCCACAAGTAATCTGGGACTATAAAGACAATGTATTTTATTTGTGCCACATGTGGCATTAAAAAGAGTCAAGAAGCAAAGCCTGGGATAGGCTCCAGTCTCCTGACGACTGGTTAAACAGAAAAGAATGGATGGATGTTACTTTACAGAGACAATATTCCTCTACCAGCTTTTATTGGAATGAATGAAGGCAGGAAGCTAATTACAAGTAGGCTAAAGAAACAAATAGCTAAGTGCCACATAGCCCATGACTCAATCTCGGGCTCCTTCTGTCCATGTGTCAAAGCGTCGTTGGGCAAGTTACAGAATCCCAAGTTTACCCCCGATGTACCTATCAGAGTGCGAACATGTTGACATGTTAGATAAAAGTGCTTAGTAAAGATAGAAGCACTGTATTAATATGTGTGTGACTGGGTGAAAGCAGTTTGAATGCCCATATTAAGTAGAAAGGTGCTCGATAACAGTGTTTCCCAACCAATGATCAGGTGTGTCGTGGAATATTACCTGGTTCCACCTGATTAGTACTCTAAGCGTCCGGCGTGAGTAATGGGCAGAACAATTACATTCTCTTCCACTAGAGGGCAGTACAACTACCTGCTCTAATTGAATGGGTTGCCAACTGCCAGTAAAACAGAAGAAGAAGAAGAAGAAATTACATAATAGTCATGCTCTGAGTGAAAGAATGCAATGCGTAATAGCAACAGAAAAGTACTCAATCTGACCTGGGTCTTGGAGAAAATTCCAACCCAGACGACGCCCCTAGCATGAGTAGTGGTTAGAAGAAAGCAAACTATACTGGGGACAAACTGAGCCAATTCCGCTATACCTGGTGTGCGGGGAAAAATGATCAATATGCTTTTTGTGACATTTTTGCTTGGTGGTGTGCTGTGTGATTTTTCTAATGTGATATATGTGCCGTGGCTCCAGAAGGTTGGGAAACACTGCTATATAAGTACCAGTCCATTTGACAAAGTAAACTAAACTGTTGACTGTCCTGAGTCATGTGCTTATAACTAGGGAAGGATTGATCCGATATACAGTATCTGTATCAGTCTGATCCTGATCTAAATTACTGGATATCGGGGAGAAAAAAAAAAGTAATCCGATCCATTAAATATCACAAAAACATCTCACAAAACTTGCAACATGGCGTAACCCACGTAATGAAATAGCACGTCGGAGCAGCATGCGTCACATGATAGAGTGACTGTTGTGTGCGAGACCTGTCGGCGGTCTGGAGTTCACACTAAAAGCATTTGGAGCCTCGCTATGTGCTGCCAAACCAGGTGTACCAAGGTAGGTATCCCTGACAAAATTCGTACCTCTTGCGTTGCGAGCATTCGCTGGGCACGGAGTGCAGATCCAGTTTTTTCTGCCTCCATTACAGACAATTAGACGTGGAAGTAGTGATGTTTTAGTTTTGTGAAAAAGTGAAAAATGAGTGTCGTAACAGTACCATTCAGTTTGAGGGTTACAACAGAAACTTACATATTTATTGTTCTCATGTGGTATCGGATGGGATTATTTTAACAAATAAAGGACATTTTATCTGATAAATAGATGTAACTTTACTGTATAAAGAGCTAAAACCTTCAAAGTTTTAGGACTAGTTAGTCATTATAAGCGTTTGTGAACTAAAAATGAAGAATGTGGGATACTCTTTGTCCATGATTTAGGCAGGGGGGGAACATATTGTGGCAGGATCAGCCTGATATTATTTGTATCCCACTATAACTTCACTGTATAAGGAGCTAACATCTCCAAAATTTCAGTATTTAGTCGTTATTAGAAGTGTTTGTGAGCTTCAAATCCAGAATGTGGATAGTGTTTGCCCGTGATTTGGAGAGCCCTGCGTGTGCTCCTGATGCAGGGGAAACAAATTTTGTCAGGGATATCAACTTTGGCACGACACATGGTTAAACAGTTTCGTGGTTCGAAAACAAAATATGAAAAACACTTTTTTCATACTCATGTTTTGTATGGAAATTACACAAAATTCATTAGCTTACACTGACATCCATCTTGATAAAAGATGAGTGTTGTGAGAAGCCGTGTTTGCATTCATTTGCACTGCTTTCCACTCTGGATGTCTATTTATGTTAAGCTTTAAGTATAAAAGGGTCCATTCTTTTTTTCAGAACCAAAGAATTTTTGAAATCTGCATAAAATTGCATTTTAAATTAATTTTTGAATATTACTTTAAATACTTCGATTTAAAGTTCTGCTAAAAGTTTAAATAAAAAGATTAGTATTGCTGAACTGCAAAATATTTTGGGTGTAATAGAATAGCTTTAGTGTTTTGTTTTTTACAGTTTTTAAAGTTAGCATGAACTTAAAAAAACAGTTTTATTGATTATAAAATAGACTGTATAGGATTCATATCGGTTTCTGCAGATATCCAAATTTATGATATCGGTATTGGTATCAGACATTAAAAAGTGGTTTTGTGTCACCTCTACTTATAACCTCATGTTGGACTATGAAATCCTCCTTGACCTGTGGGATTATCTTCTAAAAAAACACACTTCTAAAAAACTAGACACCCACAAGCCCGTCTGAAGTGCTCACCCTGGTTAGGTCAGTTCCATATTTCCTGATAAGTTCTTCCAAGGTTAACCTGTGATCATCCTATTGAGAGTAGGAGAGGAAAAACAAAGAGATTGAGAAACATTGAGTAAAACAAGCCAAAATCCCACAGGCAGGCATGCATTTTATTACATGTGTTTTATTATGTGAATGTAGCAGCAGAAAATTGCTGTTTGCGCATGAAGGATGAGTTGATGTGATCTAAGGAACCACACAATACAACAACAACAGAGCCTCTCACTCACTCAGCATTAAAAACCAATCTAGATAAACATGACTTAGAAGGTAATTATAGCTGACAGCATCTTAATAACATGGGAGTGTACATCCAGCAATGTAAGCAGCAATCTTCATGAAATATGGCTCAGACACCTACATCTCATGAGACCAGCAATGAGGCCAAAGCAGAGGTTTGCCTCAGCCGTGACTGCATCATTGCTGTGGCCACTGGCAGCAATCGAGTGACTGTCATTAAAGTTCACGAACGTTTATTCAATGCCTTTTTCTTTCTGTGACACAGTCAAACTATTTATCAGTAGTTTTGTATGCTTAAAATTCTCACTTTTCTTACATGACATCAAGCCAGTCAAGTTACAGATGATCACAGAGCGGCTGCACGTGAGCTGAGTACTCACCAGGTCCACTTCTTTCTTCAGCTCATCCATGTCCTTCTTCTTTCTAGCCTTCTTGCTTTTCTGTCCTCCATTTTCTGACGTTGCTGCCAGCTTGTAGTTATCCTTTCCTTTCTGGAGAGAAGAAAGTGGCACAAAATGTGGCATTAATAAAACTGAACATATGTGGGGGAAATTGCCCTGAAGCTTCCTCTTCTGTTGTGCAAAAATAAGAGCAGAAAGTCAGGTCAGCCGTCCTGTTCAAACATGCTCTGACACCGGTGTTAATAACTGTTAGAAGAGCGAAATTCTTTAATCTTGATCCAGATAATCTTGGGTTTATAATGCTGCCAAAGCTGTAAAAATAAATTTAAGTTAGAAAAAAGAGAACTGACATTAACACGAAACGATAAATTGAGCCCTGTGAGATCTAGGTTATCTCTGATGGTGACTCCAAACCTAGCCCCAAGAATAACCTCATGATTTGGAAAAGACAAGAATTATTTTTGTTTTATCTCAAAAGAAATTCTATTTCTTTATCAAAATAACCAAAATTTAGACTGAGCTCAAACCTGAAAAGAAATGCAGAACCTAATCTTAAGGTAAGTTTAAAGGCCAAAATCTGTGATAAAATTTCAGTACTTACTCCAAATCCCATGATTGTATTTCAAGTCTAACAGCAGTCAATCTTCCTGCCTTACAAGTCAAACTTGCCTCCTCCACTTCTCTCTGTCACACCTGCACTGTCTCTTTCACTCCCTTGTCTTCCACCCTCTCCAGAGCAGGGACGATGGGTGGCATCAGTTTGGCACACCTTTATACCTGACCTGGTGGAGCCGTGGCTGGGCAGGGCAGGACCATGTGGGGGCTAAAGATCACTCAAACCCTATGTGTTGCACAAACTGCCTCCTGTCTTCCACTTGACTTTCACCCCTCATTCTGCCATTATGAAAACAATTTACATTTTCTTGCTCATTAATTTTACCTGAAGCGTTTATGTGTTTATGATGTCTCCACCCGCTTGAGGTTGAGAAACACTGGAGTGAATCCAGCTATGAAGGTGACTTATTTCCTCAAATCTTCATTAACAATGGCTGAAAGTAGGGACTTGATGCTTAAAATGGACTTTTATCTTGTGAGGGTGCAGGTGAAAGGAGAAGTAAACTGGTGCACATAGCACAGATACAATTTGGATTGCAATGGAAGTAATCCAGTGAGCCTGAAGCTTTCTGAACTTCCCTTATGAAAAAAAAAAGATCGTCCAATGCATTTCAAGGTTGCATTACTTTAAGAAAGGGCTGCTCTACAATGCCTTTTACTATGCTAAACCACCGTGTTTAACATAAAATGCTGAATGCCTTGGTTTGCTGCCTGCTACTCCCTTACATTAACTAAAGCCAAAAACCATTTGAGACTTTTTCTGCTTTCACACACTGTTGCATATCAACTCATAATAGCTGTAGCTCACCGCAGTACAGTCAAACCCAGGATAGGATATTGGTTTGTGGTGTAGTGATCTGAAAGTCATCGGGATGCTAATGAACAAAATGTGCCCGTCATGTCAACACCCAGAGATAACTTTGTCTTAACGACATATGATCACACCTTCTATCCAAAAACACGAGCACACACATTGGAAATTAGTGTTTAGACTTTCATTTGCAGAGTTTGTACATGTGGATGCTTGAGTCTTTGGGATGTTCACCCCCCACACGGAAATTATGCAATTCTTGCATCAATAAAACCAAAACAGTGAACCATGATTGAGCCTAAGTGGCTCCCTCAGAGATTTTATGGAGATAATGTAGGTTTTAGCTCTGCAATTAAGGCATTATAGGCTCTTGTATAACCCTAAACAATCCTCTGTCATACACAAACAACGTGGGAGCTGAAAATGTAAAACATGGCCTTTAGAACGTTACTGTACTACCAACTACATGAGAGATAACATGAATATTATTAGGGGAAACACCAGCAGCAGAGGCACGGGGTCCAAGCAATTTAAAAGACACTGAAGTGCTAGATTAAAAAAAAAGCAGCAATGTGAACAGCTGTACTTACGCTTAAGAAAAGTGATTATAACGGAAGCCAACTTTGCAAAATATACAGTACAATGGGTATAAAGCATTCATGATGAAGATTCACATAACTGTAAAGACACATGTCCAGAAATTTAAAAAAGTGTGTGCAAAAATGTACATGCAAATGCATAAATATAACCTCTTAAAGTGTTGTAGAGAAACAGGTCAACGTACAGAACTGTGTAAACGTCTTGAGCCACCATTCATTTCTTTATATTTTACTTCCAAGCAGCCAGGCTTGCTTGCTGGAGGTCTTTCAAAATTTGTCTTTGGAGAGTTTTTCCCTCATTTTGAAACCAGTGAGAAAAGGCCTAAGTATGCCACATTCCACAAGAACTGGAAAATCAGTGGGAATATGTCTGATGGAGTGATGAATCCAAATTTCACATTTTTAGTTCAGACTGGAGACAGGTTCAACAGTGAGTGTCTACAGTCTATGAACAATGGTGGAGGCTCTGTCATGGTTTGGGCTGTATTTCAGTCAGTGATGTTGGAGATCTTGATAAAGCTAATGAATTATGAACACAGAAAAGTACCATCAGGCTTTCATTCGCCATGCAATACCACCATCTGGAAAGGATTTGATTGGCAATGGCATAATTTTTCAGAATGACAATGGCCTCTGGAATACTTCCCTAGATTTTTATGTAATGTAACATTTCAATGTAACGATTAATGTAACTATTCAGGATTTGTGAATAGGAGAGCCAAGAATTTAGACTGGCCATTCCAGATTCCTACCATCACCTGGGTGTATTGGCTTAAAGCATCACAATCAGCAGAAATGAGCTTCCTCCAAAGGGTGACTGGGCTTAGGCTAGTGTGAGGAGGTAATCCAGGAGGGGCTCAGAGCAGAGCTGCTGTTTCCCCACATTCGAAAGAGCCAACTGAGGTGGTTTGGTGATCTGACTGCAATCCATCCTGAACTTCTCCTAGTGAGGTGTGAAGCGTCTACCCAGGAGAGCACCAGGGAAGACCCAGGACTTACTGGAGAGATTATATCTCTCAAATGGCGTTGGAATACTTCCTTCAAAAGATGCTTGCCATCAAGCAAGCATTCAGGACTGTGCATTTAAAGAATTTCTTATGTCAGAGGGATTCAACACTGGGCTTGAATACACACTAAAATCTACCCTTGAAAATATAGCAAAAGGGTCTCAAAGTTCCCTAAACTGAGACTTAACCTGGATATGCAACATGTAAGTGAGTGCGCTATAAAGTCCTGACTGGGGCAAGAAAGCTAACATTAAGCCGTCTATAGTAGTGCCAACATACTGACTGCCTACATGGACTATCCATCCATTCGCTTCCGCTTATCCTTTTCAGGGTCGCAGGGGGTGCTGGAGCCTATCCCAGCTGTCATGGGGCGAGAGGTGGGGTACACCCTGCGGCCAGTCTGTCGCAGGGCCAGACAACCATTCACACTCACATTCATTCACACCTAGTGACAATTTGGATTATCCAATTAACCTATCCCCACAAGCTGCATGTCTTTGGACGGTGGGAGGAAGCCGGAGTAACCGGAGGGAACCCACGCAAACACGGGGAGAACATGCAAACTCCACACAGAAAGACCCCGGCCTGATGTTGGAATTGAACTCAGGACCTTCTTGCTGTGCAGCAACAGTGCTAACCACCATGCCACCGTGCTGCCACCTGCAAGGACTATAAAACGTAATTTCAGAATAACTTATCATGGCAAAAGGACACTCAAGTGCAGTACACGTACAGACCAGTGATTCTTAAGATTTAGATTTTAGTGCTTTGTCCTCCTCATAGCCACTCCTGCAGCGAGGGTGACAGTCAAACAGTCAAACCCATGTTGACATGTGAGAACATTTGCCTTGCTGTCATTTCTACTCCTCCAGAGATGCCTGACAAATATACATACATCTGTTCTTTACTTGAGAAGCTATCATATGATTACAGCCAAAATGTGTGACTTGTTTGCTACATCTTATTCCTATTGTAGGCTTCTTCAAGATTTCTTCAGGACCCCTTCCCCCGCCCAAGGTCTTGTACAAGACAGCACAAAGCCTACAGATACTTGGAATCAAAAATATCCATTAAATAAATGTGACTTTGTGCAGTTTATTTTTAATTTGATATAAAACATTCACTTGAGGAGTGATGAGAAAAAAGGCACAGACATGTAAAATGCAACCACAGTTGAACCAAATTACAGCCACGGGATAAGAACAGCATGTTTCCCACCCCACTGAGACAGTAAATCCTCGTGCTGTAACAGCACATATCATCATGTATATTTGTTCATCTACAACATGCTCGCAGTCAAATTAACTCTCTATGCATCAAAGGTTAAGGCCTTAAACCTAGCAAAGCCATAGCAAAATTCATGAGATACTTAAACTCTGTGGGAATCTGTATTATCTCATGATGATGAAGATGGGGGCAGACCACCAACTGTATATAAAATATGGACATAACCAACATGAGCAATCACAAGTTTGTGAAAAACGCAGTTGACAACTGAAAAATTTTGGATCATAGGTCCGACAACGCTGTTAAAAGCTAATGTTGACATGCTTATTTTAGACCAAAGAAAAGCTGTATATTAATTTTATTTATTTATATGTAGTAATGTTTATTTCTTCTGCACAGTCAGGGATTTTAACGTGTGAATATATGGTTACTCATGTGGATACCCAACAAAATGCAGTTTTTGATTGCTTGAGTTAGTCAATTTTTTTTAGATCGTCCTTAGAGTATCATGGTCTTATATTAAGTATTATTTTGAAAGATTATTTAGACTTTTAAATATTTTTGAATCAGAATTATTACTTTCAGTTATTTTAAAATAAATATAGTTTTTATTAATTTTTTAAAAAATATTTACATTTTTTTAATGATTTTTTTTATAATGCAAATTTTGATTGGCAAATATCTTTCCTTACCTGGTTATGTTTTTCAGGGCAAAAATAATAATGACATGACAGATTTTCTCTGAGCTTAAGGCTGTTAAAACATGTAATGTGTGCAGAAGCGTCTCCCTGCAGTGTACCCAAATATGAAAACACTGACTAGTAATGCCTTCAATTCCCAAGGGAAAAAAAGTGATAGCATCAGTATTATCGGCAATGCTTTGTCTTTCCCAACCGTCGTTCCCAAGCTGTGGGGCAGTACAAAGAGGATGTGACATGGATGACCAGGTGAAAAACGATTTAAAATGACATTAAATGCATCAGATTGTTTTAGGTAAGATAATTAAGAGTTTGCTGATGCTATTGCACCGACTTTTATTTTGTAAGGTAAAGACTGTAAAATAATAAAAGAGATATAATAAAGAAAATAGATAGAAAACATGAACAACCACACAACACCAATGAGCAAGCACGCAAAAGTGGGAAGGAAAAACTCCCTTTTAACAGGAAGAAACCTCTGGGTCAGGGACAGGCAGCCATCTGCCACGGCCTGTTGAGGGAGACAGGAAAAAAAGACACACTGTGGAAATGACACAAATACTATCATAAAAACATTCAGGCCTAAACAGAGCAACCACAATATACATCACCAAGACCCAATCAAGCTGCTACCAATACCATTGAAAAATAAGAACTTTACACTGAATGTGAGAAAAGCTAAAATATTTCTTGCTGAAGAAATGAGCTGGAAGTAACAGCCGAGTCTCACTCATGCCATAACTCAGTACTTCAGAGCACCGCCACCAAAGCACACGTTGCACCTAAAGGAGCCTTGACCAAACAGAAATAACTGACACCCCAGAGATAAGAACTGGCTGTACCTTTATAACAATATTATAAAATTGTAATGAGCTTTTAACATGAACTTCAAAGACAAGTAAAGATACTAAAAAGCCCAGCTGGATTACAGACTTCAGTACATTATACCAATGGTTCCCAGAAGGTAGGGTGGGAACACTGCATTGGGACAGCCAGGTGAATAATGTTGTTAGGTTTAGGTTAGGTTGTAATAACACAGTTTTTATGATTTTGTCTCTGTACATGACATCAAGGTGGACTGCAAATAACACAATCAACATGCGACTAAAGTGCAGGCTTTCAGCTTTAATTCAAGGGTTTTAACCAAACTATTTCAGAGCCCTAAAAGTAATTGCACAAACTATTTTCATAAATATAAGAATTATTTTTATTCCCTTGCTGTCAACAAACATCATGGTTCCTCTCTTGAGATGCTGTACAGTCACCCATAGTTGCTGCTTGTTTGCCGGTCTTGCTGCATTTAGTTTTGTTTAAAGGAACTGAAAAGCAGCTGTGTTGAGTTCAGATCAGGTGACTGAGTTGCCCATTGAACAATATCCCCTTTCTTTGCCCTCAGAAAACATTGGGTTGCTTTTGCAGTATGATTTGGGTCATCATCGATTTGCAGAAAGTATAGATTGCATGTCATATCATTTATCAGCGCTGTGCACCTTGTTGTAAACCTTGACAAACCTGTAGACCCTGACAGTGATACTTTGTCAGATGTTGTGAAGTTGTTTTTCTTCACCATGGAAATACTTCTGTGATCATCCACTTCCTAGACTTCTTCTGTGGTCTTTAAGGCCTTTTGATGTTGCAGGTTGAATTTGGCCACTTTCACTTCCGCTTACATCACTTTGGAGTGAAGAGCTACCAAATGCAATTTCAACGCTTGGAATCAATTCCAACTCTTTTATCTGTAGCCACTAATCAGAAGGTCGGTGGTTCGATCCCAGGCTACCTCCTGGCTGCATGCCAAATATCCTTGGGCAAGATACTAACCCCATGTTTGCATACTGGTGCTGGTCAGAGGGCCCGGTGGCGCCAGTGTCCGGCAGCCTCGCCTCTGTCAGTGCGTCCCAGGGCAGCTGTGGCTACAATGTAAATGGTAATGGTAAATGGCCTGCATTTGTATAGCGCTTTTCTAGTCCATAGGACCCCAAAGCGCTTTACACTACATTCAGTCATCCACCCATTCACACACACATTCACACACTGGCGATAGCAAGCTACATTGTAGCCACAGCTGCCCTGGGGCGCACTGACAGAGGCGAGGCTGCCGGACACAGGCGCCACCGGGCCCTCTGACCACCACCAGTATCTGGTAGTTTGCCATTGCCTGTGTGTGAATGGGTGAATGACTGAATGTAGTGTAAAGCGCTTTGGGGTCCTTAGGGACTGAGTAAAGCGCTTTACAAATGCAGGCCATTTACCATCTGTATAACTGGTTCTGGAATAGGCAATAAGTCTCACCTGGCCATGAAACTTCTTATTAGCCAGTTGACTAGTAAAGAAACCATGTCTGTAATTCATAAACAGTTAATGCAAGTTAGATATTTTGAATTAAAGCTGAAAGTCTGCACTTTATTAACATTGTGATTGCTTGAATTAAAATCCACTGGGGTGGTACACCGAGTCAAAATGAAAAGTATTGAGTAAAAGTAAGTTGAATTAAAATATTAGTTTTACTTTGCCAGCATTTAAGAGAAAACTTCATAATGTTAAGTCAGCCTGACATACTCCCAGTAGGACTTAATAACTCCTAAAAGAGACTTCACACACATACTCAAAATTTCCATCTTAGGTGTTTGTCTAAAGCTTGAAAAAAGGAGAACTGTAATTTATTCTTGGTGTTTAGAATTTAGCTCAGCATGTGCATTTTTAGGTTTCAGTTTTAGCAGTAATTTTGGGTTGCTTTTGATCAAACAGACACAGAATGGCCAATTTTCACAGAAAAAATAAAAATTTAAGTACAGCACAGAAACATGCTATATAGCCTCAGACATAAATGTTTCTTTGCAGAGAGTAATTCCAGATGAAGAAGTCAGAGACTCTGTGGACACGCTGGGATATCTGTGCCAAGGTCAACAAAAGAGAAAACAGACTCTTGTTGAGGCTGCCATGAATGAAAGGGACAAAAACAAAAAACAACTTTTTGTCTCTCTTGGTTTCCACTTCATACAAATATAGAAAAAAAAAACAAATGAGGTCAGAAAAAAATATATGGATATGAAGCTAAATGCTGCATATTTGTTTTCTGTCATCAAACAGAGGACTACTGTTATAAAAAAAAACAACCTTTGCCCTAAATTAGTTGTACTAAATATGATTTTGTTTAAATTAGAAGCCTGCCATTTTAGCAAACTAATAAGTACTCAAAACTGGACTGTACTTGGTCCCATCACCTTAATAATTTTTTTAGTCTTTATCAGAATGTTAAAAATCAAATAAACAGTCAAAGTAGTTTTCTTAATCTTTTTTTAATCCCATCACTTTAGTTGGCAACATTTTACTTTTTAAATATTTTTGTCCATGCATCACAGCTCCCATTCATATGTTAAACACTACTATTTATAAGGTGCTCCTCTGTGAATAGTTTACCTGGTAAGTAGTAAATAAATAACTAGTTTTTTCTAGTAAGTCTTTCATCTCTAACTGCAGCTGGTAGTCTTTGGTCTACTTGACATTTTCAGTTAATTTATTACATTGGATCAGTTCTCTACCTCCTACAGGTTCTTGTTGGAGTCCCTCAGCAGAACTAGTGCCTCCAGAAGAACACCACAAAAAGGATTATTGCTGCCAGATATAGTCCAAGATGGTGTTGAAGTTTGTCAGACCACATTTGTCACCAATATCAAAGAATGACATAACATCAACATGACTGGCAAAGAAGCCAGTAGGACAAAAACAAGATGGAAAGAAATGAATCAAGTTGATTATATGAATGAGGGGATTTTCTGAGCCTAGGAATGGCTTATACAGAAAACCCTAAACCTCTAAAAGAGCCAGAAGGGGGAAAAAGATGCTTGGACAGATGAAACCAAGATAAAGAATGAGGGAAAGAGAAAAATATAGAAAAGCAGAGAACAACACAAGATCAAGAAGCATATCACATCATCTATCAAACATGGTGGAAGCAATGTTATGGGATGTGTTGATGATGTGACTTCTGATGGATGCATATTCTTCAATGGTTAAGTCAGTCACCTGAATGAGGAAATTCAAAAACCAGGTCAAATTGTGTATGAAAGGAGAAGATAAGGCATAAAACAGAGGGCGTCCACAGCAGTTTCTACAACCAACCATTTACCAGAAGCTTGGTTCCTTGCAGGCCAAGAGAGATGAAAGAATTTCTGAAATCTGTTTGCACCACAACAAAATGCTTGTGTAATTAGTAAACATTCAAATCAGCTGCAGTGTCAGCTAGAAATAGGCCAGCTGACAGATCAAAGTGTAATCAAACTAGGCTACGGCAACGCACATGGCATCCTCTCTGACATGAAGAAAATCCTAAGTGGTTCAGTTTAGCTGCTTTACAAGCTGCCAGATCGTATTCCTGGTACGAGTGGACGTCAGTGGAGAGTAAATTGGATTTGGATTCTCGTCAGTTTCACCCAGGGAGATGATGACAGGGATCATGTAATCTCTGAGAGATCTATGTGTCGTTCATTCAGACCACACAGGCGCACGCACATAGACCCTGCACATCCATTTAATCTGGTTGAGGATTACCCGCTGCAATTAAAGGAATGAAAAAAGGAAGATGGAGGGAGAAAGAGACAGACAGGGCGAGGGATGCATTTTTCTAATTCAGGTTATTGCTATTATTGTATGGTCAAAGCTGCAAACAGGCAGTTGAAACTGAACCATGTTGGTACAGAAGTAAATAGGGAATCAATACTTGTCTTAATGATTCTGACAGATTTTTTTCTTTCATGTGCAGTTTTCCTAAAGCTTGTGTTAATATTCTTCACAACTTCATATTCATCAAAGTCACAAATGCAAATCCTTTAGCACATCAGATGAAGATTAAGGGTTTATTTGACACATTCCTTCATGTGCTTATAATGAGCTTGATGCTGAAACACATCCCATCCCTGATCTGAGGCCAATCCAGCACTATCAGACATGGATTGGCCTCCCCAGAACTTGGACTTAAACATTATCGAAGCAGTGTGGGATCATGTTGACAGAGAACAGAACAAAAGGCAGAAACATCCAGAGAAGAGATTTGAATGTCCTTCAAGAAGCCTGGAGAACAATTCCTGAAGACTACTTAAAGAAATGACAGGAAAGCTGCCTAAAAGAGTTCAGACTGTGTTGAAGAACAAAGGTGGTAACCTAAATATTGACTTTCAAGCTTGTGGAATTGTATAAACTATTAAATACTGTATTTTCACGTGCGCTGGCACATGTTTTAATACATTTCTGCACTAATTTTCCATTTTGCAAGAACTCACACCAAAAATTAGATATTTAATTTGGGGTTGATCACAACCGATGACAGAATGTAAAATATCTAATGTACAAATGATTTGAATCTTTTAAAATGTAACCACTGAACAAATAAAATAGAAATTAAAAGCTATGTAAGACTTCTCTTTTCAGCACTGGATGTGACGTTATAGTTTTACATTTCCCAGCACTGTGCACTGTAGTATAGTGGCACAAGGAACTAGTGAGAGAATAAAGGAAGAAAGAGTCACTGTAGGCACTTTCAGCCTGGCTGATCCAAAATCCTGGCAACAGCAACAAAGAGCTACTGTCTGAGCTCACTCTTTCTCACACATTCATGCACACATACTGCAATGTGCAAACCCCAGTGTGGACGCAAGCTAGTTTGCTAACAGACACATACCAAAATGACCACCACATGCAAGTAATGTGCTAGTGATTTTCTTCTCACCACAAGTCTTATGGGTTTTCTGGATGATTCCCTAAAGACTGAAAGACTTCTAAATTCAGGCCTTTTTTGATGACAGTTTGGTTAGGTTTGGGTCAACATGGTAACATGGGTTAAAATAGATCCTTTACATAATCTGAGGACACCTATCTGTCTGAAAGCACTGAACGTCTCTTTGGCAAGCTTTGCCCACGTGCCTGCACTTGCAGCTCTAGCTCAACACTTGTCATCTACAGACAAAAAAATAACACCTGGAGTTCTGACACTGATGCATCCTGCAGGTAAAGTATTATATAACTGTTGCATCATGGCAGTCCTTAGGTCTTTCAGTCTGTGGTGGCAACATCAGTCCAATGGCTCCTGGACTCAACCTTCTATTTTGGTCATGACTGGAATATTTAAATTCCAGTCATTACCAAAGTCATGGTGTACAAATAAAATAAAAAAAATGGTAAATGGCCTGTATTGATATAGCGCTTTACTAGTCCCTAAGGACCCCCAAGCGCTTTACACATCCAGTCATCCACCCATTCACACACACATTCACACTAATTCAAATCAGTTTTATTTGTACACCACAACAGCAATCACCTTAAGGCTTAAGGGTTTTTTTTAGTACTTGTTTTGGTCACCATGAAATGTGGCTCTCTACGTCACATCAAGAACCATCATCAGGTAAATCTGCCAATATGTGTGAAAACAAACAAATACGAGCCAATCTCTGTTGTTCTTTGTGTTTAGCAAATTTTAAGCTTTTTGAACACCGCAAACAAGCAAATGTCAGCAAGTGATGATTGTTATTGTGAGCACGTAGACATGTAGGCATGCTGACGTAAATATTTAGCTCAAAGCACCGCTATTCCAGCGTTTCACCTTCTGCTGCAGAGGGACTAGCACATTTTTCATTACTTTAGTTTGTGTGTTTTAAGGTCTCCCACAATATCTCTGTGCCACCTCTGTCAAAAACTGCTTTTAAAGGTTTGTTTTAAATGCATTGTAGTTAAACGAAGACAGTACATTAGGAATATAAAGTCAAGACTGAGTATTTAATTTAATATATGTGTTATTACAGAATAGCAACATTGCAAATTGTTCAATTACATTTTTTTCAATTAAATTTTATTTATACAGCTCCAAATCACAACGGCAGTCGCCTCAAGGTGCTTTATATTGTAAGTTAGACCCTACAATAATACTACAGAGAAAACCCCAACAATCATATGACCCCTTATGAGCTAGGGATTTGGTGACAGTGGGAAGGAAAAATTCCCTTTTAAGTGGAAGAACCCTCCTGCAGAATCAAACCAGGCATTTGTTTAAAAGACACAAATTGTGCTCTGCTTTACTAGACAACCACCCAAAGTGAAGTTTATGCCATTGCTGCCCTAAGTTAACAGTACTGGTAATTAACAAAATGGAGAAGTCTGGTGTTTCGGCTCAAATTTGGGTATAAAAATGTGGATTCACTTTTTTGTTTGACCAAAACAAAAAAAAAAAAAAACCATAGCAGAATTTCAAAAAGTTGCATCCTGACACCATGGTCTGTTTTTCTCAGCTGTGATGTTTCCGTCATACACAATTCAATCATAGAGTCAATATGCAGTCTGTTTGGGAGTCAAACTAAGGTCAAAAGATCAGGAGATTGGTTTCAGTGAATGTGTTTAAGAAAGACCATCAAATGCTGTTGCTTAACTGTCTGAGCAAATCTTGTGTTTGTCTCAAGAGACTGTTATCAAAAAATAAACATCCAGGGCGCAGGCCTTCAGCCACCTACCTCTGCTGATTTCAGATATAGCTCTAAGTTGTCATTATGCCTTTCCATAGTTGTAAACATGCACATACTCACTAATTATGGCTGCAGCTACCAAATTAAAATGACATAATTGTTGTCTTAAAACCAAGATTTTGTTTGTGCCAGTTTTGCTATGACAAAGGTTTTGCCCGAAGCAGAAAATGGCTACGCACTGTTGTATGTGTTCAAAGGCATCTCACTTGCAACATATTCGAGACTAAATACATATTAGGTAAAAGATATGTCAAAGTCCTGAACTGGGATGATCACAAAAAGTACAAACTGTGAAAAAGCACATGTTGGAATGCGTAACATAGCACTGAGTCATTGCTATCAGCTTCCTTTCAAAAGTCATGCAGCGTTTGTTTCAGCTGTGTGGCAGTGTTTGTTGAGAAAGCTTTAAAAAAAAAAAAAGGAGATTCTTGTAACTGCCTTCCACAGAAAAACTGCCTTCACTTCCTTGAATGACTCGGTCAGTGGTCACCGTTATGTCTGACATGAAAAGAAAAGTTAGTTTCCTGGTTAGCATGGTGGTATGGAGCTAAACACTGTTATCTCATGGCAGGAAGATTCTGGGGTTGAACCTTCAGGTCAGTTTGTGGTTTTCTGTGTGATGCACATTCTCCCCAGGTATTCTGGTTTTCATCACAAAGACATGCATGTAGGGTTAACTGGTGATTCTAAATTAGCAACAGGTTGCTGGTGTACCCTAATCTCAAATACAGGGAGTGCAGAATTATTAGGCAAATGAGTATTTTGTCCACATCATCCTCTTCATGCATGTTGTCTTACTCCAAGCTGTATAGGCTCGAAAGCCTACTACCAATTAAGCATATTAGGTGATGTGCATCTCTGTAATGAGAAGGGGTGTGGTCTAATGACATCAACACCCTATATCAGGTGTGCATAATTATTAGGCAACGTCCTTTCCTTTGGCAAAATGGGTCAAAAGAAGGACTTGACAGGCTCAGAAAAGTCAAAAATAGTGAGATATCTTGCAGAGGGATGCAGCAGTCTCAAAATTGCAAAGCTTCTGAAGCGTGATCATCGAACAATCAAGCGTTTCATTCAAAATAGTCAACAGGGTCGAAAGAAGCGTGTGGAAAAACCAAGGCGCAAAATAACTGCCCATGAACTGAGAAAAGTCAAGCGTGCAGCTGCCAAGATGCCACTTGCCACCAGTTTGGCCATATTTCAGAGCTGCAACATCACTGGAGTGCCCAAAAGCACAAGGTGTGCAATACTCAGACACATGGCCAAGGTAAGAAAGGCTGAAAGACGACCACCACTGAACAAGACACACAAGCTGAAACGTCAAGACTGGGCCAAGAAATATCTCAAGACTGGTTTTTCTAAGGTTTTATGGACTGATGAAATGAGAGTGAGTCTCGATGGGCCAGATGGATGGGCCCGTGGCTGGATTGGTAAAGGGCAGAGAGCTCCAGTCCGACTCAGACGCCAGCAAGGTGGAGGTGGAGTACTGGTTTGGGCTGGTATCATCAAAGATGAGCTTGTGGGGCCTTTTCGGGTTGAGGATGGAGTCAAGCTCAACTCCCAGTCCTACTGCCAGTTTCTGGAAGACACCTTCTTCAAGCAGTGGTACAGGAAGAAGTCTGCATCCTTCAAGAAAAACATGATGTTCATGCAGGACAATGCTCCATCACACGCGTCCAAGTACTCCACAGCGTGGCTGGCAAGAAAGGGTATAAAAGAAGAAAAACTAATGACATGGCCTCCTTGTTCACCTGATCTGAACCCCATTGAGAACCTGTGGTCCATCATCAAATGTGAGATTTACAAGGAGGGAAAACAGTACACCTCTCTGAACAGTGTCTGGGAGGCTGTGGTTGCTGCTGCACGCAATGTTGATGGTGAACAGATCAAAACACTGACAGAATCCATGGATGGCAGGCTTTTGAGTGTCCTTGCAAAGAAAGGTGGCTATATTGGTCACTGATTTGTTTTTGTTTTGTTTTTGAATGTCAGAAATGTATATTTGTGAATGTGGAGATGTTATATTGGTTTCACTGGTAAAAATAAACAATTGAAATGGGTATATATTTGTTTTTGTTAAGTTGCCTAATAATTCTGCACTCCCTGTATGTATTTCAGTTTCTTCTATTTTCTTGAAATTTGTTACAATCACTGCACCCACACACAGCGATGTTTTTCCTGTTATTCTTGAGGTTGATGGAAATATTCTTTTCTACAATGTAATAAGCAGTGGGCATGAAACTGGCAGACCTGTAGTGCATGAGTTAATAATGAGTAAATCCCCTCTAATCTAGGTGGTGGATTAGGGCTGATTACCCCTAAAGTGAAATGCTCAGTTTTCCAAACAATGGATTTAACCATATATTCCTGGAACGTTTTTCACTGGAAATCTAGAGTGAATTTATTTATTTATTTATTGGTCTTTAATCAAAGTTAAGGCAAAAAAAAAAAAAAAGGTTACTGAGCCTGTATAGAAACTTGCAATAGAAAAGACATTTAAATGAAAGAGAAACACATTGAATGTTTGAACTGAGACATTTTCTTATTTCATGAGAAGTATTGTTTCATCTAAAAACGTGATGGCAGCAACACATCTCAATATGTTGGTAGAAGGACAAAGTAGAGGGACGTAAACCGAAACAGCTGGAGGAACACTTTTATCTAATTTGGTTAATTAGCAAAGTTTTTTAGAAGTAAGGAATAAAGAAAAATGGGTGGAGGATCATAACCAGAAATGTCACCATCTTCTCCGTGGCAAAGGTTAGTTTAAAATGAACACAGGCAAAGTAGAAAACTTCTGTGGTCAAAAAATTAAAATGAGTAAATCTGTCATCAGTTATCAAAAGTCTGAATTGGTGCTGGTATGAGACAGCTTTATAGCCATTTTCCACAAGTACCTACTCAGCTCAACTCGACTCGGTTTGGGTCGTTTTCTGTTACAATCGAGTACCACCTAATGTGCGTAGGGTTGTTATAGCAACGTGGCAAAAAGTCCCAAGATGTCATATATAAGTGACACGAACACCATAACGATGGAGGACGTCAAGGCGATGGTATACCTGCTGCTTGGTCTTTGGCTTTTTATCAGACTCGGGGAACACAGTGTTGTCTTTTGTGTGGCCATTTTCCTGGTTTCTAGGTTTCAAAAATGGCGGTTTTGATTTTTATAGAGGATGACTCACCGAGTGATGCCACTGACTAGCGAATCGATGGCATGCAGTATGTTGACGTCACATTTTTGGATTGCCTCAGATTGCTTGGAACCCCGGCCGGGGTTTTATGGTTTTTCACCTAACAGAATAACCTAAAAACCAAGTTGAGCCGTGCCAAGCCACCCAAGTAGGTTCTAGTGGAAAAGGGCTATTAATGTCTATGGAATTGTCAGATTGCACATCTGGAAAGTCACCCTCTGCGATGATGGTATATCCAGGTTTTAGAGCAACGCATGTTTCCATTCAAAGTCTTTTTCAGGGAAGGGCTTGCACATTTCAGCAAGACAATGCTAAATTGAATCCTGCATCTATTACAACAGCATGACTTGATAGTAGAAAGTGCAGGCTGATTCACCACTAACTGAACTCATTCATGAAATGAAAAATACAAGAAAGTAGATCCAGGACTGTTAAGCAGCTAGAATAACATATCAAAGTGGCAAGCATGGTCCGGTCCTAACTTTTTTGGAGATTGCTCCCATAAAATTCAAAATGACCTTTTTTCTTTTCTTAAAATGACACGTTTTCTATGTTCTGATGTGAATAAAAATGTGGGTTCACAACATTTTTTAAAATCATTAAATTCAGTTTTTATTTGTATTTTACACAGCCTCACAACCTTTCTGGAATCGGCCTTATACACTTAAAAGTCTCTCACCTTCTCATTAACCTCTCCTTCACCACAGTGGACAAAGAAAGGCAACTTGCTGGGAGAAGCTAAGAGCAGAGGAAAATGTCAGGGGAGGGACACGATAACGTCGGAAAGGAGGAGCCGAACAGACAAGAGAGGAGGAGACTTGTCACATGATGGTACTGGAATGTCATCTTGTCCTTGGAAAGGACACAGGCATATCACAACAAAGGATTTCCTTGTCTTCATTTCCCCACTTTTTCTGTCTTGAGTTCACTCTCCTTCAAGCTCTTATCTGTCTTCCATTTTCTTAGTCTCTCCTATCCAGCTTCTATTCACCTTTTGTACAATACCATCTCAGTTCCTGACACTGCACACGAGAAGGACACACACTCAAGATGCCCTTTGTACTCTAGAGTTTTCTTTTTTTTCACTCTCCTGCTAGTTATTTCTTAGTAGGAGTTCATTCACACACACACACACACACACACACACACACACACACACACACACACACGTGCATACACCTGTAACTTCCCCCACATCACCCATTCCTCTTCATTATCATAATCACTTTACCCCCCCCCCCCCCCCCCTCTCTCTCTCTCTCTCGCTCTCTCTCACACACACACACACACACACGCACAGAATTCCTATGCTGACTCCTCCCCTCTGTAAAGACTTTCCCCTGGGGCCCTCACAACCTTCCCTCATGGAAAACTACCAGGGTACACCACACACACACACACACACACACACACACACACACACACACACACAACGAGACCTGTGTTAACAGTGGACCGCAGAGTAACGGGAATAGAAAGAAGAATAGAGAGAGAGGGTGATGAGCGAGGGGGATGGGGGACGGAGGGCCCGTGACTGATAAAATTTGATGAAAACAAACGTAAATCTGTCCAGCTCTTCCAGTCACCCACACGTGACAACATGAATATTTATACAAGCGCCGTGAAATGCTTACCGATAGCTAAATGGTCACTGAGAAAGAGAAACTGAGCACGCCCACTCCAATCCAAAGCAACACCACCTCCCACTGGACTAATCCCCCACTGACCTAACTACAGCCGGATGGTACTTTGCTACGGTATATTATTCACAGGACTTCCATCTATTTAAATCTTAATGTAGCAAACTGCAGGTCAAGGGCAGATGAATTTTAGGTTAAAGTAGGTTTATTTTAGGTTAAGATTCTGTTTTTTCAGTTACAGACATTGATTACCTTTGCAGAACATAAAATGAAATGATTATTATCACCTTACCAGACTAATGTATGGCATACAAGAGGCCAGTTTTCACCCTCATTTAACATGTGTGTTAATCCTAAAACCTGTAGCAATGATAAAATGAATCAATGGCAAAATCATCAGGTGAAATGAAGCATTAAAACACTTAAAGGGCACGTAGAGTCCGGATGTTCTCACTACGGTCATCTCAGGGACATAGCACAGAAGCCCCACCCACTTGATGTTCAAACCCAGCCAATCAAAGGAAAGTTGGCTTCCATGGCAAGGTGCCTTTAAAAGAAGGTTAAAAACCTTGTTCCGCCACAGAGGATCAAGTGAGGCCTTGTAAAACATAAGTCAAGATAATTTTGAACAGTGATGGATGCAAAGCTACTCTAGTGGATCTCCCCCCAAACAAAATAGAGCTGGAAATGAGCATAATAGGTACTGTTTAAAATAATTTACATTTTCTTGTGAAAAGTGACCTTTCGCGTGAGTCAGCATGACCAAGTATTATTTTCACCAAACATTTATACTGTTATACAGTTCTGCAGCACTATATGCATATATATACATATAAATGCACATCCCTAAACAGATAGTATCCTACAAAAACCTTCGTTTTTGCCAAGAACTCCTGGAGATAATTGCTGTTGCAAGTTTTACTTCGTGCACAGATTGGCCGGAGGTTCATGGAAAACATGCAGCACAGAAGAGTCAGAGCCAAGAATCAAGCACCTGCTTCCTCCTCGATTACTGCTCACTGCAGTCAACCTGAACAATATTTCAGTGATTGCAGTTCTTTTGTGTTTTGCAGAAAGGTAATCTGATAATTTCTCAACCACTATAAACCGCATTCATTTGAATGTGATGGCTTTGTTAGATTTCATGTTCAAGTTCAATTCAAATAATTTTTTTTAATATAGTGTGAAATCACAACAGCAGTCGCCTTGTGGTTTGCTTATATTATTTGAGATCATTTGTTCTTTTATATCAGGGGTGTCAGATTTTCTTTTTCTTACAGTGAGTCCACGGGGGGGGAAAGGACATTTTCTGTGAATTAATGAAAACTTTATAGTTTAAAATTACATGACAGTAGGAGTAATGGACTACCAGAACCTAATTTTAAAATGGTAAATGGCCTGTATTTGTATAGCGCTTTACTTAGTCCCTATGAACCCCAAAGTGCTTTACACTACATTCACACACTGGTGATGGCAAGCTACATTGTAGCCACAGCCACCAACTTAAGATCAAAGTCAGCTTCGCTCAGGACATCCCTGTCAACATTTTAAAAAATCCATTGTGACCTGTATTTGTTTCAAGCTTTAAAAATATACAGTATAAAATATCTATCTATCTATCTATCTATCTATCTATCTATCTATCTATCTATCTATCTATCTATCTATCTATCTATCTATCTATCTATCTATCTATCTATCTATCTATCTATCTATCTATCTCTATATATACACACATTTAAAAAGCATTTTATAAAAGAAATGTTTCTTTTTAGTAACGTTAAACGTGTTTAACAGTATATTTAGATTTAATAATTTTGATGCTGCAGGTTTAAAGCCTTGATCGTGTCACATAGTGTTGTTTTATTCTAGGGCGTAACATCCAAATGTGAGGACATGCGGTGCTTCGAGTTCAGCTCTGAAGCTTACAGTTTTTCTCAGTCGCTTTGGTGCGTTTCTCAGAACACCATTAACATTTGCACAGCAGTTAGTGCATTTCCCAAAACAATTAGTGCAAACTGCAAAACCTAGTGGATAGCCTGCAAAAGCACGTCACATGCACAGAATTGATTATCCATACCTCAAAAGCAAGTATCCATGTCAATGAAACTGTCAGTGCCATCAAAATGAAAAGTCTTGACACCATCTTTATGAACAAGATAGTCAAATGGCATTGTCATGTTTCCACTATGACAGTTTATAATTTCAGTGTTTCCCATTGCAAAAACAATTGGTGACACCTGAAAATGCTGACGACAGCACTATGGCCTACCTGTACAGCCATCTGAAATGTGCAGTAAAGTCACTGTAGATGTTATGGGAGTCTTGGGAGTAACTGAGACACTGAATACGTACGTCTCACATTTCCATTGTGTAGAAGTGTTTGTAATCCTACAGAATTGTGCAAAAGAAAAATATGCTACAGTCACTTGTTCACTGTAGAATACATGTAAACATAAAATCACCAATTTGGTAGAGCCTCCTCATGAGTGACAGCTGTAATTCACCTGAGATCAATTGTTCAATTTCGGAGACATTTCCAGGAAAAATGATACAGAAAGGTATAGGATTTGCTTGACAGATGGCCAATATTTGGCATGTGATAACTAGTTCAACAATTTTGTGTGTGATGACCTAAGCAATGGATGTATGACTATTAGTTTTATTGGGAATGACTATTCAGCATCCATAGGTATGATTACTTTTGACTGACATGACATAAGCAAATGGAAATGTCAGAAAGCAGCAGGGAAATGTATGGAAGCAACTGATTCATGTCCAAAATCATTTGCAGTTTGTTCAGAGAGAGGAGAAATTGCTACTATGATGTGCACAAATGACTGAGTGTTGTGGAGGTTGAACTAATAGTTATGAGAATTTCAATTCTGATCTGAGAAACGCACCAAAGCGACTGAGAAAAACTGTAACATGAGGATTAGATGGACAGTTTTCACTGTTCAAAATATAAACACCACATTGTCCCGCCCCACCTGTCACTTCCTTCAGCTTCAAAATTATGTAATGTACAATGAGTCACACACACACACACACACACACACACACACACACACACACACACACACACACACACACACACACACACACACACACACACACACACACACACACACACACGTATCTCTCTCTGTTTTTCTTCTCTATAAAAAAACGTATACTCTTTAAATTACCTTACAATAATGATCAGTATTTAAATGGTTAAAATTCCACAATATCCACACTGGAAGCTTTAAAAAATCTGTATAAAAAACACAAAACAAAGACAAAGCAAAGAAAAACAAAGTAAGTGAGATATGAATGTGAGAAATACTTAAAACAAATTTAAAGTAAATCGGGGGAATTAATAAAAGCGAAATGTTAAAGTTTGTGGGGTTAATTTTGGCAGCAAAAGAAAAAATACTAAAACAGAGTGCATGACCAGCAAGCAAGATTAATACACACACACACACACACACACACACACACACACACACACACACACACACACACACACACACACGCACACACACACACACACACACACACACAGAGATATCCTCATCTCCACCTTCACATGCCTGTTCTGATAAACCACCAATCGAACTGGTCTGCAAAACTTTTGCAAAAATACTACTTAAAAAAAAAAGCACAGTCTGATCTTGCATGTAAAGACATTCTGACATAGGCCAGTGTTGCCTAGCAACAAGGTCTCATGCATAATAGTTGAGGTGTACTGTCCGTAACTCTAGCATGGTTGTGCGAGTGAGATAAAGGGAAACAAAATAAAAATTCTGACTTTGTGAAGACAGCAGGAGGTGTGCAGTGTTGGCATGGTGAGCTGCATCAAAAAGCTTTAAATAAGAGACTGAAACAGTGTGCAAACTCCAGGTATCTGAACACAGAGTGGTTAAATCCAAGTTTGAGCTGGCATTTGCTGACCAGAAGTTTCTGTTCTTACAGCTCAGCTTCAGCACAGTAAACTTGAGGAATATCCTGACCTGACAGTACAGCAATTTTAGCAAGTAAGATGACAATTACCTCTGAGGTCGGTTTGCCCCAGAAGTGTTCACAGTTCAGGTTTTTACTCACTGTGAACTTTAGATGTAAAAGATAAGGCATACTGCTTCTGTAGCTACAGTTATGGGAAAAAGAAGGTTTCCATGGGACCCCCATGTTCACTGTTTAGTCCATCCCATGATTTAGTAGCTTGTAGAGCCACTTTTAGCAGCAGTAATGTGAATTCACTGTTTTCTGTATGTCTTTATCAGTCGCTCATATCATTGCAGAGGAATTCATTGAGGTTTGCAGTAATTTTTTATGCACAGCTCTCTTAAGGTTGAACACCACAGCATTTCACTAAGGCTGAGGTCTGGATTTTGATTGGTTCATTACAACACCTTGATTCTTTTCTTTTTCAGTCATTCTGCTATAGATTTGCTGCTGTGCCTTAGCTGTTAGGCTCACATTTGACTCTAGAATACTTTGGTATACAGAGGAGCTCGTGGTGACTCAAGGTGCTAAGGTCCCCTGGCTTTAAACAAGGCCTAATCATCATTCCTCCTCCACTGTGTTGGTATGTTATATTTGGGTTTCGCCATACATGGTGCTGTGCATTATGGCCAAACATTTCCACTTTAGTCTCATCTGTTCAAAGGACATTGTTTCCAAAGTCTTGTGGTTTGCTCAGATGCAGCTTTGCAAATTTAAGCTTTGCTGCCATTTCTTTCTTAGAGCAGGAGGCTTTCTCCAATTCTTCCAAACAACCCATATTTATTCAGTCTTTTTCTAATTATACTGTTAAGCGCTTTAACATGCTAACTGAGGCCTGTAGAGTCTCAGATGTAGCTCTTGCATCTTTTGCAGTTTCTCTAAGAATTGCACAGTCTGATCATGGCCACCAAGTTTTCCACTTGTAAACAGTCTTTCTCGCTATAGATTGATAGTCTTTGGCCTTATAGCCAAACCCTTCCTAGATAGGCAGAAGCAATTGCTTTTCTAAGATCACAGATGATGTCTTTTCACCTTGGAATTGTGTTAAACTTCTGCTTTTATAGCGGTGCTCACACTTGCTCACATTACAGAGATGTATATATACTTTTTGCACATACGTTTAGTTCTGGAAAGAAAAACCAAACCAAGAATCCTTCAACCGCATGAAATGTTGAGGATCAAACTTGTCCCCCATTCACAAAAACTGCACATGTGGAAAATCTGAAGAGTTACGGGTTTGCTGTACCTAGTTAGGCTTGCTAACACTAGAATTACTGAGCCTTTTTATTCCTGGTGCAAGTCCCTACTACTAGATTTATTAAACCTGCGCAAATTTGCGTAAATCCCCTGAACCTACCGGTAAGACCTCCTAGAATAACTGACTTTTTTATTTTCTGGTGGAAGTCCCCTGCTGAAATTTTCACAGGTCATCAGCTCGATTCTCCTCCTGTTTTTGTTGTGCAAACCACCCATTATCTTTGAGGCCTGGAACATTTGCATTTGTTCACTCAGAGTAGCTCAGATCCAAGGCAAGAGAAAAATCTGTGTTACAACCCTACAATGGAGCTGAAGGCCTCTAAGCAGGGTGCTAGGAGGTGTTAGGTTCAGGGAATTTACGCAAATTTGCGCAGGGTTAGTAAATGTAGTAGTACGGACTTACAGCAGGAAAAAAGGCTCAGTAATTCTAGTGCTAGCACCCCGCTGAGATTTTCACAGGCCTTCAGCTCTATTGTTCTCCTGCTTTTGTTGTGCAAAACACCCTCCCCCAACCAGGAGAGATTTGTATATGTGTAGGAGTGGCATTACTTGACTACAGCACAGTGCTGTGCATAAAAGCAGACCGGCCAGGAGGGAGAATCATTTCTTCTACGCATTTCTGAGAACGCACATCAGGATGGCCTCCGTATCACTGCCACGCAGGAAGAACCTCTCCGCGCAACAGGCTTGGGCCTTGCTTCAGGAAATGGACGAAGCAGATTCTGATGGAGGAGAGGTTTCATTTGTCCAGCAGGCCACTGATACCTCCTCAGAAGAATCTGAAAAGGAGACGGAACAAGAACCCAACATGCCTCCACGGAAGAGGCCCCGTGGTACTGGGAAGCCCTGTCTGAGCCACACGGCAAAAGACGGCAATTTGTGGGTAGAGGAGAACAATGGAATACCCAGTGCAGGAGCAAATCGCTCGTGCTTCACTGCACAAGCTGGACCCACAGAGTCTGCTAAGGTTTGTCATTGTCATATTACATATGATATTTATATAAACCCATTTAGAGTGAGGTTCATGTAAATTTACCATTCTCTATTTGTTTATCTTCCGACAGCGTAAAATTACAAGTGTGCTCCAAAGCTTCCTTTGCCTGTTAGACGTGGGAATGCTGCACACCATCAGAGAGTGTACGGTACATCAAGCCCACAGAACAGAGCCGGACTGGAATTTGTCAGTTCATGAACTGATGGCATTCATTTCAATCCTGTTTGTAAGAGCAATCATGTGTCCCGTTGGTGCCATTGTGGATTGCTGGTCAGAAAGATTTCTGGTGCCAGTAATCAAAGAGACAATGCCCCGAGATAGATTCATTTCAATTATGCAACACCTTCGATTTGATGACAAGGACACGCGGGCAGAACGGGTGAAAACAGACAAATTTGCGGCGATCTCTGACATCTGGACACGCTTCAACGAGAACTGTGCTAAGAGTTTCACTCCAGGAGAACACATGACCATAGATGAACAGCTGTTCCCTACCAAGGTTCGTTGTCCATTCACACAGTATAACGCAACAAAGCCAGACAAATTTGGGATCAAGTTCTGGATGGCCACAGACTTGGACACCAAATATGTCTGCAGTGCATCTCCTTACTTGGGAAAGGACCCCAGTCGTCAGAAGGGACAGAGGCTGGCAGAGAACATGGTCATGAAACTGATGGAGCCGTTTTTGGATGATGGGAGAAACGTCACAACGGACAATTTCTTTACTTCACTGTCACTGTCGCACAGACTGCTGCAGCACAAAACAACGTTACTGGGCACGGTGAATAAAGTCCGGCGTGAACTTCCTCAACTTGCGCGGATGTATTCCATAAGAGCAGCAACACGCAGGTGGCCAGTAGCAGTTTTCTACAATATGCTGGACCTGGCGGCGGGGAATGCCTACATTTTGTACAAGGCATGTACAGGGTGGACAGGCAAAAGAAGATTGTTTCTGAGTCTTCTAGCTCAGGAACTTCGTTGCCGATTCATGCAGCACAAGGAAATATTAGCACAGGCTGCTGAAGCTGCTGCAGCTACTGTGCCAGTGTCTGGAAAGACAACGCAGTGCCAGGTGCAAGAGAGCTGCAACAGGAATCGCAGCAGGTTTACCTGTGCAACATGTCAGAAATTCACCTGTGCCAAATGCAGGGATGATGAACACTGGGTCTGCAAATGCTGTAAAGTTTGAAACACTTTGAAATAAAACAGACTTGTGTACCCATATATTGTGAATGTGTGTCTTTTGTATCGATATGGCAGGAATTTCTGAAGGTTGTAACACAGAGGTTTGGCTTGGCTTGGATCTGAGCAACTCTGAGTGAGCAAATGCAAATGTGCCAGGCCTCAAGGATAATGGGTGGTTTGCACAACAAAAGCTGGAGGAGAAACGAGCTGACGACCTGTGAAACTCTCAGCAGGGGTGATTAACACCTCAGGACTTGCACCAGAAAATAAAAAAGCCAGTAATTCTAGTAGGTGTTGGGTTTAGGGAAGTTACGCAAATTTGCGCAGGTTTAGTAAATCTAGTGTTGCTAAGCTATAACTGGACAATCACTATACATCAGAGGTGTTTTAGAAATCAACTTGTTTTCAGTGTTTTTTTGTGATTTTTTTTTTTTTTACAAATGTAATAACGAAAAAATATACAGACTGTAAGACATGAGATGGACTCGCATACTGAAGCTGATGTTTCTCCCTTCATTTACGTCTGGTAAATAAGCGCAAGAAGGGGAGGATTTGTGCTCAAGGGTCCCTCTGAGGCTGATCTTAACAAGGGGAGAGCAGATGGATTTCTTGGACACACGCATACACACAGGAATTAAAATGGATTGACAACGTGAGCCTCAAGGGAACAATATGGACTTGGATGCAAAGTAAAATTATTTCAGATTTCAGTTTCTGCTGCAACTGAATTTCAGATTTCCACTTCACTTACTGCTCTGCTGGATCATTTCACAGGCCACACGTAAGAAACAGCATGGGCATGAATTTGAATTAGGACAGAGAACAAAAAAGCAGAATGCACATAATGCATGCACACACTGAGGAACGTGGATTTCTCTCTGGGCCCCCGGGGACTGGTCTTAGCCTCTTAATGATGTTAGAGCCAGAGAGCTGGATTTACTGTGGTGGGGAGGGCCGAGGAAGGACAGCCCACTACAACCAGACACACACACATACACACACTTCTGGTTATTCCACTTATCATTCTATCAATCATGCACATATTCATGCACAAATTAGCATTCGGAGAGGAGCATGACACTGTACCACACTCCCAAAGGACGAGAGATTCCTGTTGGGGAACAGGTACGCACTCACCATGTGAGTAATGACACGGCAAGATGACAGGTGTAAATATGAAGCTAGACAATAGAGTCAGTACAATGAGTTTTCACAGCAACTTTAAAGCAGTTTGAGTGTATCTGGGATTAGGGACATGATGGTGAGATTACAAAAGAACAAAATGTCACCAGCATCTGTCATCACACTGTTTAACTTTCTGTTCACTTTGTTTCTATTCCATCTACCAATGTGTGGATTTAAGGAAGTTAATCTATTACTAACTTATATAGTAAAGTTAATAAATCATTAACTCTGATTAAATAATCATCTGCTGTGCTTTAATCTTCTTTTATGTACCATGTGGTCAAACTTTTCGGCACAATCATGGGATTCATCTGAAGATTGAAACACATAGATCGATCCATTTGCTTGTGTGGTTATCGGAGTCATTCGCTAACATTGTATTTCTCTCACTTAATAACAGTGACTGTAACTGCTACCCACCCTTTTCTTCATTTCTGCCGCACTCTCGTTTCCCTGCTTCCTTGTAAAGATTTTTTTTCCTTTCCTTCCAGGTTGAAAGCTTTATTGGTTATTTTTGTTTTCTGAGCTCATTATTCTCAGGAAGGAAGTTGTGGGTCCTGCGGCCCATTGTGTGGAATTTCACCTTACACCTTTTTGTTTCTTTGTTGCCAGGCCTCCCCACCTTTAGTTTAAATATACTAACGTTAATTGGTAACTGAAACTCAGGTGTGGCATCCTCTGTGTATTTTGTGATCACTGAGATAAGCTGAGCCTTGATGATTTTTTTCCTTTTATATACCTTTATAGGTATATAATCCTTTTATATATATACCTTTTCAGCTACTCATTATCAACCAGTCACATTGGTGTGACACTGCTGTGACATTTAGCTAGGTCAAGACAACCTCCTGAAGTTTAGAATGGGAAGAAAGGTGATTTAAGTGACTTTGAACTTGGTATGGTTGTTGGTGTTGTTGGAGGGGCTGGTTTGAGAATTCAAACTTCTGGATCTGCTGGGATTTTCCCTCCCTCTAGAGCAGTGGTTCCCAAAGTGTGTGTGTGTGTGTGTGTGTGTGTTGGGGGGAGGGGAGGGGGGGGGGGGGGGGTTGATGGCAGGAGAGAGGGGCCAAACATCTGATAAGAATTTAGCAGTAACTGAGTAACTGAAACACCCACTTTTTACAACCAAGGATGCAGAAGAGCATCTCTGAATGCAGAACACATCCTGCCTTGAAGCAGATGGGCTATAAAACGAAACACCACAGACTACATTCCACACAGGCTCACCAAAACTGGAAAAAACAGACCGTAAAAATGATGCCTGGTCTGCTGCAGTTTTCAAGATGAAAAATTCTGCACCAACTGTGATGCTGTTATGTCAACATGGATCAAAGTCTCTGAGGAAGTTTTCCAGCACCTTGTTGAATCTGTGCCATGAAGATTTAAAGCAGCTCTGACAGTAGCGGTAGGAAAGTGTAGATATTAGAGTGGCTGATGAGAGTACGTCAATGTATTTTATCAGCCTCGAATATGAAAAAGAAGCTTATACATGTGACTGCAGTACTGTTCTAGAAAAAGGCAAATTTGTTGTGAGCTCATTCAGTCGATCAGGGCAGGATTTGCAGAAATTTTCAACCCTTTTTTATTATTACTGGCTCTTTGAGTTTAATGAGGAATAGATCCGTGTCACGCATTAATCCATACCGCATCAGAGTATCAGTTAAATATGATGAAAAAGTGAACTTGTTTTGAAATTATGTATTGATTTTTCCCTCCCTACTGTCTCTGCAGCCCTCCTCCCATCTGTCTGTCTGCCTGTCACTCTATCGCGTGCTCTTGTGAATGAAGCACTCAAACACACACACGCACACACGCACACATTTCACTGCAAGCAATCTGCCAGTCAGAGTTGGATGTGCTCGCGTGATCGCACACTAATACACCAAATCATACACACACGAACATGCCAAATCTTCAGTGAATGAATGATGGATTTTTTCGCCCAGTTTACTTGATCATACACATGTGTGTGCTTGATTCATGTTACGTAACACTTCATTCCCTGCTCTGACTTTCTGCCATTTAGTTATCCATGTGTGCAATGAATCACCAGGCTGCTTCACTTTAACGAGCACGTGCAAGGGGTTACGTAACAATCTACTGTAATCTCATGTAAACATATAAAAAAGGCCGCCTCATTCATATATTAATAATAACCTGAGAAAAATAATGGCAAAAATAGAGACAGCTGACAACTAAATAAATTCAAGTAGAAAAATACTGACTTATGCGTCATCAGGTATGAATAAAGTATCAAATGTTAAGTACTAGTGCAGAAGGTTTATAGATGCACAGAGGAGGGTTTAGGGATCTGTTTATAGTGTATGATGAGATTTAAATTATGTAAAATGTAAGATTAAGGCATGCAAACATCATGCGAGATATTAAAAAGATTATTATGACTATTTTGTCTATTTATTTTATGTGATTTCTTTTGTTCTTTTCTCCAATTATTTTTGTGAATTTTATCCCCAGTGTTGAACAACTTTTTTGCTTTTTTTTTTCACAGTCAAACACCAAACACAGAGCTGCACTTATATAATACTGGACTAGCAGGGAATTTTGTTGTAGGCTATATGTAAAAACAGATTAACGTATACAGTTCTTTTGTTAGTATTCAGTGCAGCTAAATGCTACATGAAAAAATAAACTACTGTTTACTGAGCTATGCTGCACTTGTCAAAAATAATGAAGTCAGAGTTTAACATAAAATAAACACAAAGATAGAATGAAGCTTTTAATAGAAAGTAATTCGAATGGAAAAAGAGAGGAGAGTAGATGCAAATGTTACGTGTCTATTTTTGCACATGGTTAATGAAATGCATTCCAGTTTCATTAAAGACTGAAAGCATATTTCTATCTATAAATTGTTAATTGTTGAGTCTGTTTTGCAATGGCAATTTTTATTAAATGTAAACTCAATGTGCTTCACACTGAAGAAAAAAACATAAAAACCTGTGCAGGTTTATAAATACATTTCTGAATAAATAAAGCATCAGATTAGATTGCATGAAAATAAATGTTAAAATTTGTAAAAATATTCTTTTTAAGAAAATATTATTGTAATTTTAGAGAAAGAAAAAACAGCATTACAGTGCTAACATGGCTAAATTCAACAGCACAATAATTGCATAACAATGTCCCCTGATGAAGCACAACATCAGAAATCCAAACCAGAGATCACGTTACTGCATCTACCCAGCGAAACAACTGCTCTTTTAAAATGCTAACCGCTTAGCCCCTGCTATACGCCGCTTTCAAGTCACATAGCAAATACTCAGAGGGAGTACGCATGAATGAGCTTAAACTAGAGCACGAACTAATCCTGTATACTTATCATTACTGTAAAACTTAAAAGAAGGATTTTGTGCCTGTCATTATTTAATCTACTTCTTTTGGAACTGTGGGCTTAAGATATTTAATGTAGCTTAGCAAAGGTTCAATCAGGAAGAGTACTTCATTCAGCCTCCCTTATGACTTCATTCATCACTGTGTCACAGCCACACCTCTCTCTCCATTCATAGTTTCAAATGTAAGAAAACATTTTCAGGTTCATTTCATCGAATCAAACAAAGGGAAAGCCAGTTTAAAGTAAACCATGACAGGCAATAATTATTCTGCCTTTGCATTTAGATCTAAGGTTTCTCTGAGAACATGAAGTACATTAAACTCCCTGAATGACTCGTGCAGTGGAGATAAGTATGCAGGAGGCTCATCACCAACAGCTGCTGTTTATAATTTTTAAGAGGGGGTGAGATCAGAGGACAAGATGTCCTCACACATGCTATAATTAGCTTTGTGGGTGTGTTTCTTCCTCGCAGTGACAAAATTTAGGTGTGCATTTACAATTCGGAAATTGTCATAATTACACGAAGAAAACAGGATGTTTGTGAAAGTCTAAAAAGAGCGAAAGCTGCTGCTCGAGGAGAAAATCACCGACATGTGCTGTTTTTCGACCAGGAAGGCTTGAACTAATTTGGGGCTGTGACCGTGTTGGTGTGTGTGTGTCTGCACATGACAGGTGTAGAGGTTACCATGGCAATCAGACAGCAAGACTGACGAAAAATGTTTATGGAAGTAGTGTGATGGCAGCGGAAAACTATCACCAGTTCCTATCTGCTATCTCACACACGCTGTGGAAACATGGAAACGGTGGATGATACTTTATTTCTTGTCAGTGCATTTTTTTCTGCTGAATCGACACTTTCAGTTAGATTGCATCAGTTTACCTCATCATGCGTGTGTGTGTGTGTTTTCCCTGAAGGGTTGTTAAGAGCAAATATGCCATGTGTGGTTTTGGCACCCAGTGTGTGTATGTGTATATGGTTGCACACCATTGCCTAGAGGCAGCCAGAGTTCTGCCATCATTATCTCTCCTCGCTGGGAAGTTTTTGGAGAAGTGGGCCAACTTTGATGAAACGGTGCACAAGACAAGTAGCAAGATGAGAAAGTTTGAAATCAAAAGACTAGAAAAGAAAATGTAAGCAATGTACTAGTTGTTGTTTTTTTTTAAAGACAACTAGCGACCGTTATGTAATTCCAATTGTGCATTTTCACTGCAGAAAAAAGACCAAAACTCTTCATTTGTTCTACTAACAGAAAACATCCAGACTCTGTCTTCCTGCCACTGCAAGTGCATGCACAGATTTCTTTTGTAAGGTTTGCAGGTAAGGCTAAAACTTCATCTGATGGCAGAAATCCCAGATCTCAATCTGAAACACCAGTAGCAAATCAATTGTTCTTTGGCTTGGTGTACCAAGGCCATCTATGCACTGGCAGATATTTGAGATATCCCTCTAGCAAACACAGGATTGGGTGAAAAACAGCATCACATTTCTTGGTATTCTGATAAAAGACTGGACTACTTTAGTTATCATAGTAATTAGGTCCCCTATGAAATGTTTCATTTAAAACAAAAAACACTCCCTACCAGTCTACTCACTCTTTGTCATCAACACAGTGCTGGTACAGAGCCACTTGTTATTTGAAGAACCAGCCCACATTTTAACAGGTTTAGCAGCTGATTTTTACATAGCACCGTTTGCAGAGGTTGGGTCATTTCCATGGGAATAATATCATAATGGACAGAATCTGTGGGCAGCATCTTCCAATTATTTATAAGTTTCTTGCAGTAGGACTCTGGGATGGGACGCACTCTCTAAGTCTTTACACTTCTGCACTCAAAGACTGAGTCATATCACATTTGTCTCGCTTCTACTAGTACCTACTCGGCTCTGCTTGACCCGACTTGGTTTTTAGGATTTTACATTAGGTAGTAGAACCTGGTACCAGGTACTTTTTTAGTACCTGCTCGGCCTGGGTTCAAAGCGATCTGAATCAACCTGAAAATGTGATGTCAGCAGACTGCATGCCCCCGATTGGCCTGTCAGTGGTGTCACTCTTTGAGTCATGAGAGTGACTCCTTAACAACAATCATATGCACAATTTCTGAAACCTGGCAACATGGTTCCTGAGTCTGACAAGATGTCATAGACCGAGCAGTAGGTATGCAGCCACCTCAACGTCCTCCATTGTTGTGTTTGTGGCATACAAACAAGTCACTGGACTTTTAGCCATGTTGCTATAACGACCCCGTGCACATTGAAGCTGTGTCCAGATTCATAGGCTGTATCCTCCTGAGGACCCGGCCTTTGTGGCCTACGTGGGCCGGGTCCTCCGAAGGCTGGGTAGGCTGGAATTGAGCGGCTGTGGTGAAATTGGACAGTCTTGCCTTCAGATTTGCATCACCACCTGTCTCAGTGGAGTTTCATAAACTCAGCTGTCTGCTCCTTGCTATCTAAAATATAACAGGACACTGGCGTAAATTCTTGATCACACTTCTGTTTAATCAGTTTTCCATTCGACGTTTGTTCAGCTGTAATCTCAGCCAAACCGATTAACTCATGAACAAATAAAACACTGAAAAAAGCCAAACAATAACATTTTTAAGTTATCTAAGTGACTTATATATCATGTTTAATCTGAGTAATGGGGGCTTTGAAAACGATGTGCCGGGAGTTTGCCGTTCTCAGCAGCTCTAGTGACCCTCAAGCTCCCGGCTAGCTATCGAGCTGCTGGATAACAGATGTCTCTGAAAATGTCGTAGCACTTTTACAAATATGTGATGTCTTGATAAACCGAGCAGATATTTAAAGTTTACACAGCTACATTCTCGCCTGAAAATGTCTTAAAAGTTTATTTTGTGACCCAGAAAAAGTAATACGATTAATATTAAAACAAAGTAACTGTCGCTATTGTTGGAATTGGCTGGGCCGTGTTCTGGGATATGGTGAGCCACGAAGGATATACCTGACCCATCCTTCAAATCTGGTGAAATGAAAGATGCATTTGTTGGCCGCATTTGAAGGAGTCTACGAATTTGGACAGCCTTCGTCGCGTTGCTGTGATGTAATCGGCCTACAAATGCTGCCTCAGGAGGATAAAAAGGCGAACGGCTGAAGTGAAGCGGCTGAAGAGTAAACCTTTAAAAGTAAGCACTGAATATTATGTCACATATTTATGTGCAAATGTTTAATAATGAAGAACATTAAAACATTACTGTTGGCCACATGTCGGCAAAGTTATGTGACATTAGTGATGTGAGTACTCTCAGCATCAACTTGGTTTTAAAATCTTTACTTTATAATATACACGGTTCAATAGCTGACCTTAATCTTACTGAGAATGTGATGATTTTATGGATAATATCCACAAACAGAACAGGCTGAAAGTCAGTGATGCTGCCATGTTTGTTTCAGTTCTATGAAGCTTTGAGTATTTTGGATTAGTAGTACTGCTGTGCTTGTTGCATCATATTGTTGTAATTGTTTATATGCTTTATATATTCTGAGGTAAGTTGATCTATAGTGTTACATCATATTCTATAAGGATGTTATGTGTTTGTATACTATCTGCCCAGTTTGACCCATTTAGCAGAAGTCAGCCTGTTTAAGGCTCTGATATCTGTTTTGTATGACTTGGTATGATTTTCTCACCCAATAAAGGAATATTTAATATATAAGTCTACTCTTCATTCTATCAGAAACAGTTTTCACAGCTCGTACATTTTGTTTTTACACATATATGTAAGCATTGAGCCAAATTTAGTAATGCCAACATATTAAAATAACAATATTTGTCTCTTATACATAATATACACTATACAATATATATATATACTATATATACACTGTCAAAGATACTTGTCTTTGAGTGCAGATTTAAGGTGATAGGAAATTTAAATAACTCCAAATTGAATCTTTACTGAAGCTCAGTATTTGACACCTCTTCAAAATAAAACAGGAAACATAATGAGACGCAGGCATGAAACACATGAAGGACAAGGGAGACTTAAACACAGGGGTTGAAGACACACGGGGAATCACAATGAACTATAATAGCAACCTAGGCATAATTAAAAAACATAAACATCAATATATATATATATATATATATATATATATATATATATATATATATATATATTTATTTATTTATTTTAACTCAAAACACTGGGTCAAAAGACCCAAGATCGTGACAGTGAGATGGTAATCAATTGTAGTGGAAAACTGTTGAAACCGAATTAAAAAAAGGGTTAAGTACAATCGAGTCGAGTTGAGCTAAGTAGGTACAAGTGTAAAAGAGGTCATTGTACGTTTCCTGAATGTACAACATCAAAAGTGTACAAAGGTGTAGAGCAGGGGTCCCCAATCCCAGTCCACGAGGGCCGGTGTCCCTGCAGGTTTTAGATGTGTCCTTCATCCATCGCAGCTGATTTAAATGGGTAAATTACCTCCTCAACATGTCTTCAAGTTCTCCAGAGGCTTGGTAATGAACTAATCATGTGATTCAGGTGTGTTGATCCAGGATGAGATCAAAAACCTGCAGGGACACCGGCCCTCGTGGACTGGGATTGGGGACCCCTGGTGTAGAGGATGTGCAGCTATGTGAAGTACATGACTTTCTCTACAGGTTTGAGTGAAACACGCTCATGTGACTGACAGGTGATCATACTAGACAAACTTGTATATTTTTAGTGTTGTGGGTGTCTCACAGGGCAAGAGAGGCATGTCACCAGTCTGTCACAGGACTAACACAGAAAGCCAGATTCATGCTCAAACCTACAACCAATTTAAAATCAGCAGTTAACCTAACCCAAGTCTTTGGAATGTGGGAGGAAGCCAGAGAGAAGCCACAAAGGCATGAGGAGAATATGCAGAACCACCACAGCACCACCATGCACCAACAACGACCTAAAAAAGTCTCTTAACGCCATCCATCCAATCCCTCCTTCTTCTTATCCAAATACAGGGTTGTGGGGGGGCTGGAGCCTATAGCAGCTACCACAGGGTGAAAGGTGGGGTTAACCTTGGAAAGGTTGCTCGTCTGTTGCAGAGTAAACAATCCACATAGCAAATGTTTAAATTTATAGCCATTCATAACTAAATAGAAACCTTTAGTTAAAGTTATGCATGGTCGCCAGAATGTCCCCTTCCACACTAAAACAATAGCGAACATTTATGAATGGCTAGACTAACCCCACTGCAAGATATTCTCAGTGTGGGGCATCAACACAAGCCGGCAAAAGTTCATTAAACAAAGTTCACAAACAAGAAAAGGTTAATAGTAGAAAGCTTGTCCTGTGTCTATTTTTCCTAATGAGAGCAGCAGAACAGCAACAAGTGAATTAGTGAGACCCAAGAAGCAGTTTTTAGTCTGATCAGCATCCTTTTCAGAAAAGAAAGTAAGTTAGAAGGGTTCATGTGGAGGACTCGTGCATACACATGCTCACACAAACAGGTTGTCATGGTAACTGTAGCTCAAGCATCAGGATGTGTGCTTTAAATAACCCTCATCTATATCAGTGTGTCTGACTGTCAGCCTATTAAACTGAGAAGCTTCTTCCATCTAAACAAGTTTGTGTATGTGTGTGTTTTAATTTAGAGTGGAGTGAAATGTTTTTTTCACACCACTGGAACCAGAAAATTTAGTTACACTACCAAAGTTTTGTACACGCTCGTGACATCAATAGGTGTAACAGATGTACTAAAATTCGGGAGATCTGTCTATTCAGCAAATACAAAAAAATGTCATATAATATTTCTACAGAGAAAAAACACCCTTTTTTTGTTTTTCCTGTTTTGCTACTTTTTGTTTGTTGTAGTGTTTTGCTTCACAGTGCCACTGTACTAATCTGATGCCAAACAAAGTAAAAAAAAAATACATTAATAATTAGGTGTGAGAGGATCCTAACTGCGACGCTTTCTGCTCCCTCTACTGACCTCTTCCACTTGCTGGTGATATATCTTTTGCCCACAGATGAATTGCCACTGCTCATTAAACAGAAAAACAAGATAAATTATTATTGATTAGCAATAATTGGAAGTCATTTTTGTTGATTTAGATTTTCTTTGTAAGAGCTTCAGTGGACAGCATATACAAACAAAAACTTTGCTTTTCTTCAATATAAATTTTTTTTGTCATAATGAAAGGAATCAGTTTAACTTCCCCAAAACTGCAATAAATAAAAAACATATAACTTACAATATAAAGTTAAGTCCTTTTCATCTATTTGGATAAGTTCATTTGATAACATCCATCCCTTTGTCTCCAAACTGCTTTGATATGTTGCTCATACCAAGGCCAGTGGTTTATAGCTGGCTCTGACATCCGGGTAGCTTTAGCTTTTCCTTTTTTAGGTTCTATAATATACTGTAGCAGATGGCTGCCTGCAACCTAGAGGTGCGACGGCATGTACTGCTCCTCTCACATCTGTTATAACATCCAAGAGTCATCTTGGATGTGTGTGTCATCACATGTCATCATATGGGTCATCATATGAAATTTGCATCCACATCTGCCCTTAAAGTCATTTTTTGTACATTATTTGACTCCAGTAAAATCACTCTGCTGCACTCAGGGTGGCTGACTTCTACAAGTAACACCTCACATTACCCTCAGAAGTGAAAAACCCAACATCAGCAGACTGTCATGAGTGTAAAATGTACTGCAACATACGGATGGAAGAGAGGATTACTACAATGATGCAAACCAAAGAGATGCATATAAATCTAAATAATTTTATAATATAAATATTGAATATAAAGACACTGAACATTTTCTTTTCTTTCAACAGGGGCTCAGAGTAGAGCAGCTGCTGCTCCACATCGAAAGGAGCCAGCTGAGGTGGTTCGGGCATCTGACAAGGATGCCCCCTGGGCGCCTCCTGGGTGAGGTGTTCCAGGCATGTCCCACCGGGAGGAGGCCCCGGGGCAGACCCAGGACACGCTGGAGAGATTATATCTCTTGGCTGGCCTGGGAACGCCTTGGTATTCCCCCGGATAAGCTGGAGGAGGTGGCTGGGGAGAGGGAGGTCTGGGCCTCTTTGCTTAGGCTGCTGCCCCCGCGACCCGGCCCCGGACAAAGCGGATGAAAATGGATGGATGGATGGATGGATGAACATTTTCTTTCTTCTTACTGTTTGCATAATGTTATTTGTTTCAGTGCACCAGTGGGGAGAGTCAGATGGCACCATGGATGGACCCATTAATGAAGTTAGATATATATATTCCAAATATCTGCTACAAGCTGTAAACCTTATTTTGGAAAGTCAGCAAAATTTGGAAAATCCTTTTAACTAAATTTTACTGGTTATGCCAAATGTGCATAGATTAGAAATTATATAAACTTGACTACATTTATTCCACTTTTACTCTGGAGATTTTAATAACCCAAATGCTCTTTTTTAGAGCTAATGAACTGAAAAAAAAACCATTTAAAAAATGTTTTTCTTGGCACACTTCTAGTCCTTGGCAGCAGCTGAACCTAACTGAGTTTAGTTGCTGACCGTGTCCGTCCCTTTATGACCACAATGTACCATCTCAGTCATCTCAAACTGGTTTCTAAAACATGACAATGAGTTCACTGAACTCAAATGACCTCCACAGTCACCAGATCTCAATCCAATAAAGCACCTTTGGGAGGAACAGAAACAGGAGATTGGGTGGAACAGGAGATTCACATCAAATCTGCATCAACTGTGTGATGATGTCATGTCAACATGGATAAAAATCTCAGAGGAGTGCGTCCAGCACCTTGTTGAATCTGTGACATGACAAATTCAGAGAGCTCTGAAGACTTTAGGAGGTTTAACCCAGCATTAGCGAGGTGTACCTAACAAATTGGCCGGTGAGTGAATACTGCAAACTTGAAAACTGGCTCATCCACACAGTTTGCAAGGTGGGAAGAGAGCACAGTGCTGTACTTTTCTGCCTTAAGCAGGGATTGTGTGAATGTTCTCCACATCTGCTTCTGATCCCAAAAAGTAATGTAATATGTATCCGATGCAACATCTGACCATCATTATTAAAGTAAACACAATACGGAGCCAAATCCAGGATTGGACTGTACCAGCTCTATGAAGCAGAACACAAAATACAAGTCTGAGTTTACCTGCACTTCAGAGTTACGCCTATGATGTAGCTGTGAGATATGAACTCTCAAGAGTCCTTTTTGATTAAATGTAAACAAGACAACAAATGGGATTTTCAAACACAACTCCTCTACAAATCAGACTCAGGAAAATGTAATAATATAACAAGATGATCTTTTACTTTTAAGACAAACTTAACCACTGCAGGCCAAAACGTGGGAAAGGAAAATTCTGCTTGATGCTCAGGTTTGTGGACAGGAATGTGAGAAGTGCTGGTTAATAATAATGGATTGCATTTATATAGCGCTATTCATTCACTCTCACACACTGGTGGAGGCAGCTACAGTTGTAGCCACAGCTGCCCTGGGGCAGACTGACAGAAGCAAGGCTGCCATATCTCGCCATCGACCCCTCTGGCCATCACCAGTAGGTGAAGTGTCTTGCCCAAGGACACAACGACCGAGACTGTCTGAGCCGGGGCTCGAATCGGCAACTTTCCGATTACAGGACGAACTGCCAATTCTTGAGCCACGATCGCCCCGGAGTTGGTTAGAGGTAGAAGCTGGACAGACTGTTCTATAACTGGAACACGGAGGAGGCTCTATCATGGTTTGATCTGTATTCCAGTCAGTGTTGCAGACCTTGTTAAAACTGATAGATTTCTAAATGCAGAAAAAGTACCATCGGATTATGATGCACCATGTAATACTAACTGGAAAGCACCTGATTGGTAACAGCTTTATTTTTCATCATGTTATTGATCCCAAGCACACTGCCAATGCAGTAAAATCATACCTGGATAGAAAAACACACACAGTGGAGCACTGTGTGTGGCTGTAGCTCAGGTGGCAGAGCAGGTCAGCCACTAATCAGAAGGTCGGTGGTTCGATCCCAGGCTGCATCCTGGCTGCATGCCAAATATCCTTGGGCAAGATACTAACCCCGTGTTTGCCTACTGGTGGTGGTCAGAGGGCCCGGTGGCGCCTGTGTCCGGCAGCCTCGCCTCTGTCAGTGCGCCCCAGGGCAGCTGTGGCTACAATGTAGCTTGCTATCGCCAGTGTGTGAATGTGTGTGTGAATGGGTGGATGACTGAATGTAGTGTAAAGCGCTTTGGGGTCCTATGGACTAGAAAAGCGCTATACAAATGCAGGCCATTTACCATATCAGTCATGGATTGGCCTCCCCGGAGCCCGGACATCAACATTATTGAAGCAGTGTGGGATCATGTTGACAGAGAACAGAACAAAAGGCAGAAACATCCAAAGAAGAGCTCTGAATGTCCTTCAAGAAGCCTGGAGAACTATTCCTGAAGACTACTTACACCAAATATTGACTTTCAACTTAATTAGAACTGCACTAACTCTTGTTCTAATAAAATAATATCTGCATACAGACATTACCTCCAAGTGCATTTGACTCTTTCATAGGACTGTCCTCTACCTGTGCAAATGTCCTGGTTTATAATGGCTTTGAGTTGGTTTGCTTTCTTAAATCCACTCTCAGTGGCTCTATGTGTGTTGAACACTGAGGCACAAACTTTTTGGAGTATTCTGGGTAATTAAAATGAACATAGTATGACACCAGATGATTAGTTCCTCCTAGCCAAAAACTAAACAGGGTAGAGGAGATAACGTTTCTGAGTCCAGTAATAACGTTTGCAGGGTAGTTGCATGCTGTAAGGGGTTTTTTGGACAGGCACTATGTGCTTTTGACTACTTGTTTTCACCAGCCTCCAGTCTTAATGCCCAAATATTATCCTGATTTTCACATGAGAAAGGCATTAATCTTTCTAAATTCTCAGGATAAAGGATCATTTTCCAAAATAAATAAATAATAGCTCCAGTGCTGTCACCAGCCTTTTTCATAACTTTTGCCTCCAGTGAATAAACCAATAAACCAATTATTTTATTGCATTCACACTATCAGTCTCTCGATTGCTTGATTTCACTGAGCGTGTGTGTAACTCAGCCAAGTGTAAGTGCTCTACCCCAAGGACACTGTCAGGAACACCAAACAAGAAAACTACATTTCCAAATCAATCATTTCAGAAAAGCTTCTTTTCCCAGCATAAAAATGATTTCAGTGCCATGACGTGCGCCACAATCTGGGACAATGTTGAATCAGAGCTAAAATTATTCTCAGGAGAAAAAAAAAATCAAATAATAATAACAATAAAAACTAGTGCTCAAAAACATGTAATCCTCTCTTTGTCTCATACACATACACAGATGTTGTTTATATTGAAAAAAGGGGGGAAAAAAGTCTCCCAACTGTCTTTCCCAGAATCCTTTGTTGGTTTTCCCAACATGCTTGCTGGTTGCATGGAGAAGAGGGAGGAGCCAAAATGTCAGGGGTCACCTGACAAAGATGTTTGATCTTTCTTTTGGCTCTGCGTGTCTCTATATTAGTTCAGTCGTTCTCAGTATGTGTTTGTTCTTCTTTTTCACAGCAGGTTCAAAATTAGAAGGATGAGGATCCGTCCTTGGGCCTGTACTTGCGTCTGAGCACGCTCCCTCTGGTCTCTGGGGCCATAAATGTTTCATCCTGGGACCACAATGTTTTCACAGATTTCCAATAACATCACCCCTCTTAATAAGACTTCAGCGACACAAGTTACAGCAATGAGACAGTGATTGGAAACTGTAAACTGAGCGATGCTTCTTTTTAGTGCAGTGTTGGTAAAACAAGACTTTTCCTAAAAGATCATCTTTATTTTAGATCATTTAGAATTTTATTAAATTAATAATTTAAAAAATGGGCAATTTTATTACTATTATGATTATTATTATTTTAGAAAATTTATATCTAAATGTGGACTAGGGGGATTTGTATGTAGGAAATGAATACTGTTGAACCATGTTTGAAACAAATAAATGAAATGAAATGAAATATGTTGTTAATAGAGGATTTTATTTTGATGCAATGAGATGCTTTGCCACTTTGTGATATTAATTCTACTATGGTTCTGCTCAGGGAGGTCAAAGGTGACAGCTGTGTGGCTTAAATATGTTGATTTTCTGCATGGCTGTTTTTAACCTTAAACTCACGTCAGGGCCACAGTTCATTTTTTAAAATAACTCTTTAGCCTCATCTAATGGACAGTACTGGAAAAACAAGTAAATCTCTTGTATGCTTTTTATGCCTTTGGACCTTCTGTAATTCTGTAACTCCTGCTCTGTGAATTCATGCTTGATTAACTTTGACCCTGCAAGGGTTTTAGGTCACATCAGAATATGTATGCTGTGCTGACATCACAAGGTCACATGACCATACAAACAGAGGAAGAAATAAAAACCCCCACAAAACTTCAAGTCACCTTCTCTTCAACCTCCTAGCTCTGCCTGTGAAAATAAGTAGTGATGATCCACAGATCCAACAACACTATTACATTACAAGGACTTTTCTAGAAGCTATTATTAAAGCAAAAAAACATGTAATGAAACAGAGAGGAAAGCTTGCAGTGTCCCACAGGGCTGATCTTATATACACACAGATGATCTTCCTGTTCCTCTGCTGCTCTGCTAAAGGAAAGCTCTGTGCATTGTTTATATAGACTGACTATAAGGTACATGAATGTGACGGATTAAAGTCATGTGATATAATTTTATTTTCAGTCCCACCAGCCTGATGGTGAGACTAGGTAATGCAGTGTTATTGAGAAAGTGCTGTCTGGATCACTCCTCCTCTAGGTGACACTTATTGCTCTCGTCTAAAACACTGTCTCTGCACTCTGTAGTTATGTTAAGCATACCAGAGCTGTGCACAGCCTCCCTTCCACAAGCAAAACAAAACACAGCAGACAAATGTGAGGCCTTCTCCTCTTTCCTACAGCAGCTAGTGTCACCTGAGTATCAGAAAGGTGAGCCCACAGAGTAATCTGTATGCCCATAAATTGAGTCTCGGTGCAGCAGAGGTGGAGTGGACAGCAGCTGCAAAAGCATTTTATCCTCTAAAATTTAATGCGTGCAATTAGAAATAAGCTATTCTCTGTTGACTTTTACACTGAGCTAATTTCTTTAGCTTTAAGGAGGTGGATCTTTTCCTGTCATGTGCCCACAAAACACTCAAAGTGGATACGTCTCTCTTATGACTTTACTCATCATTTAAATTTTCTACTCATGACTTATGGTCTTCGGATGATTTCTAAGTGATGTGTCACAGAGCACAGATGGCTGAAATTCCTAATGCAAAAAGAAAGGTGGTGACAGGACTGACGAAACAAATGAGCCATGAAAGAGAAACGAGCGGCTGCTAAACTACAAAAGAACATAAAGCTTCAGATAATGAATGGTGTATGTTGTTTTTGGAACAGACTGCTTTATAAACACACGCTTCACTGAGCTACAGCGCCATCTGTGAGACAACCGAGTGTTTGCTCACAAAACCATTTAATCCTGTTTATTGTTATTGTTTTTGGGTTTCCGAGCTATAGTCTGTATTTATTTTGTCTGAACTGATTATCTACTACAATAAGCATTTCTTTAAAGTGTCTCAGATGAAGCTAGAATAAATAAAACCTAAACAAAGGGTGACATCATCATGGATGTTTTGGTGGTAGACCTCATGTTTTAGGCCATTGTTTCCCAACCTTTTGGAGCCATGGCACATATTTCACATTAGAAAAATCACACGGCACACCACCAAACAAAAATGTCACAAAAAGCATATTGATAAATTTTCCCCGTGCACCAGGTATAGAATTGGCTCAGTATACCTTTTTGCTTTCTTCTGGCCACTACTCATGCTAGGGCTCTTATCTGGGTCAGAATTTTCTCCAGGAACCAGGTAAGATTGACTAGTTTTTCATTTCAAATATTTTCCTGTTGACATTACGCACTGTGTTGTCTCACAGCATGACTGTTATATAACTTCAATTACCAAATAGAGCAGGTAGTTGTACTGCCCTCTAGTGGAAGACAATGTAACTGTTCTGTCCGTTACTCACGCCAATCGCTTCGAGTACCAATAAGGTGGAACCAGATAATCTTTCACGGCACACCTGATCATTTCTCACAGCACATCTATGCACAGTGGTTGGGAGGCACTGTTTTAGGCTATCCATGTCCTGTAGTGGGCCACCGTGGGATAGCTATCTGAGGGACCTTACAAGCTGTCAGAGGAGGGAAAAGGTTACTTGCTGACCATACCAGAGTGACCCAGACCTATCTCAAAGTCGAAGGAGAGACCCAGCCACAACACGAGGATGTGAGTGATCAATGGCGTGATGCAACATATGCAGGAAAATTGAGACTTTATAGGAAACCACAGTGCAAAATGGTGAACACTGCAAGGACAATGGGAAGAAGAAACTCTCTGAAGATGGTGTTAGATGTGTATACCAGACAAAGGTGTTTACACCTGCAAAGCTATGAACTGCCACAGTGAAGGTCTAGCAATTCTGTCTTTCAAGGATAAGTAAGCAAGTATGATACTAGTAGTCCTTTTAACAGTGGTGTTCAAGAAAACCAACAACATGTTTATATTAGTTTTAAGTGGTGCTTTATGTAGTGTGAATCTACCTTCCTTAGGCTCCTGACAACCTTAAATATTGGAATTAAGTATAGAAAATGACTGAAAGATGAACAGGAACCACTGCTGTCCTACCAATGCTGATTAAGAATACAACATCATGAAATCCCAGAAAAGACCTTGGTTAACCAGGGTTAATTGGTAAGTGTTTTATCATAATCCTTTGATAATGGTCACATAAACATATACTTTTCATTCTGCACTATGTCAACTGCCTCTTCCATAAGAGTCAAATTTGTCATTGAGTTGTCATGCCAGTCCTTAATGTACAAACAATATGCATTATAGTTAGAAGAACTACTTAAATAGGTTGACAGCGGAGAAGAATTAAAATGAAAAAGTATGTTCTAAAATTTTAAAAAGAAAAAAAAAATGTATCTTTAAAGTAAGAGAGGGATGTTGCTTGAGTGTGATGTACCTGATGAGTCGCTCCCAGGCGCCTGGTACCTGGAAGAGCAGAGGCTGATGCCCAGCAGTAAATATGGGATGGAGCAGAAAGGACCCAAATGAAGACTCACTATTCACGATGTTGCGTCAGAGGACCATGGAGACCTCTGTGAGATGCCTGATGGAGCAAAGAGGATTATTGAGGTATCAGATAAAGGTACGCAGAAGTAAATGTGTGTTTGAATTGCTCTCAGAACGACTTCCCCCGGAGGAGGAAGGGTTAGACTAAAACTTTGATGCCTAATGATGTGTTTATTACAACATATCAGCCTATTATGGTGTCATTGTGACATTGTAGGCATCATACAGAAAAAAAGTGTTGTATAGCTCTTGCCATGTCCTTTCATATCATATATTACTTGATTTGGTCTTGAAATGTTTCTTCAAGGTCAACTTTGAACTTCAGTGCTTATATGATGGTGAAGGTCAAATGTTTCGCCAACCTAGGGAGTCATGTCCTTCAGGGCCTAGTATATTGTTTGAGTTTTGAACACAATCCATAAAAATGTGTGGGTAATGTAAAGTTTTTACTGCTTTTCACAATTTGTGTGAACTTGATATCATGTTCACCCAAATTAAATAAGCTTGAACTGAAAATGAAAATGAAAGCTGTCGACCAAAGACTGCTAATAAACAGACAGACGGACAAATTTTGTCTGTTTCTCCTTCGAAGGAAGGACATCAAGTGCGCTAAAATTGAATAACGATTGTATAGCTTATATTTTAAAACTCCAGCAAGCAAAATATTAATGTACAGTAGGGCTGCTTTTCCACATTGGAAATTTTAGGTCATAGACTTGATCATGTAAAATCACATAACTACTTTTGGCCACACTGATTACATACTTTATACTTTTCCATTCTGTTTTTTAACTACACGACACTGCCCCTCTATTTGACAGTGGGAATCATGATGGATGTAGACAGACCCAAAAATGCTCTACTTACCTGGGATCCTGCCCCCAACAGCCAGGCATCCACTCGTTCCATGTTTCTGTTGGAAAGGCAAGAAGTTGGTTCTGACTTTAACTCTCAGAGATCTTCATCTCAGCTGATGTCACCAGTGACAGAGTAAAATGTAACATGTAAAGACTTACCCAGTGACTGGGAAAGCAGAAGGGAAGTGGTGAGGGAAACTGCCAAGAAGGTACTGTATCCTCTGGATGGAGTAAAGAGGAGATGGTGATGCCATTAGGAGAGGAAAATATTCAAAAGATGTTGGCAAAGAAAGAGTGGAATCATTCGTGTGATGAAGAAAGTGGGGAGGAGTAGTGGGAGGCTAGGCATATGGCAAAAAGAAAGAAGTGCCAAAGGCAAACAGTTACAGTGACTCATACACAAGGCTGGTCACTAAGGAAAAACAAAAACACTATATCGATTGGCTGGACAGAAAGATCATGCCAGAAAGGATGAGCAGCAGAGAATTAGTAAGGAGGAAGTATGGACAGCTATGAACACACTGAAGAGTGGCAGTGAGTTCATATGACATACTTGTGGAGCTTTGGGGATGTCTGGCAAAGAATGTAGCTGATTTTTTCCAACTGTGCTTCTTTGTGGATCTATAGAAAACATATGATAGGGTGCCAAAGGAGGAACTGTGGTACTGCATGATGAAGTCAGGAGTGGAGAGCTGAAAATGCTTAGATTTTCATTGGGACAGGATTACAAATGAGAACATCAGAGGAAAAGCTCAGCTTGAGTGATTTGAAGATAAAGTGAGGCAAGGCTGACATGGTTTGAACATGTGCAGAGGAGGGATAATGGATATATTAGAAAAAGGATGGTGAATATGAAGCTGGCAGGCAGGTAGACAAGAGTAAAACCTTGTCTACCTGATCCAATGTGGTGGAGGAATAAAACTGCTTTAGTGCTTCGAATTACTCTGTGCATACAGTTAAAATCCTGGTGCACAGATCTGCACTGTTCTTTTCAGCAACAACCCTTTGTTCTGTATTACTGCACATCTACCTGATAAATCTGACTCCCAGTGCTTTATTGAAACTTCAAGGATGTACTAGTTCATTCAGCTTACAATCAATAGCAGTTTCAAGGTTTTTGAAATGTGTAAAGCTGAGCAGTAGAGTGATGTGCTTTTGACTTACTGTATTACAGAAAATAAAGACAATTAGAATCCTTTGAGAAATCAATGAGGCTTTTAAAGAGTCACATCCAGTAAAAAGCAATCTACTTGACAAAGTTAAAGTTCAGGATGGTCAGTGGTAACCCTGACACATAAAAAGCATGGAAATATGTGAATTCACCAGCATTTCACTGATGTTAGCATAATGGTGAAAGGAAAGCCCCAACCACGCCTTCCTAATGTGGGAGTCAACCAGTAGGACCACTCCCTCCATGATCATGACCATGAAGATCATGATCATCACCATCTAACAGGATACCAGTCATTAAATTATTAAGAACCTTATGTTAACGACTAATTCGGATTCAGTAATGTTCCTACATGAAGAGCAAGGATTTGGTGGAATTTAGGCAGGGTGCGTGAAGGTCTGGCTGTGAAAATGGAAAAATGTCTGTAAAATGACAAATGTGACCTTGACTTTGGGTGAAGACCTAACAGGTGATCACAGTGTATAAGTTAAATTCTGAACAATCATGTAAAAGGACTATTCATGCTTTGCTATGGCTTTGCTATTCATTGAAGGTTGTATTTAACTAACTTTAAAACCTCATAACGACCAGATTTTTCTATTATGTACTGATCCTTAAACCCTTGGAAAAGAGGGTGTGTTTTCTTTTTATCGTGACTCAGAATCTGGGCAAAGTCAATTTACAAATACGATTTAATTGGTTTCACTGATATGCTATCAGGAACCAAAAGGTTTGGGAACTGGAAGCCCCAGCTCAGCACTTCTGCGGCCAGCAGAAATCAAAGCAAAGTCATAAAGTTTAACTGAGATGGTTTCAGTGAATAAGTGAGCAACACAGAGTACCTGGAACACACTGTACCCTTGAAGAGACAACAATATCTTTAACTTCTCTAATAAAATGTAAAAAAAACGATTGCCCTTTAACCAAAGGACTTTGATGTTCCTCACAAAATCAACATGTGCACTTCCTGTTCTTTGGAATCTGCAGTGAGGAGGAAGGCTTGGCTCACCGGCTGGCCTGTGGGGGTTGTTGGAAGTGTTTCTAGTACACTTATGACTCTTTGTAGCTACTCAACCATGTTTAGTAAAGGTGGTGGTAGTGCTGGTTTTGGTGGCAGTTGTAAAAGTACAAAGAAACAAAGAGCGAAGGGGAGGGGGAAAAATGGAAAATCTAAGAAATTAGCAACACTTTGCCCATTAAAATACTCTGTGCTCTTGAACAAAATGGTCTCTAACCTCTCAGCAAATTATTAGAAAAATGTCCTAATATGTTACTTTTTTATTTGTGACACATAGCTTGTACCAAACTAAGGACTGTAGAAAGGTGGAAATGAATCACAGGTCCTATATCTGCTGAAGCTTCAGGGAAATCCCCCCCCCACCCCCCCACCCCCACCCCCATCCTGAATCAGTATTTTTACTGCTAACAAAACAGAGAAACCTACGAGAAAAGTGTTTACAAAAGACACTAACATGCAGGCAGCCTCAGTGTACAACAGACGTTCTTTATTGTGACACACACTGATAAATATATATTTATATTAATAATGTAAGATTGCATAAGATGGTAATGAAAAACGCACATCCTCCAAGCCTATGTCATGTTGGCTCAGTAGTATGTCTCTAGCTCCACCCAACCTAGAAATCAAATGAGACACAATTAGTGTGATGTTTCATGTCAAATGTGGTAAATGGACTGGTTCTTGTATAGCGCTTTTCTACTCTTCTGAGCACTCAAAGCGCTTTACACAACTTGTGCATTCGCACACCCACAAATGTGAGAGTTTAGATACTTCCTTTTGTCTTTTACAGACAAATCCAACGAAAAATTCTAATAAAAATTATAGAGTGGCCAACTTATCTAATTTTTATCTGTCTTTACTTTATTTTGCTTATGTTTACTGACAGTTATTGGGGAAAAAATTGACTTGACTGGGGATTATAAAGAAGATAAACTGCAGCCATGATTTTGGTGATGATGCTATTAGGAGCTCTACCCTTCAGGGACATGTGAGGGTGTGTCAGTTTGGTCTCAGGGTTGCTTATGAGAGGATATCATGAGCGAGGCCATTAATATTCACCCTGGGATGAAGTCATATGACCCTAGAAGAGCTAGAGGTTTGTGTATTTGGGTTTTATATTATTAGATTTACATCCTGTACAATTCTGAACTGAAGTCTGATCATCAGGACACAGTTTATTTTCATTTCTTGGAATAATCAACATTTTTCACCTTTCACTCTTAATACTTTTTGCTGTTCTGGTGTTCAGTTTGTGGTTTCTCAAACCCTTTAGATAAAATGTAAAAAAAGTATGACCTTTGCATTCCCCTACACTAATATTTAAAATGCAGAGTTTACAGGCAAAAATGTGTCCTACGTGTGTCAGAAAGTAAAACAAAGAGCTGGGAAGGTCTTACCTCCTGGGGTGCGTCTGAGGATATATTTTCTGACTTCATCATAGATGAAGATGAGGAAGGAGTAGGGAACGGAACAGAACCACCACATTGGCCTAAGGTAAGGATGGACAGACAAAGATTCAATTTCAAATGACAAAAAAAAAAAACCCACACAAAAGCTTGCTTCTCAACATCTTGGAAATTCTTATGTCAGGTTCTGTAAAAGCACATGAAAAGCTTTGATGGTGAACATTATGCTGTAGACAACCAGATGTTAAAATGAATTTATGAGGTGAGGAAGCAAAACGACGCATCTAAAAAATCTAAAAACAGAAGGTACTCACTGCTACAGGTCAGTAAGAACAGACTAGAGACCAAATGATATATCAGTGGGGTCGATATATCAGCTTAAATAACAGTATCAGGATATATAACAGTTGATTAAAAAAAAAAAGGAAGACATGGGGAGAAAAAAGCCTTCAGTCATTTTATGACCATTGATGTTGCAAGTTTGCCTACCAGAGGGCACTCTGCAACTTCCCTGTTGGCAACACATATTTGAAACGGCACAAACACAAAACCCAGCTAACCCGAACAAAGTTGGACAGAGCATAAACAAGCAATCCACGACAAAGAAAGACTGTTTTAAAACCTCATTGTCACATCAAGGACTCATATATAACTACATATAACAAATAACAGGGAAAGCTGTTCATATTTTCTGTCTGAAAGAAAAAAATTGGCCAGTATCAGTTCTGAAATCACCAAATATTTGTGTCAGTATTGATCTTAAAATTCCTGTTACTGGTCACGTCTAGAAGAGACCATACGGACATGATCCCTTTCAATGTCATAATGCACACATAGAAAACTTGTGATATACTGCACAACATTTAAAGAACACCCACAGGAAAAGTAAACAAATTAATGCAAATGTTTTATGGTCCTCTTGGATATTCTTTGGCAAGATTGTATGAATTTCTGAGCCGATGAGCCTAAAAGTGTCTTAACTTTTTTCTTTTTAGAGGAGAGCAACCCATATCGCAGCTTGTGCGCTTTACTACAAAGTGGAAATGACAGTAATAAACATATTTTATTTTATATTAACAACGCTAAAACTCCATTTAACAAAATACAAGGACATGATCGTCTTTGCATAAATGAAGATGGCAAACTAGGCAGCCACAAAAACATGGGTGAAATAGCAAAACTTTGCAATATGAATATATTTGTATTTGTATTTTTACTCAGTTGTATATAGTATTTGTATTTGTATTCTATTTTTATCTTATTGTATATTTATTTTATTTTATTCTACTGTATATAGTATTTTATTTTGTTCTATTCTGTACAGTTGTGTACTGTATTTATTCTTATTGTATTCTAATTTTTGCCTCATAACTTTTGCACTGTCCACTTCCTGCTGTGACAAAACAAATTTCCCACGTGTGGGACTAATAAAGGTTATCTTATCTTATCTTATCTTATCTTATATAGCGATTTCTCTAAAGTAGCCAAATAATGCTGAGTGTTTTGGTTCATTTGTATAATTACAGTGTAGAAAATTATAGTGTAAACCTATCAGATTGTTTTTACTCACTTCATAGGGTACATTCTGATGGCAATGTCCATGCCTGGGCAGTATGACAGGAAGGCAGCCAGAGCCATCTCCTCAAAGATGCCAAAGATGAGAACGTAGTTCCTGTGAAATAAATAAATGTAAGAATCAATAAAACAGCAGAGACTAATCTCGTTAAAACTGGACTTATTTGCCGGTTTATTTGGAAAATGGCGGTTCCAAAGTCTGTTGTTATTGGAGATCTCATGTATATCTGTGCATACATACTTCATTCCTTGTTTCACAATGGAGTTGGTCCTGGTTTTACAGATGAGCAGATCGGCCACCTGGACGATCACAATACTTGTGAAGAAAGCTGTGTGGCAGGTAAACTCGACGATCTTTCTGCGCTCGTACGTCTGGGGGACAAAAGCTAAATTAACACTGAATCACTGAAACACACACGTTTTACAATTCTCACAGTCTGGAGTAAAGTTAGTAACATTACTGTGACTGACCCACTCCTGTCCATAGCTGTCTTCCAGGTCATTTAGATATCTGTTATCCCAGAACACTCTGATTCCCACCAGATCTTTGGGGAGGAATCCATTCTCAGACAGGATGACAAAATAAGTGAAAAAGCCACCTAAGGCCTGCATCATACCTAAAAGAAGCAAAAACATCAAAGAATGCTTATCAGACAGGGTTTCAACTTTTACTAATGACAAATATAAATAACAACTGTGGCTGCCTCTTCATAAAGAAAGCAGTAGCAAATATGACATGTCAATGTAATACTCTGCAAATCCATGGTGAATGAAAATTAAACACATTAATTGTTTGAAACAATGCCGCACGTTTAACCTATTAACAAATTAAATAATGATCAGATTTGCCTGAAAAAAACTGACGGATTCCGTTTTTAATGCCTGCAAACAAAAAATCTTTCAATTTAATAAAGTAATATGCATTTAAATTAATGATTGCATTCAATCTATAAGCAATAACTTCCTCACCAAATGACGGTACCCATTTTGGATATGATATTTAAAGGTGTTTTAGTGTCTGCAGTATAAACAAAATCCAGCAGGGGGCAGTAGAGGAAGGCTTAAAACAGCACAAAAGTATTAAAAACAGATTTGATATAGCTAAAGGTTAAACAGTGAACGATGTGTTACCAATTTGCCCATAGGCCATACTGATGAGTCTCTCATTCACCAGCTTGTCTGTTTGGGCATTTCTAGGCTGCCTCTTCATGATGTCACTTTCAGCCTGTTCATAGGCCAGGGAGATGGCAGGGACCTGTCATGGCACAAGAAAAGAAAAAGAAAAAACAAATTATCCACCCATAAATGCATTATCTTCCGCTTGAGCTTCTGTGTAGAACAGATTCAGTAAGCTGGAGAGGAAATGCCCCCTCATTAACAAAGAGATCTTCTTTTAGCCTGCAAAAAGAGATTGTTGATCTAAGAAAAACCCAGGACATCTTCCTATCCATCTCTGATCAAGGAAAACAGCAAAAATCGCAGTTTTCTTTTCAGCACTGTACCCAACTTACTTAAGTATAAATAACTTTATTAATTTCTTCATAAGTAATATTTGAACTATTTAAAAAACAACATTTAATAACAATGTCACAAACATATCATTACTCACAGTAAGCTTTAATACTACTGATATTTATTTAGATTCTCTCCCTACGATTGATCTGGTTAAGGTAATAATTAGTACTTCTAAATAGTCAGTGTAGACCACATTACACCACAGAAACAGCTTCAGTGATACTGCTGGTATTAAAGGTACTGTGCTACAGTAGTTTGAATCCTTTCCATCCAATGGACTACAGTTTCTTCATGTAAGATGGAGAGTCCTCTTCTCACACTAAGGTTAATTATGGAGTTCCACAGGGTTCCCTGCTAGGACCAATTCTGTTTACATTATACATGCTTCCCTTTTACATTGACTTTTACTGCTATGTGGATAATACCAAACTTTATTTATCTAAGAGGCCAGATAACACAACAATTAGTTAAACGTGTTTAACAGAATGTGCTAAAGCTAAAACAGCGTGGATGATTCTTCCTTCTAAAATCATTGTTTTTGTGACTGTTGTTGTGATTTTGTTCTACATAGATTGAATTAAACTGAATTGAACAGAATCAGGCAAAATCTCACCATGTCAGTTCCCAGGTCAATACAGAGGATGGTGACAGTTCCCAGGGCAAGAGGGATGTCAAAAAGCACGAAGAAGAGGAATGGCGACATCTCTGGGATTTTACTGGTCAGAGTGTAGGCGATGGACTTCTTCAAGTTATCAAAGATCAGACGGCCTGAAAAAGGAATTCAGCAGCTGCTGCGAAGCTTTGTATTTTATGGAATTTTACTTTTTTTCCAAGTCTTGATATAGATGTTACCTTCTTCCACTCCAGTTAAAATGGAGGCAAAGTTATCGTCTAGCAGGATCATGTCAGCAGCCTGTTTGGAGACATCAGATCCAGCGATGCCCATAGCAACACCGATGTCAGCTTTCTTCAGAGCTGGAGAGTCGTTCACACCATCACCTGTCACGGCCACAATGGCTCCCTGGAAGAAAGCATTTTTTTATATACATTTTAAACAAAACAATGTTGAAACTGTGTGTGTGAGAATCCCCACTCCCGCCACCCCTGATGCTCACCTGTCTCTGGCATCCTTCCACGATGATCAGTTTCTGCTGAGGGGAGGTCCTGGCAAATACAATTTCAGTGTGGTGCTTCAGCACATCATCAAGCTGCTCTGGGGTCATTTCTTTCAGCTCACTACCATGGATGACGCAGGCCTTAGCTTCCCTGTAGATTAGATTGCAGTAGTGTTAGTACAGAGGTGTTTCGCTGATTTTTTTTTTTGTGCAATTCTGCATGCTTTTTTTTTCTTTTTTCTTTTTTAATGCGCATTGTATTCTGCGTCCTGATTGGCTGTAGACCATTTTCAATCAACCTCGTGCAGTGTCTCCTGCACAGTACAGATTGCGTTCAACTTGTCAAATTTACATAAATCTTCGCTTGCAGTGTGACTCTGAAGTGCTGCACTGTATGTTTGTAAGTTTTCTCCCCAACAAACACAACAATGTCGACGAAGCATCATCACCTGCGGGTGCCTTCAGTTTCATTCTATAATACTGCACTTATTTTTCTACAAGGTTTGAACTTTGAGAGTATTTAAACAAGAGAGAAAAGTGTAAAAATCTTGATGCCTGTCTGAAAAAAGTGTGTAGTTAGGGGTTTTACAGCCTTAAAACATTTATAATAATTGCAAAAAATAAACTTGGCTACTTCGCGGATTTCACTTATCGCAGGTTATTTTTAGAACGTAACTCCCACAATAAATGAGGGACAACTGGATGACAGTAGTGTGGCTCAGGAGGTAGAGGAGTTCATTCGCTAATTGGAAGGTTGCTGGCTCGTGTGTCAATGTGCATGAATAAATGGATAAATGTTGCATGTTGTACAAAGTACTTCAAGTACTCAAGTAGAGCAGGAAAGCACTATATAAGAATCATCTATTAACGAACAGCAGCTGTAGTCCAACATCCTGTGTCCAAGCACAGACTATGTTAAGGATATTAGAAAAAGATAATGATGGGGGAAAGAAAATAACATCAGCCTCAGCAAAAGTTGATGATGGAACATTCAGCAAAAAGCTACATTTACAACATATTCTACTTGTTGTCTTCCCATTGCAGATAATGAATCACATGTGTTGCATTTATTAGGTATTATTTGCACTTGAGTTACGAAGATGACTACTGATTCAGGATTATAGTATAGTATAGTCTTGTACTGCTGATGAAGAAACAGGAAAGCCAGTAGCTAAGAACCATATCAAGATTATTTTTTCTTGCACAAATTAATGGTAAAAGCCTTTTAGGCTCTGCAGATGTCAAAACCTTCATTAGCCAAACTTGATTTAATTTGAACAGCTGCCTCTTATGCTCACAAAATGTTCAAAGCTAGCTAAATAAATCTTGATAAGAAAACTAACCTAGGGTTGACCTCTGAAACTGGAATATTTAAGCGGGCAGCAATGTCTTCAACAGTCTCATTGCCTTCTGAGATGATACCCACACCTCTAGCAATAGCCTTGGCTGTAATTGGATGGTCACCTGTGACCATGATGACCTGAGAAAGAAAAGATAAGAAAAATATTTAACTTGAAGTTTTGACCACAGTTTGAAAAAAGAGAAAGTTTAAAATCTGTTGTTTCAAAAAAGTTAGCATACCTTGATTCCAGCACTCCTGCATTTACTCACAGCATCGGGCACAGCAGCACGAGGAGGGTCAATCATGGACATGAGGCCAATAAAGCACAGGTTTTCAGTGGGGAAGTTCATATCATCAGCATCAAAAGCAAAGCCTTCTGGGAACTGGTCATCAGAGAGGTTATAGTGGCAGAAACCTGAAAAAGACACACAGAAAGTACTTGTTAGATTAAATTTTCTCCAGTAAACAAACAGTTCATAAATGCTGATATAAAAAGAAGTGAAGCTGTACCCAAAACTCTCTCTCCAAGGCCTCCCAACTCAAGATAGGCACTATTAAAAGAATCTTTCAGCTGAGCGTCCAGAGGCTGCTCTTTGCCCTGGATCACGATGGTGGAGCAGCAGTCCAAAATCCTCTCTGGAGCTCCTTTCATCACCAGCAAATGCTTGGTTTCGCCAGGGGTGTTGTTTTTATGGATGGAGAGCTGTGGGGCAACAGAAAGCCTTGATTTAAACGCAAAGTTTTCAGGTCTCAAAAATTAGGCCCTCATTAGGCGTTCTACATTTGCAAGGGTAATCTTGAGTGTGACTTGAATTTCACCATCTAGCAGTGAGTGCAAGCATTGGTGGAGATGTCACTGTGCCTGCCAATTATTTGTGACCACATAGAATTGTTCATGGAGACTTTACATTGCAATGTCCCAAGTATATATGTGAACCAGGCACTGCACTTCAAAGAAGTATACTACTGTGCATTTCCACAACAACATACCGTCAAGGTTTATTGCCTTAAACTGTACTCCTGCCAGCAAAGGATGACTCCACTGATAACAACAAGAAGTCAGACTGTATAGGTATTTTTGAGAAAATTGGCTTACTGGACTTTTGATTTAAACACAAAGCTTTGAAACAGAAGTTCACAAACCAAAGCATGTACAATGTATTTTTGAGATTTGTCACTCTGTATGGATGATTTACCTGGTATTTGTTTGTGGAATTAAAGGGGATCTCAGCAATTTTGGGGTATTTTTCTCTCATGTCACTAACAGATCCACAGCACAGCTCGATACACTTCAGCAAGGCAGCTTCTGATGCATCACCAGCCACATGTCTCTGTGGATTTTTAGAAAAAGACAGAGTTGGTAAAATGGATTCATAAGTTACATCCTATGCCTTATTTAAAATACCACAGTTATTATTTGCCAACCACAAGAGCCTTAAGAAATGAAAGTTTATCACCTTCAAAACAGGAACTTTGTTCTGTTCAGCCAGGAAGACGGCCCGGTTGCAGAGTCCAGCGATTCTGGACAGAGCAGCCCAGGTGGCAGAGCTCCTGTCAAAAGAGGTACCGCTCTGGTTCTCAGTGGTGTCGGCCTCATGGATCTGGTTGTCAAACCACATGTGGGCCACGGTCATTCTGTTCTGGGTCAGGGTGCCGGTCTTGTCAGAGCAAATGGTGGAGGTGGAGCCCAGAGTCTCGACAGCTTCCAAGTTCTTCACCAGGCAGTTCTTCTTGGCCATGCGCTTAGCAGTCAGAGTCAGACACACCTACAGACAAAACGTAAGTTTTCAAAACTATGACAACTGCAGACAGTAAGACATAAGCTATCTGCAGAGAATGTCATTTGACACCAAAACTCACAGTGACAGTAGCCAAGAGACCTTCTGGCACGTTGGCGACAATGATACCAATGAGGAAGATAATACCCTCCAGCCAGTTATATCCAAGGATGACGGAGAGGATGAAGAAAGAAACACCCAAGAACACGGCCACTCCAGTGATGATGTGGATAAAATGTTCGATCTCAATGGCAATGGGAGTTTTTCCAGCTTCAAGACTGGAAGCCAGGGTGGCGATACGGCCCATGATAGTATTATCTCCAGTGTTGATGACGATTCCTCTGGCTGTGCCTGAAAATTGAAGAGACACAGAGTCCACAGAACAATGGATGATTTCATTCTTCCTTGTTATCCTTCTTATTTTGTGGATTACCAGCAAGCATCACTAAACTACTGTTTCATCAAATAAAAACCACACTCAAATTGTCAACCACAAGCTGTTCATACTCTACCTTCTACACAGTTGGTGGAGAAGAAAGCAATGTTCCTGGTTTCCAGTGGGTTTTCATTGGAAAATTCTGGAGAACGAGTCTGGGGCTCTGATTCACCCGTCAGGGAGGAGTTGTCCACCTGAGAGATAACAAACAAAATCAAACGAAGATCAGTGAGGGGATCAGTGACATGAAAACACAGAATTAAATATTTTTGTAAAAAATAATAATAATAAACTTAAGAAACAAATGGGAACAGTTTATGATATGATCAAAGAAAAGCTACTTAGAATGAAGACCACCACATCCAATCAACATAGCTAGTAACTTCTCAGATTTACTAGTGGGATACATAAAAATGTTGAACAGTTGAGCAATCAGCTTGCATGCACAAGATTAGCTAATCTAAATGGACTGAGGGCTGAGCTTGACTCTGTCGCCGGCCATAACTAAACTATGTCTAAAACTAACTAAACATCACAGCATGTCTTCTTCTCATTTAAATAAATAAATAAATAATAGTAGATATCAAACACATGCTCTACAAAAATGTTTGCTGGCATAAAGAGTATTTGAGATACAGACCTTGCAGCCGTGAGCAGAGATGATTCTCAGATCAGCAGGGATCCGGTCTCCTCCTTTCACCTCCACTAAATCTCCAAGCACCACCTCCTCAGTGTTGATGCTTTTCTTCTCTCCGTCACGGATAACCAGGGCTTGCTATGAAATCAAAGATTTTAGGAATTTTTGATTAACCCGGTTTGAATTTAATGCCAACACCAAAATTTCAGATGATAAAATGTATCATCAGTGCAGAACTTTTCCCTTAAGACTGTGCAAAAATACTGCAGTTTCTTAATTCATATAAGCTATAAATATGTTGAATTTACATTAGTTTTCCTTTCAGTGTCTCACCTGTGGGACCATGTTCTTAAAGGAATCCATAATCCTGGAGCTCTTGGCCTCTTGGTAGTAGGAGAAGCAAGCCGTGATCATGACCACAACAGAAAGGACGATACCTAGGTACAACTACATGAAGAGACACGAGAGAGTTAGGTGATCCTTAATGGCGACTTATGTTGTGATTTGGCGCTATATAAATAAAATTGAATTGAATTGAATTGAATTAATGGTCACAATAACAATTTAGATAAAGACTCGCTTACGTTATCACTTGCAGGTTCATCTTCTGAGGCAGCCTGGATACTATAAGCCACAAAGCAGAGGAAGGCACCAATCCACAGCAGCATGCAGAAACCACCAAACAGCTGGAAACCAGGGGAAATAACATTTAACCTTTGGTGGTTGTACTTACTTTTTTTTGCATTTATAATGTGTGAGTTAAAACACAGGTTTGTGGTTTTCATGGTGAGGATGTTGGACTCCTACCTGTTTGCAGAACTTGACCCATTCGGGTGTTGTGGGAGGAGGTGTGAGGGCGTTGGGGCCATCTCGGGCCAGGATCTCTTTTGCTCTGGAGGAGGAGAGACCCTAAAAACAGTGTCTCAGTTACCCCAGAAGTTCAAAAGACTTGTCTGTACATGTGTAGTACAGTATAGTTACATCCTACAACAGTAATATTGTAGTATATTTACTGGTTCCTGTCACCCTCTTAATTTTGCCTTTCCAATGCCGTTTTTTTACTTGGCACAGCAGTGGCAAGGCAGTGGTATTTTCTCTGTAATTTTACAATTTTATGCACAAAATGAGCTAATGTTAAATTTGATGTTTGCTACAGGCCACACAAAAGCTGTCAAGGCAACAAATGACTGAAAAAACAAGAAAGTTCAAAAAGATTAAGCCTGGAGAACATATAGCAAATTATTAAGTTATTATTATTTGATTGCTTTTTAGTTGTTTAACATGCTTACCTATAAAAGAGATGTGAAAAAAATAGTGGCTCGTGTGGATTAAAAGTCTTTTAGTTTTCATTTTGTTCAAATTTGAAGAATTTGGTTTGTAAAACTAGACCAATAAAACAGAACTCCGTAACTAGATACTGCTCATAGTGGGTGAGAAACTGAGATCTTGAACATTTTATATGCTATTATTTGCATGCACACCATGATGTTTTTCAAGACTACCTGATCTTTCCTGGCCTCTGTCCTTACCATCTCAAACACTCACAAAAACAAAGACACATATTCGGAGTCCTCACCATGACTAGGTCGGTTCCATATTTTCTGTGAATCTCGTCCACGCTTAATTTGTGATCATCCTAAGGAGAGTGTGGGAGAGAAAAAGACGAAAATGTCATTTGAGGCTTAAAAAACATCCCTGTAAATTCCTCCAGAAGGACACAGGGGACAAAATGCATCTGCACTTTACACATTGCTCCATACAGAGTCATTTTAAGATAAGAATCTTTTTGTGTTTGAACACGGATTTTCACATGTTATAAACTCTTTATACTATATTGGCATACTTAAATTGTGCCAATCAAACACTTACATGAAAGATTATCCCAGAGTGGCTTCACATAATTTACGTACTCACCAGGTCAACTTCTTTTTTCAGGTCCTCCGTATCCCTATTTTTTCTACCCTTCTTGCTCCTCTTCTCTTCGTGGTCTGCGGTTGCCGCCAGTTTGTAATCATCTTTCATTTTCTGTTATGAACAAAGTGTCACAAAAGGGAGTTCTGAATACGACTAAAATCGAAGGTGATTTTAAAGCAGAAAGTTGCATGAAACTAAATTATTAATTATTGTCAACAATTAAAGAATAATATATTGTTAACTGATATGCTGTTAAATATTAGAACAGCAAATTCAAATTCAAATAGATCATTTTAGAATATGTTTTAAGTTTCTAAAGCTGTAAAGAAATTAATGTATGTTTTCACAGTGTCACAAAATAGGGTTTTAAATAAAACTGATACAACATGAAACATGCTGGAAAGTTGCCTTTCAGATTTTACATAATGAAGTAAATGTGTCATTGTTTATATAATTTCGAAAAATGTCTCTTCACAGTTGATAAAGAAGTAAAAAAAAAAGAAAGAAATTTAACAGAGATGTAAGCTAATGTGTAAGTAAGCGGCAAGAATATTCAACCCTGAGCAATCCAAAACTGTCGAGCTCAGTCCAAACTTACTGTCACTCCCATGGTTGCAGTGCAGTCTGACAGCAGTCAGTTCAGTTAATCAGTCTAACCTTCCTACTCCACCTCCCTCTTTCAGTCCAGTTGTCTCCTGCGTCTTCCACTCTGCCCTGAACATAGGTGGCTTAATTTCAGCTTACTTTTATACCTGTGGAGGAGGAGCTTAGAGGAAGGAAGCGTGGAGGTTAAACTCAATAGGTCATGGGTTGGGGGAGGTATTATGATTAAACTCCTCCAACACTCAAATTTTTTGCTTCAGTCACTGCCAAGGGTACCCGTCAGCTGTGTCCAGAAGCCCAACAGCTAACCACGCTTGGTTGGACTCCTTCAGCTTGATGGCTCCCTTCAGCTTTGGTGCCACTACTCAGTGCAGATATCTCGGCAATAGAGCTACCACAATTGATCAGTCAACTTCGATAACCCTTCATCCTTGTCATCCTTGCGTTGCTGGAAGGGGAAGTTAAAGATCTAACAAACAAGGATCCTCTGCCAGACATGCACAATGAACCCTCCCTATACATTTGGGCACAGCAAACCTCACTGCGAATCTGGTCATACAATTACAAAACCAATCATCAGCGACCTAGCGTGTTCTAGGTGCCTTGATGAACACAGCTATGCTCGAAAATTGACCCTGATATCCCTCATCAAACCAAGATGTTCTCTTCCTGTTCGCAAAGAAAGGGCTGCCCTTGATGTCTGACTGGTCGGAGTACATGGAGTTACAGGATATGTTTGCTGTAAACGTGTGAATCAATGTAAGCATGTTATCATCTCATTAAGCAAGGTTAGGATGGGTGTAAAGATAGAAAGAAAGAAACGGCAAAGAAGAGATATACTGTCAAACAAAAAAAGGGTGAGGGAGAAAACCTAGAAAAGAAACACGGAAACTGTCTGAAATAAATGTGAGAGAAGAGATGAAGGAGAGGGTTATTTGCCATTTGCCTTGGGAAACCCCATGAGGCAAAAATATATCTCTAATTGATTAGGATTTTTCACCATTTATGGAAGGAACAGGTTTTTAGAAATGAAAAAAAAAAAGAAAAAAATTACAACTTGTAATCTTGTAAAATTCATAAATCTTTAAGGGGTAGTTTTGTCAACAAAGACCTAGCATGTAATTAAAAAACACTTTTGACCCTGATGTCCCTCATCAAATCAATGTATCCTCTTCTTGTTTAGGAAGGAAGGGCTGTCCTTGAAGTTTTTATGGGTGCAGAGCAGGGAGTTGCTGGATATGTTTGCTGTAAACGTATAACTTTGTGTTATCAACCCACAGAGCAAAGTGAGGATCGTTGTGAAGATGCAAAGAATGGAGCGACAAAGATGAGGTAAAATGTAAAACAAAAGGCGCAGGAGGAAAACATGGAAACTGTCTGAAATAAATATGAGAGAAAGGTAAATGATGAATGAGATGGTTCAAATTTAAGTACGAGGTCCAAAGCACACTTCTGTACATATTAATATATATTAGAAAAACACAAAATGGTTCAGTCCATCCCACGCTTGACTCACTTTTATAGCACAACTGATTTATTCTGCCTAGGCGAGCGCTAATGCACACTGTGAGTCATGTCTTTCTACAAGAAAGCAAAATCAAATAATTACAAGAAAGAAAAGAGAGGGGCAGAAAGCAGTTCCTAAGAAACGCTGTTTCCAAAGAAAGGTGAGCTGAGCACAACAAGCATTTTACGATGTTAACCCAGAGAGTTTGAAAAAGTAGGAGATCTTACTTTACTTGAATTGACACACAGTGAGCTCATATACTGCCAACAGCAGCTATTCTCAGCAGTCTTTTATTTCGATGCGAGTATCAACGAGAATCTTGGCAGTATTAACGCCTGTTCAATTTGGGGGGGTTTCTTTCTATTTTAAATTGTAAGATAAAGACCCTACAATAATAGACAGGAGCAACATCAAGAAGCCCCTTTTCAGCACTTTGTTTTTTCAGGATTTATATGTTGGACCAATGAGTTTGTGAGGTAAGAAAGCCACGTGGAAGTTGATAAAATAGCATTTTTAACATCACTGTGATTTTTTTCTTCTGTAAAAATGTAATGTTGCTAAGTGTCAATGAAATACGCCTCCATACACAGGCACATAAACATTTTCAGGCTCACTTCTATGCTTATGTTTGTTAACTGAGGAAAACTGACAGAGATTGTAATGCATTTTGACTGGACCAAGATATGGTATTTACTGTTTTGTTTTGTTTTTTAAAATCCAGCTAAGCTTGGATACTTATTTAATATTTCAAAATTTCAGTCATCTGTATTATTATATAATTTTGTATGTTTTGCCTGATGATCTAGTTTGATCCCTGCCGTAGCACCACATGGGTTGAAAAAGGTATGAGGCTGTGAGTATGGAAAATGAAGGTTATTCTGAGGTTACTGCAGATAAACATTTATTATTTGTGAATAAATCACATATCTAGTGACGTCTTCTGGTGTTTATTGAGGAGTATTGTAGCCTAAGCATTGCAATTTAACATCCTATCCAACACTTCCCGCCCCCCATCCCCCATCCCCCATCCCCCGCCCCCACTCCAACTCAACAACCTGATCATAAAGGAAGGACTGTCCTTGATGTACGACGGAGCTGGATATGTTTGCTGTAAACGAGCAACCGTGTGTTGTCACCCCATTAAGCTAAGTGAGGAGGGGTATAAAGATGCAAAGAGAGAGAGAGAACAAAGTGAGTGGATCATATAAAACTAAAGAGGCAGGAGAAAAACATGGAAAATCTCGGAAATTAATGTAACAAATGTAAAAATAAATAAATAAATAAATAAATAAAATAATAAAAAGATGTAAATGACAGTACACATCATTTCCATTTAAAGAGCATTACTGTTTAACTTTTATAAATATACTTGTAGTATAAATGTCTATGATGCTATGGGTATTTTGAAGACACAATCATGGGCGATCGTGGCTCAAAGAGTTGGCAGTTCGTCCTGTAACCGGAAGGTGGCCGGTTCAAGCCCCGGCTCGGACAGTCTCGGTCGTTGTGTCCTTGGGCAAGACACTTCACCTACCGCCTACTGGTGATGGCCAGAGGGACTGATGGCACGATATGGCAGCCTTGCTTCTGTCAGTCTGCCCCAGGGCAGCTGTGACTACAACTGTAGCTGTCTCCACCAGTGTGGGAGTGAATGAATAGTGGAATTGTAAAGCACTTTGAGGGCCCCAAAAAGCACTATATAAATGCATTATTATATTTCCCTGTTCCCTAGCACAATAATGACATTATTTAAATCAGTTGTGTGACTGAATTTTGATTTAACCAAAGTGTGCTGAGAAAAGTTTGAATGTGAGATATAATGCTTTTAATCTTCTTAATTAATTTTTTTTACATTTAACATCACATTTTTTTTAAATAGAGTAATTGTGCAGTAAGGTCAACATATCACTTTATCTCAGAACTGGACAAGTAAGTAGAATTTATTTTTCTTAGCACTCTAGACACTGGCAACAGCAGCAAAGAGACCCTTTCGGTTCTGTTTCATTTATTGCTATAGTAAACAGTGACAAACAGACAAACTGAAAAGTTTCAGATTTGGAAACACACCATTTAGCAGTGAGTCATTCCCGTCAACTTCCTTTCAACAGTCGTGCAGTGTTTAGGTAATTTGAGTCAGGACTTTAAGACTGGATAGCGGTGTTTGTTCGGAAAACGTTTCTCAAAAAAAGCCATGCTAGTAACTGCCCTTCACACTAATACTGCCTTTATTTCCCTGAAAGAATGAAACCATCACTGCTCACTGCCTGCATTAAAAGGTCACTTCTAAAAAAATTCCCAGGTGGTGCAGTGCTTAGCACTATCACCTTACAGCAGGAAAATTGGGCTTTGGTGTGGATCAGTTGATTTCATGGTTTACAAATAAAATGTAGGATTTTTAATGGGCAGTAATAACAAACATTTTAATATTTTTTTCGTTTGGTTTTTAGTGAAGTTGTATTCACTCTATGCACGTTTTTTCTTTTAGATTGAAGGACCCCCCGGCAATAAATGCTTACATAGAGTAAAACTGGTTTCCTTGATTTCAAACTACGTTGACTGACATCCTGTTAAGGGCCCCTCGATCTTATTCAATTTTCTTCAACTAATAAGAATGAAACCCAATCTCAGGGCAAACATAAGGACAGTGCTTTTGATTTTTAGTTCATTTAACAGCTGCAAGGAGTTCAATGTCAAAGGCATAAGTAGCCTTAAATGTACTATTGTAAGAGTCCTCCAAAGGACTATCGGAAAAAAATGAATAAACTGTTCACTAATCAGTGTTTGATGGAGTAAACCTACCTTAAAATGTCCCAAAACATGGATTTTTCATAATTGTACTTCAGAGATGTTTTGTAGTAGAGTCAGTCAGCACCATCACAATGGGATCCCAGCTCTGTGACCTGTAATCAAAGTCAAATATCTGCAATCACAGTTTTGCAAAGTTTGGGAGAAACACTTCAAATAAAGAGATAGACTAGATACTTGCTGTCAACACCAAATTCAAATATGCCACAGAAGGGGACAATTTATAGCCGCATAATTACTAGCAGTCACAGGGGGAAATAAAAATACAAAAACTGGCAAGATGGATTTGGTGACTGACTGTTCAACTTGGATTTTTCATATCTTTATATCTTTTGTTAAGGTGATGAAAGGTCATGGATCAAGTGTAGAAAGCCACTTTGTCTTTCCTGGGGGAATATCACCGCACTTCCTCAGGAATCACAAACTTGATGTGAATTTCTGTGAAATGCCAATTATTATTCTTAATTGTGAAACAATACAGTTATACAGGGAGAGAGAGAGAGAGAGAGAGAGAGAGAGAGAGAGAGAGAGAGAGAGAGAGAGAGAGAGAGAGAGAGAGAGAGAGAGATTACAACGACAGTGTTTACTTAAATGGCAGTTTAGTGATAACCTCTGTGCTGCAAGACCTGGCAAATAAAGAAATCACTGAAATAGAACCTATCTGACAAACGGAAGCAGGCAAAAAGATCTCAAAAAGCAACCTGTAATCTAAAGAAACGTCTGAGAAACAAATTAATTGATGTCTATTTGCATTGAAACGATTACAAAGCCATTTCTAAGGCTTTTGGACTTCAGTGAACCACAGTTCATTATTATTATTATATATTATAATATATTATTATATTATTCATTATTCAGAAAGGTCACCTCTGAATGGCTAAAGAAAAAAAAAAAACTAATCAAAATGAAGGTTCTGGAATGGTCTAGTCAGTCCAGAGTCAATTCCTAATTAGCACTCAACTTATGTCTAGTGTAGAACTCTCTAATTTAAAAATTTTGCCTTATAGCATTAGGGTTATATCAACACACCATTCAGAGCGACTGATCCGATTTCTAGATATTTACAAAACAAGACAAGCGTGTATGACTTGTGCTCTTTAAATGATTTCCAAGAGTGAGTGTGTCATAGAGGAGGGATATGTGCATTACACAGAAATCTTAAAGACAAAAAAGGTGGTGACAACACAGAGTAAACAAATGAGCCATGAAAGAGAGACCTAGAAGGCACTTTTATGTTAACCACAGCATGAGAACAATGCAACAACGATCTGCATTGTTGTTGATTAATGCAAATTTACTATACAATATTTATATAGTATGTATCACACAATTTTCCTTTTATTACTTTCTTTTTTTGTGTAAATGGACTCCTCAGTGAGCTACAGCACCAAGAATGTTTGCTCAAAATACCCCTCACCAAACTATAAAACAAGAGTTAATCAACTCAACAATCAGTAGTTCCTCTTTGGCAGCTGCACTAAGTCTTTTGAAAATGTTAAACATTTGCACACCCTTCGTTCTCCTTTCAATGATTTAAGCATTAAAATGTGTTGTTAGTTTTAAAGCAAAATTAAATTTAATTAAATATCTGGATTCATCTACAGTGCTACAGTACGCATTTATTAGACTACCTGTCATTAAAACAAGAAAACACAAATATTTTAGAACCAAAAATTATATTGTTAATAGTTAGACAAATACCAAGCTGATCTAAAGATTGTAAACACAGTGCACTTGTCTGAGGAGTCAGTCATGCATAAGGTCATTCTTACCAGCAGCTGAATGACCTAATGCTTGAAAACATTTTTGGGGTTATCTTACTAATCAGCTTGTTTGCTACATTGTTACCTATATATACAAACTTCAGTTGCTTGTGTATATAGGACCACTTTGTGTCTTCCTTCTATATTTTATATTCCCCTTGCTATAAGAGCTGTGTAACACCCAAATTTCTCATTCGTGGGATAGTAAAGCTTTATTCTATGCTATTCTATTCTATTCTATTCCATAACATTAGTCCACTAAACCTGTTTTTCTTACCAGAAATGCAAGTAAAGTATTTAGCCTAATAAAAAAATACAACGACATTGATGTGGTTTAATATTTTTTCTGTGTTTTTATTAAATGGTAAATTTGAAAATGAGTGAATAAAAACAAATTTTTAAGTTTTAGCATTAAAAACATAATTTTGATTAAAAGCACACATCCAACCGGATAAAAATGATTTTCTTAATCACAATTACTGTTAATTTATTTACTTCTGCTATGTTGCGCGCTTCAGGTACCCCTTAAAGGATTAGTAGGTGATTATTGAATCACTGCAAGATAACAGCAAGATAACAGGGGCCGATGGCGCGATATGGCAGCCTCGCTTCTGTCAGTCTGCCCCAGGGCAGCTGTGGCTACAACTGTAGCTTGCCTCCACCAGTGTATGAATGTGAGAGTGAATGAATAGTGGTATTGTAAAGCGCTTTGGGTGCCTTGAAAAGCGCTATATAAATCCAATCCATTATTATTATTATTATTATTATTATATCATGTCTAATAAAATGGAATAGCATTTAGCTGCTGCTATATTTTAAAGCTCCAGTAGGCAAAAGTTTAATGTAAAGTACAACTGCTTTACCACATGAAAAATCTATTCATTTAATTACATTTTCTAAATGATCTCTGAGTTATGAAGTTCACTGCAACTTGTCAGCTGAATTGCATCTGCTGACGCAGTGTGTGGTAAAAAGAAGAAACTCTCTGAAGCAGCTTTTAGGTTTATTTGAAAAGGAATAGCTTAATAAATGTAAATATGCCAATATAGTACATTTATTTTTAAACTTGTAGGTACTATTGTTCATAAGGCCCAACAGGGTGAGAATGCAGCATCGGCATGAAGGGGAAGAACAACGACACTCTGATTCTGGGCCAGTGATTATTAATTTTATTTTTTTTGCATTGTATTGCTTGTTTGTTTTCTGCTTGGGATTTAAATAAAAATGTAATGTTTCAGTGTAATTTTGACACGCTGAAGTAAAGACAAGATATTTTCTGTTGATTCAAAATTTAGGAACATCTGTATTATTACTAAAACTATAACTCTTGTAACGCTTTTTTATTTAGTAAATTAACTTTTTGCATGGATCTTTGCAAAGAAAACAAACACTAATCATTTGATAACCACTTATACATTTTAATGAATACAGTTAAGATTTTGTGACATTTTTTGTTTGCCACCGGTTTAAAGATTCTGTTAAATTACATTACTACCAGTGGTGCTGTAACAGCACAAGTTTCAAGGATTAAGCTGTAACCACACTGTCAATCAGACTTTTCAAGCCACACTTATTACATTCTTTGTTCTTTCTTCCTTCCAGAGACATGAAAGTGCCCCTATTTGTCCTGTGGAAGTCAAAATACATCCACTTACCCGTGTTCCCACTCCCAACAGCTAGACCTTGGACCACTACATCCGATCTCTCGGAGACTTGAGGTCTGGGTAAACAGCACACTGGAAAGTCGAATTGCACTTATAAATAAATAGTTGACATAATTCCTTATTTTTAAAAAACCTGCTAGTTTATGTCGATGTAGTGTTAAAATGATTTTGAAAACAAAGTTTCTGAACGTCACGTAATAGCCATGTAGTTATAAAGTTGTAGGAAAATACTGTCATGAACCACGAGTAATGAATAAACTGCATAATCTAAACTGAGCTTGAAGGACAAATACAGTTTTGTATTACAATTTATTTTGTAAATACTGATACACTGATCTGTGCTAATATTTACAATAAGAAACCACAGTTTTGTATTACCAGGAGCACACTGGGAGCTTCCATCTCACAAATCTAGCTTCCAGCGCTTTGCTGTTATTTATAAAATTCATTCATCATTTCTTGCAACATAAAGAAAACATTCTTTCTTAACTCATATTTTTACTTCCCAGGTTGAAGATTCACAGCTGCCTCCAAAGAGGCGAGATTGTCTAAAGAGAAGATGCTCCACTGAGTTGTCTGCGACAATGGTCAGAACCTGGATAGTGCATCATGATGGAGGTGTTTAATACAACAGAACTGAACATGGCACTGATTGGTGATCCATTAAACTCCATAACATAGGTGATATTTATTTTTCATTTACCGTGTGTTTCTTTGGAATTTGTTTATTATATCTTCTTTTATGCTTTTCTTTTTTACAGCTTATGTCCAAAGATTTAAACAGTTTGTCCTCATTGGCAGTACTTTAGCAAAAGTCTATGACCTGTTTGCCTAAATTATTATCATTATTATTAGTATTCTTTTTTATCAAAGAAGGCAAAGAACATCCAGTCACATGACAATACAACTACTAACTTCATGCTCATTACCCATGCATGGTTCAGTTGAAATAAACTCCAGAAAACTGATATCTATTCACCTTTTTGTTATAATTTACGTAAAGTATTACATCTTACATTGTAATACTGTATACAGACAACTTGTGTGATGCATTCATCTAGTTTTTAATCATATATACATTCATAATTAAAATAATACTCACAGCAAAGGCAACATTTCTTTCTTTAAATGTCTTTAAATATATAAGAAATGATCTTGCAACTGATTTTGAAGTTATGTTACTTCAGGAAATACCAAAAGCAGCAGCGCTAGTGTTTAAAAACAAAAACAAAAGTCCGAGTTGAGGTTTTCTGAGGAGAAGATGTAGGTTTCTCTTCCAAACATGGACAAAGTTAAATAGAAATATAAATTTAATTGGTTTCGTTGATATGTTACTGGGAACCAAAAGGTTTGCAGCTATGACTGGAAACCCCACCTCAGCGTTCCTGTTGTTAGCAGAAATCTAAAGCAAAGCTATAAAGTTTAGCTGAGATATTTAAGATTTAATGAATGATCAGGAAACTCAATGCACCTGAAATGACCTTGTGATCTCTAACTGCTCATCAGATTATTAGAAACAAAAGTAAACTTCATAAATGACTGGCCTGGAGCCAAAGAACGCTTTTGACTCTGATGTCCCGCACTAAACAAATATGTGCATTTTCTGTGTACTGGAGTGTGCAGTGAGCAGGAAAGGTTGTCTTAATGGCTGGCCGATGCAGGTTGTTGGATGTGACGTTTATGATTCTTTGTAGCCACTTGGCTATGCATGGTGCAGGGTGAGGTGGAGATGAGGTTGTTAAAGTACAAGGGGAGGGATTTTGTAAAATACTAGGAGGACAAGGAAAACATTTAAAATCTCAGAAATGAATGTGAGGATTACACAACTTAGTGTCCATAAAGTAGCAGGTGCCCCTAAACAAATCATCTCTAACTTCTTCTCAGAAAGTTAAAAACTTTGGAGAGTATTCACAGGCAAGATACTGAACCTTGGGGAAAAAAAACCCTGAGACAGTTTTTTTCCCCACTTTTAACATAACAAAGAAACGTACAAGAAAACTGAATAAAAATGCAGACAGCCTTGATTTTAGATTAGAAATACTTTATTTCGGTACACACATTCATAAAGATATTCTTAATCTATCCATGCTTTGTGGTGTTTTTAGAGCTATAGCATCTCTAACAAACACTTAAGATAACATTAAGTAGTGATGAAACACACACTGCCTTCATGTCTGTCTCATGTTGGCTCAGTAGTATGTCTCCTTCTCCAACCAGCCTAAAAACCAAAGGAGACACGATTAGGGACATCATTTTTGTGAAATTTCACCTCACATTTTTTTTAATTCTTTATGTTGTCCAAATGACAAAGATTTTTGATATAACTCTGTTGATTATGCATTTGTAATTAAATATGTAAAAGGCTTTAACATGGACAGTTTCACACAGCTGTATCAGAGCCAGCCCTGCATACAGGTTCTGCTTAGATTCAAGCATCGTGACTGACTTTAACTAGTGGAGTTTAGAGTTTACTTTGGTTTCTTAAGATATTCAACCATTTAAAACTTTTGGACTTTTAGTACCTTTTTCTTTGCTGATGCTTGTAGTCTCAAGGTTAGTTTAAATGTTAACCAATGTAAATACATTTGGTGGAAGGGCTAAAAGGATTGATATTTGATCATGATTTTTAGTTTTTAGTTTTAAACAAATTATTAATTAAAATTATTAATAATAATGGCATTGAAAACAGGATTTATATTAATATGTGTCTAAAAAAAGCTAATGGATTTTTATATATATGAGATGCTCTCGCTTAAATAGATGGGGCCAAATGGAACTTAATAACTTATTAACCTATTTCTAGTCAGAGAAATTCCAAAGAATTTATGTGCAAGTAATTTTTTTAAAAATGGGTGAAAAAAGAAAGGGCTTTCATGAAGGAAAAAAATATGGATAAAAATGTGTCCAAAGTGTTTGGTCATTCCTGAATAAAACTCTTACCTCCTGGGTGGTGTCTGAGGATATATTTTCTGATTTCATCATAAAAGAAGAGAAGGAAGCCGTGCGGTAATCCACAGAACCACCATAATGGCCTAAGGTTTGGATGGACAGACAGAGACTGAATTACAACTACTACACTGACATTATTTCTTTGACGCTGCTGAAGTGACTGAGGACATCAGGTGAGGAGTCCAAGGACAAAGGGAAACTTGAGTGCCAGAAGATTATGGGGGAGGTCTGGACTGGCATGAATGGTTTAAGGTAAACAAAGAGCAGTGAAGTCAAATGTAGCGTGGAGTTGGTCAATGAACTAAATCTAACAGGTCTGACTAACAGGTCACAGAACTGCACAGATGTCTGTCACCTTTAGACATTTTCTGATGACTGCAGTAGTGGGAGGTATCAGAGAAGGTGGTGAGAGTACAGGACTGTGGTGGACAACTTTTGTACTTGGCATAACCATCTGCTGTTTAATGTGGAAAAGACTAAGGAACTGGTTGATGATAGGAGGAGGACATGAACATCAGCGACCCCTACTTACATCCGTGGGGTCTGTGTGGAGGACTTAAAACACAAAAGGCTTCTATTAGGGAGGGGAAAGCTATCTTCTTTTTCAGAGAAAACATCTGCCAGAAGATGAGCAGGATGAATTATGAGTCTGTGTTGGCCAGAGCCATACTCTATGATGCGATGCAGGGGCAGCAGATAACAGACTCAACTGATCCTGTCGATGTTATGGTGAATGTTGAAAACGACAGGAATTGGCTTGGGAACGTGAATGCCCGTACATAAATGAAGATGGCAAAGGAAACAGCCACAAACACCACAGAGAAAAGGACAATTGTGCATTAGGAATTAGTCATTATAATTGCTGAATTTAAAAAAAAAATGCCTAGAAAGGGTATCTCTAAGCGTTCACACTATTGCCTAATGGAAAATCATAGTATTAGCTTATCTGCTTTACTCACTTCATAGGGTACATTTTCAGGGCAATGTCCATGCCTGGGCAGTATGACAGGAACACAGCAAGAGCCAGCTCCTCAAACATCCCAAAGATAAGGACATTGTTCCTGTACAAAAGAAAAATGTCAGTCAATATCAATAAAACTGAAACTATTTTTTTAATATTTGATTTGAGTGCTCTTTTTCTGTTCTGGAACTTGGTATATCCTTTGTTGTACTACATATATATTTAACATTGGCTCATTTTCTTTAATAAATAAAATATTAAGTTTCATGTATATCCATTCCAGCTTTTAGGTAAGCTTTCAGCCTGATTTGTGGAATAATACAATTTGAAATTGTTTGCGGAGCTTGTTCTTCAAATGGTTCGAGTTTTATACTTGTTCTAGGCTGTATGGATGCTGATGTCAGTCAGAAATGCTAAACAGAAGCCCCTGGTACTCCACCACCAGCCATATGTCCATTCAGTGACACACCGGCCAAGGAACAAGCTCTGGAAATGGACAACTCTGTTCTGAGACATATGAAGCTGGAAACACTGGCAACCATAGTCACTTGTCTTCCAGGGAGGGAAATTTAAATCTGCTGGCTAACTTAAATTCTGTAAAATTATAATTCACGTCGGCAGTAATGACACCCAGTTATGTCAATCAGAGGTCACTAAAATTAATATGAAGTCGATGTGCAACCACGCCAAAACAACGTTAGTAGTTTTCTCTGGTCCCCTCCTAAATTGGACCAGGAGTCACACGTTTAGCTGAATGTTCTTAAATTGCTGACTGTCTGAGTGGTGTCCAAAAAACCCAATGTGGGCTTTATAGATAACTGGGAAACTTTCTGAAAGAAACAAAGTCTTGTTAGGAGAGACAGCATCCATCCCACTTTGGATGGACCAGGTCTCATTTCTTAAAATCTGGCCAAATTTATTAAACATCCCAAAACGTGACTATCCAGAGTTTGGACCAGGAAGCAAAGTTGCGGTCTACACAGGCCAAGGGGAGAGTGTCGCAGCAATTTCCGGCTCATTAATCAACCAAAGAACCAGACAGATTTTTAATCATTTGAAAGCCTGATTCTTAACCGTGTCCACCCCAGCTGAAAAACTAAAAAAAAAGAAAAAAGAAAAACAGTCTTATTTGTTATCATCTATCGTCCACCTGGGCCTTATTCAGAGTTTCTGTCTGATTTCTCCGACTTTTTATCCAATTTAGTGCTCAGCTCAGATAAAATCATTATTGTGGGTGATTTTAACATCCATGTAGATGCTAGAAATGCCTCATCATGGTGTTTAATCTGTTAGACTCAACTGACTTATTTCAAAATGTAGAAGAACGCACCCACCACTTCAATTACACTGTAGATTTTGTTCTGACAAAGCGCACAGAAACTGAACATTTAACAGTGTGTCCTTAAAACCCTCTCTTGCCTGATCATTTCCTAATAATATTCAAATTTAGAATAATGGATTACACAGCGGTAGGGAGTAGATTTGATCACAGTAGATGTGAAATGGTATCTCAAAAATTTGGAAGATCATGATTTAGCCTGGAAAAGTAATCTGCTGCTTTATTTTTAAAAAAGCCCACCGTGAAGATAGAACATCTTAATAATCATCACTGACTGAAGAAAATAAGAACAACCATAGTTTTCCCTTCAACACTGTAGCCAGGCTGACAAAAAGACAGAGCTCTGTTGAACCAACCATTCTTTTAACATTAGGCAGCAATAACTTCATGAATTTCAGGAAAGCCAAAACTAGGGAGCTAGGAATACAATAAACAGAAAAGGAACACGAGGGCTGGCACGACAACAGGCAGAGAAAAAAACAGGGCTAAAATAATGAGGGAATGAGACACAGGAGGGAAACAGAGCTGGGAGTAATCAAATACACACAAGACAGGGAGGAAGCAAAACTATTGTGGCCAACCTTTACATGGAGGAAGTGGGAAGGAAGGCTCTTGGCTCTTTTAAAGGGAGTGTACCCAGCCACTGGTACAGATATGTGGACGACACCTGGGTCAAAATCAAAACCCAAGAAGTGGAATCCTTCACTGCTCTTTTTAACGTTCACCAGGGAAGACACAAAGGATGACTGTTTGCCATTCCAGGACTGTGCCGCGCACATTGAAGGGAATGGAAAACAGAAGTTTACTGAAAGCCCACACACACAGACCAGAGCATCCTATTTGACTCCCATCACCCTCTGGAACACAAACCTGGAGTAATCAGGACCCTACACCACCAGGCAGAAAATCTTCCCTCTAAGCCTGAAGGAAAAAAGAGGGAATGCACACATGTAAAGGAAGCTCTGAAACATGTGGTAATCCTAATGGGGCTTTCATCAAGTCAGCAAAGATGCACAGAAAAGAAGGTCAGACACCAGCTAGGGAGGATCAGAAAGACAGACGTAACAACATTATCCTCCCCTATGTAGCCGGTGCATCAGAAAAACTCAGGAGAGTTTTCTCCAAGCACGACATCCCAGTTTACTTCAGACCCAGCAACACACTCAGACAGAAACTGGTTCATCCCAAAGACAAACTCCTAAACACAAACTTAGCGACATAGTGTGTGCCGAACAGTGTAGCGAGGAATGCCCAGACCTCTACATTGGAGAGACGAAACAGCCACTTCACAAGCGCATGGCACAACATAGAAGAGCCGCCTCCACAGGACAAGACTTGGCTGTCCATCAGGATCTAAAGGACAAAGGTCACTCTTTAGAGGATGCCAATGTCATATTTTGGACAGAGAAGACAGTTTGAAAGAGGAGTGAAAGAAACCATCTATGTCCGCTGTGAATGACCATCTTTGAACAGAGGCGGTGGTTTACACCAACTGTCTGCCATCTGTAATCCAGTTATGAGATCCCAGATGCCTTAACGTCCACTCACATCCTGGGCCTTTTGACCACAGGAAATTGCATGATAGGGTGGGACTAGGTTTCACAGTGGGCTCACCCTTGCCTGATTGTGACCCACACCCGTTTTCACACCTTGGCTCCTGTGATTAGGTAAAGGATCATTAGGGGGTCCATGTCCCTCTCGGTGGGTTACTCCCACAGAGCTTAAATCTAGGACTCGTCACCATTTGAGCCTAGAACTGATGAAGCTTCTCGGATGAGAGGTGAAACGTCTTCAAGCAACTTAAAGAAGTCCAGATGCTTTTCTTTCCAAGCTCCTTAGACCAAAACTGAACACAATGAGCACTAGAAGATGGACTTTCAAAATAAAACAGGAAACATGAGACATTCACAAAGAAGCGGACTTGACCCTGAGACAGGGAGACATGACTGACTGAGGAGACACAGGAGATGCACAAACATAGAGACAATGGTACCTGACATGAAACGAAGAACACAGGGAAGGCGCAGAGTAAACACAGGCACAGAGACTATACACAAGCTATAATAAACACTGACACCCAAAACCACGAATAACTCTAAATCAAAGAATATTACTTAAACTTGAAATACAAACACTGGGTGAAGGTTACAAGTGATCTTCTTATCTCTGTGCTTGTCCTGCTAGACAAGAGAGTTTAATCCTGTTGACCATAACATTTTATTACAGCAATTAGAGCGTGCTGTAGGCATTAAATATGCTGTGCTTCCCTAAGGTCAGCGGGTCTCATACTTTTGACATAATTCCCCACGTGGCAGGAAGAAATATTTTCACGCCCCATCTAAACTAGCTGAGCCTTTATTTAGATAATAAACTAATTCACAATGAATCATTCAGTAATTAGTTTTAAACTGCTTTCATTTTAAACAACTATTTGTAACTTTTGTCAGTAGACTGCTTCATTAGTCTGCACCACTTCTTCAAAAAAGCAACAGGTTAAACAGAATGTGAATATAGAAAAATAAAGTTCAGTCTTATAAAAAAAAGAAATCCAGAAACTTGTGAACAGAGATAAAAACACGTTCAAAATAGAATGACTCCTGTCTCAGAGTGATGCTGAAAAACTTGTTCGTGGATTTACTACTTCCAGGCTGGACTACTGTAATTCATTATTATCAGGATGTCTGAAACTTTCAGTTGATCCAAAATGCAGCAGAAGAGTACCAACAGAGACTAGAAAGAGAGAGCATATTTCTTACATATTTTTTGTCTTCATTGGCTCCCTGTTAAATCCAGAATGAAATATTAAAACCTTTTCTTCAAATACAAGGTCTTGATCAATCAGTGCCCATCTTATCCTAAAGACCTTACACTACCATATCACGCCATTAAAACTCTTTGCTCTCACGCTGCGTGAGAGAGTATTTAAAAGTAGAACGGCAGACAGAGCCTTCAGCTTTCTGTCATGGTCCAGCAGCCCTCATCGCTCGACCTGCCCGTTGTGTCTGAGTGTGTGTTTTTGCTGCTACTCCCCTCACATCTCTCTCTCCCTGTTGTGTGTGCTTTTGTGTGGGACTTTTGCATCCCTGGAGGTTTTGGTGCTGAGTATTGTTCAGCGCTGAAGTGTTCACTCACTGGAGTCAGCCACACCTGCTGCTCATCTGTTGCTGCCATCTGCAGCTGATTACCGTCATCGGCAGCATCCCTACTTAACAGTGTATTGAACTCGTCAGTATGGCAGTGGATTGCTTAATGAAAACCTTGTTTGCTGGTGGATTGCCTAGCCATCACCAGTGTGTTTTGTCTTCACTATGAATCTGGAGCTGAGTTGTTTTCATGGGAGTGGAGCCAGTGTTTTGGAATTGGAGTTGCTGTTTCACGATTCCCACCATGGACACAAGCACTGTTTGGGATTTGGGAGAAATCGCCATGGGAACCACAGTGCTGGGACTTGCGCATTTTTTAACCCTGTAAATAAACTCACTGTCTTTTCTTGGAGGAATTCTGCATTTGGGTCTCATTACCTCAAACCTGATGCTTTCAGACCCCTCTTCCTTGGAACCAGCTCATGAAATAGGGCTAAGCTACCCATGATGCATTGTTATTTTTCATCTTTGGCTCTCTTCCACAGCATGTCTTTGTCCTTGCTTTCTCCCCTCAACCTAACTGGTATTTCCCCCCTGAGCCTGGTTCTGCAGGAGGTTTCTTCCTGTTAAAAGGGAGTTTTTCCTTCCCCCTCTTGCCAAAGTGCTTGCTTGTAGGGGGCCATATGATTTGGGTGTTTTTCTTTGTTTTATTGTAGGGTCTTTACCTTATGATATAAAGCGCCTTGATGCAAATGTTTTTGTGATTTGGCACTTAATACAATTGAATTGTAAAGTTCTATCACACCCATTGGAGCTCTTTCAGATCTTGATGTATACGTACTTCATTCCTTGCTGCAAAATAGAGTTCCTCCTTGTTTTACAGATGAGCAGATCGGCCACCTGGACAATCACAATACTGGAGAAGAAGGCTGTGTGGCAGGTGAACTCCAAGATCTTTCTGCTCTCATATGTCTGGTGTATAAAAAAAGAGATGAAAAGATTGGAATGTTTTTGATTTTGAGCACTGAAACTTCAGTGGACTGTAACGTAAAGTTTGATCATTTTCACAGTCCAAAGTACAGCTAGTAACACAAGTCAGACTGACCCACTCCTGCCCATAGCTGTCTTCTAGGTCATTTAGAAATCTGTTATCCCAGAAGATTCTAAGTCCCATGAGATCCAAGGGCAAAAATCCATTTTCAGCCAGGACGACAAAATATGTGAAGAAGCCAGCTGAGGCCTGTATCATGCCTACCATGAAGAAAACAACAGAAAACGTCAATGGATTCTTATCAGAGAAAGTTTGAACTTTTTATTTTACAACTGTGGCAGTTTCTTCATAAATAAACATGAACAAATATGACACGTCAATGTCATTCTATGCAAAGCCAAGGTAAATAGATATAATGGACAGAGAATTCAAAGATTATGACACAGAACCAAACCACAGAAGGAAATATTTGGGAATACTTTACAAATGTGATATTGAAATTGATCACAAAATGTTACTTTAAAAAAAACAACAATTATTGTTAATTGAATTTGGACCTATTAAGTTTCTTCAATCTTCATTCTTAAACATCTTCCTTTTTGAACATTTTTCAAATGAGAAACTTTTTACAAACTTTGTATTGTTACTTTTGCGACAATTGTGACCAGAGAATGGTACAAGAATGCACACACAAGAAGGCCCTGAGTAAATGTGGTTATCCCAACTGAATATTTCTCAAAGCTGGGAAGGCACCAAAGGAAAGCTCCAGCTGATCCAGGAGAGAAGGACAACCGCAGTCGAAGCCAAAACCCGTACTGATCCCATACGTGTCAGGAGTATCGGAACAGTTGAGACGCATTTTTTTCTAAACACTGTGTCTTTGCAGCTTTTAAACCCCAAAACACGCTGCGCCAAAAATTGGTCCACCCCAAGGATCAGGTCCCCTGACACAAACAGAGTAACATAGTGTACACTGTTAAGTGCCAAGAGGATAGCCAGGATTTACACATCGGGGAAACCAAACCACCTCTGATGAAGCGGATGGCACAAGAGTGAAGAGCTACCATCTTACAATGCTGTGATTGCAGCCATTACCCAACTCTCTGTGAATGGTACTCATGGCCATTGATCAGTGGTTGTTGATGAATAATCAATAATAATGACAATTTGCATATTAATGATCATGAAACTGACCTCACTGTCCAGTTTTCATTTAATGTTGCTAGTTTTATAAGTATGCAAATGTACCATTTTATAACGTTGGAGACTTCTTCCATCTCAGTCAGTTGAGACAGAAGAAGACACTTGGATGAGTGATGAAACATTTCTCCTACTGAAAACGGGACGTCCTGATTAACAGAATCAACTTTTGGGGATTTCTTTACCTGTATGATGGAGCATGCATCAAGACATAATACAGCAAATAGGAACAGAATAATTAAAGGTTTAAAAGTATAAATAATGTGTTACCAATCTGTCCATAAGCCATACTGATGAGTCTCTCGTTCACCAGCCTGTCTGATGCATTTCTGGGCTGTCTCTTCATGATGTCACTCTCAGCTTGTTCATAAGCCAAAGAAATTGCAGGGACCTGTGACACCACAAGTAAACAAAATCAACCCATAACTGCATTATCTACCATTTGAACCTCTACATAGAGCAGGATGAAGAGCCAAACAGCTCACCAAATCAGTTCCCAGATCAATACAGAGGATGGTGACGGTTCCCAGGGGCAGAGGGATGTTGGCGATCACAAAGAGGAGGAAGGGTGACATCTCAGGGATTTTACTGGTCAGAGTGTAGGCGATGGACTTCTTCAAGTTGTCAAAGATCAGACGGCCTGAACAAAGTAATTTAGCAGATTCAGTGATGCTTTGTATTTTATATAATTCGACATTTTTCCCAAGGTCTTACCTTCTTCCACTCCAGTTAAAATGGAGGCAAAGTTATCGTCCAGCAGTATCATGTCAGCAGCCTGTTTAGAGACATCAGATCCAGCGATGCCCATGGCGACACCGATGTCAGCTTTCTTCAGAGCTGGAGAGTCGTTCACACCATCACCTGTCACGGCCACAATGGCTCCCTGTACAAGGAATAAAGTGTTTTTTACAAGTCACAAATAAAACACTTGTCAAACTGTGTCTGTGAGAATCCCCCCGATGCTCACCTGTCTCTGGCATCCTTCCACAATGATCAGTTTCTGTTGAGGGGAGGTCCTGGCAAATACAATTTCAGTGTGGTTCCTCAACACATCGTCAATCTCCTCTAGGGTCATGTCTTTAAGCTCCCCACCATGGATGACACAGGCCTTAGCATCCCTGTAGATTAGATTACAACAGTGTAAGTATAACAGCAGTTGTTATCCAACGTCCTGTGTCTGAGCACAGGGCATGATGAAGACAAGATGAAAACATTGGTATAGAACAAAGACTGAATTAACCCTGGCAAAAAAAGAAAAAAAAGATGGTATGTTAAGCAAAAAGCAACATTAGAAAATATTCGACTTCAGAAAATGTTGGATTCCCGCTGCATATGAATCACATTTCCCCCCACACAACAGAAGTGTTATTACACTTGTATTATAAAGAATTAAAGTTTCAGAGAAAATACAGTATTTTCACATAAAAGGCATTTTTGCTTTACAGATTACATGACCTCTGTTTATGAACAGCGGCTACTTATCCTCAAAGTTAGCTAAATAAATCTTGATAAGAGAACTAACCTAGGGTTGACCTCTGAAACTGGAACATTCAAACGGGCAGCAATGTCTTCAACAGTCTCATTGCCTTCTGAGATGATACCCACACCTCTAGCAATAGCCTTGGCTGTAATTGGATGGTCACCTGTGATCATGATGACCTGCAAGGATTGAGGAGATAAAATGTTTAAAGTTTATGTGCAGAATTTGTTTTATAAACTATATCCAAAAAAATCAAAATTTGAGATGTTCTTTCAAACAGTTATCATACCTTGATTCCAGCACTCCTGCATTTACCAACAGCATCGGGCACAGCAGCACGAGGAGGGTCAATCATGGCCATGAGGCCAGTAAAGCACAGGTTCTCAGTGGGGAAGTTCACATCATCAGTGTCAAAAGCAAAGCCTTCTTTGAACTGGTCATCAGGCAAGTGATAGTGGCAGAAACCTATAAGGCACAAATAAAATGCGATTGAGATTCAATTGTCTGTTCAGAATCAATCAGAATCTGTATCTGTTATGGTCTGGGAGGAAAGCTGCCTCGTTTCTCTCTGTACTGTACTCAACATGGTTGAAATGAAAATAAACTGTACCCAAAACTCTCTCTCCAAGACCTCCCAACTCAAGATAGGCGCTATTGAAGGCATCTTTTAGTTCGTCGTCCAGAGGCTGCTCTTTGCCGTCAAGCATGATGGTGGCGCAGCGATCCAAAATCCTCTCTGGAGCTCCTTTCATCACCAGCAGATGCTTGGTTTCTCTGGGGGTTGTGTTCTTATGAATAGAGAGCTGTGGGACAGCAGAAAGGTTGGATTTAAATGCAGGTCTTATCTATACTATCAGTGGTTTATGTAATGCAAAATGACTATGTTGAGGGCTGTGATCAGCTGTGAGACGGGCGCTGCTCTTGTGGTGACCTGCAGCAGGTGTTTATTGGCATTTATTGGCATTTTCTTTCTCTTTTTGTTTTTAACTTTGTTTTAACTCTGTTCTTAACCGTGGTTTTAACTTTTTGCCGACATGGAGATCTTCTACACCTTAGTTTTATTGTTGTTGGCGATATTCACCTGGAGTCATTCACTCTCACTGACAATCACTTATACACGCGAGGAACTACTTGGATTACGGTGGTCCTGTTTGTCTATGTACGACTCTTCTAATGCTCGGACAGATGTGCTTCTTGGTGAGGATTTATTTCCCCGGTCAAAGACTAATTTTGGAAAGCCCCGCCGCTTGAGAAAACGCGGAAAGAAAGGCGGCGTGCGTCAGCGTGTAAGAAAACTTCGGAGGAAGAATCGTGTTCCTCTGCCTTCTATGATTCTGGCCAATGTCCAATCTCTTAGGAACAAAATGGATGAATTACAAGGGAATGTGCTTCATCTACGGGAATACAGGGAGGCTTGTCTGATGGCGCTTACCGAGACATGGCTGACCGATATGGACAGTGACACTTCACTGCGAATCAGCGGCTTTGGGACCCCTGTCAGATTGGATCGGAACTGTGGAGTAACACGCAAATCTCACGGAGGAGGGGTTTGTTTATATATCAACCAGGGCTGGTGTAATAATTTTACTGTGCGGGAGCGGTTGTGTCTTCCTGACATCGAGCTCCTTTCAGTATCTGTCAGGCCTTTTTACTTACCGAGGGAGTTCCCTCAAATTTTTGTCACTGTTGTTTACATTCATCCTAAGGCTGACGTTAAAGTTGCTGCTGATGTCATTTTTAAAGTGGTACACAATCTGCAGACTCTCTCACCGGATGCTCCTAATTTTATTCTCGGTGATTTTAACAATTGTAATCTTAAGAAATCACTGAACAATTTCTTTCAATATGTCACTTGTCCTACAAGGCATAACAAAACGCTGGATTTGTGTTATGGACCAATTAAGGGGGCATACAAGTCTGTGGCCGGACCTGCGCTAGGTTCTTCGGATCACAATGTTATTCACCTCCTCCCTGCTTACAGATCTGTGATTAGGAGGGAGAAGGCCTGTGTGAAGTGGACTAATGTCTGGACAAAAGACAGTTGTGTTGCCCTTCAGGGGTGTTTTGATTGCACTGACTGGTCCGTGTTTCAAGAGAGCACTTCTGATTTGGATGAACTCACTGATGTGGTGTGTAGCTACATCTCTTTTTGCAAAGACTCTGTGGTTCCAGTCAGAGAATTTAAGACTTTCCCTAATAACAAACCGTGGCTCTCTAAAGATATTAAGGATCTGATTCTTAAAAGGAAAATTGCTTTTAACGAGGGAGACGTTCCCACTGTGAGAATATTGAGGAAGGAGGTGAGGGCTGCAATAAAGATCGCCAAGATGAGGTATAGAAATAAGATTGAGGCAGAACTCAGCAGTAACAACCTCAAAAGAGCTTGGCTTGGTATGAAAACAATGGCAGGGCTACAGACGAAAGGTAAAAGCAGCATTACCTTAGAGGGGTTTACCTCTGACAAACATCTGGCAGACAGTCTTAACAGTTTTTACCTTCGTTTTGAGAACTATGATTGTTCTAGGCAGACCAGCACACTGAGGGAAAAGACCATCACTCCCCCATCTATTTGTATTGATGAGACAGGGGTAGCTAATCTTTTTAGACATACCAAAAGCAAGAGTCCTGGACCTGACAACATCTGTGGACAGGTACTGAGAACTTGTGCTGATCAGCTGAGTGGGATTTTTCACTATATCTTCTCACTTTCTTTAGAGCTACAGTCTGTACCTAAAATTTGGAAACATGCGATCATTGTTCCTGTTGCTAAGGGCAGTTCTCCTAAGGCACTGAATGATTTTAGGCCTGTGGCTCTGACTTCTTTAGTGATGAAGACATTTGAGAAGATAATTAAGAAGGAGATTTTAATGCATGTTGAACACCATCTTGACCCCTTCCAGTTTGCCTATAGAGCAGGGAGAGGTGTGGAGGATGCTGCTGTCACACTCCTGCATCTCTTGTATAAGCATCTTGAGGCCCCCCACACCCATGCAAGATTATTATTTGCTGACTTTTCATCTGCATTTAATACAATTCAACCCCTCTTACTTGCTGACAGGCTTTACAATCATTTCAAGCTTGACACTAGTCTGGTTGGCTGGGTGACAGACTTTCTGACTAATAGGTCACAATGTGTGAGGGTAAATCATGTCTTTTCTGATGTGCTCTCCTCCTCTACTGGATCACCCCAGGGTTGTTGCCTCTCTCCCCTTCTGTTCATTCTGTACACAAATGAGTGTCGCAGCAATTTCACAAACAGACACATCCTGAAGTTTGCTGACGACACAGTGATCGTCAGTCTTCTAGTGGGGGACGAGTCAGGCCATGGACAGGTTGTAGATGATTTTGTGAATTGGTGTGATGAGTCCTTCCTTTCACTTAACGTGTCAAAAACTAAAGACATGATTATTGATTTTAGGAAGTCCTCTTATAGCTCATCACCCACTATCATTAAAACTGCCGATATTGGGATCGTTGAGAGTTATAAATATCTAGGTTTGGTACTTGACCATAAACTGTGTTTTGAATCTCATGCTGATGCCACTACTAAAAAAGTTCAACAAAGACTGTTCTTTTTAAGGAAAATGAGATCTTTTAACGTCTCATCTGAGATGTTGTCCTTGTTTTATAGAAGTTTTATCGAATCTGTGATGTCTTTTTGTATCGCTGCCTGGTTTGGTAACCTGACGGTGAAGAATAAGAATCGGTTGGGACTTCTGGTAAAAACTGCTAGCAAAATTTCAGGGCGCTGGCAAGATGGACTTTTGGCCATTTACAATAGAAATGTGCTTAGAAAGGCTCATTCTATTATTAATTGTGTGAACCATCCACTTCACAGTGAGTTTGAGTTGTTGCCTTCCGGCCGCCGTTTTAGAGTACCTCCGAGGAGGACTAAAAGACTCCAGGTCTCTTTTATCCCTACTGTGTCTTGTCTCCTTAATGGCAAATAATTGTCCTTGAATTTTCTATCATTATTATTGTTATTTTTGTTTTATAGTATTGTTCTGTTTGTTCTTATCCTCCTGCTGCTAAACTAATTTCCCCTTGTGGGACAATAAAGAAATTGAATTGAATTGAATTGAATTGTTCTACACTCTTGTGCCCATAACTGTTTATCAAAGATGGGCACAGCTTCCAGGTCTCAGGTGGACTCTTAGGTGGAGTCACACATATAAACTAACATACAATCTTTATATACAATATCATTTTAAATTTTAATACATTGTGTGGATTGTTTACCTGGTATTTGTTTGTGGAATTAAAGGGAATCTCAGCAATTTTGGGGTATTTTTCTCTCATTTCACTAACAGATCCACAGCACAGCTCGATACACTTCAGCAAAGCAGCTTCTGAGGCATCACCAGCAATATTTCTCTGCGGGTTTTAGCAAAACAAGAAACAGATTATATCGATCATGGATCAAGTCCCTTTTTTAATAACAATATATTGCAAATAAAAATGAATGAGCAATAAATAACAATATAATAGCTCGAATATTTGTTGGTTAATAAACAAATAAATTTACAACATTGACAAAAAGAAACCTGTAACCACACATATTATACAAATACTATTTGCAATAAATTACCCACCCTGTCACATTTAGTGGACTCACAGTGCAAGAAATATGTATGTCATATATGGTAGATCCAACAATCTCACTGGCCACCTCTTGCTATGGCTCAAGCTGTATATTTAAAACAGTTGCATATGCTATGCTATAGATTCTGCAAAGATTTACTGCAGATGTGTAATTTATGCATTAGAATTTGATAATTAAAGGAGTTTTAAAGATGAAAGTTTCTCACCTTCAGAATGGGAACATCGTTTTGGCCAGCCAGGAAGACGGCACGGTTGCAGAGTCCGGCGATTCTAGACAGAGCAGTCCAGGTGGGGGAGCTCTTTTGAAAAGCGACACCGCTCTGGTTCTCAGTGGTGTCGGCCTCATGGATCTGGTTGTCAAACCACATGTGAGCCACGGTCATTCTGTTCTGGGTCAGGGTGCCGGTCTTGTCAGAGCAAATGGTGGAGGTGGAGCCCAGAGTCTCGACAGCCTCTAGGTTCTTCACCAGGCAGTTCTTCTTGGCCATACGCTTAGCAGTCAGAGTCAGACACACCTACAGACAAAACGTAAGTTTTCAAAACTGTAAACTATGACAACAATAAATTGAAAGGTATTTAAAGAGAGTGTCATTAGACACCAAAACTCACAGTGACAGTAGCCAAGAGACCTTCTGGGACATTGGCAACAATGATACCAATGAGGAAGATAACACCATCTAGCCAGCTGTATCCAAGGATGACGGAGAGGATGAAGAAAGTAAGACCCAGGAAGACGGCCACTCCAGTGATGATGTGGATAAAATGCTCGATCTCAATGGCAATGGGAGTTTTTCCAGCTTCAAGACTGGAAGTAAGGGTGGCGATACGGCCCATGATAGTATTATCTCCAGTGTTGATGACGATTCCTCTGGCTGTGCCTGAACGGACAATTGAAATCCATTGATAATGGAACATGCTTGTGGGCAATATAATAAATATTATACATAAATTTCTCTATCAACCACAAGCTGTTCATACTCTACCTTCAACACAGTTAGTGGAGAAGAAAGCAATGTTCCTGGTTTCCAGTGGGTTTTCATGGGAGAAATCTGGAGAACGAGTCTGGGGCTCTGATTCACCAGTCAGGGAGGAGTTGTCCACCTGAGAGATTAAAAAGAAAGTAATACAGGTAAAACAAACACATGAATACTATTTAATAAATATGAATTTGACTTAAGGAATAAATGGGAACTGGTATGATGTTTGAATGAATCACAAAAATGCTACTCAGAATGAAGACCACCACATGCATCAATATACTTAGCAACTTAACATCCATGCATAAAAATGTTTCAGCTGAGCAATCAGCTTGCATGCACAAGATTAGCTAATCTAAATGGACTGAGGGCTGAGCTCGACTCTGTCGCCGGCCATAACTAAACTATGTCTAAAACTAACTAAACATCACAGCATGTCTTCTTCTCATTTAAATAAATAATAGTAGATATCAAACACATGCTCTACAAAAATGTTTGGTGGCATTAAGAGTATTTGTGATACAGACCTTGCAGCCGTGAGCAGAGATGATTCTCAGATCAGCAGGGATCCGGTCTCCTCCTTTCACCTCCACTAAATCTCCAAGCACCACCTCCTCAGTGTTGATGCTTTTCTTCTCTCCGTCACGGATAACCAGGGCTTGCTATGAAATCAAAGATTTTAGGAATTTTTGATTAACTCAGTTTGATTTTAATCCCAGCGGCAAAGTTTCAGATGATAAAATGTATCATCAGTGCAGAACTTTTCCCTTAAGACTGTGCAAAAAATACTGCAGTTTCTTAATTCATATAAGCTATAAATATGTTGAATTTACATTAGTTTTCCTTTCAGTGTCTCACCTGTGGGACCATGTTCTTAAAGGAATCCATAATCCTGGAGCTCTTGGCCTCTTGGTAGTAGGAGAAGCAAGCCGTGATCATGACCACAGCAGAAAGCACAACCCCTAGGTACAACTACATAAAGATAGAAGAGAGAGTTAGGTGGTACAGCAAACAGTGGTACAGATTGTTTATCTTCATGCATGCTCAATCATCCAGTGAAGGTAGTCCCAAAAAGTTGATTCTTTTCAACTGAAAAGGTTGCATCCAGATGAACAGGATCAACTTTTTGGGATGCACATTATTTAGTAGATAACAATTCAGATGAAGACTTGCTTACATTATCATTTCCAGGGTTCTCCTCTGAGGCAACCTGGATAGCGTAAGCCAAGAAGCAGAGGAATGCACCAATCCACAGCAGCATGCAGAAACCACCAAACAGCTGGAAACCAGAGGAAAAACATTCAGGCTTTGCTTGTTGTACTCACTTTTTTGCATTTCTAATATCTGAATTCAAACACAGATTTGTGGTTTGACTCTCACCTGTTTGCAGAACTTGACCCACTCGGGTGTTGTGGGAGGAGGTGTGAGGGCGTTGGGGCCATCTCGGGCCAGGATCTCTTTTGCTTTGGATGAAGAAAGACCCTAAAAACAGTGTCTCGGTTACTCCAAGCTCAAAAGACCTGTCTGTACAAGTGGAGTACACTACAATTCTTTCTTTACAGGTCCTATGACCCTTTTAATTGTGTGTTTTGTGGGTCGTTGAGGAGTGTTTTTATTTTATTTATTTTTGTCATGTCCATCTAATGTCAGAAAAAGAAGTCAGACTTGACTTTTTCGCAATAGTTTCACAGTGTTTCTTGGATAATACACCTCCAATAATGGCATTACTTCACAAATAGCCTAGTAAGTTGACAAAGCATTGAATGCAAGAAAAATACACCGACTGCCAAATCTTCCCTCCCCTCTCTCCTTATCACACATTTGGAGTGCTCACCCTTGTCAGGTCAGTTCCATATTTTCTGTGAAGTTCATCAAAGCTTAATTTGTGGTCATCCTAAGGTGAAACAAAGACAGAAAGAGACTGAGAGATGCATTTTTAAAAACAAGTCAAAATCCCAGTGATTGTGAAGCTGCAGCTATAATCTCCTTTGAGAAAAATCTTTTGTAAACTTCCCCGTGTCCTCCAGAGGGACACAGAGAGCATAAAAAAGACTAAAAACTGAGCATTGTGGCTACGTTTTGGTCCATGGAGGAAATTTAAGATTAGCTAAAGCAAACAGTCAAGTAAGACTAGAATCTGTCTGTGAATGGAAACAATGTTGCTGCTAATAACCACTCTTTTAATATCTGACTGATGTTTCCTCCCAAGAGTTTTGCTCATTTTTTTGACATTGCAGTTGAATTTCCCAGCAGGGGCGTCCATCCTCACAAACTTGTAGCTGAACTTTAATCAACATAAATTCTAATGAAAGAAATTAACATTGATTTCATGACGTTGATCATGCACATTTGTAATTAGCCCCAAAAAATTATTTCAGCAATTTCATTAGTGTCAAAGAACAACTTATTGTAGTCTTAATACAGAATACAAGACACAACAGGAACAATATTCTCTATCTGCATTTTGACTTGATGCAGCATGTCATATCTTATATATAAAAAAACATATATATATACATACATATATATCTGACCAAAGTACCTCAAGGCTGTATGGTGACCCTTTGCTAAATTCTGTGTACACAACTTTGAAACCATCCGTACCTCCAACACTATTGTTACAATTGCAGATGACATGACTGCCATCTGACTTTTAACTGTAAGCAACAAAAACACATACAGGCAGGATGTTCACAATCTGACATCATGGCATGTGAGCAACATCTTGTCTCGAACTTCATGCCAGGTGGTCAGCATCACAAGGCGCCTTTATTGTGATGACAACACCTCAGCAGTCGTGGGTAAAGCAACTTTTCTCTATATTTCTAAAGGAGATTAAGATAATATTTTTGATGCACTTGCACTGTTGTTTAAGGAAGTTGGTCCAGTACTTATGTCATTATATGTGAAATTAGTATAAATGTAATTTTGGTATGCTTGTAAAATTACAATAAAGGTCTTTAACCTACAAGTTCACTTTGACTTTAAAAAATTAAAGTTTCAATCGTCTGCTGCTCTGAGTAGGTTGAATACAAAATGATGCATTTCATTAATATTTACTTGTTCAATGAGAAGTCTTCAGCTTGGATGAAGTGTGATCAGTCACATTTATAAGCAGTTTTTACAGTGACATGAGAAAATGGGTGTGGTTGCATGGTTCACCCAATAAGCCATTTTCCTTACCAAATGTGCTATAGATAATGTGAACATGCCATACACTACTGTTGCTACTATTGCAGCTCGAGAACACTTCTCCACTGATTTTGATGTTCCTACTCAAAAAAACCCACATTTTCATCATGTGTATATGGAACTGAGATGTCCTGTAGCACATCTTTGAGCTCAAGTTAAGATATAGGACAGTGATCATTAATATGCAACCAAGACGTGGCTTTAATCACCTAATAACAATCTGCTGGGTGGCATTGTGCAGGAGGGTCATTGGCTGGATTCAAGAAACTAGAACATCAATCATGTATGTACGCCAATCATTCATCACAATCCTTGTCAAGCTTGTCAATGTCAAGGTCATACAATCTTAACCTTGAGCATTATCTGGGTTAAGAACCACTATATTACTGTGTGTAAGTTTAAGTCAGTTCTGACTAATACTGGAGGAGGAATATTATTCTCGTGAACAGAACAGATGGATGGCAGAGAGCTTCCCATGGACTAAGCTCACCGGGCCTTCTGATGGACGAGCTTAAAATTATTCTCAAAATTATTTAACAGAATATCATCTTCTGTCAAAATAGCATCTTTTCTAAAGTTGTTTTAGAAGCATACAAGAATCACCAGCAAAATATTTTAATCCTCTATTTGCTTTCTATTTGGTTACGAACTGACCTGGCCAAGGTCACTATCCCTCAAAACCCTGCAGGCACCATGTTATTGTTATGAAATAATTTGTCATCCCTTTGTTTGCCTTGTGATGCTTCCCCAGTGATGCAATTTCATCAGTGACCTTGAGAAGCGACCAAGACACCGGTTCAGAGCAAGAAAAGGCTGACAGCGGTGAAAACTAGCTGTTCTGCTGGTTGTCGGATATATCTACATGTGAATTCAAACCCACCTAAAACTTTATTAAAGTGATTTTATAAATATGGACAGTTGAATGATATAGGTTTACTGTATGTGGATACAAGATTAGATATCATTTAATAAAATAAAAAATAATATATAAATACAACCAGCTCCTTCACTCAGCATTTAAACCTTCTTTAGATAGCAAAACTTAAAAGTTAATTTATAACTGCCAACATCTTAACAACTTAACATGGGATGGTACACAACAATGTTTATGAAGTACAGCTTGGGCAGCCAGAGCTCATGCTCTAGCTGTAACATGGACTGATTAACGTTGTCCTTAAGTCCATTTCATGAAAGTCATTCCATTCAATGCCTCTTTCTTTCTTAATTAAGATGAATATTTGCACGTTACAAACTCTTTATAGCGTTTGCAGAAGTTGTGTTTGTGTGCTTGAGTGTTACCTGACAGATAATCACAGAGTGGCTGCACAAAAGAGGAGTACTCACCAGATCAACTTCTTTTTTCAGGTCCTCCGTATCCTTGGATTTGTGACCCTTCTTGGTTGTTTTGTCGTCATTTTCTGAGGTGTTCGCCAGTTTGTAGTCATCATTCATTCGCTGGAATGAACAAAGTGGGACAAAATGAAGTTCTAAATAACATTCAAAACATGTGAGAAGATTTCCCTGAAGCGTCGTCTTCTATTTGTTCAGAAAGCTGCAGAAAACCACCTTAATTAATTATTATTTGTAATTATTGGTAATAATTAATAGATAATATATTGTTGATTGGCATGCTGTTAATCATTAGAACAGTGAATTCAAATTCGCATACATAATTTTAAAATAAGGTTTCAGATAGTTTTTAAAGCTGGAAGGTTTTGACATAAGAATGTGATATTAAGGTCCAATGAAAATATAAAAGCTTAACTGAAAACTCATAACCAAAAACTGAAATGAATTTAAAGCTAAAAAAATGTAAAAAAAAATTTTTAAATTAAATTAAAGAGCCCAGACTTAGTCCAAATGAAGTCTAAACTCCAGGTTAAAAAATGTGACAACACTTACTTTCGATCCCATGGTCGCAGTGCAGTCTCTATCCTTCAGTCTGCCCAGAGCAGAGACTATTGGTTACTCATTTTAGCCTACCTTTATACCTGGGTAGGAGGAGCTTAGGGGAATGGTGGTTAGAGGACAAGGGATGAGCACAGTTGGGGAGGTCAGTGGTATAGGGAGGCAAGCTTCCATGATCTAAATGAACTCCTCCCACACCTGAGTTTTTGGTTCAGCCACTATCACTCATGCTTGTCAAGTACTAGGTAGGTCTTCCGCTTGATGGCTTTGTTCACCTCTAGTATCCACTATTTTGTCTGAGGGATCCCACCACTACAGTCTCAGGAAGAGAGGTGCAAAATATAGACCATTAAGACTCAGTAGCCCTCCTTCTCTCTCAGAATGCATCCTCACTATACATTTCAGCACATCAAGCCTGAATGTTGTTTGATTTTCACTTCATGAGTAGAGTGGATAGGCTCCATCCCCACTCTGAAAGTGGATGGATGGAGGGATTGAAGGATGGATGGTCTTATCAGGTCTCATCTAGTAATAAAATGCATGATCTGACTAGAGACATTTCAAATTTCTGTATTCTTGTACAAATCCACAATACAAAAAGACTTGCTGGTTCAGCCAGAATTTCATCACAGATCGATGGTGCAACCAAAGGAAATTTGTAACCCTGATGACCCTTATGAAACCAACCCGTGATCTTCCTGCTTAGGAAGAAATGACTGTCCTTGATAGCTGGCTGGGACACTATGAGTTGTTGGATATGTTTGTTGTAAATTCATGACTGTATGCAATCACTGGATTTTGCAAGATGAGGAAGGAAATAGTAAAACGGAGGGGGGGGGGGGTGAGAAACATGAAAAATCTCCAGTAGTATTATTAAAGAAGTGTATAAAGGCCAGTGAAAGGGTTGTTATTAACTCACTGGACCTACATGACAGACTATTTGACTGTATAAAAATGCATACATAACTGCAGCATTAATTCCTTTCTCTTGTGATTCTGGAAATTTCTTAAAAATCAACACATCTGTCTGTGGAAGATGTTACAGAGATTAGAAACCTTGCTGAGATCATAGACGCTGACCACATTCCAGCAACAATTCAACAGCATATTTAAAACCAAAAAAAAAAAAATCACACATGGAAGATCAGTATGGAAGATAGTCCAAACCCATGGCTGGGTTGGCCAAGTAGTGCCGGTCACAAGCCTGGATACATGGGGAGGTTTCCATCAGCAAGGGCATCTAATTGCCAAATCAGACATATGGATCATCATGAGATGATCAGAATGAGACCTCCGTTCAAAATTGGTCTGGTCTGGATTAACAACGACTGCCTATAGTTTTGTTGACCAGAAGGTGGAAATTGTTTGGCGGTAGACAGAGGAGGAGGAGGTAAAGGGAAAGGCGTGTTGGGAGGCAGAGAAGGAAGTGAGAGTAGGTACTTTAAATGGAGGGATGACTGGTGGATGACTGGTAAAGAGAGAGCTGGCTGATATGAAGAAAATGAAGGTAGTTTTAATGTCCGTGTAAGAAACCAGTTGGAAGGGAAGCAAGGCCAGAAGCATTAGATTCAAACTGCTTTGCGATCGTGTAGATTGGAAGAGAAATAGAGTAGGGGTTATCATGAAGGAAGATTATGTAAACAGTGTTGTGCTGAATGTTGTCCCACAGGTTAAATGAATTTAGTAGACTTCTGGATGAATTGGCAGAGATTGGTGATTGAAGCGGACTTCAGTAGATATGTAGGTAAATGGAACAGGGGTGATGAGGAGGTGATGGGTGGGTATGACGTAAAGGAGAGAAATGCAAAAAGGGAAATGGGAAAAGAATGAAATGGAATTTCAAGAAGACTAACATAGGGTGAAGGTAAGAGTGGAGGAAGGTCCGCACTGGTGGCCTAAATGTTATGCAGAAGATGCAACCTGGCATAAAGAATATTTTAAGGTGATGAAGAAAGCTGAAGGAGCTTTTTAACCTCACATGATCTCAGCCAGAGCGACGGGCTTCAGGTACTCCTTGTTCCCAAAAACTGCTTCCTCTGTGGAAGCTGTGTTAGTGCAGCGGTCCCCAACCTTTTTTGCGCCACGGACCGGTTTATGTCTGACAGTATTTTCACAGACCGGGGTTTAAGGTGTCGCAGATAATATAACAAATGAAACCAGTACCTGTACCAAAAAAAGTTAGATTTATTCAAAACACATGGGAAAAGACACAGGGAAACAGAGTAAACGATAAAGAAAATAATAACAATAAAAACTGATAAAAAATTTTTTTAAAAAACCCTGAAAACCATAAATTTCACCCCCGAGCCTCAACTCTCGCGGCCCGTTACCAAATGACTCACAAACCAGTACCGGTCCATGGCCCAGGGGTTGGGGACTGTTGTGTTAGTGGGATCCAGGAGATCCCGAAAGCATCCCTTCCCCAACTTCAAAGCCAAACATAATTCTTATTCTTTGGTGTCATCAAACTCCTCCCTTCATCTATTTCAGCCACCTGTCTTGAAAAGACAATTTCTTATCAAATTTTCTGAAACAAAACTAAATATCAGTTAGCGCATGTGTTCTTGTGAATCAAATGTATTATACAAGTATTTCTGAGCCACAGTGTCATCAAAGATCTATGGTGCAACCATACTTGTGACCCTGATGTCCCCTATGTAATCAGCACGTGATCTTCCTAATCAGGAAGGAAGGTTTGTCCTTGACAGCTGGCTCACTGGGCAGCTGGAAATAGTTGGATATGTCACAAAGCCATGACTATATGTAATCACTGGATTATGCAATGTGAGGTTGGAAAGAGAGAGCCAAGCAGAGGAAACATGGAGAAAATCAATTACAGAATACAGACACCTGTTTACAAGAAGAATATTAGGTATTAGTGAGGTTTTAGCAAGTGCTTAATCTATGATTTCTATATTATTACTCCTTAGTATGTCATTTATAAATATAGGTATTTTTCTCCATCTGTTATTGATGGGTCTATCTAGCACAAACCCCTCACTGGAACAATCAGAGACAATTCTTCTACAATTGCAAAAAGCATTGGACACCAGGCAGAACTCTTTGTGTGATCTCGTGCACAAGGGAGAGAACTGTGAAGAGCGCTGCTCCTGACGCTCGAACCCCAGTCACTCTCAGTTAGTTCCCCCGTAGCATTGCTCTTTATTGAGGTTACATAATTATGCATATTTTCATTAACATATGATGTCCTACATAGGCGTACATGTGAACATAGAGTACTGTCTGTGTGTATGTGTAGGTGGGGGGGGGGGGGTTAGGATCGACAGGATTGCATCCTATCACTATGCAATCGATTATATACCTCTAAGAATATATGAGTAGGGATGGGTATTGATAAGGTTTTCACGATTCCGATTCCATTTTCGATTCTGTTTAACGATTCCATTCTTTATCGATTCTCTTATCGATTATTTTTTTTAAAAAGAGGAGAACACACAGGTCAATTAGCTTAGAACTTTGTTTTATATCTTCTCTTTGAACAAGAAAAATTTAGGAGTAACATGGCCTTACAAACCCAACAGTGAGATCTTAAGAGATCCACAGCCTATGGGTCTTCAATGGGGTGTCACAGGGTCCCCGGGGAAAAAAATTGTAAATGTAAAATAATAAAATAAATATTCTTCTGTAGCAATAACAAAGTATAACATAAATTATTCTGTAGCAATTACACAAGAATATCCAGTAATGTCCCTGCCTACAACTAAACACATTCACTTACCGAAAATCGGGGGCATCTGCTGTGGCAAATGGGTTCAAGCCTTTTACCACAAACTTAGTCACTGCTCGGTGACATTCGTCTATCCTGGCCTGAAAGGAGACGCTACCGGTAGACTGCAGCGAGAACTGCCAGTGAGCGCCAGCCAGACTCTGTCTGTCTCTCTCATCTTGGTCACCTAAATGCACAGTAATGGCAGGTTTTGTAATAAGGCAGATCGTGCTAACATAACATGCACTGTTAGTTGATTATTTACCTGCCGTATTAACGGGAGAGGACGTGCAAACGTTACCGCTGCTGCTGGGTTGAGATTCACGAGTCCGGAGCGGAATTAAAAACACAACATTCATTTAAGGTTATCGTGTGTTTTGTGAGCAAATGCTTTTGCATATTCGTAGATTACAAGATGGCGCGGCCACGTCCAGACGCCTTCTTGACCGCTCCGACTATCCACTTTTCTTGTTTTTTACTTATTTTTTGCTCTGGTTTACATCCCAAAATCCTCTAGTCTTATAGCATATGACAGCGGATCACTTGTAAACATCGGTGCCAAGGTTGCACATCTAATCTTGGACACTTTTAAACCCGACCCTTCCTGGCCGCCAGAGATTCTACGCAGCGCGGAGAACAACAAAGGACGGGCCGCTCATCTGAGGCGCAGAACAAAGAAGCGCCGGGGGAAACGCGCTGGTATTGGGAACAGACTGAGACAGCAGGCGCATCGCGCACCACTGCCCAGTATCCTACTGGCCAATGTACAATCCATGGAGAACAAGCTCGATGACCTAAGAACAAGGGTCACCTTCTAACGTGACATGAGGGACTGCAACATTCTGTGCTTCACGGAGACATGGCTGACCCCCACCATGCCGGACCAGGCCGTAACTCCGTCGGATTCATTCTTTGTGCTCCGCGTGGACAGAACGGCAGAGTCGAACAAAACCAAAGGTGGAGGAGTGTGTTTCATGGTAAACAGAAAGCGGTGTGATGCTAGGAGCATTTCTACTCTTTCCAGCAGCTACTCGCCACATCTGGAGTTCCTGAGCATTAAGTGCCGCCCTTTCTATCTGCCCCGTGAGTTCACCTCGGTCATCGCCACGGTGGTCTACATCCCACCCCAAGCGGACACAGGTATGTAGGGATGGGTATCGTTTAGGTTTTATCCGATACCGGTGCCAAATCGGTACTTTTGAAACGGTGCCGGTGCTTAAACGGTGCTCGAACCGGTGCTTAAAGAATGGAGAACACAAAATTGGTCCAAAAACCTCTCATGTTCAGCTGTTTTTCTGTAAAAAGATAACAATGTTAGCCTTTTCTGCAGCTATGGGGCATATATGGTATCACTCTTGGCTGGAAGCAGTGCTTAATCAATGGAAAAAACACAAACTTTGTCCAAAAACCTCTCATGTTTAACTGTTTTCCACTTTTTCTTTGGTCATTTTAGCCTTTTTGGCCAGGGTGAAGGGAGTATCTGCCATCAAACAAGAAGACAGCCGCATGTAGCTATGATGATGTTTGCTAGTTCACCTTACATGCATTAATGTAATAACGTGGTTAGCCTACTCAACGTAAATCACACAAGAACAACATTAAGCTACTCACGCAGAGAAGAACGGCTGCTGCTGCCATCAAATACGGCGCATTTCTCGGCTTTTAAAAAAACGCTATGCGTCGCCAGGTGTTTCATCGGATTCTTGGTGTTACCTCCTTTGACAGTATCACAGTATCAGCTTAAAGCACTTGTTGCAGGCTGCTGAGTTTGCATATTTTGCTGTGAAGTACAGCCAGACTTTTAACCGCTTCGCCTTGGGCATTTTTAATCTGTAGCTCTGCGCTAACAGAACGTACGTACCTGGCCCCGCCTACTATTCTCGGAAACGTAAAACGATTGGCTAAAAGTGTATCACAGCTCAGGAAAAAAAAAAGCACCGAAATAAAGCACCGAAATGTGCGCTGCTTTTCGGTCTGGTTACTACCGTTTATGTCAGAACCGGTGCCATCATGGCACCGGACACCGGTACCCATCCCTACAGGTATGGCTTTGTCCGAATTACATGATGTGCTGAGCTCGCTTCAAAACAAGGACCCGGGCGCAGCCCTCATTGTAGCAGGAGACTTTAATAAAGCGAACCTCAGACAAGTCATGCCAAACTTTTACCAGCATGTCTCGTGTCCAATGAGAGGGGATCGAATTTTGGATCACTGCTACACGCCATACAAGCAGGGCTACAAAGCTGTCTCACACCCGGCTTTTGGGAAGTCTGACCACAACGCCATCTTTCTCATTCCCCAGTATAAACAAAACATATGGAGGGAAGACGTAACCACGAGGGAGGTAAAACGGTGGACTGCCCAATCAGAAGCTACGCTACAGGACGCACTCAACGACGTCGACTGGGACATGTTCAGAGCATGCGCAGTCGACATCAACGAGTTTACGGAAGTAGCAGTATGCTTCGTCAATATGCTAGCGGAGGAGATTATCCCCACTGCGAGAGTCACCACATTCCCAAACCAGAAACTGTGGATGGACAGAACAATCTGCACTGCAGTAAATGCCAGGACCGCCTCCTACAACGCGGGTCTCGCCACTGGCGATATGAGCGCCTACAAAGCGGCCTCATACGGCGTGCGGCGCGCGGTGAGAGATGCCAAACGCCAGTACCGGGAACGTGTGGAGTCCCGCTTCCACCAGGGCAACACACGGAGTATTTGGCACGGACTATGCACCTTTACGGACTACAAAGCCAGGGACACTACGCCGATCAACGCCGACTCTGCATTCACCAACGAGCTGAATCAGTTCTACACCCGTTTCGAGGTTAGCCAGGCGGCTAATGCTATCTACCGCCTGACTACCGAGGACAGTGACGTCATCAGCGAGAGACCGGTGACCAGCATCGCGGAGCATGACGTCCGAGCGGCATTGAGGAGAGTGAACACAAGGAAAGCGGCGGGGCCAGACGGCATCACCGGCCGTCTGCTGCGCTGCTGTGCTGACCAGCTAGCAGGTGTGTTCACTTACATCTTCAACGAGTCCCTGGCGAAGTCTGTGGTCCCCACATGCTTCAAAAGATCCACCATCATCCCTGTGCCCAAGAACAGCAAACCCTCATCCCTGAACGATTACTAGCCAGTTGCACTGACCTCGGTAGTAATGAAGGTGTTTGAGAGGCTGCTGAAGAACATCATCTCCTCCTCCATCCCAGACACCACAGATCCGCTGCAGTTCGCCTACAGATCCAACAGATCCACAGAGGATGCCATCGCCCACGTCCTACACACCACTCTCAGCCACGTGGACAAGAAACAAAGTAACTATGTGCGAATGCTGTTTGTTGATTACAGCTCAGCGTTTAACACAATAGTGCCCTGCAGACTGTTCACAAAGCTCAGGGATCTGGGACTTAACAGCCGTCTGTGTGCATGGGTGTTGGACTTCCTCACTGGCAGAACTCAGGTGGGTAGATGCGTCTCTAACAGCATCACCATCAACACAGGAGCACCTCAGGGATGTGTCCTCTCACCACTGCTCTACTCCCTCTACACTTCAGACTGTGTGGCCACCCATGGCTTCAACACCATTGTGAAGTTTGCTGACGACACAGTGGTGTTGGGTGCCATCTCCAACAACGATGAGGCGGCCTACATGGATGAAGTGAAGAATCTGGCATCATGGTGCCAGGACAACCACCTCCAGCTGAACGTCGGCAAGACCAAGGAGCTGGTGGTGGACTTCAGAAGGGGTCAGCACAGAGACTACAAGACCATTATCATCAATGGAGCTCCAGTGGAGAGGGTGCAGTCCTTCAAGTATCTTGGTGTCCACATCTCCTCAGACCTGACATGGGCTGCCCACATTCAGATCCAGACCAAAAAGGCTAGGCAGTGCCTGTATCACCTACGACAACTGAGGAAGTTCAGGGTCTCTCCAAAGATCCTCAGGATTTTCTATACAGGCGCTGTGGAGAGCATCCTCACACAGAACATGACATCGTGGTTCGGGAACAGCTGTGTGAAGGATCAAAAAGCTCTCCAGAGAGTGATCCATACAGCAGAACGCTGCTGCAGGATTGCTCTCCCCCCGCTTCAGGACACCTACACCAGGAGATGCCGGATTAGAGCAGCGCAGATACTGAAGGACCCGTCCCATCCTGGCAACAAACTGTTCCAACTTCTGCAATCTGGTAGAAGGTTCCGCATCATCCGGGCAAGGACAGAGAGACTCAAGAGGAGCTTCTATCCCCAAGCCATCCGGGCCCTAAACACACACACCCGCCCTCTCACATCATCTATAATTGACTGAGACAGGACTCTTCCAGACACTCTAAACCAAGGAACAATGTACATTCCAAATTCCTTTAATTTTAAATATGTTTACATTGTCTATTCTGTAAAATAGTCCGATGTCTATTCATATTAATGTACAGAATTCACCTGCTTGCTGCTACTACTGCACATTCACCCAATGTATATACTATATATATATATATATATATATATATATATATATATATATATATATATATATAAAAAACACCCAGCACGCCCCTGCGGGCGGTTTATCCTTCAAGCTCGGGTCCTCTACCAGAGGCCTGGGAGCTTGAGGGTCCTGCGCAGTATCTTAGCTGTTCCCAGGACTGCGCTCTTCTGGACAGAGATCTCCGATGTTGTTCCCGGGATCTGCTGGAGCCACTCGCCTAGCTTGGGAGTCACCGCACCTAGTGCTCCGATTACCACGGGGACCACCGTTACCTTCACCCTCCACATCCTCTCGAGCTCTTCTCTGAGCCCTTGGTATTTCTCCAGCTTCTCGTGTTCCTTCTTCCTGATATTGCTGTCATTCGGAACCGCTACATCGATCACTACGGCCGTCTTCTTCTGTTTGTCTACCACCACTATGTCCGGTTGGTTAGCCACCACCATTTTGTCCGTCTGTATCTGGAAGTCCCACAGGATCTTAGCTCGGTCATTCTCCACCACCCTTGGGGGCATCTCCCATTTTGACCTCGGGACTTCTAGGTTATACTCGGCACAGATGTTCCTGTACACTATGCCGGCCACTTGGTTATGGCGTTCCATGTATGCCTTGCCTGCTAGCATCTTGCACCCTGCTGTTATGTGCTGGATTGTTTCTGGGGCATCTTTACACAGCCTGCACCTGGGGTCTTGCCTGGTGTGATAGACCCCAGCCTCTATGGATCTTGTACTCAGAGCTTGTTCTTGTGCTGCCATGATTAGTGCCTCTGTGCTGTCTTTCAGTCCAGCTTTGTCCAGCCACTGGTAGGATTTCTGGATATCAGCCACCTCCTCTATCTGCCGGTGGTACATACCGTGCAGGGGCCTGTCCTTCCATGATGGTTCCTCGTCTCCCTCCTCTTTCTTGGGTTTCTGCTGCCTGAGGTATTCACTGAGCACTCGGTCAGTTGGGGCCATCTTCCCAATGTATTCTATATATACATTGATATATATATATATATATATATATATATATATATATATATATATATATATAAAATGTTCTTCCTCTACCCCCCCCTCCATTTTTGCACATGTCGAGGAGCGTGTCAGGCTACATTTCATTGTGTGTTATACTTGTATAACTATGCATGTGACAAATAAAGAACCTTGAACCTAGTGTTTCCTCCCTTAAATGAAGTATCTACTTTGCAAGTATTGCAAGTTGCCCTGTTATCATCCGTTCTCGTAAAGTATGACCAAACTTTTTAGCGTTTGAGCCGCTTAGTTTCCTACCAGGTAAATGACACTCCGCAACGTGGTGACGTCATTCGGGACGACTGGAATCGATAAGGGAATTGTTTGTGAAAATGGCAAACAATTCCAAGGAATTGAAACAGTAGGAACCGGTTCTCAACAAGAACCGGTTTTCGATACCCATCCCTATATATGAGTATATATTTCTAAGCATAAATGACAATCCAACCATATAACCTAACAGTTATTGTTACACCATTAACAGTTATCACTACTACTACATTACTGCTAAAAATAAATCATAATCATAGTCATAATAATATTTATGAATGACATACTAAAGAGCAATAATGCCATATAAATAATGAATTAAGCACTTACTGATACCTTAATAACACTTGATAGTGTAACAGCATTTGAAAATGTTACCTATTAGTTTAGCAGCGGCCAAAGGGGAGGAGTGCCAGCAAAAGTTCACAGTAGCTTATTAATCAACCTTTAAAAAAATGTCAGAGAAATTATGTCACCTATCATTGGTGCCAAAATACTGACTTAAGCACAGCATGTACTGTAATCAGTATTCAGTTTCATGTAAGTTTCATCATACAGGACATGTACAGCTGATTTAAGATCAAAGATTTTGGAGACTTAAATTATTGAGCTACTTCTCATCATCATTCCTGCAGTGAGGGTGACAGTCAAATTCGTCTTCAAGTGTTTGTAAGTTTGTCTTGTACTAACTTTTCTAGTCATCCAGCGTAAGTAAGATTACAGCTCTTACTTGCTGGCACTTATTCATACTGATTTTATTTTTAAAGCTTTTTAAATTTCCGTCAATTTATATCTTTTTCATCTACATTAGCCTCAGTTTTGTTATTTATGTGGTAGTAGGTGTCAGGATGTCACATTAGTAAATGCCATGAGAACCTTCACAGACAAATGCCATGAATGTTTTTTGCCATGTTTGAGAGGGATACTGTTTTTTTAATTCATACAATCTGACATAATTTTGTGGTTTTACATCAAATCATCTGTCTTGCAATAACTGCTATTAACAAAGCACTTAATTATATTAGGAATTATATTTCAAAATTGGATATCGGAAGTAAGCAGCATGGTACAGAGATATGATATCATACAGAAGACAAAGACAATAATAATAATAATAATAATAATAATAATAATAATAATAATAACAATAATAATATAGTTTCTGTTGCCCATATCAGAATGTACATTTTCATGCAGTTATTTTTTTAGTTTACTTGACAAAAACAACATTTATTTCAACAACTAGAAGTATAAAAATCCTAAGGTAGCAAGATGCCAAAAACAAAACAAAACAAAACAAAAACATGCGGAGCACAACAAACTTTCCTCAAATAAATGTGTTATGTATTCGCTTTTGTCTGAAATTGTATTTTTCTCACAATATTGTCCACAACAACAAATGATCAGGGACAATACAGGCAGGAAAAAAACACACACAAAAGATCTAGATCCAAACATTTGCCTGCACCCGTGTTATTTACTAGCCAACATAACACTATGCTAGATTTATGTCTTTTTTAATATTTTTTGTGAAAAAAAGAAAAAAACTTCTTTACCAAAAGACTTTAGGAACCAGAGAGGTCTTATTTGAGCTGAAGTCAGGGTATATTCACTACTGATGTCAATGTTATGCTTACAGAACAATTCGAAAACTGCCACTAAAAATACTCAAAACTTAAAAATACAAACACATTGTGTTTATATTTTTAAGTTTGGAGTATTTTTAGTTGGGGGGGGGGGGTCTATGAGTGCACATATATCTTTGTCTTTCTGTGTGTCACTAGTGGGTGGGTGAGAGTGAGTGAACAAGTGGTGTGTGTGTGTGTGTGTGTGTGTGTGTGTGTGTGTGTGTGTGTGTGTGTGTGTGTGTCCCGGTGGGATATGGTCGCCTCTTTCCAGTGGACGCCTCTGCCCCTCCCTTAGCCTGGACCTTCCCCTTGTCAGGGGAGGTGCTGACGGATGCTGGGTGCCAGGTGGATCCTGGGTGCCAGGGGCCCTGGGACCCTGCTCTCAACTCGTACCTGGGTGGCTTTCCTCTAGTTGCCTGTTGCCTCTGGTACTCTTTGCATGGGCACCCCATCTGCAGCCTCTCTCCTTCTCCTGCAGGGATGAGCGTGTGGATGTTGCCGAGATGTGTGGCTTATGACATAGTATGACATTGTCATGCTACTCCACATATAATGTAATATATGAAATAACACAAAAAGAAAGAAAAAGATAAAAGATTCACATGAACAAGAGGAGCCTATAGAGATTCTTTGTAGCTGTTCTTGCAAAAGCAAAATGTGTTCGGCTTATGGACAGGTTTAGGTGCTGGCTGTTTTTAGTTTTCACTCAAGAAAAAAGCAGATATGATTTGCCCCCAAATCAAATTGATGTATCTGGCTTGTGGGGCTTAGATTATATAGGGCTGTGCAAAAGTCATGAACCATGCTTCACTTCTTTGTTTTGCTAAAAAAAAAATGGAAACTAGGTTATTTAGTGAAATGTGTGCAAACTTTCAGTATATAATAACAGTAAGTCAATTCACAACTATAACAAGCTTGAAAGTCAATATTTGGCATGACCCCCTTTATTCTTCAACACAGCCTGATCTCTTGTCGGCAGCTTTTCTGTAATTTCTTTAGAAATAGTTCTCCAGGCTTCTTGAAGGACATCCAAAGCTCATTTTGTTCTGTTCTCTTTCCAGATGATCCCACACTGCATCAATACTATTGGGTACGGGCTCCAGGGAGGCCAATCCATGACTAAGCTGTTATGACACAACACCAGTTCATCAGAGTGAGGTGCCTTTGCATGCTTGAATGATTCACAGGCCAGTGTTAGCTGTCTTAAAAAACAAAAACATTCATCTGAAAATAGGTATGAGTACTGGACTGAAAACAGGTAAAAAGAAAAAAAAAAGCAGACAATGTGCATAGAATAACTTTGAAATACCTTCAAAAACCTGGAGAACTATTGCTCAAGATCCCCACTAAAAATTAAGAGGGTCAATGGAAGTAAAGACTTGCAAATTAGGAATGAGTCAGCCCTGTCACGCGGGGTTCAGGTCACATGAGTCAGGACTTTGGGACAGTGTGGCAGTGTTTGTTGAGAAAGCTTTTCCTATAAAGGAAATGTTACTCGCATTCAGACTAAAGCTGCCTTCATTTCCCTGAAAGAGAGTAGAAAAATGACCTCCAAGGTCACAGGTAAATGGTAAATGGACCAATTCTTAAATAGCGCTTTTCTACTCTTCTGGAGCACTCAAAGCGATTTATACAACATGCCTCATTCACCCATTCGCACCCATTCATACAAGCACTTTTCTCTATTGTGATAATGGTGATGATATGAACTCAAATTTTGGTACAGATACAGCAAACTGTGCTCACAGACAGATTTCAACAAGTACGCACAGAGATTTCTCCAGATTCTGTGAATCTTTTGATAATATTATGTACTGTAGTCAATTTTATAGACACTGTTTTTTACAGAAAGGCAAACCTCTGCTCATCTTTACTTCTGAGAAACTCTGCCTCTCTAAGACGCTCTTTTCCTAGTCAGTCATGTTACTGACCTGATCCCAAGCAATGTAATAAGTTTGTCCAGCTGTTTCTTTTCAGTCCTACTTGCTTTTCTAGCCTTTTGCTGCCCAACTTTTTGAGACATTGAGTAAGTAGTTTTTATGACATTATAAAGGCAATAAAATATGGATTTCTTTGGAACTTTTTTGGAGTTGTGTCACACATATACACAGAAGTTTTTTTTCCCCAGCAGGCTTGCTGGTTGCACGGAAAAAGCGGAAGAGCCAAAATGTGAGTGATCACTTGACTCTGTTGTTGTTGATATCTGTGTCTACATCATCTGCCAGTTCAGTATCCCTTTCATTTTCCGTACACCTTCACTCTTGTCTTTTACAGCAGTGATGAAGGTTGAGATGGATGGGGTCCTGTCTGTCTACGTGTGCGTGCCTCCTCTAGTCTCTGGGGACATAAATACTTCATCCTGGGACCATAATGTTTTTGTAGATTCCCAGTAAAATCAACCATCTTGACTGCAACCAATAAGACTGCAATGACAAACAGTTTAGCAGTGATCAGAACTGAACTCTCTTTTGTCCAGAGAAGGCCACACATTTCCAGAATGATCATTCTATTTTGATTTCATGCTCTACAAATAAGAACTTAACACATCTAGTGGACAGTACTGAAAAACAGTATTTCTGTGTATGGCTTTTAACTTAGTGTTGTACAAAAGGCTTTTAACCTTCTGAAATCTAAGCATTCTCACTATATGAATATTTTTATAACTTTAACACAGCACAGAAGAATAGTTTCCTTGGTTTGAAGCGAGGGTGATTGACATATTGTTAAAGACCCCATGGTCTCAGTCAATCCTCTTCAGCTTTTGATATTGAAACCCAATCTCAGGACAAAGAGCAGAACTGTGCTTTTAATTCCTGGTACACCTAACAGCTGCGGGGATGACTGCATGGATTGTAATGTCAGAGGTATAAGTAGCCTTAAATGGGGCAAGCAGTGTAGTGTGACTCCTCCAAATGACTGTGGTATTAATTCATCTGTTCAGTGATACATACTTGATAGATCACATCGCATATTTTATTTAAAACCCTATAAACCCATATATAAAATAGGAATTTCTCATCATTATACTCACACTTTAGGGAAGTTTAGTCTGTGCTTGACATGATATTCCCGGTGTGTTAATTCAGCGCCGTCACAAAGGGGTCAAAGTTATGTGACCTGTATTCAAGGTCACATATCCGTGACGACAGGTTGCATGCAGTGTGTATCAGTAGCTTCGGCTGTCCGAAACGCTCCACTTGAAGAGATAGGGCAGAGAGCTGTTGTCTGAGAATGCAGGCAATATGTGTCAACACCAAATTCAAATCTGCCACGGAAGGAGACAATTGATAAGTGAACAAGCACCTGTGCTCGCAGGGGGAAATAAAAATACTAAGATGACGACATGGGTTTAGTGTTCATGTACTGCTCACCTATACTGTGTATCTTTTAGACACAACTGGAGAGGTGAGTAGTTTTTGATCACGTAGTTTGAAATCTGACGCCAGTTGTATGTTACACATCTTGTTTCATGTTTTAAGTTTTTCCAACAATTTATAATCTTCTGAATCACCTACCTGTCCAGACTTGTACCACAAAGGGGCCTGAATTAAAATAAGTGTTATCACCTTATGAAATTTTTGTATTATTTCTCTTCAAATCACAGTGTTATATGGGTCTACATATAACTCATTTATCACTGAGAATAGATTTTTCAATTATTAATATGTGCTGAAATACAAACATACAAACATTTTTGACACACAAAAAGAGAGATGAAGCGCAGGGCATGGAGCGTATTAATATGAGTTGTTAACAATGCTTGGTTACAAAAATTATGGTAGTTACTATGTTACAATTGTGTAACATTAACTGATGATGCAGTACTAAGATAATATATATATGGCCGTGTATCTGAAAGCCATGACATAGTCTTTTATCTTTTTAGCGTGAATTGCATTATCATGACACCAAACTCTTTGTTTCACTTCCATCTGTTGATCATCCCTCAGTATAAACCATTTTCTAATGTGTGACACTAATTTGACCCTATTTATGGGTCAGCGTGACTCATGAGGCAAGGAGCTTCAGCAGGCAGGGCGTCCTTTCTCTTCTAAAGGTTTAACTCAGGATATCTTTTAAGCTGAGTGATCCATCGCAGAGCTCGGCCCCCTTCTATCTTCAGCGAACCATAGCCTGTCAATGGGGAGCCTAACTTTATCTGGCCCAGTGTCATTGAAGCTGCTGGTATTTTTAGGGGGTGGCTTGCAGCGGCAGCAGCTGCAAAAGCATTTACTGCCCCCCACCACCAATTCCAGCTCACTCTCTCTCACACCACACTCTTTAGCTATTGGACAATGACAGTATCAGAGCTGACGCATAAACCAGGCACTCAGCTGAAAGGCTGTGGTCATTTTACTCCTTGCCACCTGCAACCCAACACCAGACTGAGGGGACACAACTAAGATATTACTATGACTCTGGACCACCAAATGTGAATGGAAGCTACCATTTTTCTCAGCTGCGTTGGTGTTGAGTGACTAGCAGGTGCTCCAAACAAGACAAACCAGGAAAACAAGGAACATGAGCAGAAGACTCTAAACGTGCTTCTTGAATGCTAACCTAACCAATGATCATCCAAGTAAACTGATGCCAGCTTGTATTTTTAAGAATAACATTTTAAGGCATCACAAGAGAGACAAATGCTATAAAGACAGCATTTCTTAAAGCGGTAAGTCTATCCTCTGAACTCTTTTTTTGTGTCACTGTGTAACTCTCTCCTGAAAATGCCTGAGGACGATCTTTTCTTTACATGTGCCAACAAAACATTCTAAGACTGACTGAGCTTGGGATGTGCCTCTACTTGTCATAAAGTTGTATGACTTTATGCTCTTTAGATGATTTCCAAGCGTGATGTGTCACAGAGAACAAATGGCTGCCGTTCTCAAAGCAAAAAGAAAGGTGGTGACAACACAGAGGAAACAAATGAGCCATGAAAAGAGACAAGTGGCAGCTGCATTACAAATGGAGGCTAAAGCTTTAGATCAGAGATGTCAAACTCATTTGACATTGTGTTTATCTATTAGTAAATTACTTTGGCTTAGCGTGAATGGTAATGGGGCAGATTTTTATCAGTCATAAAGGCTGTAAAACCTTTGAAAATACAGTTCTAAGTCAAAATCTATTACTTCCTTCGCATTTTCAAAAGCTGTCAAGTGGGCTCGATTTGAGTCCTTGCCGGGCCAATTCTGGCCCCCAGACTTTATGTTTGACACCCTTGCTTTATATACTGAATTGTTTAAGTTGTTGCTAGAATGTTACAATGAGCTGACAAAGAGAAGCCAACAGTAAGACTGCAAACAGCATTCTGTACACATGAATGTATATAAGGGATTAGTTGGTCCTAGTTAGTGACTGCAGGTGTGTTTGTGTGTGCTATGTGACACAGAGGCTCCAGCATCTTTTTTTGGACAGACTGCTTTATAAATACACTCTTCACTGAGCTACAGCACCAGCTGTGAGACAACCAAAAGTGTTTGCTCAATACCCACCTCGCAAAACCACTAAACTTCTTTACTTCAGCTTTGGGAACTATATTGAGTATTCAGAATTTTTTAAAATTTGATTTAATTCAGTTTTATTTAAATGGTGCCAAATAACAACAACTGTCACTTCAACACACTTTATATTGTAAGGTAAAAGCCCTACAATAATGGAGAGAAACCCCAACAATCAGAAGACCCCCTTGAAAAAAGCACTTGGCGAGAATGGAAAGGAAAAACTCCCTTTTAACAGGAAGGAACCTCCAGCAGAACCAAACTCAGGGAGGGGCGGCCATCTGCCGTGAAAGGTTGGCGATGGGAGGAGGAAGACAGGAAAAAGATACACCGTGGAATTAATGGAGATTGATCATTTTATTGTATTTTATAAAACTGTTCACTCTGCATTCTGCTTTCAGTTTGAGTCAGATTACTGATGAACCCATCTGGGACACAATAACCACACAGTTACTGTTTAGATGGTGCTTTGGGGTTTGAACTCAAAAGCTGCACTCATGGCAGATTTTAATCATCTACTGAACTAATAATCTTCTTTCTCTTTCAGCTATTTACAAAACAGAAGAAGATCATTTTGAGAAGAAACTTCTTCATTCGACCCAAACAAAAGGTGACATCACCATGGATATTTTTGGTGGCGCACCTCGTGTTTTAGGCTATCCACGTCCTGTAGTGGCCCAGTGTGGAACAGATGCAACACTGAAGTGCCAAATCGGTGGAGACCCACGCCCAGATGTGATCTGGGAACGCAAAAATGTCCAGATCCTGTCTGAAGGACGCTACAACATCTCGGATGAGGGAAAGGTTTACTTGCTGACTATTACCAGAGTGACCCAGCAGGATGCTGGCCAGTACATCTGCAAGGCTAGAAATAGCATAGGAGAAACCTATGCAGCAGCCTCACTTAAAGTTGAAGGAGAGGCCCAGCAACAAGATGAGGACGCAAGACAGTTAGTGGTCAATGGTGGGGCACAGCCTATGCAAGAAAATGGAGAATTTGTGGGACACCTAAATGGCTACAATGCAGTGCAAAATGGTGAACACTGCAAGGCAAATGGAGGGGAACTGAATGGAGAATGGAACAGCAGGCTAAGCAAAAACCAAGCAGAGGTTGATCTGACATCTGATGACAGACCGCGATTCCTCATCAAGCCCCTGTCTCTGCGTGTGGATCGAGGCGAAGACGCTGCCTTCTCCTGTAAAATCTGGGGGACTCCTCTGCCAGAGGTGATTTGGGAAAAGGATGGGAAGAAACTCAATGACATCTTTGAGAGTTCTCACTTCAGCATGAGAAATGAAGATGGTGGCTGGTTCCAACTCAAGATATATCGGACACGTATGCCAGACAAAGGCGTCTACACCTGCAAGGCCATCAACTGCCATGGTGAGGCCCTGGCTGGGGCCGTCCTTCTTGTCGAACCTGTACCAGAGCGAGGTGACAGCAAAACATCCTCGACTGGTCACACTAACAGCCAGTGGTCACCAAAGCACAGGGGTGGGAGGCCCAGTTTGTCAAGGATCACAGCAGAGCCACCTGTCGATGCATCAAAAGTGAAGAAATTTGCAGTAGCGGAGGGGAAACACGCCAAGTTTCGCTGCTTTGTAACAGGGAAGCCGAAACCTGAGATCATCTGGAAGAAAGATGGAGTTCCCCTAGAGCCTGACAGACGTCATCTGATATTTGAGGACAGAGAGGGCTACTACACCCTGAAGGTGCTGTACTGTAAAGTGCAGGACACAGGGTTGTATGTGTGTGCAGCATCAAACGCGCTGGGAAACACCCTAAGTGCAGTTCACCTGTCCGTCAAAGGTATGGCAACCTGTTCTTTTTTCTGCAACCTTCATGGAAGAACATGACATGTGATATTCTTCTTGAACAATATTTAACCCAAATAATGTTAGTCCTCTGTGTTCACTGAATGCTACAAGTAAATGGAAAAAGTGATTAAAAGAGTAACAGAAACCACAGAAGGTGATTAACATTGAAACATTATTATAAAACCTCTGAAAATAACCACCTACACAATTTAATCATGGCACCTTTTTCCATGTGATTTAACCAAGTACAATAACCCATTTTTGACCATGTCAAACCAACACATTTGGCATTTGGTGGCTTGATGTACTTACATTGACTTGAAGGGATTTAAGTATGTAGAGTGAAATTTGTTTTAATTCATTCTACACAAGGTAAAAACTTCAGGGAAACGCAATGAAATCTTGTTGTTTGAACACCTACTTTGTTAGTCAAGGCAATTACTGCTAGTCTTGCGTAATGAACCAATATGCAGGTTGATGATTTCATAGAGACAAACAACCATTTGCACTTACGTTCATGGGTAATTTAGAATCACCAATTAACCTAACTCCAATTACACACTGCAAACTAGGCAGATTGTGGATTTGAACCCAGGCCCTTGTTGCTGTGAGACAACAGCACTAACCATCACACCACCAAGCTGTCAATGCAGGCTTAACAAAATGATTACAAGGCTTGATGCAGAATTTTCTGTAGGTTTTTGTCCTTGACAGGTTAAACCACAATAAATAGCAATAGCATACACGTGGTGTGGGTGTAGCTGTCTGCCTCTTAAAACTCCAGCAATTTTCCTGCAGTTTGACATCTAATATGATCTTGTGAATTTCGTGAGTCCAGTCAACTAACCACGCTTACTAGATTGTATCATGTCATCTCAACAAGAACAAATTAAGTTGCTGAATTTCATGCAGATGCTACATGATTTAATTATGTTCACCTTAGAAACATGAAATTATTTAGTTGAAATTACAAGTTTGAATCTTTTACATGTAACAACCACCCAATTTCATTTTTTTGAGTGTAGAAAACATTTCATTGTACCAAATATTATTCCTTAAAGCAGATTAAATTGCTTTCATGCTATTGGAACCTTTTGAATAACACAAAAGAAACGTCTTTCTTTTCAAGACATTAGTCACTGAAAATGGACAACTGAAATGAATATGTATATGTCCAGTTACAATAAATGAGGGCATATCTTAAACCATACTAATAAAACATTATACCATGAGCTGCAATTGTGAGGGCTGTGCATAGTTAGAATGCTACCCCATTCATATGTGATTCATTCTGCATCTGTGAGCTGCCTCTACCATAAGAGTCAGTTTAGTTAATGGGCTCAACATGCCAGTCATTAACATACAGATAACATGACGGAACATTACCACTGCTAATCACTGCTTGAAAACTATTATATGGTAGCAAAAGAGAATCAAAAATTAAGTGTTTGCGCTAAATTTTTTCGTTTCCACACATTATATTTTAATTATTATTTTGAGTTTGAGTTTTTCTAGGCCTGCTGCCAATGCAATGAATTTGAACTGTCTTCTAAATCTACGCTATAGCACTGCGAAACAGCTTCTTGTTTGGCATCTCCATCAATCCTTGCACACATGTACCCATATATATGTACGATTCATCCACTTTGGACCAAAGATAACGTTGTCCTTATTCTTCAGGCCCTGCCGTGCGGTTCAGGCGCCCGTTAAAAGACGTGGAGGTGAAAGAGCGGGACGTTGCCGTGCTTGAGTGTGAGGTACCTGATGAGTCACTCCCAGCTGCCTGGTACCTGGAAGACCAGAGGCTGATGCCCAGCAGTAAATATGGGATGGAGCAGAAAGGAACCAAACGAAGACTCACTATTCACGATGTGGGAACAGACGATGATGGAGTCTACCTCTGTGAGATGCCTGATGGAGCAAAGAGCATTGCTGAGCTCTCAGTTAAAGGTACACTATGAAAAATAGGCTATGGTGCATCAAATTATTGTTAATAGGGATGGTATTTCTAGGACTAGTACTTCAGGAAGACAAAATTTCAATGCACACTTGCTTTATCGCATTAACTTAATGATATCCATTCATGTCATTATTTCAAGCTAAATGATCTCTGTATAAACACCTGCTAGCACAGTGTGTGGTCAAAGGGGGAAACTACCTGATGCAGCTTTTAAGCTTATTTTGAAAAACTATTTGCATTGATTTTTATCCGTACAGGTACTATTGTTCGTAAGCTTCCACGAAAACTGGAGGTCCTGGAGGGTGAGAATGCAGCCTTCTGCGTGGAGGTGGAGAACGAAGACATGGAGGTCCACTGGTTCAAAGACGGGTTGAAGCTACATGAAACACACCAAACAATCCTCAAGTCTTTTGGCAAAACTCACATTCTGGTCTTTGTCAACGTGGCCTATCACGACTCGGGAGTTGTGACATTTGTCGCAGGACGATCCAAGACTTCATCACGCCTCAAAGTCAAAGGTAATTTAGCAAACACTTTGTGTAAATGTTTGTTAAGGGTTTTTTTGCCTTGATTTGAAGAAGCTTTGCAGGTTGTGTTTGAGATTTAAATAAACATTTATTTCAGGTTTATTTGTTGCAGGATGATTTTGTCTTTTGTTACATTCAGTAGAGTGTTTTTGCTGGGGGTGAGAGTGGGAACTCTGATGGCAAATTTATTTTTAGAAGGAGTCATATGCAAAAATGTAGGCTCACTTGTCTAAATGTATTAATTTTAAGACAAAATGTGTTTTTATTTAATTATTTTTACATTTGTCTAATAATACATTACAATTATTGCTTCTGCTTGTATACTAATTAACTAACTAGTTTCAGTGAATTTAATGATGCCTTCTGACAATCAGCCTTTTATCAATCCACCCTTATTACATTCTTTATTCTTCTTTGTCTTTCAGCCACACGACACTGCCCACCTATCTGTCCAGTGGGAGTCAAAATGGATGTAGACAGACCCAACAGTGCGCTACTTAACTGGGATCCCGCCCCCAGTAGTCAGACCTCCACCCGCTCTGTGTTTGTGCTGGAGATGCAAGAAGTGGGTTCTCAGGAGTGGCAGAAGTGTTTCACCTCAGAGACCGCCACCTCAGCTGAGGTCACCGGTGACATTGTACGATGCGAGGGCAACTACCGTTTCAGAGTTTGCTGCATTAACAAATATGGACGAAGCGGCCATGTGGAGTTTCCCAAAGTTGTCCATCTGGGTGAGGAGCACACGGCGACAGATTTTACATACAGATATATTAAATGTCATTTTTTTAAAGTTTTACTTGAAACTCTTCTTTGAGGTGAATATAATTTTATTCAAAAACACTACAGTTTACTTTAAATATGAAACACAAAATTGTATACATTTTTAGGTAGAGTGTTTGTTTTTTTTAACTTGCTGAGAAACCATGGGCATATAAATGTTAATATTTTTTCTTCTTTTAATTATGGTTATTTCAGTTATATTGTGCTTAAATTTGTTGTGGGTGTTTGATGTGGTCTCCAGTGTGGCAAAGAAAAGTGTTAAGGTTTAAGCGAACAAGGACATGTAGTTATATTTATCAGTGATAAACATAGATATTATGTAGACTGGAGTAAGAGAACTAATATGAAACTATAATGACAACCAAACAGCTGACAGTACTGTAAAATGACAATTTCCTTCTGCTAAATTTAACTTCCAGCACTTTCCTGTAATTTTCTAGAGTAAACTACGCATTATTTGTTGACTAATAATGTACGACATAGGATATGTTTATAGGACTAAATTGAGCAATTTAAAAATATGGACCAATATTTTTTTCTTTCAGACACCAATGATAAAATGACAATGAGTTTAAAAATAATCTTGCTTTAATGTCACAACAAGTCATGTATTAGTCATTTATGCACTGCCAGATCTGCTTGGATCAGCTGGTTGATGTTTTGTGGCAGTTCAGACATTGTTGCCAACAGGGAAGTTGCAGAGCGCCCTCTGGTGGCAGACTATGCAAGCTGTGCAAAATCAACACATAACATAGTAGAAAGACATTTTTCCTGTCTCTTCTTTACTTTTTAATTCTGTTGTAAATTCTGATGCCAATATATGTGCAAATAGCTAATATTATTAGGGCCAACATATCTGTCAGGCTTAATTGACTAATACCTGTACTGTACTTCTTCTGTACTTGCTAGTTCCTGGGCCCAAGATCCTCAGCCGCCTCCAAAGCTGTGAGGTTGTAGAAGGACAAGATGCTCACTTATCCATTGAATTGTCTGCCCCAATGGTTGGAACCTGGTTTCTCAATAGTGCTCAACTGCAGCACGGCGGACGATATTCAATACAACACAATCAAACAAAGCACTCAGTGGTGATCCATGAAAGTCGCATGACAGAGGATGAAGCAGAGGTCACCTTCATAGCTAACGGAGTCAGGGATTCCGCTGTGCTCAACGTTAAACGTAGGTGTAAAAACCTCTGAAAAACCTGTGATTGATGCATTTTTTTTAAGTTTGCTTATTTCTGTGTTCTTTTTTTTTTTTTTCATCAGCTGCCGTGATGAAATTCAGTCCTCTGTCAGAGTTAGACAGCAAGAAAAAGGTGGACATAGGGGATGCCATTGTACTCTACTGTGAAGTCTCCCATCCGTTTGCAAAAGTATCCTGGTTCAAAGATGGCAAGGAGCTTCAGGTCTCAGATGGTCTAAACATCCAGGCGGATGGGAATATGAGGAGGATCGTGATCCAGTCAGCTGAGGAATCTCACTCTGGAGTTTACACATGTGAAACTTCAGGGGATGTCATCACATTCAATGTGGATGTTGCAGGTAATTGGTTTATGAACAGATGACATGCTGATGAGCTTCTTTAACATTAACATAGACATTAACATTAACATGGATATTAATTGACCATTTTGTTATATTTACTTAAAGAATCACATGTTAATTTTCTTATACAGGAAAATGCATACTTAATATACTATCTGGATTTCATATCATGAAAATACTGATGTTTCTTGGATTATTAAGTGACACTGAATATAAACAACTGTGTCTCTGACTGATTTTTATGTCTTGTAAGAAACCAAAACCTTGTTTAAAACCTGTGCTAACACATTTGGACCACATCTGGGCTTATTATTAAACCATACCAAGAATCACTCCAATTTTTAGAGGGCTAGTTCATGTAATACCTTGAGCTCCAGCCATTGACATGCAGTCTTCCTTCTACCCTGTTTTTAAGGTCCTCCGGTGGATTTCAGTCCGGTCGCTGAGGATGAACTTCATAAGAGCAGCATGGAGTTGGACCCTGTGGTGCTGGTCTGCCATGTCTCCAGAGATGATGCTGAAGTTGTGTGGTAAGACTGAAGAATTCCTGTTTGCAAATAAAGACAGATCTGTAGATCTGTAAAGTCTGTAGTCTTCTGTGTTTCCAGTGTCTAACTGTTCAAATACTTCCTGCATCATTTTGTTTACTGCACAATCAACCTCTTAGTAGGACACAGGTTTTTTTTTATGTAACTAAAACAAACTCTTTGAGACTCTTTACAGTTATCTGTGTCTGTGTCCCAGGTATAAAGACGGCTGTGAGATCAAGCCCAGTGACAACATAACTCTGCAGGCAGAAGGAACCATGAGGAGGTTAATTATCCGCTCTGCAGAAACCTCAGATGCTGGAAGTTATACTTGCCAGGCAGGAAACAGCAGCATGGAGTTCACAGTCAATGTCCGAGGTATACTGACCTTTCTCCTCCAACTCCTGTTGGTAAAAACAAAAGGCATTTAACAACATATTTTGGCTGTGTTTTGGCCCTGAAGTTTTAAAATGAGAATAAAAAGATTAAAGGTGGCATTGTGGAACAAATAGATTATTAATTCATTGTGAGCACCATTTGACCTCGCTCTTATTACTCAAACAAAAAACACAGAGCCTCCAGTGATGATAGTGGAACCTAAAGACGATGTGGTGATTGAGAGCTACATCTCAGAGGAGATCCACCTGCAGTGCGAGCTGTCTCGCTCCAGGGGGAAGGTGCGATGGTTCAAGGATGGCCTGCAGGTGGCAGAGAGTGAAAACATCCAGCTGATATCAGAAGGCCCTTACAGGAGGCTGACAATTCTCTGCAGCTCAGAGGAGGATGCTGGAGAATATGTCTGTGAAACAGATGGAGACTCCATCTTCTTCCAACTTGGTGTTAAAGGTAAAACTTTAGTGCTCACCTCTTCTAACAGATATCAAATTGAAACATAGAGAATCTACAAAATAAGTTTAAATGCTTATTTTTTTTTAATATCTTTCACTTGTACTAGATCCACCAGTAAGAATCATTTATCCCAGTGAATCAGAGCTGGAACTGACTCACTTGGCATCAGAGAGGCTGGAGCTCAGCTGTGAGATCTCAAAGGCGGATGCTCCTGTGCGCTGGTTCAAAGACAGTCTAGAAGTAGAGGCAGGGCACAACTTGATCCTGGAGGTGGACGGGGCCCAACGGAGGCTCATTATACCCATAACCACTGTGCACGACACGGGGGAGTATGTATGTGACACAGAAGATAACTCTTTGGCTTTCCTAGTAACTATTACAGGTAAACAGGCATACATTCAGGCTAATTATTTATGGTCTATACATGGTCACTCAGTAAACGAATCATCACATTACATTTTACATACTTTATTTCTCTTTGCTTCACTTAGAGCCACCAGTAACGCTAACTTGCCCCAAAGACATAGCTGAAAAACTGGAGAGTCTTGCTGGCAAACCAGTGATTCTAGAAATTGAGGTGTCCCGACCAAATGCAGAAGTCAAGTGGCTGATAAATGGTGAAGAAATTCAGCAAAGCAGCAATGTCACCATCACAGAAGATGGGCTCATTCGTCGTTTGACAATTCACTCTCCCACTCCTGAGGATTCTGGCAAATACACTTGTGACGCTATGGATGATAAAATTGATTTCCAGGTTAAAGTTTCAGGTAAGATGCAGCAATTGCCTCGGTATGAGTTTTCTGACCCATTGTGAAATTTAAAGATAAATGTTCAATTCTGTGTCCTCAGAGCCACCAGTAAAGATTTTAAGAAAGTCAGAGATCAAGAACAACCTAAAGTTCTTGATTTCTGATGACATTGTGCTGGAGTGTGAGCTCTCCAGAGCCAATGCTGTTGCCAAATGGTACAAGGATGGCTGTCGTGTTCAGGGTGATGAAAGGTTCTGTGAAGAGGAAGAAGGTCCTTTCCGCTCGCTCGTCATCCTCAATGCTGAACTCGAAGATTCAGGAGAATATTTTTTGGATGTCGGAGATGACAGTATCAGCTTCCAAGTTACAGTAGAAGGTAAGGTTAATATGGCTGAATGTATTTTTCTTCTTTTTTAATTTTTTCTTAGAAAGCAGTCGTGCATATTTGTTTAATATGCACATTGAAATACATATCCTGGTCAAAAAGGACTCCAGGTTTCCTCACATGGTTACTGCAGACGAAAACAATGCCATCCATGGTAAATACAGTCCCAATCAAAAGTTTAAGACCACTTGGAAATGACAAAATATCATATTTTGCATGGTTGCATCTTAACAAGGTTCCAGGTAGAGCTTCAACATGCAACAAGAAGAAATGGGAGTGAGACAAAACATTTTTTTGAGCATGCAATTTATTGAAAACAACACTTAAAATGAAACAGGCTGTTTTACAGGAAAAAGCACCTACTTTGTTTTTCTGCTGTAGCTTCCGTATTTTGCTTTTTAAAAAAATGTTTTTTCATGTGTTGTGAGACCAACGCATCGCCTTGAAAGGTCTGTTTGTGAAGTGTTTGAGTGCGTGCGTGTTTAAATGATGGTATTTCATTTGATGTAGCCACATATAGGCCTAACACTCCACCCAGTGTTTCACAGTTATGACTGATGTCGTTTTATTCTCGTTTATTGCAGAGCAAAAGTATTTTTTTGCTCTGGTCAGAGGGCCCGGTGGTGCCAGTGTCCGGCAGCCTCGCCTCTGTCAGTGCGCCCCAGGGTGGCTGTGGCTACAATGTAGCTTGCCATCACCAGTGTGTGAATGTGTGTGTGAATGGGTGGATGACTGGATGTGTAAAGCGCTTTGGGGTCCTTAGGGACGAGTAAAAGCGCTATATAAATACAGGCCATTTACCATTTACCTACTATGGTGCATAAAAAAACATCACAGGTGGGATCTGCTTGTCATGCCAGTAACACTGGAAACCATCAAGATTTTTTCTCATCAGAAAATAAAACTTTCTACCACCTTTCAGTGTCTCATGTCCAAACGGTCAGTTCTGTGGCGTTCAAGGAGACGAGGCCTTTGAAGATGTTATTTTGTTTTTGAAGCCCTTCAGTCTCATATGCTGTCTGAAGGTTATGGGGCTGCAGTCAGCACCAATAAAGGCCTTAATTTGGGTCAAGGATCGTCCAGTGTCTTGACGGACAGCCAATTGGATCCTCTGGCTCAGTGCTGGTGAAATGTTTTTGGGTCTTCCATCATAACCCTCAGGTTCATTTAAGAAATTCCAAATGACTGTCTTACTGCGTCCCACCTCAGCAGCGATGGCACTCTGTGAGAGGCCCTGCTTATGCAGTTTAACAACCCGACCATGTTCAAAAAGGGAACTTTTTTGACTTTTTAAGATCCTATCATGCAAATATGAGTTTTTGCCATTTTTCAAGGGGTCTTAAACTTTTGACTGGGACTGTATCTGGTTAGACACCATGTTACTAAGATTTTTAAGCGAAGTAAAATAGTCAAATTTTTATTTGAACTTAGAGGTTATACGGGCTTTTATATCTTTATGCCTGCAGTTTAACTAATAGGTGTTTCATCTAGCTTTATTGACACTGTCAATAGAAAATTGTACTTAGTAGTCAGTATAGACTTTTAATAAAATAAGTTTGCATATGATAGAATACTGCATGATGACCTCTTTATAACTCAGACTGTTTTTAGTTCACTGTGACCCGTTATCATGCAGGGAAGGAGCAGTACCTATTAGTGCTAGATAAGAGCTTAACGAGCAGTTTCACTTCATGCCAGGTAGAGAAGCCTCTCCTGGCACACACGCACACACACACGCGCACACATCCACATTCCAATGTAATAAACGAATGCACCTACTGTTGTATATAAATAAAGACCAGGACAGTGGCAGAGCGCGAGTCCTTGAGCCACTGCGAGCACTCTGTGACTGCCCTTGCAAGTAAAAACTGCAGCGTGTGTGTTTCTACTCTCTGACTCTCATGCTGAAGAAGTGTCTTTAGAATATATCTCTTGACAGACACATAGAGCTGGGTATCATCTGCATAGCAATGCAATTGTATGCTATGGTTTCTAATGTTACTGCTTAAGAGGAGCATTTATAATGTAAATAGAATTCGTCGGCACAACTGGAACTCCGATCTACATGAACAGAATGTCTCTGAGAGACTCCGTTCTGTCAGAGGCCATGACAAGGTTATTCATAACCTCCATGTCAATGCTGTTTCTGTGAGGAATTCTGAAGTGTTAAGTTTTATACATACCATTCCAATGAAGATAAGCAGTTAGCTGTTTTTCAAGTACTTTTTAAATATTTATTTAAATAAAAGGTTAAACTTATTTTTTGAAAGGGATAAGGCTAAGCATCTTGCCTTGGACTTTTTGAAAACATTTTTGAAAACATTTCAAAACGGCAGCTAGTATCTGGCAGGATCAAGTAGTTATAATTTTGGCTTCCACTGGCATGATATTATCACAAAAGAGCTATCTCTGTATGTACATTTTTTTCAAAAGGATATTTCTGGCAAAACTTTGCATGAATTAATCCATCTTCTTCCCTCAGAGCCTCCAGTGACCATTGTTGGAAACTCAAATGACCTTGAATACCAGGAGATGATGGCAGGCGATGACCTGATCCTGGCCTGTGAGGTATCTCGTGCTAATGCCCCTGTCCAGTGGTATTGTAATGACAGGCTTCTCACCAGTGATGACCGGACCTATATTGAAAGCTATGGGACATTGAGGAAAATCATCATTTCCTGTGTTCAGCCTTCCGATTCTGGAAAGTATGTGTGTGACGCTGTGGATGACAAGATGGTCAGCGTTATACGCATTCAAGGTACGAATCCACAAAATAAGCCTTCACAGCTTTAAAGAAGAGAAAAAAGGTCATATAACTTTCTTTTAAATTTTCTTTTCTATCAAAGAGACTCCAGTTACATTTGTGAACAAGGAGGATGACATTGTTGTGACGGGTTACGAAGCAGAGAGCGTGACCTTGACAAGCTATGTTTCCAAGGAAAGCGCTCTAGTGCGCTGGATGAAAGACTGGTCGCCCGTTGAAGGTGATCGTTACCGAGCACTCATGGAGGGCCATAAACGCACTTTTACTATCGAGCCTTTGAGACGCTCTGATGCCGGCGAGTACACATGTGACATCAACACAGACCAGATGCACTTCAGCCTGCTGGTGAAAGGTTAAAATTTTGTTTTGCATTTTGAACAGCTATGTACACTCAACAAAAATATAAACGCAACACCTTTGTTTTTGCTCCCATTCCCCATGGGATGGACGTAGAGACCTAAAATTCATTCCAGATACACAATATAACCATCCCTCCCAAACAGTGGTCACAAATCAGTCCAAATGTGTGGTAGTGGGCACATCTGCTATATTGAGATAATCCATCCCACCTCACAGGTGTGCCACATCAGGATGCTGATCTGACATCATGAGTAGTGCACAGGTGTACCTCAGACTGCCCACAACAAAAGGCCACCCTGGAATGTGCAGTTTTTTGCGCTATTGGGGGTCTGGGGACCCAGAACCGGTCAGTATCTGGTGTGACCACCATTTGCCTCATGCAGTGCAACACATCGTCGCATGGAGTCTATCAGATTGTCAATTGTGGCCTGTGGAATGTTGGTCCACTCCACTTCAATGGCTGTGCGAGGTTGTTGGATATTCGTGGGAACTGGTACATGCTGTCGTATACGCCGGTCAAGCACATCCCGAACATGCTCAATGGGTGACATGTCCGGTGAGTATGCTGGCCATGCAAGAACTGGGACATTCTCAGCTGCCATCTGCCCTGAACAATGTGAACCATGATTCATCCGTGAAGCGCACACCTCTCCAACGTGCCAGACGCCATCGAATGTGAGCATTTGCCCACACAAGTCTGTTATGGCGACGAGCTGGAGTCAGGTCAAGACCCCGATGAGGACGACGGGCATGCAGTTGAGCGTCCCTGAGACGGTTTCTGACAGTTTGTGCAGAAATTGTTTGATTGTGCAAACCAATTGTTCCAGCAGCTGTCTGGGTGGCTGGTCTCAGACGATCTTGGAGGTGAACCTGCTGGATGTGGAGGTCCTGGGCTGGTGTGGTTACACGAGGTCTGCGGTTGTGAGGCCGGTTGGATGTGCTGCCATATTCTCTGAAACGCCTGTGGAGACGGCTTATGGTTGAGAAATGAACATTCAATGCACGGGCGACAGATCTGGTTGACATTCCTGCTGTCAGCATGCCAATTGCACGCTCCCTCATTGCTGTGGCATCTGTGGCATTTTGCTGTGAGACAAAACTGCACATTCCAGGGTGGCCTTTTGTTGTGGGCAGTCTGAGGTACACCTGTGCACTACTCATGATGTCAGATCAGCATCCTGATGTGGCACACCTGTGAGGTGGGATGGATTATCTCAATATAGCAGATGTGCCCACTACCACACATTTGGACTGATTTGTGACCACTGTTTGGGAGGGATGGTTATATTGTGTATCTGGAATGAATTTTAGGTCTCTACGTCCATCCCATGGGGAATGGGAGCAGTAACAAAGGTGTTGCGTTTATATTTTTGTTGAGTGTAGAAAGCCTCAGTCTGGCCTATCTTCTCATATCAACTTTGATTTTCTGTATTACAGAAATGAGAATTAAGTTCACAAAGCCGCTTAGAGACACTGTGGCCCACGCTGATGGTATGGTGACCCTTCGGTGTGAGGTGTGCAAGCCAAAAGCGGACGTCCAGTGGTTAAGGAATGGAGTAGAGGTGGTCCCAAACAGGAGATTCTCCATTAGGGCAGATGGAGTCGAAAGAAGCTTGACCATTCATCGTCTATCTCGAGAGGATGCTGGCGAGTATACCTGTGAGTCCAGAGATGACCGGACTGTTGCAAAACTGAGGGTAGAAAGTAAGTATGCATTGAAATAGAGTTCCTCTCCTCTTTTCAATGAGATAGCAGCTTCATAACTTTTGTCTTTTCAGTGCCCCGAGTCATTGAGTTCCTCACTGAACTCCACAACACTACAGTGCTGGAAGGAGAAGATGCAACCTTTAAGTGTGTGGTTTCCCCAGAGGATGTCCAGCTGGTCTGGCTCATGGACAATGAGCCTATCACTCTGGGTGATCGTTTCCAGGCAACCCACAATGGCCTGTGCCACACCTTGGTGATTAAAAAGTGCCAGATGCTGGACTGCTCAAAAATTACAGCAGAAGCTGAAGGACAAATGAGCAAAGCCAGCCTCAAAGTTCAGGGTAAGGCCAATCGTCAAGGTTAAAAGAGATTAAAATCCATCCATCTATCTTCTATCTGTGATCATCAGATGATCAGCAGTTGATCATTTTTTTCTGACTCTTGTAATGTTAAGAGGCTCAGGTCATGTTTACTAAGAAAATGGAAGCTGTTATGGCAGAGGAGTTTGGTGATGCCACCTTGGAGGCAGAGATTAGCCTGGAGGCCGGTGAGGTCCAGTGGATGAGGCAGGGGGTGGTTATCCAGTCTGGTCCCCGACACACGCTGGCCCAGAACGGCTGCAAACGCAGTCTCACCATCCACAACCTGACTCTGTCGGACAGGGGGACTTACCGGTGCGAGACTCTGCATGACCGGACGCAGGTCAAACTCAATGTAGAACGTAAGTGAACTGCAGCAGATAATGCCGATAATGCAGTTGTGTCATTAGGGTTAGGGTTTCTACCGAACTATTGATCTCAGGTTTCAATCCCTCTTAGTATACTTTAATCTGAGATATATTTTATCAGACTCATCCAGGGCATTAGGTCTCAAAATCATAGCTAGACTGGGCTTCAAAATGGTTAGATTAGATTTGGAAACTTCAGATTTTTCTGCACCATTTTATGATATTTTGATTTTTTTTAGTTGAACTCATCATATTTGCTCAAAGCACGAGTAAAAATATTGAATGAAAAAAGCATTTTCTTAATTTTTGTGTTAATTATGTTTAATTTGTATTTTTTTTAATGCTATAACTATATACATCTAGAAACTGTTGTTTTTTCTGTGAAGTGTTTTTTTATTAGTGTGTGTTAATTTGATTTAATTTGTTTTTGTTTTTCATATTTTAACAGGCTGATGCTCTTATCTCGTATCTGTCTCAAATTACAGATCCTAATTCATTTTTATGGGAAGAGACACCAGTGAAGTTTTCAGGATTTTAAAACATGCAAAAAGAAAAAAAACACCTTACCACTTTTCAGAAAAGCACATATAGAAAAGTATATAAAGCCAAAAATATGCAGCAATCATATAATATATGTCCAAACAACTTAAGACGATAAGAAGCATTTTGGAGAAAGCTCATGTTGATTTGAAATGCAACAAGCCTTTTTGTTTATTTTATAAATAGCGAGTGAAGAAATGAACTTTTCCTAAAATTGCTTATTGTGTCTGGATTTAACTGTTCAAACCTAACTGCTGTGTGAATAAATAAGATAAAAGGAGGCAGAAAGAACACTAGCCAGATACTTCCAGTACTTACTCGGCTCTGAAGACTATAAAACAAGACATTTCAGAAGCCAGCGTACCATGTGACTTTGTGATTGGTATCTCTTCTGACACAGATGAGTTCGGGCCTAAAGAACAGTACACACTGAAGGTGTTTTTCACAGCATGTCAGAGTGTAAAGAAGTACTAAGAATAGCCGAGCCAGACCTGTAAGTGTGAAAAGGTTTTTGAAACACAGCCATACTGTTATTCAGCCGTGTACAAGAGTGACACAGTGACAGTGGACTGCTCCTGCTAGTGTTTTTGTAACATGATAAACTGAGCTCTGTCTATATTTGCACAACCTTCAGTTGTCCTTGAAACACAATCTTGGCTTTCAAATGCATATCAGCAAAATACAGTTTGCAAAAAAAAGAATTCTCTCAGTTTTTTAAAATAATTTTTTCAATGATTTAATAGATATTTATTCGATTTATAATTTGATAATGATGGTATCCTCTCACCTCTCACCACTTTCACTAATCTACTCTTGTGCAGCCCGTAAAATCGCCATCCGCAAAGGTCTGACTGACCAAGAAACCTTTGAACGAGAGACTGCCTCCTTTGTGGTGGAGCTGTCACACACAGATGTGGAGGGCAGCTGGCAAAAGGACGGCATTCGGGTCAAGCCAAACAATCAGTGTAGGGTGAGCACCAATGGACGAGTTCACGGCCTCACCTTGTCCAACCTTACTCTGGAGGACACAGGCACCATCGCCTTCTCAGCTGAAGGAGTGCGCACCACAGCGAGGCTCACAGTCAAAGGTAAATACAAGCCCGTGAAGCTCACTGGTTTCACTTTTTACACCTTCATCAAGTAGTTCACTGACTGATTGACTGGACTGACTAAACTGACAGAAACACCAGTGTCCATCTTGAAACCACTGGCTGATGCCCGTGTGGAGGAGGAATTTCCTGTCACCCTGGAGTGTGAATTCTCCCGACAAAATGTTGAAGTCAAATGGTTTAAGGTAAAATCAACCAGTAAATACTCTCAGTAATCTTGCCCTTATTTTGTCTTATTATACCAGCAAGGTGACAGTTTTAAGAATGATATAATGAATAAAGAATGCCTTTGACTTTTTTTTTCTATGACTCAGGATGGTTCGGAGCTAAAGCCGGGGAAAAACTGTCGGATCTACTCAATGGGTCGTAAGAGGTTCTGTCAAATCCTGCAGTGCTCCCGGGCAGATTCTGGCACCTACACATGCGACACAGGGGAAATCAAAATGTCCTGTTCGCTGGAGGTTTATGGTAAGCCTCTGATCAGATACTGGCTTAACACAACTCATTTTGAACCAACTGGAGCCAGTGAGTAGCTGGAGTAAAGCTTATACAATACCTCCATCTAGTGGTTTTAAGGAAAATAACTTTTTTCTTCTTTTGCCATCTGATCTTTTTGCCGTCTTTAACTAACTTGCAGAGCATGAGCTGGAGATAGTGCAGGATTTGGAGGATCTTTACATCCAGGAGGACCAGAATGCTGTCTTCATGTGTGATGTTTCTCTGGAGGACGTGACAGGGGAGTGGTACAAAGACGGCCACAGGATCCGACCAACCAGCTCCATCAAGATCCGCACTGAAGGTCAGAGAAGGCAGACATTTCTATGAGACTTAGAAATCAATCATAAAATCATAAATAATACAAGAGTAAAATACCATAATCTGCTCCAGAACAGGTTAAGTTTCAGATTGGAGATCAATAGGTATGAAATCACTGCCTACTGACCAATCGGTTCTCCAGAAAATGGCATCACCATCCATGGAAAAACCCTCAAACCTCGTTTGGAGAGGAGAAGGATTTAAATTTCTCTATTTGTAGTTTTAGCGGTACCTCTGGTGGTGGCACGACCTTGGAAAGAGCAAAAGACCACTTGTACACTGTTGGCAAGTCTGAGAATTGTTGCTCTCTTCCAGGGACCAAACACTTCCTGCTGATGTGTAACATTAAAGCTGAAGATGCTGGAGAAATCCGCTTTGTAGCCAGGGATGTTGAATCTACTGCCTACCTTGAGGTAGAGGGTAAGTTAATTCTTTATCTTCAGAATATTTTACTGGCCTTTTTCTTGGACATATCAGTGACTTAAAATCATCTATATGTTGAATTTCCTCTTGTTTCAGAACTTCCAGTTTCTATTGTAAAGCCCTTGCGAGACAGAACAGCTCTGGAGAAACATCGTGTGATCCTTGAATGCACCGTCTCCTCGCCTCACTGCAGCGCTACCTGGTACAAAGGCAGGGAGGAACTGGTTTCCTCAGACCGACTGGAAATCCTGGCTGATGGCTGCTCCCACAAACTGGTGATTCAGCAGGTGTCTGTGGAGGATGAGGGCACCTACAGCATTGAGGTCGGAGAGCACACCTCCAAAGCCAAACTGATGGTGGAAGGTAAGTTGGGGCGGAAAGCTAAAGCGGAACACCCTAAATACATTTTTGTCAAACTGATTTGTTCTGTGTTGCTCCAGCCCAGGCTCTTGTGATGGTGAAAGAGCTAGAGGACGTGGAAGTGATGGAGGGAGAGCCAGCGACTTTCCAGTGTGAGTTATCAGTCGCCATAAATAAGCCTCCGGTTTGGACTTTGAATGGAGAGAACCTTAAACCGGGGCCCTCTGTCCGCCTGGAAAACCACGGGACAGTCCACAAACTCATCCTGAAGAGCACCAGCGTGGACATGAGCGGCACGGTGAAGTTTACTATGGGAAAGGCGAAGAGCAGCGCCACGCTCAACGTAACAGGATGATTGAAATGTAGTATGATTGTGGAACCAAAGTAACACCTGAGAAAATGAAGTGGGAAAAAAACCCAAAAAACCCCCTGTGGAAATTGCCACTAAAACTCTTAAATTAGACTATACTTTTTTTTTTTTTTTTACATTGTAGATCATATTTATTTGCTGTTTACATCACAGTAACTTTTATTTCAATAAAAAACTCCCAAATAAAACCCATTTAAAAATTGCTCCATGGAAACATCTGTTGGATTTTAAAGCCTTCTCATAACTTCAGAGAAGCTAAATGTGTGGAGATTATTTTGGGTGGAAAATACTTGTGTATTTGAAAAATTCTTGGAAGCACCAGAATGAAAATGCTTTTAAGGAAAAAAATGTTTTACTTGATCCGAGCAGTTCTAGATGGCAACCGCTGGCTATGTGGATGTTTGTTTGTTTTTTTAAATAAATCTTGAGCCATCTCTTTGTTTATCAAGGTCAATTGCAGCCCTGCACAGCCTTTTCTGAGTTTTCCTTCCTTTTTTTTTTTCTTTAAAAAAAAAGAAAAAAAGCTTGACAGCCACCTTTCCACTGAGATTTCTGATGAGGCTTCAGGGAACAGTAGATGATCAGCTGAAGGTTCAGATGCATCCCTCAGGTCCGGTGTCAGGTCTTTGTTGCCCCCTCCCCCCTCTCTTAACATCTGGCTTTTTTTTTTTTGTTTGTCTGACTAAATGTAACAAACCCACCTCCTCAGGCTTGAAAATGTACCGCTTGTGTTGCTTTTTTTCCCCAAAAAACAGAACAGCACCTTAGACCATGTTTCCTTAAGCATTTATGGGGGGCATTATTACATACAGTCCATACAGAATTTGGTATGATAAAACAAAGGTCACAAAAAAAAAAAAAATAAAAAAGAAAAAGTTACAGCTATTGAATCATGAGTACAGTAACATGAATATTCCATATATTAATGAAATTCGTTTGCTTTATTACTGTGCAAAAACAACATATACATATCTACTGAATGTGTAAGAAGTACAGTATCAGTGAATGGGCCCCCATAGTGACACAACCTGTTTTACATGTAATCCATTAACAAGATGACTCAGCGTTCCTATAAATACTCGTCTTTGCCAATGAATTCCAAAACACACGCGGCATCAGTAATTTGATGATGGCTTTCATGAAAACACTGTTTTAAACCTGTTATGTGCCTCCAATGGTAAGATACTATCTCTTTAGTTATTTGCTGGTGTTTCTGAATCCTCTCTCCCTCCTTGTACGCGAGGCAACCGACCAGGTCCTGTAAGAAAACAGCAAGAGCAATGTCTTCCCGTTTTGGAAAACCTACTGTAAATATTCTTTAAGAAGATGACTCTTGGGGAAAAAAATAAAAAATAATAGAAGGCAGCAGTAAAAATCAGTTAATTATTTAGAAATGAAACAGGCTAATCTTGATTGACAATAATTTGTTAAACATTTTTTAAAAAGCAATAATAGCTCTTAAGGTGGTAGATTTAATCACCCCTTCCTCATCTAGGCGAAGTCACGTCACAAGCCTGCCATCGAGGCTGCCAAGTCAAATCCACCACATTCATTCATCAGTGTCAACACATTGTCAACGCAAACTAGGGCGATCGCACCAATCTGCAAGGCCCGTTAGAAACTGCGTTGCTCCTTAAAACTGAGCGGGCAGAATACAATACAGATACACAACACAGATACACAACACAGACGTGCACAAGAAAAAAGGAAGACTCCACCCCAAAATAATCTCACACTTTCCACTCTTTGTTACTGCTGATAAACTGCAAAAATCAGTGAGTCCTACAATTCCCAGCATGCACTTAGTAACTTTGATGAGCGGACTAGCATCAAGCTGTGGCACCCTGCTAGGTTTTTATCTGCAGGCAGAAATACAAAAAATTCTGCAGTTTTGTGTAAAAGAAAAAAGGGGAAAAAATAAAATAAAACAGACATTTAAAGACTTAGCTTTAGATCTGCTGTAGCTGCACAGGCTTTTCAATGCTTCCAAAAACATCACAAAAACCTGCACAGTATCAGATCTCTGCCAGGTTTAAAACATAAGGAAACAGCCAGTATGAGGCATCACTAACAGCAGTTTATTGTAGTGTTTAAGTCGTTTTGGGGTGGATAGCTCCTTTAAAACCTGCGCTATATTAAACACTTTGTTTTCAAAGATGTGCCCTCCCATATACTGGGATACTCGCGGCAGCCCCCCCCTCCTCAAAACCTATTTCATGACATAAATTTAGAAATAGTTTCCAGCCTCTGTGTACCGCTTAAAAGACAATTTAAAAAGGAAAAAGTACTTTGAAGATCATGACAAATCCACCGGTGTCTTTTCTTTTTAACATCACAAAACTTTCTTTTAACCATCCAATTACAGTCTGTAAATACACAGAAGACAAATTCAGGTTTGTGTGTGGCTTTAAAACAAGAGGCTAACATCTACCAGATCCATTAACAGCTGCTCTGTCACTTTCGAGTGCAGATGGATACTTAAAGATTAGTGTGAGGTTTCTGATAAAATAATGCAGTCACGACCCAAGTCAGTGCTCTTAATGTGACTGATTTCCTTTACCTGCTGCACAGACAGTAAAAATACTTAAAATCGTGCCCACGTGTTCATCTTTTAAGATGGGCTTAGCATATAAATTTAATCTGCGGTAAAAGGGATTAGATTACTTTTAAAGTGGTCCGATCATTTTATTCATTCATTTAACAACTTGTAATAGTGTCTGAGCTTGCAATGCCAGCTGAGTTTAAAAAAGAAACCTTTTAAAAATCAGATTCATTCATAACACTGATAACTCATGACTATTAAAAACCTGACCACGTCACTCTAAAAGCTCTAAAAATATGACAACTGAGGATCACATGCCTTTGACTGGAGACAGATAGTGTGATAAAATTAGGCTGTGAAGAACATAACGCTTGACCAAAATGCTTAAAAGACATCTACAGTACGTATACCTCCGACCTGCCCTTTCAACAATCCAACAGATCAAGAAGCGTAAACCTTTCTGAAACTTCCTGCAAGTCTTGTGCAATCAGGCTGCCAAATCACATCCATGAGAAGTCTAAGTCCAGTACCCAGGTCCAGAGGAATCGTGGCTACAGACCTCTTCTTTGTTTACTCTACTGAAAGTCCAGTGGGGCTGCAGAAAGGCCATTAAACATTCATTCATCCTCTCGTCCATTCACTCACATCAGCTGGTTCTTGGAAGGCAACTTGCAGACAGTTTGCTGTCTGACCAGGAGGTGGCAGTGTCGATGCCGTCAAAATGTCACCAAAGGCTCTCCCATGGTGATCTTGGTTTGGTGTGTGGGACGGTTGCTTTGATGGCTCTGGCGGCTGTGAAGCAGTCTGTGTTCTGGTGGGCAGTGATAGCTGGAGCCTGGCTGGTGCGGCGTTTCTGGGGGAATTTTAATTTTTTTTTTGCTTTTTTGTACGCCGGTTTGTTCAGAGCTGAGATGAAAAAGTCAAACGAAGTTAGCTTGAGGTCCCTTGTTGCTTGAGGACTGTGTAGACGTTATCGACTTTGCTCAGCCTCTCAAAGAACGGGATGAGGTCCAGCAGCTCTGTGTCGGACATGTCATCGAACCAAGAGGCCACAGGCACCTGAACAAAAACATAAGCATCAATATCGTTGTGGAGATTCAACAAATATAGTTAGAAATCTAATTTCTTATTCATCTTATTTACTTTGATGCCTTTTTTTATTTAAACAATAAATCAAGTAAGAGTGGGACACTGAAATTGGGCTTAGTGTCCCCCAAACTACATCTTTCAATAAAAGTGCAATACTTGTTTTAATACAGTTACAAAATTGGGAAATTGTACCCCCCCCCCCCCCCAAAAAAAAAAAAAAAATCAACCACAACCTTGAGGGTAATACTATGAACTTGCTTAAGCAACTTGCTTAAGCAGGTGAACGATCCTAAGTGCTGTCCAGAAGACTTACTGCATTGTCAGGATGGAAGATGTAGGAGGCAGGGGAGTTATCCACAATAATCACTTTGTTGAGGTCACGACCCAGGCGACTCAGATCCTTGACATAATTCCCTCGATGAAAGACGCAAGACTCCCGGAAAAGGCGGCAGCGGAAAGCACCCCACTTGTCCAGGAGATCGGAGACTGGGTCTGCATACTGATGGAGAAGCACGCTCAATTTAAAGCAAAATCTTTATGTAGATACAGCTGAGATTTCCGTTTTTAGTATCAGTTTATAGTATTAGTTTTTACTGCCACCATCACAGTGTCGTGGTTAACACATTCACACAGACCTAGAGACTGGTATGAGACTGCCTGATAACCAGTGGCCACTAGGGGAAACAATAAAAATAAAATGGTTGCTGTGAAATCAATAACAGCAACTGCCAATCAGAGTCCTGCACTGAAAACCTTATAATTGCTTGGGTTATGAGCAGATTGCCAGTCGCCCATAGTTTGTATAGCAACTATAAACAGAGACCTTGAAATTACAAGTTTTGGCTTATCAGGTTTTACTTTGAAGGCAAATCTTTTCAGTTTGGGTTGCACCTCCAAGTTATACTACCTTGATGATTAACAAGAGTGTTTGCAGCCAAGTTGCCGTCTTCCATGCAAACTATGAACAACTGCAGCAATCTGCTAGCAACCAACGCAATCAGAATAAGGTTTTTTTTACTAACGGGTCTCACACATGAAGACCCTGGTTGAGACCAGCGAGACAAACCCAGCCTCGGGGGGGGGGGGGGGGGGGGGTTCACAAGGTAGTGTGCGCCTAGTGCAAGTCTCAGAGCACTGAAAAATGGGAAGGCTACATCGGGAAGAGCATCCGGTATGAAATCTGTGCCAAATCAAACACGCGGTTCCCCCTGCTGTGTTATCCCTCGGGAGATAAGGAAGCAGCTCAAATGACCTCTTCTCATTTCTCTCATAACGCCCCAAGTCTATTTTAAAGGATCCAAAATATTAAACTGTTCACAGACAACTTCCCTGAATACATCCAGCTTTTCCCTGCTCCCTCCGAGTTTATTGCTGTCAACTGCAGGGAATCAGCCAACCATACATTAATAATCAGCACAGCTGGCTGCGATGAGGTGGTTTCTCACCTTAGCTAAACTGGCAGTGAAGAGGACACATTCGAACAGCTCCCCCATCCTCTTCAGAAACTCGTCAACATGGGGCCGCTTCAGGACATACACCTGGAAGATGCAGGAATCCTTAAATCAGCATCATGCACACCCGCCATACACTCAAAATGTAACATGTTTCTACAAATTCCAACTGCCCGAGGACGTTTCAAGTGAATGTTATTTTAAAAAAAAGGGGGAGAAACTCAACATGCAGCTCATGACTGGAGACTTCTTCTAATGGACAGATGTTACATTTTTGCAGAACATCTTATTTACTTCCAAGGAGTTAGTAGCAGACATTCAAGCCAAACTGAAGCTAAATGAGAAAGATGCAGTTGTAGCTCACAAAAAGACAAGCACTGGGCTCCTTAAAGCTCTTCCTCCATCTTTTTTTTTTTTCCTCCTTGCTGCTGTGTTGGCAGCTCAGGGCAGCGTTCCTGAACCAAGTCATCCGGAATAGGCTGTGCTTGTCTGAACAAACCTATCCTGGATTACTTGAATCAGGCCCAGACCCATCGTGTGTCATCGGACTCCAAGCAGCCGTCCTCAAATCCCTTAAACGCTGACATCACCTTCTATACTCAGCAAAATGCGCTCAAGAGAAGTGCTGTCACACAACCGAAATGACAAAATGACAATGAGGCATGAGCACAGTGCATGACAATATGAATATTTCTGATGATGCTAGCATTACCTGGTGTATTGTTCCGTCGATTTCCACAGGAATGATGAAATCTGCGTTGTTCACAGGCTAACCAAAAAATAAAATAAAATTAAAAAAATAAAAAATAAAAAGGGGGGGGAGATACTTATTAAACCAAAATAAAGACTTAAAAAACAAAACAAACAAACACATACAGACACTGGACTTTGCCTTTTACATGCTAAAACATGAACTGACTTAGTGTTGTTTCTAGACAGACAGGTTGAGACAGTCAGTGTGTGCGCAGATGCAGGAGTGACTGTGTTTGAGTTTGGCATTTGCCAGCCACGACAAAAATGTCACTGCCAGAGCCAACAGCAACCAGATGGAGGGAAAAGTGCAGATCTTGGACTGTTGTGTTCTAAACGTAACTAAATAATGATGTAATGTGATCGCAGGGGACAGCTAAGTGCTGTAAAGCCTCTCTGAACACACACATCCTTTAGTTCCTGCAGCAGGAAATTAAAGAACACGCTTGCAAATGTTGAAGTTGAACATAATTGCTTGTATAACTCAGTCTACAGCGTGTTATCATTCCCCCGCCTTACCTTAAAAGAGCTGTGAACTAAGGTCTCATCCAGATCTATAACCACACAGATCTTTCCGGAGTCTTTTGACTTCACTGGAGGCAGCAGTGGTTTCGCCTGGATCTTCAAAAAGAGAAACCACAAAATAATGAGCTGACTGCAAAAGTACACAAATAAAAATTGAGCCAGGGCAACAGAGAAAACACACCTTGGACACTGTTCCATTCTCTTCTACCAAGAGAGGGGCGTTGTTGTTGACTGGTGGCGGCTCAGGCTGGTCCCGGCACAGGCAGCAGAAAAGGCTGGAGAAGAGGCCTCCACTCCTGGGTTTCTTGGAAGACAGAGAGGGAGAGGAACCTGCAGAAGAAGATGATAGATCAAGAAATTGTCGAGCTTGCAGTAATTACAACATACAGGATCTTTAACAGCTTGGCTTTTAGGAAAAGCTCTTAATATTAAGAGGTGCATGGGAATATCTTTATCATCATTATCGGTATGCTTTGAACACATGGGCACAAAACAGACATTTACTTAAAGTCTTCAAGTCTGATCAAACAATCGAACAAAGTAATACACTAAGACATAAAACTACTTAGTCCTTACTACATGGTAAAACCTAAGCCAAAATGCAGAAGCAGTGTGTTTTAAAAGGAAAAAAAAGAAGGAAAAAAAACCCCAAGCACACCCCATGATTCAGTAGTTTGTAGAACCACTTTCAGCACTAATGGGTTTCTGTATGACTTCAGCTGTGTCTTGCGTGGTCATGTAGGAATGTTGGCCTACTCTTCTTTACAATGTTGCTTCTATTCATTGAAATTTGTGGGCATTTATTTATGCATGGCTCTCTGAAATCCTGCTGTGGTGAGGCCTTACATCAGGTTGAGTCAGCCATTCTGTTGCAGATTTTCTGATGTGATTGGATCATTGTCCTTTTGCATGGCTGTTGGCCAAAGTTTTAGCTGTCAGACAGATGTGTCACATCTGTCTCTAGAATACTTTGAATCGACCGTGAACTCCTCTGTTCACCAATGACTGATGTGTTCAGGTCCTGTGGCTGCAAAGCAAGCACAAATCATCACACGTCCACCACCGTGCTTCAGTTGGAGTGTTTGTGCAGATATGCTGCGTTTGGTTTTCTCCAAACATGATGCTGTGCATTATAGCAAAAGATTTTGGTCTAGTCTGTCCAAAACACTGTTCTAGAAGTCTTGTGGTTTGCTCAGTTACAACTTTGCAAACCCTAACACGTGCTGCCACAGTCTCCTAAAACAGAATAAGCGCTCTCCTGCAGCGCTTTCAAACAAGCCATGAACTTTAACATGCTAATTGAGGTCTAATGAGTCTGAGATGTAGCTCTTGGGTTTTTTGCAATATCTCTTTGTGTTGCAACATCTGACAAACCGGGTGAATTTTCTGGGTTGTTCACTCCTGTGAAGATTGGCAGGGATCTGGAATGTTTTTCCACTTGTAAATAATCTTTCTCACTGTAGAATAATAGGCTTCAAACTTATAACCCTTCTCACATTGATAGGGAGCACCTCTGCTTCTCTAAGATCAGTCATGTTGTCTTTCCTACTTGGTATTTAGTTAACACACCTGAATGCTCCAGACCAGCAATGTCTTTTTGTAGAGATGCTCACGTCTACTAATGATCAGTTATTAAAGTGCATTGATTAGCAGCACCTGGCTGCTAGTTATCTTCCTATGGAAGCAGTAGGGCTGTTCTTAGTTTTTAAAACATGCTGATTCAGCATTTTGGCATCATTTTGTAACTAAAATAGTGACAGTGTAACAGTTGTTGTGTTTACCTCATTTTAAAGACACGCCAAGTACCAGATTATTTTTATTATGGCCTGATGCATAAAACCTCACAATTTAAAGAGATTTGCACATTTTTACCATACATAAATATAAAGATCAACTATATAGCATTTTATGTTTCTTCCATGACATAGTAAAAATGTGAATGCCAAAACAAAAACAAGTAAAATATATAATTATTTCATTTTTACCTCTTGACCAGTATGATTTTTGAAAAACAGGACTGCAGAAAGAGCCATCTCACACTCTGATCGCAACAGCTGCAACCTCAATGGTTAGTGTAATACTCATGTAATAATTTGGTAATTACTCTGACCACAACTGCCTTCAAACCTTTAATTACACTAAACACTCGTGAAGTTCTCAAGACCATCTTTCACTATTACTACTGTTGACAAAATGTACCCACAAATATGCAAAGCCTTGCCAAAGTACACAGCGATCTTTCATGGAAAAGTGTCGCAGTTTTCACGTATGAAAATGCCCTTTCCCAAATTTAGCACACAGCGGGAGATGATTTGCATCAGACGTGTTCACACTACAGTTAGTCGAGGGTGCTGTCTCAATCAAGCATGCATGAAGCCCAGGACTGGTTATAAATTTCCTCAGCCTGCCATTACCTGCTTTATTCTCACATTGGTGCAAATCAACACAATCTGACATCACATGATTTTTGCACCAGCGGTCTGGAAGGTTAAAGAAGGTTTAATATCCAACTGTGTCAGACATGTGTACTTGCATACACGTCCATTGGGTAATGTCTGGAAAACTTCAGGGCTGCAGTGCGTGTGCGGAAATGGCTTAAGTATCTCCAAGACCACAGTTTTCCATAATCACACACACACTGAAAACTTTACCACACCATCTAAGCTGGTAAATGATCAGTCCCATATCATTTTTTACTAAAATAGCTGTGTTTGTTCATTTCAACTCGTAGCTACCCCAAAAATTTTGCCTCGTAAATGACCAATTTTTTTTTTTTTTAATGTAAATTTAATTTGACACACTTCCTGTGTTGAAATACCTGAAATACTCTACTTGCATACAGCACTTCCTAACTCATGACCCCCATCTAGTCAGTGATTGTATAAAAACAGTACAAAGGACATCCAGCAACTTTCCTCATACTGTCATGTGCACAGGCCGTCCTGGAGACACGTGCCTGACCGGACCTCTTGCGTAACTGCTTCTCTGATGTCAGCAGAAAAACACGACTCGAGCCCCACCAATGAAAATTCACCACTTTAACACCACGTGAAGCGATGGTGCCAAAGAGACAAGTTTTTTTAAGCACATCAGGTTAATTATTGAGTGATGTGCGGCAACCAGAACAAATTAATTAATAATACAAACAACCACCGCAGGCAATCTGTAAACAATATTTACTCAATACCAAAATGACGCAATTCAAAACTTTTCGTTTGCTTGGTATGTATAAAATGCAAACTAACCACTCAGGCAATGAAAGACCTGAACTTCAGGTTCATTGATCACTTACATCAAGCGACAAGCATTTTTATAAATTCTAAACCCAAATGGAAGCTACATAAAAATCACTTTAACTACTACTTTGCAAAATAAGCACAAAAGCAGGACTTTAAGCAGTGTTTGAGTTTTTCTGTTCACAAAACAAACCCTCCAGATGTTCCCAAGAAACTGATTATTAACCAAAGCTGGCAGCCTTATTGTCAATCATCGTGTAGCAAACGAACACTTTGTACCTGGAAGCTCAACAGGTATTCAAAACTCATTCCTGTAATGGGTTTGCTGTGCGGCTGTTTAGATTTCATTTACAGGTACCAACACCGGCTTCAAATAAATTATAAGTAAATCACAATCCTCATTAATCCCAGAGTAAATGTGGTCACAGTTGCTCCAAGACAGAAAGAACAGTAACAAACATATTACAAAGTTACAAAATAGCTCTAATTATAAATATCCCACAAATTAAATATGTGGTTGACATTGAGGTGCCCCTCTGATCATACTGAAAATGATTTCTTATGGTTTTTAAATGACATTTTTAATTTTTAACATTTAAATATCAAACATCTAACACATGTAAAGCAGTTTGTTTTAGCCTTCCAAATAGCATGTGTGAAAGACTCATGAGAAACTTTGAACACTAATTGTGGTAATTGCAATTATGAAAATAATTTCTAGCTAAAGCACTGCTGTGATCATTTAGTTGAAAAGTAATTTAAAAAATTATATAAAAAAAACAACAACAACACTTTGAAAAGCAGATAATTACTAAATACTAAAGGGTCTTACCAATTTAAGGAAACCATCTTCTGATTGGCTGCAACTAACATACAAAAGGTTTAAAACAGGAGGTGGGCGGAGTTTGTGACAACGAACTTCCTGTGATTACAAGGTTTATGCTCTGACCTCATTATCTGAGATCAGAGCATGCAGCTCATAGTCTTACACAGCACTTTACCAGCTTCACACGAAGTGTTGTGAGACAGCTGAACAGCTGTGTCATACTTTACTACCACATGGGATTTGTGGTGAAGTCGCACATCTGACACAGAAGACTCACTGCTCTTCGTATGCCTTTGTCCCTCCCTTGGAGCGTAGATGGGCCATAACTAAGTTGATGTGTCAGCTGTGGTTGTGTTCTTTTATTTCAGGATATTTATTTATTTTAAATTTTCCTATACATTTGTGCAGCAGAACTTTTTACCAAAGAAATGATAGTCTTCAGACAGTCTTCTGTAACATGACTTATGTTACCCATGCTATTTATTCAATACAACTGTATAAAGTTCTACAGTATATGTCGCATATTCAGCTTCTCGGGGTGTGGCACAAAAAACAAACACATACTACAACCTGACCTCATATTTTCAATAACACCCATATGCCCAAATACCAATAATAATAATAATAATAATAATCCATTTCACTTCTTTTTCCATTCATTTGCTTTACTTTCATTACCTGCTAACAGACTGGGTGAATAAATGTGAAATAATGTTTCCTGGGGTGTTCGATTTATTTTATTGGAGGCATTATATTTATGGAGAGTGGTTTAGCTGCAGTTTCTGAAGCCAATTAGTGAGCCGGTCGTTGATATGCAAAACATATATCATAAACCCACAACAGTGCTTGGGATCAGTCTTTGTGCCAAAAGATCTGCACACCAAGTTTAACATCATTCCAACAGAGAGGGGGGGGGGGGGGGGGGGGGGGAGAATAAATAAATAAATAAAATAAATAAATAAAAATAAATAAAAAATAAATTTGCTCGCCAACCACAAAACTTTATTCGAGTTACTGAAATTATTTCTGCTCTCATGAATGCTCGTCAAGCCCAGGCTCCCAGTGCGGGTTTCTCCCGGTCTTGTAAACCTCTGATTAGCTCTGCTCCTCACTCTTCTGTCTCACATTAGGCTTGGTTTCTGTCCCTTTATGCACCATACTCCCTTTCTCTCTCTGTCCAGACGTGACTGTGTTACCAACACACAAACCTCTGTTGTCCATCTCTCACGCCTCTTTTATTACTCCTCTGCAATACCCTCCAACTCAATTTGTGGATTCAAACCCCGTCTGACCCTCCGTTGGCCTCTGCTGTGCTCAGGCCAAAACAGGAAGAGGAAACAGACGGGTATCAGTGGAGGAAGGTGCTTGCCATCGTGTTTGTAGCATAGCTTGGGTAAGCTGATACCAGTGTCTATGTACACTGAGCTGATTTCATCTGAATTATTATTGTCACTGGTATTCTTTAATGAAAACTCATCACTCCTCCCCTCATTCCTTCATTCACTCCCTCAGGTCCTCGTAATTCCTAGCATCAAGTCCTTATTTGCTTCCTGGAGTCTTGACTCACTTCAGTATTTGTAAACCAAACACCTGGATGTTTTAATTGATAAAAGCATTATGAAGATGAGCCCATTATAAAGGAGACAATTTACAGTGTGGAGCTGAACATACTGCAGGCATTCAGCTGCAGTAAGGACAACAGCTTTAAGCACTAAAAGTTAACACATATAATAGCTTTATTATTATTTTTCAACACACTTGGTAGCAAGTATTTTCCCTCTCTTCATATCATTCTTCTAACTTAGTAATCCAGCAATAAGAGCTCAGTAGGGGATATAGCATCTGCTGAGGGACTCTTTGTTCTTGTTGCGTAGGATAACTTCTTGCTTGGTGTATCCTTCGGGTGTGAATGAATTTTGGGATCACATGCCTCCCTCATGGTACTTCAATACACAATTATCTACAACTTTATCCAGTGGGCACTTCGTAAATTGTTCACCATGTCTGTACTGGATATTTACATTTTTACTTTTTAATATTTATCAGTATTTTATCATATGCCATTTAGAGACCAACTAATATATCAGCCAGGCTGATATTTACTATTTGCCAATATGTTGCATCCGCATTTATAACAGCTAAAGGAGAATTTTAAAAAGTGAAGAGACGGGACGCCATCGCCATGTTATGATTGTTGATGCTGCATAGTCGTCTACCGGAGCCCGCTCTGCATCTTCCCTGTTGGGAGCACACGCGTTCCGAATGCCACAAATGACAAGCAGCGCGTAAATGAGCAATTTGAGCATTGTTGTGACAATAAACCAAGTGCATTTTAAAATGCACTGTTGCATCTTAATAAGGGCTTATAGTTACACATAAATATTAGGGAAATCTGTCTATGTTCCTTATGCGCAAAGAAAGAACAAAAATGTTGGTCGATATCAGAGTTTCAAATTGTAAAGTATTAGTATCCAGTCGGACTCTTTTACCATTACAACATAACTGTGTGATATTGGGTTGATCCACGATTAAGACAAGTTTAATTACCTCGCTTCTAACTGAACAACCGACACTGTCAGAAGTTTCATTTTAAACATTTTAAAGAGTGTTTAAGTTGTGGTTTTCAGCACAGTGTTAACAACGCAACTTCAAAACACAAGAGAACCATCTGAGTACAGCATTGCAAAAAACAGCATTAAACATTAGCTCGGGGCTAAACACATTCAGAGCTACTTCTAATATAAACACTTTAATAATGCAGAAAACAATCTAATAAACAAACAAGTTATGAGGAACGCAAAAAGCAAAATTTACTCTAATTATTGCTTTACCAGCCTATCATCTCCAAACATCAGGTAATCATGGCTCATCCGTTTACCGTCACACTGCTAAGGTAAGTAAAACTAAAACAAAACTGAGTTCCAGCTTATCAGACTGTGAAAAATGTAAGATTACACTTAGCACTGTGAATTAGGCCACTGAACACGTTACACTGTATGCCACACCTTACCAAAAATAAAATAGCTCCCATCATGACATGACTTTCAGTGAATTAATCCTCAGTCCACAGACTCACGATAAGATGCTCCACCTTATCTGATCTTTATCTGAGTCTATTTTAAGCTTGGCGTTCAAAGATTTCCTGCAGACACTTCCACCCCTGTTATTGACCGTTTAGCTAAAAACGGACTTTAGTCAGACAACGTACATTGAGGAGTAAGTAACCAGGCTTTCCTGATTGGCTTACTCCCTCCAAATATCTTTAACATTACAGTTTTGATAAGGCACAAGGGCTTGACCCGTGTGCTTGGTAATGGAATTAACTGAACTGACAATACATCTCAAATTAGCCTTGAGTGATAACAAGCTATTTACAGGGATTCGTCTCAATGCAGAAGAAAGTGCAAAAGCCTTTGAAACAGCTGCCACACTTTGATGCGACTATGAAAGTCTCCAATAAAAAGAGAGACAAATTAAAACGGCTCTGTGGGTTCACAAAGGCAGACTAAACAATGTAAACTTCAAATTAAAACACAATATTAAAGCCAGAGGACAGATGAAAGAAGGGGGGGCGCGCGAGTGTGCCTTCTGAGAACTATTCATAGAAGCAATACTGTCATAATTAGAGGTCATTATTGAACTGGTGGAGTAGAAACTGCACCTATTATTTCTCTTCTACTTCATGTATGTCACTCAGATGGTGACACTAGTTTCTCCAAACACTCTCAGAAGTCCATTTCTCTACCATACTCAGGTGGGCCACTGCCACACCTTAGCAGCTAGCTCTTTATTTTAGATGCCTGAGAGGACAGTGTTACATGTGATCAGTCAAAAACTTCAGACCCAGTTCCACCATCCTGAACTACAACTGGTGAAGGCAGCTCTTCTGCTTGCAGGTTAAGGGTGAGCTGGAGGGCCTCTACGCCTACAGGCCGCAACAGGAGAACTAGCACAACAACGACTACCATCACCAGCTGCAGTCTTTAATTGTACTTCTATCATCACCTATTGAATTTTAATCATGTGTGCTATAGTTCCCTTTTTTGGTTTTTTTAAAGCACCAATTCTAATTGTACGTTTATCCGGTTTCATTTCTGGCCCCCCAATGTCAGACCTTGTTTGGATTTAGTGCATAGGTTTAACTGTCAAAGTCCCCACTTTGCTGTTGACAGTTTAAAATATACCATGAAGTAAAATGAGTTTGACGTTCCCATGTACAAAATACTTAGATCTTACGTGGGTCAGACCAGTAAAATCTTTTCTGTTAGCATAACGTTTAACTGCATATATATTTTAATATGAGGGGGGGGGGGGGGGGAGGTGTCATTTCAAAATTTCATCTCAGTGTTAAAAAATATGAAATTTCCACAATAGATTTTATTTTGCTTTTGAAAATAAATAAATAAATAAATAAATAAATAAATAAAATGACAAAACAGGAGTTTTCCATTATTTGATATTGATGTGGTGTGAATGTCTTTATCAGTAGTAAGCTGAATCTAAAATTTATGTCTAAAATTTTCTAAACCTGTCCAGTGGGTCAGACTGGAGTCTTTGTTGGGGCAATTCTGGGCTGCGGCCTGTTTGACACCCGTGGTTTAAAGAACATTAGCCAACATCCTGGTTAATGCTAACTGAACTGCTTGGAGAATGTCACTAGTCAGCTGCAATGTTGATCCTGGACCAAAGTTCCTATTATGAAGTAGGAACAACAATAACATGGGGCTCTCACATTGTGCTGGTTATAGTAATAGTAGTCGTATTACCACCAGCTCTTGACTTCTGATCCTATTTTTTGGCCATAAATACCCAATGCGCTGGTTAGCATGTAATGTTTTAAAAAGATGCTTCCATATATGAGTCTTACTGAACTCCATTTACTCTGTCAGCATACTGATTAACATCTGGGGCAGACCTGACTCCACAAAGTTGAGAAGGCTGACTTACTGCAAGACAGAAGGCTGATGGAGGATCTTTACAATCACTCAGCCCATATTTTCAGTCGCTGCTGTGCTAAAATCAGTGAAATGATGTCCCTTAATTCAGTGAGAACCAGAAAACACAACTGCAAAGACTGCATAAACCTGATCTTACAATGAAAGAGAAACTAAAAGTTTCAGTATGATTTGATGTGGCTTTGCAAACTATAGATGTTTTGTGGGAATCTCTTTAGGTAGATTCGAGCAAACACGCTGTCTCATATAGCAGCTGCGCTTCACATCGAGTAAACACCATGTATGGAGGGAAAAGGTTGTGTAACACACCAGACTACAAGATGTGATCTTCCACTTTTAAAACCAAAATAGGCACTACTGCCTCTATGTACGTCTGTCTGTCCGCATCTTGTTTGAATAAAGTCTTAGCTTCCACTCAGCATTGTTTGGCTGATGACTGACAGGTCACCTGATTATTTACTAAGCTTGAGTTTACAGCGGTGACCTGTCTGTGTGCGCGTACGGTGGCAGAGGCACTCTTTCATGTGAGTGAACACCGAACTGGTAAAGCTGCAGAAAGCGGCCACTTGTGGTGTTGCCAAAACAAAAAAAGGAAAAGTTATTTATCTGACATGATATCACTCCAAGGAAACCGGGATTTAAGGTGGACCTGGAAAGGCTTTTAATCTGACTACTATTACAGATGTCTCAACCAGCTGTACGTCATTTCCTTTACTTTTCATCAGAGGCCAAAGGGCCGCAGCCATAATGTACACACAACAGCGCGGTCTTCTTGCTCTGACTTGTTTTCTGTCCACTTTCCTAACACTGGCTTTATCTGTGCTGCTGCTCATAAGCAGCTTACTGCTTAGGCTCGGAGTTCAGGAGTTGCAAAACTTTTCTTTTCCTTTTTTCCCCTGACATGACTGCACAGGGGTATTTAAAAAAATTAATATATATATAATATAAATAAATAAGCAACTTACCCCTCTCTCCCGCGGCTTTATTTCCCTCTTCATCCCGGCTCACTTGGGTGATTACAGAGGACGGATTGTCCATCACATCCAGGTCTGGTCCAGAGTGCCAACTTCACACTTTAAAGTTAGAGATAGTCCGCCGACTCGGTGCTGCATTAACCCAACTTAACGTGAGCGAAAACAACGCTGAAACGCCCCGGGAAACATCGCAACAAGTCACCTACAGTGCGCCCATTACTCTTCGGATCCGTGTGTCCGCTCGGATACGCGCTCAAGTTTGACGTGTGGAAGTTTTAAGAGGTTTGTCTAGGAGTTGGCAACTTTGATTCAATATGGTGCTCAACTCCGCTTGCAATTTCAAGATACAAACATGGAGGTTTCAAGGCTTCCCATTTCACTTAAAGTGGCGCAGTAAGGGCACGGCTCTGTGCAGCGCTCCCCCTGCCGGCCTCTGCCCCTTTGACGACGGTCCCTTAGAGTGGCCCGAAACAAAGTTACTCAGGAGTTAGCTAAGCTAGCTGCTAGCTACTACGGACTTACTTTAGACAAACACTATTATTAGATAGTGCCCCTGCTCCCTTTGCACGGCTACCGACCTTAAACATGTCGCCTACAAAGCACTTTATTATTCGGCTATAACATTAAAAGATCAAAAACAAAACCCACATTAAATAATTAAACCCTGCAGATTTGACTCAAACTTTTACCAAAGTGTCTTCAGATACTTTGTAACACCTTAAATGCCGCACTAGCCGCTGGCAGATTTGCGTGTATGCTGTGTGGTTGTACCTTCGTCATGTAATGACTGCTGTTTGTTAAAAAAAAAAAAAAAACTTGCACAATCAAGAGCAAAATTTTTTCTCCCTTTTTTCTCCCTTTTTTTTTTTTTTTTTTTTTTTAAACTTTTTGGAAGTAGCAACAACAGAAGAAACGCCCAGTTTGGGTCCCCTTGAAACTGCCTATAGACAGGGAGTGTCGTGCAAGTGTCGTCTCCGTTTTCTCCGATTCCGCGAAGAGAAGTATGTCTGACCACATATATACAGTTTGGTCTTGCAAAATTAAAATAATAAAATAAAACTATTATGTTTGACCAATTTCCATTTTGAGAATTTTTTTTAAACCAGTAGAAATAAACTTAAAAGTAATAGTCAGTCATATTTTGAGTCTGGTTAAAAAAATAAAATAAAATAAAATAAAAGAATATTGTACTTATAAACAGTGTTTGGGTCATTACTGAAAGTAACATGTTATACCATCCTGAGAACCAAGGAAAATAATCTTCCCATTGAACTGTATTTTGTGATTCTTTCTCTTTGAAGGTAATAGAGGCCACCTAAACACGAGATATCAGTGGTAAGCCCAGGATGTCCTCCATTTAGTACATCAGGGCTAAGTGTAGTAGCTTAAATAAGTCAAAACATAGAGACCAAAAACAAATGTCGATTACAGAGAACATAAACAAATAGGCTGGTTCTCAAGAGGATAAATTACTTGTTAATTTTCTTACCTTACCATATGTACCTTATATAGTGACTCTTGTCCTTTTGTGCAATAAAAATAAAAGTAACATTCATAGCTCCACTCCTAAAAAGTTATAGACCACTCAAGCATTTTCCTTTTCTCACACACAAACTGAAATCAACTGATTGTAGTGCAACTGCGCTTAATAGCTATGCTAAACTATGCTAAACAGCCGGCTGACAGCAAGAAACTCTAGGGTGACTTTGGCATTAGTCACTTTGCTAGATGAGCAGGGGTGTCCAAATCCAGGCCTTAAGGGCCAGTGCCCTGCAGGCAGTGTTGGGAAGGTTACTTTTAATATGTATTCCATTACAGAATACAGAATACATGCCCCAAAATGTATTCTGTAACGTATTCCGTTACGTTACTCAATGAGAGTAACGTATTCTGAATACTTTGGATTACTTAATATATTATCATGCTTTTTACAACAACGTGAATGTACTATTGCTGTGTGATTTATTACTATTACTGAAGGTCCGCGACTCCGAACTGTAGTAAAGGGACCTCTGACTAATACGGCGGGGTCCCTGTCGGCTCGTAGCCGAACAATAGCTTTACTTTGTTGTGTGGGTCAACTTTTCTTGCGAGAGACAGAGAGAGGCGTTGAAAGGCTGCTCCAACGGAACTTATTGTTTCGGAGGAAAACACCAACACAGCGTACAGTCGAGTCTTAATAGCTTACGTACAACTGGGCTCGTCAGGCACTCTTCTTGGCTGCAGTGGTTATTATTATATTTACATGCTTCCAGCTCCCGTTTTTCCTGGATGACAACTCGTACCTTTCCACTCCCCTTTTTCTCCCTCCTCGCGCTCACAGACCCATAACGTGTATGGCAGTCCATTCTCCCTGCAGCACGGACTACACTGCCCATGATGCTACATTCTTTAGAGCTATGCTTGTAGCATTCTGCCTGTTAGCTTAGCACAACAACAACGAAAAGGCGCTCTCTCACCCAGGAAACACACAGTCGCAGAGAGAGAGAGAGCGTCGCCCTGTAACCATGGCAACCGTAACGCTGCCGCCTGGAACGAAAGAACGTAGCTGTCAAACAAAACCCAAACAGTCCTGACCCGCGACAAAATGAAACAGGAAAGTACCGCAGTGTAATCCATTTATTTCAACAAAGTAACTGTATTCTGAATACCACCTTTTTAAACGGTAACTGTAACGGAATACAGTTACTCATATTTTGTATTTTAAATACGTAACAGCGGTACATGTATTCCGTTACTCCCCAACACTGCCTGCAGGTTTTAGATATCCACCTGGGGTCAACACACCTGAATCAAATGATTAGTTCATTACCAGGCCTCGGGAGAACTTCAAGGCATGTTGCGGAAGTAATTTAGCCATTTATCTGCTGTGATGGATCAAGGACACATCTAAAGCCTGCAGGAAACTTGTTGGACACCCCTGAGTTAGGGTTTCTCAGGTGACTTGGAGATAAACATAACATACTGAAAAAAATTTAATTGGCATATATTTTTTATTATCTTTATTACTAAATGTTGATGTTATTCAAATATGTTAAAAGATAGTGTGTACAGAATTTTTTTTACACAAACAGTAGAAACACACCAGCCACCCATGGCTGTTCTGCGGTACCGTCTGGATTTAACGTTGTCTGATCTCTCTCGGCTGACTAAAACACATTTGTCCTACGGTGACCACCACAGCTTGGATTATGTATGTGAATTGGTAGTGGAAACAGAGGAGGAGCCAGACATTTGAAACACCCGGGGCTTAGCCCTAAAGGGTAGTATGCATGTGGGATTTTTTTTTTTTTTTTTGGGGGGGGGGGTGTAGAAATGACTGAAAGATTAATAGGCTCTGTTTTGAGTCTTGTTCAAAAAAGAATGACTTCATATAGGGAAATATATATATCACACATGCAGGACACCTTAAACTAGTTTTTTAATTGAGCAGCAAGACAGAACGAAGTCGGGGCTGTATCAAGACACAGGGACTAAACCCCAATTCAACCAGACGCAGAACTGATCCAGAATTAAAACAGGACTACAACAGTTCAAAAGCAGGATTACTGAGGACTTAACCAAGACATAACCACAATCAGAACTAGATGATAGTAGCACTAAAAATCATCATAGACCTGCACTACACTTATTTATTTAATTCTACCAAAGTACAATATTTAGATTGAGAAAAGTTTATATAATTATTTAGCCTTGTTGTGCAAACAAGCCTGCAGAACTTAATAAATATAGAATTTGAAAAATAGCAAACCTAAAAAGAAACACTAGGTACGAGATACATGAGTACCTATGATACAGTGATACTTTTAGTAAGCAACCATTTGACTAACATGTGTGTCTCACCTGCTCTTGTTCATCTCTGTTCTGTCCTCATTCTCCATCTCAATCTCTGCTCCTCTCTCTCCCTCTTTGTGCTGACAATCATCAAATATACAGTTGAAACCAGATATTTACAAACTCTTCAGATCAAAACACAAACACTTTTTTAATTGTAACATCAAATCAGACTAAATGTTTATTTTTTTAGATTGATAAATATAAAAACATATTTGTTAACTTTAAGAGTAAAGAGAGAAACTGTCTGTGTTTTTTAATTGCAAATGGCACCAAATTGTATTCAAACTGAGCCACACTTATGGAGCTCCACGATTCTTTTCCTGGTGTTTTGGTTGACATCTCTTGATTTTCCCATGTCAAAGAAACAGGCTCTGTGTTTTGCCTTATATGCATCCACAGCTGTGCCACCAATTTACTCACATGGACTCTACTAACCTATCAGAAGCTTCTTCAGCTCAGAATGGAATCCTCTGGAGTTTTCTTATTAATTAACAATAAACTTAGTGTACATGTACTCCTAAATTTAATGAAAGTGATAAAAAATAGACAGCTCTGTCTCTCTTTATTCTGACATTTAACTAATTCAAAATATATTTCAATATTTATCTAAAACAAAAGTTTACTCTAAATTGATGTTGTACAGTAAAAATGTTTTATGTTTTCTCCCTAAAGTGTAAATATCTGGTTACAAATGTGAATATCCTGCTGTGTACTGAAATCCCTCTTGTTTTGCATAGAAATATACTGAACAACATACAAAGCATAATATATAAAATAACATTTACCTGAGTTTTTTCTTTGAAAGAACCCTCTAATGTCCATTCTTATATTTCAGTACATAACTGAAGCCGAATTAGTCGGGGAGGGTAAGAACTGAGAATATGAAATAAACACGCGTAAGCTAAGACTCTCTAAAAAATAGCATTTGTTCGGCTTTTCATTTCGCCATTTGTTGATTCACTTGAAGAGCAAGTAACGTAATATTGGTCAAGTGATCAGTTTCATATCAATCTTTCGTGATGCACCGTCATATTTACATTATTTGTACGGTACTAATGATTTGCTTTGGTACCTGCTCAAACTTAAGCTCTCCTTAGTATGGCTGGCTCCGTCTCTCCAACAGCGCACTCACGGGCAGCAGCTCCCCCCGCCCCCTCGCTCAGTCGCTTAGTGCCTGAGCTTGGATCATACCAATATCAGGGGGGGATTCACGCACAGTCGTAAATTCCCACAGTGTGCACTATGTGCTTCGAATATTGTGTGTACTTTTTGTTTTATACAGTTGTCAGCCAGGCATCTAACTATGAAAAAATTACACTCCAAAATACCCCGGGCTTCTGACAAAACAACCCGGGCTTAAGCCCCGTAAGCCACCCCCACGCTCCGCCCCTGAGTGGAAAGACAACAGAATTCAGTTGACTTAAACTGCAATCTACTGACATCTAGTGGTGAGATTTTACACACTCTACCTTTAAAACACATACTTGGGCAAGGGATGTCAAAAACCCATTGTATTTCAAGACCCACATAAACACTTTAAACTTAAATTAGTTTAAAGTGTTATGTTTGTATTTCAATACATATTTTGTGCATTTTTAATCTTGTAGTGAAATATCCCTAATATTGTATTTTTTAGGAATTTTAGGAATGCATATGTTGGCTTTTTTTCCAATGATGGCATAATAAAATAGCCACTAAGACTTCCTTGTTTCTTGCCACCCATGTAAAACTGGCATTGCTCTTTCAATTGCAGGAAAACAAGTTAAGGAAATGAACACTTAAAAGTTTGAACTCATGGCTTCAGTCATATTTGTTGTGCTCAACTGCACTCCCCAGGGGATCATCAACAAGAAGTGAATCGTTTGCATAGTTTTACATGCCCATTATCTGTATAAATTTTAAAAAACAAACAAAAACAAAGTGTAAGTGTGAACCTAAAACAGCATCCTACACATACAAGAAAAAAGTTAATATTCCCAATTGTATCAATAGTTTATTACATACCATCTCATAAAAACATTTTCAACTTTTTCCACATATAAACACCGCAAATTGGTACATTTACAAATCTTCAACCATCCAAATTCATACAAAAAAGGAACACTGTGATAGAGCAATACACAAGACGGTCTATTATTACAAGGACGGCATGTACTCTGTGTATGTATGCATGTATAAACCTCGGCATGTAAGAATCTCTATGCATGTGCGTTTGGCTATAAAGTCCAGATATTGTGATCAAATATTTACTTTGATCAAATGTGGATTAAAACCAGTGGAGACACATATACAAGTTAAACATTTTGGATGTCAACCTGATTTAGGCACTGGTGACAGGCTGATTAGGAATGAGGTAACCTGATCAGCCGTTGGGTAATACTGACACCACAGTAATTTACCAGTGTGTGACTTCTCAGAATAAAATGTTATCTACATTAAGGACCTTTTTCCATCGCTGTATTACAGTTAAAAGTTAAGTTTTAACCACAGAACAAGAAATTGTACTAGATATTCCTAACTCACCCAAAATCAATTCATGTTTACTGTATGACACAAACCACAAAGACACCCCTTATTTTTAGTTTTTCTTTTTTCCTTTTTTTTTGTCACCATGATGCTAGTTTCAAAAAAAGTGAGTCAAAAATGGTCATGCACACACTCACACAGGCGCGCACACACTCACACATACGCACATGCAAATAAATTAACATGGAAAAAAGTAAACAATTTCCAAATGACAAAAAAAAAAAAGAAAAGAAAACCAAACCCAAAACATCTTTTTGGTTGGGTTTTAAAATGTGTGGCTAAATGCAAAAAATACATAAGATAGCAGCTTAAATCATGGTACATTCACATGAGTTGTTTACTACTACTAATCTTAGTGGCATAAACAAGGTAAAAGTATTCATGGTACACATGTTCCAGGCTGATCGTGCAGAGTGGAGACCGAGGCTAAACTGAATATTGATGTGCAATTTCGGAAAACCACAATGTGACTGAGAAACTGTGCAATCAAAGAAAAGAAATCCTGTGTCCTTCTTGTGAATTAGCAGTTTGCAAGTCGTGGATTCACATCACAGCGGTCGGCTTCTCCTTCACTGGGATTTTCTTTAACGTAAGAATCCCGCTGTTGTTGAATCGAGGCTGTCTGCTTCGGTTACAGAGGACGTATTAAGATGCAACGAGCTCCGATTTTTTATTTCAGTGTGGCTTCTTTACTGTCACCTCACTTTGGGCTAGGAACATGCGGAGAAGTCCCAGATGCCGGGGACTGAGGGGAGCTCTGGTAGGTCCGCAACAGCACTTTGTGCTTGGTGGCTTCCTCTGTGCGACGGCTTTGTTGTTCCACCAGGAACTCTTTAAGTCGGCTGGAGGCGAAGGTGAGAGTCTGTCTCCTGAGCTTCATCAGGTAGGAGTCCTGCAGCCAGGCATGTGTGAAGCAATCTTTTGTAGTCGGGCGGGCCCTAAAAAACATATTAGGTAGCATTTGATATTGTTCTTCTTTAAAAAAAAAAACTTATAATCAACTTTTTTAAAATGATAATCACCATGGGTAACTGCTCAACATCTTCTTGAGAAATGCAGAGGCACTTTGAGACACATTTGGGTACAGTTTCGTTGGGTCAAACTTGGCCATCAGGATTTTGGATTCAACATGCTGAAGGTCCTTATCTTCAAAGGGGAGGTGACCACTAAGCCTGGTTGAAGAGACACAGAAAAAATAAACAGTCAGGTTGCTTATTCCAAAATGTAAATATGCAAAACATCGTATTTGTTTGACTGAATTTAAATACAATTCATCCTATTCACTCTGGCGTTAAGGGTAAAGGTCATTAGTGGCACGAAGCAAAAAGAAAACTTACATAATGTAGGTGACAATGCCAACAGTCCAAATATCTGCAGGAGGACCAACCACTTCGCCTTTCACCATCTCAGGAGCTTGGATCACATTTATCAGAAGATGAAAATTTAGAAAAGCAGAAGATTTTCAGATTTAGTAGAAATTCCTTCCATCGAAAATATTAAGCATATAGAGCCTGCATCTCTTGATCCTTACCCATGTACTCCAGCGTTCCTGGTCCTGATTCCTGCTGCTTGAGGCTGAGGGGGTTGAAGGTCTGCGCGCTCCCAAAGTCCACAATCTTGATGGCGTTGAGGTTGGTCACCATGATGTTGTCAGGCTTGAGGTCCAGATGGAGGATGCGACGGTTGTGGAGGTACTCGACCCCCTGGACAATCTGGACCAGGTATCCCACCACATCGTCTTCAGAGTAACGAAACCTTTTTGTCAGTGAAAGAGGAGGTTCACGTGTGATTATAGGACACAGACAGGGAGAGTTCAAGCAGCATATCCTGAATAAATTAATGCTAATTTAAATTTAAAGTGTTGAGAGATTGATGAAAGACTGATTCATTGCCAGCCTACATCACCTGAGAGCTCAGCTGATACGCTTTTATGCAATCAATCTCATTTAGGGCATATTTATTTTATATCTTCAAGCCACTTTACAACCCACTTCACTCCTAGCTTATCTCTGCTGCTCCCGAATACAGCCATGGTGTGAAATACAACTTAAAGCAGAATCAAATAACAACCTCCTTTTCAACCTTAATGACTCCAAGTAAGAATCTTCTTTTTAGACTCCTGCTATGCAGGTTTGTCTGAGTTTGTGTGTCAGTGTGAGTCAACATATCCACCATCCTACCTGTCTATAAGGCTGTATAGCAGCTCTTTGCCAGTGCAGTACTCTGCCACCAGCACCAGGTAGCGTGGTGTGATGTAGGCTTCGTGGAGACCCATGACTTTTTCATTGTGAAGAGATTTCAGGATTTCATACTCCTTCAGGATCTCCTGCTTGTTCTCTTGAATGTAGGGAATGATCTTTGCCATGTAGATTTTACCTGTCGCATTCTCTCTGCACTCTCGGACGACTCCAAACCGACCCCTGCCAATGATAAGTCCTGATTACTTTGCACAACGCAAATAAAAGCTTGACCATGTGCATAGATTTTTTCTCAAGTTATAACTTTCAGAGTAACGTCAAACAAATATAAATTTAACAGCAGTCTCAACATCTCTTTGATTCACCAGCTTCTGAATTTCTTGTTATCCTAACTCTGATGTTTTTTTTGCAAGATTCATGTCTTTTCCCCCCAAAAGGACAATATCTATCTCACCTCGCTTTCTCATCTAGGAAAGTGTACGGTTTCTGTGGAACTCCCTGTCGTAGAGCAGTAGAGGGTGTAGCGCGTCCCGATGGGGTGCCTCTGGCGGGGGTACTGGCTCCATCACCGATGGGACTCAAGCTGGAGGTCTGTAGTACTTGTGGGGTAAAGGACACCGGAGTCGGGGCCACACGAGCAGTAGCAGTGATCGTGGGGACATATGTGGGTACTGAGGCCACGGTTGGTTTTGTGGGGGTCGAAGGTGGGGTTACAACAGAAGGTGGGGGTAATACAGCTGCAGTCTGTGTCATAGGAGTCACCACATTTACTGGACTCTGAGGTTTGGGGAGGACAAAGGGAGAGGTTGCTTTGGAGGTGGATGATGAAGGGAGAGTGGGGCTTATTTTTTGTGTGCCATCCACTGTTGCACCTGCAGATGGCAATGAAGGGTTTGTTGAAGGGCCGGAAGGTGAGGAGGTTAGAGGGATAGGAGTCACCACAATTGTAGATGATGGAGATGCAGATTGAAGATAGGATGCATCAGTGAGGGCTTCATGTTTTGGAGTAGAGGAAGTGGAGGTGATGGTGGAGACCGTTGATCTGGGAACGCTATTTTGGACTGGTTTGTGTGAAGGGAATGTCACTGAGGAGGTAATCACAGGCGTAGGTGGGGTTGGGGCTGTCTTTACAACAGCAACGGTAGGTGAAGCTCCTCCAACTGTGTTAATAGAGTGACAGATTAAATACATCAATTATTTACTCAGTATATTAGCTGCTTGTAGCAAACTACAGTTTTTAAACATGTTGTTTGTTGCGTAGCTTTCTTACATTTGTTTTTGTTTGGTTTGAGACAATGTACATGGTCTGGATGCTTTTCATACTATGCCGTGGCACTACCAGTTAATGAAAATGCAGGATTTTCATGATTTTGTTATAGACTGTATATAAAAAATGGAAGGAGCTACCACAAGTTAGCATTTTGACTCTCAAAGTCTTGCTTAGTTTTAAACCAGATATTATAGAAAAGACTGGACTGAAAAGCATCGGATATTGATCCTAGGGTAGCATCTTGTTAATGACAGACTTACCAGGTCTAAAATCAAGATAAAGACCCCCCAAAAGACCCCCCAAAATCAGACAACTACCTTTGAGCAAGTACTTGGTGATGGTGGAAAGGAAAAACTCCCTTTTAACAGGTAGAAACCTCCAGCACAAACAGACTCAGGGACAGCTACGTGGCAATTAAGTCCATTAACCCATTAACAAAGAGTCATACATCAAGTATGGTCATTAATATGGTCATTAAAAAGAGAAGGGGTTTCCCTTTGCTTTCTATTGGAGGGAATGCAGTTCACTTGGGCTTGCTAATATTGTGACACACGATGGGATTTAATCCATAGCTTGTGCTTTGGTGTGATGCTTTTAGAACAGTTTTGTTTTTCTAGCTCTGTTCAGCTTTTTGTCCATGTATGCTCACTCTTTAACAGGCAGTATTATACCTGTGGGCGCCAAGCTAACTGGCCTACAACAGTTGCTGTACGGCCCCTGTCCGGCCTTGTTCACACAGGCCACGCGGAACTTGAAGGTGCCACCTGGTGGCAGGTCTGTGACATTGTAGTAGCAGTCGGCAATTCCAGTGGCTACAGTTAACCAGTTCGAATCACCTGCAGGACGGAAAGGAAATAAAGAGTATAAGATGTTGCTATAAGGTAATATGAAACTAAATACTGAATTTTGATTGGTATTTATTTAATTTTACATGTTGTACGAATGATTCTAGGTATAAAAATGCTTGGTTTAGTATTAGAAAACAAAGGTGAATACATTAATGCAACATTTTTCTATTTTGTCCTCTTTGAACGGAAAAACAACCAAAGAAAAAAGAAGTAGTTTAATTAATATAACACCAGATGGCAGCATTGATTAACACATAAAGTATTGATTTTGTGAATAAGAAGCCTGTGTTCAGTCAAAGGAGCTTGCAAAGAAAAGCGTCTGGACTTCTTTAAGTTAGAAGCTTCTCGGATGAGAGGTGAAACGTCTTCAAGTAACTTAAAGAAGTCCAGAAGCTTTTCTTTGCAAGCTCCTTTGACTACGATGACCTGGATGACTGAGAACCTTCACAGACACAAGCCTGTGTGCAGTTTGCCTCCTGAAAAATAATCTGTCATTACATCTCATTTTCTGTAAAAGCACGGCGAATCAGACCTGAATTAAAATGTAAATTAGGTAGTGGCACAGTGTTTTGTGAGAACGTACATTAATTCTCCCTGCCAAAGATTACTTTCTTTTTTGATCAATGATCAGGTAAAAATTCAGAATCTACTCCCTTCTTCATCTGCCAAATGATGATTCATTGGCCATAATGAAAAAAAATTCTGACAGCAGCTCTGGTACACTCACTATTCCCTCGTGGACTGAGTCACTTTCTCCATCTAAATGGTGTCTGTAGATTTGCAAACTATCATCTCTGGAGAATTCTCCTCACTGGGTTAAAAACCTTACAAAAGTTACCTCTTAGGAACTTAAAACGTAGAGTTAAATTATTTTATCCTGATGTGAAAGGCCATAATGACACAGTACACAAAGGGAAGTTTTTAAAAAACAACAACAAAAAAAACCAAAGTGAACAATGATCTCCTCTAATCAGAAGTATTTTTAAGGAGAGAAACTTATAGAATAAAACTCACCCTCGGTTTTTCTTTCCAGAATGTAGCTGCATGGAGATTTTGTCTCAGATGGCTTCCACAGCACCAGGGCTGTGTTGTTATAAGTCTGAGGAACTTCAGGGGTCCCTGGTCGTTTGGGGACACCTTCATTGGATGAAGATAAAAAAAAGAGTTGGAATTTAAGAAAAGAGGAAAACAACAAGTAATGTAAGTATACACTGTAAGGACTGCCAATTATCCTAGTAAGGATTCACAAATACCTACACATAAGAAATTGCAGGGAAATCTATTTGTGTTTAAAAGAAGAAAAAAAAATAGTGACCAATATACTGAATTTTTAAATCACCAAATATCGGTATCAGTCTTACAAATCGTATATCAGCAGGCATGCACCAACAGACTAATGAACTGAGATGAACTGAACTAACTAAAGAAATGAGCCTTTCAAGCACTCAAAGTGGGCAATGTTGAAACTACATGGGAGGCATAAGCAAGAATAATATTCTGGGGCCTTTACAGTAAATATTCTTACTTACTTACCAAATATCAGTTTTAAGCTACCATATTTCTATAGATATATCATTTTAGTATCCTAAACTGTTATCGTTTTGTTGCCTAACTATAGTAGCTTGCAAATAAATAGCTACCATTAGCTTTTAATAGCTAAATATACATAGAATGCTAAAATCCTAACGTGATATTGAAAAATCGATGGTTTTAGCTAAAGGCATATTGCATATTGCATGACTTCCAGTGGACTTGGATTTTGGAGTATGTCACATTGTCTCTACAGAAGCCTTTTTGGTGGCCAAACTATAGGACTATCATCACTTGCTATATGTGGGAAAAAATATTTTTAACTACCATAGCTACTACTGATCATTTTAATTCCATAAAGCAAGACACATGATTTCACAGGTCTGATCCGAGTAGGCTCTTTTAGTTGTTTGTGATTTTACAAGTTTGTGAGTCTTATTTGTCTGAATAAATATATGTGAGCAACTTTCAGTTGTGTTCAAACCTTGGTAAAAGGCGCTACCTGGTGCTAACAGTACTAATCCTTGGTGTTATTGCTGTTCGATTATTAATCATCGCTCACGGGTGGATGTTTTTTTTCATTGCACTTTACTGCCTTTTGTGTTAGATATTCAATGCTAAAATGTTTTCATGTTTGATTATTGTTACTTTCTTTTTCTATAAACTGTAGATTTCCTCTGCCATGTTTAATCTTCATCACGGTTGTTGTTTAGTTTATATTAGATTTATGTAACAGATCTGATCACTGACTTATATGAAAATATAAAACAATTCAATTTAATGTTTGAGTTGCAATGAAATAAAACCAAACATGACAGGATAATTTGGTGCTCTATTTTCACAAAACATTTCCTTTTACGATGGCCCACTAGCAAGACAATGGAAGGGAGATAAGCTGTCTCAAGTAATACTACACGGCCAAATCTGTAGGAAAACATTCAAAAGCAACTGACTGCACCTGACATCTAAGAAATATACTTTCCACCAAAGCCCCCAAAGTCTCATTTTTTCTGTTGCATTTGTAAGCAGACTGCTGCTCTTAATATAGCCTCTTTGTGGAAAGGCATGATTGAAGTTTAGAGTATGCCCTGCCCCAGTTGGTTTTGATCATCATGTACAAAACTGCAGGGAATACGGTATCATTTACTTTTAATAGGTGATAATTATGAGAAAATCCCAAAAATCCATTAAGTTAATCTACTGTAAAATGAATCCATTGGCAATAATGTTCATTTTAGTGTTATTATTCATACCATTCTCAGTGCAATTAAAATTCAATAATGTAAAATGCATCACATTATGAAAATTACTGTATGTCTGGCAGGAAAATGAGCAGCTCTTCCTCTGTGAAGAGTGCTAAGTTCATGTTCTGTTGCTGCTGCAATGTATGGGGCTGGAAATGGTGTACTGGAAAACTGCAGTTCCTCAAATGACCACTTGAGACACTGCTCCAAAAACAAGATCCCCACACACTACCATCTGAAAATGTTCACCTTTACAACTTCTGCAACTTCTAATCAATATATTTAACAGACAGGTACAAAAAACATTTTTAGTCTTTATTGCTAACGTCCCCACTGATAACAATTGCAGGAGAGGGTGGAGAAATATATGTATTTTTTCCATTCTATAAAACAAAAATGTAACTAAAACGTAAATAGTTATGGAATGTTATGGAACAGACAAGTGACTTACAAGCTATGGAAAGAGTACAGGAGGTAGTAATAGTAGCTATGGGGTTGGATGCTACACATTCGTAAACCCCGGCGTCCTTATAGGTGGACTTTCTGATCATTACAAGCTGTCTTCCATCTGGGTGGGAGATTAGGTTGACTCTGTCATCCACCTCCAGTGGTTTCCGATCTAGAATACACAAAAGCATTAACGAATTATCTGCACTATTTACATTATTTTGATATTTGATAAAGCTACCTTTCATCCATGTAATTTGTGGTTGTGGGCTACCAGCTGGAAGGCAGCTAAGAGTGACAGGTTCCCCCTCCAGCAGGACGTGGTCTTTCAATTTGATGTGAAACACTGGAGCAAAATCTGAAGCAGAGCGGACAAACTGTTGGCTTTTTGCCTCTTCTTTGGGGACGCTTGAGGGCAAATCAGATTGGGAAGGCGTTTTGTCTTTCTTGCCCCTTGTCAAACCCCACCTGTCCCACCGTGACCTTCTCTCACTCTCAGAATGGATGCTAGAAGTGGATTCAACTGATTCCTTAGACCCTGAGGCGCCAGTTTGTTTTGCTAGCTGATTCTCAGGGATTCCCATTCCTTTGAGTCCACAGCCCTCAGACTGAGAGTGACGGTGGCGGGTAAACAGGGGTGTGCGCTTTCCCTCTGAATCTCCTTTTCTCTCTTCAGACTGACTGCGTATTTTTGCAGATATTCCTGCCACTTTGTTCTCAAACCTCTGTTTCATTGCCAGGACAGGAGAGTCTGTGACCTTGTGTAAATCCCCTTGAGCCAGCTCTTTCTTTGTGTCTTTATTGTTCCTCTCCTCTGACTGAGTCCTTAGTTTGGCAGAGATTCCTGCCACTTTGGACTCAAACTTACGCCTCATGGCAGATACAGACGACTCCTCAGCTTTTCCTTGCTCCCTGTCATCCACATTCTTCTGTGTCCCTCCACCATTCAGTTCCTTTGTATCCAAAGACTTACTGCGACCAACAGCCCAAGACACTCTCTTGCTTTTAGCCGTTTCCTGCACATTGGATTGCTTATCTTCTTGTGATTTCTGAACCTTCTTCTCAGTGGATGGTGACCTCTTGGCCCGCAAGGAAAACCTTCCAATTAAACCAAGGCCTGTTTCTTGGTCATCTCTTCTTAAATCTTGAACAGATTTCGATTTCCCCTTAAGTCCTGACGATACCATTTCTAGAGGCGCCCCTCTTGGTGCAGGCCTATAAATCTCTTCAGCCCCCTCATTTGCTTTTCTACTTAATACAGGCGATTTCTCCTCTGATTTGTTTCTGGTGAGTTTTTTGAGGCCACGGGTCAAAGACGATTCTCGCTTTTTAAACCTCGCTTCAAAGAGCTCCTCTGAGTCAATGTCTTTGATGTCTGTTCTGAGAATAAGCTGGCGAGGGATGGAAGGAAGGTCTGGGTTTGATGAAGAAGAGACAGAACCTGGAGATCGCTCAGGTGTTGCTACTTTGGCAAATACTGCTGGATGTTCCGGGGATGAAGATGCATCTGCAGACTTTGTTTTGGCTATAGTAGAAGGATCCTTGGATTGGGGTTTGTCAGATGTTTGAGACTGCCCTGCAAATGATGCTTCTTCACTACTCTGTGACATTTCCTTGTCTTTCACTTTCTGCTTGCTGATATGTAATGCCTGGTTTTCTTTCCTCTCTTCTTCATCCTCCTCCTCCTCTATTATTATTATAGGAGTAATAACAGAAGGATACGCATAATCACATTCTTCTTTGTCTGCCCCTTCTATTTGGGACTTGGTCCTTTTTTCTTTCATCCCTTCTTCCTCACCAAGTTCGCTCATATGTTTTTCCTGTTGGTCTGGTCTTCCCTGTGCTGTGGTTGAGGCAGACTCCGCTTTTGTGTCTTCTGTTAGTGCAGACATCGAGGTTGCCTCCTGGAGCTTCTTCCCTACTATGCTAGAACTACCCACAGATGGTATCTCTAAGGGGGCTCCAAACCTTCTGTGCAGGGGCATGGGCTCAGAATCCCCCTGAGTGAAAGAGGTACTTTTGCGAAAAACTTTAGTCTTTGGCGTGTCTTCTCCTGGACTCTCAGAGGAAGCTGCTCTGACGAGTGTTGACGGCCCAGTTCTTGATCTCCTCAAATTCCGATCAAGGGATCCTGTTTGCCTCTCATCTTCAATGCCGAGTGTTTCAAAAAGGGGCCCTCGAAGGCCACTCATATTTTTGTCCACGTTTCCTCCCCTGAGCAGCCGTTGTCTCATCAGTTCCAGTTTTAGGGCGTAATCCTCCTGGCTTAACTTTGTAGCCCCAGGGCTTGGACTGCGATTGGGTAGTTCCATGGAAACAGCCTTTTTCAAACTCTTGTTTCTTTCTTCTGATTCCTTTTCTGTACTTTCTTCTTCTGGGTCAATGTGGAGAAGCAGCGCTGAATCGGCAGAACTCCCCCTCCTCATTGTAGACCGCCTGGCTTTTGTCTGGGATTCATCTGACTCCACACTTGATCCTTTTTTCAAGGGAGCTCGTTTTATATTTTCTGTTTGCGCCTCATTTGGGGTTATGTCTTCATCTTTTATGCATTTAGTAGCCCCTCCTCTATTATTTGCACCTATGCTTTCCTTTTTCCTTGTCCCATCTGCAATGAAACCGTGCCGTCCCGTGACATCTTCATCCCCTGGGATCTCATTGAGGGAGACCCTGGAACCCGAGAAAACCATGGACAGTGGCATAGGAATAAAGGGAAGCTCATCCACATCTGCATCTGAATCAGACGAAGAGGAGGGTGGCGGGGAGCCTTCTTTTAAATGCCGGGCCACAGCAATGAAGACATGGCTGCTTGAGTCATCTAGGAGCTCAGGGATGGACCGCATCACCATTTTGGATTTATAGCTGATGAGGGAACGCTGAAATAGTTAGCAGAGGATTTTGTAGGATTAGTCTCTAATCTAAGTACGCCCCTGTTTCCAAAACTCTGTATAAAGTGTGAATAAAAGCAGAGTGCAAATCATTTTAACCATTTATTTAACTGTAAACCAAAGAGCGACCGAAGAATCTAAAAGCCTCAGGTTGCATGTTAAATGTCAAAGTTCATGAGAGTACAATTAGAAAAAAATGAACAAGTATCGCCTTTTTGGAAGGGCTTCTAGGAGAAAACCTCTTATCTCTCAAAAGAACATGACAGCATGGTTTAGGTTTGTAAAGCTGCATCTGAACTAGGGCTGCCACGATTAGTCGACTAGTCACGATTACGTCGACTATCAAAATCGTCGACGACTGATTTAATAGTCGACGCGTCATTTGAAGCTTTGTAAGATCCCAAAAGCAGGAATAAGTAGCAGGATTTAAGAGTGTAATAACGGACTGAAACAGAAGATGGCAGCACTGCATGTACAAGGATGCCAGCTGCCGTTAAACCCCGAAGAAGAAGAAACTGTGTCCCAGAATTCATAGCGCGGCCCAGCGCAGTTGTCAACAATGGCGGCAGCTAGTTAGTTTTAATATTACTCTTATTATTCTTTCTGGGTCACAAAATAAACGTTTAACATATTTTCAGGCGAGAATGTAGCTGTGTAAACCTCAAATATCTGCTCAGTTTATCAAGACACCACATATTTTCAAAAGCGCTCCGACGTTTTCGGAGGCGTCTGTTACCCACTAGCTCGATAGCTAGCCGGGGGCCATGAGAGCACCGGACTCCCGGCAGATCGTTTTCAAACCCACCGCCCTACTCAGGTTAAACATATACAAGTCACTTAGATAACTTAAAAATGTTATTGTATGGCTTTTTTCAGTATTTTATTTGTTCCTGAGTAAATCGGCTGAGTTTATTAAACTCCACCGAAACAATCTGCACATTTAATTAGAATTCAATTAACTATCATCTTGTCTTTATTTTTAGTTAGCACAGACCTTAAACACTTAAAGCTGTAAGCTAATGATAGTTATATAAGAGCAGATGCTGCTGGTGCAATAAGCTGTACTTTTACGTTCAATGGATGATGATCTGATTAGTCGACTAATCGCAAAAATAATCGGTGACTAGTCGACTATCAAAATAATCGTTTGTGGCAGCCCTAATCTGAACAAACCCCAAGACTTCTGGAACAATGTCATTTGGACAGACAAGACCAAAGTGGAGATGTTCGTCCATAAAGCACAGCATCATGTTTGGAGAAACATGATAAATCTATTCAAAAACAAGCCTCAATCCCTCAGCAGGAATCAGCCTGTGGTGTCTTTATGCATTTCACCCTGATTTCCAAATGCTAAATGAACGTTTTGTCGTCTGTTACCTGCCATCGCCTTCGAGCCAAAACTTGTTTTAGCATAGCTGTGCTGATGCTTTTGTTTGTTGGTGACTGCAAGACAAAACAATAGGTGGGAGCACTATTAACAGAGACATAACTACATCTCATGAATCAGTGACACAGTCGGCAGGATGGTAGATGTTCCAGTGATAGCTCACCTTGAACCAAGGATGACGAAGGCACTCGATGGCACTTGCCCTCCTAGGTTTGGGACACAGTTACAGTTCAGACATGTTTAATCTGTGAACTGTAGCACAGTTGCATCATATACAGTATTTTTATGGTACAAAACTAAGAGGCATCAAAATGCTTACAGTCTGTCCACCACCAAAAGCTTGATGACAAATCCTTTTGCTTCTTTGCAGAGGTCAGAAAACATGCTCTCCTCAAACGCCACATTGTAGTTCCTGATGTTTAAAGCAGTGGCTTTGTCATTCTCGCCCGCAAAAGGTGACACGCCGGTCAGGCTAAAGCAAAAAAAGAACAGGTGTTTTATTTAGCAAGATGTCAGATTGACTGATTGGGTTTAAATACACACATGCTGTGAAGAAGAAAAAAACGTACCAGAGGTAAGTGATGACACCAACAGGCCTGTGGGAGAGCAGGACACATACGTGACTTGGAATTTGAAGAGCAACATAAAAGCACAGATAAACACAGAAATTTGATGGACTTGCAGATAACTGTGAGTGTATATAGTGCCTGCTGTGCCTAGTCACTTCTCCATGCCAGAGAACAGGTGGCTGACCATATGTCTGTTGCTGTGGAAACTGGAGTTTGGTTAACAATCTCTGGAGCGACATATTCTGGTGTGCCGTATTTGCAGTAGTGCTCCTCTGAAGTCTCCAATTTAATGGCATTCCCGAAGTCGCAAATGCGGATCTGATCACTCCCTGGACTTGCCATCAAAATATTTTCTGGCTAGAGGGGATGTGTACAAAAACAACAACATTAGGACTCATAAAAGGTAAATCAAATCTGATACAGTGCTTGTGGTGGGACAGATGGATACCTTTATGTCGAGGTGAGCTATATTTTTTTGGTGGAGATAGCGAAGACCCTCCAAAACCTGCTGAACACTGCTGCGGATCTGTAGCATGAAACACAACAGGAGTGAATCCTGAAAGGCACGTTACATAATGAAAGCGCAGTGCAGGCAGCAGAAAGACACAAACCTGCAGTTCCATGACTGTTGTTTTCTTGGCCATTCTTTCCAGCAACTCCTCGTGACATCTTTGTACAAGAGTTAAGAAAAAAGAAAAACAAAGCTGCTGCTGCTGCAGCTACTTGATTGCATAGTCTGACTGGTAGGTGCATGAGAAATGAATTATAAATGAGCAAAACTCCCCCACACTCTATCTCTTGCTAATTCCTCTCAGCAGCGATGAGTCAGAGAGAAAAAGCTCGGCTGCTTCATTCATGCCTCCGGGGGGTACGGGGGGACGTTAGGATTAATGCTGTGCATCTTGTACTTGAGATGCATTTAAGTGCACTTTTGTTTGACAATGTAGAAGATAAAATGTGAATCGGAGATGCAGGAGGAAAAAACATTTTTCTGTAAAACGTAGATTACAGATTTCACTGTATGTTCTAGTGAAAGGATACAAATCTGTGATAAGCACCACCACGTTCTTCTTCTCAAAGGCATCATGGAAGTAGAGAATCCTCTCGTTATCCAGCTCAGACAGAAGCTCCATCTCTCTGAGAGCCAAGGCTTTCCTATTTCCGCGAGCAGAAATGAATTTGGCAGCAAACTCGGTCTTTCCGTTCTTGCGAGTTACTCTCTTCACATAGGAGTAGGCCCCCCTGCACCCACAAACACAAAGTGATGACATTAATGGTTTTGTACATGTCAGCCGTGTTGGTTTTTTTATCCATTTGTTTTCAAGACTGATTTCTCTTTGATAGAAGTAAATTATAAATATTATTATTATTATGACAGTAATTTGCTTAGGCTGCTGCCCCCGCGACCCGGCCCCGGACAAAGCGGATGAAGATGGATAATTAAGGGCCATATTTACTAAGCAGGGCAAAATTGCACTGAGCACAATCCTTTCGTCAATTTGTACACTTAAATATTCTCCTCCCTGTACTATGTGCTAGTGAAATATGGGTCAGTTGCAAAACTTCCCAGTTGCCACCTCTACCATGCGATCCTGTCATTGCGCTCTCTTTGTAAATACCAATTGTACATTTCTTACACAAACCCAGTTTGTTCTGGCGCAATGCGTTAGTAAAGTTGGGCTGAGTATGGTGGAAATTCGTTTTAGACCATTATCAGTTTACACATGTAACCACACTTATTACCGATACGTGTGGGTCATGGAGCAACATCTATAGATAGATGCGAGTATGCCTGCCAGTATTGCTTCAGTTCATTGAGGTGTTGTTTTAAGCCTGAGGGCTGGACTTCTTCCTTCTGTTTGGCAGACTTGCTGTTGTAGATTTGCTGCTGAGCTTGAGGTTTGGACTGATGTCCTCACATCTCTAGACTCTAGGCATAAAGAGGAGTTCATGGTCGGCTCAATGGCTGCAAGGTGCCCAAGTCCTGTGGCAGCAAAACAAGCCCAAATCATCACCCCTCCACCAATGTGCTGACAGTTGGTATGAGGTGCTATGCTGCATTTGGTTTTCTCCAAAATTCAGTGCATTGTGACCAAATATTTCCACTTCAGTCCCATCTGTCCAAAGCACATTGTTCCAGAAATCTGGTGGTTTGTTCAGATGCAACTTTGCAAACCTAAGCTGTGCTACCACGTTGTTTTCAGAGAGAACCTTTTCACCCATGCAGGCCATTCCAACAACCCATGTTTTGGTCAGTCTTTTTGTAATTGTACTATATAACTGATTTTCACAGGACTCTCTGTCTATACACACACACACACACACACACACACACACACACACACACACACACACATATATATATATATATATATATATATATATATGTATATATATATATATATATATATATATATATATATATATATATATATATCTTGATAATAGGTCCCTTTAATCCCTTTAATGACTAATTTCCTTTCCCTCCACTTTATTAATAAATTCTTCTTTGTGAGAACAATGGAAAGACAAATGGAGGGGCAATAGTCATTGTATAATTAACTTTCATTCTCCTTAGGCACTCTTCTGTGATATTTGGGAGAAGGACTCATAATCTGAACTCCATTACTGGGGTACTCATGCTGTTCACTGGGTGGAAAGCAGATTTCTTCATCTGCCTGTTTTGCCATCCCAGTGGCTGTGCAATTCACAGTAAATGCCTGTCTCTAGACCAAAACAAATCATCTGTCGTCGGCTAATGCGTTCACTCCACTCTCGTGGCTGGTGACTCATCTGTCGTTTCTGTCTGCTGTTGTTAAGCAGGTGCAACTAACCCCACCGCCACCCTCCCATCACACACACACACACACACAACCCCTCCGCACCAGCTCCTACCCCTACCTCCCGCCCTCCAGGCCGACCCTGAGCACTCAAGTAACTATTAACGTCAGTGTCCTCGTCCTCGTCGGGATGTGAGGCAGGAAGAGTGCGCACACTCACCTCCCTATCGCTTTGTGGATGTCATAGTAATCTGTCAAACGCCTCATCTTCCTCAGAATGGTTCCCTCATCCTCCATTGGCTCTTCTGCTTCTTTTCGCTCTGGAGAAAAGCATCAACATAGGCATCTTTATTGGCTTTGTGTGTATGGATGTGTGTGTGAGTGTGTGTGTGGGGGGTGCACACACTCATATGTGGGTGTATTTATGTGCTAGCTCAGAGACAGATGGCTTCACATTGTAATTTCAAAACACCTTGTGGTCCCGCCCATATGGTGCGGATTCAGAGGAGCAATTTTCAACAACAGCTAGCCTTTATTAGCGATTCTAAGCAGTAAATATCATCAGCAAATGGGGTAAAAATCTGTTAGCACAATACTTTTGAATATGAAACTTTTCAACTTTACACATTCCTAATCTTTTCAACTACTGTAAGAATATCGCTGGACTGCAGACCTGTATGAACTGTGAGCTCGGCCTTGCAGGAGTTGGACCCGGCCAGGTTCTTGGCAGTGCAGGTGTACACGCCGGAGTGATGGGGCTGAGCGTTGAGGACGACAAGTGAATACTCTGGGTCGTCGTAAACAAATGTGAAGTGGCTGCTCTCCGAGAGGAGCGCATCATCCTGCAGCAGATCAATCAGCTATTAGCATTCACCTAAAAAAATATCATCTGAGTATTCAGTTGAGTTGAGTTGAGTTATAGTCGAATGTTGGATGTACTACCTTAAACCACAGAATATCCGGATCTGGCTTTCCTTCGACCACAACAGCCAGATGACATGTTTCCCCGACTTGCACATCTACGTCCTCCATTATGGTCTCAAATTTGGGAGGCACTGCAGGAAAATTAGGAGGAAAAAAGAAGCTCATCTCTAAGGTGGAGAAGCACTATGGACCGCACATACAGAGTACATTTTATGGTGTTGTGGCCATTTTTGTTGAATTCTAATGAATCATAATTTGTATCCATTATTGTTTTTTCTTTAAAACAGTAAAAATATGCTTAAGCTAGTTTTGCTATTTAAATCTGTAATTAATTTTACTTTTGGAAAAGTCGGAAGTGCTTTCTGAAACAAACCACCTGTTGCCCCCCATGGCCTTTTTTTGGAGTATGGTTTTTTTGGGGAACTTAAAAGGCCTTGACAGACAGGTCTCGCTGTTGTTCAATCTTCCTTTGGGCACTAAATGAATATAAAAGCTGATGTTTTTATGCAACAGATCAAATAATAAAGACACACTTTGTCTTGTTGACATAAGTAGAAAGTTGTTTGGATTCTCACTAAAATGCTAAATTTGTCACGTGGTGCGCCTGTTTGGACTGACCTGCCATGGCCAGCTGAAGTGTGCACAGGTCGCTGCCAAACTGGTTTCTGGCCGTGACCACCAGCTGACCGATGTCCGTGCTCCTGACCCTCTGCAGCTTCAGGGTGTGTTGATCATCGTCCGGCATGCTCATCTCGCACATCCCCGGCTTACTGACCAGCACCACGCCCCTCCTGAGGTAAGCGGGTTTCAGAAAAGTTGGGAGAAGGCCACATTTACCAGTTTGCTGCACTGAGTCTTCTTTAACCCAGTAAGAGGAGACCAACTGTTGTAGTTTTGAAAGCCATTTTTTTTGTTTTGATTGTTGCACAGCGTTGTGGGCTTTGCATTATTTAATTTTCTGTGCTCCAAATGTTGGCAGTGGGTGATGAGTCTGGACTGCAGGCAGGCCAGTTTAGCACCCAGACTCTTGTAAAACATGCAGAATGTGTGTCGACATAGTCTTTCTTAACTAAGAAAGGCTTACTCTGACAAGCTGTATGTCTCGATCAGCATTAAGTACACTAATATCCCCCTAAAGCCATCATGAAAGCTTTTGAACTGTATATTTAAGTTTTTAGTCTTTAGTATAAGGGCTGCCAAATAAACCCCAAGAAGCTTGGGGTTAATATGATCCAGTTTATGAAACAGACCCTGATGAATGCTATGAAGAAATCGGATGAAAACTTTTTAATGACATCACAAGGACATCACTGGAAGGTTAATAAACTAACTTTTTCCAGGTGACAGCTGCATGCACATGGTTCAGCGTGATGGTGATGTTGGCAGGCTGGTTCTCAACCACGTACACAACTTCTGGCTTGTCTAAAATTATCGGCGTTTTCCTCAAGTACGGTCCTAGAGAAGTCAAAGGTATGTTACAAGAAAACAAAGCAAAACTGGTCCTAAAAGTAGAAATGATGTCCTTTAAGGTCGATTATCAGATTAGTGGTAGCATAAGCCTCTTAAACACACTTGATACCTCTGTCCAGCAGCTGGACTAGATCAGTGGCAGGCGATGGCTTGCTAAGCGTTTTCCCAGTGGATGCTAGGACTCTGAAAGCATAGCGGACTCCCTTTGACAGCGAGGTGACGGTGTAGTTTGTCTCCCTCAGGTTTGATGCCACAACAGACCACTGGATGGAGCCCAGAGGCTGCTGCTGGACCACATACACCAAGGAGCCGGCATCTGTAAACACACATGCTCCTTAATTACTTGGTGGCAAAGACATGATTAAGCAGTGCTAAAAATGCTGTATTTTTTCTCCCTTGAATGGAGAGAGTATGTAATCAGTTCAGTTTGTTTGTTTGTTAGCAGTCTATCATCCACAGTTTTCAAGACATCGTTTTTAAATTGTGTGTGATGGGAGATATCAATACCAGCTCAAGCTGATTTCATTTTGGGAAAAATTGGGTCGAGATTGAGGTCAATTCAATTTTAAAATCAGTAAAAACTGATTTATTACCCACAGTTTTTTATGCATCATCTTCAAACTTCACAACAATATACTAGGCCTGAGGTCACACTGGGACCAAGGCTGGCTACATATTTGACCTAGACCTTGATTGTTAGCGCCCAAGGTCAAAACTGAGCTTTTCAGGAAACCATATCAAGTAATAATAATGGATTGGATTTATAGAGCGCTTTTCAAGGCACCCAAAGCGCTTTACAATGCCACTATTCATTCACTCTCACATTCACACACTGGTGAAGGCAAGCTACAGTTGTAGCCACAGCTGCACTGGGGCAGACTGACAGAAGCGAGGCTGCCATATCATGCCATCGGCCCCTCTGGTCAACACCAGTAGGGTAAAGTGTCTTGCCTAAAGACACAACGACCAGGACAGAGAGCCCGGGGATCGAACTGGCGACCTTCTGGTTACAGATGCTCTTCCCAACCCCCTGAGCCACGGTCACCCCTTAGTATTATTTCACGTGAAAACGCATGGAGAGAGCTGTACAACACACTTCACTTCACACGCGTCACAGTGATGCCATAAAATCGTGCAAAATGACACACTGCATGACTATATTTTAAAATCTTTTAAAGCTTCTAGAAGCCAAGGCTTTGAACCAGTTCTGCTCCAATCATATGGATTTCGAAATGTACCTTAAGGTCATAGGTCAAAGGTTAGAGTCACACGAATTAGGACAAAATTTTAGCTTCAATTGGATCATCTCCAAACCTTTACGCTTTATATAAGTCAGTGGGAGACCTAAGCACTTTCTTTGTTCGAGCTCTTTATTAAACATGATTTTTCCAACACATTATATCCATCCACCTGTGTTGCACCAGCCTGCAGGTGTGTTATGAACCTACCAAGTGAAGGGTCGAGTCTCTTTGGTGTCTTCCAGCTGAGGGTTATAGTTTTTCCTGTAATGGCCTCAATCACCGGAGGCCCATCAGGAGGATCAGGAACAATATCTGTTTCCAAAAACATACATATATATTTATATATTTCACAAAAATATTAGGGAAATTGTGTATCCCGTAATGTATACCATTAAACATTGTGTATCTATGATTACCTGTAACATACAGATGAGCATAGCAGGCTGCTTTGCCCACTTTGTTGGAGATGACAGCCTTGTAAACACCTCCGTGAGCATGACAAGCGCCCCGAATGATCAGACTGTGGACATCCCTGTCTGGAGAACAGACACACAGGTTTCTTATTCGCCATCTTTCCCCCACTTTGAACGACTTATTTTTGTGTGTTTATCTGCTTACACTGAGTCATTTTGCGCTCCTCGCTGTTCTCAATGCGCCTGCTGTTGTGATACCAGGCAATAGTTGGGTATGGCAGGCCCGCCACCTTGCATTTCAGCACCGCCTCCTTCCCTTCAATGACTTCCACATCAGCCAGAGGCTGCACAAAGTCCGGCATGGTCCTCTTCTCCACCTCGTTGTCGAACACTTCAGGTTCCTCTGGGATGGACGGCATCTTCTCCAACTTGGACCTGGAGGAAGAAAAGAACAGGTCGACTTGATTTTATCACACGCATTCGCTCCATCTGAGCTATTTTTCTTTGCCCTAGAAAGCAAAAGTGGAACATTTGATTTTTTAAAAATAGTTTGTTTTCTTCTCAAAGCCTTCAAAGAATTAACAATTACACAATTAGGGATGAGATGCAAATAGAAACAAACGGCTTCTCTTACATGTGAGAGGAGACGGCAGCTCGGGGTTCTTGCACGTACAGCTCAGCAGTGCATTCAGACTTTCCGTGAATGTTTTGAGCAACTGCTGTGTAAAATCCTTCTGTGTCACTGCCAACGTGGGTGATGACAAGCGAGTGACGACCCCCCTCTTGAAGGATGCGAATGTTATCACTCTCCTCCACTCGTGACTCTGAAAGAACATTATAAAAGACAAATTAAAAAGCCATTTCTTTGGACAAGCCTAAAAAATGTAGGAACACCGCACCGCCGCTTTGAGATTCTTACCAAAATGCATCCATGTGACTCTCGGAGCAGGCGATCCGCTCACCTTACAGTCAAACCGTGCCGTGCGTCCTTCGATGACCTCCAGGATGTCCAACTTTCGTGTGAACAGAGGCTCCTTGGACGGCGTGACGATCAGTTTTGCACTCGAGGTCAGCTCCTCTGTAGATGCACATGCGCCCTGTTAGTAAGTGTATCACTGAAATATGTTCAATCACATCTAAAGAAGTTGGAGAACAACCAACCAAAACCTCTCTGGTGGAGACAAAAACACGAAATGGAAAACCCAGCATAAATATAAGGTGTGATCATAAAAAAAAAACCTTATGTGATTTAAATTTGCCATGTTTCCACCTTCAGGTTAGACTCCTTGGGAAGAAAAGGAGCCAACCAGTTAGATCAGGTCACAGATTATGGGCCACACACATCTTTCCTTTCTGTCACTGTAAATATATTTAATCTCTGAAATATCTTAGTACAAGAAGTATAAGTGCAATGTCAACAGTATGTCTCAGTCTTTACCCCTCAACCGCAAAAGGCTGATGGCTTACATATTATCATCACCCCGTTGGCCAGTCGGAGAAGTAAACGGGCTGCATGGACACCTAAGTTTGTAAATGAGATAACTCAGGAAGGAAGTCACCTAGAATTTTCAAATTCCTACCAGCGGTTCAGAGTTTTCTGAGCTTTGAACTTGAGAGTTTTCTGAAAATCTTGTGAATGCAGTAACTCGAGAATATTCAGGATCTTGGATTTTCAAATTGAAACCATAGGCACTCCTATTTAAAATCCCTGTGCATAAATTGTTGAAAAATTCTGTAGTGGGTGATGATCTATGATGTGATGATTTATCTTTTACTTTATTCCTGCATTATGTGGTCTTGGGGAGGTCTTTATCAGGAGAAAAAAAGTACAATTTATGAAAATACAGTTAAAATTCCAAAATGTAAGCTAAGATGTAAGATGTCCCATGAGTCTTTGTAGGCCCAGTTGCAGTCCTGGGGCTTTATGTTTGACACCCCTGAATTATATCGTTTTAGGGAAGAGGAAGAAGGCACAAGCCACATTTGCGAAACGAGGCCAGTGTGACAGAAAAACTCTGTACTGTGCCTGTCTAAAACTATCTGGGGGAAACAATCATTGAGGTTAAAATCCCAGATTTGTACAGATGATTTAAAAAGAGCAGCAGCACCAGAAGATGGCTTTGAAGGGGAAATTTGCACAGGTTTTTAGTTAGACTGAAAATTTATGATCACACCTCATCTTCTGTTCAGCAACAGGGACAGCACTGCTTATGATTCACCTTTGGCAGTGCTCAGCTTGCAAGTATATGTCCCACTGTCGTCTTCATGTACTGAATTTAGCATGAGACGGCACCTATAGCATAAAGAAAAATAAATGAATGAATTTTGTTTTTATGACACCAAAAATCTGTCAGATAATAAAATGTGCTGCAGTGACAGCAACATGAGGTGGACCTACCTCTTTCCGTCAAAGTGCATCTTACAGTTGAGCAGTGCAGGCTGGATCAGCTTCCCCCTGGACAACCAGTCCACGTCCACATCTGGAGGTCCCGTGATGTGACACTCAAACACGGCTGATTCTCCAGCCCTCACTGCTGCGTCTTTTACCTCCCTGGTGATCGTCAACGCCGTTTGTGCTGCAGCGGTTGATTAAAAGAAAAAGAAAACAGCACAAATAGAGCATATATAAGGAAGAACGACAAGATATGGTATGACTAAACATTCAGTTCAGTTTCTCATCACCTACCTCTGACCTCCAGTCTGCACTCTGCCTGTTTGCTTCCATACTCATTGATGATCCTGCAAGCATACAGCCCTGCATCTGACCTCTGAGCCGAGCCGATCCTCATTTCACTGGTGCCATCTTCCATCTCTCGCACAGTGAAGTGCCCTGCTGTCTTCACCGAGACTCTGTCCTTCAGCCTGGGTCAGTATAAAGCGGCTGTCAGAATCATTTATGCTCAGGCGCGTAATGGAGGGGTGTTTGTGTGAGACAGTTAGTGACCTTGATTGTGATAAAAGCTTCAGGTTTCTCCTGAGATGTCTAGCTGCAATAAAACCTTGAGGGGGAAAAAAAGATGTCTTACCAGTAAACCATGGGTTTGGGCTGGCCTCTGGCTTTCACTGACATGACAACATCTTGACCCTCGGTTACCGCCTGGTCACATGGTGCCACCTATTAAAGAATGTAAACATGATTACCTATAAAAGCTTTTAAGGTTAATCTCTAAGCTTTGCTCCAGTTTTATCAGATTGGAAGTAAAATCACATTACGACCGTGCCCAGAATGACTGCAGCTATCAAGTAATGCTGCGATGAAGCAAGTGGAGTCATGGTATGAAATGCAAAGGATATGTCCATGGAGATTGCCATTTTGCTACTAGGAAAATGAATATTGCAGCACAGTGTGATCTTAAGATCGGAGAACAATCAAAAGAAGATTCATATTTCCATGTGCAGTAACTCATATTTTTGTCCGATTGTTTTGGGACCTGCCTGTGGCCCCAATACCTGCGTACCTGGAAAACAAGACAGAGTGTGCAGCAACACCTGACACGGAAGAGAGTTGCCATTACAAGGAGTGCAGAATTATTAGACAAATGAGTATTTTGTCCAAATCATCCTCTTCATGCATGTTGTCTTACTCCAAGCTGTATAGGCTCAAAAGCCTACTACCAATTAAGCATATTAGGTGATGTGCATCTCTGTAATGAGAAGGAGTGTGGTCTAATGACATGAACACCCTATATCAGGTGTGCATAATTATTAGGCAACGTCCTTTCCTTTGGCAAAATGGGTCAAAGAAGGACTTGACAGGCTCAGAAAAGTCAAAAATAGTGAGATATCTTGTAGAGGGATGCAGCAGTCTCAAAATTGCAAAATTGCAAAAACCAAGGCGCCAAATAACTGCCCATGAACTGAGAAAAGTCAAGCGTGCAGCTGCCAAGATGCCACTTGCCACCAGTTTGGCCATATTTCAGAGCTGCAACATCACTGGAGTGCCCAAAAGCACAAGGTGTGCAATACTCAGAGACATGGCCAAGGTAAGAAAGGCTGAAAGACGACCACAACTGAACAAGACACACAAGCTGAAATGTCAAGACTGGGCCAAGAAATACCATACCACCTTTATTTATAAAGCACTTTAACATAAAGCCAGAGTTCACAAAGTGCTGTACATGCTAATAGCATAAGTAAAGAAAATTAAAATGAGATAAGATAAAATAAATAACTAAAAAACTAAAATAAATTGAAACATGTTAAAACAAATTGAGTCAACCCCTCTAATCAATGCCAAAGGCAAATATCTCAAGACTGGTTTTTCTAAGGTTTTATGGACTGATGAAATGAGAGTGAGTCTTGATGGGCCAGATGGATGGGCCCGTGGCTGGATTGGTAAAGGGCAGAGAGCTCCAGTCCGACTCAGACGCCAGCAAGGTGGAGGTGGAGTACTGGTTTGGGCTGGTATCATCAAAGATGAGCTTGTGGGGCCTTTTCGGGTTGAGGATGGAGTCAAGCTCAACTCCCAGTCCTACTGCCAGTTTCTGGAAGACACCTTCTTCAAGCAGTGGTACAGGAAGAAGTCTGCATCCTTCAAGAAAAACATGATTTTCATGCAGGACAATGCTCCATCACACGCGTCCAAGTACTCCACAGCGTGGCTGGCAAGAAAGGGTATAAAAGAAGAAAAACTAATGACATGGCCTCCTTGTTCACCTGATCTGAACCCCATTGAGAATCTGTGGTCCATCATCAAATGTGAGATTTACAAGGAGGGAAAACAGTACACCTCTCTGAACAGTGTCTGGGAGGCTGTGGTTGCTGCTGCACGCAATGTTGATGGTGAACGGATCAAAACACTGACAGAATCCATGGATGGCAGGCTTTTGAGTGTCCTTGCAAAGAAAGGTGGCTATATTGGTCGCTGATTTGTTTTTGTTTTGTTTTTGAATGTCAGAAATGTATATTTGTGAATGTGGAGATGTTATATTGGTTTCACTGGTAAAAATAAATAATTGAAATGGGTATATATTTGTTTTTTGTTAAGTTGCCTAATAATTATGCACAGTAATAGTCACCTGCACACACAGATATCCCCCTAAAATAGCTAAAACTAAAAACAAACTAAAAACTACTTCCAAAAACATTCAGCTTTGATATTAATGAGTTTTTTGGGTTCATTGAGAACATGGTTGTTGTTCAATAATAAAATTATTCCTCAAAAATACAACTTGCCTAATAATTCTGCACTCCCTGTAATGACAACAGACAATTGTTTCTTCTTTTTCTTTCTGTTTTTTTTTTTTTTAGTTAAATGCAGTAAAATCCAATGGATGACTCTGGATTTGGGGGTTGCCAGAGGAACAGTACTTGTCTGATGGCACTGTGCCAAGTGAAAAGTTTGTTGGAGGCGGGATTAGGGTTCGGGATTGTTTTTCAGGAGTTGGGCCAGCAGGGTTAGTTCCTGTGAAAGGAACTCTTAATGGTTCAACATAACAAGACATTAGTGACAATTTTATCCTCCTAACTTTGTGGGAACAGTTTGCAGCTGGATCCTTCCTTCCTGCACAAAGCAAGGTCCATAAAGACACCAATAAGCGAGTTTGGTGTAGAAGAACTTGACTGGCCTTCACAGAGTCCTGACATCAACCTGATAGAACACCTTTGAGATTAATTAAAGTGGAGACTGCGACCCAGGCCTTCTGGTCCAACATCAGTGTCTGACCTCACAAATGTGCTTCTGGGAGAATTCCCATAAACACTCCTAAAGGTTGTGGAAAACCTTCCCAGAAGAATTGAAGCTGTTAGAGCTGCAAAGAGTTGATCAAATTATCAAAATAAACCCTAAGGATTAAGAACAGGATGTCATTCAAATTCATATGCAAGCGAATACTTTTGGCAATACATCACAACAATGTGATTGGTCACTTGCAGTGTTGAACCTGGACCAACATTAATTATGATGATTCGGGAAAGACAACGAAATGGGGATATCAGAGACATCGACTATGACGCTGCGCTTGTTATTTAAAGAAAAAATCATAAGGAGCTTTTATACTTTTACCTGAAATGAGGGAGGCTCTTTTAAATGGTGAGGAAGTGAGCCTCCGACCTCCATCACCTCCTCCTGAGGACTCAGGTACTCCTCATCTGACTGGATTGGACTGCTGATTTCCAGAGATACAGCAGATTTCCCACATTGCGTGTGGGTCGGCTCTGGAAGAACAAGATATCGGACACAAATATAATAGAATTACAAGCATACTACCGCCGTGTCTAATTAATTTTTATTTGAGTTCACAAAAAAGTCGATTCTGATTTACACACGTCTTAATTTAAGTAATTGAGTGCAAAGCCTTTTGAAATATGGTTAACATGGCACTGGCGTAGCTCATTTTGTTTACGGTCTTTTTTTTGCTTTGCTGGTGTTGATCTTTGCCAAAATGAGCACTTGGCAACACAAAGCAGTGGGTTAGACACAAGTGGGCCACGTGCACCTCCACACACTGAGCACAGGGACCATCTGAAGTGACCATAAGCGAACAGATAACGAATTAATCCCTTAATCCCTGACCCAATCATTCACTCATTCCCACGAGTTCTAGATCAGACACTGTGTCTGGACCCTTGGCAGTCTGGACTACAGTCAGACTCAACTCACAGCTGCGGGAAGAAATATAAAGAGCTGCCTCTCTCTTTCTGTCTCTCCTTCTTCTTTTGTTGCCTTCGTTTTCGTGTCAGCGTTTCACAATCTTTGCAAAGCCTAAGACCTCACATATCTGGCACAACTAGATAACGTTGCGAGTGAAAATGAATAAAATCAATTACCCAAGTAGAATAAAGGCATGTCCCCCCTTTCAGATGGCAGAACAGTGGACTGATAGGTATTTTGCATGACATTCAACTGTGCAAAATAAAGGGAAAGTGGGTCATCATCTGCAAGTGAAAGGCAGGCTTGGTCGCATATACAGATGGAAAGAAATGCACCGAAAGCCATATATGGAAAAGCTGACTAATAGTAATGAAACACGATAAAAAAACACTGTTTATGCCAAATTATTAAGCGATGTAGGTGGATATTCTGTTGCGCTTATAGCATTAAAAAAAGGAGGGGGGGATAAAAACAACAAAATAACCTACCTAGAGTCACATCTCTGAGCGGCGTCTGTGCACCAGGGGATAACTCCCCAGAGTATTTATGTAAACCTGCCAACTCTTACACAACTCCCGAACAGTGTGAGCCGACCAACTTTCCTCCACCCTGTCCTTCTGCTTCCCATCACTGTTACGCCTTTATTCTCTTACACTCCTGACATCCCGGGCTGATGAAAAAGCTGAATATTTTAAAAGTTTATTAAAGCTTAGGTTTAAAGACTCCACTGAGTCACAAAGCTGTGGTTCTTCAACTTCTTTGATTTTTTTTTAATGCAAAAATGACAATAGGCCTGTGTTATGTTCTCGCATATTTCTTTGAAGCCAGTAAATCAATCTCGCCCACTATTTTGGCTTGTCGTGGCAACAATCTACACACTTCTCGGCTAAAATGACTCACATAATCTCCCGCCACTTTCTGGCAGCTCCATCCCCAAGCCCTGTAGCGTGAAATCTGAAGTGATGAAAAACTCCACGATTACAGCTGTAATCTCGAGCGGGGACATAAAGCAGACGGCAATTACCCGAGAGAACAAGAGGCCTTCTAAAAATACTCCTGCAAAGTTAGACTCCGCTGGCCTAATATGGCAACAGAGGCCCGCGTGCTGCTGTCGGAAAAGCACCAGGGTGAGCGCTCGCATTTGTTGACAAAACTGTGAAGAGGGGAAAGTTGCATTTGCATGAGGCCGAACCAGCACTGCTGGGAGCTTCTCTCATGCACAGCGTAATATAAACACCCGTCCACTGCAGGCGCTTATATTTTTCTTTTTTTGCCTGATTTTGAATGCCACGGCTGCCTTTGAGGCTCAGGAGACCTTTGTGTGACGGGGGCAGGTCTGCGTTTTGAATTCATGCCGAGGGGGAGCTCGGTGCCTTCAAGAATTAATGGGTTGCCATGGCAACTATCGCTGCGAGGAGCCCCGGTCGGGATGCTGAGCTCCAGCGGGCCTTTGTAGTCATTAAGACAGAATGTCAGGCGGAGGAGGGCTGGCAGCGGATTAAAGTGTGAGTCAACATGTTTGAGAACAGCATCGTTTTTATGTTCCCCCCGGTGTCGCTCTCCTCATTTAAAATTTGTGCTGGTAAAATGTGTCACCATGTCTAACTGCAAAACAAGAAAGCAGTAGAGGTGGGCGGATACATGTAACCATCGATACGCTGGTATTGGTACTGGATAAATACTAGTGCGATAGGGTGGATACTTTGTTTCTGTCCTTCTAAGTTCAGTATCTACTGAAAAGTGTTAAATAAATTTAATATTTTTGGAAGATGGCTCATCTCATAAATCATGACACACTGCTCACCCCCATAAAAGCTGCCTTTATAGGTTAAAATTATCGGTATCTGTATTGGTATTGGCAATACAGGCTGTATATTTACTTGGTAATCGAATTGATACCAATATTTCAAGTATCGCACAGGGCTTGAAAGCAGGCTCTGGCCCAGCCTCACCTGACTGAATGTAGAGTGTCGCACTGCATGACGCTCTGCCCGCCGCGTTGACAGCCGTGGCGCAATATGACCCCGCATTGCTCAGCCTCATCTCCTTTATCACCAGACTATGCTTCTCGCCCTCAGCTTTAACCACATGGAACGCGTCACACCGGATCTCCACATTATTCTTCCTCCATGTCACTGAGAAGGCAGAGAGAGAGAAAACACAAACACTGAAAAACTGATATGGAAGAAGTCAGATTGCAAACATGTGAAAGGATAAGGCTCATTGATTTGGTTTATGAGAGTTTCACTTAAAATTGACCAGATTTCATAAGACTATGTGTGCAAGAAATCGCTTTATACGGCACTTAACAGAAAACAGTCTCCTTACTGAATTCAAAAAAGAAAATTATAGAAAATGGGGATGTTAAAATGGTGACTTGTCTTCAGCTGTACCAGTAGGGGTTGGGCTGCCAGTGATGATGCATTGCAGTGTGACCTCAGAGGCGCTGGGTGCGGTGGTGTCCTCAAGAGGCTTCTCAAACCTCGGGGCCTCAGCTGGCTCATCATCAGCAGACAGGTAAGAGTCATCGGAAGAACCGCCTGTGAATTAGAGGGACGGTCAGAGTGTTTTCTGTGCAGCTGCCGGTGCTCTATTACCTGCTTTAGAAAAATGGGTCAGACTCCAAATTAAGGCATTGGGCTAGTTTCCTTTTACGGATCCCCATGATGAAAAGAGTTTCATTAGTGAGTCTGGGCCCGGCAGCAATTCTGGCTCTGATTAATTTTCCATGGTGGACAACATAATATATATATATATATATATATATATATATATATATATATATATATATAAGTTCAACCTTTTTGATCATTCCTTTTTAGTTTGTAATCTGTATTTTTTATTTCTATGTGCATGTTTTTCTTATTCGGGGACTTACAGCCTAGCAAAGGTAATAAATCTCCAATAAGTTCTTTTTGTGTTTCAGATCTTAAAGCCACAAATGAGGCACAAAAAAGCAAAAGTTGTTAAAATGGGAAGCAAACAAACACCCAATATTACTTTACGTTCTTTAAGAGTGAAGTCACAACCCTAAAAAGTCTAGTTCTCTGACCCCTGGTAGTTAAACTTATCATTTTTCATAGGGGTAGTGTTGTGTGTGTAGGTCCTGATCTTTTTACAGTTTAAATTGTTTGTTTGTTTTTTAATAATCTCACTCAGTGGTGGTCAAAGGTGAAACAGAACAAAAACCTTTAATCAGATATGATAGCAAAACTTTTTAGCTTAGGGCTAAGGGAGTTATTTAATCTCTTAAGATCCACCAGCTTCCTAGTGCTCTTTTGTTAGGGTTATGGTTGTCATTATGTTCCCTTCTACCACTTTGTCTAGATATTTTATTTTATTTGACCTGCCAAATGGGAACATTTATGAAAATAGTACTGTAAGCCTGGCAACTTGGTAGACTTGGTAGTTGAGCAGAAATCCATGGATAAAGCCTCAAAGACTTCTAAAGGGACAACAAAAGGTGGTTGTATTTGTTTTGTTATTTGTGTAAAGAAACGAACTGGACAACAGTTGGGTCACTCAAGCCACAGGCAGGAACCTAATGGCTCCCAAAATGATTAAAGTGTTCATCCAGTTCCAGACTCTCATCTGCGATGGATGCTGCTTGGATTTTTTACAAACACGTTTATCTAGAACACTCGTAAAGCATCACCTACCTTCGTCTGCAGACTTCCGTTGAGCAGAACGGCCTTTTTTGCTCTTGTGTACTCTGCCCTCCCTCTTCCTTCCCTCGTTGCTCCTGTGTGGAACACTTTCTGTCTCCATGGGTTCATCCTCCACCAGGATGGTGGGGATGTTCACTTTCATGGCCGGAGATGTCCGCCCCACCTCCGCCTTCCTTCGTTTTAGGAGCGGGCTGATGGAAGGATTGGGTGATGGGGTGAGCCGAGGAGGCTTGGGTGGGAACTGGGGTCCTGGTTCCCTTACAGTTACTGGGGATGCTCTCTTCCCTGTTGGGCCTGGTGATCGGTGGTCCGCCTTGTTGTCCATGTTGGTGTCTCTCTTTGAATCAACTCTGGAGGAGGATGAAGATTTGTGGGATGTGTTAACAAGTGTGTCTTTGTCAGCTGCCAGAGAGCTTTGTAGGGTTTCCCTGCATGCAAAAGATGAGAAAGCTGTTATGTAATATAACAAGTGAGGGAAAAAATATTACATGTCTAAAACTCTTAATTTCCATTAAGTGCTTTGTTGTTGTTTTTTAAAAGAAATTTCAAATCCCTCAAAGAAAAATATACAAATATGATCATATTGGAATCTTTTTTTAAGAGAAAATTTCACAAGTAAAGATAATCTTCTTCAAACCTGATTAGGCTCGTCTTTGTAGCTATTGGCAACGGTTGTCCTGGTAACTGGTGAACTGGTGGCGTTGCCGTGGTAACAGAGATTTTCCTTGCGCTATCTACTGGTTTCCCGTGCAAATCTGACTGTGTCATCTTTTCCTTTTCGGAGCTGCTGCTCTGATTCCCCGGGTCTTTGCCTTGGGCCTGCTGAGAATTCTTCCATATGCTGCCCCCCTCCCTCTCCCCAACTTTTCCTTCCTCTAGGGCTCGCTCCCTCGCCTCTAACTTTTTAACTACTTGGGCAGGAATGGGTTCTAGTTTCCCCATGTGCAGCCTGTCTTTCTGTGACAGCTGCTCAGTTGAATATGCCTTCTTCAAGCTTGGTTTCCCCACAAGCTTCTTGATCCGCTGGAGCTCTTCTGTGAACTTGCTCTGGTAATTCTGGATCCTCTGGGAGTAGTTTGTCTTGTCCTCTAATGAAGAGGCCCTCTGCTTGAATACCGCTCTCTTCTGGGCTGCACCCTGCAGTATTCGACTCTCATCTTTGCTCGGGCCTCCTGTCTTCTTTCCACTCTCATCTGATTCAAAGGAAGCTGCCCCTCGTGGCAGATCCACCCTTCGCTCCTCAAAGGCAAGGACCTTGTCAAAGATCTTGGGTCCTGCACGAGCCAGTTTGGGCGTCATAACTGCACTGTTGGTGCCAGATGACTGGCCCGTATTAGAAGTTTGAGGACCTGAAGGTTTGACTTTGCCCGAGTGTTGTTTTTGTGTGCTGATGCTGTTTTTGTGCGTGGTAAGAGGTGGCTGGGGGGAAGACAGGGGGACATAGGAGGACAGGCCCTGTGATTCATCAGCAGTTTGAAGCCTAGAGGGGTAAGGATTGAGGGGAAATAATGGAGGGGTGAAGTTAGAGCTCTGGTGCAGTGGCGAAGGCTTTGGAGGAGTAATAAGATGCAGATAAATGTCCGTTTGTGTCATTTTGTCTCATCATGTTTGAGTTCTTTGTGTTTTCGCATGTGCTTTCTGTGTTGTATCAGGTAATGAGCAACACATCAGACAGTGTGAAATCAAATGGCAGAGAAACAAATGTAATGAAATTTTGAGATTGAGACTTCTTAAGACCTTAACCCTAAAACTGCAATAACCGCTGTTGTTGGCATGTTGCACCAACAATATTACAAAATAAGAACATAAACTCCTACGAAAATCAAAAAAAGCACCCCTGCTTAAACTTCTAACACAATAACACCATGCCTAAAAATAACCTGTGAATCACATGATAATTACTCAGTGAGAACACTCATGCTAATATCAGCTCGGATCAAAGCAACCCATGCATGCCACTGCAAACCTATAAACATATGGTGTTAATCCAAAAGTGAGGGGCGGCTGTAGAAAACATGCAGTGGGTAAAAATCACAGTTTTCAGAAGTGCTGAATAATATATTATATTAGAAGATTGTACAAGTGCATCCTTTCTAATGGCTATATGAAATATTAATATTAACATTGTTATTTTGTTGGCTTGTAATCATTGTTAGATTCAAATCAATCCACACTGATGGCACGCAGAGTCGAAGGAAAGTGTGACATCAAAATAAAAAAGTACACTATATGGAAAAATGGGAATATATAAAGAAGAGTAAAAAATGAATAACAAATTGTATAGCAAATGGAATAAAGTTTTTGCGAGTTGGGTCTATGGAGGATATAATGTCTTGCCGTATGAGTCAGTTTTCATTGCAATTTGAGTTTCTGGGCAGTCTTTTTGCTTTTTGGGGGAAATCCTGGGAATTAAAAAGCCATGTGCTATAATGGCATAGAAAATGTTCTCCCTCTGTACAGGCTGAACATGCTCCCATAGTAGTCGCTGCCTACGGAAACACTTTCCTCTGACCCCTGAATGGGCCGGGCAAGGTTAGCGTGAGACGCTCGGATGAGTGGTTCCACACCCAGGTGACGGACAGGGGGGGCCCCCTCAGAAGGACCCCCACCGAGGCCTTGCCTTGCTGGGTTTGTGGGATCCAAATGGGGCCCTGGAGGTCGGGAACCCAGAGTGCGGAGCTCTCGCTCCACTACAGGGTCATAGGTGCTGGGGAGGGTGGCCCTGCGATCTGAAGCATCGGGATTGTAGTCCATCACCCTTCCTCCCTCACCTGTATAGAGAAAGAGAGAAAGGGAGAGAGACTGTTTGAATTTAAAAATTAAAATTGTATAATTTTATATCTGACTTTTAGCATTTTAAAAACAACAACAACAATATATTGGTTGTTGTGGGCGATCAATAAAGAGACTAAACTGTGTCTGTGTTGAAAATGATCTTGAGCTGTGAGCCTTCTAATTCATTGGTGAGAGTGTGGTTACTTGTTTTTAACAATAACAATATAGCTTTCTTGCATAGCAGAATATTATATACAGGCATGGCTAAATAAGCAGCCATTTGTTTGCAGTAAGTAAGTATAGTTAGTACGCTAAAGGCATTTCCCAAATATGGGATGAAGAAAGTATTTGATATTTCTTCCTCTTCAGAGCGAAAAGAGGCCAAACACATGAGATATCATTGGAAAGGCCACGATTTCCTCTGTTGAGCACATCAAGACTTGATATAAATGTGATGTGATGATAATAGAGAGCAAAAACAAATGTTCATTACAGTGGACATAAATGAATAGGCTGGATATCACATTGTATTATATTATATTGTACTGTGTCTATTGTATGACACGTATCTTTTTATATTGTGTCTATTGTATCATATCATAACATAAAATGTCATATTGTACTAAAATTGTATTGTCTGGATCTCTTTATTTCGTGTTGTATTGTATCATTTCACATTGTACCACTTTTTTGGCATTTTATATCATACCATCCATCATTGGATAATCATATCATGTCATATCATATTGCATGACTGTTTTTATTGTATGGTATATACACAGGTATATACTTATTTTTTTTGGTTTTGGTGTTATAGAAGTTACAGAAGTTTCTGCAAGTCAAACTTCATCAGATTGAAGAGACAGTTGATGGATGGGCTGTGTGAATTAAACCATTTTAATGGAAGCATGGTAATTTCCTAATACCGCGCTCCTCTTAAAATTATTTTTGCATAAATCTAATAAGAAATTATGTATCACCAAGACTCTGATTTTGCTTTACTCTCTAATAAAGCATTCCTATATCTAAAATATTTTTTAATGTCTTAACTGGAAGTTAATGCAGTAAGAAGCCAGCAAAAAACCCGTGGTGGGGGGGAAATGACGTCTAATGAAGACAGCGTTGTTAAGCATGATGGATAAACAGCCTATTGATTGCTTGAAAACAGGAAATGAAACGGAAAGTGAAGGGGCCACGTTTGAAACGTGTACCACTTAAAGTGATCCTTCGCCCAGCGATGAGCAATGGAGACAAGAATGCTTTAGCAGCATAAAAAAAGAGCGGTCAGCATCTTCTGTTAACGAAGGAAACCTTGAAGCAACGATACGGTCGGGGATAAAAAAAAACATCTTAGCACTTGACTGATTGAATGATACTGACTCAGCGTCACCATCAGTAGCTGTGCAATATCAGTTTCTCATAAAACAAAAAAACAGACGGAACAAAATGAGAAATCTTCTCAGAGCAGCCACACTTTTAGGTCTTGATATATACAACTTCAAAATTCTGTTTTCACTTCTCTCCGAGGCCGGGCAGCAGCTTTCATTTTTATTTGAACACACCGTGCTTTGAAACGTATCTCATCCGTGTCTGGCTTTAGGGCCGGAAATATTTTCTGGAATACATTGCCTGAGGAGAAAATGTATCTTGTTTGTGTATTACAAGGTATTGTAGTCATTATTTAGTATTCAGCAGAGGCAACCACTCTGTTCCATGAAGAAAACAAATGATGTATCACCTCATCCCTCCCTCATTTGATATTCTCTTTCTATTTTTCTGTGGCTTGTCTCTGGAGGGACGTGATGAGGGCGTAGTCAGCCCACCAACACAAAAGCTTAGAAAGTGCAAACACCGAGTATGAGCGAGGAAAGAATATACTGTAACATTTCTTTGTGGTAGAGGAGAAGGGTGTCAATATTTCAGGTCTATATTCAGACATCATGTTGCTTGGTTAGGAGTGGATGGCGAGGACGTAAAGGTTCTACGACTCCAATGCACCAGCACCACTTTAGCAAATTAGTAAAGACTCTTTCAGGAATTGTTCTCATCAATGCAACACTAACAGGTTCAAGCGTAACCTTGCCGCTAGACAAAATGCTTCCCCCCCCCTTTAAATTTTAGACATTTGCATTAAGATCCAGAGGATTTGCATTTCTTTTTTCTCCTGTATCAAATTTAATGCTCTTTAGGCTTAATCGGATTTGCTTTAGATCAAGTAAACTGCCTCACACAGTACCCATTAGTCAATATGCAATTTTATTTTAGCAACAAAAAAAAAATCTTGAGCAGGGATGAAATATATAACTTAGTTCATTGCTTTAGTTGAATAAGCGCGATTTCCAAACTGTAAAATCTTGGATGGAAGAAGGATTTTCTTTACAGTAGCTTTAATTTGGGCTGTTATTACAGAAAGGAGGAACTCAAATGCTGGGGGCTTTGAGGAGTTTAACATTTGACCTAGAATGTAGGACTTGGGAGACAGGACTCAAAATTAAAGAGCAGCTTTATTGCTGAAGCCTTTTCTTAAAAAAAACAAAAACAAGGACGGGCTTGAGTCAAAGGGAAAACACAGAATAAGGGAGCACACAGCATTAAGAAAGGACATGGATAAGACGAGACTCGGATAAAGAAAAATACACAAGGAAATACCAACAAATCCAGAATAATGAGAGCGGGAAAGTAAAACTCAATACAAAGCACACAAAATAAGAAACTATCAAAATAAAACAGGAACTAGTGAACGCTGACACACCAAGAGTCAAACATTCAAATCTGACACGAAGACAAAATGTAAACAAACATGGAGAAAAGGTTGACTTTACACAGGAGACAAGCATAGAAAGTATGAATAACAAAACTGAGAAGCTCTTGGACTAAATAACATTCTTCTGAAATCCAAAAAGAATCCCAAACCCACGACTGTGAGATACAGAGCTTGGGAACGGAGACCTCTGTTAAAGTCAAAATTATATTAAAATCGAATTATTGAGATCCTGAGAGTTTGAATTAAAGATGATGAAAAGACACTTCTGTGGCTGAAGAATGAAGCCAATATGGATTACTGTGCTGAGTCTTGAGCCACAACTCGTTTCTTTATATTTTGCTTCCTTTCGAGCAATAGTTCTCCAGGCTTTCTGAAGGTCTTTCAAAGTTTTAGTCTGCTTTTTCACTCATTTTCAGTCCAGTCCTTGTACCTGACCATTTTCAGATTAATGCTTTTTGTTTGTGGGCATACTTGACCCATGAATTATTAAAGCACAAAATGATACCTAGCTCAAGGGAAGAACCAGAGTGTACATTGGCAACAGGAGTGACAAATCGAAATTTGAAATTTTTTGGTCCAAATTGTTGAATGCGTAGGTGTCTGCAGCCATGTGTAAAGCACGGTGGACGCTCTGTCATTATAGGGGGTTTCGTTAAAGTCGATGGAATTATGAGCACAGGAAAGTACCATCAGTGTAGGTTGCCTCAAATCTTTTGCGCAGTGCACAGCTACTCAAAAAGCCACTTGAGGCTGGCTCCCCCTGCAGGTCAATCGCCCATGTTAAAATGCCCAGCTTCATTTTTTACGACTAATTTCCCCTTCTATGACGGCCACACATCTTTGGATAACTCCACCATTTAAATTTTATCAAAGTTTAAAGTTGTGCTTTGACTTGCTGTAAAGTTACGTCCACTAACAGCTCCTCTAAGAAGTCTGTGCAGTAGTCTTAGTGTGTTTGTGTACTATCTGAAATCTAAATACCATGTATCTGTATCTGTGTGATGCACTTGTGCAGCTTTTGGTTCTTGTCCAAATGTGTTCATTTCTCCTCCAAAAGACCAAAACAGTAATGGCCATAATACTAGAAGGGAGAGCTCACAAACCACTAACTTCTGGGTGGCATTATAATAGATATGATAGATATGATACCATCCATCCATCCATCCATCCATGAATGATACCTTCATTTAAAAAAAAAAAAAACAATAGTAGGTCTTAGACTATCAATAATTTACGATTTCCCAAATCTGTGTTATCCAAGAAATGGCTTCCCGTGTCTTTTTCTGTCCAACCAGTAGTCCAAACTGCAAAAATCCTCAATTTAGAGAGAAAAGCAAAGCAAATCCTCCCACTGGAGAAGCTGGAAGATGATCAACCAGCCAGTAAATTCACTGATTATTTGAGCTGTTGAAGCTCTACACCAGCACGGCAAACTGTGAAAGAAAGAAATCTCATGCAGCACCTCATTTTTAGGTGAGTATAACATAACATTCACCAACCCACTGGACCGTTCCACCTGATCTCTGTTCATTAACGTACCTCTATTTAAACTTAACGATGTACATTTACATTTTAATTGGCATAGCATGCATTTGTTTCAGCCTCATTTATCCAGCAGAAATAGTCCCATTTTTGTCGGACAGCACGTTCCCCTGTGGAGCCACACAGAGAGCTCCAGACCTGAGACAGGTTCCCTGCTTGAAACTAGGGCAGTGTGTCACACTGTTGCATCACACCATGAGGGATTAATGCCTTCTGCCATATCGGATTTCATCCAGCGCACGTTTTGGGCCGGCATGATAACAGCCTCCATTAAATCTATCTATCATAATTTTATACAAGTGTGTTTTTGGCAGAGATGTTGGTGGTGGAGCTGTAAATCTGGCTAAATATCATTTTGGACAAAGAGCTGCAGAATATTTTCTTTAAGTAGTGCAAGCTTGCAGCTAGAAAATATGACCTCAAAAAAGAAAAACGAAGCCTCGAAACCACAAACTTACATAAGCTTAAAAAAAAAGGGAAAAAAAAGGAGTTTAAATAAAATACCTGAAGGTCCTTTCCGGCCAGCCTTATCATGGTGCCTCCCGGGCCCTTCTTTGGTTTCCATCTGAGGTTCTGTGGTCTCATCCTCTGTGGTCTCAGAGTCTGAAACAAAGAGAAGGAAAACACTATGAGATGAGACGGGAGGAGAAGGTGGAAATCCAGCAAAGAGGAGCTGAGGTGGAGGGCGGGAAGAGGAGGCTGGAAACAACAAGAGAGCGCAGGTAGAAAATGACTTTTCACATTTGCTTAGCAGCAGACGTTTTGATGGGTCACTGAAAAGAGCTGCGAAGAGCCCCCCCTCCCCTTCCTCGCCCCCCCCCCCCCCCCAGAGTGAAATAAATGGGTTGAAACTGGAGCGTGACATGAAGCCAGCTGTGGCTTATAAAAATGCATGCAGGGGAGGGGTATGTAAATATGCTCTTGACTCAGTTTTGAGTCAGCTTGAAGCTCAAGAGGAATCTATATGTAAGGAAGAAGAGCAAAATCTTAAATCTTACTCAAACCTCGTTATTTGACTTGAACTCATGCATGCATGACTGTTTTCACAAAAGAGGACAACTACAATCAGTAAATAAATATGGTTTGTATATAATACAAGTGAAAGCTGAACTCTGAGTGCATAATTTACAAAAAGAAGACGTGGGATAAGCATCTGACTTGGTTCTCAGTTTTATGGGGAACATTCAAAAACGGAAAGGACACAAAAACAACAGGGTGCGACGACGATAAACACGATGCAAACAGAGGATCGCAGATCGCTGATTGACAAAGCTCGGCCTAGATGTTGAGGACAAAAGATGCAGCACAGAGGCAAACAGACACACACACACACAGACACTCAGGGTCAAAGTAAGGAGCCTGAAACCACATCTCCGTTGCTGAGATCACATTACATCAGATGAGGTCAGCGACAGAAACAAATCAAATAAATAAAAACAAAGGAGAGAGGATGACAGGCGGGTTTACCATAGCTTTGCTTTCGGCAGGAGCGGAAAACTTCGCTTCCATAGTGGCAGCAAGAGAGGGCAGACGGGAGAGCACCGTTACTATGGAAACCAGCATCTCTCTCACCCACACGACCAATCCTCTTCGTACCCATTAGAGTCTAAAATCACCAGCCAAACTGCTGGGTGGCTGACAGATATGTTTACTGGTTAGAGAGCCTGCGAAGGAGGAGGACGACAACCACAAAATAGGTTGCACCTCATTGCGCCTCACATCAAGTCACATCCTTATTAGATAATTCCAGAAGCTCTGCCTAACAATAAGAAAGCCAGTGTAACATGAAGAAGCACAATTAACCTATTGCACTGCTAGTGTGTGTATGTGTGTGTTTTTTTTACAGGTGTGGGTATGTAGATCCACCCAGCTGTATCAAATGAAGTTAAATAGCTCGCATGCCAGGCGAGTTAAATCAACTCAGTGATGTAATTACAACGAAATATATTTTGAAGTGTATAGCCTGAATAGTAATGTGACTGGAACAGCTTACATTACACAAATATTGCCAAATATTATACCTCAAGCCGTCAAATTTACACAGGATTTTTATGCTGCAGCGATATTGCTTTGTGGGGGTGGATGTACAAGAATGAGCCCCACTTTCTTGCTGGAGTCGAGCAGTAGAACATACACAGAAGCAATACAGGTGTTTTTAAAACATACGTAAAAAAACAGCTTTTATGTATATAAGAGTTGTTCCAACTGAAGCGCATGCCATTGAAAGCTAAAATGGTGACAAAAGAAATGGGATCAGGCAAAAAAAGAGAGAAATGGCTCAAATTTACATTTTTTAAAACCAAAACAATAAATAAATGAATTAAATATAATAACGGAAGAGACTACGGTAGAATAGAACTGGTGTAAAGCTCATACTGACAACACACCATGGGTAAATCTGCCAAATGTCCGTGTGGAATGCCCAGTTCTCTGAAATAAGATACAAGAGTAAAATGCATTATTCAACAGTGAAGGCAGCCAAACACTCTATTTAACACAGAAAAACAAAATGCATAGATTCCCATTTACGGAAAAATACTTTGGTCCTTAATGAAACAGCTCATCCTTAATAAAACCATGCACTTCAGGCATCGGATCACAGTTTTCACCTGTGTCTATCGTGCATCTCCGGTACTGTCAAGCCAATTTGCTTTCATACTTCACTGCTATTGCACTTCGCTAAAAAGTCAAAAAGCCCTACGGATACTTAATTTGTTTAGCATATTGATCTTCCTCTCAGGTCCTTGTTGGAGAATCATCTGGACACAAAAAAGCTTTGAAAGCTTTGTGGTCAAATTAAGTGAGTTTAGTCATGGTGGATGTTTCCAGTTGTATTTAGCGCTTTCCAATTGTAATTTCATCACAGACATTCAAAAATGGGGCATGTACTATAAATAGGCGTTTTTCACAGCAGACCTTTTGCCTCGTCGTCTGAGGAAAAGCACAAGTGTAACTAATAGCTGTAATTACATCTGCTTTTTATTTACACACATCCTTCTGAGCCTCCCCTCGGCTTCCGGGTAGTGATGGTAAATTTGATTCTTTTTACTGAATCGAGTGTTAATGAGTCACTCACCAAAGTGAAAGTGGTTTTTTGAGTCATTTGATTCACTGAGTCAGTTGACCAGAGAGTGCAAAAATTTTACATTTTCACTCAAACTTAATTTGTTTCCCTTTTCATGTAAATCCCACTGCTAAGATGAATGATTAAAAAAAAACAAAAGACTATTTTATAGAGAAAAAAAGAGCAAAAACATTTCTAAAATTAAGCAATTTCCTATCAAAATTGCTTAATAAACATTTATTTTGTTTATTTGTATTTTATTAGTATTTTCCTTAAGTGTGTCAAATATATATTTTCTCATCTAAATGTCCACTGCGCTGTGAGCCAGGGGGCGGTAATGCGCCTTAACATTGGTTGCCAACCAAGAAGAAGAAGAAGCTGTGAGCCAGGAGGGAGGTGGTGAGTGAGTGAGTGATTCGTTCGCTCGCTCTTTCATTCAGCACAGGAGGGAGGGGGTGAGTGAGTGAGTGAGTGATTCGCTCGCTCGCTCTTTGATTCAGCTCTTTGATTCTTGATGTGAGCTTCTACTCAGGGTTTTTTCTTCCAGTTCAGGGCAGAAATGCTTTTGTTACGAAACTGGCTGTTGTTTCCCCCCCACAATTTTAATTATAAGCTAGATGTATTTCTACTAATGGAATTAGTTTGCTAACAGCAACAGGGATGAGTCAGTGAGTCAGTTGGGCTTGTGAATCATGATTCACGAGTCAGTAAAGTGATTCTCGAGTATTGAACGATTCGTTCACGAATCGAACATCACTACTTCCGGGTGTTTTTCATGCTTCCCAACTGATATGAACTAATTGAAAATTAATGGACTTCAGGTTCCAGGAACTAAGGTTATTCATTACTCTTTTCCTACAGTGGCGAGCCAAAATATCTGCTGTGGAAAATATTCTAGCTCACGATATTACAATATACCAGCACTCATGATAACCTTGATGTTTGAAAAATGAAGTAGTGATATCACTGAATTATAGATGTATGGCACCTTAATTGCTTTGAAGGAAGCAAAAAAGAAAATGACATCATGCTAGCTAGCTGACTACTGCAATAGCTAGGGTAGTAGCTAACTAGCTAGCTCGTTGCTACACTTTGTGGCTACCATTATGCTGGAGAAAAACACTTGAAGCCTCTCGCACCCAAGAAGAGTAAATGTAGTGCCTGTATGTTTTGGACATGATAATTGTGGGGTGAAAATCTGATATTGTGGCATTCCTTAACATGATCTCTTTGCCCTTGCTTCATTATGACATTGCCTGTAAATATGAAGAAAAACAACACAGTGGGATACAGTGGGATATCTGCGCTGTAAGAAACTGTCATTATAAATTATAGGTACATTTCTTGAGCAGTGAAGTTGTTTCTTCACTAATGAAATCATTTCTGTGCAAAGTCTAGATTAATTAAGTGATGTGTGGGATGTGTATTGTCTCAAAGGACATGAACGTCACCTGCAGTAGGGGTGGGCAATTAATCTTTCCGGGGGCAAACATAAGAAACTGGGACTGTTGTGGAGGGCTGCACCAAAAGCTTATAAGGAGATAAAATTGTTATTGAGCAGAATTGAGTTCAGTTTATTGGCACGGCCCTCCACAAAAGTCTCAGTTTCTTATGGCCCACTGGGAAAAACAATGGCCCACTCCCAATCTACTAGAATATGACTCAACGCCTGTAAGTGAGAATCCTGCCTAGATACAGTGATTTCACAGGGCCTTCTATGTAGCTGAAATGATAGTCAACCCTCTCCAGTCTTGCACTCATGTTTGAGGAGAAGCTGTTGCTAAACAACTTGTAAACAACATGGCAATTCCTGACTAAGAGAAAATTGTGATCTACAGTAGGCAGACATAGAGATATCTTTAGTCAAGCAAATGGTGAATAACAAATAGTATTTTTAGGTCCTTAATAAACAAAACTTTTCTTAAAGACTACGTTCAACTATAAATTTAGGACATTTTTAATGAATGGGGCCATAAGTCAGTCAGTTTTGCTAGCCTCTTGTTCTCTTGAAGTTCAGTTGTCCAGATATGCTGATAAAGATGGTGAGAGGTGATTGAAAGTCATTAAAAAAGGGAATGAAACTCAAAGTTGAAATTCTGTATAGAGGTACAGAATAAAGTCAAAAAAAGGAAAAATCTGCATATGGTTGAAAAGAAATATTTTCTACGCAAACTAGGCCTGGTAGATTATTGTGCTCATTTTATTTGTTTTATTCTTCCTTTCTTCAATACATCATCACTTCATGGCTAGGTAAGCTTTACATCTGACTTGCTACATGCTTTACAACTTCTTAAAGGCCACAACAGGTCACTATCACAAGGAAATGTGATATTTTTCAAATTGATAAATGATACAACTGTAAAATCAAGAGATCTACTTAATATGAGAATATGTGACAAATCTTGAATGTCGGTGCTGTTAAAGCAGCTGGTGAACCTGCTTCCTGGACAGTCTGTCAATCATCACAGAGGAGCACTCCTCAGAATGACTCACGGCTCTGCAGCGGCTTGAAAGCAGAAATAGGAAAAGTGCAAAGTGAAGTGACTCATTTCACACTTTTCCCCCACCCCCCACCCCTGCCCGCCACATTCCCCGCTCACTTCCTATTGGTTGATGTTTTTGTGTCAGGCAAATTGATTAACAGTTGCCTGGTGGTAACCGCTGTTTGACAGATTGCCCTAGAAGCTTCCATCGTTGTCATGATCTCCATTGTTATGCCCCCAAGGCGTTCATATCAGCAAAACCCAGCCACAAACGGCATCCTTTGGAAAATTTGGATTTGGCAAAGACTTCAAAAACATATTCTGTGGGTATAATCTAAATCCTTCCAGCATTATTCCGACAAATCTGCTGGTGGCAAGCGAAAGAACAGGTCTCAAGAGTTGGATGTAGGATTCAAAAGAGGCAAAGGGACCGTCAGAAATCAGCTTCGTATTGTGCGTCGCTCACTTTGTAGCCATTGTGAGTAGCTGCCCTGATTCTCATGTCTCCATGGAGTGTAGCCTACTGACACACTTTTCATCTGCCCCGAATTTGTGAAACCTGTCATACGAATTTCTTATTGTATAACAAATCTGTCTCGATCACCCGAGCAACATTAATATTTCATGACAAACAATGTGCACACTGTAACAGAGGGAGTGCATTTGGACTTGAGGGTGTGAAAATGGATGTTGCCTTTTTAGATTTTCAGGATGAGTGTCTTCAGAAATCATTTTGAATGTATTCAGGAAGGTAAATTACATTTTCCCCAGGCTGACTTTCTCTGTTCGATTGTCGGGATTCATCCCTAATTTTTCAACAGATATCAAACACAAATGCAAAAAACAGCAAGCATTACATTTAATAATTTAGTTCCTGTAGCATTTTCCCTACAGTATTGAAGTTGATCTCATTGTATTAACTTAAAACGTCTTAATCCTAATTCCTGATGTGTATTTTAAAGTCATTTGCCTTTGGCAAATCAACAAATGTGCATCCTTATCAGGTAAAGGGTGTGGCATGTCATCCTAATATGTTTAAAAACCTACAAATCTAAAAGAAAAGCATCGTGACTAGCGCTTCATAAAAGCACCACTGTGGACATTCTTCCGTAAAGAAGCAAACTCACCTGAAATCTCTTCTTGGACCAGATTTTCTTCATCTTCAAGTGTTCAAGATTACCTGTGGCATGAGCTCACGAAAACATCCCGGCCACCCGAAAAAGCCCAGGGTGTGGCATCAACAACAACATAAAAATCAGGATTCAGAGCGGGATTCAGCTGCCTTTTTGTGCGTGGGCGTGTTTACTCTCCAGTCTGGCAACAAGACGGGGAGAAAGGCACCGAGAGAGAGAGCTGGAGGATGCAAATAAGCCAGAGCCAGGTGTCTTTGTGTCTGAGTGTGTATCCGCTGATGTGAACAGCATCCCTGTCTGACGTAGAGGCTGCCTTTAGAGGGGGCAATTCTCAGCTGGTTTGTCTAAACTCCCCCCACTCTCTGCCCCTCAATCGAGAGAGAGAGAAAGAGAGAAAGCACACTCAGAACAAGGGGAGGTGGGGGTTGTAAGTCTGAGCATAAGGGGTGCGCTGGGCTTGATTGCAGTGATGAGAGTGGAGAATAACAGGAGGAGGAGGTGGAAAAATGAGAAGCTTTGGCAAAGCGTGTTGACTTTTCTCTGAGTCGGAGGACTTGTAGATGAGAAAGAGCAAGGCTGATGCAAATGAGTCAGTTAGAGATGAACGAGAGGGGAAAAAGAAAAAAGAGAAAGCCGGGGGTGGGGGTGAAAGAATGAGGGACAGATGGGGAAAAGATTCATGAGGGAAACCAAATCTTTACCACCATCCTTACAGCCTCTCCCAGTTTATTCTCCTTTTTGTCATCCTCTGCAAGGAAGGTCGCAGCCTCTCAGAAAAACCCACAAGCCATCAAATATTTATCTCTATTTCATGTCGGTTACCTTTAACCAGTGATAGCGTCTAGACCTCAAGCATCTGAGGATAATATGGAGTAGAAGAGCAAATGCACTACCCTAAATGCATTAGAGGTCAATACCCAACAAATAGCAGCCATAGTTTGAGGGAAACATAAAAGTGTCCCCATTATTGAATAAATAATTTAGTCAAATAAACAACCAAAATTTAAAAATTAAAAAAAAACACTGCAGAGCGTTGATTGCAAGTTCCCATAGTGATGTGGTTGTTGTCTAAAATCCAGAGATATAAACTCTAATTAAATGTGCAACAAAATAAAATTGTTAATTGCTGATACATATATTTATTCTTATTCCTGTTCTTATTCTTATTGTTGTTCCTATTTTTTAAATTTTGTTCCCATTCTTGTTCTTATTCCTTTTCTAGTTCTCTTATTATTATTATTGTTCCTATTCTTATTCTTATGCTAGCTCGCATTCTGATTCTTGTTCTTATTTGTATTCCTATTATTATTATTATTCTTGTTCTGATTTTTTTCCTGTTATTATTTTGTTCCCATTCTTATTCTCATTCCCATTCTTATTCGTATGCTAATTCCCATTCTTATTCTTTTTCTTATTTCTATTGCTATTTTTGTTTTTGTCCCCATTCTTGTTCTTATTCTTATTCCCATTCTTATTCTTTTTTCAGTATTGTGGGATTATTGTACCATGACTTTACATGTTCAATGTGCTTTTTAAAAACTGAATTTAAAAATCAAACAAAAAATTACTGCATAGCAAGTGTTACTCCCTCTTTTACTTTTTACTGTGATTATTCCCTCCATGGAAACAAAATTCCATTCCTTTATAAACAGCCTACAAATGGAAACCAAAAACTACCAGTCATCCACAAGTCTTGTCCATGGCTCACCCACAGAGTTTTTAGGGTTTAATAGGAGATTTTTACACTCACTTGTAAGTCCATTGATAGTAGCAAGGTTTTCTTTAATATTAGGAACATTAAAGTGAAGACAGATTTTTACATTGAGACTAATTCTTTCTTTACTTTTTAACTCCAAGAAAAAAAACTTGTGGAAGCTGCTTTTTTACCTTATTACGGGGGTCTACTTTACATGCGCGTCATCTCCTCAGTTTAGCCACCTACTTATTTAGTTTGCCACACATCTCAGCATTTTGCTACAAGTGCAGAGTCTCTGAATCACCATTACAGTTACCATCTCAAATGGTTGCTTTTTGATCTACTGAGGGTTTGGGGAAAAACAACATATTCACTTTGCATATGACCGCACTCACATGTATTGTTCAATTGTTCAAGCAACATAAGGAACGTGGATGTTTTTCTTAGCAGGCCACTAGTCATGTTTATTGTGTGTATTTGCATATCTTTCTTAATATGGTTTGAGTTTGATCCTACGCTGGAGCTCCCTTTTGACAGAGATGCAAATATTTTGCATACTGTTTGCAGATATCGTCGTAGAGAGATTTAAAACATTGTTGGTTTCCTTTTAGGTTCACTGGTCTTTATCAACTCCTAAATAAAGTCTATCTGTTTCTGTTGCTTCATTCCTAAGTGCTCTGCATTTTCCACTAGAGTTAGGGTCACAAACTTTATCTGTCTGCCATCATGTCAGTCCATTATAGATTTTTCTGTTAAAAAGCCAACTTTGTGCACCTGGAAATTAAGTTGTTGAGAGTGGTGAGATGAGACATTAGAGTTGCAAGCTGTAAAACATATAATCTTATCTTATCTTACTCATTGTAAAATCAGTGGTTCAATCCCCAGCTACTCCAGTCTGCGTGTCAAAGTATCTTTGTGAGTGTGTGTGATTGGATGAATGAGGCAAGTAGTCACCCAAAAGTGTTATGTACTAGTCCATTCGCTTATCCAACTAGGCCCTCTACTACTGCCATGGTCAAATTACAATCACCAAACACACAGAAAGGCCCTGGCCTGTTTTGCTTTGAGGTGACAATGCTAACCACCACACAACTCTGTTGCTTAGTGACAAATTGTCTTTTAAAATTTGGAACAGTTAAATGTATTAAAGCTGAAAGATGCACTCTTTCTTCAACATTTCTCTTGTTATTACCGCTCTAAATGACTATTGATGAAATTCTTTTTCTACTTAGAGGCTTCTGCAAATCAAAGAGAATATTATGAAACACTCCCCTCCAGGATGTCTTTTTTTTTTTTTTAAGAAAAGGTCACAAGACTATTGCACCAACCGTCCAACCACCTCCTCCATTAAACCTCTTTCTCTGGATTGAATTAATTGTTCTTTCAGAAGTTTCTGTACTCCCTCCTCTATCACATGGATCTAAAAATAATAACAGGCAGACACAGATCTTTTTTTTCCCTCTAACCACCCATAGTAAGCATCCACATATCAGCACACCTTTTCTATCCCTGCTGACGTGCTTTGCCAAATAACATGTTTTTTAGCGTTGTTAAGTTAAGCATGTTACTGCTTGTGGACGTGCAAACGCACAATATGTGAGATTGACTCCAGTCGGGCCGCTCTCTGAACGTGGGTTTTAATTCTAGTTATTAGCTTTTTCCCTCTCGATGCATTTATCCGATGACTGTCACCCAGCTGTGAAAGATATATTCTTCTCCTCAAAACATCCCAAACTAGGTTTTCACTAAAATGCAAGCCCAGATGCAACGGATTTCAGTTTCCCATTGTTATTTTAACAAACCTCCCTCTATTCACCCTCGCTCGCCTCGCTTCCTCCTCCATCCATCACCAGTGGCCAGAGGCATTCAGTCCAACAGAGAAAGCAAAGCAATCGATACCAATGCTTTATGCGTGATATGGGATACACCCCCAAGTAACAGTTCAAACGCCCCCCAGATCAATAAGCCCATCAAAACACAAGTTTCCATGACCATCATCCAATGAAAATCTAGATACGGTGGCAGAGCTGCTAGGAAGAAACTCATGAGGTGGGTTTTTTTTATACTCACTAAAAGCCACAACGAGGCAGCTGCAACCAATCTCTGGCTGGGATATCATACACTGTCAGCCATTAAGAACGGATAATTAGATATGATTGGTGCATGCTATCTATCTTACTTTGAATCTGGTTTCTTTGAAGCTTCAGGCAACATCACTGTTCGATGCACTGCTCAGACCTTCAGCATACATAGACAGAATCCTTATTAATGGCCTCTGATATGTTTCAGACACATCTGTGAAAACCAAATGGGCTCATATTTTCTCCTGAAAATCAGATATAAACGTCTCAGCTGAATCAACTCAGAGCAAAATTTGTTTTCTTGCAATGTCAACATGCACGGAGAGATAGCAAACCGTGAATGAGCATTAAAAAGACTTCGGACAGGTGCAATTTGGAGCATGGTACAGTTTAATTAGCTTAAAGCAACAAGAGAGAAAGCAGACTTCACGGAAACCCATTGATTTTGTGACAGAGGCTGCATTCTGTGGAGAAGACTTGATGGATGCCTTCCAGGCATACAGCTTTATCAGCAGCAAGGCTGGCATAATCTCCCTGCAACTGAAAACAGATTCTGCTGCTGTTAGACTACACTGTGATCACACCATTTCTGTTTTCCTCAGCAGACCGCATCTTCATTTTTAACCAGGTTTGTTAAGCAAATTCAGCTGACCCAACAGCAAAAGATCTGTTGATTATTTATTGTATTGATAAACCAATCTCTGCCTTTTCCAGCTTAATCTTTTTCAAATTCACAGTCGAAAAAGACTTCTTATTTCTTGGAATCTTGGCTTCCCCCTCCCTTTAAGAAGCCTTGCTCCTGATTGGTTGGCCCTCACAAAGCAAAGGTAACTGACCTCATTTTTAAAAACTTCATCCATGTTCAGTATGAGCATCTGAAGTTGCATCTGAACAAACCACCAGACTTATGGAACGATGTCCTTTGGACAGACAAGACCTAAGTAGAGATGTTATAATCATCATAATGCACAAAACCAAACCCAGCAGATCAGCACAAACACCTCATACCAACTATGAAGCATAATGCTGGAGGGGTGATGATTTGGGCTTGTTTTGCAGCCACGGGACTTGAGCACCTTGCAGTCACTGAGCCGACCACGCACTCCTCTGTATAACAAAGTATTCTAGAGTCAAATGTGAGGACATCTGTCCTACAGCTTAATTTTGGCTGAAATTGGGTCATGAAGCAGGACAATGATCCCAAGCACAGCATCAAATCTGCAATAGAATTACTAAAAAGAAAAAAAGAAAAATCAAGGTGCCAAGTCAAAGTCCAGACCTCAACCTAATTGAAATGCTGTGATGAGACCTTAAAACAGCGATGGATAAATGAATGCCTGCAAATTAAAATGCAAGAGACTGATAAAGTCATACAGTACACAATTACTTCAACTTATTGCCATTAAAAGTGGTTCTACAAGCCACTGGATCGTGGGGTCTTGCAGAAACGTCAATTTTCATAGGACTTGATACAATAAGGTTAAGCATAACAGGCCCACTTTAAAAATTTGTCTAGCTATCCTAATCCCATAAGCTGTTCATCTACTTTTCTTTGAAAAATGTTGTAAGATTGAAAAAAAAAAAACAATGGACAATAGACAACAAAAATAGTGTTTTTTTTCCTCAAGCTTTTCAAACAATGAACCACTTGCTGATCTCTTCTGAGATCAGCAAAAAGAAAAAAGCTCATGAAATTTTGAGTGTACGCCATTGTTCAATCATTAAATATGTGTAAAAAACAAAACAAAAAACAAGGTCCTTTTTCTATTCCATATGCTGACTGAAACTTGTTACAAACAGTGCTAATACTCATCCTTTCTATCCTGGAGTTTCCAATGTTGGATACTATTACAAAATGCAAACTAGGGGAGACCGGGGATAGTTGTAACATTTTTGACATTTCTGTCTGTAGCTTGGAGCTCTTTTAAGGTAGTGGATTCAAAATTTAATGCAAAGTATTTACATGTCTCTGCTATTAAATAGTGCAGCTATTTTCTCTGCAGCACAATTACCCATTGCATGGTATGCTCTCAAACACAAAGAGTGAAATGTTACAATTAACCCCATAGTCTGGGTTAGTTGTAACATACCCCGGGGTGAGATGTAACACAATGAAATAAGGGTACTGACAAAATCTTAAGATGTAATCTATTTTATTCAACACCTGAATGCACTTATAAACATTTATGTAGCTATTTGTGTGTTTGTGAGTGTGTGTAGGAGTGTGTGACAGAGTGCAGAAATATAGATTTTGAACATACTGTAACAAAAACTTTTCACCAACTGAATTTTTCAATACTTTTGGTTGGCCTTCATTGAGTCTTCATTGGCTCGGTGGGGATTATAACCGACAACTCTTGCCACATTTGAACATAATAATTAACCTGAAAAAATGTAGCTGTGCACCAGCTTCATCAAATGAACTGTATGTGTTTCTGTCAAGTTTTTAATCACCATCAGAATCACAGTGGTGACAGATGTATGGCTGTCCTGGAGTGCAGGCCTCATGCGCCCACAGTGCACAGGTCAGGCACTTAACCCAAGCTTCTTCTGGCTTTGAGTTATTGAAGTTTTCCATGCACACAATACAGAAATTCTCATCAGCATCTGAGGAATCTGTGTTGTCCTGTTCAGTGTTTTTCATTTTCTGATTTTTCTTTCGTGATGTGGAAAGCTTGGATTGTTTTAGGTTTGTGGGAGTGGATTTGCCTTTTTTCTGGCACAGCCTCTTCTTTGGAAAACTTATTTTCCTGCTTCTCTGTTCTGCCTCAAGGGCCATCTTAACTGGTGTATCAGTGAGTATTGCTGTTTGTTTCCTTTTTCTTCCCGTTGAAGGGGTTTTTCTAGGTCCAGCTTTTGGTAAGGGTCGCACATCTTCTGGGTTAAAGCCCAAGGAGGTCTGTGGGTTTTCATCACAGCCTGATGAGGGAGCAGCTTGGAGGTCAGTTGGGAGACTGGAGATGTGAGCATCTGGAGGAGTGGTCATGTCGTCAGCTGTAGGACTGGTGAGATGAGCAGCAATAGGAGCAGACTGTTGGTCAGCTGGAGAAATGTCCATATGGACTGCTGGAGAAGGACGATCTGTGACCTGTGATGGAGCAAAGTCACTTTCTTCAAATATGTTTGGATTGTATGGCCAAATTCCACAGCACTGGAATCCAGCCTGTATATTCTTTGGTGTAGCTGCTGCTGGAAGTGCCGTCCTGATAAGACCTGGTATTTCATATATTGTCATGGTCTTTCCTGGATTCATTCTCATCCAGGAATCACTTGCACTGTTCACCATCTTTTTCAGTGGGCCATAAACACTCCTGTCAAGTGGTTGGAGTTTGTGACTGCAGTGAAGGGGAAATGTGAGCATCACAATTCCATTGCTCTTGCAGAAGTCAATGGCTGCAATTGACAGGTGTGAACTGTGGTTATCCATGAGAAGAATCACTTTTTTTTCATTGCTGACCTTGGTGTGGTTTGCAAAGTGCTTTAAAAAGATGAGGAACTCTGTTTCTTGCATCCATCCTGACTTATTTCCACTGCCAATACTTCCTACTGGCCCATCTCTGACAAAGTGGTCTGCATAACGTATGCGTGGGAACACAAACATTGGAAGAATTGTGTTGCCAATGGCATTAACTGCACATGCAAGGGTGACCAGTGAACCTCTCTCTGCCGATGTCATTGCACCAACTTGTTTAGTGCCACGTTTTGCAATCACTCTGTCCGGGGTTTGCACAGTTGTTATGCCAGTCTCATCAATATTCCATATGTCATTTGCTGTTAAGGTGTGTCTCTTTAGCACTTCATCAAATTTTTGGAAAAACATTGCTACATTGTGTTGATTAAAACTGGTGGCCCGTGCCAGACTTGTAGCCTCAGCACTTCTAATGGACAAAGTTGGGTTTCGTTTCATGTAGGCTGAGAACCAGTCTGGTCCAGCCCTTGAGAATTTGTCCCATGACTTTGGATATTTGCATCCATGTTTCACTGCAAGCTGATATGCCAGTTCTTTTACCTGTAATTTTAATCACGAAATATGTTAGTATTTCTGATATACTATATTTTAAATTGCTACCATTACAAATTTCTAACTTTCCCTTGTCTTATCCTTTATTGCTTCCTATCTGCTTACCTCACGTGGACATAGTCCATAAAATGCATCTGCAGCTCTCATCAGGTATTCTGTTAATTCCTTCTCTTGTTTATCAGTGAAGACCTTCTTTCCACTATGGTATCCTACAGGTGGGAGTTCCATTGATCCCTGCTCTTCCAGCTTCTTCCTCTCTTTACAAAATCGGTGCAAAGTGACATGGCAAATGCCATACAATTTTGCCACAGATCTGGTGGACTTTCCCTGATTTCTAACATCATTTGATGCTCTCTCCAAAATACTGAGTGGCACCCCTCGGTCAGTCTGTCTTTTCCATGACCTAGGCATACTGTAATTCAAAGAAAACAAAAAAATATGAGTTAAAGTAATAGTGGGGTAAGTTGTAACATTTGCGTGGTTGTTACAACTAACCCAGGCTGTTGCTGTTACAACTGACCCAGACTCCTATAGCCACGATCTAGTTCGCATTACAGCTAACACCTAAAACATTAGCACTAAAGACATGCACAGAATATATCCCCATAGACATACAAATAACATAATTTAAGTTTGATGAGTTTAACTGCAAAGCAGTTAGTGCTATTAGAAAATGAAATAAAGTCAAAAAACTTACTTTTTGGCATACAAATTAGTTTTTTTCTTCTAAAATTGTCTGTGTTTGTCGAAGGGTGCTGATTTTTCACCAGTGATGGAAGAACTGAATTGCGCATGTACCGAGTGAATCACATGATTTGAAACTTAGCCCTGATTGGAGAAATTAAAAGTGTTACAACTGACCCACGTTACAACTATCCCCGGTCTCCCCTACATCATTTTTTAAAGGTTGCCAAGCATAGCACCAAAGAGGTTGCGTGGTACTGCCGTAGCGGAAATAGCTGTAGAATTTGTTATGCTTTATTTATGTTGCATCTATATTGGTCGAGGTTCAGTAACACCCGTGTTTGCAGGCTCGGTGTTACAAGGCAGGTATTTATTGTTTAATTTAGAGGTTTTTATGAGTCTAAAGTAAAAATGTGAGTTCTGTTTTGTTTGTTTTTTTGGGAGGGGGGGGGGGGTAATCTTGCTATGGACAGATGATATACGAAGAAGAGACTTATTGCATTTCAAAATTCTACAAAGGGCGTCTTATTCACCGAGCCCAAGATTATTGACATTTGCTGGTTGTTGTTTTTTTTTAAGATTTGATATATGAAACTGCCAGCAGACCAGACTTAAAGTCTCACAGTAAATGTTGAAAGTAATGTGTGAAGCCTGCAAAATTATGAAGAATTCTCACAAGAGATCTTTATATGCTGCCAGATAAACAAACAAAAAACCTTCAGGAGCTACAGGATGATGATTCAGTTCAGTTTGTGAAGTACTTTGGAAATCCCAAATGACAGTGGCCAGCGTTGACAGTCACAGTGAAACCTGATCCTACCACCTAATCCTGACCAAATCCCTGAGGGTTACTGTGAATGACTGTGTACCAGCAGGCTGGAACACAGCATTCGCCAGACCAGAGGCTAAACAGCGCAAGCTTTACCCTCACATATTGCCTCAGCTGCCTCGTGAGACCAGAGAAACTAATTAATTGTCCCACATCCTTAATCCACTTGAACAAAATGTTTAGAGAATGTGAAATCATCAAGGAGCGACAGATTATTTCTGCTCCAGTATGGCAGTTTAATCCATACAAGAGGTCCGGGTCGAATGCCATGCTGTATATGGCTACCGAGGCATTGAGTTAGGAGACATTAGGTTTAATTGTCACGGCGAGTGAGATGAGCCGTATAAAAATAATAAATGAGGATCCAATTGCAGGCAGTAGTGGAGGAGTGAAGGTGGTTTATTGGACACGAAATAAATATAGACAAACAGCAAATGGAGCACGAACTAAACTAGACTGGAGACAACTAAACTACTGAATACAAACCGGAACTCAAACATGAAGCAAGGTGGACGACGGTACAAGATGGTGACGGCAGGGAAACACACAGATGACGCAGGGTGGAAACACAGACGGACCAGCAACAACAATGACGGAAGACATGACTTAAATACACAGAGAACTACAGGGGAATTACACACAGGTGGTGGACACAGCTGGGAATAATCAACAAGACGAGACAAAGGTAAAAATGAACACACTCACATGAGACGCAGACCTTCACAATAAAACAGGAAACAAAACACACTTTACTAAGACACAGACTAGACAGAGACAGACTTGAAATGACATATGAAACTAAACCCACATCTTAGACCCAGATAAACAGAAACATGGAACTCTAAATAGACATAAATATTACCATAACACGACAAGAGAACAAGAACACAATCCCTGATGCAAACTTAAATCAAAACACAATAAACTCAAAATACTGGGTCCAACGGACCCAGAACCGTGACATTAATGTTTGCCCACAAACTTAACATCAACAACAACTAAAAGCACATAGGTAAGATTTCCATAAAAGTGCTGACTTAAAACATACATTTCAGGTATTTCCATGTTCATGTTAATCCTGTATAAGACTGTATATGCACAGAAACCTTTAAAAGCAACAGGAAATGCTCAGATTTAGCTGGTGATCATTCTGTGAGTCCAATTTTAATTTGTGCTTTTTTGACATCAAATCTAAACCAGTTAAAATTCAAAGAAAATCAGTTTATAGGCAACTGCTATATTAATAATTTCATAAAACAGGATTGGTGTACCTTGAAGTAAAGCCTGCAGTACAAACCATTATCCTTCAAAGACACAACAGAGACACACTGAATCCAATTAAGCAGGAACAATAGCGGCCTCAAGTGTATTGCCTTGTTTTCATTTCCATTACAGCTGTTCCACTTAGTTGAGTATGCACACTATAACTCCCTGCAATAATATGATCATTCTCTTACTTCAGCACCACAAAAATAAGATTTTTTTGGTCGTAGTACATCGTTTGTGTTGATGCCATCTCCCACTCACCTCTTTGTTTCTTGCTTCTCGGCCCACTCACACCTTCCCTAAAGCTCCTCAAAGCTTTTCGTGCATCGAGTAGCTCCTTCCTGGACATGGCTCGTGTTTTTCTCTTGTAAAATCCTTTAAAAACCCAACCAGATGGCTACTCCTGCCCAAAATAATTTCTTCCAGCACAAGCTCTTTTCTATTAAAACCTTGCTGAGAACATAGGAACTTCCCAAATTTTTCCAAAAGGCCTTCATTTCTCAGAATCGTCTTTTTCTTATAAAGATGCCTCAAAATGGCTTCTTCTCTAGCATGAAATGGGGAAGTAGTCCTGCAACGATGCACCACCTTAAGATAGCTGCTAAACCTCCAAACTTTGTCATGTTCAGCCCATACCCCTCTCCCTGTACCCCCTGAAGTCCTAACGTTGACTGCCAACTTCAGTGGTCTATTTCAAGTCCTGCATAGTTCACCCCCTACAGTTGTACTTTCCCTCTGCACCCCCTTTCACAGCACTTGCCCACCCTTGGTTATAGCAGGAGATTAAACACACGGCAACACAGAACGACCTTTCCTGTCCTCTGTGAGTCGCTCTGTTTGGACCATGGGCAGTTTTGAAACTCTAGTGCATGGCAGATATGTTGTAATGCACCATTAATGATATAGTATAACACCTCATGCATTATGGGACAATGAGACAGTTACGGGGAGGATTGCCGAAGAGTGGCGGCCCTATTTCAGACAGCTATGTGCTCATGAACCTTGATGCTAGAGGTTTTTATAACACTGTAGCCTTGTCCCACTTAAAGATGAAGTTTAAACTGAACTCTGTGGCCGGATGGAAAGATTAACACAAGTATATGAGTGACTGTGGAATTCAGTGACATTGCTGTTTCCTGAATAAGAATAACAAACCTGATCACGGTGTTATTGTTAGTCTTGTACAGCAGGACTGAACCTTCTGTGACTATACCTTCCATACCACCGTGACTGGCTTTTATATTGGTTGGAGCTCCACTTTGTACATCTTTCAAACATTTTAACTGATCATCTGCATCCAGAAAGAAATTTTTTAAATCACCGTGTGTGACTGAGCCGATGATTTTTCACCTGGCTGTATAGACAACATGTCTTTGTTGTTCGGTCATCATCTATGGCATCTTGGGCTCCTCTGATTTACTTATTAGCCCATGTTGATAGTACACATTCTTTCTTTATGTTAGTGTAAACTGCTAGATGACATTCCAGGTTTTAGTTACCTAGATAACCTTGTAATGTATTCCTAGCTTGTCGTATGTCAGCCAACAGTAGCATTAGCCCTCATTGATAATGACTTCAACTGTTCGTCTCAAAGTGGAGAAAAACCTATCTCGGGATTTGCCCACTTTGCATTGTTAGCAAGTCTTTCGTCCATCGTCGCTGGATGTCAGTAATATTCTGTGGATAAATTTACTGATTGCGTCTTTCAAGTACCTCAACTTTTTAAACTCCCTGTGAGACAGATTAAATTGTGAAGCTCTTGAGAGAGTAAGAATATCTAAAAAACAGACATCACCCGTGTAAAAACAAAGCAAATGCAGAAATTATTTAACTGCCTGCTTTTCCGTCCTTTGGCTTGTATTTGGCAGCTTTGCAAATAACACTTGGAAGTCATTGTCAACAGGATTTATCAAGTTCCACCTTAAATGTAAACTGAACGTCTGAGAATAATATTGCAGCCAGAGCAAGAAAAAAACAAAGATTAAAGCAAAGTTGTAGCTGTGTTATGTGTTATGAACCCTTAGATGTCTCTGGATGTCCTTTATGTCCTTACCTAAGCTTGGGTGCCTTTTTCTAAAGAACTTTTCAAATGTTACCTTATCAGTAACTGCAAGTCGTGCCTGACATGTTCACTCACACCACTGTGTCACAGTTTTTACAATAATTTACTGTAAAAGTAGCTTAATAAAAAAACAAATGATGGTCAATTTGCCATTTCCTGCTGTTTCATCAAACTGCTAATCCAGCCTTATGATGTGTGACGGCACATTAATGCTGTACGACAGAAGGTGACATTAATAAAGCAGTGTGGGCTCGTGACACTGGACCGCTCTGGTTTCTGGTTGGTCTGATCGCTCAGGATGATATCTTAAAGTGACAGACCTGAGTGTCTGACTCACTGAGTGATGCTCAAAAGCAGCCAGAACACGCAGTGACTGTTCCCACATGGGCAAGTATACACTAAGCCCCTCCAATCCCAGCGCACCCTCCTTTTCTCTTTATTCATCAAGCTGAGCGTGATTGAGTGTGACAGTGCTGCGTCTTGACCGTGGCGAAGCTATAATTATCTGTGATGTCTGCTGGTGCAATCAGAGAAGGGGGCCGACGGCATCCACACATCACTAGAGCACGAGCCCTCTGGCCGGCACGGCACATACCGGGCCATAAATAACCACAAGGAGAGTGAGAAGAGGGGAGATGTAAGAGGGAGGCAGTGGTCAGGAAGATAAGAAAATAAAACCTACAGGATGGATAAAAATAGAGAGGCAACAGTGAATTGCTGGTTTTCACGTAAGTAGCAAGAAAAAAAGAGAAACAAAGCCTCTTTTGTCCAATTTAGGCCCCTGTTTGACATGTGCAAGTATATCATTATGTCCTCTAAATCGAATTTATGCTGTCTTTGTTATCACATAGACAGAAAGCTACCTTCAGCAATTTCTTTGCCACAAGAGGTCGCCACATGTAGCTACACAGGTTCAATTTGGCAGGTTGAGTTTTACGCCCTTCCTGATGTAACCCCATCTCTGGCTGGAATTGAACCAACAGCCTTTCGTTTGCCAAGCAAATGTTTTAACCACTACACCAGAGTTTAAAAAAAGAAGCCTGAAAGTGAATATTTAGAGCAGCCTGAGCTTTTGGCTCTTAGCGATTATTTGCCCATGAGCTTATTATTTGAATATTTGGCCATGTTTAATAATCTGAACATGCCAGCAGTGTATATGAAGTATGTTTCAGAAAATAGGAAAAAGCAAGAGAGGTCCACGTGACTGTTGTGTCCCACGACAGTCACATCCAACTTAGTTCTTTATTTTAGTGATTTAAGTCTGATTTAAGGTGTTAAGTGTATTGCTCTGTGCATAAGGAGAAAAAACTAAAGCAAACAAACTGAGAAACTATGCACGGCTTAATGTTGAGGATCATTTTCAATCAGTCCAAAATGAGCAGAGGGAGAATAAGATAACGATATTAGGTAGGTAGCCGTAAAGAGGTAGGTAGCCGTGATAGATCAAAACCAGAAGAGAGAGACAGAGAGTGCAGAGGAGCTGAGTGATACAGTGCACCAGCTGGACCGTACGTGCCAGCTCATAGTGTGAGAGTTGCTGACATGTGAGCTCAGCAGTCAAATTTGTAGACAGGACAGGGCACCGAGACTGTGACGAAATGTTCCCAGCAATACAATGATCGCACGGCAAGCCACACAAAGCACTCAAAGTGATGATGCAAACTGGCTGTGAGTGTTCAAACCTACTAAACATCACAGAGATAAGCTTGGAAAATTAGGTCCAGTGCTCTGACTGTCTACTAAAGGCACTGAAAGACTTGGATTCATGTGAAGTTTAATGTGACATTTGTGCCCAAAATGTTGGTTTTAAGTGGTCAGAATCAGAATACTTTAGTAACCCCACAGAAAACGATGTAATTTGATAATATGTAAGATTTTCATGTAATTTTTTTTTATGTAAGTACAATATAAAATGGTAAATTTCATGATATGCATTCACTTTATATCAAGCATGTTTTCTTTAATGATTGAATATTTGAATAAATAAACCTTTTATTTTACATATTTTTGTTGTATTTTACTCTAAATTATGAATAATCCTTTTTTTAGTGTACAATCTGGTAGTATGTTCCTTCTCCAGTAGGTAACAGCACCGTGGAGCCAAGATGGGCTGCGTTATTGTATTTCTGACTACTTTTTTCAAGTAACTAGTAATGTAAGGGATTACTATTGCAAAAAAAAAAGTAATTAGATAACTGTTACTTTCCTGTAAACACGCTGCGTTACTGCGTTAGTAAACCATCGTGATTTTGTTTGTGATAGCATCTCATGACACTGACGTAAGCGCGTGCGATGCCCGTCGCAGCAACAGACATGTGTAGATCAACAATGGATAATATGGAGTGCGGGAGAGAGTACGACCATGCAGCGTTTAAAGCTTGGAAGTACTGACATTACTTTGACTTTCCGTAAAAAGTGACAAAAACATTAGCGTCCGCTGTTCACTCTGCGGGGGAAGAAAACTTCTTTCCTCAGCAGGAAGCACCCAGCAAGCCGCCACATGAATGTGAAATTCACAGATCACCCCGCTGACATGACCGCTGCGACAGGACTCAGTGCCGCTGGATCTTTGATTTTATTTATTTATTTTTTTGTGTTTTACTTGCATCTATTTGAAAGAGTGAGTGTAAACACAAATCATTATTTTATTTTATATGCTGGAATATGCAGAAAATAGGTTTAAATGTTCAACAATTTCTTAATTTCAAAGACAGTTGCATATATAAATTTTGCTTAATGCAATGTGCATAAAATTAAAAGATTAAAACTAATAAAACATTTTTTAAAAAGAGGCTTTCCATTTGATTATGCATAAAAAAATAGAACTGGGCTGAAAGTTTTATTGCTTCTATTGCTACGTATTTAGGTTGTGTATTATGTTTTTTAAAAGTAACTAATTAACTAAGTAACTAATTACTTTTGAAAATAAGTAATCAGTAAAATAATGGGATTACTTTTCTGGAGAAGTAATCAGTAATTGGTAACTAATTACTTTTTTCAAGTAACTTGACCAACATTGGTGTGAAGAAACAAAAAAATTTAGACAAGCAGACTGTTAGACAGTCCATGATTGTGAAATGTCTTTGACAAAGACACTAAATCTTATGTGCTTTCATGCAGCAGTATCTGCTACATGCTACCTTTTTCATTCTGACTACTTCACTTCATAGCCTGCACTTAAAGTAGCTGCATTACACTGCACTGACAAGATGTCACCATGTGGGAGTTGGAAAAACTGATGTTGAAGATGTGACAGATGGGACTGATCTTTTCTTTTTTCCCAGATACATAACTTATGCCTCGCATGCCTTGCTGCGTGAATTTATGCTGACAAGACCAGTCACCCTGAGCAAAACTGTCTCAGCCAAGTGTTCTAATTTTGGAAGTGATACAGAGCTGCAAAAGCAGCAGTATCTTTACAGCTAAATGACTTTTTACAGCGCCGTCACGGCCTCGGTCTTCTGTTCAATCAGCTGTTAAGCATTGGCTTGGAAATATTTACCTTCCCAAGCATTTCTGCAGATTCAAAAATCCATACAGAATGACTGACACCAGCATTTTAAAAATCTTGTAAACAAGATATGAGGTCTTTATTTTCAGTCAAAAGACATTTCTACTAAAAGTGAGAATTTACAGTATTGAAGCAAAAACCACGTCACACACTTATTTATCTGCAGAACAATCCACACAGTGACTTTAATATCATTGTGCTTATTTGTACAGCATTATAAAATCAGCATAAAACCAAGAACTTGTCTACTACCAGAGACTGAAAGTTTAAAGCTGACATCTACTTGATTTTTGTTGTATTATTATTATATCATTGCGCAGGTTGTATATGCCAAAATAGCAAGTTGTCAAACTAGTGATACAACCAATAAGTGGCAGGCAGTTCGTGTAGACAGTCTACTTAAAGTCTTGAAGGATATGTTCCCCAGTCTATCAGGAGGTTTTCTGATTTTAGTTACAGGTGCAAAATACAAGAATAATATACAACGTCCCTAAAAAATAAGAATATTTCGTTTTCAACAGGCTTTTGACAGATTCCTAAAATATTTGTGTTTTTGTGCTTTCATGCCAGACACCCTAATAAATTTGTTAAGAACTGTATAGCATATATATTCTGTAATGTTCAGCTGTGCAGCAGAGAGAATACAACAAGCTAATTTTAAGTGTTTCCCAGTGAGGCTCTGCAGACATAGAAGATGGGCTGACTATATGAAACTTAAAACCCAATCTCGGCTCTTGGAACTTGGGTCGACAGTTGTTTTGTCTAAATGCACTTTTAATAAGTAGGATAAGGTTTCAAGACAATAAAGATTAACAAGATTATTGGTGTAGTATTTGTGCAAATCACCGGTTGGTCTTACTGAATCAGTTATATATCATTAAAGCTTTAAAATCCCTCATCATGATGGCTTCTTTTGATAGGAACAATGTGTTTAAGCTCCTTGTGATTACCTTCACCGAGGTCCATGACGGCCAAGACGGCACTGCACCTTGCCTCTCCCAGCTCATTGGTTGCCACGCATGTGTACAAGCCAGCATCACTTGTGCGGCAGTCTCGTATCCAGAGACCACCCGAGTCCTGGGCTTCCGATGGAGATAAGAGCTCATCGTTGCGGTACCAGGCCAGCGAAGGTGTCGGATGCCCCAGCACTGACACCCTCAGTCGGATATCACAACCTGTTCCCACTGCTGCTTTACGGAGCTTACGCACAAAAACCGGAGCTGCTGGTTCTTGGATATTAGACCCATTTTCTGGAACGTGGTCAATGCTGATTTTGGCCCTCTTGGAAGGGATGTTCGAACTGGAACTGGAACTTGAACCGTGGCTTTCTGCCATCTTGACTTCTTAAAGACTTTTTAATTAACTGTACTTCTTATCTGGCAATTGACTGGGTTATCAAGATGAACTGCATTTATTGAATGCCTCTTCTGAAAGACTCCATTAGTTTAGATGTCTCTGGGCTCACTGGGAGTGCATAGGGGGTTTGAGCTGGGATGTTGCACCAGGAACTGAAAAAAAAACAGAGTATATTTATCACACTGACATCAAAGTTATCTACCGATCCCAACATGCCAAAAAAACCCAAATAAACAAACAAAAAAGAGATATTTTTACTCTGTAATATGTATAAAATGTATTATTTTGAAACTGGTTATTAAAATGGCTTAAAAGAGGCTGATTGTACCCTTTGTAATGTCTCTATATACCAAGTGAAAGTAAAGTCATTATAAGTGACAAAAAAGCATCCTGGTCTTCAGTGCAAACCTGAATATTGTTGCAGCAGAGCCTATGAAATTGTGAGAAGCCCAGGTTTACTACGGGCTTTAGTGGGAAAACTGAGCTTGTTAATGTGTTTTAACCCAAACTGTGACCTTTCCTTATAACCCCAATTCCCCCCAAAAATTGGATGATGTGAAAAATGTAAATAAAAACAGAGTGCAATGATTTGCAAATCTCAAAAACCCATATTTTATTCACGGCGGAGAACAGAAAACATATGAAATGTTTAAACTGGGACATTTTAGTATTTCATACAAAATATTAGCTTATTTTGAAGCAGCAACACAAAAGCCTGGAAAAATAAGTGGAACTAACAAGCAGCTGCTGGAGGCACATTACCATAGTAACATGTTTGTAACATGAATAAGTTTAATGTAAGTAAGTTAAGTAAAGACGGGCAGAGGAGAATAATAATGTTTATATTATTATTATTTTATCATTATTATTATTAATAATAATAATAATGATAGTTTTACATGTTTCTCAATGTAAAACTGTAAAGATTGTGAATATTTCATCATCTGCAGAACATAACATCATCAAAAGATTCAGAAGAGCTGGAAAAATCTCTTTGTACAAAGGCTGAAAATCAATACTGGATGCTCATGATCTTCAGGTCCAAAAAAAAGTGAGGATTCTGCCTTAGAAATCACTGCAGGGACACTTTCAGCAGTCACTGTATGTGTATGTCATTATTGTATGTCCTCTCATTTTGGCACCCGTGCCACGAAACTGATGAACCACAGAGAAGTCAAGCTGTGGTAGCCGGGAGGGAGAACCAATTTTAGAACCTTTTTGGATGCCTCTAGTGGGTCTTAGACTAAACAACAGCCTGTAGCTTGAAGAGTGGTACAAGTTGTCAAAGGACTGTGACGCCAAAGGTCGTGATTTGGTTTCCTTCACCTACCTGCAGTTAATGTTGGCAATTTTTTTCTAAATGATAATAATACTAATCAAATGAGGGAAAAATTCATTCAATTATTCAATTATGACAATAAAATGACATTTTTTTGCCATTTAAAGGGCAGAATTTCATAAGCCTGTGTAGGAAAAAGTGTAGTGATCACTCCAGATGACAGCAAGTGGAGAAGCAAAATTAAAGAATAGCTGGCGTATTTCTTTCATGTGTTAATGTATGATGTTTCATATGCTGATCCAAGGAGTCGCCTAAAATAGGCTATATAATAGAAAGTAATGCACCTTACCTCTCTCTTGCCATCAAAGCCGACAAGAATCCCTTTGGACATCCCCGCAAAGTCCATGTTAAGGTAACAAGATCCATGGAGCAAAATGTTTCATCTCAAATCATTTGCTAAAGCCCGTGTCTCTCAGTGTCCTCAGCGAGCACGGGCTGTAGGTGTAAGGCCACCCTAGATCATGTAGCATTAGCAGCCACGGCCATGGTCCCTTTCAACAGCTTGAACCCTGGTGAAGGTGAGACAGAGACAGATCCCTTTTTTCCTAAATGTCAAACGACTCAGGCCTTCCGGTCTTGTGTTTTTACCATTAAAAGAAAATGTAAGTGCTTTTTAAAATCGACACCCTTAACCTTTTTAGGCTTTAATGTTCTCAAGTCGGTTCGTGTTATCTGTCTCCTTCTCTCCCTTGTCACTGCTTCACTCCCAACTCCTGCAGGTCGGGAACGACAGCTGCACCACCACAGATAGGTCACATTTCCTAGCCTGCAATGTATAACCTATTCTCTCACACACACACACACACACACACACACACACACACACACACACACACACACATGCATGCTCAAAGCACTCACACTCCAAGCCCTTTAGATAATGTTATCAAGCATTGTGTGTGTGTGTGTGTGTGTGTGTGTGTGTGTGTGTGTGTGTGTGTGTGTGTGTGTGTGTGTGTGTGTGTGTGTGTGTGTGTGTGTGTGTGACCGACCGTTGGAATTGCTATAAAAAGAAAGTCTAAGAATAAAGACAGGAGTGATTCATAGAACTGTAGGGCAGTGATATAACGATACAATCTAACTGGGAGGAATATTTACTATGTTTGTTTAACTGAAGCATAGTGAGCAGCTGTAGGTTTTGTAGAGCTTTTATAAAAATAGTTCTAAGTTGTTGTGGCTTGTTTTTCACTCGCTCCATCTCTCTTTTATTTTGGTAAACTTCCATTCACTGATCAATATTTCAATAAGAATTTGGGCTTTGGGCTTTAAATTCAAAGCAGTGCTTGACCAGTTTTTACAGACACATTTGAATGACAGACTGGATAGCTAAGTTAGTGTGACAGTGAGCAAGGTGCGTCCCTAGACGACACCATATTCAGTACCACTGTAGGTACGTCTGTTTAACTCCTCTTAACCCAAATATATAATCAGCCAATCACATGGCAGCAACTCAATACATTTAGGCATGTAGATGTGGTCAAGATGAGCTGCTGAAGCTCAATCTGAGCATCAGAACGAAGAAGAAAGTTCAATTAAGCGACTTTAAATGTGGCATGGTTGTATTTTATAAACAGCCATCTCTAGGGTTTCAGACCACAGAGAATGGCCTGAAAATAACCATTGAGCAGCAAGTTTGTGGGAGAAATTGCTTTATTGATGACAGAGGTCAGAGGCGAATGGGCTGACTTCTTTAAGCTGATAGGTGCTGTATGCAACAGTAACTCAAATAAGCAGCTCGTTACAACTAAGGTATACAGAAGAGCATCTCAAATTGCCACAGAAGACCACACTCCTGTAGACTAAACAGGAAACTAAGGGACTTAGAGAAGATTTGAAAAATGTCGCCTGCGTCTCAATTTCTGCTTCAACATTCAGATGGTAGAGTCAGAATGTGCTGTAAACAGATTTATTCTGCTTGTATCAACAGTTCAAGCTGCTAGCGGTGTAACGGTGTGGGGGATATATTCTTGGCACACTTTGGGCCCTTTATTACTAAATAAGCATCATTTAAATACCACAGCCTAGTTAAGTATTTTTGCTGACCATGTCCATCCTTTATGACCACAGTGTTCCAGCAGACTAACACACTATGTCACAAAGCTGAGATCAACTCAAACTGGTTTCTTGAACATGAAGATGAGTTCACTGTAAATGACCAACAGAGTCACCAGATCTCAGTCAAATAAACCAGCTTTGGGATGTGGTGAGACTGTGTACACCCATGAGATTCTCATCATGGGTGTACAGCCAACAAATCTACAGCATCTGCATGATGTTGTCATGTCAACATGAACCAAAGTCAAAAAGTCATTATATAAAGTAGAGCGTCTGATTTACCATCCATCTGCTTCAAATGTGTCAGAGGAGGACTCCAAGGCCACCGCAGCACAAGACACTACATTTGTTCTGTCTGGACTGGCTCCTTTTATTCCCTCTTTTCAATCAGTGGTCATTATTCCAGAGTACTCAGGAGTCCATAAAACCAAGAAGAAGGAGAAAATAAATGGCTTCTCCTGAAAAACTCCTGCAAATACTGTGCTGTTGCTGTGGAAACAGTCACCGAGAGACTTGATAAGCTACATGATTGTAATCAAACAAAAAGGTCAGGTAAAGTAATAATACAACATAAGAAAAGATGCTCACATTTCCTTTACAAACAAAAATAGTACATTCAGAATTTACTTTTATAGTAAAAAATATATAATCTTACTATCACATAAAGAATCACATTCATAAATGAGCATTATTCAGGAAGGGAATAACTTCCTAATACCTTCATGATTATAATGCTATTATTCAATGAAAAAGCTACATTTAACCACAAACTAGAATTTGCTCAACAATTATCATTGCAAACTTAAGTCTCCATATGTCCAGTTGATTATGAGCTCAGCCATTAGCTTCTGCGATTCCAAATAGCTCAAATAACCAATATGAAAGCAATAACTGGTGTATCTCAGTATTTCTCTGTTTTGTCTGTCGTACCTCCATGTCAGTTTGATCTCTCTTTACTGTCGCCAATCTAGAGAGAGAATGTGGAGAGGTGACTTGAACTGGTATCGAGCTGAGTGAAGCTGGAAGGTCACCTGTCAATTGACCATAACTTACCAACCATAACTAGCCTAATAGTTAGGTGTGTTAACATGGTCTATGTGTTAACAAGGAGCTGCTGCTGTGCTGACAGACCCCTAAAGTCTTTCAGTTTGCCTACAGTCACAGAAACTTCAAGATCTTTCTATTAAATTCAACAATGAAATCTGCTTAAACTGAATATGGCCAAGGTGTTGGAATCTCCGCTTTTAGTAACGTGATACACACACACACACATATATGTATATATATATATATATATATATATATATATATATATATATATATATATATATATATATATATATATATATATATATATATATATATAAATTCATGTATATTTTTATACTTAAATTATATATTGTAAGCTTGAATAATCTTTGTTTTAGCAAACCTACTGAGAGGAATTGTTCCATGTTAAAAAATAGATAAATAAAATTATATTCTCAATTGCTATTTAGCATACCCTAAAACACCTTTTTGGCTTGCCACATTATAAACCAAAGCAATGTTTTATTTTCTTATGAATACATTTTTGAGCCATCAAGGGGAAAATAATAACAATAAAAAAAAAATAAAAAAATAAAAAAGGATACAAAGCAGGAAAAGCCCTTTCTTATTTCTTATTTCTTATTCTGTCAACCATCGCTTAACCTGTCAGATTCTGTTTTTTAACTTCGCATCTCTATTAAGAACACCGGCAGTGATGATCTTTGTTTATTGATTTATTTACACACTGATTTACTGATTTAATTTTTTGTTTTGTTTAATTTTTTCCGCTCCATAATGTGGCAGCTCCTATGAGTCCTTATATGTTTTGTATTTTTTTATATTCAGTCCCTTAATTTTCCCATCAGGCTACATCTGACTCTTGACCTTTCTCCTGTATAATCATGAGTAAAACGCTCTGTTAGCTGTTTACTCACCAGCTTTCCAAGCTCTATGGCTGGGACTAAATACACAAGGCAATATTGGGATGGATTAGATGGTTTTTATAATTTGTTTCGTTTGCAAATAAAGTATAAGCTAATACTAATACTGTTTGTAAATGTAATTCATAGAGCAGGTTTGTATTCAATGAGTTTATGCTGGTTTATTACTAGAAACTACATTTCAATGTTAGTTATACTGTCATTGAATTTTACTAATAATTATAATCACAACTTTGAGCAATTTTCATCATTTTTCTCTTGGGTGGCTGCATGTAGTACTATTTTTCACCTTCATCTAACAAGGGAAAAAAGACACAAATGCCTTCAGGGTTGTGTCAGGAAGGACATCTGGCATAAGAACTGTCCAGATCAAACATGTGGAGCCACCTGGTGATCCTGTGTGAGTAAGGGAGCACACCATTTTACATACCTGTTCTTGTAAACTGCACTTGAACAATGTTCTACACATACAACTTGATTCATCGACTGATATTGTGGTAACAATGTTTTAAAGTGCCAGGTATTGTCACTAAGACACATTCTACAGCTTCACCTGCTGGATGCTGATGCATCACAAGCGTGTTCAGACAGTGGAATCTCTCCCAGTGGTGGAGTGAAGCCAGGTACATTTAATCAGCTACAACACTGTAAGTGCAGTTCTGAAGTATTTGAGGATTGCCATTTTATGCTTATGTTATCATTCAGATCTAAGTTGTCAGCAGTTCACCAAAGAGTCATTTTTAATTTTTAGATCGTTTTAATAAAATCATTGTTGGAAGCCTAATCAGATCAAACTACCCCGTACTTTGTGTTGTAGAACTTTTCATTCTTCTCTCAGTCATTAATCATCTCATAAAACCTCACACTGAGAGACGCACTGGAGGGATCATGTCTGCTTTAAGCACCACTGGCCAACATTATCAGACTGGGAAGGGATTTTGCAGTGGTAAGTAGAAAAAGCTCTACTTCACTCTACTTCAGCAATTTAATAATGCATACAGATGAGCGATAGCATCATCGTATAGTGCAGTTCATCAGTCAAAAGGCATTTTTTTTAATAAAAAATGATGACACTTTTAGTCCGTTTTGATGATAACTCCCATCCCAATTCCTGAAAGGTTTAATAGAAGCAAAAAGAAAAGAATGCAATAATTTCAAAATCCCATAAATCTATAGAAAACATATCAAATGTTTAAACTGAGAAAACGTAGCATTTAATGGGGAAAAAAAGGTCATTCTGAATGTGATGGCAGTAACTCATCAACAAACTTTCCTACTATTTAACATCCCCTCTTCTTTTGACTACAGTTTATAAACATCCAGTACCAAATGGCCAGTTTAGTACAATGTTGGGCCCTTTGAGAGGTGCCAAGATCCACAACTGGTCATTAGCACACCACTCCCGGAGTTGTGGCATACATGCCAGTACTACAATTGTAAGCCCCTATTCTTAGATAGACAGCGTCATTAGCCACTACCTATCTGTTAACAGTTTGTTTGTCTCACTCTCCATGCATGTGAATCTGCTAGGATTGGTGCTAAAAGATGTGATTTACACATACATGTTTCTATCAGACCACTTAAAGTCTGCTTTCATGCGCATTATAATGTTAAAGTTTGCCTATTTACTTAATGTGTAACTGGGCTATGAGACTACGGTATATAGGAACTATATGTGTGTTTGGCTGTTATATTGTCTGCTGTCTAAACATATATATATCGTTTTTTTTAAGGGATTCTTATAGCAAAACTAAATGCTTACAAACCCACTCTTTCATTTAAATGAACACCACATCAGGGCTGTTTTCACTTAGGGGTTTTATATTGAGGTCATATGATGTGTGAATGAGGACCCAAATCCAGACTGGTGTGACAGAGCTTATAAACAGAAAATAAACCTTTACTCAGGGGCATCAGAAAAGGCCAAGTGCAGCCATAAAACAAAGCCCATAAATCCAAACAGAGAAACAACAGTGGAAAACAGAATCAGCAGCACAACACAACAGAGAGTTAAGGTAAACTGAGGCTTTAAATACACAGACACTGATGGCTGAAGACACAGCTGAGGAACAAAACACACTTAAACTAAATCAGATTGAGGAGACAAGGTAAGTAAAACTGAATGTAGTACACAAAAATGTTTGTGGTTTTTCTTGTAAGTGTTTAAGTCCTGATCCAGTTGGCCTGCTACCTCAGATGGTTAGAGTGTGGTGCTGATAATGCTGAGGTCCAAGGTCAATCCCCAATGACAATGGGGATCCCCAACGTCTGGGCAGAACGTTCTGCCCAGACGTTCAGAGAGAATTCAAGAAATGTGTGTTACCTCCTCCGTTATAGGAATTCCATGTTGTTTGCACAAATACCTGTGGTACCATGTTTTCAGTGCACAATTCTGTATCTCATTTACACCTTACAACCATAGATGTGATTAGACTACAAATCTGAAATCTATCAGGCCTACTTATTCTACCAAAAATAAATAAACAATTTGATGTAGGTCACGTTTCTCCCATGTGTCATGTTCTAAAATCAAAAGTAGTCCCACCTGAGTGAATATCAGACATGCATCCACTGCTATTTGTTGAGTACAATAATATAACAAATGTGGATAGAGATGTAGATCTAGCCATCTGTAGGTTGGATAGTAATGGTTGTTAACGTGCTGGCAACACTGAAGTCATGGGTGGAGGCTTGATATTGGTTGGTACAGCTTTGATTTTAGTATCAAATGGGTTTCCAGCTCCAGTATGACAGGAACAAAGTTAATGTTGTTTGAAGTAGTTGAAGACATTAACAACAGTATTGCTGTTTTTGTCCTCCCTCCACTTTAACTGTGGTGCAAGAAAAGCCCGAAACTTTTTGTTTGTTTCTTGGCAGTCAAAATCCAAACCCATAATAAGATAAGGTAAGATACATTAACTTAGTCACACACTTGAGAAATATGTTTTGTTACAGCAGAAAGTGGACAGTGCAAGGTCACAGTAGCAAAAATTAAGAATAAACACTGGAATAGGATAAGATAATAAGATACACAATAGAATAGAATAAAATACTATATACAACAGAATAAAATACAATGCTGTCAGAAAAAGAGAATTGCACTTAATGAAATTGCACATGTGTGGATGTGTGTGTTTGGTCAGCTGCGAAGTCTTTGTTGTGGAGTCTGACAGCAGTGGGGAGGAAAGACCTGTGGAATCTCTCCGTCCCACATCGTGGGTGCCGCAGCCACTGAAGGAGCTGTTCAGTGCTGTTCAGCTGTTCAGTGCAGTCTCCTGCATGGGGTGGTGATGTCACTCACCACCTCCACTGAGTCCAGAGGGCATCCTAGAACAGAGTTGGCCCTCCGGATAAGCCTGTTCAGTCTCTTCCTGTCCTGAGCAGAGATGCTGCCGCCCCAGCAGGCCACACAGTAAAAGATGGCTGAGGCCACCACAGAGTCTTAGAAAGTCTTCAGGACTGGGCCCTTCACTCCAAAAGAGGTGAGTCTCCGCAGCAGGTACAGCCTGCCCGGCCTATTCTTGTAGAGGGCATCTGAATTATGAGTCCAGTCCAGTTTATTGTAGCTGTCCACAGCCTCAATGTCCATGCCTTGAATGTTTAGTGGATGCAGTGGAGGATGTTTGTCCCTGCGGAGGTCTACCACTTGGTTTTACTAATACATTTAATACATTCTATTGCCAAAAGCATTCACTTGTCTGCCTTTACAGACATTTGAACTTGAGTGACATCCCTTTTTTAATCCATAGGGTTTGATATGATGTCGGCCCTCCCTTTGCAGTTAGTACAGCTTCAACTCTTTTGGGAAGACTTTCCGCAAGATTTAGGAGTGTTTGGGGAAATTTTTCTCTAGAAGCACGTTTGTGAGGTCACAGACCGGATGAGAAAGCATGGCTCACAGTCTCCACTCTAATTCATCTCAAAGGTGTTCTTTCAAGTTAAGGTGAGGACTCACAGGAAGGTGCCATCATCAAACTGTTCCCACTAAGTTGGGAGTCTGAAATTGTCCAAAATGTCTTGGTATGCTGAAGCATTAAGAGTTCCTTTCACTGGAACTAAGAGGACGAGCCTAACTGCTGAAAAACAACCCCACACCATATTGCCCCCCTCCACCAAACTTTACACTTGGCACAACGCAGTCAGACAAATACTGGTCCAATGGCAACCACCAAACCCAGACTGGTCCATTGGATTGTCAGATGGGGAAATGTGATTGATCACTCCAGAGAATACATCTCCATTGTGCTAGAGTCCAGTTGTGCAGTGCTTTACACCTCTGCATCCGACGCTTTGCATCACGCTTGGATGCAGCTGTTTCCATGGAAACCTATTCCAAGAAGCTCTCTATTCTTGAGCTAATCTGAAGGCCACGTGAAGCTTGAAGGTCTTTAGTGATTGACTCTGCAGAAAGTTGGCGACCTCTGTGAGCATCATGCTCTACCACTTTGTGCTATGCCTAGGCATGTGTAGGTGCTTGATTTTAAACATGGAAGTGATGTGAACACCTGAACTGAGTGATTTGGATGGCTCGGTGAATACTTTTGGCAATATAGTTTACCTCAGAGTGACTTACACTTGAGAAAGAGTGAGAACATCACTTCATATCATAAAAGTTTCCAAAGCATCCACTATTTCGTACTGTTCCTTCTAGTTACTGGTGTAGCTATAAATCCAATGCTGACAAAGGTCTGGATTCCTTTATTGTCATTATGAGCACACAAAAACACAAAAAATCTCACAATCAAAACAGAACCACGTTAAAAGACTATAGTATAACTTTCTGTTAAACAATGAATAATGAAATAAAGTAATAAAAAAAGATGGTATAGCACTGAATAAGAACATTAAATTAAAAAAATGTATATATATATATATATATATATATATATATATATATATATATATATATATATATATATGCACGAAAACAATCTGTATGGCTTACGTGTGCTCAGCTATTGTATTTTCCATCTATTTATGATGTGCATTTGAATTTAACTGTCAAGCTGTTAATGATCTGATTTCCAGGCTGTGATACTTTTTGCCTGAAGGGAGGAGAATAGTCTGTGACGGGGATGAGCAATGTCCCTCGTGATCCTTTTTGGCCTTGTCAGGCAGCGTTGTTGCACTAAGCCCCCAACAGGTGGCAGTAAGACCCCAACAATCTTCTCAGCAATCTGCCTTTCTGTCTGAGACACCGTTACTCTCATACCACAGAGACACAGACAGTGTGCTGCACATTCTATGTGGTGCCTCAGTAGAAAGTGGTGATGACAGATGGGTTAAGATGAGTTATTTTTAACCTCTGAGGAAAATGCAGGAGCTGGTGAGGAGATGTGCAGGCTCCTGGTTAGATTGTTGGTCACATACTCGACTATCTCCACAGCAATGTCAGTTATGTAGATCGGGCTGTGCATGGGCTGCTTTTGAACACCAGATTAAAAAACAAAAAAACCCAAAAAAAAACAGGTTCCATTCTGCAAAAAGTCTCACCTCCTCCTGTAGTCTCTGTCATTGCTGTCTTTGATGAGATGTTCCACTGTTGTGTCATCCACGTAATTTGTGATGTAGTGATTACTGAACTTTTCACCACAGAGGTGGGTCATCATGGTGAAAACGGGGGATTCGTGACATGTCCCTTTGTAGAGCCTGTACATAATGAAATGGTGCTTGATTTCTTATGTACTCTCTGCTCAAATTGAGGTCTATCCGTCTGAAAGACCAGTGTCCATTTTTCCAAGGGGGTGATTCAGTCCAACTCGGCCTAGTTTGGTGATCAGATGCTGAGGGATTATCGTGTTGAAGGCTGAGCTGAAGTCAAGAAAGACCTTTCAGACCTGTGCATTTTCCTTCTCCAGGTCTTCCAGGGTTAATCGAAGAGGAGTGGATACAGCGTTATCAGTGGAACGGTTTGTGATGGGGTGACGGGGTACAACGGAGGTTCTGTGATCATGTCTTTCAAAGCGTTTCATTGTTGTGGGTGTAAGTGCTACTGAGTGATCGCTGTGATTTTATACCATTGTTAACCATTCCTCACCGTCAGTCCCCTGACCGTGGTCGGGAGACGCGAGGGGAGATGCTTCCTCCAGGGCCGAAGTTTGTCCTCCTTCGGGGTTAACTCCCTTCACTTTTGTGGAGTAGTGAGACAGACAGAAATCAGCCGAGGCACCGGAGAGTACTGAAGAGATGAGGCTTTAATAACAGTACTGCACACTTCGACAACACACTGCATAGCCTGTAGCCCGTTAGAACGCTGCTCCCGGTCGCCCTCTCTACCCATGACACACTCTCTCTATTTTTCTCTTTCGCTCCCCGCGTTTCCTTCACGCGCATGCTCACACACACATCACATACACTCCTTACTGCACCCAGTCACACACAAGACGGCAATTCCTGCAACACCATGCTGACACAACGGCCCGGCACAGAGAGATGGATGAATATAATGTCCACCCTACTGTCACTCATTTTATATTCAGATTTTAAAATCTAGTTGCTATTGGTATGGCGAGTAACCTTCAGTAATAGTAATGAATCACACAGCAATAGTACATTCATGTAGTTGTAAAAAGCATGATAATATAGTAATAATCCAAAATATTCATAATACATTACTCTCATTGAGTAACGTAACACGTTACAAAATACATTTTGAGGCATGTATTCTGTAGTGGAATACATTTTAAAACTAACTTTCCCAACACTGAGTATATTATTGTGAATTTTGAAGACGATCAACAAAAAAAATTGTGGGTAATATAATGTTTTTACTGATTTTCACATTCAGTGTGACTTTCACCAGATTTCACTAAAATGTAATTTAGCTCAAGTTGTTTTTGTTATCTACCATCACACAAAATTGAAAAACTGTAAACAACCAGACAGACAGACAAACAGAACCACATACGCAGATGTGAGAGTGAAGAAAATTACAGATACAATGGAGAATAAATAAAGCAGATTATAATATTTATTATTAATTAACATAAGTATATTCCATTTTATACATCAAGGCCATTTCATTTTATAAATATTTGCATTAATAATTAATTTCTCTTTATTATTAATTTTTGTACTTTTTGTCCTCCATGAAATAAGTTTCCTAGACTCGTCTGTTGCAACAAATTTAAAAGCTAACCATGCTCTTCCACTTTTGTATATAATATATTAGTGTTTTTAACATCTAGTCTTGGTTTTAAATCATCCCAGAGAGCCACGGAGGCAGAAAGAGTCCAACGGTCCCCAGCAGACACACTATGATGAACATCCACAGGAAGATCCGGTCTACGACCATGGCCACATACTTCCAGTCCTCCTTCACCTGAGAGAAGACATAAAACCAAAAATGAGCCAGTAAACTTGGAGAAATATATAAAACCCAGGCTGTCTTATGTTTGACACCCCTGATGCAAACTTTTGACCGCAAATCTATAACCAAAAAAATCCAATACTTGCCGAAAAGTCTGCATCTTCTGCTCTTAGGTGTTCAGCGATGTACGTTATTCCCTCCAGGGCGGATATGACAGCAGGAGACAAAGAAGAGTCCCACTGGTTCTGGGTCGAACCACACTCCACAGGGGTATCCCACTCTAAGCTGACAGTGGACCGTGTCTGTGGTAGGAGTGTATAGCCCAGAGACCGAGCAGAAAGACAAGATGGGGACCCAAACCTCTCCAAATGCTCCATGTTTGAGTAACCATGAAAGTCCCAGTGGTTAATTTCATCTCCAGCATCCACATCAGACTCCTGAGTGATCCAGATGCTGTGGGAGGGGCCCGGAGTCTGGAGAGGGAGGAGTTTATCGCTCAGGTGGTGTTGCCTAAGAAAGGTAGATGGGTTTGTAGAAAAATTACAATGACATTGTAACGACAAGCAAAACATTGTGAAAATATAAAACAGAAAAACTAATGATTACAACTATCTGTCACCTTAAATTATATATTTCCCTTATTTTTACCACTACCTCAAATTATCAATATACTTCTACTGCCAATAGGTGGTGGTAAAATGCCTAGAAGCTGTCTGCCAACCACAATTAAACAACAAAAAGAAGTAGAGTTTGGAGGCTGTGAATGTATGGTGGGGCTGCTATGTTATCTCTCTGCAATGTGTATTAAAATCAGCCAAATGGTTCAAGCATATAATGAAAACAATAAACCTGTGCAGAGATTTTGTGGTTTCCTGTGTGGATTACCGCACTAACTCAGTCGAGAGCTAATTAATTGGATTGAATTAGCCAATCCTAAACTTCAACTCATACACATTTGACCACGTAGAAGTCAACTACACTAAGCTATTTATGACCATGTAAAAACCTGCAGTGCCTCTAATGGTCATACAGGCTTTCTCACCTTGCAGGCCTGAGTCCATGATGCGGGCGCTTCATGCAGAGCCAGCGCGGCACCACAGACAGGAAAAGCCTCCGAACCCACCGGGGCATGGTGTGAGTCTCTGATGATCGGTGGTGCACATTCAAAACAAACACGGTGATGATGATTGACAGCGTGACAAAGATCATAGTGAAGAGCAGGTACTCCCCAATCAGCGGGATGACTAGCGATGTGGATGGGATGATCTCGGTGATGAGCAGCAGGAAGACAGTGAGCGACAGCAGCACGGAGATGCACAGCGTGATCTTCTCGCCGCAGTCTGATGGCAGGTAGAAGACCAGGACGGTCAGGCAGGAGATGAGAAGGCAGGGGATGATGAGGTTGATGGTGTAGAACAACGGCAGGCGGCGGATCACGAAGTAGTAAGTGATGTCGGGGTAGATCTCGTGACAGCAGTCGTATTTCTTGGTATTGTAGGTTCCTACAGCGTTGACAATTGCCCATTCTCCACTCTCCCAGTAGCCCTAAAAGTCAGACTCTTTTTAGCCACACTGACATTGTGCAGAGGAAGTTTAAAGTTAAAGCAGCAGGGGGAAAGCCTGTTACAGGAGAAAGCCAGGAAATAACAGAATAACAACAAGGAGGGGTTGGACTGAGAATCTTCACAGGACCCAAACAAAGCAGGGACTTAGTGCTGGAGTGGAATGAGAAGAGTACTAACAACTTAAACTTCACTTGGCTTGACACACCTCCCCCTGCTGGTCATCCTTACCCAGCATACAGTTCATCTCATGAACATTGTCCCCTTCCCTTGTCTTTGCACCTACAGCTTGCACCTCCATGTCCCTCTCAACTGAAAAAGTCAGGAAAGAGTTGTCTTGACTCTACTCTGGCAGAGTGGCTGGTCCTGATGGCATCAGCCCCAAAGTTGTGCTGCTCAGCTGTGTCTTATCAGGAACCAGAGTTTTAAACTGCATAAGGTCCTGACTCTCTCAAGGACATTCTGTCTTGTCCCTGTCCACAAAAACATCTCACCCAACTACTTCCAATGACCACAGGCCAGCTGCGCTGACCTTACAAGTCATGAAGATACTGGAGAGAATAATCCCCCACAATGATTATTGTTTATTGTTCTTTCCTCTTTTATTTTGGTAGTCATTTGTCTCCTGTGTGTTGCAGTTAGTTTTACTTTCCCTGTCACATTCATGTTATCTGTTCCTGTTTTCCCCTCTGTGCCTCATGCCCCTGATTACCCCTTTGTGTATCTGTCTGTATAAATAGTGCTGCCTTTTGTTACAGCGTACTCTCCAAGTGTTGCAGGATAGAGATCTCAAATGCAGACATGTGGAGTCAAACTGAAGAAACAAACTTACTTCTGCATTCTGTGCTTCAAAATCACACCATATTAACTCTTTCCCCTATAAAGACAACATTTCATGACCTCCCCTGTAGCCATAATGACACCTTTTAACACCTCAGTATATCAGTTAAGATGTAGTTTGCAGGCCATTATAATAGTTTCCATGTTTTAAATCCAAGTTCAGAAAAGAGCTTCAAGGGTTCCTCCTAGTATAGGGGTGGCCAACTCCAGGCCTCGAGATCCGGTGTCCTGCAGATTTTAGATGTATCCTTGATCCAACACAGCTGATTGAAATGTCTAAATGACCTCCTCAACATTTCTTGAAGTTCTCCAGAAGCCTGGTAATGAACTAATCATTTGATTCAGGTGTGCTGACCCGGGGTGACATCTAAAACCTGCAGGACACTGGCTCTCGAGGCCTGGAGTTGGCCACCCCTGTCCTAGTAGGTGTCCAAGGGGTAAAGAGTTAAAGAAACCTGCCACGTTTTACAACTCAGAAATCTCCCCAGGATTTGGGGTTTTTCTTTTTTCACTATTCTGTGAATTTTTCCAGAACCTATTACTGCAGTGAAACATGACGCTGGGAAATACTTTGTTAATTAAAATGTTAGCAGCCTGAGAGTTTGGCGGGCATTCTTCTGTAAAACAAAACACATGTGAAGAGCCGATAAGAGGAGGTAAAGAGGTGCAGGAGGTGTTAGGAAGGAAATCATAAGAGAGTATGAGGGAGGAATGTGGAGGGGGAGGGGAAGCAGAGCAACCTCCACCCACGTGTTCCCACCTTCAGGTCCACGGTGTTCTCAAAGGGCTCCAGGTCGATCTTGGCACGGTCATACGTCCAGGATCCGAACTTCATCTTGCAGCTCTGCTGGTCAAAGGGGAAGAAGGTGACGTCGATGGAGCAGGAGGATTTGTAGATGGCGGGCGGTACCCAGCGGATACGACCGGTGTAAAACAGCTGTGCCTTGGTCATGTGGGTGACAGCGAACTCCCCGTCAGCACTTTAACAAGAAAAGAGGGTAAAAAGTTTTAATTTCATTAGTTTTTAAACTCAGAAGGTGAATCAATAAACCTGGAGCTATGCCCATTTACACGAGCTATGCTTAATAATTGATAGCTGAATGTAAATGACACCGATGCAAGCTCATTTTCACTGAAAGCGGAGAGAGTTTCATCTCCATCCAGACCAATTTTAATACTCCCCCGAGCCCCGAGGGCTGGAAACTCAACTAAAACTGTGTGATGCAACATCGCCGTGCATCCGCAACAGAATCAGGGTCATTTATTCAACAGCATAATTTGCATGCATCGCCAATTGATATGCAGGAAAATGCAGAAAATACCATGGAGCTGTTTGTCTCCATGTAAGTGACCTCAACTCCTCTTTCGCTCTTCAATGAAGGAGGACTGTGTTATGGATCAAGCAGCTAATTGATCACTACAGATAATTTCCAGGTCCACCTACAGAAAGTCGTCTCTGTTCAGGAACAGTATGTGTGTCCTTGAGCATCTGCTGTGAGCGTGACTCAATATTTTAAATCCAAATAAAATAAGAGTTAATAATCCTTATTTACCCCCAGATGTTTTTGCAGGGTTTATAGAGATCTTTATCTGGCTTATTTGCTCTTTGGATAGGGGTCACATGATGGTGGTTGAAAACTCAAGGGTTGTAGCTGAATAGTCAAGTTTTTCAGGAAGGTTCAAACTGAGTGAAATGATCCTGAAATATCTGCAAATATCTGCATGGGAAGCGTCGTAAGAACAGGTCGACCTCTGTAAATACGAAGGACAATGCTTCAATTCTTCCTTTATTATCTTTAGGAGAGGATAATCTGGAACACCTGTTGTTAAAGGAGATAATACCATCCCACAAATCATAACGACGAAAACAAATAATCTGCATGGCTGAGAAGTGGCACAGAGCATGTAATTCATTTATTTGTTTTAAACCTTCAGTCTGTTTCTTATGATGTTGGTGCGTTGCACAGAGGGAATATGTTTTTATATATAAAAAATGTCCTAAATTAAGATTATGGGCTGTACTAAATCGTTAGGCACTTTGCTACTAACAGCCTTTCACAAAAACACATCCATTTCTTTAGTTGACCCGAAAAATACAATACAGACATATTTTCAGCAGATGAACACTATCTGAAAGTCATGTCTTTAAGTAACAGGAAAAAAAAATCCAGCAAAGACCTGACACAGGACCTGAGAGATGCACCAGGGCCTTCAACTGATCCATCTACTGTTCACTAAATCCTCATCAGAAATGGTCTCGGTGGAAGTGTGGCTGTCAGAAGCCATTCTTAATGAAGGAAAGCAGGGAGAAAACGCTGAGGTATGAAAATTAAACAAGAACTGTGGCAAACGGTCTTCAGGAGTGATGAATTTGAAATGTTTGGTTCTGCTTTGGTTCATCATCAGTACATACATACATAGGAGGTGAGGAGAGAGGTACAACAAGAGTGGTTTACAGGCATCTCTAAAACACGGTGGAGGCTCTGTCATGGTTTCAGGCTGCATTTCAGCCAGTGGTGTTGGGGATCTTGTCAAAATGAATGAATTATGAACTCAGAAAAGTACCTTCAGACTTTGATCTACCACATAATACCATTTGGAAAATGTTTAACTGATAACAGGTAACTGGGCAAGACACTTTACCTTACCGCCTACTGGTGTTGGCCAGAGGGGCCGATGGCGCGATATGGCAGCCTCGCTTCTGTCATTCTGCCCCAGGGCAGCTGTGGCTACAACTGTAGCTTGCCTCCACCAGTGTGTGAATGTGAGAGTGAATGAATAATGGCATTGTAAAGCGCTTTGGGTGCCTTGAAAAGCGCTATACAGTGGGGCAAAAAAGTATTTAGTCAGCCACCGATTGTGCAAGTTCCCCCACTTAAAATGATGACAGAGGTCAGTAATTTGCACCAGAGGTACACTTCAACTGTGAGATACAGAATGTGAAAAAAAAATCCATGAATTCACATGGTAGGATTTGTAAAGAATTTATTCGTAAATTAGGGTGGAAAATAAGTATTTGGTCACCTCAAACAAGGAAAATCTCTGGCTCTCACAGACCTGTAACGTCTTCTGTAAGAAGCTTTTCTGTCCCCCACTCGTTACCTGTATGAATGGCACCTGTTTGAACTCATCATCTGTATAAAAGACACCTGTCCACAGCCTCAAACAGTCAGACTCCAAACTCCGCCATGGCCAAGACCAAAGAGCTTTCGAAGGACACCAGGAAAAGTATTGTAGACCTGCACCAGACTGGGAAGAGTGAATCTACAATAGGCAAGCAGCTTGGTGTGAAAAAATCAACTGTGGGAGCGATCATCAGAAAATGGAAGACATACAAGACCACTGATAATCTCCCTCGATCTGGGGCTCCACGCAAGATCTCATCCCGTGGGGTCAAAATGATCATGAGAACGGTGAGCAAAGATCCCAGAACCACACGGGGGGACCTGGTGAATGACCTGCAGAGAGCTGGGACCAAAGTAACAAAGGTCACCATCAGTAACACACTACAACGGCAGGGAATCAAATCCCACAGTGCCCAGACGTGTTCCGCTGCTGAAGCCAGTGCATGTCCAGGCCCGTCTGAAGTTTGCCAGAGAGCACATGGATGATACAGCAGAGGATTGGGAGAATGTCATGTGGTCAGATGAAACCAAAGTAAAACTTTTTGGTATAAACTCAACTCGTCGTGTTTGGAGGAAGAAGAATACTGAGTTGCATCCCAAGAACACCATACCTACTGTGAAGCATGGGGGTGGAAACATCATGCTATGGGGCTGTTTTTCTGCCAAGGGGACAGGACGACTGATCCGTGTTAAGGACAGAATGAATGGGGCCATGTATCGTGAGATTTTGAGCCAAAACCTCCTTCCATCAGTGAGAACTTTGAGGATGAAACGAGGCTGGGTCTTCCAACATAACAATGATCCAAAACACACCGCCCGGGCAACAAAGGAGTGGCTCCGTAAGAAGCATTTGAAAGTCCTGGAGTGGCCTAGCCAGTCTCCAGACCTCAACCCCATAGAAAATCTGTGGCGGGAGTTGAAAGTCCGTGTTGCTCGGCGACAGCCCCAAAACATCACTGCTCTCGAGAAGATCTGCATGGAGGAATGGGCCAAAATACCAGCTACTGTGTGTGCAAACCTGGTAAAGACCTATAGTAAACGTTTGACCTCTGTTATTGCCAACAAAGGTTATGTTACAAAGTATTGAGTTGTATTTTTGTTATTGACCAAATACTTATTTTCCACCCTAATTTACGAATAAATTCTTTACAAATCCTACCATGTGGATTCATGGATTTTTTTTTCACATTCTGTATCTCACAGTTGAAGTGTACCTCTGGTGCAAATTACTGACCTCTGTCATCATTTTAGGTGGGGGAACTTGCACAATCGGTGGCTGACTAAATACTTTTTTGCCCCACTGTATAAATCCAATCCATTATTATTATTATAACATTTTTCATTTTCAGCATGATAATGATCCCAAACACACTGCCAGTGCAGCAAAATCATACCTGGATAGAAAAAGACACAGTGGAACACTATCAGTCATGGATTGGCCTCCTCAGAGCCCGGACCTCAACATTATTGAAGCAGTGTGGGATCATGTTGACAGAGAACAGAACAAAAGGCAGAAACATCCAAATAAGAGCTTTGAATGTCCTTCAAGAAGCCTGGAGAACTATTCCTGAAGACTATTTAAAGAAATAACAAGAAATAATTATTTAGGCACCAGAAGCAGAAATACTATTTGTTATTAGTGAAAAATATTTAAGTATTTATGTGTTGCTCAGTACTCTGTTTTCCCAATAGAATATAAAGAAATGAGGGGGAAAAACTGTATTTGGATTTTTTAGGATCATAGGCTGCCTCTCAAAATGTTTACTCTGTTATCTGCTCATTGAGGTTAGAGGACACTTTAAGGAATAGACATGCTGTCCTCCAGAGAACTTACCGGTCAGTAGAAGGTGGTGTTGCACTTGCAAGCCTCTTATTTCAAACATAACTTGTGCCTAAGAAGGTTAGGCGTGCAGCACAAGTTACCGTGGCGATGCAATCTGGTAAGATGTAAAGAGCACCACTGTAACGCTGAAAGCCCTGGGTTTAACCTGGGGTTACCTTGCTAAGCCCCCAAATCCTGGCCTCCTGGGATAGACTGATGTCATTGCTTCTCTACTCTCAGTGAATTTTAAGATGAGTTTGACAGGATGAAGGAGGACGAGGAGAAGGGTGGACTCGTGAATCATGCGTGTGGTTTTTACTTGTTGTACAGCACAATGTCGGGCACCCAGATGAGCTCAGAAGGGACTCTGATGGACGTCACATTGTTGAAGTCAGAAGGACTCCACCGCAGCTTGTAATCCGTCCATTCCTTTCAATGAATACACATTTTTATGTCATTTTAGGACACAAAACACATTTGAATTACATTTACTTAACTTTCAGACCCAGTTTTTGTTTTCACCCACCTGTTTCAGCCACACGTTGGTTGTCATCATCTGATTTTTCTCATCCTGTTTTTTGTAAATGAAGTGGACACAGCGAGTGAGCCATGCATCTAACGCCCTAGTAGGTGCAATGGCACAAAACAGAAAGGGGGAATAGTTTTTAAAGTTTTGAAGGTATGGTTAAATTTCCTACCACATCTATAAGCTGGGCGATGGACAGGCCAAACTTGACGATGACCACGTCTGTGACGTTCTTCGCCGGTCGAGTCCACTTGCTGTAGCCTCTAAACAAACTCCTGAAGAGCTCGTCCTCAGTGTGAACACGATCCCAGTCCTCAGAGAGCACTGATAGAGAGGCAGAGACAGATCAGCAACACTGTCGGGTTCAGACTATCATCCTGCAGTAGTTTAAAAGTGCTTCCTTTGTCTGATCTATCTTATGTAATCAGTCACTCATATCATGAAACCTTAAATGTTTTCATCCAGTTTGATGCATTTTGCAGGTCTCATTTTACCTTCTTGCAAATCTCTAAGGAAGCTCTCACTCACTAAAACACATTTATACAGGCAAAAGTCAATCACACACACAGAGGCCTCTGCCAGAAAGTGGGCTTTGAGTAACTTCAGAGGTGATCCTTGATGAAAATCAGTGTATATAACCATGGTAGCATATGCTGCAGACATAACCTGGTCCGGAGTGGGTGAACACCCACTTGCTTCAATAACTATTCCTGTCAATAAAAGACCAGTTAAAGATTTTGTAACATATTTTCCTACTTCAAAGAACTTGGTGTCCCTCGTGCTTTTTATTTAGAGAGAATCTGATTTTCGCTTTTCAAAATCTAAGACACATTTCTGCAAAGTTTCTGTCCTTTTCTCAAAACTCTGAACCCCAAAGCTGGTTTTCAAACTAAATTCAGAACCTCTGATTTCACGATAACATATCAAAACAGGTTTTATGCTCAAGACTGTACAGTGTTGTCAGGTCAGGTGCAAGCAATTTATTAGAAACTCTAAAAATTAAATGAACACAAAGCATTCAAGACTTTTCAACCATATGTGCAATTCTGCAAAAAAAATTAAGCAAAGAAAAAAAAAAGACCCCTCACACCAGAATCCTCTAATTGTAGGTAATTCACTTTATCCTATTTTCCTTCTTTCACATAAAAACATATAATAAATTATTATTTTCTATGTAATGCAGCTCTCATAATGCTTGTATGCATCATAATATTAGCGAGTGCAAGTAAACTTTATATTCTATGAGGAAAATGTGAACAAGGAGCTGGAAAGTTTCCTCAGAGATTTTAGTTCATATTGACACGATACAATCACACAGCTGCTGCAGAGCTGTCTCCTGTTAATAATAATAATAATAACTTTATTTATAAAGTGCTTTCAAACAAAGTGCTGTACAACTAAAGAGATAAATAAAATGAAAGTGATACATAGCAATATAGGTAAAAGACACAATACAAGTTAAAAACAATGAAAAATTAAAAACTAAAAGCCATAGAATTAAGACATGTAGGATCGGGTGAACAAATGTGTCTTCGACTTAGTTTTAAAAACCTCCACAGAGCATGCCTGCCGAATATCTTGAGGGAGGTTGTTCCAAAGAAATGGGGCACGAAAAGAAAAAGCACGCTCTCCAATTGTCTTTTTTCTGGCTCTAGGAACTTTTAGAAGGCCAGAGTCCTGAGATCGTAGAGCACGAGATGGAACATAAAGGTGTAAAAGGTTGGAGAGGTATGTAGGTGCCAATCCGTTTAAAGCCTTGTAGGTGAGAGCAGGACCTTAAAATCTGCTCGAACCTGACAAGGTAGCCAATGCAGAGATCTCAGAACAGGGGTAATGTGCTCAAATTTCCCCGTTCCTATTGAAATGCGAGCATTTTGCACCATCTGTAGACTTCTAAAACTTTTTCTTTGGTAGGCCAGAAAGAAGAGCATTGCAATAATCAATACGGGAAGACCTCTGCAGTGTCGCTTGACAAAACTTGTCTGATTCTGGCTATGTTCCTCAAATGATAAAAGGCGGATTTTGTTATCTCTTTTACATGAGTTTCAAAGGAGAGCACCATGTCGAACCACACACCCAAGTTTTTTACCTTGTTCCTGCAATTTATGACACTGTCATCAATTTTCAAGATGAAATTTTGGGACAAGTGATGAAATTTGTGTGGCCCAATGACCATCAACTCTGCCTTATCAGTATTTAGGAACAAGAAATTATCCGATAACCAGCCCTTAATTGCAGAAAAACAACATTCTAGTTTAGAGACTTCAGCACAATTTCCAGTGGTTAAAGGAACATAAAGCTGCAGGTTATCAGCGTAACAATGAAAGGTTACATTAAAAGAATGTAAAAGAACACCAAAGGGAGCAGGTACATAGAAAACAGCAATGGTCCAAGTAAGGAGCCCTGAGGGACCTCATGCCTCACTGCACAAGTCTCTGTCAGTGCGCCCCAGGGCAGCTGTGGCTACAATGTAGCTTGCCATTGCCAGTGTGTGAATGTGTGTGAATGGGTGAATGACTGAATGTAGTGTAAAGCGCTTTGGGGTCCTTAGGGACTGAGTAAAGCACTATACAAATGCAGGCCATTTACCATTTACCATTTTTAAAACTAACAGCCTGAGACCTCCCAAGCAGGTAAGATCTCAGCCATGATAAAACATTTCCTGTAATTCCAATAAAATGTTCAAGCCTATCCAATAATATGGAGTGGTCCACAGTGTCAACTGCAGCACTTAGATCCAGCAGTAATAAAACTGAAGTGCAATCATTGTCTGCATTTACCAGCAGATCATTTACCACTTTGACTAAAGCTGTTTCTGTGGAGTGATTTGGTCTAAAAGCAGACTGAAATGGTTCAAACAGATTGCTTGTTGACAAATGCTCAGTGAGCTGCTTAAAAACCACTTTTTCAAAGATTTTAGATAAAAAAGACAGATGTGAGATGGGTCTATAGTTTGCGACCATATCAACATCCAGTCCAGGCTTTTTCAAGATTGGCACTACCACAGCTGATTTAAAACATTCAGAAAAGACTCCGGTCATCAATGAAGTATTTAAAAGAAACAGAATGTAGGGTCCTAATACTGACCACAGTTCCTTTATAACCCAGGCTGGTAGAGGATCCAAAGAACAGGTTGTACATTGAGCTGCTTTTACAACCTTAGTTAATCCAGACAGAGAAATAACCTTGAAGTCACAGAACAGTTTATCAGCACCAACAGGCAAAGCAGCTGAGTAGTCTAATGAACAGCTTGAGGAGGGAGTAATATGATTTCTAAGTGTTTCAGCCCTGTCTCTGAAAAACGTAAGAAAGTCATGAGCTATCAAATTAGAACAGCAGAGAGTTGACTTATTCTCTGTAAGTTGCGACACTGTGTTGAAAAGGAGTTTTGAGTTATGTTTATGACTCATGATGAGATTTGAGAAATAATTTGCTTTCACTGTCGATATCGCTGATTGAAGAGAAGATAATGAGTCCTTCCAAGCCTGGAGAAATATGTCTAGTCTGGAAGATCTCCAGTGATGCTCTGCTTTTCTACAATTTCTTCTCAAGTTCAAGAGCTTCTCATTTAACCAAGGCATAGGGTTCCTTTTTTGACATTTCAACTTCTTTACGGGAGCAACAGAGTCCAGTAGTTCAAGAAGTGTATTATTAAGATTCGCAGTCAAGGTGTCCACACATAACTCCTGAGTAAAAATAGGGTCCAACACATCAGGTAGATGTAATTTAACTCCAAACAATGCTTCGGGGCTAATATAACGAGATGATCTGAGGGGCAATTTTCCCCTCTCAGAAGCTGGAGATTTAGGGATTAAAATATCAAATAAAATTGCTGAGTGGTCTAGAATAGGTAAAACACAATTTTCAGACAACCTGGGGGAGCTGAAGAAACTGGCATCGGTGGGGCAAAGTTCCAGCAAGGGTGCCACTTCACCAGCGCGCAGCCATGTCTCAGTTAGGAACATGACATTCAGCTTATGAGTACCAAAAAAGCCCGAAGAGCATGAGTTTTATTTTATACAGATCTTGCGTTTAAGAGAGCTAATTTAACTCTCTGTCTATCCGTGCTAGCAGGCAGTAATTGTAGGTTGTTCATATTTGCTCCACCTTCCCTCGTATCCCGTCGGCATGGCGACCAATAAAGCAGCCTCGGGTGAGCGTGCTCTGATGACGTCAGGTAAACAGGAAGAAGGCAACGCTGTTTGAGGCCAAAATAAAGTCCTAAACAGCCAGAGTCACTGATGGTAAGGACCTGCTGCATCCAAGTTCTGACCCGAACACGCTTCCCAGAGCACATGCCGTGCATTCGTCCACTTCTCCAGCGCGTCCGTTTCAAAGGATTCCAGGGGGATCACGGCGATGCAGTTCCTCCGGTACCGACGCCAGAGGCGGCGGGAGTCCTCCACATCACTCGCTAACGCTGGGGAGCTTCAGTAGTGAGTCACAGATATTAAGCAGCGTCTGTCGCTGATGTCACACAGTGGAAATTTGTATTTATCTTGTATATTGTTTTTATTCTGATTTTTAGTGTTTATTTATGAGTGTCGTTTTATTTGCATGGTTTTATTCTGTTTCTATTGCATGGTTTTTAGTGTTTTATGTGACACGGTTTTTATCCACTGTGGACTGGCTGCACATGGGACAGCTGATAGGGACCACTTGCTGAGGCAGGGGTGTGTCCAGAGGTGGCCTATCAGCTGTGTAAAGACCTTTTAAAAACAGGCTAGCTGAGCACTGAAGGAGAGAGGCCCCAGACTGGAAGGTTAATGCGAGATGGCCAGCGTGACACGGCGACCCAGTCCTGACCTCATGGAACGGCAACAGTGAGAGACAGCGTGTGTGATTGGCAGCAGGGCAGAGGTTTACCTCTGCCTGCATTTGTGAGTAGTGTCTCTACTGTTGTTTGTCTGCCGAAGACGAGGCTGGCGTGGACTCTGCTCTAAAGAAGGAATTCCTGGCCTGCTGATGGACCCATAATGAACATGTGGCATAATTATAGGGGGGGGGGGGGGTTAGTGAATGTAGAAAATGGTAGTTTTACGGGTTTTAGAATTGTTTTATTTAGTTTTAGTAGATTGACAACATTTTATTACGTACATTTTAAGGGTGTTTTTATTTGTGCTCCCTGGCCTAGTAATAAACTGTTTCTGATCAGACCTGCTTCCTCTCGGTGCCCGACTCTGACTCGCTTGCTCCCCCTTGTATTTTAAAGAATCTTTCTTTTTAGCGTGACATTCTGGCGCGACCGCTTTAGTGTCGCCGCGTGTTACACTCATATACCAACAGGGAGTGGGTTTTTTAAACTAGCAGGGACACCACTAAGAACATAAAACATAAACATTGCAGAACCGAGAGACGGCGTGCCATGACATCCAGCGCCATCTTCTTACAAACGTTCCACCACATCTCAAAGGAGCTCTATTGGACTGAGATCTGGTGACTGTGGAGGCTATGTTCAAGGAACCAGTTTGAGAGGATCTGAGTTTTGTGACATAGTGTGTATTCCTGCTGGGAGCAGACATCAGACGATGTTACACTGTGGCCATAAAGAGATGTACACGGTCAGCAACAACACTCAGGCAGGCTGTGGTGTTTAAAGGATGCTTAGTTGGTACTAAGGAGCCCAAATTGTGCTAAGAAAATTTCCCCCACACTATAACACCACCACCAGCCGGAACTGGGGCCCGTTCTTCGTACGTCGCTTACTACATCCAAGATCAAATGACACATCCAAGACCAAATCATCGCGCTAACTGTGAGCTCGCTAATCCGGTTCCCCGAACACACCTGCTGTTGACGATTAGTACAGCTGGATGAAGTAATGTGAGATCACTGGGTGTCGTAAAAGGGGCTACGCATCGATAGTAGAAACATTGATCGGCAACCCTCTGATTGGTCGGCGAAAATGTCGAAGGAGCGCGCTCGGTATTTTTCGGCAGCAGAGCAAGAACTCCTGAGTGAGGGATTTCAGGAGTTTCAGAGTTTAATCAGAACGCAAGGGAACACTGCAAAGGCTGCAAAAGCAAGGAGAGAGGGCTGGCAGAAAGTTGCTGACAAATTAAACTCGTAAGTAATTTAATAATAACAATAATAATAATGGATTGGATTGATATAGCGCTTTTCAAGGCACCCAAAGCGCATGACAATGCCACTATTCAGTCACTCTCACATTCACACACTGGTGGAGGCAGCTACGGTTGTAGCCACAGCTGCCCTGGCGCAGACTGACAGAAGCGAGGCTGCCATATCGCGCCATCGGCCCCTCTGGCCAACACCAGTAGGCGGTAGGGTAGATTTATTATATTACACTATATTATCCAATATTATATTACATTATATTATATTATGTTATATTATATCCCCTTTCACATTAGAGCCACAACAGGACCCACTAGAACATGGGAACAAGTAAAAGTGAAATATAAGAATATTCTACAGAATGGTAATATTTATCACTTATATTGCTTTTCGTCTCTTGGAAAGAGACCCTGAAATAATCTGTTTGTTTGTTCATAACAGCAACCAAGAAAAGGGCAGAGCAAACAAAGACAGGTGGTGGTCCTGCACCCCCTCGTCAACAAGTTGGTTAAGTAAATAATACCCTCACGGGAATATCGATATTTCTCTATGAGCACACTGTCGCGCTGAGCTAAAGGATCCTGTCTGTCCCGCAATATACGCTGAATTCTGAAAACTCTCCTTATCAATCTTGCACCTTCCGCAATGGGCTGCTCGCGTAAACGGACAGGACATGGCTGCGACAGACTTCCCAAATCCACCTTGGCTTTTATAGCCGTGGTCTCTCATCTTGATTACACGAAGTAATTTACAATTACTACTCTGAAATATGAATTACATCTGTAATAATCACATACATGTAATAGAATGTTAATAGTACATTTCCCTTTTTTAGGAAATAACCTGTATGTATCTGTGTGAAATCAATAAATGGATCAGGTGCTGCATTATCTTTGGTTACATTGATGTTATTTATTTATGGTGAAACAGTGGTGGAATATCGCTGTTGCTTTTGTATAAATGAAGCGGACATACCTGAGTGGCCGCGATCTAATCCTGTTTACATAAAGTAAACCTGCTCCCGAGCAGGTTTACGCTTACGGCTCTGTTGCTATGGCAGCAAGTCCCAGATGAGCTTCGGGGAACCGAACGATCCAAGATCACGCGAAATCGTCAACAATCAAATCCAGCTAACCTACTTAGCGAGGTACGAAGAACGGGCCCCTGTTCATAGAAGGCACGATGGAGCCATCCTTTTATGTCTGATTCTGACCCTACCATCTGAGCAATATTTTTCCAATCTTCTATTGTCCAGTTTTGGTGAGCCCATGAGAACTGTAGCCTCAGTGCGGTGTGGTCTTGTGCTGCCTCATGGTTTCATGTGTGTGTTCAGAGATGGTCTTCTGCATACCTTGGTTACCAATATTACAGCAGAAAAGAACACATTTACAGCCTGCTAGAAATAATGGCTTAGAACTCTACCCTTCTACTTGCACACAGTTCTATCGTCATTTTTTGCTCTTTGGAGAGCTGCACTTCTGCACTGCGCTGAAGTTTCTCTCTACATGAGGCAAAATAAATACACATACAGGACCATAAATCCCATGTAAGCTGTTTCAAGCACTACAGAGATCACAAGACTTCGGTTTGTTGTGGTCATGGGCACCACAGACATGTCCCACCGACCAGAAAGCACCAAAAGCTCTTCATAGCTCTTATACTCTTTAAAACTTTTTCATTTACAGTAAATAGTTTGTTCACTGATGGCTTGATCACTGTCTTGTTCACTGCACTTTTGCTGTGTAGAAACTGAAAGAAACATTTAAATATTTGCACTCTTCAGCACTTTCACTTCACATTCCTCCTCTCTGAAGACCTTCCTCTTCCCCCATGGGTCATGGGTGTTCCTGATTTATCTCCTCACTTTTCTCCCCCTCCAGCCTTTTTTAAGGACCAGTCTGCATTTTCACTCATACTTCGCTTAAACCAAAGTCATTACAGTTGAGAGAGATACTGTACCCAGTCTCTGGGGGAAAAGCTATTACCTGAATTTTATTGTTCATAAAATTTCAAAGATTAGGATGTGATCTACTACACTTGGATTTAATTTGATCTTACGCACAAACCATTAGAGATAATTGAAGTTATTGTAAAACACTGAGTGTGGTTTTCCAGCGTTCATAACTCATCGGGGGAGTCCTTTCACGCTTGAAATAAAACTCTTTAATTCTCAGTGTTTGACCTTTTTGTATCAGATGTGATTTCTCTTGCAGGATAAATGAACACCGATGGTAACTATATTGCTTTTCTGTTCAGCTTGCATCTAGAAAGCCCTCCATCACTCTCTGTCTCAGCTTTGAACTCTGGCGAGCCATCTGGCATCACCAGCAAGCAATTTAGGATTAGCCAGAGCAAGAAACGGCGAGCCAACAGCACAAACTGTGCAAATGTGATGCCAGTTTTTCTGATTACATTGGCTATTTATAACTGGCAAAATGATGTCTCAGGTAAGGCTGTGCCAATGGAGGACAAACAGATATGTTGTTGGATTGTGCAGCAGTTTGTGTCCCTGGATTTAGCATAAAGACCCCAGCTGCTGTGTCTCATTTAGGACATGATTAAGGTTTAAGCTAATTTGTGTGGAGAATTATCAGTGAGCTTCAGTTTCTCTGAAGGATGAGTTGATCCTTTTTTGCCTGAATACTTAAGATTATGTTAAATCTATAATCCGTTACTTTTTCACACCAAATGCACTAATTAAAATGCACCTTTTAAACGTGTCACTGGGTGTGCAGCTTTGTAAACAAGCGTGCTTCACTTTACGGTTGGATCATTAGAATCACTACAAGTCCTCAATGGTTTTTACTCACAGGTCTTATAATAAAAAATAACAACCAGAAGAGTACACAGAGATAACTTTCAGTTAGGATAGCCATCTGCAGTGCTGAGAAAAAGTATTTGCCCAATTCCTGATTTCTTCATTTGTTGATATTTAGAATAGAATAGAATAGAATTCAACTGTATTGTCATTGCACATGCACAGGTACAGGGCAACGAAATGCAGTTTGCATCCATTCAGAGGTGCTTTAGTGATATAGATATATTACTAGGGATGGGTATCGTTTAGGTTTTATCCGATACCGGTGCCAAATCGGTACTTTTGAAACGGTGCCGGTGCTCAAACGGTGCTCAAACCGGTGCTTAATGAATGGAGAACACAAAATTGGTCCAAAAACCTCTCATGTTCAGCTGGTTTTTGTAAAAAGATAACAATGTTAGCCTTTTCTGCGGCTATGGGGCATATATGGTATCACTCTTGGCTGGAAGCAGTGCTTAAACAATGCAAAAAACACAAACTTTATCCAAAAACCTCTCATGTTTAGCCGTTTCCCTCTTTTTCTTTGGTCATTTTAGCCTTTTTGGCCAGGGTGAAGGGAGTATCTGCCATCAAACAAGAAGACAGCCGCATGTAGCTATGATGATGTTTGCTAGTTCACCTTACCTGCATTAAAGTAATAACGTGGTTAGCCTACTCAACGTAAATTACACACGAACAACATTAAGCTACTCACGCAGAGAAGAACGGCTGCTGCTGCATCATCATCCGTCATCATTTCTGCTACACTGGCAGGGCTAGGGACCAGGACTCTCCTCTTCGTGTTTTTGGGGATGTTGCTAACTCCGGGTCTGATAACATGCACCACACCCGCAGTAGATGCGCTCGGTGTGGGGTCTCGCAGCAAGCTATCAAATACGGCGCATTTCTTGGCTTTTAAAAAAACCGCTATGCGTCGCCAGGTGTTTCATCGGATTCGAGGTGTTACTTCCTTTGACACTATCACAGTATCAGCTTAAAGCACTTGTTGCAGGCTGCTGAGTTTGCATATTTTGCTGTGAAGTACAGCCAGACTTTTGACCGCTTCGCCTTGGGCATTTTTAATCTGTAGCTCTGCTCTAAAAGAACGTACGTACCTGGACCCGCCTACTATCCTCGGAAATGTAAAATGATTGGCTAGAAGTGTATCACAGCTCAGGAAAAAAAAGCACCGAAATAAAGCACCGAAATGTGCGCTGCTTTTCGGTCTGGTTACTACCGTTTATGTCAGAACCGGTGCCATCATGGCACCGGACACCGGTACCCATCCCTATATATTACAATATATATTAGCAATAATATAGATATGTAAGTATATTACAGAAATGGGTCTATTATGGTATGTTATAATGTACACGGTATGAAGTATGTTGTGAATATTCTATAACTATAGGTATGTACAGGCTGTAGTGAGTACAAGCTATGTACAGGATATGAACAGGATATAAATATGAAAAACTATACAGAATATGAAATAAATAACTTTACAGAAATCTGAGATATACAGTTATACAGAAATGGGAACTATGCAAGTTGTAAACAGTTGTAGGGTTAAAAATTATCGTATGTACAGAATGATTATTTACAGAGCTATACAGTAGTGCAGTTAAGATAAGTGAGGGTGTGGATAATTTCTACAGAGGCTATATAAAGTGCTAGTGGTTGTGAGTGGTGGTTCAGTCCATGTTATTATTGTGTGTTTGAGGGTACAGTTGTCCATTGTGGGTGTGTGTATGTTCAGTCCATGTGTTAACGTGGGTCAGATGTCAGGAGGCAGAGTTCAGGAGTCTGACAACTGTGGGGAAGAAGCTGTTCCGGTACCTGGTGGTCTTAGTCCGGAGGCTCCTGTAGCGCCTCCCAGAGGGCAGGAGGGTGAAGAGTCCATGTGATGGGTGACTGGGGTCTCTGATGATTTTCCCAGCCCTTTTCAGACACCGCTTCCTGTAGATGTCTTTTATGGCAGGAAGTGGTGCTCCGGTGATGTGCTGGGCAGTTTTCACGACCCTCTGCAACGCCTTCCGGTCCGAGGCAGAGCAGTTCCCGTACCAGACTGTTATACAGTTGGTCAGGATGCTCTCGATGGTGCAACGATAGAAGTTCACCAGGATGTCTGAGGACAGGTGATTCTTCCTCAGAGTCCTCAAGAAGAAGAGGCGCTGGTGAGCCTTCTTGACCAGCTTGGAGCAGTTGGTCGTCCAGGTGAGATCCTCGGAGATGTGGACTCCCAGGAACTTGAAGCTGCTCACACGCTCCACAGTCATCCCCTTAATGTGGATGGGTGGATGTGGGTCAGCATTCCTCCTGTAGTCTACGATGAGCTCCTTAGTCTTCTCGGTGTTAAGCAGCAGGTTGTTTGTGTCGCACCACTCAGCCAGACGATCCACCTCCTCCCTGTAGGCGGCCTCATCGTTGTCACTGATGAGGCCAATCAACGTGGTGTCATCTGCAAACTTAATGATGGTGTTGGAACCATCAGCAGGTCTGCAGTCGTGGGTGAAGAGGGAGTAGAGGAAAGGGCTCATCACACAGCCTTGTGGTACACCGGTGTTCATTGTGATGGTAGATGAGCAGTGGTTATCCAGCCGGACATGTTGGGGGCAGCTGGTCAGGAAGTCCAGTAACCATTTGCAGATGAGGGAACTGATGCCCAGGTCTGTCAGTTTCCTGATGAGTTGTGAGGGGTGGATTGTATTGAACGCTGAACTGAAGTCTATAAACAGCATTCTGGCGTAGGTGTTGTTGTTGTCCAGGTGTGAGAGGACAGAGTGCAGTGCAATGGAGACTACATCCTCTGTGCTCCTGTTCTGGCGGTATGCGAATTGGTGGGGGTCCAGGATGGGGGGGAGACAGGATTTGAAGTGTGCTAGGACCAGCTGCTCTAAGCACTTAGTGATGATGGGGGTGAGGGCTACTGGGCGGTAGTCATTGAGGCAAGATGGGTTGGAGTTTTTGGGTATCGGGATGATGGAGGTGGATCTGAAGCAGGCCGGTACCACAGCGTGGGCCAAGGACAGGTTGAATATGTCTGTCAGCACTCCTGCAAGCTCCCCAGAACACGCTCTGAGAACACACCCGGGGATGCCATCAGGACCTGCAGCCTTGTGGACATTGATCCTGCTCAGCACCGCTCCTACATCGGTGGGGAAGACAGTCAGAGGTTGGTGGTCTGGCGTCACATCTGCTTTGGTTGTGGGGTTCCCTCGCTCAAAACGAGCATAAAAGTTGTTGAGCTCGTTGAGGAAGGAGACATCAGAGGATGCGGGGGAGGGTTTGGTGGTCCTGTAGTCTGTGATGGTCTGGAGTCCTTGCCACATGCGTCGGGGGTTGGAGTTGGAGAAGTGTTCTTCTACCTTCTTTTTGTAATGGTGTTTGGCTTTTTTGATGCCCTTCTTTAGATTAGCCCTGGCTGTACTGTAGGCGTGTGAATCTCCTGACCTAAAGGAGGTGTTGCGGGCCTTCAGGAGGAGACGAACATCCCGGTTCATCCAAGGCTTCTGGTTGGGGTACATGGTGATCCGTTTCTGGGTGGTGACACTGTCTGTGGTTTTGGAGATGTAATCCAGTACAGATGAGGCTCTCTGGCCACACTTTAATTGTCCTCACAGCAGGTTTCACACGTTGGATGAGTGGTGAATACCTAGGTGTGAGGAACAGGGAGAGATGGTCCGATTGTCCAATGTGGGGGAGGGGTGTGGCTTTGTAGGCTGCAGCCAGGTTGGAATACACATGGTCTAAAGTATTGTCTCCTCTGGTGTGGCAGGAGACATGTTGGTGGAATCTGGGGAGGACTGTCTTTAAGTTGGTGTGGTTGAAGTCGCCAGCAACAGTAATAGCAGCCTCGGGGTGTTTATTCTGGTGTTTGTTAATGGCTGCAGAAAGTTCTTTCATGGTCAACCTAGCATTAGCGTCGGGGGGTATATACACGGCAGTGAGTATGATCGAAGTGAGTTCTCTGGGGAGATAATAAGGTCTGCATTTGACCATTAAAAACTCCGCATTAGGTGAGCAGTGACTCTCAGTAGTAGTGGAGTTCATGCACCAAGCATTGTTAATATAAATGCACAAACCTCCACCTCTGGTCTTGCCGGAGTCATCTGCTAGCCTGTCGGCTCGGTGTGTGTGGCGTCCTGCTAACTCGATAACATTGTCTGGGCAGCTGTTGTTCAACCATGTTTCGGTGAAAAACATGACATTTGAGTCCATAATCCGTCTGTTGTTAGTGATGGAGAGCCGTATCTCATCCATTTTGTTTGCCAGAGAACGGACATTGGCGAGGAAAATACTGGGTAAAGGCAGCCGGTGTGGTGTTAGCTTTAGCTTAGCCCGTAGCCCTCCGCGCCTACCTCGCCTTTGTTTACGATCTCGGCGCCGTCTGCGTGCACTTCCGCCCGGCCGGGGAGAGTGGGCAGCCTCCAGTGTTCTGGAGATCTCTGGGATGAGTCGGAGATCGGCGATAAAACTGTTGGAGTTATGAGTCCAGATGTCCAGAAGCTCTTGGTCGTGTCCAAATTCATGGGCTGCATTCTCCTGAGGACCCGGCCTTCGCGGTCTACGTGGGCCGGGTCCTCAGAAGATCGGGTAGGCCGGAAGTAAACGGCCGTGAAATTGGACGGTCTAGCCTTCTGATTAGCGTCACCGCTGTCTCGGTGGAGTTTAATAAACTCAGCCGTCTGCTCCTTGCTGTCTAAAATATAACAGGACACTGGAGTAAACTCTCGGCCATCTCACACTTCTGTTTAATCAGTTTTCTGTTTGACGTTTAGTCAGCTGTGTAAAAACCAAGGAGGAACCCACCCGGGGGATTAATAAAGTTTTATTTTATCTAATCTAATAACTTTAATCTCAGCCAAACCGATTTACTCACGAACAAACAAAACACTGAAAAAAGCCCAACAATAACATTTTTAGGTTGTCTAAGTGACTTATATATTACGTTTGTCACGGCCGGGCGGGTTACACACAGTAATTCGGCGTGCCCGTGTGGCGTGCTGGCTAGACCCAAGCGCGGCGAAGGCTAGCGGTGGGTTTGGAGCAGGCACGCAGTTATTCTAGTAACGATCAGTGCACGAAGCGTGGCTTCGGAACGGTCGTTACCGACAGAGAGCGAGCGGAGCCGGGAAGAGAAAAAGGATTGAAGGGATAATCACTCACGGTTGCTGAATCAGGCGGAGACTGACGTCGGCAGAGTTTCGGAGCTCCTGACACGAAGAGAATGATGTCTGAGCAGCGAACAGGTGGGTGGCGTCTCTCTTTTAACCCCGGCCCCGTGATCAGCTGATCACAGCTGATCACCGGCTGACAACGTTTAACCCGAGCAGCGAAAGTCCGCGGTGATCTGAAAATGATGTGCCGGGAGTTGTGCCATTCTCGGCCGCATCAGTAACCCTCGAGCTCCCAGCTAGCTATCGAGCTGGTGGGTAGCAGACGTCTCCGAAAACGTCGAAGCACTTTAGCAAAGATGCGATATCTTGATAAACCGAGCAGATATTTGATGTTTACACAGCTACTTTCTCGCCTGAAAATATGTTAAAAGTTTATTTCGTGACCCAGAAAGATTAATAAGAGTAATTTTTAAAACTTAGTAGCGGCCGCCATTAGCCGGAAACTGGAGCTTGGCTGGGCCGCGCTATGAATTCTGGGATATGGTGGGCCACGAAGGACACACCCGACCCATCCTTCAAATTCGGAAAAAGGAGCACGCATTTGTCGGCTGCATTCGGAGGGGTCTACGAATTTGGACAGCCTTCGGCGCGTCGCTGTGACGTAATCGGTCTACAAATGCGGCCTCAGGAGAATGCAGCCCATGAATTTGGACACGACACTTGTCTGCTGTAGGTCAGCAACGCACAGCAATTATTTATATTTGTCACACTTTCACGTTTCAGATGAAACAAATTCATCAAGTCTCGTCTCACATTTACCCAAATACATCTTTGATGATCCCCAAGACATTTTGGGAAAAGTTATCTTGCAGAAAAAAGCAGAAAACCCGAATTTGGATGATTCTGAGTCCTATTACGTCTGCATAAACCTAAGCATTTCATGAAAAGAACATCATACCAACGGTCAAACATTACTCACCACGATTGAACATCTGGCCTTAGAGAAGGAAATTGCAGAAGCCTTACCCGACCCTGTTATGAGAAATTACTTGACTTTGATATTCAGGATGTCCTCCATGTGTTTTGAGAAGAAGGTCCTTACGGGTTTTTTGACATTCTGCTTTTAAGAAAATATACGGTGTTATTTAAGCTATATAATTTTAAGTTTTATTTTTTAAAGCTTCTGAAACTGTATGCTGAGTGATCGTGCCGTTTGAGTCTTATGTACTGGAACAAAAATAGAACGATAGGCTTAAAGTTCAAATTTATTTCACAAATAAGTATGGACCACATTCATTTGAATAAAAATTAAGCAATTTAATAAAACTGAATTACAGAATAAAGTTGTGTCAAGGACTTAAGGAAACACACAGACTTCCAATGCTTCCACAGACCAAATCCTGCTTCACATTGCAGGCCTCTGACTAAATGCCGAATTCAAATCCCATTTTTGCAAAGCGTTAACATGACAGTAACACCAACCAGCTTAGAAGAAATGTTGAACTTTTCCTTTAACATCTATAATTTTGTTTTTTCTGTCTCAATGACAAATATTGCTGGCTCTGCAGACATTTTTGGCAGCATGTTGGTCTCCTTTACTTTGATGACAACCTGTGGCCAAACAATCAGAGGAAAAAGGGAAAACAGAGAAGCTAACTAACTTTGGTGAAACCTAGCCCAAAAAGATGATGGTGACATGAATAGTCTGCGGCCAAGAAGTGGACAAAGGTGATGAAATGGAAGCCATATTGGCAGAAAACGGTCCCATGAGGTTTATATTTTTGGCAGCTAAAGCAGAAACAATAAAGTTGATAAGGAACTTGGATGGGCGAACTAAATCCTGTCAACTCCGAGTATATCCAGCTTCAGGTGCAGCAGGAGGGGAGGACACAAAAAGGAACTCTGTGTTTGGTAAGGTCTGACAATTTAAGTTTGTTTAGAAAAAAACTGAGTTTTCCTCATGTCTGGGTTACTAAAGCCAGTTTTCTTGAATAGGGCCCTGCTCTACATGGATGTCACAGGCTAAGCCAAAGATGCAGCGATTACTCAGGACACTGAAGTAGCTCTGCAGACATTTTTGGCAGACATTTTTGGTGGACCTATCAGAATGGGTTAAAGGATTACAATTGATCTTTCTTTTTGTTCTTTTTTTCTTTTTTTGAGAAACTACTCCACTTCGAATCTAGTAGGGATATCTAATATCACGGTCTCCATGTGGCCGGGATATTAGAGAAAACTTTGTCACAAATGTCAAACATTGAAAACACTGACCTTTAATTAGCAGGAAAATCACTCAGTGGGTTAACATGAATTGGAAATCATTGAGATGAGTCTGAATTAAAGTCTATTAAAAGCCTGGAAAGACAGGTTTTCAGATTTTAACCAAATGTAGACACTAAATGGAGGATCATAAGTGATCACTACAAAAACCATGAGAGAAATACAAAAAGAATACTTCCCATTTCTATTTCAGGAACAAACATTTTACAATCTTGGCACGATTTCTTAAAATTCTGCATCTAAAAGGTCTAAAAACAAATCAGATTTGTTCTCAACGTTTTATAAAGTACTATCTGCATATACAATACTACTCTATTTGTATAGCACATTTCTGAGGCTGGCAGTGCTTCAGGTAATCTCAACATTTCTTCTTCCTGTGACATATGACTCGTATTATTTTCACACTCAGTGACTCCTCATGCCCAGCCAATGAGGGCAATGTCACTACCACAAAGCAGGGGTTTTATCTGTCCTAATTTACTAAGAGTAAAAAGCCAACATTTCTAACCTGTTTTGTTAACTGGGGACTTATTTACTTGAGCATCGTAGACAGTTTTGTCCATCAAATGGTCCAAAATAAAAGGTAAATGCGTAGTTTTCTGTCAACTAAGGTTTCTCAGAATCGTTGCCTTTGCTGTAGGTGATCAGTGGTCATTCAACTGCATGAAGTTTAACAGAGCCACAGGATTGTCTCACTGTAAGGGGTCTAGGGTTCAGGTTAATTTGTCTCCCATGCCTCAGCTTCTGCCACTTTAGCAGGAACTTCTCTTTCTCTCTCACCCTCTTCTCTTCTATTCTCTCCATGCTTCATTTCAGGTGTGCCAACTCGCCCACCCCTGCTGCAGCTTATATGCTGTTTCTCAGCTCCGCCCCAGCACCAGATAAACAGCTTTTTCTATTTTCTCCTACTCACCTAAACTCTTCCGATTAGCCCCGACTCCTGCCTCCAAACGCTCTGTCACACTAATTCCCCACTGTTCTACCACGTCAGTTTCTGAAACTAGGGTGTAATTTTAAGCACCTAAAAAGACTTACAGGTGCACAATAAAACTGAAGGTCTTAAATTGTAAATAAACCTTTCACAGGAGAGTACAAATGCCTTATTACCACTTTTGCAACAGGCTAAACATTCGCTCATCCCTCTTGAAATACCCTGAAAGCAGTCATTAATTCCAGATAGTTTGTGCATATATGCATGTTAGTTTTTGGTTTTTCACTGATACCAGCTGATACCTTTTGAGAGAAATTGGTATGAAAACGGTCACAAATGTGCAAAATGTGTTCAGAATTTTGAGTGCTCACAAATGCCTGCTCCGCTCCACGCACAAAAACAGATCACTGAACACTGTTTTACACGTTTTTGCATTAAAACCTGGATATTTAGAAGTGTTTTTAAAGTGACAGCATCACAGACCTGATCGTTTTTTGCCTCAAAAAGCTTCCTGTGCTGTGCCAGCGTCAAAAACACATAATACACATCTAAATGAGTGGAGACTAACTGAACTTTTGCAGTCCTGTTTGGGTCTGCTGTGTACTGAATCGGGATTTAAGCTCAATCCTGACTCTGCAGGATGTTAATTTTTAAATGAAGTCATTATGAATATACACTCCAAAAAAACAGAAACGTTTTTTTAAACAGTACCACTTAAAAGCATAGCAATTAAGTAAATTCCATTAAATGTAATGTTTCACTTGTAATGTTGTTTTACTTGTGTAGCACAGTTACATGGAAAAAAATTACTTAAAGTCAGCATAGCCCTTTGTGTAGATGCCCCAACACAGATTGTATAAAACACCTTTAAAATGCTACTTTAGTGCATTGATCATAGTAATAATAAATGCGAATGTGAATAAATGACTATTGGCCTTCTATACGAGCCAGCAATAAAGGACTACAAGTTTCAAATATTCTTTTGCACTATCAGAACATTGCAGGAATATGCGATATGATGATTAACAGCCTTCCCTTACTCGATTAATTTGCAACACCGCTTTATAAATGCATCATGTCAAAACGGGAGAGCAAAAGATGTACCCCAAGTCTCACAGTCACTGATTCCTTTAAGTAAAAGGGAGGCAACAAAGTTATAAAGTCAGGAAATCCCCATGAGATGACTAAAAGCCTCGGTGCTTTTCAACGTGCTCCTACAGGGAAGTCACGGCTGATTTTTACCATATAAATCCCATCAATCTTTTTCGCCGCCTCTCTTACCGGAGTTGATGAGGATCCAGCAGCAGCAGAGAGGCGTCAGGTCTCGTTTGCGCCCCATTTGAAGCGCTACAAAGGGATCCCACCGGCGTTCACACGAAGCTCAGCTTCACTCCGAGGTTCCCAGCGCTCATCTTCACTGTCACACTCCTCTCCACACAGCTGCATGGATCCCAGTCACAGCCTCCCAGTGCACATCACCGCTGAGGTATCAAGCTCCCATTGGACTTGATTAATCGGTCTTACATCTCCACAATAATCCTGCCTCAGGTCTGTAATAATGAGAAGGCGGGGTATCATCTGGTTAATTTAATCAGCCCTAATAGTTCCCAGTAAATTATTTCAAATCTTGACTAAATTTTAATTAAATTATTTTGATCTAAATACTGCTGATGGTAATAAAATACTACCAAGAACAAGAAAAAGCCCAATGGATGATGGAAATATGAAAGTATGTCTTTTGAGAATCAAGTCACACAACTTCTGGTTGTAGGGTCTATAAATCCACGTTAAGGCTACGTCCACACGTACCCGGGTATTTTTGAAAACGCAGATTTTTCTATGCGTTTGCACCTTTATCCACACGTAAACGGCGTTTTCGGTCACTGAAAACAGAGATTTTTAAAAACACCTGCCAGTGTTGATATTTTCAAAAACTCTGTTTTTGCATTTAGGAGTGGATGAAGAAAACAGAAAACGCAGGTCAAAGGTGTGCGCCTTTTTTGACGTCACACTGTGCGCCACGTTATTGTTTTGGTGAAATGAATTTCTACTTAGATAAAATACGGTTACTGTTAACTTTACTCTCTGTAGTGTTTACATGCTTACATACAACACAGTTTCTGTCCCTCCACACATAGTATCAGCTCTGCTTCTATGCGCCATCTTTGTTTACTCTTTCCCACCCAGGGATTGGTCAACATTCCTACAGGTTAGGAATATATTGCCGCAACTTTGGCATGTTCCTAGCAGTGATGGGTCAGTCGCGAACGAAATGGTTGTTAGAGCCGGATCTTTGACGTGAGCTGTGTTTTTTTTTTCCTTTCTCTCACCCTCTCTCTCGCACTTTTTTCCGCTTCACTCTGCATGCCAGCCTTGTGCTTTACGCTGGGAAGAGGAGGGAGGGGCGGTAGTTACACTCAGTAGCACAGGAATAGAGAAGGAGGGAGAGAAAGAGCCAGGGACAACAACGTCACATTAGAAAGGTATAGTAATCATCCACAACTATTTTCAGTTGCAGATGATAAAGGATTCAGAAAGTTTATTCATGCAGGCCCATATGACAGAGAATATGCATGTTCTTTTTGTTTTCATATTATAATTTACATTTAATTGTGTTGTGGTTTGCAGTGTTTTGTGTTGTTTCACTTTAAATTTGTAAAAGGAAAAAGCTGAATATTTAAATAGTTAAAAGTTGAAATGTGACTAGTTAATTTTTGTATTATATGATTTATTTATTACATTTTATGTGGAGTGAATAAATAAAAGTATATTTACGGTGGCCCCTACAGACAAAGCACGTACAAACCCTGAATCACGTACAAACTCCAAAACACGTACAAACTCCAAAACACGTAAAAACACGTACAAACTCCGAAGCACGTACAAACTCCAAAACACGTAAAAACTCAGAAGCACATAAAAACTCAAAACACGTACAAAACACAACAGGAGTGCTCCAGGATGCTAGGCACTGTGTTGAGCTTTTGTTACCTAGTGGCTACACAAGCCAGCAAGTACCAACGACCGGATTTGGTGTGTGGTAGTAACAGGTAAATGAATTTTTTTTTTAATTATTTTACTATATATGAATGCTTGCGTATAAATACACAAACAATACACATATGCTTTCATGCTTTCAATTGTGTAATTTAAGTGATCTAGGTAGTTCTGTTTTGGAAGTTCAGTTCATGCTAGAAATGTGTTTTGGAGTTTGTATGTGCTTTTTGGAGTTTGTACGTGTTTTGTCTCTAGGGGCCACCGCATATATTTATATATAAACATATAAAGAGCCGGTTCTCTAAAAAGAGCCGGAAATCCCATCACTAGTTCCTAGCAGCGTTTTCCTTCGTTTTTGCGTTTATGTCTGGACAGGATTTTTTTTTTAAAAACGAAAACGGAAAATCTCAGTTTTCAAAAATACCCGTGGACGTAGCCCACACTAATGCGTTTTCGTTTGAAAACGTATCGTTTTCTCTCCGTTTTGGCCTCCCATCCACACTGAGACAGCGTTATCCTCAAGGAAAAACGCAGCGTTTTGAAAACGCTCTCGAAAACGCATACATTTCAAAACAGAACTGCCCCGTCGCAGTATGGACACTCGAAAACGCAGACTTTCTAAAACAATGATGCATTTTAGTCATGTGACAAATTAAACAAAGATTGCGGAGGGCATTGTATAGCAGTTGTTTTGATTGCTCTCAATTTTGACAGCCCTAAAGAAGATTATTATCAGTTTGTACATGCTCCAGATAGCTTTTCTTAAAATTCTTTAATTCTCACTCGCTTTTGCACATGCGCAGGACTGGAAACTTTTAACTGTGAAGACGACTGAAAACGCTGACGTGGAGCGTTTTCAGACGAAAACGCCTTTTTCAAATCTATCAGGGCTAGTGTGGACGTAGTGCTCACCAGCCAATGTTGATGAAGAAATGCTTAGAGGGATCCAAACTTCAAGTACTGGTGTTTATTCAAACACATCAAAACAAACACAAGTGTTCATTTCCAAGTATAGGATTATTTGCAATCGCCATAATGACTATATGGGTTACTTGGTCTGCAGTGAACATGCTTCCTCTGCCCCCAGCATCTGGTCATCTAGCAATTCTGTAAAGTAACAATTTCAGTATTTTTACATCAATGGTATTGGTGTGTTTCTCATTGGCATATGGCAGTGCTACAAATCTTTGTGCGAAGTGACTGTACTAACCGATTCTCATTTCAAGATGTCCTTATGGTACTTGCTACAGTGTAGCGGCTCGAGTTAGGCTGGACCCGTTGGCCAGCTACCCTCAGGGTCATTCCACGGTTGATTACATGGTCCACTATTGTAGCTCTGATGTCATCAGCAATTCTATTTCTTACTCTTCCTACCCTTCCTCTCCCCCCTCCTCATCTTCCTCTCCCCCCTCCTCGTCTTCCTCTTGCTCCTCCTTGTCCTTGTCGTCCTCTTCATCCTACTTCTTCACCTCCACGTCCTCTTCCTCGGCCTCCTCTACTTCTCACTCTTTCTGCTCCCTCCATTGTACTCCGCACACACAGCTTACCTGTATTATAGTGCTTAGGCTGATTGCAAAGTGAACTAATTATCTAAAAAAGTTTTCACATGTGAAAGTGTGCCAGACAGTTGGCAAATTAGTGTTAATGATAGCCATACATGTGTATACTTTTGCTAGGAGTGTGTTGGAAATTTGGTAATTGAGTGTTGTGCAGTGAATTGTGCCTACAGTTTTGCAAAGTGTGTGTTACAAACTGAGTGCAAAGCAGTTTTTGTGCTTTTAGTTTTGCAAACTCAGTGAGTGGTTTTGCTATAAGTCTGAATAGTTTTAGAGATTGTGCTACAGGAATCACAGTTAGGGTTTAAGCATTCAGAAAAAACTGTAACACCTCACGACCAGCTCCCGATCATCAATCGCTCGTGAGGGTGTTACCACAGGCGCTCACACTGCTCACGCGCAAACACGTAAACGTCGGTGAAAAAGACGGAGCAGCACGGCAGTGCAGCGTGTGATCTGGACACAAGCGATGGAGGCACAACTTGTAGAACTTTGGAAAGCTCATCCGAGCCTTTTCCATGTGGCATCACAAAATTATCACGACCACAACAACCGTGAAAATAGTTGGATTTACATTGCTGCTCAATCACAGCTGCCTGATCGATGTTTTTCATTAGCAATTTAGCAAAGTTGATGGTGGTGGTGTGTCTGTGTGAGTGAAAGACAGAGAGAGCAAGCGACAGATTTTCTGTTATAACGTTCATGTTATGGAGGCACAGTGTGAGCACTCAGGTCGCATCAGAGCATCGGGCGGTATAGTGTGAGACCCTGCATCGTGACCTACGAACTTCTAACCCCTGTGAGTCAATCGTGCAGTTTGAGCAGGAGCTGAATAACGTGACTGAAAAAATCGCACAGTGTCCGCCCAGCATTAGGTGTACTGTCATCCGAGACTTGCACCGCAGTGTGTTTGTTTCCCTGTTGGCCATGCGTGTTGTTGTGGTCATCTGTTGTCTTCCGGTATTTTCTCCGCAAGCGACCTTTCCTCGACCAATGAGATGAGCGGTAATCTGAATTGTCATACTCGAATTATCATAAGTGTGCTGTCAGCTCATTGGTCACAAAGCAGGAGAGGGGCTGGGAATTATGTTTTCAAACAAAGTGTTAATTCCATTAAAAGTTATAGACTACTTTTGATTCTCACTGTATTACGGGACAAAGTGCGTCCCTTATTAGCTCAATACGGGACGTGTACTTTTGTTTCGAAATACGGGACGATTCCGTATTTTAAGGGACGGTTGGCAACCCTACGGGTGAGGGAAGGGAGCCAGGACAGAAACATGCATGATAGCATCACACAGTTGTTGCAGATTTGCCAGCTGCACATCCAAGATGAGAATCTTCCTTTTCATGGGCTTTACCCACTCCGTTTGCCAGGCTGCCTGCCTACCTATTGTGCAACTACTGAATAGCTCAATAAAGATTTGGAGTTGTATTTCAAACCTCATTCAGTCTCTCACTATGTGAAGCACCCACTGTGGGTGGAACTGGGGTTACAGTAGTAACCACAGAATATTTTCCAGTCTTGTGTGTTTGTTACAGTTATACTTACCTGGACTTCAAAAGATTCAGACAGGATATGTTGGACAGAGTAGAAAACTATAGCCCAGGTTTAACCACTTTCACTACTTCTTTTCATACTACATGAAGACATTTATTTATGGTATTTATTTCCCACCTCTGCAACCTAAAGATGTAATAACTTGGGAGATATTGCATCTTTCATCATTGCGTTACATAATCGTTCCGACTGTGAGGCATACCTTCTGAATTAATTAGCAGGTCGCTGCTAAAAATGTGATATTAAGTCTGCAAGGCTTTTTCAATCATCTCATGAGTAAGTTAATAAAAACTTTTAATTTGCTGAAGGTGTAATGCTGATAGGCAAAGCCCCATCTGTAAATCATATTCATGTTTAGGGAAATTTTGTTCCATTCAAATATTAATTTGGAGTGAGATTATAGCAATATATGTCCAGGTAACAATAACAGAGAAAATTTTAATTTAAAATCTTGACAGTCTTTAGGGCGTTATTGTCATTTTTCATGTAGTTTTGGATGTCCCCATCTTCACTCTTTTTCTTGCAGTCTGAGAGTAGCCTGCAGGAATCAGAGCATTAGGATTTCTTCAATAATTACTAGCTTTCAGTCATTTGCTCTGCTCTCTCCAACTCCTCATCATTTTCTCAGTATGAAAGCTGCTTTAACCAAATATTTCCTATTTTTTTATCACAATTTTATACAACTCCAGGTAGGAAAAATGTACATGCAATGTAAATATTTAGTATAAAAGATCCTTTATTCCTTCCAGCTTGGTATTGTTTTTCAAGCAGTAAAGAATAGTAGAGATGCTGCAGCTGTCCATGGTGCTAAAACATATCATTCTTCACTGACTTCACATAGCGCTGATTATCTACTTATCATTGACGTCCCTCATTTAAAGTAGTACTTAAGTTGGAAAAAAATATTTTATTCTCTCACTGTTACCATATGCAATGCTGTGCAAACCTCTTAAGCTACCTCTTTTATATTTTTAAAATATTTGACAGAGAACAGAGCAAAAGTCAGAAACATCCAAAGAAGAGCTTTGCATGTCCTTCAAAAAGCCTGGAGAACTATTCCTGAAGACTACTTAAAGAAATTACAAGACAGCTGTCTAAGAGACTGTGCTGAAGAATAAAGGTGGTCACACCAAATACTGACTTTCAGGCTCGTTAGAATTATACAAACTGTTTTTTTGTTTTTTTACCTTATATGCTGGATTTCCATGTATGTTTGCTCATGTTTCAATTAATCTCAATACCTTCCTCTCATTTTTCTAGCAACATACAGAAATGTGAAGGCACACTTTTCCAGCACAGTGCTGTATTTAGATACAGTCCCCATCAAAGGTTTAAGACCATTTGAAAAATGGCAAGAAAAATCGTATTTACTGTCACGGCTGCCGATGCGAGCCGCGTGGTGTTGAAGGAAAAGGGCCCAAAATTCAGGCAGCAGACTGATGAAGTGTGATGTTTATTTACAAAGTGGCAGTGGCAAAAACAGGTAACAGACCATGAGAAATTATTGAAGGGAACCTAAACTGGGAAAAACTAAAGGGCAAACTTGAAACCATCATGAAGCGGGGTGAAATGCAGCGAGCCGCAGAGTAACGAACAGGATGCCATGGAACACAGACGAGCCAACAACAAACGCAGACCGACACCCACTATATATACAAACACAAGGAGACCAGGAAATGACATACAGGTGGGAGACACAGCTGATTCTAATACACATAATGACTGGAGGATACAAGCTGAACACAATGACCACAGACACAGACCTTTAGAATAAAACAGGAAATCCAAAACATGAACTCAGAGACATAAACCAGGCACAAGGGGAGGACACAGGATACCAAAATCAGAATAAACTAGCACAGAGGAAAATAATCATATAAAACCCAAAACGCTGGGTCAACGACCCAGCACCATGACATTTTCCATGGTTGGATCTTAACAAGGTTCCAAGTACAGCTTCAACATGCAACAAGAAGAAATGGGAGTGAGGCAAAACATTTTTTAAGCATGTAATTTATTGAAAACAACGCTTAAACTGAAACAGGTCGTTTTAAAGCTGATCAAAAGTTCACCTCCAAAAAAACCCGTAAACCCCCCAAAACAAAAATCAAAGTTCCAAACATGAACTCAGTAGACTGCAGCGAGAACTGCCAGCATCTGAGCCAGCCAGACTCTGTCTGTCTCTCTCATCATGGTCACCTAAATGCACAGTAATGGCAGGTTTTGTAATAAGGCAGATCGCGCTAACATAATATGCACTGTTAGCTGATTATTTACCTGCCGCATTAACGGGAAAGGACGTACAAAAGTTACCGCTGCTGCTGGGTTGAGATTCACGAGTCCGGAGCGGAATTAAAAACATGACATTCATTTAAGGTCATCGTGTGTTTTGTGAGCAAATGCTTTTGCATATTCGTAGTGTCTCCTCCCTTAAATTAAACATCTACTTTGCAAGTATTGCAAGTTGCCCTGTTGTCATCCGTTCTCGTAAAGTATAATCAAACTTTTGAGCGTTTGAGCCGCTTAGGCGCCATGTTTCCTGCCAGGTAAATGACATTCCGCAATGTGGTGACGTCATTCGGGGCGACTGGAATCGATAAAGGAATCGTTTGCAACAATGGCAAACAATTCCAAGGAATTGAAACAGTGGGAACCGGTTCTCAACAAGAACCGGTTTTTGATACCCATCCCTATTGTTGATCACTTCCAAAATTTGTTGCAGCATGTTTGATGTAAGCGTTTCCATGAGGTGAGTGGGAACATTTCTCAAAGTGGTGAAGATTGCTGCACAAAGGGCATCTACTGAATGGAACTGTTGTTCATTTTTGTACCCAGTCAATGAATGGGTCTGTTTTCATACAAAAGGCATTAAGTGCAACAAAACAGTCAGCTAAGCCAAACTTTACTCAACTCATTCTTCTTGCTTCCTCCACTTCTGTACCATTGATTCATTAATGCTGAATTCTCTCGCAAGCTGCTCTATTCCCATGTTGTTGCTGTATGTTAATGACTAACCTTGTATTGTGGATGGATTATCTCAGTTGTTCTCCTGACTGAAGTCTGGTCTGTTACAGCATCCTGCCATGCAATTGCATTTGTCCCATCAGGAACCCTTCCGTTAACTTTTATCGAGTGAAAAAAAGTTAGCATTCATCCTCCAGCTTCACTGTGTTTATGTTATGATAACGTAGCTATGTCGCTAGCGATCACGTAGCACATCATTATATACCAGTTAGCCCAACTTCAGTAACCCTAAAAAAGTCAGTTTTCGGTCTTCATTTATGTTGGAAGTGATAGCAGAGCTGTACGTTTTAATTTTTTCACAAATCACTCAGTCTGAACATGGTATGTCATGTTTAGGTGGAAGTTGGCAAGCTAACTTCCTGCTAACTTCTATCCCTGTTAAATTTAATAAATTCTGTTTTCATGGATGTTAAAATTAATTGGTACACCTGGTAAAGCAGCAACACTGATCATTTTATTAAAGATGAAAGAAATTAGACAGTTTTAAATTCTCAGTGATGCTGCAGTGTTCGTTTGGCTTTGGGACCTGAAGTGGACAGAGTTTTGGAAGCAGATTACTCCTGACTATGGTAGCTGTAATACCCCGACAATCAATCAAGCGGTGCGGCTTCATAGCTTACTAAAGTTGTACTAAAACAGTTTTTGACAGATTTTTGAGCGCTGTGTATCACATCTGTTCAAGGTCAGTAAGCACAAGCAGAATTCATACATAAGGCGCACCTAATGTCGAAGAGCAAGGGCTGATAATTGGTTATCAGCAGCTCCCGAACTGAGTCTCTGGAGGTTGCCTGGAGTTCCTTTGCCAACAGGGTCCATTGAGAGGGATAATTTGAAGTCGTTCTTGCCTGACTGGTAAGTTGGAACGAGAAGTCTATGCAAACCAAACTTGGGTTGGACATCGTATCTGCATTAAGTCAAGATGTTGTTAAGAGGAGACTTTGTAGAGTGGCGTGAATTCGGCGGCACAATTGGGAGACTTAGAATTGTCCCCTGCCAGCGCCAGTGGGTGACTAAATATATGTTTACAGACATTGCTGGTAAACCCGTGTGTCTTATTAGTGCAGCCAATGTGGCTGTAATTAAGGAATTTAATTTAAGACGGCACTACGAGACAAAAGAAGAGCGGTCCATTTTGGGGGAAGATGGTGTCTTGAGCCTCGCTTGATACACAGTACGTGGCAAAGGCAACCCATCCATTGTCTACCGCTTGTCCCTTTCAGGTAAGCCGGAGCTGGGTCAAAACACCGTTTTTAGGATCTCCTGTGGCACTCTTCACCTCCAAAGCCCGTTCAGGGCTTAAATACCTGGGGACTCGCCTTTGTTTATCCAAGCTGAATTTCTTTTCTGTGCAGCTTCGAGAAATCGTCCATTTTCCAGTTGCCCGTCAGTCTCGTTGGCGCAGTAGGCAGCGCGTCAGTCTCATAAAGGTCGCAAATTCGGCGGGACAATTGGCAGACTTGTAAGGGCTGGTGGCTCAGCAGTAGAACTGTCGCCTGCCACCCGTGAATCTCGAAATCAGAAGGTAGTGACTTGTAGCCTCACCCAAGCGATGTGCTTTGATGCACAGCACGTGACAGAGTTTGTGCATCCATTTTAAGCGTCTTGAGAGGAGACTTTGGAGAGTGGAATGAATTCAGCGGGACAATTTTCGGATGTGCAAGGGTTATTAGCTCAGCGGTAGAATTGTCGCCTGCCATGAGTAAGTCTCGAAAACTGGAGGTGTTGAGCTCTATCCTCACGCGAGGCATGTGTTGATGCGCAGTTCGGCCACACATTTTTTGGATGTCCTGTCACACACTTCACCTTCAAGATGGCAGTCCATCCTGGGCTTGAAGAACTGGCAAGTCTGCTTCATTTGTTGACGGCTTCAAAGAACGGTTCGTTTTGGGGGGAGATTGTGGCTTGAGCCTCGCTTGATACACAGTACGTGGCAAAGGCAACCCATCCATTGTCTATCGCTCGTCCCTTTCGGGTAAGCCGGAGCTGGGTCAAAACACAGTTTCCCTGACCGGGAATCGAACCCGGGCCGCGGCGGTGAGAGCGCCGAATCCTGACCACTAGACCATCAGTGAGGTGCGACAGAGTTGTCATGATGAGTGACGCGTGGCTGTATCGGGCTATATTTTCCATTGCGCCTCGAGAGGAGCGCTTGGGCAATGGCACGAATTCGGTGAGAAAACTGTCACTTCCGTGATCATTGGTGGTTCAGTGGTAGAATTCTCGCCTGCCACGCGGGGGCCCATCGCGTATAGGTGTAACGGAGAAACAGCCAATCAAATCGCAGCTTTTCGGGCATTGGAAAAAAATGGGGTTTTTTTACACTGAACTGTCTGAGCGCGGGTTCGAGTCCTGGTTGGGACAAAGGTTGTGTTACATTATCAAAAGTTAAACACCATTTTCAATTTACTTATCGTGGATAACATTTATTTTTCACTTCTAATTTTTATTTCATTATCATTTTATTTATATTATATAGTGTTATGGCCTGTGGAGCAATTTTTCTGCATTACGTACCTATACTGTCACAAAGTACATAACTCAGACTAAACTGTATCATCACAGTCTTGAGATGATACATAGCAGACATATAGTCTACAATTATGCAGACATCCAACTTTTAATACAAAGACTAAAGCTAAAACTGTAATACAGATACATTCTGATGACATAGAAAATGAAGCTTATACATAATTTAAACAAGGCATGTCTGTAATAAGTCATCTGTCTGCTTCCTGGTGGCTGTTAGTTTATATCTATTCATTTTCCAGCACAAACTCAGTACTGACATCATTACTTTATTCCAGTCATGCTCTTGTCAGCCTCCACTCTGCATGCTTTAAATCTGTTGCTCTTCTGCTTCTGCCATTCTGCGTTTCAGATCCTCAGCTATGCAGCCCGCCTCCTCTTCTTTCTCCTCCTCACCGTGGTCACTCAGAACCCTGTCCCAGCCTCCATCTTTATCACTACCAGCATTTTGACTCTGGGGTGTGGCTTATGCAAAATCCTGTCACTGCTGAGATTTCTTCTGCTATGATGGGTCATTGGAGTCTAACTGCCTAACAGTTACATTTATTTCTGTATCTCAATAAATCGTGTTCAGTTTTTCCACATGATCTCTCCTTATTGAACTGCTTTTGTATATAAGCTTCAAGCCAGAAAGCAACAATACCTAAACCAAAAATATTATCATCAGAAGTGAGAAAGTGTCTGGACTATCTCCAGCTGTGTTGCATGTATTAGAGATAACTTCAGACACTGTCTGGTTGTCATGTCTGAAACAGGCTGTATAGTCACACAGATAAAAGACAGCAGTCATGCTTCTAATATTACAAATCAACCAGAAAGATTATAAAGATAAAAGCTGTGAGACCCCACTAGAGAAAGGATGGCTTGTTATCATTACATGAAGTGATTTAGAAATAATATGTAAGCTTTCAGGGCAGCACTCACAGCTTTTTTAAAACTGATTACCTGATGGTGAGCACACACAGGTATATAAACATACAGGTGAACTCTAAGAGGTTATAAAGAAGAGAGCTGTGCTGCTATTTTTACAGAACACAATTTATTCACATTTTTATATTTACAATCAGTTTTTATTTATATAAACAAAATAAACATTACAAAACTAGAACAAAACTATCTTATGTACAATATCAACAGTTTCTCCCCTTTTTCCTCTTTTCTTCCACCCATCTTTGTCTCTCTGCCTCGTAGAAAGGAGACTCCTGAATCTCCTTCCAGGTGCTCTTGGCTCGTGAGCCAAAGCCAACCAGCTGATCATCCTCAGAGGCTTCTGCAGCAACACTCACTCTGCTGGTCTTGTAGTTCAGAAGAGTCTTTATCTCTGTAAAGCTGAGGGCATACTGTACAAATGAATGCAAGCTCTCCTTGCCATGCCCTTCTTCCACAGAGGTCCCTGCAGCCTCTTCCTTCTGGAGATCTTTGATCAGGTACATGGTGTACCCGACATCATTCCCCAGAAGCCACCGGAAAGATTTCCCTTTATACTTTCCAAACTGCAGAATGTACTCTCCCTGCACTTCCTTCATGTCAGACTCATCCCCTCCTCTCTGATAGATGACAGTCAGAGCATTCTGATGTACAACATCCTCCCTCACAGGTGCAGACTTGTCCTGCAGTTTGGGGTCATTTTTATTCCGTCGAGCTTCTTTTGACGGGTCCTGGAGAAGGTATCCAAGTGGCCCCTTGCGGAACACCACAGAGATTTTCCCTGGATATGGCGCAACTTTCTTCTGCATCTTGACAAGCAGTGAAAAAATAAACAATTATATTAAACAAAATTGATTCCAAACACAAACAAAGACATTTCAGGTTATAATCTTGCTGCTGGGTTTACACAGCAGGATGCAGGAGAACAATAACGAGACACAATTTGAAAGAACATTGACAACATTTGGGATAAAAGTGTTTTTTACTCCAGGTATAACAAACTGTTCTGTCTGTAAATAAAAACCTTTCATGGTTGAATGATTATTGGCATATCTGCAAAATTTGTGGTAACTGCTTAGCAGTCATGGCACATAAGAATTGCTGGTAGATTAACAACATATATGTATTTAAGCTATCGTGTTTATTCATACACGAGTGGGCATTGCTCATGTTAGAGATATCAAAACAGATTTTTCGCATTGATAAGGTGACTGACCATTACAACATGAAAGCAATACATTTTCTTTTAAAGCAGGTTCAGTCATTTAGCATGTCATCTCATAACAAGACACTTATTGGTTATTTAATTGTACCACATTATAGTAATGTCAGTGTCACAGCAGTCGGAAACCTACAAAGTTTATTTAATGGCAAAACACGTCAATGAAACACGCAATTTATTTAAGGATCACGTTGATTCATTTTTTACCGTGCCACTTTACAACAGCAGATAAACTCCCACCGTCTTTAACTGAGCGATGGATGCTTCGTAAATGCAATCGCAACACGCCTATTACCTGTAATATACACCTGTAAATGTATTCTGTTGGTTTACTGTTATTTCAAACGACGTTTCTTACCTTTGATCAATGAATGAGGAGCGTTGGGATGTGTTGCGAGCGTTGAGTTACTTGTTTTCTCTCCCGAAACGTAAAAGAGGAGATTTTTTAAAAGTGCAGCCGCATCTCAAACTCGCAACAGCGCCGGAAGACCGTAGTGGCCAAAAATATATTACATCCGTAGTGGTTTAGCACTACCATAGAGAATGAATGGGAAACGGTTTAGGCCGTTTAGCTTAACAATCCCAGGCTCCCGCGCGGGGGAGGCCCGGGTTCGATTCCCCGCCAATGCACAGTTCCTTTATGCGTGGGGTCTTGGGGGGCATTAAGTTTGTTCTCGGTCACGGCCAGACGGCATCAAGATTTGGAACAAGAAGTCTGTGCAAACCAAACTTGGGTTGGACATCGTATCTGCATTACAGTTTTTTCTGATTGCTTAAGCACATTTTTTGTAACTATTGGCTAATTTTGCAAAACTCTTCACACAAATAAGAAAACCTGTCACCCAATCATCAAAACATTGTAGTTCTCTTGCAAAAGCAAACACAGCTAGATTAACTCTTCACACCTTCGTAAAAATGGTGTTTCCGTATCAAACAGTACACACAAGCCATCATCTACTAAGCACACAATGCGCCAACTGCACACTGATGGTATGAATACAAAACACATCTGGCCTTTGCTTTCTCTGTGCACAAGGTAGGCTATGTCAGTTTGAGCTCATACTTCTGTCATAGATCCATAAGCATAGAGGGATCCAAACTTCAAGTACTGCTGTTTATTCAAACACATCAAAACAAACACAAGTGTTTATTTCCAAGTATAGGATTATTTGCAATCGCCATAATGACTATATGGGTTACTTGGTCTGCAGTGAACATGCTTCCTCTGCCCCAGCATCTGGTCATCTAGCAATTCTGTAAAGTAACAATTTCAGTATTTTTACATCAATGGTATTGGTGTGTTTCTCATTGGCATATGGCAGTGCTACAAATCTTTGTGCGAAGTGACTGTACTCACCGATTCTCATTTCAAGATGTCCTTATGATGCTTGCTACAGTGTAGCGGCTCGAGTTAGGCTGGACCCGTTGGCCAGCTTCCCTCAGGGTCATTCCACGGCTGATTACATGGTCCACTATTGTAGCTCTGATGTCATCAGCAATTCTATTTCTTACTCTTCCTACCCTTCCTCTCCCCCCCTCCTCATCTTCCTCTCCCCCCTCCTCGTCTTCCTCTTGCTCCTCCTTGTCCTTGTCGTCCTCTTCATCCTACTTCTTCACCTCCACGTCCTCTTCCTCGGCCTCCTCTACTTCTCACTCTTCCTGCTCCCTCCATTGTACTCCGCACACACAGCTTACCTGTATTATAGTGCTTAGGCTGATTGCAAAGTGAACTAATTATCTAAAAAAGTTTTCACATGTGAAAGTGTGCCAGACAGTTGGCAAATTAGTGTGAATGATAGCCATACATGTGTATACTTTTGCTAGGAGTGTGTTGGAAATTTGGTAATTGAGTGTTGTGCAGTGAATTGTGCCTACAGTTTTGCAAAGTGTGTGTTGCAAAATTGCAAACTGAGTGCAAAGCAGTTTTTGTGCTTTTAGTTTTGCAAACTCAGTGAGTGGTTTTGCTATAAGTCTGAATAGTTTTAGAGATTGTGCTACAGGAATCACAGTTAGGGTTTAAGCATTCAGAAAAAACTGTAAGTCAAGATGTTGTTGAGAGGAGACTTTGTACAGTGGCGCGAATTCGGCGGCACAATTGGCAGACTTAGAATTGTCCCCTGCCAGCGCCAGTGGGTGACTAAATATATGTTTACAGACATTGCTGGTAAAACCGTGTGTCTTATTAGTGCAGCCAATGTGGCCGTAATTAAGGAATTTAATTTAAGCCGGCACTACGAGACAAAAGAAGAGCGGTCCGTTTTGGGGGAAGATGGTGTCTTGAGCCTCGCTTGATACACAGTACGTGGCAAAGGCAACCCATCCATTGTCTACCGCTTGTCCCTTTCAGGTAAGCCGGAGCTGGGTCAAAACACCGTTTTTAGGATCTCCTGTGGCACTCTTCACCTCCAAAGCCCGTTCAGGGCTTAAATACCTGGGGAATCGCCTTTGTTTATCCAAGCTGAATTTCTTTTCTGTGCAGCTTCGAGAAATCGTCCATTTTCCAGTTACCCGTCAGTCTCGTTGGCGCAGTAGGCAGCGCTTCAGTCTCGTAATCTGAAGGTCGTGAGTTCGAGCCTCACACGAGGCAGGTGTTTTGGTACAGAGTTGGTCCATCCATTTTGTACCTCTTCTACCCATTTCGAGGACTCTGAAGCATAAGAACCATCCGTTTGTAGTGGATTTTCAGCCTCCTCTGATGCGAGATCTAGAACAGGGATCAATCCAAATCATTCTACCATTGCCCGTGGAAAGCCTTCCCATCTGTTTGATTTCAAGACTCACACGTGGCAGGCGATCCTCCCCTATGGATTCGTGCTGGCCCTCTGGAACCACTTCATCCAACTTTCACCACAATTCCTCTTTCTTTTCTCAGGTCAGAATTGCGGGACACCACACGTTGGCTCCCAAATGACTCCTACCTGTTATTTCTTCTTGGACACTTTGTCCAGGACTCTGAAGCATAAGAACCATCCGACTCACACGTGGCAGGCGATCCTCCCCTATGGATTCGTGCTGGCCCTCTGGAACCACTTCATCCAACTTTCACCACAATTCCTCTTTCTTTTCTCAGGTCAGAATTGCGGGGCACCTCATGTTGGCTCCCAAATCAATCAATCAATCAATCAATCAATCAATCAATCAATCAATCTTTATTTATAAAGCACTTTTCATACAAAAAATGTAGCACAAAGTGCTTTACATAGTTAAAAGCAGCCCACCCCACCCTCCAACTCACTCCCCACACTCTCATTAACATAAATGATGTGAATACACACATATCTCCCCCCCCCCCACACACACACACACACGCACACTTAAAGAGTAAAAATTGGGCTGGGTTCACATGAGCCAAGTGAGGAAACACTATAACAGGGAGCCGTCTGCACCGAGAGCCGGTCACAGACCGCAGCCTCCAGGCTGGGCACACAGCAGGAGGGAGGCAAGGGAGCCCCCCAGCCAGGCTGAGAGGACCCCCAGAGACCCAGCAGCCACGGTCGATCACAGCCCCGGTGCAGAGAGCCCCCTCCAAGGAAACACTGGAGATATGCCACAATAGGCTATATACAGGGTAAAATTCTAAAATAAATAAGAACGGGATACAATATAAATATAAATATAAATAGAGTAAGAAGATTAAAAAATGGATAAGAATAAAATCAATAAATATTAGGTAAAGCCTAAATTAATAATAAAATAACAGGATAGAATAAATAAGCATAAAATAAATAAACGCTAAGTAAAAGCTAAATTAAAAAGGTGAGTCGTGAGCCTGTTCTTAAAAACACGTACGTTCTCTGCGGCCCTGAGCTCCTCCGGCAAATGACTCCTACCTGTTATTTCTTCTTGGACACTTTGTCCAGGTAGGGTTAGTAATGTCTTTGCATTGGAAGCGGATGAGCAAGGGCTGATAATTGGTTATCGGCAGCTCCCGAGCTGAGTCTCTGGAGGTTGCCTGGAGTTCCTTTGCCAACAGGGTCCATTGAGAGGGATAATTTGAAATCATTCTTGCCTGACTGTTAAGTTGGAACAAGAAGTCTATGTGGTAGTGACTTGTAGTCTCACGCAAGCGATGTCCTTTGATGCACAGCACGTGACAGAGTTTGTGCATCCATTTCAAGCTGCATCAGTCTCATAATCTGAAGGTCGTCAGTTTGAGCCTCACACGAGGCAGGTGTTTTGGTACAGAGTTGGTCCATCCATTTTGTACCACTTCTACCCATTTCGAGGACGATAGAGCCTAAGAACCATCTGTTTGTTGTGGATTTTCAGCCTCCTCTGATGCGAGATCTTTTCTCGATTTTTGAGAAAATTAAAAGATTTTAAGTGCCCCTTACAGTGCGGAAAATATGGTAAACTTCCCTTGCTATTCATCCCCAAAGATTTTCAATTCGATTTAGATCAGGGTAATGCGCAGTATGTTCCAGAAGAGTGATGTTATTCTCCTGGAAGAAGTCCCTTGTCCTGCAGGCATTGTATACTGTAGCATTGACCTGTTGAAAAACCCAGTCGTCACCATGCAGACAAGAGCCCTCAGTCACGAGGGATCCTCTCTGCAACATCTGGACATATCCAGCGGCCATTTGACCCCCCTGCACATCCTGAAGTTCCATTGTTCCACTGAAGGAAAAAGCACCCCAAACATTATGGTGCCCCCTCCACTATGCAGCGTAAAAAACATCTCAGGTGGATCTGCTTGTCATGCCAGTAACGTTGGAAACCATCAGGACCATCAAAGTTCAATTTTTTCTCATCAGAGAATAAAACTTTCTTTCACCTTTCAGTGCCTCATGTTTGTTCTTTTGTCCAAACAGTCAGTTCTGTGGCGTTCAAGGAGACGAGGCCTTTAAAGATGTTATTTTGTTTTTGAAGCCCTTCAGTCTCAGATGCCGTCTGAAGGTTATGGAGCTCAAGTCCATCATAACCCTCAGGTTCATTTAACAAATTCCAAATGACTGTCTTACTGCGTCCCACCTCAGCAACGATGGCGCGAGAGACCCTGCTTATGCAGTTCAACAGCCCAACCACATTCAAAAAGGGAATTTTTTTGCCTTTGCCATCTGAACATCACGACAGTGTGACTACCTGACAGAAAATGACAATGAATTCACATTTTTGCACAGATTTGGCCTTTTAAAGGAATGTAGTCCTAAACTATTGATCAGCTGCAAGCCTGTTTCAGTTTAAGCACTGTTTTCAATAAATTGCATGCTCAAAAAAAGGTTTTATCTCACTCCCATTTCTTCTTGTTGCATGTTGAAGCTCTACATTATTTAAATCCTACTATGCAAAATATGATTTTTTTTGCCATTTTTCAAGTGGTCTTAATCTTTTGATTGGGACTGTAGTTTGTAGGGTTATATGCTGTCTTTTGAACAGTTCACTCACTTATTATCTTCACATTAATGTCAGAGGGATGTTTCAGGAATGGACACAGTGAGGTAAGACTTTGTCATGACTGTATGTAGTAGAGCAGGATTCAAGATTCTTTATTTGTCACATGTGAAATGTGTCTTGAAATGCTCCTCGACTTGTGCAAAAAAGAGAACATTAAAGAGGACATGAACAAATGTCTGGCTAATTTTTATACTGGCCCCGATTTTGTAGTTTTCTTAGGTAAACCAGTTTGCCAACAGGAAGAACAGATCAAACATACCTACTAGTACGTGACCACTGAATGTGGTCACGTACTAGTAGGCTGAAAGAGTAAAGAACCTCTGTTGTGGAGCTTAGAAAAGTACTATAGATATAACATCTTATAAAAATTGCTCCCTTTTTAGCTCCTTGATGGCGTTAAATCCAAGTTGAATCCTCTCCACAAAGCTCCTGTTAATATTCCTTTTAAGGGAAAGAGGTCGGAAAGTAAGCACTTTTCCCAAGATCAGAGTTAGATTATAAGTGTCTGCTGAGGCCAAACACACACACACACACACACACACACACACACACACACACACACACACACACACACACACACACACACACACACACACACACACACACACACACACACACACACACACACTCCATCAAGGTCAATAGTTTCTCAACTTCAATCAGGCGGTGCACGATAGCATCCCTTGACTCTATTTCTCTATTTTGAATGAAGTGATGTCTGGAGTTGGAAGTCAGACATGCAAAGTGCCTGAATCAGCAGATTAAAGTGCTGATTTTAGTGCCACCTTACTCAGTGAGTGGAAACGACACCAGGGGAAGGAGAGAAGTGAACTGGAGAGCTGGAGGACCTTAAATCTTAAGTTTGACTGTGCTGACTGCAGAGGGGTGACAGATGAATGAGCATTTCTGGAGTTGCTACATCCAAAGGCCTCAGAAGTCGTTTCATTTCTAGGGAGTCTGGAAGTTTGTGTGTTGACACCAGGCCAAACTAGAAATGCCAAAGTGTACAGTTATAACATAATAATAATAATAATAATAATAATAATAATAATAGGGAGTTGAACTTTGCTCCCAACAAAAACAAAAAATATGAAACAGTTTGACCTGCCTTTTAGCCCTCAACAGTGTCAAAGATGGACCTAACAACTGTGATGTCGCTCTCTGGTTAGTGAATTCCTGTTACGAAACCTCGAGCTGACTCTTTTGACTGTTGCCACCTATGTATTTTTAATCTGGATGTGATGAGTGGAACTGATGACGCTACAGCCAGGATAATCTAATAATGATCGTAACTTACAAAAAGAGCTTCATGTGTTACGGCCGAGACCGTTTTGGACGAGTGACAGGACTCAAACGCAGGACGCCGAACAGCTCGTAAGTAGATTTTAAGAATAAAGTTTAATGTTTCCACAAATATTCATAAACAAAAGGTGAGAGTAGACAAGTACGACGTTCCACCACTGAAACTAAGTAATGATCTGGTCCGGGTCAGAGAGGACAGCTATTCCAGGGATTGGACTGGAAAGCAAGTCACATTTGATCCAGGAAAAGGTCGGGGTCACTGTAACAGAGTGCAGATGTTCAGATACGGATAAGGAGACATATGAATATGTTGCTGATTCAGAATCCTCCTTCGTACTGCGTACTTGCCAAAGGAGGTCGGAGATGACGTAGAGGGGTAAGTAGTCCGGGTGTGAAATCCAAAAAACTCCTGGCGTGGAGGCAGAGAGGCAGGTAGGTAATCTGGGTAATAGCCTGTGGGACTGCCAGATGGTCCAGCATCCAAGTAGGTGCTCTTCGACAGGGGTTGACAGTTGGGTGTAGCTAAGAGAGAGGCGCACAAAAGACAAACATACAGTGAGGCAAGGTGATTCACAAAATACATAGGGAATGATGGTGGTGGCCTGCACTGACTGATGTTAGCAGAGAATCTGGCGAAGAGAGATTGAGTACGCTGGCCTTATGAGTCCCCGGCTAAATTACTCACAGGTGTAAGCGATGAGCAAAAACACTGAGGCCCCTCCCCGGGGTGGAGACGCCGGCTCGGAGGGAGACACACTGGCACACACCCGGACCATGACAGTACCCCCCCCTCAAGGGACGCCACCTGGCGGCCGACCAGCACCCGCCCCACGACGTGACCTAAGAAAATCAGAAACCATCACAGAGTCAAGCATCAAAGAACGAGGACCCCAAGAACGCTCCTCCGGCCCATAACCCTCCCAGTCCACCAAAAACTGCAGCCCCCTACCCCGCCGCCGCACACCCAGAATGCGCCGGACAGAGAACGCAGGGTGCCTGTCAATGAGCCGGGCGGGAGGCGGGGGCACCGGAGGCGGGCACAGTCGACTAGACACCACCGGCTTCACCTGAGAAACGTGAAAGACCGGGTAAATCCGCAAGGCAGCAGGCAAACGGAGCTTGACAGCCGTGGGGCTGAGGACCCTGTCCACAGAATAGGGGCCGATGTAACGAGGAGACAACTTGCGGGAGGATGCCCTGAGAGGGATGTCCTTCGCGGCGAGCCACACCTTCTGTCCCGGTGAATAAACGGGCGCAGGAGACCGGCGACGGTCGGCACAGCAACGTTGGCGAGCCACAGCACGCAACAGCGCCTCCCGCGTACGAGACCAGACCCGACGGCAGCGCTGCAGATGATGCTGGACCGAGGGGACAGCAAGATCAGCCTCCTCCTCCGGAAACAGGGGCGGCTGATAACCCAAAGAGGCCTCGAACGGTGACAACCCAGTAGCAGACGAAACCAAGGAGTTGTGGGCATATTCCACCCACGGCAGATATGAGGCCCAAGTCACAGGGTTATGACAGGTCACACAGCGGAGCGCGGCCTCAAGCTCCTGATTTAAACGTTCCGTCTGGCCGTTCGTCTGAGGATGGTAACCAGAGCTCAGACAAGGCCTGGCCCCCAAAGCAGCGCAAAAAGAACCCCAAACTTGAGACGAGAACTGCGGAAAATATCCAGTGAGCAGCAGTTCTCCTGGGGAAAATGTCTTGCTGAGGTCGAAGGAGAATGGCCAGACTGCTTCAAGCTTATTCGAAGGCAACAATAACACAAAAAAACACACAACCAAAAGTATACAGTAGAGCATCTCAACAGCAGCAGAAGACCACACCAGATCCCACTTCTGTCAGTTAAAAATAGCAAAACTGAGGCTACAGTTTAATAATAATAATAATAATGGATTGGATTTATATAGCGCTTTTCAAGACACCCAAAGCGCTTTACAATGCCACTATTCATTCACTCTCGCATTCATACACTGGTGGAGGCAAGCTACGGTTGTAGCCACAGCTGCCCTGGGGCAGACTGACAGAAGCGAGGCTGCCATTTCGCGCCATCGGCCCCTCTGGCCAACACCAGTAGGCGGTAGGGTAAAGTGTCTTGCCCAAGGACACAACGACCAGGACAGAGAGCCCAGGGATCGAACCGGCGACCTTCCGGTTACAGATACGCTTCCCAGTTTACACCAACTCACCAAAATTTGAAGATTTGAAAAACATTTTCCAATCTTATAAATTTTAATTTCTGCTGCAACATTCAAATCAAATCACTTTTATTGTCACATCACATGTGCAGGTACACTGTTACAGTACATGTGAGTCAAATTCTTGTGTGCGAGCTTCACAGAAACAGAGGTGGGCAAAAATACAATAACATAAGAACAAGCAAAATATAAGAATGGCTAAATCTGAGAATTCTATGAATAAATATATGTACAATATAAGAGTGTATGCATATTAGTGAATGTGTATACTAAATATGTATATCTACGTGTGTGTGTGTGTGTGTGTGTGTGTGTGTGTGTGTGTGTGTGTGTGTGTGTGTGTGTGTGTGTGTATACATATTTTACTAATTAAATAGAGTAAACAATAAAACAAAATATATAAAATATACAGAGGTTAGTAGTTGGATATTGTGCAAAACAAGTGGCATTAATGTATGGAGTGCATAATGTTGAAGTTCCAGTAGTGAAGGTGAGGTGTCTATGGCCTGTCTATGTCTATGGTTCAGCAGTCTGATGGCCTGGTGGAAAAAGCTGTCTCTCAGTCTGCTGGTTCGGGACCGGATGCTGCAGAACCTCCTTCCCGATGGAAGCAGTCTGAACAGTTTATGGCTGGGGTGACTGGAGTCCTTGATGATCCTCCCCGCTTTCCTCAGGCACCGCTTCCTGCAGATGTCCTGGAGGGAGGGAAGCTCACCTCCAATTAGCCGTTCAGAGCACCGCACTACTCTCTGGAGAGCTTTGCGGTTGTAGGCGGTGCTGTTGCCATACCAGGTGGTGATGCATCCAGTGAGGATGCTCTCAATGGCACAGTGATAGAAGGTCCTGAGGATGCGGGGGCTCATGCCGAATCTTTTCAGTCTCCTGAGAAAGAAGAGGCGCTGTTGCGCCTTCTTCACCGTTTTGTTTATGTGTACTGACCACGTAAGATCCTCAGCCAGATGTACACCAAGGAACCGGAAGCTGCTCACTCTCTCCACAGCAGCGCCGTTGATGGTGATGGGGGTGTGTACTTCTCTGCACCTCCGGAAGTCCACTATCAACTCCTTTGTCTTTGCGACGTTGAAGGTGAGATGGTTGTCTTGACACCAGTGGGTCAGGGCGCTGACCTCCTCCCTGTAGGCTGTCTCATCACCTTTGGTGATAAGACTGTAGTGTCATCCGCAAACTTCACAATGATGTTGGAGTTGTTAGTGGCCTTGCAGTCGTAGGTATAGAGTGAGTACAGGAGAGGTCAGTACACACCCCTGTGGAGCACCAGTGTTCAGTGTGATGGGGGATGAGGTGACCGCTTGCCGTCTGTCAGACAGGAAGTTAAGGATCCAGCTGCAGAGGGAGCTGCTCAGTCCTAGATCCTGCAGTTTCCTGTCCAGCTTCGAGGGAACGATGGTATTTGCTCACGATGGGGGTCAGGGCTACCAGTCGCCAGTTGTTCAATGAGGAGATTGTGGAGGATTTGGGTACAGGGACAATGGTGGCCATTTTGAAGCAGGCTGGGACTACAGACAGAGAGAGGGAAAGGCTGAAGATGTGTGTGTACACTCCAGCCAGCTGAGCCGCGCATGACTTGAGGACGCGGCCGCGAATCCCGTCCGGACCAGTAGCTTTGCGTGCGTTCACCTTCCTGAAGCACTTCCGCACATCCTCCTCAGACACAGTGTGCGCACACTGTCCGGTCTCACATGATCACTGCTAGATCTCAATCCAACAGAGGACCTTTGGGATATGGTGGAACAGGAAATTCTCATCATGGGCGTGCAGCCAACAAATCCACAGCAATTGTTTGATGCTGCCATGTCAACATGGACAAAAATCAGTGAAGAATGTTTCCAGCAACTTTTTTGAATCTGTGCCATTAAGAAATGAGACAGCTCAGAAGGCAAAGAGGGTCCAAACCAGTATTAGAAAGGTGTAACTCATAAATTATGCAGTAAGTGTAGCTTTCAAACAACCACAAGTCTTTCTGCAACCACAGGATTTGCCCTCTTGCTGGACATGAGTAAGAATAACAATTTAAGGCACTTCCACATTGGCTTCACTTTTCCGACCCAGAAGCTACATTCATCTTTTATCTTGTTTATCCTCTTCGGGTGACACATTTAAATACTGAAAACCAAACAAACCAAAACATACATCAAAATATCAGGTAACACAATTTTTTTTTGTAATTATAGTTCATAGTTAAAAGTTTATGAAAAAATTTCACCAACTGAAAATAAAATCTTCCTTGGACATATCTGTATAAAACACACTGATAGTGTTATTTGTTATCAGTTTGTGGAAACATTTCCAACTTTTATCTTCTGATACTCAAATGTGTATAGATTGATTCTGATTTGGGAGGATAAATAACGTGTATGGTTGTTGTTTGATATTTAAAACTTCTTTTTATTCAACCTCCCCTTTATATTTTAGGTGCCAGAGGCGATTGGTTTGTGTTTTGAGATTATTCTTTTATATTTCTGTTTTTCTTTTGTTTTATAAAATGAAAGTAGCAAAAAAAAATGAAGTCAATACCATAGATCAGGCTACAGACTTTAATGTTACAGGATTTGTATTTAGTGCATTTTCTCATTTTATTATTGAAAATTGACAGAGGCGAGGCTGCCGGACACTGGCGCCACCGGGCCCTCTGACCACCACCAGTAGGCAACGGGTGAAGTGTCTTGCCCAAGGACACAACGACCGAGACTGTCCAAGCCAGGGCTCGAACCGGCAACCTTCCAATTACAAGGCGAACTCCCAACTCTTGAGCCACGATCGAGAAATTAAATATGTTTCAGTATTTATATATAAATATTACAAAAGCCAGTTTATATAAAGGCCCTGTTGTGAAATAGTGCCAGTCACTGTTTTAAAGTCATTAAGAGTTGTATAAGGGTATTTGTTGACCCCTTTTTAGACTTTGCGTTCTTTCTATCCTGAGCCCTCCGCTTTCCGTAGAGTCTGTCACAACAACGGCAGCAGCTGAGCCGGGCCTGAGAGCAGGAAACAAATAAGAGGTCTCACTCTGTTGTAGTTTCTTTTTAAAGCTTGCCCATTGGACTGTGTGTGGCATTTAAACCTGACATTTGTGAGGAAAAGCATAATATTCCTATTTCTATGCTGTTTTAAAAACAGTCTGCCAGTCTGCCCCAGGGGCTCCTGCTTTTGGGCATGCTCAAAACACCTCACATCCAGAGGCATCCCAGAAGTGCTGTTGTCAGAGGTAACTTTGCCCTTGGTCTCCTCAATTGGTTCTAGGTAAGGGGCCACACTGAGTTAGATTCAAACTACCCTTGCGAAGTTAAAAACATTGCTTTACCTCACTCTGGATTCAAGTTGTGGATAACCTGCACAAGGAACCATGAGGATCTAGTGCTCCGGTGGCTAAGATGCAAAAGCCCTGGCGGTCCAGGGTTTAAAGTCCACAATTTGTGCTCTTGAGCAATAGTTCTCCAGGCTGTCTTCAGATTTTTTAAGCGTCCGATTGGAAAAAGCATGACAATGATCCCAAACATACTGCCAATGCAATAAAAATATACCTGGAAAGAAAAACACACTGTGAATCAATCAGTCACGGACTGGCCTCCCCAGAACCCAGACTTCAACATTATTGAAGCAGTGTGGGATCATGTTGACAGAGAACAGAACAAAAGGCAGAAACATCCAAAGAAAATCTTTGAATGTCCTTCGAGAAGCCTGGAGAACTATTTCTGAAGACTACTTAAAGAAATGCAACAAAGCTGCCTAAGAGTCTGCACGTTTCAATTAAGCTTTATTGCTATTTCCCATTTTCCAAGAAAAATACACTGATGTGAGAAGTGGCTCATTTTTGCACAGTGCTGTATTTACTGTTAGTTTTTTGGATATAATAAACATGTCTGCCTGACTATGTTCGTCCAATGTGTTACATTTTAATCTGTGAACTTTCTACTGATGCCCTGACACTTTCCCGCCTATGAAAGCCTGCTAATATGACAGATAATACGATCTGAAGGCGACTCCTCTCACCAAAAGCTGAAATCTTCCAACTTGTGATACCAACAACACGTCCTATAAAAAATATGTGTGCTGTCCCTTTAAGGCGCGCTCTCTTCGTTCCGGCTCGCTCCCGCGGAGGAGTGGGACCTCCTGACAGTTGGACGATCTTCAGCGTGTCAACATTACAGAAATGAGCAGCAGACAGCGTCTAAACACGCTCACTACCGCGTGTGTCAGCGACCTCTTTACGTGAACACCTCGAGGAGCAGCGCAGACGGCCGGCTGGTGAGGAAATGTATCTTTAATAAATGTATTTTTAAAATCCAGAAAACAGAGCAGCGACACCTGTGGTTTCAACTAGCTCTGTGGCTAATCAGCTAATGTTATCTACCGGCGGCTAATAACAGATGCCTGAGGAGTTTTAAGGGGTTAAATATATAAAAATGTGCCCTTAGCACTTTTATTGTGACACCCCAGTCTGTTGGCTTGTGTTTCAGGGGTTTCCTTCTGGATATTCCCCCATAGTTCAGTCACTGTGGCTGGACTGATAATGTTTGACTGTTTGTACTTTTGCTTTCAGAACCTCAATTAGCAGCAGCGGCGGCAGCAGGAGGAGGAATAGGAGGAGTCCTGAATCTGACATGCTGATAGAGGAGTATCAACCCCACTGATGGAAACCCAGAGTAAGAGGTAGGTCTACCCAGAGTCATCCCCCTCCTAGTTCTCTGCAGGATTATGCCACTCAGCTGGCTGCCTGTGATCACCATGTGACATTGCCTAAGGATGGAGTTGTTGTGCTCACTTCTGCTTTCACTGACAAAACATCTGTTGTTCAGGAGAAGTGAGGGGCGTGGGGATCAAACGCCTACTGAGGCGATTTGTCTGCCTCTGCTCTGCTTTATCAGCCACCCACGCACCTCTGATTCTCTGTCATGTTTTTCCTCAGTTTTGTTAGATGAGGTCCTAAATACAGAATACAGTACCCAGTTCCCTACCTTTCCTTGGGAAGGATCCTTACACTTCCTTTCTAATTCACTCTTGCTAATCTCTACAATTTCTCTCCCCCAGCTCTTGGGACGATGGCAGCGGCGGCGAGCGAGGACTGCTCCACTCTTGGAAGGGCTACTCTTACAGCATCACCCCAGAGAGGCTGCTCCTCCCCCGGCCGGTCCTCCAGGTCGCTCTGGGTTCGCAGCATGGCGTTCTCCTGGTGGAAGGTGAAACTTCTTTTTCTTTTGGAGGGACATGTTTATGACTTGTCACAGAGTCATAGTCGATACTTAAGCACATCTTCATGAATTCATTCTGTCTTTACTGTTTGTATTGATCAGAAGTCATGCTTTTATGTTGTGATTTCTAAATCTTTATTCTGATGTTTTTGGATAAATCAAAGTTAACCCACACTGATTGTCTGTTGTTACATCTTCTTCAGGGGGACAGGTGTACAGCTTCGGCGAGTTGCCGTGGAAGCAGAGTCAAGTGCCAGAGCCAGCCAAACCGACCCTGGAGAGCGCGCTCAGTGGGCAGCGGGTGGTCACAGTCGCAGCCGGAAGCTTTCACAGTGGGGCAGTGACGGAGGATGGCGGCGTCCACATGTGGGGGGAGAACAGTGCGGGACAGTGCGGCTTGTCGGGCCTTAGCACTGTTCCCAACCCGACTCCCGTCGCCCTGCAGGACTTGGACACTGTCACTGTCCCCCCGCAGACAGTGCCTGTGCTGGAGCTGGCTTGTGGGGAGAAGCACACCCTGGCTCTGTCGGTGCAGCGTGAGGTGTGGGCATGGGGCAGCGGTTGCCAGCTGGGCCTCAATGCCGCCGTCTTCCCTGTGTGGAAGCCTCAGAAGGTGGAGCACCTGGCAGGTCGGTATGTTTTACAGGTGGCCTGCGGGGCATCTCACAGCCTCGCTCTGGTGCGCTGCCTGGGGTCTCACGATGGCCACCGGCCTCATGTGGACAAATGTGGGAGGTGTAACGAACTGCTCTACACCATGACAGACAAAGAGGACCACGTCATCATCTCTGACAGCCACTACTGCCCGCTTGGCGTGGAGCTGACCGAGGATGACGGCAAGCTGGAGGCACCCAACCCAACCACAGGTCTCAAAACATCCCCATCAGAGCCTGTCCTCCCCTCCTACACCTCAAAGTCAGAGTCCCCGGCAGTGCCTACAGTTGCTGACCCGACCTCTGTCCCCTCCCAACCTCATGCCTCTGAGGAAGGGGAAGCATCTTTGGTTAATGGCATGCTCCAGGTCTCAGACTCAGACACCTCGGCTCTATCTGGAGCTGAGAGTGATGCTGTTGCCGGGGCCAAGAGCTCACCATATCCAGACGAGCAGGCCGTGAAGGACTACCTGAAGAAGCTGTCCGACAACACACAGACGAACACACAGGCAAGCGGAGGGCTGAACGCTCTGCTGGTGAGCAGCGTGACAGTAGAGAGAAAAAGCGAGCATTCGTTGTTTTGTTTTTTTTTTGATTCACTAACTCTGCTACTTAAATCTATTTGAAGTAGATTTTGAAATGTCTTGTTAGATAACCGTGAGATCTATATCAACCAAAATAACTGAGGAGGCTTGGTCACTGCTTTTATCCTTTAATGCAATAGTACGTGAAAAATCAGACGCCACGATTGCTGGAGTGACTTCAGCTTAAAGGTTTACCTCCCCCTTTTATAAACATGGAGCAGATGAGTTTAAGCTTCAAGTCAGCAAACGGGTGGGTCTGAAACATCAGTGGAGGAACTTCCTGCTGGAACACAGAAAAGTTGCTGCCACAGTTTTGCTTCAGACTTCCTCTGTTCCAATATAGGAAGCAACAGCTATGGTTTCGGAGCAGACTCCAGCAGGTCATGGGGCTGTGTTGACAACTTAATCTTAAACTTCTCAAACTGTTTCTGGATGCTTTTTGTTAAATATTTGCTTGTTCACTGTAATTTGAAGTCCGGAGCAACTGCTTTTAGAAGTAGAAATAACTGAGGAATGCCTTTCGTGACGTTTTAGTTATGTGGTCATTTTCAAAAAAAAAAAGAAAACAGCAAAAGTGGCATTTGTGTGATTAATGAGCGTAAAAAAAGTAGTTGTCACCAATGCATACAAAGGTTTTTTGAGCAGCCATAGTCAATTTCACCTGTAGACTGTATAAAACATGGTGGAAGCTTGTTTCCACTTTCTGTTGACTAAAATGTAAACATTTTGAGATGATAAATCAGTGACAGAAACAAGCTTCCAGAAAACATAGAAGAAACTTTCAGGTGTGTGGGGAAAAGTCAGATGCACCGCTCATCACCACATCATGGTTTTGATTTGTATGGATTCTAGTTAAAATAAGAAACAATGCGTCACACACGATATGTTCAAGGATAACTGGAAAGTTCAAAAACTGACCATTAGGCTAGTTGTTTTATTTAGCTTGTGGCTACGATAACTGCGTAATTTTTGACAGTATTTGTTTATGGATTCTAAAACACTGCCAGTGTAGTTTGAAGCCGTTTGAATGCTAGAACAAAAGCATCAGGATGGGAGACCACCACTCTCTAAAATCTAATGACGGCTTTCACTCAAAAATGTATTTGAAAAGTCACAAAAAGCTACAACTTTTTATTTTCCATTTTCCACCCAAACATCTTTAAACTTTTGACCATCTTTCACTTCTCTTCCAGCCCTCAACTGGAGGACTGATGTCCTCCACCCCCACCTCGGCACTCAACAACCTGGTTGCCTCCTGCGCCTCTGCAGTGGGCGGGCGGGTGGCCTCCACCTACGAGGCCCTGTCCCTGAAAAAGATGATGAACTTCTACCTCCCCTCAGGGGCCTCGCGGTCAGGAGGATCCCCTGGAGTGGTCGATAACTCTGCTGAGCGTGTCCGCCAGGAGGACTCCATGCAGGGGAAGAAGAGCTCCAGCACAGGGGACATCCGTGAAGAGGAGGCAGAGGGTCTGCGACGCCGCCTCTCGCTGCCAGGGCTGCTCTCACAGGGTAGATACGCTGTTCACCTCTTATCCTCCTCCTATGGCCTGCTGCGTAAGTACGCCTTGCGCTCGTGCAGGTCGATGGCAGTCTGTGCACGCTTCAGGCTTCATTATTGAACTTGTGAGCTCAGTGTTGCGGCATGCTTCGTGCCCATGTGATGTTTCTGTCATATTCAGCACAATGTCACCTCCAGCCACTCCATCTCTGATTGCCTTTAAATATCTGTGAAGTGCACGTTTTGTGTTTTTTACATGAACCAGGCCTGATTGATTGTAAAGATACAGATGACTTGTTTTGTTCAAGGTTTTTAGGAGTATTCTTGTGTATATGCAAATGCACTTACTAGTATACCGAGACCATTTCTTTTGAAGCTTTAGTGAACAGTAGATGCATCTCTCAGGTCCTGTGTCAAGTCTTTAATGGAATTTTTCCTAATGTTTCCTAACAACATGACTTTCATATAATTTTAATTTACTGTAGATCCTTATTAGACCCCCACTTCACAACATGCCAGGATTTTTAGGAAATCCCTTCTTTGTGCCAAAAAAAATGTTTTCTATCAGACTGTTATCTTTCTGATTTTTCATAGATTTAATTAAAGAAATAGCAACATACAGTAACAAAGTGCCTAAAGATACAAAAAATTTAAGTTGGATCTTGAGTTGTCTGTTATGTGTAGATGCAGCACTGGTTCATCCCTTGACTTAAGAGCCTTCTTTATACTTGAATGATTCATAGGTCAGTGTTAAGTGGCTGAACAAACAAAAAACATTCCTCTGAAAATGGTCAGGGACAAGGACTGCAATGAAAAGGATTGAAAAAGCAGCAAAACAAAACCTTTGAAGGGCCCTCAGAAAGCCTGGAGAACTGTTGCGCAAGAGCACTTTAAAAAATGAGAAAGTCAAGTCATCTGTCTAATGTGTGTGACTTGTATAAGAGTCAAAGGTCACTGCACCACTTATTAATTATTAACAGATGTATCCAAGCACACACACTACTGAAAAACTCACATAGACATCAATGTTTTCATTGGGGAAAAATATAAAAAAATATTTTAATGAATAATAAAATAAATAAATAATAAAATTAATAATTTAAATTAATAAAAATATTTTTATTTTTATATTTTAGTTCTAAAAGTAACAAAAGCAAAATGCTGCTTGGGTTGTAAATGCTTCATGTTAAAATGATCACCTCAGCGTGTTTCACTGTTCTAGAAAACGGCAGCAAGAACAAAAGGATTTAGCAGATTTAATAGAGCAGAATGAAGGTTTTAGGTGTGATTTAGAGAGAAAGGTGTTTGGTGCATTATGGGAAAGCCCTTTGCTTCTGAGTGACCCAGAGTGGGAATTAGATAGATGGACTTTCTCTCTGCCTGTTTGTCTGTCATCATATCTTTCTTTCCTTACTGGGAGAGCCTGACACGGTTGGCTATAGATTTCATCATCGGTTTATAAGCTGACATCTTATGAATGTCGGTTTTTAAAGACCTGATAGATAATGTTTGATGAGGAAACCCTAAAACCTGTCAGACGAGTTCACACAGACATTTTACACGTGCTATATGCCAACAACCAAATCAAGAGAGTTTGGGCAGTGTAGGTGATTATCTTTAGGCCTTTGAGAAAGAATGGTGAATTAGAGCGCAAGCAGGGTAGAGCAGGTAGAGATGAGTGTCAGGATTGATTTGTGACAGAAGGATAGCGACAAGAGTGAAAGAGAAGATTTACGAGATGGTAGTGAGACCTGCTATGATGTAGGTATGGAGACGGTGTCACTAACAAAAAGACACGAGGTTAAAGGTGTTCAAATTTTCACTGGGAGTCACCAGGATGGACGGATTAGCAAGGAGTACATCACAGGGACAGCTCAGGTTCAGCGCTTTAGAAAAAGTTGGAGAGGCTGAGATGATTTGAACCTGAGAAAAACAGGAAGACCTCAGAGACTATTCACAGATTTAGAGAAGGAAGACATGCAGAGGGTTGGCTTGACAGAGGAGGATGTTAGAAATGGAGTCAGATGTAGGCAGTCACTGTGGCGATCCGTATAGGAAAGAAGATTAAAATGAAGAAGACAAAGATGTGGGTCTCCAGAGTGGAGAAGGTTTTGCATTGGACGCATGGAGGTAAACAGCCTATCTGCAGCCTTAATGGAGGGTTGGCTTGGGTCCATATGCATTGTTGAAACCATCAACTGTCAACTGATAATGATATTTGGCGAATTTGCATTCATAAAGAGTGGCTGCTGTCTGGATATCCTGATATTTGATCCCGTTTCCACCAAAGACTAAGCTGACTAGCTGCTTTGTTCCACAATTGGCACGGCCACACTAATGTGTACTGTGACGTTCTTATGTGGCTAACAACCAGCTGATTTGGATCACCCGGTCTGGAGATCGCAAAGAACACCACCTTCTTCCGGACTTCCTGTATGTCTGCACGTTCTTTGTTTTTGTTCAGTTTAAGTTACACAACGCTCTCACCACCATCTCACCATGCTCACATTTACATGACTGATATTTGTGGTAAAGGCTTGTGTTCTTTCCAGTTTTGTCCTAGTAGCCTTTAATGTCCCAGAGCATGCTGCTCATGCTTAAATGCTGCACATGTTGCTAATGTTGCTAACCTTCTTGAGAAGTTTTGAAGCAGGGGAGTGATGCACTTCTTGCCTCACACATACAAGAAGTAACCTACAATAACCTTTTGACTCGGGACAGGAAAAAAGTTTGATTGTGAAAGTTGACTGTCTGGATTTTTGGATCTCAGGGCTTCCATAGTGTTTGTCATGATTTTAGTGGCTGATGTGTCTCTGTGCAGGCTTGCCTTTCTTTTTAAACTCCTGTTTGTTTGTCTGAACTTTACACCCTAAACTGATTATCTCGTAAAAAATTCAGTTAAAACTTTTTCATTCAGCCAGAAGCTAGTAATTAGAATATTAATAATAAGAACTGAAAAATAACAGAGGAAAATACTGAAGCTGTTTAAATGTCTGTGCAGTGGACAGACCTCTCTGTTTTTGACTCCTGCAGTGTCACCGCGACTGCTAAGGAAAGCCGGTCGTCCCAAAATGCGAGCGGTCGCCCTCACCCCGCTGGGGGGGGCCATCCCCGAGGACCACGAGGTGCTGCCCACCCTGCAGACAGAGGTGTGGAGCTGGGGCCACGGCGAGCATGGACAGCTGGGACACGGAGACAACCTGGCCAGGTTGGACACACCTGTCACAGTAATAACAGGATGTCTGGACCATAAAGGCAAATGTTCAAGGTCATAAAAAAAAAAATCAAGCCACTTCACCACCAGTCTTTATCATTATTATTTTGGGGGTTTAACACCGATTTACATTGTTAACTTTGAAAATAAAAACTCATTGACCAGCCTTCGGTAAACACACATGAGTACAGATTAGAGCCTATCCAATATATCAGCCAATATTACCTATTCGCCGATATGTCAGTTTTGGCTGTTTCCAATAAATTAAAGTAAAAAGGTAAATAAAGAAACGGGTTTGATGTTGCATAGTTTGCCCTTTAGTGGACACTTTGCAACACGTGGTTTGAACGCCACAAACAACAAGCAGCTGATCTGAGGAGTCGTGCCAAATGAATAATCCAGTGCTTGTGACAATGAAAAGAAAAATTGTTTTTAAACTATGTTGTCAAGTTATGGTAATCAAAACTCATATCTAAACCTAGCAAATGTATTTGTTTAACAGAAAATATCGGCTGATATATCCAGTTGTTTGATCACCAAGTATCTGTCTCAAAAATATCAGTTGTCCTCTGATACAAAATTTTTAGGCTGGACATTTTTTGTTTGCTGTTGTCTTGACAGTAAACTCACGTCTGTGTTTACATAGCATGTCATTAACTCTGATATAAATGGCTGCCCTCTGACCAGCAGTGTGTTGTGTGTCTTTGCAGACTGCAGCCGCTCTGCATCAAGAGTCTGAACAACAAGGAGGTGGTGCGGGTGGCGGCCGGCGCTCACCATTCCCTCGCTCTGACGGCTCAGTCTCAGGTTGGTCATTGAATCGAAGTAGAAACTATATTTTAAAAGGATGAGCAGTTCTACATCAACAGGTTTTTTTGTTTTTGTTTTGACATTAAAAGGACAAAAGCATAGATCAGCAATGTCTTGATCATGCAAAACTAAGAAGTGGATATATATCAATAACCCTGACGCCACAGTGACCAATCAGGATCCAGAAATAAGCATGAAAATAAACCTGCTGTTGGCACAGAGCAGTGACATTAACCCTGTCAAAGCAAGTAAAAGCCCATAAATATTTTGTGTTTTCATTCAGAGACCTCACTCTTGTATGTGTGTGTACTTTATACCTTCCAGGTGTTTTCATGGGGCAGTAACAGCTCTGGCCAGCTGGGACACATGGAGTCACCGAGCACCGTCCCCCGCCTCGCCAAGGTGAGGAGACCACCACTCTTTTCCCGTTCATGCACATCAATCGTGTAAGTTGGTGTCTTTCAACATCTGCTTTCCTCATCCAGCTGTCAGAAGGGATCCGAGTGTGGGACGTGAGCGCGGGAGAGAGGCACACACTCCTGCTCGCAGATGGAGACTGCATCCAGCCCATCATTTACTACAGCGGGCAGCAGGTGAAGGAGGGCGAGGAGGAGGGGGGTAATGAGAAGGAGCTGCATCAGCAGGGAGGAGGAGAGGAGGAAGAGGAGGAGCAGGCGGGGGGCTACACCCAGCAGCCTGTTCTGCTGCCCTTCTGCATGAATGTACGTAGTTTAATGCTACAGGTTCTTGCTTTTAGCTCAGCACTTAGCTTCAGGTTGTGTGTTTGTACGAGTGTGAATGTGCGTTTCTTGTGTTTTTCCCAGCTTGGTTATGTGAGCAGTGTGTTTGCGGGTGGGCGGCGGTGCGTGGCACTCTCTGACAGGAATGTGATGGGCTTCATCGCCAGCCTCCACGAGCTCGCGTCAGCTGAGAGGAGGTTTTACTGCAAGCTGTGTAACATCAAGTCTCAGATCTTACGCCCTCTGCTGGAGCTGGGTAAGAAGGACACATCAGGAAGACGAAGGTTTTCCCAAAGTTTAAAAAAGTTTTCAGCAGCCTTGATTTTCTTCTTTTCCTATCCCATCCTTCTCTAGAGTCTCTGAGCTCGGCCCTCGGGCAGGTCATCTTCGGCCTCCTGCAGACACTGGCGAACATGTTTGGCCGTCTGTGTCACCTGACTGGGCAGCACGCCACCAGCCTCACTGCTAGCCTGCGGCGTTGTCGTGAGGTCAAAAGCCTTCTCATCTTGGAGCACACCAGTATTTTCCTCGACTGTTACAACGAGTACGTGTCCAAAAACAAAACACAACTTGAAACATTTGCTAAGAGTTTAAGTCCTTAACGCTTTTAGCTTTTGTGTGTATGAAGTTACTGCAGCGCCGTCGGAAACTTCCAGGTGATGGGAGGCTTCCAGGCTCTGACCAAACCATCCATGTGAGTGCACACAAACAATTTCTACATTAACTCCACATGTTTAAGAAAAATTAAAAAGTGAATCCTTTATGATAAATCGGTGGTGATTTTCTCGTAGAGACTTGTTTGGGAAAGGTCCGGAGCTGCTCCAGAAGCTGTCAGAGTGCGGCGAGGAGAACCTCACCACAGCCGACCTCCTGGTGGTGCTCTTCTACCTCCCTGCACGCCACCTTCACGAATACAGCCGGCTGCTGCTCAAACTGGCCACCTGCTTCGAAGTGGTAGGTGGAAGAAACTCGAGCAGCAGCGCATGTGACCTCAAAGTTTGTATTCTGTTATTTCCTCTTTTTACTAACATCATGTTTCATCTTGTGTTGTCATTTCTACACAGTTTAATCTCCTTGTTTTATAGTAACTTTCATATTTCCTCCTTAATAAATACTGGAATACAGGAAATTATTTGTATACTTACAAAATATATAAAGATGGGTTTTTTTTAAAATAATCCTTATCTTATATAGGTTTTAGATTTTTGGCCTAAATTAACTACTTTTTTTTGTTTGTTTGTTTTTGGGGTTTTTTAGTGTTCCACTGAGTATCAGAAGCTTCAGGACAGCTGCTCCAAGTTTGAAGCTTCGGTCTTGCAACTGAAGCGAAAAAGGAAAGAGGCCGACTACACTGTTCACTTCTGGAAGATCTTTCCTGGAAAAATGACGGTAAACTCTCTGTCCTCATCTTCTGTATCATTGCTCGCACCAAGCCTTCCACGTTCAGTCCCAAGGTGTTATGTGATGCTCCATAATGCCGATTGGCATCCTTGTTTGTCGTCAGGACTCTCTGCGGAAGCCTTACCGGCGGCTGATCTGCGAGAGCAGCAACAAAGGTCTGACCCTGCAGAATGCTGGCAGGTTCTCCGTCAACTGGTTCATCCTGTTCAACGATGTTTTGGTCCACGCACAGGTTAGACCCACACAGACACACGCGCTCACACTGAACGCTCCAGTCACTTCTTCGCCTCTTTCACCTTTATGAAGCCATCATATTTCAGACACTGTAACCTGGTGTGTTTCAAGCGTTTGTGTGTGCTTGCCTCCGTGCTGTCAGGGCGTGGCGCCTTGTAAAAATCTTGTAAGTATGCGGCCAGCAGCAAAACTCAGCATAGCGACCCAACTCACCCTGTCTCCCACCTCCTCCTCCTCCTTGTTTTTTGTGCGTGCGTGCGTGCGTGCGTGCGTGCGTGCGTGCGTGCGCGCGCGCGCGCGCGCTTTGGGGTTTTTCGTTTTTCTTGTGGGGGGACCCTGTGTGACAACATGTGGCCCTGTTGGACACACTTACTAAGGTGGACCCCCCCCAAATATCTGAATGAGTTTATGTTAGCGATGCACCTGTGCTACAACAAATATCAGTAATACTTTGTAAACGACCTGCAACTGAGGGTTTAATTCAACTGTAATTAAAAGATATTTTGCTGTATTTTACTTGAAATTACAATTTAATGATATTTACCTACAAATGCTTAAAGGTACGCTAGGATAGGGGGTAATAAGTCAGGTTTTTACAGGAAACAACGAGATAATTATACTGATTATATATAAAATGATTATACCAATAGTTATAAAATATTTTTTAAGCATATGAATAAGTTCCAACACTTTACAACCGTTTAAAATCAGACTGAATAATTTGGGTAATACTGATTTTGGTTTTTTTTGTTTTTTTGTTTTTTTTCTTCTTCTTCCGCCCTGTTCATTGCGCACAGAGATTTCTCCAGAATTTCCAGATTCTCTGAATATCCTGATGGTCATAGTATCTGCAATTTTACATTGAGGAGCATTGTTCTGAAATTATTTCACAATTCAGACAAGCATTTCTTTCGCAGATTGGTGAAACTCTCCCCACTTTAACTTCTGAGGTGCTGTCTTTTCTAAGATGCTCTCTTCTTACCCAGTCTGCCAATTAACCTAATTAAAAAGCAAAATATTCCTCCAGCTGTTTTTTAAATTTAATTTTAGTTTTTTTAAGTACCACTTACTTTTTCAGCCTTTTGTTTCCGTCCCACCTTTCTTGAGACTTGTTGCTGCCATCAAACTCAAAATGAACTAATATTTTTCATGAAACAGTCAAATGACTTCAAATTAGTTCAAACATTTGATATATTTTCTATATTCTAATGTGAGTAATAATGTGAATAGCAAATCATTTCTTTTTTCTTTTTTTTCTTTTGGGGGGGTTGCGATAAAGTTGGTTGCATGAGCTCAGTGGAAGGCAGCTATGTTCTCTCTGCTTACAAACATTTACGTGCATGTACGGAAAGATAAAGGAGGAAATTTTGTACTAAAAAATTGAAAGAACTTTTTGAAACGCACACGTGTTTACAGCGGTTTGCCTCGTGTTTCACACTCGTTGAGACAATATCAGAACCTGCGGGTGCATTGCTACCTAAACTACATGAATATGTCCACTATTGCCCAGCCTCCGTCCCCTCCTCTCCCCTTCGCCTGCTCCCCACCTGTGGGATTCTGCTTGGAAAGATGAACAGACAGTAACCAAGGCTCTTTTAAATCTGCTCTGACACATTGGAGTCTAAAATCTTTCATGTTAAGTTCTCCTTTCCCGGTAAAGGCTTGGTTTCTGCTGTTAGCTGAAAGCACAAATCCGTTTCCATTTAAAGTGTTAAAAAACCAACAGTTCCTGGTTCACTTCTCCACAGCAGTTTCCTTTCCCCTCTCCTTGCTTGTTTTCCTTTTTTCATTCTGTTTAATATTCTTCTTTATTCCTCTTCATCATCTCTAATGTGATTGTTGTGTGCATCTCGATTCCCCTCCTCGCTCTCTGACTGGCGCCTCCCTTGAATCATCCTCGTCTTGTCAGTGTTTTAAAAAGCCAGAAATGCACAAACAAGTTTGACCATTTTTAACGCCTTCAGCAGCAGGTGTTAGCAGGACGGTCAAAGTGGTGTCTGAAAGCAGAAGACCCGAGTGAGAAGCCAAAAGAAAAAGGATTAACTTCCTCTTTAAAGACGTGAGAACGACTGCTTTAGTCTTATGTTTAATCTTGGGTTTCTATTTTAAGCTTAAACGTGTTTTTATGCAAGCCTGAAATACAGATAGTTGATTTTTACTATTCTTTAAAAAGAATAAACTCTCTCTGCTGTTATTCTCATAACAGTGGATCCAGAAGTAGAATTGTAGCCTTATAATCATCGTATTCTCATAAAAAGCGGGATTATGATGCCTGATGTTACCAGTACAGTCTGAAACAGAGTTACTGTAGTGGCGGTCATTAAAAAATGACAATAACAATAAGGAAAGGGTAAGAAAAATAATAATGGTGTTTAAAGCAAGCAGTGGTTTACAGATATAAAAATGTGGACTTGTTGTCGTTCCCAGTTTGCTTGTTCTCTTTTAAGCGTCCCGGTCGTTGGTGAAGTCTGTCGATCACCTGATGTGCTCATTCGTAGTGGTTGGGTTCATGTCGCTGTCTCTCTCACTCACCGTCGGTGGTTATATTCTCTTTGATGCCTTCTCTTCTTGTCTCTCTTTTCCATTTTATCTTGTTATCCTCCCGACATCATTTTTTCTCCCCCAGTTCTCCACCCATCACATCTTCCCTTTGGCCACGCTGTGGGTGGAGCCAATCCCAGAGGAGGACACGGGCCTGTAAGTTTGCAGCTTTTCTATGATAATTGAAGGAATTTCACAGGGAGCTTTTGGAGTCATTATTACACAAACCTTATCTTTGTAATTATATTTACAGTTCTTTGCAGAAGTTTTGAGCCAGGAAACTATGTTGCTAAGAAAATAGGAAATGGGTGCACTGAAAATACATGGAAATAAAATAGGCAAAAACAGATTTTGGACAATTGTAACGAGCTTGAAAGTCAATATTTGGTGTGACCACCTTTATTCTTCAACACAGCCTGAACTCTCCTAGTCATCCGCAAACCATGACCAAGTCTCCACTCTTATTTACATTTAAAAAAGAAAAGGATCATACTTAGTTTTTAACTTTCTCTTTAAAGAGCCTTACATAAGAACTGGATTGAAAAGCAGTGATAACAGGTCTGATGGAGTGATGAATACAGATTTGACATTTTGGGATTCAGATTATCGTCAGTATGCAGGGAGCAGGTTAGCAGAGAGGTACAACAGTAAGTGTCTGTAAAATACAGTAGAGGCTCTGTCATGGTTTGGACCTGCATTTCAGTCAGTGGTGTTGGAGATTTTGTTAATTAATGAATTACGAACTCAAAAAGTACCATCAGACTTTGACCCACCTGCAATACCATCTGGAAAGCATTTGATTGGCAACAGTTTAATTTTTCAACATGACAATGACCCCAAACACACTTCCAATAAAGTAAAAGCATACCTGGAAATAAAAACACACAGTGGAACTCTATCAGTCATGGATCGGCCTCCCCAGAGCCCGGACCTCAACATTATTGAAGCAGTCTGGGATCATGTTGACAGAGAACAGAACAAAAGACTTCAAGACTTTTGCACAGCACTGTATTATATTTATGCAACTATAATTGCACGGGCACATGAAGCAGAGATTAGTATCTCTGCTTCACAATGGAACAATGAATAGTTTCCATTGTTCCTGGGAAATACTTGAATGTTTACATTTTGCTCAGGGACCCCTTGGTAACTCATCATCAGCAGTGAGGGCTGGATCTGACTTAGAAACAGAGGGGCATTGCATGTTCATCATAAAGCATATTCTTCTTTATCATGCTTTTATACCATAATAGGAACCATAGTTTACAAAATGAACCTCATGAATTATTCACTAAGATTTGAAACTAGTGGCTTGGAGCATAATATGGAAAGTGTTTACTGAGATTTAATTCAGGGGAGAAGTAGGGTTATTTTGTCATAACTTGTAAATATCCATGTCTTGATCTTTCCTCACTGTTGCATCTGTGTAGTTTTTATATCGTGGTAAAACAAAGGGTATCTGTGCGTGTAGGTATGGGTTAAAGGTGATCACGCCTGAGGAGACGCTCACCCTGCTCGCCTCGTCTCCCATGGAGAAGGTAACTGTTTAAAAGCTGATGTTTACCTTTTTAAAAACTCAATTTCTATTTCTGAACTGGGCTGTTTGTTCATTCTTAGATCAAGTGGCTTCGCTCCATCAACCAGGCGGTGGACCAGGCCCTGAGCGGAAAAGGACAGGACGTGGCGTCAGGCAGCTCAGTGCAGAAGTTGGAGCCTCCCATCTCCAGAACAGCTTCGTACACGTTTTATAAGGAAGGGCGACTGAAGGATGCGACATATGAGGGTCGCTGGCTGTCTGGAAAGCCCAACGGCAGGTTGGATGTTCACACTGTTGCATTTACACTTAGATAATTTAACTTATATGTTGAGAAATTGGAAAGTGTTGTTTGTTTGTTTTCCCAGAGGTGTTTTGAAATGGTGTGATGGGAGAATATATACTGGGGCATTCAAGAATGGACTAGAAGATGGGTGAGTGCTGGAGCCTAAAATCTCCTAGTTGTTTATGGTAATTGTTCAATTTGTGTGTGGGTGTGTAAGCCTGAGAGCGTGATTTATCACCTTTTGTTTATGCAGCTTTGGTGAGTTTGTGGCCCCCAATAAGACGCTGAACAAGAACGACCACTATCAAGGTTACTGGAAGGATGGCAAGATGCACGGCCTGGGGACATACAGGTGAGCAGCATGAAAATGTATTATTTTCAGCAGCATGCCCTTTATTATAATTACTATTATTATGATTACGATGATGTTTGGCTAGATTTAATGCACAATTCTGAGTTCATTTTGGATTTCTAATCCACACACGGTCTAACGTATACATACATGCTCAAGTACAGTGGGGCAAAAAAGTATTTAGTCAGCCACCAATTGTGCAAGTTCCCCCACTTAAAATGATGACAGAGGTCAGTAATTTGCACCAGAGGTACACTTCAACTGTGAGAGACAGAATGTGGAAAAAAAAATCCATGAATCCACATGGTAGGATTTGTAAAGAATTTATTCGTAAATCAGGGTGGAAAATAAGTATTTGGTCACCTCAAACAAGGAAAATCTCTGGCTCTCACAGACCTGTAACGTCTTCTGTAAGAAGCTTTTCTGTCCCCCACTCGTTACCTGTATGAATGGCACCTGTTTGAACTCATCATCTGTATAAAAGACACCTGTCCACAGCCTCAAACAGTCAGACTCCAAACTCCGCCATGGCCAAGACCAAAGAGCTTTCGAAGGACACCAGGAAAAGTATTGTAGACCTGCACCAGACTGGGAAGAGTGAATCTACAATAGGCAAGCAGCTTGGTGTGAAAAAAATCAACTGTGGGAGCAATCATCAGAAAATGGAAGACATACAAGACCACTGATAATCTCCCTCGATCTGGGGCTCCACGCAAGATCTCATCCCGTGGGGTCAAAATGATCATGAGAACGGTGAGCAAAGATCCCAGAACCACACGGGGGGACCTGGTGAATGACCTGCAGAGAGCTGGGACCAAAGTAACAAAGGTCACCATCAGTAACACACTACAACGGCAGGGAATCAAATCCCGCAGTGCCAGACGTGTTCCGCTGCTGAAGCCAGTGCATGTCCAGGCCCGTCTGAAGTTTGCCAGAGAGCACATGGATGATACAGCAGAGGATTGGGAGAATGTCATGTGGTCAGATGAAACCAAAGTAGAACTTTTTGGTATAAACTCAACTCGTCGTGTTTGGAGGAAGAAGAATACTGAGTTGCATCCCAAGAACACCATACCTACGGTGAAGCATGGGGGTGGAAACATCATGCTATGGGGCTGTTTTTCTGCCAAGGGGACAGGACGACTGATCCGTGTTAAGGACAGAATGAATGGGGCCATGTATCGTGAGATTTTGAGCCAAAACCTCCTTCCATCAGTGAGAACTTTGAAGATGAAACGAGGCTAGGTCTTCCAACATGACAATGATCCAAAACACACCGCCCGGGCAACAAAGGAGTGGCTCCGTAAGAAGCATTTGAAAGTCCTGGAGTGGCCTAGCCAGTCTCCAGACCTCAACCCCATAGAAAATCTGTGGCGGGAGTTGAAAGTCCGTGTTGCTCGGCGACAGCCCCAAAACATCACTGCTCTCGAGAAGATCTGCATGGAGGAATGGGCCAAAATACCAGCTACTGTGTGTGCAAACCTGGTAAAGACCTATAGTAAACGTTTGACCTCTGTTATTGCCAACAAAGGTTATGTTACAAAGTATTGAGTTGTATTTTTGTTATTGACCAAATACTTATTTTCCACCCTGATTTACGAATAAATTCTTTACAAATCCTACCATGTGGATTCATGGATTTTTTTTTTCACATTCTGTCTCTCACAGTTGAAGTGTACCTCTGGTGCAAATTATTGACCTCTGTCATCATTTTAGGTGGGGGAACTTGCACAATCAGTGGCTGACTAAATACTTTTTTGCCCCACTGTATATGGCTTGCTCATGAAAGCCTGCACATATATAACAGCATTTATGTTGTTCCAATGTGGAAGTCACCAGCATCACTGTCCACAGCGAAGAACATCACCATGGACTGAGAGGGTGTTGATCAAAAAAGAAAATGCCCACATTAACGAGCCAAATGCCTTCTAGAGAAAAGTTTTATGGTCAGACGACACAAAGATTGAACTTTTTGACCACAATGACAAGACGCATGTTTGGAGGAGTAAAGGTGAGGCTTTCAAACCTAAGAGCACTGTCCCAGCTGTCAAACATGGTGGGAATATCATCATGCTCTGGGGCTGTATTGCTGCCAGTATTACTGGTATCAGTGGTACTGGTATATTGCACAAAGGGGAAGGAATAATGAAGAAGGAATACCTCCAAATTCTTCAACTCCATCTCAAATCATCAGCTAGACTGTTGAAACTTGGACACAGTTGGTATTCCAACAGGACAATGATCCCAAACACACATCAAACCTGGTTTTATTAAATGGATAAAGCATGCTAGCATTAAGCTTCTGGAATGGTGCTCCCAAAGCCCCAACCCATGAAAATTTGTGGACAATGCTTAAAAGCCGGATCCATGCCAAGGAACCAAACAATGAAGTGTTGATTGCTACAAAACGTGTCTGGTCGAGGTGCAGTATATATATTTGACCCTGTGTGTGCTTTCTTTCTTATGAAGATGAGCTAACTATCAGCAACCGTATTTAAACATACTTATAACAGTTTTGAGGGAGATTTCTCATTAGCAAATGTTGTCACCTGATAAAAGAAGTTCTTCTTGCTTGCTTTCCTTAAAATCAGAGACGACATAGGAAGCATTTTAGCAGTGAAATTTTTCAATAAAAGAACAGATTGAGGTTCAGTCATAGATGAAACAGCTGTGTTGTAAGAGAGCACCCCTCCTCTATCTGACTGCAGGTATGCCAGCGGTGAAGTTTATGACGGGTCCTTTCAGGAGGGCGTGCGGCACGGTCACGGCATGCTGCGCAGTGGCAAGCTGAACACCTCGTCCCCCAGCGTCTTCATTGGTCAGTGGCTGCAGGACAAGAAGACCGGCTATGGAGTCTTTGACGATATCACCAAGTACGCTCATTCCCACACTCAGACAGTTCTTTTGCCTATAAATTTACTGGCAGCTTTCTGATATTACACATATGAAGGGATAAATAGGCTGCTGTCTGTTTGCTTTCCAGAGGAGAGAAGTACATGGGCATGTGGCAGGACCACCAGCGGCAGGGCACCGGAGTGGTGGTCACCCAGTTTGGCCTGTACTATGAAGGAGCTTTTAAAGACAACAAGATGATGGTGAGCAGCTCAGAGGTTTTATCCCCAGTTGTCTCAGTGTGTCACAACAGCAGACGTTCTTCAGTTTTCATGTTTTTTCAAAGCACATCTGTAGTTCGGCGTATGACATTAATCTGTGTATTTTCCTGTTATTTTTGCCGTCTCACAAGCAAAACTATTCATAACAACATTTTTAAGCTAAAGTAAATTAAACCCTGCTTAAAAATATTTTTTTCCACAGTTCTGGTGATTTTCCTTTTGATGGAAGGACAAAATCAATTTTTTCATATTCAGGAAAAACCCTGAAGTAGAACAATTTAAATCATTCATAAATCATACAGTAGTATAATATTCAGTCATTTTTGCAAAGATTTATTCTATTCTTTTATTCATTTTCCTTCAAATATATGTAGATGATGTAAGTACCAGAGCTGCTTTACGCTTTTTTTTATTTTTTATTAAATTCTCAGTAGAGCTGGGCATCATCAGAAATGCCTGAAGGAAGGGAGGAAGGAAGGAAGGAAGGAAATAAAGCAATGTTCACAGACATGAGGTCACAAAGAATAATCACAATATAAGTGTAATAGAAAATTAAAATACAGGTGATAGCAATTCAAAATAAAGTTGTGACACAGAAAAGATCATTAAAAACATTTACTATCATTAAGATTCTCAACAGTAAGTCTGGTTAATGAACAAGCTGTCAGCTGCTTGTAGATTCAGATAAACGTAGATGTGAGAGGTACGAGTCTGTCATGAGGAACAACCAACACATCCTGAGCCTGTCATCGAGCCGCAGTGTGTTTAGTAAGAAGCTGAGATCTGTCCATTGTCCGTTTAGGGCTCTATAAGTAAGTACAAAAAAAAAAAGTATTTTAAAATCTAAGCCAGTAAACAGAGCTTTACAGGAAGAAGCACAATGACATAAATGTGTGAGTAATTGTCTCTAGTTCAGCTGGAAAAAGGAAAAACAGTTTACAATTTAAATATGTTCCTTAAATGAAAGAAACCGGAAGCCCAGAGATGAAATAATACAAACGCATAATGCAGAAATGTCACATTTACAGATTAACAGTGAGCTCATTGGAGCTCTGTGTGTTTGTGTGTTCTTGTAGCAAACACTGTAACAGCAGCTCTAGGGCTGGGCGATATGGCCTAAAATCTATATCGCGGTATAATTTGAAGCACGTGCGGTAACGATATATATCACGATATATTCTCCTGTATAATGTATTTTCAACACTATAAGGCGCACTTAAAATCCTTTAATTTTCTCAAAAGTCGAGAGTGTGCCTTATGTATGAATTCTGGTTGTGCTTACTGACCTCGAACCGATTTAGGCGTGCAGAAATCTGTTAAAAAATGTTTTAGTACAACTTTGGTAAACCGCACTGCTTAATGGATACTATACACGGGCCAAACTTCAGTCAGGAGAACAACTGAGATTTTTCATCCACAATACAAGGTTAGTTTTTAATATACTGCAACAACATGGGAATAGAGCAGCTGTGAGAGAATTCAACATTAATGAATCAATGGTAGGGAAGTGGAGGAAGTGCAGGGCGATCGTGGCTCAAGAGTGTGGAGTTGGCCTTGTAATCGGAAGGTTGCCGGTTCGAGCCCCGGCTCAGACAGTCTTGGTCGTTGTGTCCTTGGGCAAGATACTTCAACTACCGCCTACTGGTGTTGGCCAGAAGGGCCGATGGCGCAATATTGCCTCCACCAGTGTGTGAATGCGAGAGTGAATGAATAGTGGCATTGTAAAGCGCTTTGGGTGCCTTGAAAAGCGCTATATAAATCCAATCCATTATTATTATTATTATGGCAGCCTCGCTTCTGTCAGTCTACCCCAGGGCAGCTGTGGCTACAACTGTAGCTTGCCTCCACCAGTGTGTGACTGGGTGTGTAAAGTGCTTTGGGGTCCCTAGCAGGGGACCAGTAAAAGCACTATACAAATACAGGCCATTTACCATTTTACCATTTTGGCTTTCCCCATATTTTAAAAGTGCTTCATCTCTTTGTTATGACTGTCGCCCGGCATAATTTGCAGACGATAATGGTAGTAGCCGCTGCGATGCTTTCGACCAAAACAGGCGCAGCTTGATGACATCATCAACATGCGCTATCGCGGTAGAACGGTATAGTCAAAATCTGTATGGTTGGCCAAATTTATATCGTTTCTATCGCCCACCCCTAAGCAGCATATATTAGGGGTGCAACGATACAGAAAATTCATGGTTCGGTTCGATATTTTTTTCGATACAAAAAAAATGTTCATGCCTTTTTAATTTGTCATTTATTAAAATTATAAATATATATTTTAACTCAAAAGTACAGTTTTTAAATTTAACCCTAACCCTTGTGCGTGTTTTTTATTTTGACAGCGAATGCGCACCTGCGGACCACTTATGTGCACCCCTGGTTATTTAGCTCATCATATTGCAGCCACAGAAATTATTTTGTCCATGAAACCATAAAGCTGCACTTTCTTTTTGCCTTATAGTCTGATTTGTCATAACTTTTCCGTTTTGTGGTAAGCTTTTCTTTGGCTGTCACCCTGACCTGTCTTATTTGGCTCAGCAGAACTAAAATATATATCCTGCTGCTTTTACACACGCACTCACATAAGCTCAGCGATTCTCTGCGCGATCAACCTCTCACATGTTTAAGCTTGCTGCGGGAGATTTCACTTGTCATGTTTGTGTAGTAAGCTAACGATTAATAAGACGATGTCAGAGGAATTGGTGCGCAAATTATCATCACTCACCAATCAAATCAAATCACTTTTATTGTCACATCACATGTGCAGGTACATTGGTACAGTACATGTGAGTGAAATTCTTGTGTGCGAGCTTCACAAGCAACAGAGTTGTACAAAATACAATAACGTAAACAAGCAAAATACAAGAATGGCTACATCTGAAACTAATAAATATATGTACAATATATAATCAGTGCTGTCCGAGCGATTGCAAAGTGAAAGCAAAAAAACAAGCGCAAATTCAAACGCGATTTCAATATGTCACATATTGACAGTGGCTCACCGATGCCAATGACATAATTACCCAGCTACATTTCCGAAAGAATGCAAAAGCATTGACATATATTTTTCCTTCCTACAATAGCCCGACGGGCAGGGAAGAGATAGATTTTGGTAGCCCGACTGAAAAAATCGCTAGCCCCGGGACGTCGGGCTAGCGATATTGCAAGCCCTGTATCTGATTGAGGAATCACTCATCTTTGGAAAAGAGAGTTTATTACAGAGAAATGGCTCTTTCCAAAATAAAAGCTATACTATACGCTTCTTCTGGGCTATATTCTCAGCAGCATATTAAACATATCAGGTCCCCATAAGGAGACTCATGTGCTAACGGCTCTCTAAATGACTCGGCTAAAGTTTGTAGCATGCATGCTTGTTGTTTTTGTACTAGGATGATGTAAATGTGCAGTCATATTCGTTGTGTTCCCACTAGTGCTTTCAGGTTAATCTCGTTGAAATGACATTAACGCCACAACACGGCAAATCTCCGTTAACGAGCTACCCCTGATAGCCCCGTGCATGGGGCTAGACGGCCAACACGTTAACGAGCTAACTGCGATAACACACTAGTTCCCACCCATGTAATTGAGCATTGCATGGCACATCCAACATACTGTTTTACTTTAGTCCATGACGCGCTTACCTTCAGGGTCATACATCACATGAAAACCAAAATAATTCCAAACGCCAGATCTGAATGAGGGTGGGGGAGGTTCAATTTGCCATGTTGCAAGGAGAGCTTAACTTCTGTCTCGCTAGCTTGCCCTGCGCTCTTCCTTCGATGCTGTCTGTGTTGAGCGCTCAGTGGATCTGGGCTCGACAGTGTAGCCTAGGCGGAGTAGTCGAACGCAGATTCACTGAGCGCTCAACACAGACAGCATCGTCAGAAGGAAAGTTGATGAAATAAATTACAAATTTTGTATTGTTCGATACATATGCGTACCGAACCGAAAGCACTGTATCGAACGGTTCAATATTGATACGAATATCGTTGCACCCCTAATATATATATATAATATATATATATATGACCGAGCTAAGATTTGGGTCCCAAGAGCTTTGGAAAGAATAACTGAATACTGACTCCAGAAGCCATGGAGTCTTGGGCACAGAAAGAACATATGGCCTAGGTCACATGGGGTGGCATGACATCTCTCACACTGATCCATCACTTGTGGGTAAATCTCAGACAGACGAGACTTTGAATAGTAAACCCTGTACAACACCTTGAACTGGATGAGTTGTAACCTGGCACAGGACGTACTATAACGGACATTGGATACTGCTTTCTCCCATTGCTGATCCGAAAAAATTATTCCTAACTCCTGCTCCCAAGCCCCCCTAATTTTAGCAACGGAATGGACATTTAAATCCATAAGTTGTTTATATATTAAAGATATAATTGACTTCTTATTGGGTTTAAGGGATAAGAATTCCTCCCACGGTTGGACATTTGGGAGAAGAGGGTAGGAGGGGAAGAGAGCAGAAGTGCAATGCCGTGCCTGAAAATAACGGAATAGATTGGTAGCCGGAAGATTTGTTTCTGAACACAGGTCTAAAAAAGTTAAGCAAGTACCATCTTTATAGAGATCCTTAAATGTATTAATACCATGACGCTTCCACTGTACATAGGTACCATCAATGAGGCCAGGAGTAAACAGATGGTTCTGCGTGATGGGCATGTGTACTGACGCAGAGATGTACTTAAAATGACTCCTGAATTGTGACCAGACCCTTAGACTAGACTGTACCACGGGATTTTGGGTGAAATGAGAAGGCTTAAGTGGTAGTGGAGAGAATAATAAAGCTTCTAAGGATGAGGAAGTGCACGACAGGCGTTCCAGTTTGCACCACAGCAGGTCTTGAGATTCAAGCCAATGGGTCAATTTGTGAACATGAGAGGACCAATAGTAAAATAAAAAGTTAGGCAAGGCAAGACCACCATCAAATGTCAGTCTCTGTAATAATGATTTCCTCACCCTGGGGTGTTTCCCTCCCCACAAAAACGAGGTAACTAGCTGGTCTAACTTTTTGAAAAAAGCTTTAGGTAAAAATATAGGAATACTCTGAAACAGAAATAACAATCGAGGCAAAATGTTCATCTTTACAGCATTGATCCGACCAATTAGGGACAAAGGTAGCGATTTCCATCTCTGAAAATCTGATTGAATTTGAGTCATTAAAGGGGAGAAATTGGAAGAGTATAGAGAAGACAAAGTACAAGTCATGTTAACTCCCAAATATTTAAAGCCAGCAGGGCTAAGTCTAAAAGGAATGTCAGATTGTTTAAGTGTAAGACTTAAAGAATTTATGGGGAAACATTCACTTTTAAGAAGAAACATCGGAGATCTCTGTCCAGAAGAGCGCAGTCCTGGGAACAGCTAAGATACTGCGCAGGACCCTCAAGCTCCCAGGCCTCTGGTAGAGGACCCGAGCTTGAAGGATAAACCGCCCGCAGGGGCGTGCTGGGTGTTTTATATATATAAAAATAATAATAATAAATGTGTGTTTAAAATGGGAGATGATGACTCTTTCAGGGCACTGGTGTCCTTCTGTCAGAGGACGACACGACGTACGAGGGCGAATTCTCAGACGACTGGACCCTCAGTGGAAAGGTAACTAAATATGAATACTTAAAATTTTTTCTTCTAAATCTAATACCGAGTGCAGGTACTTGTTATTAAATGTCCTGGCTCTCCCTCAGGGCGTGCTGACCATGCCCAATGGTGACTACCTGGAGGGCTCCTTCAATGGCGAATGGGGCTCTGGTCTCAAAGTGACGGGCTCCTACTTTAAACCACACCTGTTTGACACCGACAAGGACAAGACCCAAGCCATGTAAGCTCATGAGTGGTCTCATGTTTGTTAAAGCAAACTTTAATTTGTCTGTATATACTTTATATTGTTTGTTGATGCGGCAGGAAGCTGGGTCATCTGTGTGTGTGTGCCGAGGATAAGTGGCCGGCGGTTTTCGAGGAGTGTTGGAGTCAGCTGGGCTGTGAGGCTCCGGGCCGAGGGGAGCCCGAAAAGGCCTGGGAGAACATTGCTGTGGCCCTCACCACCAGCCGGCGACACATCCTGGACAGGTACCACCTGACGCCTTCTTATTGGTCATAAAACTTCTCGTTGAAGTAAAAACATCTCGAATCTAAAATTCCCAATGTTTGTGCATCCCAGTCCGGATGTTTTGTCTCGATCTCACAACAAAACGCTGGAGAGTCTGGAAGTTATCCCGCAGCACGTAGGGCCGATCACCATGGACAGATACAACGCCATCCGCCTCTACCTAATCAAGGTGGGTTCACCGAGTCGACGAAGTAAAAGTACCGGTGGCAATAACAACTGCTGATATACTAACCTGCAAACAGGTTTTTAGAGTATATTGGAGCTCTTTAACTGGCTGCAACTAATGATTATTGTGCTGATTGATTTTTTTTTTTTTTTTTTCTTGATTAGAGCGTTCACTGACTGGTTTGTAATAATTCAAACAATAATGAGAAATACGACCATAACAACATAAAACTGAAAGTCCTAAATGAATAACTCTACACATATAATTTTAACAGCTAAAGCTCAAAATCATTAACGCTGAATAAAAATTCTGGTCATCTTGTTTACCTGATCAGAGTGTTGCAGAGCATTAGAGGGAGGGTTATCGATGAGACCCCTGAGCAGGCACAGCATTGACAAAATGATCCTTTGTCCTCCAGGCGTGTGACACTCCGCTGCACCCTCTGGGTCAGCTGCTGGAGACCCTGGTGGCGGTCTACAGGATGACCTACGTGGGTGTTGGCGCCAACCGTCGGCTCCTACATCAGGCCGTCAGCGAGATTAAATCTTACCTCAACCACATCTTCCTGATTGTCAGGTAGTCACTGTGAATGGATCCAATGTCCTTCATGTCTGCATAACAGCCAAGATAGCCTCATAATGTCCTCAGGCTGTCAGTAATGCGGAGAGGAGGGGGAACTGTGAGATGAGCTTATTGATTTCAAAGGCAAATAAACATTTCTCTAGATGACTCTACACGATTTTATTGTATGTTTTTCTTTGCTTTGGTTCAGATTTTTATTCCCAGACCTGCCAGAAGAGGGCGGTCTAATCCCAGAGCCGACCACCGACCTGCAGGAGAAGAATGAGCCCAATTCTACTGATGCCCTGCCGGAGTCTCCCAAACCTGCGTAAGGATGGATCCACGTCCCGCTGCTGCCATATCTCCGGTGAGCGGGCTCTGGTTATTAACGACTTCCTCCGTGTGTTTGTGTTTCAGCCGCGTGGTGAGCAGCTCGGCTCTGCTGCTTCCTGTCCTTCTGCCCCGTCTCTACCCGCCGCTCTTCACCCTCTACGCCCTGGACAAGGAGAGAGAGGACGACGTGTACTGGGAGTGCGTCCTGCGCCTCAACAAGCAGCCCGACCTCGCCCTGCTCGCCTTCCTGGGCGTCCAGCAGTACGTCAGAGCTGAACATGCGGCTGTAGAAGAGTTTGTTTTTATTTTATGCAGATCCATAAATACTACTACTTCTTCTTCTTCTGTTTTCCTCCTGTCAGAAAGTTTTGGCCTGTTTCCATCCCAGCATCTTTGCCTGCGCCTGGCGAGAAGCAACTGGTATCATTTTGTTCATATTTTCCAAAACTAGCTCAGATGTTTTGGGGCTGTGCTGACATTGATTGTGTTTGTTAATTTCCTTTAACTTGTTTTGTTTTGGATTTTTTTCTTTTTACTTAATCTTAATCTCAAGTTAAATATTTGCTAATTTACACATGACACTGTTAAAGACAATTCATCTCAAAGGTAAAAGATCCTGTTTAGTTCATTTTTATGATGGGTTTAAACTGATAGTGATCTCTCAGTTCAGTCTTTTAAGTCTCCTTACTGTTGTTAAGAATTTTATTTCTGTAGTACTTTTTTAAAGACAAAGGGGGTGAGGGGATGTTGTTTGCATCCATTATTGTTATAAAGATGTAAAGCGTGTTTGTTCTGCTGTGCGACTTGTCCAGGTCATCTCCAGCACCAAAGACGCCTGCTTTGCTTCTGCAGTGGAAACACTACAGCAGATCAGGTACGGCTCCATTCAACGGCTTCTAATACTTTTAAAGAAAATACAGCAGAGGGGAGGGGCAGTGGTTGGTTCCTTCATCCTTCATCTAGAAGTCCTCTTTTCTTTTGCAGCACAACTTTCACGCCATCAGACAAGCTGCAGGTGATCCAGCTCACTTTCGAGGAGATCACACAGGAGGTCCAGGCGCTTCTGAAGCAGGACTTCCTGTGGTCCATGGACGACCTCTTCCCTGTCTTCCTCTATGTAGTACTACGAGCGCGGTGAGCATTGAACCACAGAAAAAGCACAGTAATGCACACATTTACAGAAATAAATGGCGAAAATGAGGTGTGGGCAGAAACACAAGCAGTGGAGAATGGCTTAAAAAAAACTGCAAGGGCTTTTGCTATTTTTGTAAGCATAACCAAAAGTTTTAGGTTTCAGCTTCTTAAATGTGGAGGTTGTTCTACGTGATGGTGGGGAAGGCAATTTTAGTCAATAATACTGCTGTTCAACTTATTCAAAGACCTACACCCATCCCAGCTGCTCTCAAATGACTTGACAGTTGTAGCAGATCAGTGACATGCTTCACAGAACGGAGTTTGCACTATAAACATGAGAAAATGTACACTCATTGGCCACTTCATTAGGCACACCTGATCAACTGCTCATTAATGCAAATATCTAATCAGCCAGTCGCATGCTTGTATGGAGACGTGCTCAAGTTCAAACTGAGCATCAGAATAAGGAAGAAGGATCACTTCAGTGATTTTATGTGGCATGGTGGTTATTCTGAGCATTTCAGAAACTGCTGATCTAGATTTTCCCCAACACATATTTTGGTCTCTAGAGGTCTGAAAAAGAAAATAATCCATTGAGCAGCAGTGAAAATGTCTTGCTGATGCCAGACTCCTTCAAACTGATAGTAAAGCAACAGTAACTCAATTAACAACTTGTTACAACCACACCAGGTGCCACTCCTCTCAGCTACTAACAGGAAACTTTGGCTACAAATCCCTCAGTCTCACCAAAATTGGACAATAGAAGACTGGAAAAACATCATCTGGTCTGATGAGTCTTGGTTTCACCAACATTACAGTCAGAATTTGGCCTTACTGCCTCATATCAATGTGTCAGGACCAAAATCTCTAAGCAATGTTTCCAGCACCTTGTTGAATCTATGCCATGAAGAGTGAAAGAAGCTCTGAACCAAGAAGAGGGACAAACCTTGAACTAGGAAGGTGTACCTAATGACTTTGTGGTATGCGAGTGTGGAGCATATCCCCATGCAGTACACACATACACATGAGAAACAAATGTCTTGGATTGTCTTTTAGCACAGAGTGAGTCATTTTATATTTGTCAGATAATCCATCATCAAACATGGTCAAGAGGTTCAGCTCAGTGGCTGAAATGAGTGAAAATGAGGCAGAGCAGAAGAGCTAGTGGCTACCATTTGCTAGGTCCACATATGGCACCTCATGGTGGACTCTTTTAGCGTCACAGCCTTGGTACAATACGAGAAACTGGACATGACGAGCAAGGAGCAGATCTGACTCAAAGGTTGGCTTTTTTTTTCTTTCTCTCTTCAGTATCAGGAACCTCGGTTCTGAGGTCAGTCTGATCGAAGACCTGATGGACCCCTGCGTCCAGCACGGAGAACACGGCATTATGTTCACCACCCTCAAGGTAACGCACATGCAGCTCACGCTGCTTTGTCTGCAAGCGTTTCAAAACTTTTAGGTCACTCAGGTATCTCTCCCCCTGCAGGCCTGCTACTACCAGATCCAGCATGAGAAGGTCACTTAAGACGAGACTGCTGCTAAGTCCTCGGTGACCTTCATGCTGCTGATTTTCCACTCCCCTCCTCTCAGCTCCAGTAGCCGGGCATGAGGATGACTGACAGGGAGGAGGAGGGGTCATAAGAACAGGTCGTCGAATGCTGCTTGGACACATCCCGTCACAGACCCTCCCTCCCTGAAACACTCATCATCCACAGGTGATGAAGGTAGAAATGTCGCCGTGATGACAGACGCGAGCACAGTCGCACCATCCATGTGGGTGGAGTTGGGGAATAAAGATGACTGTTATTAAATCACCTTTAGCAGGGAGGGAATGCAAAGTTTGTCTGTGGGATACCGGACCTCATTTTTTCTCCTTAAAATTTTTAATCTTAAAAAAAAAACAAACAGTAAATCTGGAAACATGAATTATTTTCAGTGAAAGCTACATGAAGAGGAAGTAACTCTATAAACTGTGGATTCATAAACTTTATAATCTGAGATGGATGCCTACGGTTAGTGGCTGTTAGGCACTGCAGGGGGGGAGCCGGTCCTGAAGGAAGGTTTTTGTTTTTTTTTTTGTTTTTTTTTCTTTTGCAAGTAAAACTGACACTTGTTCAAAGTTTCTTTGGAGAGGATTTATCTGGGCAAGCTGACTGCCCATTTTCATACTGTATTTAAAGAAAGAACGTGTTACAGCATCAGTGAACGGACCTGAATCTAAACAGTTGCTTATAAAGATTTTTTTTATTTCTTCATTTGAAGCGCAAGCTTCAGCCGGATTGTTGACTTGAAAGCGTACTCACACGTCCTCTGAACATAACCTCAGACTGTTACATTTAAAATGCGTATCCTTCCTCTGGCCTTTAGTGCATACATTATTAGGTGTCTGTTTTTTGGGGGATATCAGCTGTAGAGATGCTCAACTTGTGGTGCTCAAAGCAGCAAAGCAAATGCGTTTAAATATCTTGTAAGTAAGACTGAAAAACTTTTTGTTTCACCTCATCTCTCCTCACATCACTGTCACTCACAACAGCTGCTGACTTGATGAGGATTTAGTTGCTTTTCATGCCATTTAAAAGTGGTATCTAAGGTAAAATCAAAAGCGACTTCACCACCACTTTGGAGTATTTGGCTCAATTACAGAAGCACATTTGCGATCATGTGGGTCTTTACCTATCTGTGATCTGCAAATACCTGAACTAATTTTCTGACATAGCATCAAAACAGATCCTGAAAAGACTTTCTGGAAAAAGCTTAATTTACTTCCTGCTTCTGCTAACACCAGCATGTTACTGGTTACAGAGCCGTCACTTTAATCGTCTACACAGCAGGTTCTGTTACCATTAACGAGGCTTCAGAAATGAGGTCTAATTTTAGAAATCATGATCTGGGTATTTTAATAAAATGGTGGAACTATTTTCTTTGACCACCTACAGACCAAACAAGCTAACATCAGAGCTCAGCCAAGCGGCTGCCGTCCATGTTTGTCCTGTCATATGATACTTATCGACTTAAAAAATAAAATCGATTTGGAAATGTACAGGGATCCATTTCCAGGTGTACTGGGAGCAGTGGTGGTTGGAAGAACGAACATAGTTCCTGTAGTCTAGAAATTGATGAGTTTTCAAGACTTCTTAATGCCTTGAGCACCACAAGGTGTACAGTGCCACCTGGTTTGTTTTATGTTCATAAGATTAAAGATAAGACTTATACCTTTAGAGGAAACAATAAAAAAAAAAAACAACCAGCACTGCAGGCCAGAGGAAAAATATGTATTTAATGTTTTCTTTTGTTTTTTTTTTAAGATGAGCTTTTCATTATTCAGTCCACAGAAATGTCTTTTCATTGACAGCGTTTTGCAGGAGGTGTCTTTGGTTTGTATTTCTGAGCCCAGTGTTCGCAGGACAGTCTTACAGCTCTGCAAGGTGGTGGTAGGAAGTGGAAATTTGGCGCTTTTGGAGAACCTGTGTTGCTCTTTATTACAGTCTTATTTATTAGTCTCACTAATAAAAAAAATAACGATTCGAATCTTTAATCTTAGGAGTTGAGGACAAGATGTGGTTTTTTTTTTTTTTTTAAATGTTATTCCCAAAAAAGCTGAAAATTCCTTCTGCTTTTTAGAGATAAAAGTTTTGTTTTGTTTTTTTACAGTACAATGACAGTGACGTTGTACAATTCACTTATATTGTATTAACGCTACCTGACGGTTTGTTTCCACTCTTTCTTACCACCTGAGAAGCTTTCTCGTTCATCACTGCTTCATTTTGAGCAACTAGCCATCCACTTCCTCGCTCTGTGGTTACACTTTTTAGCTTTATGCAAATCAGCAGTGTCTGTAACCTTTCCCTAATGTGAAGACATATTTAGCATCTCCTTTGTTCATTTCTTGTTTGAAATGTTTGCAGAAACTCATTTTGCTGGATTGTTTGTAGAAATCGTCCTTTAGCAGTATGCAGAGACGTTTGATTTGTATGCTGCAGGAAGCTGAAAATATCCTGACAGTGTTTCTATTAATCATGTGGAGGCAGGCCACACAGCCAAGGAAGGAAACTAACCACCAGCTAAAGGTCTAAACCTCACTGATCTGCAAAAATAATCAATGCAAGCAGTCCAATGTGAATTCTGATTTAATCACAAGAAGGACAGAAATGTGTATTTTGCCTTTTGCGAGTGATGTCTGAGCCGAGAAGCAGGCCGCTTTAACGTTGCTGTTATAGATATAATAGAGTTCAAAGCTTCACACCATCTGCTAATGCTGCCCCCCACCCCCAACCATCAGGCACTGTTGCTTACTTGTGATCTGCGTCACACATGCCACTTTAAAAAGGGATTAAGAGGGGATTCTTCCTTTTGTTGCTGTTCATGCCCTGGTCTGATAGTTTCGACAATAGAAATAGCAGCAGATCAGAGGTAAAGCCGCTGCTCTCGCCCTGCGGGATATTCGAAAATCAAGCAGAAAATTGTTTGTCAGAGGTTGTAAAATTTAAACCTGCTCATGGGAACTTCTTATACTGTTGAACCTAAACTGATATGTGATGATGTTGCTGCTTGTATCTGAGGTGAAGTGTGGTCCTCACACGTGCAGTAAAAATCATTTTATAATCTTCCGTCTGTGTTCATGAGCCCAAATGTGCTCGACCCTCGTGGAAATGAAGCAGTATTGTCTTTTTTTCGAGTTCACCGAGTTCATCCCTAGAATGCATCCTACACACTTTAGCCTTTGGGTTTAACATTTATTTGATGTTTAAGCCAGGCTCTGTTCTTATTTCACTGACTAGAGAAGGCGCCCTCGGGTGTTCTTCAGCATCATCTCTTGTATATTTTATTCAGCTTAAATTTGAAGGCTGACATGATTCACTGCTGCCTATGAAAACAGTTTTTTCTGACAGTGACGCGGCTGACTTTGAAACCAGATTACTGATGTAGTGGTTGTTCACACACTGACTGACTTTATTTAGTCCAGACTGAGTGGAGTGTTTTTGTGCTAAGTGTAAACTGAAGGAAGCGCTGATGTTTTAAACCCTGCAGCTGGTTAACCAACTGCACCAACGGCTGTTTTGTCAACGGGCCCACCTGTGTCTTTTGCACAATGTCAAACGTGTTGTACTTTTAATTGATGACAAAGGGCAATAAAATCATTTTGGTGGAAATCCACTTAGGTGTTTTGCCTCCATTGTCTGTCTTCCTTCCTTCCTTCCTTCCTTCCTTCCTTCCTTCCTTCGCACCCACTTATCGTGGAGATGTTGCTGCAATCAGGCTACTCGACTCAGCTACAGTGACTTTTGTGGGAGGTGAATGAATTCTTCTGCAAGACATTTCTGGCTCGAGTCCCTACGAGAGGACCTGGGTGCTGTGGTGGAAAAGCAGCTAGTGATTGAAAACTTGTAAATGAAAATGCTATTCTACAAGGTAAAGTTTTCCAAATTTGAGTGTATATATATATATTTTTTTAATGAAATTTTTAATTAAAATGCAATAATCCAGTTCTCTTATTTAAAATAAAATCATATGGGCTTCCTGTGTGCAAATATAAATAGAAAATTTTATGTTTTTTATAAGTTATATCACACTGTACAGTCTAAAGTACTGAAATGGTAATTTATTTATTTTTTATTAAATTTGAAAATTTAAAAAATAATTATATTTAAGTCCCAATGAAAAGCCTGAATCTCATGCTTTTTGTAACGTGTTGATGGGTCAGCCACAGTCAAGCATTCACACGCTGTGCATCACTGGCAAAAGTTACGTCTGTTGCATACTAGCTCTCATGATTGCTTCTGCAACTTTATCATCTTGTGAGATGGGGTGTAAAATTTTGTGAAGAATTCATGATTAATAAAAAAAAGCTCTCCTGTTACAGGCACCACAGGCTGCTAAAATGTAAACTTCTTTTCTTTTTGCTAAACTTGGCAACGTATTTATTTTCACATACATGTGAATGTTAAAATTTATCCGTATGCCTGCTGTTGCATCTTTTTTTTTTTCCTTTTGTACAAAGTGGTCAACTTCACACATAACGAGATGAAAAATATAGAGGAGCAACCCTGCATATATATACTCAAAATGATATTTTAATATAATAAAAAATATATTCTCAGTAATTGCAATATTTATATTTTATTTAAAAATTTGTAACAAAAAATCTGAACACAAGAAAAAAATGACAATCCTACAGAACTGATTGTAAAATACTGTCACTTGTATGTACAATCTCAAATAACCATATACATGTTTGAGATTTTTTTAACTTGAAATTGCAACTCACAATCTTACATCCTCCACTGTCAAACAGGTAACTGTCAAGTTGTCCTCACAGAGAAAAATAAGGAATTACAAACACAAAACAAGGAAAAGTACATTTTAAGGAGTGATTTGAAAGTAGATGGTGGGTTTAGGTCCTCTGCTAACTGTGGGAAAATTTTGGAGGTTCTCAGTAAATTTGTATTGTAGGTGGAATCAAGTCCATGCTCATAATAAAAGATTTCTTTCTATATAGTGCTGTGCAAAAGTCTTGACCCACCCTTCATTGTTTGTATTTTGATTTAAGTTTTTGTTGTATGTTGCTCAGAAAATGGTGCAGTGATTTAATAAAACATGTAAACATACAAGAGCAAAAACAATTCATCCAATTTTAACAAGCTTGAAAATCAATATTTGTGTGTTTGGCATTATTTTCATGCTAAAGAAGGAAACCGTCACCAATCAGATATTTTTAAATGGTATTACACGGGTGATCAAAATCTAATGGTGCTTGTGTGGTTCCTCTCTCCTGACCTCCCCTGTTCATACTGTACATATCTCTCCATCAGACCAGAGTTTCAATCCAGTTCTTATGTAATTTGGCATACTTCAGCCTTTTATCCCTGTTTCTCCTCCTTAAGAACAGTTGGGTTCTTTGCTAAGTTGTCTGTTATGTGTAAACATGACACTGGCTCATTTATTGAGCTAGGTGCCTTTTTTATGCCTGAATGATTCTTAGTGTTAAGGGGCTTAAACAAACAAACAAAAAGATTCCTCTGAAAATGTTCAGATACAAGGACTGGACTAAAAAGAACAGAAAAGCTTTTATTTTTAAGCCAAATGTTCTTCAAGGAGCCAGAAGAACTATACCACAAGACTACTACAAAAAATAAATAAATAATCAAAATATTTGTACACAATACTGTCTCACTGTGTTTAATCCAGTGTAATGAGTGTGGTGCATTTGATCCTTTGATTTTGGTAAAGTTACTGAGTTTTAAATGAGCTGGATGCCGGAGGTGGAATTCAAGAAATTTTCAACAGTCCAAACACGATGAGAAGAAGGCATGTTCTGTTTGCGATGGAAAATATTTTAATGTGCAACATTTCTTAGTTGGAGACCTTGGTCATCACACCCAGGGTACAGGTGGAATTCCTTGTGATCGAGGACAGATTCTCCTTTCAAGTTTAATGAAAGGACCTCAACTTTGGAAACTGATTGGTTAAGGAAGTAATTAACATCATATAGACAAGCAATAATATTGAACGAGGGGAACGTATAGTGGTGTATCATCTGTATAACAGCGGATGATAATCTGTACTTGCAGATTATCTGATCCAAGGGAAGTAGATGGAGAATAATAACAATGTGATAGACTTTTAAAAATTAATAATTATGGTTCATACTTGTGGATGTGTCTAATGAGGTATTTTGTTTTAGGTACTTCATTGTCAAGTATAAAAATATATACTTTTGTACTTTCACTTAAGCAAATTGGAGTCTAAACTGTCTTTTTTCAGTACTTCTTAAACAGTTACTCACTATAACTGTTTTTGTAGGAAAGGTCATAGTTGGAAGGTATTTTGAGAAGATTTTCACTTTTAATAACAGATGTTCCTTTTTTACAGGTCAAAAAGAGCTTGTTGCATGTCAAGGGTGGCTCAATAAATCCCACTGGCATCACTGCTCTTTTTTTTCTGCTGGAAGGGGGAAAATCCATCCGGCGTATCCAGATCCTTAAACAATAATCTCAGTGTTTTGGGTACAATGAGATGCCTTAGACCTGTTTTCATGTGGAGGGAGGGGAGATCTTGTTGATTTTCAGTAGGAATTGGATTACCAATCAGGAGATTATATTCACTCCTGCCAGATTTTTTTCTTCCCCCAGCTGGTGAGGAAGATTATCTGATTCTTTAATTACTCTTTTAGGTCTTTTTCAGCCTTAAAACCTGCTACCTCTGTGTCCTTTGTTGACTTTCCCGATGGTTTATTGTAGAAAAAGTGCAATGTAACATTCATAAACTCTCTCGTTTCTCTTGAAGTAACTGCTTCTCCCTTTTCTTTCATCCCTCCTCCGTGTGTGTTGATAGAAGCTGAAAAAGTTAAGAAGATTTGGCAGCTCAGCAGCAACCAGCCAGCCAGTGAGGGAGGAACAGGTTTCCGGTGGCCAGAGGCAGGCGGCTCACTTGCCTGGGATTAAGTGGGATCGGGAGGGATTACAGCCCTCCCTCTCTCTCTCTCTCTCCCGTTCAGCTCGATGAAAGCGTAGCGCTCTGTCTGCTCTCCTGGGAATATTTTCCCATCATATAAACATTTACCTGCTGCTGTGCTGAAGCTGACACCAGCAGGAGGAGGGTGACGGCGCGAGGAGTCCTCGAGGCTGCAGGTGTAGCGGTAAGCTTCACCAGGGTTGATTTGTTTGAAGAGAGGAGGGCTTGGATTGGAGGAAGGCCACAGGGATCATCCCGGATAGGTGTTTACTCCTTGAGGAGATCCTACTGGTTTATTCCTTAAAAATATCCACTTTTCCAGCAGCTATTTGCTCTGTCACGTCTGTCTACCCTCACCCTTTCACTAACTTCACCCTCACAGTGGCTATGTGAGTATTTACAGACATATTGGGGAAACAAAGGCAAAAAACTCCTCTCAGCATTATTCTTTGGTTTTATTATTCGTGTCAATATTGAGATGATTTATAAACTCTGTATTGGCAGCTGCTGTCAGGTGTGCCTTCAAGCACTGATCCTGTTCGCGCTGGCTGCTGGAGCTGTGGTTGCACCTCTGCATGCTCATAAATGTGGTCCTAAAAGTTTTAACTGCACGTTTCACAGATGTTTTGCAAATTAACTGAAAGTTTGAACAAATCAAGTCTGAACCTGATTATGTGTGTAGAAAGGTTTTAATGTCATGCATGTAGACGATGAAATCACCTAAAGACCAGCATCATCGAACGTTTTGGGGAATGAAAAGGGTGCTGCATGTATTTGTGCTTCTGTCAAATTTTGACATTATGGTTTTTGGTTGTTAGGCTGCTGTACAGTGTAGGGCATCTGCGGACCTTTTAAAAGTGACAAATTTAAAATCTTTAACCTTCTAACATCCACCAGATCACCTGTGACCCATGTCGGTTCAGGGCTGATTTAATGTCCATCTAATGTCCACCTCTAACTCTGACAGAAAAACTGTGACAAAACTAACAAAAGAACAAAAATCTTATAAACAGTTCATTGCATAATGACTGAAACCAGCCCACTGAATGAACAATGGGCTGGGAGGTCAGTTCCTTGATCATATAGGTTGGGGAAACGTTTCTCCCACTGAAAACGCTATGTCCAGATGAACAGAATCAACCTTTTGACACAGTTTATCATATTCTGATGGCTGCTTCCAGCAGGATAACACAACATGTCACAAAGCTCAAAATCATCTCAAACTGGAGGAGAGGAGGAGATTGGCATCATGGATGTGCAGCCAACAAATCAGCAGTAACTGTTTGATGCTGTCATTTCAACATGGTCCAAAAGTTTCCAGCAACTTGGACTTATTTTTTGGGCAACAAAAGAATCAATGCTGTGCCAGGAAGAGTTAAAGCAAGTCTGAAGGTAAAAGGACATCCAATTCATGCATATCTGGGTTAGGTAAGAAAGGCGTAAATCTTACTATAGCCACGTTTGATGTGGTGTGTTTCCTTCCTGATGGATGGTACTGTCTAAATATTCATGTACTTCACTTGGAGAGCTAGGGATATCGTAGACTCTATACAGGGAAGTCACAGTAAACTGAAGGCAGTTGGAGTTGTTGTAGTGTTATTAGTACATCTGTATTGTCTTTTTTTTTTAATGCAAACCTCTTTTCTGTGCCAGAGCTCAGTTTTAGCAATAAACATTTAACAAGACTTCAGATTCACTCAAATAAACTATTTGTTGTTTTCTTTTCTTTTCTTTTCTTTTCTTTCTGAATATTTGACTTTTTAGCCCTAACCCTAAAATAGCTGTGGGTGATCTGGTGGATGTTAAGAAGTGAAGCTCATCTTTTAAAGCTGTACCAGCAGACCTTGTGACGTTTCTTGCTTTTTAAAATCTTTTCAAAGACCCGGCCGCTCATGACGTGACAGATGTCAGCGGTTTTCATGAGACTCGAGTGACAAGAGAATAAATCTGAGCTCGTTTAAATCGGCGCATGCTATTGTTTTGTGCAGCGGTTCTCAAACTTTGGAGTTAATGCAGGAGGACATGGATGCTCTGGATTACTGAACCCCTGATTTGTTTTTTAAACCCTGTGAAGTCTGACTGTCACCTTAGCTTTCATGTTTTTGAAAAAAGGAAAAAAAATGCACTTTTTTTTTTGGAAAGAAACTAAATTTTGCCATCTTTTTGCAAAGAACTACTTTGTTATAGCTTAGGCTTGAGGGTTAGGAGTATTTAGACCTCCCAGGGTTAACTGCGGTGAAAAAGATTACACCAGATGTAGCTGCTAGTTGTAAAATCCCTGGATAAGATGGAGCTGATGGAGCTCTTTTATTCACTCCTGATATTTTTGCACTAAATAAAAACAGGCTTATAGAGGTTTCAACGCAACTGTTTCATTATCTGAGTAGAAACGTGAGAGTCAAAGGCTCAGATGGTGTTTTGTACAGACTAGTAAGACACAAAAACACAATGCAAAACTAGACAAACGCCACAAGCTGCAGCAACTTCAGAGCTAATGAAGCCTAAAACATCAGAGTAAGTCATCCTGTCAGCCAGATGCTGCTAATCAAATGCACTTGATTGACTGAATAATTAATAAGTGTGAGTGCTTCTATAAATCAGGGTGTTGGGGTAAAATTCACCCTAAGATCAGACCGTGCAATGCTCAAACTGGCCTTTTGTGAAATGACCACCTGTTAAACCTGCAGACCCTCTCCTTCACCCTCCTGAGTCCTCGGTAGCTCTGAGGAACAAAGTCTGCTTTTACTTCACATGTTGTATAATTATTGTAATAATTATTATCATAATAATTGTTATTATTATCAATACTAAGTGGTTTAAGGTTTCCATATATGTAAGGGATATAATATACAGAATATAAAGAGTTAAAACTCAATCAGCTCCACCTTAAAAAGCTCTAGCTCTATGAATCGTCTGATCTAATATTTCAGGATACTTTTGCACAAATCTTATAATAAACTGATTTTTCTCCAGGTTACTGCCCGTCCTGGCGAGCAGCAGCAGGTGGTCAGGGTCAAAGGTCAAGCTTTCTGTAACCATGAGGCAGGCGGTGGAGGCTCAGGTGTTAAATCCGCACTGTGAGTTGGGAGAACACGGTCAGTAGGAGTGTTTTATGGTTTAATGATAATGTGCTTACACACGTTAACCACAGATTCAGCCTTCTGCTAACGTGTCTGAGTTTGTGCTGCAGGTTTGCGTCAGATCCTGTCTGACGTCATAGAGGAGGTGAGGCAGTCTGTGAGTCAGGACATCGACGGAGCAGAGATCCTCCACAGTCTGCTTAACGCCGCCTGGCTGCAGTCACTTCTCAAGGTCTGAAAACTTGAAAAACAGAATTAAAAATCCTGGTTTCAGCGGTTAGTTTTCAGCGTTCCTCATTATACAAGGTGGGCCATTTATATGGATACACCGTAATAACATGGGAATGGTTGGTGATATTAAAGTCCTGTTTGTGGCACATTAGTATATGTGAGGGGGCAAACTCCTCAAGATGGGTGGTGACCATGGTGGCCATTTAGAAGTTGGCCATCTTGGATACAACTTTTGTTTTTTCAATAGGAAGAGGGCCATGTGACACATTAAACTTATTGGTAATGTCACAAGAAAAACAATGGTGTGCTTGGTTTCAACGTAACTTTATTCTTTCATGAGTTATTTACAAGTTTCTGACCACTTAGAAAATGTGTTCAATGTGCTGCCCATTGTGTTGGATTGTCAATGCAACCCTCTTCTCCCACTCTTCACACTGATAGCAAAACCGCAGGAGAAATGCCAGCACAGGCATCCAGTATCCGTAGTTTCAGGTGCTGCACATCTCGTATCTTCACACCATAGACAATTGCCTTCAGATGACCCCAAAGATAAAAGTCTAAGGGTGTCAGATCAGGAGACCTTGGGGGCCATTCAACTGGCCCACGACGACCAATCCACTTTCCAGGAAACTGTTCATCTAGGAATGCTCGGACCGGGCACCCATAATGTGGTGGTGCACCATCTTGCTGGAAAAACTCAGGGAACGTGCCAGCTTCAGTGCATAAAGAGGGAAACACATCATCATGTAGCAATTTCAAATATCCAGTGGCCTTGAGGTTTCCATTGATGAAGAATGGACCCACTATCGTTGTACCCCATATACCACACCAAACCATCACTTTTGTTGTTCCAACAGTCTTGGAGGGATCCATCCAATGTGGGTTAGTGTCAGACCAATAGCGGTGGTTTTGTTTGTTAACTTCACCGTTCACATAAAAGTTTGCCTCATCACTGAACTGAGGGTCCTGTTCCAATTTTTGTTTTGCCCATTCTGCAAATTCTGTGCGCCGATCTGGGTCATCCTCGTTGAGATGCTGCAGTAGCTGGAGTTTGTAAGGCTGCCATTTGTGAGTAGCTAATATCCGCCGAAGGGATGTTCGACTAATGCCACTCTCCAGTGACATGCGGCGAGTGCTACGCTGTGGGCTCTTGCTGAATGAAGCTAGGACAGCCACTGATGTTTCTTCATTAGTGACAGTTTTCTTGCGTCCACATTTTGGCAAATCCAACACTGAACCAGTTTCACCAAACTTAGCAAGCAGTTTGCTAACTGTAGCATGGGAGATGGGTGGTCTCGTAGGGTGTCTTGCATTGAAATCTGCTGCAATGACCCGGTTACTGTGTTCACCAGATGTGTTAACCTCTTTGACATGTCAATAGCTGTGAACAAGGAGAAACTTGTAAATAACTCATGAAAGAATGAAGTTACGTTGAAACCAAGCACACCATTGTTTTTCTTGTAACATTACCAATAAGTTTGATGTGTCACATGGCCCGCTTCCTAGCGAAAAAACAAAAGTGGTATCCAAGATGGCCAACTTCTAAATGGCCACCATGGTCACCACCCATCTTGAGGAGTTTGCCCCCTGATGTATATTAATGTGCCACAAACAGGACTTTAATATCACCAACCATTCCCATGTTATTACGGTGTATCCATATAAATGGCCCACCCTGTACTTTGGATCATGCACCAAAATCTTACATCTTATCTTATATGAGGAAAGATGACTTACACCAGATTTATATACAAATAACATAAAATACAAAATGCAGGTAATGTAATCTAAAGTAAATGCAAAGCCTAAATGTCTTCTGCTAATTTCCTTTGTTTTAGTTAAGAGACGGTAAAATGTGTCAGTAGGCTTTGCAGGGAGATCAAGGGGTGGTTCTACAAGCTGCTGAATCATACGGGTGTACTTTGTTTATCACAGGACTGCATGCCTCCCTCAGAGTATCTAAGGTCAGATGTTTCCTCATTCACTGTAGTTTTGATATTTGTTTTTATTACTTGACTGTTTTCAGGTTTATGAGTGTTTGCAAAGATATCTAAGAGATTCTCCTGCACCAGCTCTGGATTACTCTTCGGGACTCTCGCTTGAGGTTCATCTTCCAAAACAATTTAATGTAGTTATCATGTCCAAATGTTGTTTGGTTGGGTTTTTTTTTTAAAGATATTGAATGTTTCTGTCTTTATAGTTGCTGATTGATATCAGGTCCTTACCAAGTTGCTCTGAAGAGGCCAAAGAGCTGTACCATCTTCTGCGACAGCCACACCTGCAGGTTAATAAACCACTATTGGTTTCACGTTGACGTACAGAAGAGGTTAAGGGCCTATAAGGCCCATTGTAGCTCAGGCATATCCGTAAATCCTATTTTTTTGTAGTTAAATTTTCATGTACTCATGTTTAGTGCATATTTTGATTAAAAAGGGGGAGTGTCATTGATGATTATGTTGGTTTAAATAAATCAACACCCCTGAGTCATACTGTCAGAATCTTCGAAGCACAGACCAAGGAGGAGGAGTAGCAAGCTTTCATTCATTAGCCTTGTAATCCCGCTGGAAAACTCAAAAACAAGTTTTATTTGTTGTTATTTATCATCATTCTGATCCTTACTTAGAGTTTCTACGGTATCTGACTTTTATCTGATTTTGTGCTCAGCTCAGATAAAATAATTATTATGGCTTATTTTAACATTTATGTAGATGCTGAAAATGACAGCCTCAATTCAGTCTATTATTAGACTCAAATGCCTTCTCTTAACATGGAAAAGAGCCCACCCACCACTTTAATCACATTCTGGATCTTACATATGGCATAGAAGCTGAGCATTTATTAGTGGCCCTGAAAACCCTCTTTGTCTGATCATCTGTAATAATAATAATTAAATAATTTAAATTTACAATAATGGATTACAAAGCAGTGGGAATTAAGATCTCATCATAGTACATCATAGTCATTGTTATTGTTCTCTGTGCTTGTCCTGCTCAGTGCAGTGTTCGATACTGTCAACAATAATATTCTCTTACAGCGATTAAGAGCACACTGTAGGTATTACAGGTACTGCACTGCAGGGGTTTGTATCATATCTCTCTAATAGACTCCAATTTGTTCATGTAAATGGAGAGTCCTCTTCACACACTAAAGTCAATTATGGAGTTCCACAGGGTTCTGTGCTAGGACCAATTCTGTTTACATTATACATGCTTCCCTTAGGCAGTATCATTAGAAGGTGTAGCATACATTTTCATTCCTATGCAGATGATGCCCATCTTTATCTGTCCATGAAGCCAGATAACATATACCAATTAGTTAAACTGCAAAAATGTGTTAAAGATATAAAGGCTTGGATAATCTCTAATGTCCTGGGCCCTATTTCAGGAAGCCGGTTTAGTGCAAAGTCTGAGTAAGTATACCATGAGTTAACGAAAACTCTGGGTTTTCGGTTTCACAAAGCGAGTTTAGATTAATTCTGAGTGAGTCACTATGACGACACACTCCGTGAAGCTAACCTGCCCCCTAGCAGGTTTACTTCAACTAACCCTGACCTTCTCCGCCTCTTTGTCGGAAACCTGACTGTAGGAAGTGTCAGACATGGCGTGCTCCTTCCTTGAAGAGCCAGTAGATGTTGAAGCCCAAATTCTCCGCAGAGCTCTCCACCGGGAGAGAGTGATTAGAGCGCGTTTGGACATTTTATCATTTCCTGATGATTTCCTGTGTGAACGTTACCGTTTTTCAGCACAATCTATAATTTATTTGAATAACATCCTCAGGCCTAATATTGCTCATGTGACACATCGCGGACATCCTCTCAGTTCTGTACATATTATTTGTATTGCACTTCGTTTTTTTGCAAACGGGAGCTTTCTGTATAATATTGGTGACGCTGAGCACGTTTCCAAGGCTACCGTCTGTCGGGCAGTCAGGAATGTTACAGTTGCACTGAAACGTCTCCTGTACTCGTTTCTGGTGTTCCCCGGTCATAGACCCACAAGATTCATCAAAGAGGGATTCCACAAAATTGCAGGTATCAGGATGAACAAAACCTAATTCATGATGTGGTGATACTTGAACTACTACTTAAATTTTACATTTATTCCCACCGTTCCCAGGCGTGATTGGCTGTACAGATGGCACTCACATTCCAATCATTGCTCCTTCAGTAAATGAAGGAGACTATGTGAACAGGAAGTCTTTCCACAGCATTAATGTACAGGTACATAGTTCCCTGTAGCATTTCAAACTAAATTATTTCATTATAGTAATGGATGCTAATTTGTGTTCTCTGCACTGTGAAGATCATATGTGATGCTGCCAACATTATCACAAATGTGGAAGCCAACTGCTCAGCCTCTGTGAGTGGTGGTGGTGGAGGACCCCCACCTGTTTTTCAGGCCTCCGCTTTTTTTTTCTGTTGGCTATGACGGGTCACATTTGAGCATACAGAGTAAGCAAATATGTACTTGTAATGTGCTCAGATAATTTCAATAAGTGCTTACAGAAAGAAAATTAATGTAGCCTCTAACTGCAATTGATTTACATCGGACAAACAGACCAAGCACTATGGCTCATAATACAATTACACCTTACCTGTTTGGACTATATTTTTATATTTAATTTTTACTTGCTGCCAGGAACGTTTGGGGCCTGTTGGGTTGCACCTGCGCTCACATCACATCACAAAATAAAATGTATAAAATAAAAAATAAAATATAATATAATAAAATAACGTGTTAAATGGGTGGAAATCCCTAGATCAACGTTTAAATTAACACTCATGCATTGACTCTGTCGGCTATGTTTTGCCATGCATGCTCCCTTTCTTTTGCAGCTGAGGCTGTGTTACTTTTTTTCCGCGGAATTTGCATGTTATCGGCATATGCTGCCATCAGAATTTCGGCCTCAAGCGCTGTAAAATACATTGACCGCGCCTTCTTTCCCTCCGTCTCCATGGTGACTCGCTTAATCTGTGCTCCACTAATCAGGGCTTTATGTATCCTCGTGCGCGCGCTTAACTTGGGGTTAAAGCAACTCCGCGTTGACTGAACTAATTGTTATCAGCCTTTCTGAAACCGAATATTCCGAGTTGGACAGTTCGGGGTTACTCAACCCTGAGTATCGTTTTTCACTCTGAGTTTTCTAAACCGGCTTCCTGAAACAGGGCCCAGCTTATACATTCAGATAAAACTGAGGTTATTCTATTAGGCTCTGAAAATCCCAGAAATGTGGTGGCTAACCAGATGCTGACTCTGGATGACATTACCTTGGCCTTCAGTAACACTGAGAGCAATCTTGGAGTCGTTTTTGACCAGGCAATGCACATTACAAACAAATACAGGGAGTGCAGAATTATTAGGCAAATGAGTATTTTGTCCACATCATCCTCTTCATGCATGCTGTCTTACTCCAAGCTGTATAGGCTCGAAAGCCTACTACCAATTAAGCATATTAGGTGATGTGCATCTCTGTAATGAGAAGGGGTGTGGTCTAATGACATCAACACCCTATATCAGGTGTGCATAATTATTAGGCAACGTCCTTTCCTTTGGCAAAATGGGTCAAAAGAAGGACTTGACAGGCTCAGAAAAGTCAAAAATAGTGAGATATCTTGCAGAGGGATGCAGCAGTCTCAAAATTGCAAAGCTTCTGAAGCGTGATCATCGAACAATCAAGTGTTTCATTCAAAATAGTCAACAGGGTCACAAGAAGCGTGTGGAAAAACTAAGGCGCAAAATAACTGCCCATGAACTGAGAAAAGTCAAGCGTGCAGCTGCCAAGATGCCACTTGCCACCAGTTTGGCCATATTTCAGAGCTGCAACATCACTGGAGTGCCCAAAAGCACAAGGTGTGCAATACTCAGAGACATGGCCAAGGTAAGAAAGGCTGAAAGACGACCACCACTGAACAAGACACACAAGCTGAAACGTCAAGACTGGGCCAAGAAATATCTCAAGACTGGTTTTTCTAAGGTTTTATGGACTGATGAAATGAGAGTGAGTCTTGATGGGCCAGATGGATGGGCCCGTGGCTGGATTGGTAAAGGGCAGAGAGCTCCAGTCCGACTCAGACGCCAGCAAGGTGGAGGTGGAGTACTGGTTTGGGCTGGTATCATCAAAGATGAGCTTGTGGGGCCTTTTCGGGTTGAGGATGGAGTCAAGCTCAACTCCCAGTCCTACTGCCAGTTTCTGGAAGACACCTTCTTCAAGCAGTGGTACAGGAAGAAGTCTGCATCCTTCAAGAAAAACATGATTTTCATGCAGGACAATGCTCCATCACACGCATCCAAGTACTCCACAGCGTGGCTGGCAAGAAAGGGTATAAAAGAAGAAAAACTAATGACATGGCCTCCTTGTTCACCTGATCTGAACCCCATTGAGAACCTGTGGTCCATCATCAAATGTGAGATTTACAAGGAGGGAAAACAGTACACCTCTCTGAACAGTGTCTGGGAGGCTGTGGTTGCTGCTGCACGCAATGTTGATGGTGAACAGATCAAAACACTGACAGAATCCATGGATGGCAGGCTTTTGAGTGTCCTTGCAAAGAAAGGTGGCTATATTGGTCACTGATTTGTTTTTGTTTTGTTTTTGAATGTCAGAAATGTATATTTGTGGATGTGGAGATGTTATATTGGTGTCACTGGTAAAAATAAATAATTGAAATGGGTATATATTTGTTTTTGTTAAGTTGCCTAATAATTATGCACAGTAATAGTCACCTGCACACACAGATATCCCCCTAAAATAGCTAAAACTAAAAATAAACTAAAAACTACTTCCAAAAACATTCAGCTTTGATATTAATGAGTTTTTTGGGTTCATTGAGAACATGGTTGTTGTTCAATAATAAAATTATTCCTCAAAAATACAACTTGCCTAATAATTCTGCACTCCCTGTATGTGGTTCTGCACATTCATGCATATATTACTTCTAGGCCAGACTATTGCATTCGATTTTTATCAGGCTGTTCTAAAACTTCCCTGAAAAAGCCTTCAGTTGATCCGAAATGCTGCAAGAAGAGTACTGACAAGGACTTTAAAAAAAAAAAAGAGAGAACATTTTGTCTCAGATTAGCTTCTCTTCTTTGGCTCTTTGTTCCTCCAGAATCAAATTTAAAATCCTTCTCATCACATACAAGGTCTTGAATAATCAGGCCCCATTTTATCTTAAATACCTCATAGTGGCAGTTAACCATCCCTCACTTTTTCCTTCCCCTTGTCACCAAGTACTTGCTCAAAGGGGGTCATCTGATTGTTGAGCTTTTCTCTCTGATATTGTGGGGTGTTTACCTTACAATATCCAATAAAATACAAGTACAAAGCACTTTGAGGGAACAGTTGCTGTGATTTGGCACTATATAAATGACATTGAATCCAACTGAAAATTCCCAACATTTCTTTTCTGTATTTCATTAGTGAACTATAGTATTAGTGAAACTATGATTTAAATGTAACTAGACTTACATATGTACCTGTGTCTTTTCTATTGTTATTTGCTACTGTTAATTGTTACTGTTCTTAGTCTCAGTCTGGTTTGTCTGTTTTCCATCAAGGCCCTTCTTTCGGCTCATGATACAATAGCTCTGAAGGACTATGAGCCGGTGTTGCCCCCAATGCCAGAAGACCTGCCGGACGATGAGGAGGCCACCCGGATCGTCTGCCTGGTGAAGAATAAACAGCCACTGGTGAGATTCCTGAGCTAATACCTCCTCAACAGGCAAATGAAATCTGGTTTGTACAGATGGTTCTGAGCTGAGTAGAACAGCAGTAGACCAGCTGTTTAGGAACTAAGCAAGCTTTTAATGAGGCAAAAATCTTTTGTTAGGTATGAATCTAATTTATTATTATCTCCTTAATTAACAAGCTTACTGGGACGAGGAAAATCAAAACCTTTCAGTTTTCAAATCAAAGAAGAAAGTATGTAAATTAAATATTAATTCAACGTAACTATGGCCAGTCAGTCCCCCAACCAGGGGGAAGTCTCTGGCTGTGTCTAGGAGAAACTGGTCGCAAATAGGAACATGGTGCTGCACCTAAACCCCCTTTTGATAGCTTTGGCTTTGGCTGTAGGTTGCATAGAAGACGCTAACAAACATTCACTAAATACTTGCTAATTGGCTGCAGGCTGTGAAGAGTGCAGCACAAACTTGCAACAGAGACCCTTCATCTTCAAAATACGTCACTGGATGATGGTCGGTGTCTTCCATGCAAACTATGGCCAACTCCAGCAATCTGCTAGTGTCTAAAGCAAACACAAGTAGGTTTTGAGGGCAGAGTTATTTTTGTGTACTCTTATTATGAAGGGATAGAGTCCAAAACAGTTTATTTTAAACATATTTATTTCTGATTTAATGCTGGATAACTTACATAGGAGTCTTTGGGGTTTGCTCCAGTTACCACTTTAAGCTTTGGCTTCATTTTGAAAGTGCTGCTTTGTTTGTTGTGTGCAGTGCATGACCTAAATAGAGGCATCCACATACTTTTGAACTTACAAAAAGTTCATTGTATTTTAGGTGGATGCAGAAGTGGATATAAAACCAAAATCATGTGGAGAAGCAGGAAACCTGACTCTTTAATCTGGACCATGAAGGAGTTACTTTTTTTCAGGACTGCGTATGTAGGCAGATGCTCCTGAATATTTTAATATGTTGGGTTTTTGGCCAACTCAAAATAAGTCAAACAGATGACAGAGAGCAGATGTTTGATTCATAATCTGTCATTTGTATAATTGTCTGTTGATGCTACAGATAAATTTCGAAGAGCAAAAGCCACTGGAATAGAAAGGAAACAAGACAGTTAGGAGACATCTGATGCTAATTTATCATCTTTTTCTATATGTCTTAAATGCATGCAAATGATTACTAGTTCAAACCTTGCTTTATCCGAGTGGAACATGATTCTGTTGTCTCACAGCTTTGCAACCACCACAAAGTTGGCAAGCTGTTGCCCAATGCTTGTCCTCCCTGTGCAAAAAGCCCCAGAGGGGGGATCCGCCATCACTTGAACACCTTGAGGCGTTTGACCCGACAGAAGCTTCACAGAGGGACAGGGTTCGGGGTCCAGAACCCCTCAGCTCAGAGTTGGATGCTAAAAGCAAATGATTCGTCATGGTGCAGAGTCCGGAGAGGAAGCTACCCGCCAACCGAGCCAATGCATCACCTGACAGAGGCTCGACCATACCCGTTACCACAATGTAAGCCTTTGACTGGCTGCCAGGTGTGCTGCAGCACGCCAATGTGCCAGTGCAGAGTTTGTTACTCCAACATGTTGTGGGAGCAAAGGTCAAATCGCTCTGCACCTTCAGTCTGCAGTTCGGTCCTGATTGGTAAGGAAAGATCTGGGCCTTGTTTTCCAATGAGTGCATCTTTGAACTGCTTTTATTTCAACCTCTAAGATGCTTTTGGAAAACAAGCTGGTTCTTCATCACTTCTAATTGCACTGTCTTCATCCATTCATCCATCCCATTCACTCATGGATTAATAATGTCTGTTTTCTCATTGGAGACGTGGACGAGCTCAACAGTGGAGACGAGTACGACGTAGGACAGTCCACTGGTGCTCCATCACCATTTCCCCAACGTTTGACCATGACTCCACCATGTCTCAGCATGCATGATTACTTCCAGCCAGGCCTGTCTCCAAGGTTCAGAACTAAAAGCCCTTGCATCCGAACAGCCCCACCCAGCCCCATGCGGCCTCACCGCATACTGGAGGTGCCGCCCGTGGAGCTCGTCAAACAGGAGAGTCTGGACGAGCTGAGGACGACTGTACAGTTGGCCGCCAGCTCCATGGAGAGCAGCACCAAAGACATAAAGCTCCTTGGGGAGAGGATGGCAGCAGCCACAGAGCACATGTCGGTGACAGTGCAGGACAACTCGCAGGCTTTGCTCCTCCTCACGCAGGTTGTGGACCGGTTGCAGACACTCCTCACAGCCACCAGATCTGAAGTAAACACCCTTAAAGCTGCTGAGCAGGAAGGCACTTTGAAGAAAAGCCCAACTCAAAAGCCTCAAGGGCACCAGTCCCCATGTTCCTTCAGCTCCTCCTCCAGCTCCCTCAGCAGCTCCTTGGACCCTCCTTCCACCTCCCAGTTGGGCAGCTGCCAGTCTCCGTCTTGTCGTGGATCTCCCTGGGACACAGTGAAATCAAAAAACTCTCCTGTGGCACAGAAGAAGCACAGCCACACTGATCTGGAAACATCCAAACATCAGCTTACAAATGGCCTGTTTGATGAGAAGTTCAGTCCCTTGAAAGGAGGTCGCTCAAACCAGCGGAAGAAAAAGAAGAGGAAGAAGGCGACATGAGAGCTGTCCAGAAAGTGGCCTTCTTTGGGTCCTTTGTAGGAGCACCGTGGCTACCCTGCAAACAGTGGTAGTTCATGTTTCTTTTGTCTGTTTCATTACATTTCATCTGTGGCAAATCAGCTCCAGTTTCCCTTCGCTTGTGTCACTATTACGTTATTTAGGCCTGAATTAAACCTTCAAGTCTATTCTTGCATATCCATCAGAGCCACATCTGTCCATTTTATCTTCATTTATCTGACCTGGCAGCAACTGTTTATTCTGTTTTTTCATTTCGTCTTTCTCAGGGAGCAACTATAAAAAGAAACGAGATCACAGGAGAGATTTTTATAGCTCGGGTGATTCACGGAGGGCTTGCGGATCGCAGTGGTGAGCCCTTTTTTTTTTTTTTTTTACCCCCGTTTAACCCCCTATAGCTAATGTCTGTTGTTTAGATGAGTAAACCCTAACTCTAATCTTAACTCTAGACTTTTACTGGAGGATTCCTAGATTAACCTTCCTGCCTTCTTGGGACCTTTTTGTGCCACTGCTATGTGTTAAATGGCTGCCATTTCCACTGTGTTCAGTGGAATATAACCAAACTTGCCACAGGATAGTTTTTACCTGTCAATGTTAATATTCCAGTGTGAATTCCTTAAATCAGCCTAAAATGGCTGAGCAGCAGAAATCCCCACACCCATCACCCTGGGGACCATTTTCTGCCCATTGACTTCCATTATAAACGCTATTTTTCAACCCCAAATTATCATCATATGATTTTATTTTTTCTTCTTTTCTTGGATGTCAATGAAGACTCAGGGCCTTGAAGTTTTAATTTTTAAATTGCAAAAAAAATGCAAAAAAAATAATGGCAGGTCAAAATGTATGTTGGTGCCAATCTTTGGTCCATCTAAAGGCCTACTTATAATGACAATCACATATTACTTCAACTGGTTTTTTGTGGAAATATTTAGTTTCGTTTTTTGGTTTTTGGGGCTTATAACACAGGGCGCTCATGTAATAACACTGGGATTTGAAGGGTTAAAACAACGAAAATATAATTAAAACTTTACATGAATATTTCAGGGAGAAGTAGTTTTACAAGGTTGGCTAATTTAAAGTGGAATAAAATATGGATATATGGTCTTTTTATGGCGTGGCTGAGAATGGTCCCTAGGGTGATGGGTGTGAGTTTTTTAAAGGATGGCAGGAGGGTTAAGCCTAGTGCCAGACTAAAAGAAAACATCAGTGACGATCTACACTGGAAAACATCTGACACGTAGAGCTTAAAGTTATGCATTAATGCAAAACTGAACTTTCTGTGCTGGTGCTGAGGACAAATTGTTTGCAAACATCTGTTTTGGGGCTTTAACTTCATCTTGCACTCTTTATTCTGCAGATGTACACAGACCATCTGATTGTGTTCGTTTTCAATGTTGGGATGATTCATGTAGGAAGACAAAAAAAAATCTTCCTGGTCAATCTGCTTCCAAATTCTAGTGCTAGTTGCAATCAAGCACTTTATATAAAACATGGATCTCATCTATTGATTTGTGGAGCTTCAGGTTGAGATTTTTTTGGTCCATAAGACAGTAACTTTACCTTTCTTTATTATGTAGTTTTCACAAGTGAAGACAAAATTAGAATCATGTTGAACTTTTTACTGAGGTCATGAATAAGGTGGTGGGTAGGGTCTGCACTCCTAGACAAAGGGATGGATCTTTGCTTCCAGAGAAGCTTCCCCCTGCTGACCATTAGGGGAAAAAAATGCAGGTTTCTCGTATTTCTGCTTTGGCATCACTTTTCAGACCCAAAGCTTATACTATATGGGCAAAAGGGCTGGGCCATCTCCACATTAAATCTACAGGAGCTGCTCAGCCATGAAGCTCATAGGTTTTGTGCTGATGTTAATGCTGGAGGAGATTTGGAGCTCTACAGTTATCATAAAGACAGGGTGCATGGCTAGGTGATTGATTTTAGACACCTGTGCCAATGGGACTCAAAATACCTGAATTCAAATAGTAAAAGGTGTGGCCCCGTACTTTTGTCCATGCAGTGTACGTCTATATTTGTTTTTGTCCCATTTTGGGAGCATTTATAAGATAATCCTAACAAAATAAAAGGTTCAGAACCAGAGACATGGACTGGTTGGGTTGGACAAAGTTTTTGTTCATGCAGACAGGACTTTCTTCTTCTGGTTACAGACACATCCTCATGTGGCTTTTACCTTTACCATGAAAAGAAATGTAACTTTAGACAATTTTAAAACATCCACACTGGTTATATAGTATACTAAATAAGCTCTGACAGGCAGCGATTGGACCTGTAAGCTTTTAAATGACAAGTTGTGCTTAAATTTGATTGCTTTTGTTATTGATTATAACAATATATTGATCATATTTTCGTTGAGGTTTTAGTGTATTACAAACAAGATAAACTACAGTAGATTAAAGCACATAAAAGTTAACAAAACTAAAGAAAACATGAAATGAAAAACTGATATCTTTTTTACAGGGAGTGCAGAATTATTAGGCAAGTTGTATTTTTGAGGAATAATTTTATTATTGAACAACAACCATGTTCTCAATGAACCCAAAAAACTCATTAATATCAAAGCTGAATGTTTTTGGAAGTAGTTTTTAGTTTATTTTTAGTTTTAGCTATTTTAGGGGGATATCTGTGTGTGCAGGTGACTATTACTGTGCATAATTATTAGGCAACTTAACAAAAAACAAATATATACCCATTTCAATTATTTATTTTTACCAGTGAAACCAATATAACATCTCCACATTCACAAATATACATTTCTGACATTCAAAAACAAAACAAAAACAAATCAGCGACCAATATAGCCACCTTTCTTTGCAAGGACACTCAAAAGCCTGCCATCCATGGATTCTGTCAGTGTTTTGATCTGTTCACCATCAACATTGCGTGCAGCAGCAACCACAGCCTCCCAGACACTGTTCAGAGAGGTGTACTGTTTTCCCTCCTTGTAAATCTCACATTTGATGATGGACCACAGGTTCTCAATGGGGTTCAGATCAGGTGAACAAGGAGGCCATGTCATTAGTTTTTCTTCTTTTATACCCTTTCTTGCCAGCCACGCTGTGGAGTACTTGGATGCGTGTGATGGAGCATTGTCCTGCATGAAAATCATGTTTTTCTTGAAGGATGCAGACTTCTTCCTGTACCACTGCTTGAAGAAGGTGTCTTCCAGAAACTGGCAGTAGGACTGGGAGCTGAGCTTGACTCCATCCTCAACCCGAAAAGGCCCCACAAGCTCATCTTTGATGATACCAGCCCAAACCAGTACTCCACCTCCACCTTGCTGGCGTCTGAGTCGGACTGGAGCTCTCTGCCCTTTACCAATCCAGCCACGGGCCCATCCATCTGGCCCATCAAGACTCACTCTCATTTCATCAGTCCATAAAACCTTAGAAAAATCAGTCTTGAGATATTTCTTGGCCCAGTCTGGACGTTTCAGCTTGTGTGTCTTGTTCAGTGGTGGTCGTCTTTCAGCCTTTCTTACCTTGGCCATGTCTCAGAGTATTGCACACCTTGTGCTTTTGGGCACTCCAGTGATGTTGCAGCTCTGAAATATGGCCAAACTGGTGGCAAGTGGCATCTTGGCAGCTGCACGCTTGACTTTTCTCAGTTCATGGGCAGTTATTTTGCGCCTTGGTTTTTCCACACGCTTCTTGCGACCCTGTTGACTATTTTGAATGAAACGCTTGATTGTTCGATGATCACGCTTCAGAAGCTTTGCAATTTTGAGACTGCTGCATCCCTCTGCAAGATATCTCACTATTTTTGACTTTTCTGAGCCTGTCAAGTCCTTCTTTTGACCCATTTTGCCAAAGGAAAGGACGTTGCCTAATAATTATGCACACCTGATATAGGGTGTTGATGTCATTAGACCACACCCCTTCTCATTACAGAGATGCACATCACCTAATATGCTTAATTGGTAGTAGGCTTTCGAGCCTATACAGCTTGGAGTAAGACAACATGCATGAAGAGGATGATGTGGACAAAATACTCATTTGCCTAATAATTCTGCACTCCCTGTAATGCATGTTTGTGTTTGTGTGTACATAGGTCTACTCCATGCAGGGGACCGGATCATAGAGGTGAACGGTTTTCCTGTGGACGGGATGGAGCCTGAGCAAGTTATCCAAGTTGTGGTGGGTCATTTGTTCATCAAATAAAATGTGCTCTTGCTGTTGTGTATTGTTTGCATCCAACATTGGTTCTGTTCATGCTCCATTTTGTTTTCTTACAACTAATCAGCAAGCTCGGTCGCATGGCACCATTATGTTTAAAGTCATTCCCATCACAGAAAGGCCGGTCCACAACCAGACCATGGTGAGTCTTTTACCACAGCTCCATTATTATTGTCTCTGTTCACATAAAAAATATTTACCCCTATTTTGTGTGTTTCTCTTTGCTAGCTATACGTACGGGCCATGACTGACTACAGCCCTCAGCAGGACCCGGCCATCCCTTGCGCCGATGCCGGCATGAGCTTCAGAAGAGGCGACATCCTGGAGATTGTGGACCAGACAGATGCCCTCTGGTGGCAGGCAAAGAAACTACCCAGCAGCACAGCATGTGCTGGCCTCATCCCCTCCACCAACCTCCTCAAACGGTCAGATATGGTTCTTTTAAGCATGTTCTTCCAATCTTGGACTGCATGTAATAGGCTTTCATTTTGCTGTTTGGTCATTTTTATGGGTAAGGTGTTAAAATTCCCTGATTCATTCAATTCCATCTCCTAAAAGTCATCTTTAATTCAGTTCAATTCAATTTAACAGTATTGAGATACAAATTAATTAAACTGAACTGATTAAAAGAAGAAGAAAGAAAACCTGTGAGCAAGCACTTGGCAACAGTGGGGACAAAAAACTCCCTTTAAAAAGGAAGAAACCTCCAGCAGATCCAGTCTCAGAGAGGAGCGGCCATCTGCCGCAACCAGTTGATGGGTTGCAGAATGGAGCTGAGGACAAATTTATATACAACTAACATACTATAATATCTGCTTATTTTTCTTTTCATTTTCCTTTTGGGGCTTTTCCTCTGACATATTCTGACTTTGGCCCTTAAGAGCTACTTGTTTGGTAACACTGGCCTCTTCAGCTTGTTTTTCTTGAATTGACTGCTGCACTGTCTCATTTCGGGCCTGAGGATTTTCTAATTTAGTAAAACTGACCTCTTTTTCTTGCTATTATATGTCCAGACATGATCGAAATGTTGTGATTCTTACCAGGTCTTTAAAATGAGATAAATACAAGTTCAGATAAAGCATGAAATATGACATAAATATTACACTGTATGTTTATTTGTTTAACAGAAATTCAAGCCAAAATAGAGAAGCTGTGTGTGAAAAACTAAGTACAGTCTACTGCTTCCATAATTAGGAGGGTAATTAGCACCCAGGTGCTGATAATCAAATACAATTGCTTTAACTGATCTTCCCCAAGTATGAGCACCTCTTTGAAAGCAGAAATGTTGGCAGTTTGCCGGTCTGGAGCATTCAGTTATGTGATGTGTTTTTTTGCTGGGATGTCAACTCTTGGTAAGATTGTGGTCCTGGGCACATTGCAGTGATTGACCATGACTTCCTCTGTATATCAAAGTATTCTAGAATCAAATGTGAGGGCATCTGTCTGACAGCTGAAGCTTGGCTGAAACTGATCATGCAACAAGACCAGATGACTCTCTGTTATGTCCTACAATGTATAACCTCAGAAGTGCAACAGTATGTCCTTTATCAGGTTAGGATTACATGAAAAAACAAAATTCATATTTGGCTTATTCAAGGATGGCCATGTCTGCATAAACAAGTGATAAAAGTGAGACTTTAAATAATAATGAAATGCTCTTCCACTGGGTTTAAAGCTTTAAATATCTGATTTAGATTTTGTTGTTTGACATATCCAGATGACTGGATGGATGGAGCTTATCAGCTAATGCTTAAGGCTAGCTGGCTAGCAGTAATATTTGTGATCCTAGTTTGGGTTAAAGCAAAGTATACTGAGCAGCCAACTCTTTATAGTAACCTCTAGTACAATCAAATGCTGAGCAAGGAATCTGAACTGAATCAGACTGAAAAGGGACATGTATTGAATGTATTCAGTGAGACTTAAAACGAGTAATTTAGATCATTTACTCCTCAGGAAATTGTTTCCTGGAGTCATAAATGAAGTGAAAAATCAAATATAATGTGAATATATATATATATATATATATATATATATATATATATATATATATATATATATATATATATGAGGGACCTATGGATTCTTCGATACCCAACATCCACAATGACGGCGAAACAACTAGTAGCTCAGTGTTCCAACATTCGAAAGAAGGGACTGCTCTCACAGCTAGAGATTGACGAGGTACAACACAAATGCTACGGCAAGGAGGAGTCAGGACGCCAGGTCAGGGGGGAGATATCATCACCCCCACCCGAGATTGGGTACATAGCCCCAAGTGCGATAGGAGAGTTGAGTGCGAGAGGAACTGACCTGAAAAATAGGATCGTGGCCAAGCTTGAAACCTGGATCCCCCGTAGCCGGTTACCAAGATTACGTGAAGTACCCTCAGAAGGTCTGCTAGATGATGTTAATGCAGCACTACGGGCAATACCTACAACCACGATTACCGACACTAACAAGCTGATCTACAATACGGCAGCAGTGATCAGTGAGATGCTTGGCTACAAGTTGAACAGCCACAAGGGGCAGTACCCTCCATGGAGAAGGAGGCTAGAGGGCAAGATCAAAGTAGCACGGAGGGAGGTTAGCCAACTAACGGAGTTGCAGAAAGGTGCGACAAATAAGGTGCCTAAGAAATACAGCAAGCTGTCCATACCTGAGGCCTTGGAAACTGCCAAGCAAAGACTCACAGCCTTGGCCAGCCGCTTGAGGAGGTACACCAGAGAGATAGAAGGCAGGAGAATAAACCAGCTGTTCTCCACAGAACCAGCAAAGGTGTACTCTCAGTGGCAAGGGAACAATAAGAGAACAGCACCACCAAGGCTGGAGACGGAGCAATACTGGAAGAGCATATGGGAGAAGGATGCAACCCATAACGGCAATGCTCAGTGGCTAGAGGATTTGAGGGCAGACCACAGCGACCTCCCTGAACAGGGTCCAGTAACCATCACAGTGGCAGATATCCAAGAAAGGGTCTCCAGTATGAAGAGTTGGACAGCACCAGGGCCCGACATGGTTCACGCCTACTGGCTGAAGAAGCTGACTGCACTCCACGAGCGTCTGGCAGCACAAATGAACCAGCTGCTAGTTAACGAAAGACACCCGGAATGGCTAACTGAAGGCCGGACGGTCCTGATCCCCAAGGACCCCAAGAAGGGACCGGTCCCCTCCAACTACCGACCAATAACCTGCCTCAGTACTACATGGAAGCTCCTGTCAGGCATCATATCGGCTAAGATGAACAGGCACATGGGTCAATACATGAGCGGGACACAGAAAGGAATTGGCAAGAATACCAGAGGCGCAAAACACCAGCTACTGGTAGACAGAACAATCAGCCGAGACTGCAAGACCAGACTGACCAACCTGTGCACTGCCTGGATTGATTACAAGAAGGCCTATGACTCAATGCCCCACAGCTGGATACTGGAATGCCTAGAATTGTACAAGATCAATGGGACCCTAAGAGCCTTCATCAGGAACTCAATGGGGATGTGGCGTACAACACTAGAGGCCAACTCCAAGCCCATAGCACAAGTCACCATCAAGTGCGGGATCTACCAAGGAGATGCTCTGTCCCCACTGCTGTTCTGCATAGGCCTGAACCCCCTCAGTGAGATCATTAACAAGACTGGCTACGGATACCGACTACGGAACGGAGCAGTTGTCAGCCACCTCCTGTACATGGATGACATCAAGCTGTATGCCAAGAGTGAACGAGACATCGATTCACTGATCCACACTACCAGGCTATACAGCAATGACATTGGAATGTCGTTCGGACTGGAGAAGTGTAGTCGGATGGTAACAAAGAGAGGGAAGGTAGTCAGAACTGAGGGGATTGAACTACCAGAAGGCAACATTGCAGACATAGAGGACAGTTACAAGTACCTGGGGATCCCGCAGGCAAATGGGAACCATGAAGAGGCCGCTAGAAAAGCTGCAACCACCAAGTACCTGCAGAGGGTCAGGCAAGTCCTGAGGAGTCAGCTGAATGGTAAGAACAAGATCCGGGCCATCAACACATACGCCCTGCCCGTGATCAGGTACCCTGCTGGGGTAATAAGCTGGCCAAAGGAGGAGATAGAAGCCACTGACATAAAGACAAGAAAGCTCCTGACCATGCATGGAGGGTTTCACCCCAAGTCCAGCACCCTGAGGCTGTACGCTAAGCGGAAGGAAGGGGGCCGGGGACTGGTGAGTGTCAGCACCACAGTCCAGGATGAGACAAGGAACATCCAAGAATACATTGGGAAGATGGCCCCAACTGACCGAGTGCTCAGTGAATACCTCAGGCAGCAGAAACCCAAGAAAGAGGAGGGGGACGAGGAACCATCATGGAAGGACAGGCCCCTGCACGGTATGTACCACCGGCAGATAGAGGAGGTGGCTGATATCCAGAAATCCTACCAGTGGCTGGACAAAGCTGGACTGAAAGACAGCACAGAGGCACTAATCATGGCAGCACAAGAACAAGCTCTGAGCACAAGATCCATAGAGGCTGGGGTCTATCACACCAGGCAAGACCCCAGGTGCAGGCTGTGTAAAGATGCCCCAGAAACAATCCAGCACATAACAGCAGGGTGCAAGATGCTAGCAGGCAAGGCATACATGGAACGCCATAACCAAGTGGCCGGCATAGTGTACAGGAACATCTGTGCCGAGTATAACCTAGAAGTCCCGAGGTCAAAATGGGAGATGCCCCCAAGGGTGGTGGAGAATGACCGAGCTAAGATCCTGTGGGACTTCCAGATACAGACGGACAAAATGGTGGTGGCTAACCAACCGGACATAGTGGTGGTAGACAAACAGAAGAAGACGGCCGTAGTGATCGATGTAGCGGTTCCGAATGACAGCAATATCAGGAAGAAGGAACACGAGAAGCTGGAGAAATACCAAGGGCTCAGAGAAGAGCTCGAGAGGATGTGGAGGGTGAAGGTAACGGTGGTCCCCGTGGTAATCGGAGCACTAGGTGCGGTGACTCCCAAGCTAGGCGAGTGGCTCCAGCAGATCCCGGGAACAACATCGGAGATCTCTGTCCAGAAGAGCGCAGTCCTGGGAACAGCTAAGATACTGCGCAGGACCCTCAAGCTCCCAGGCCTCTGGTAGAGGACCCGAGCTTGAAGGATAAACCGCCCGCAGGGGCGTGCTGGGTGTTTTTTATATATATATATATATATATATATATATATATATATATATATAATTTGGGAGCATCACCTAGAAATGTCTTTTTTGACATCTCATAATATTTTACAGGTGGCATAAAAGTTGTCTCATCTTACTCTGTTTCTGCTTGTTGTAACAGGAAGCAGAGGGAGTTCTGGTGGTCACAGCCTTACCAGCCACACACCTGCATTCAGACCTGTGAGTGCGCTCAGGTTTTCTTTTAATCATCATTAAAGTCACTGCTTTACAGCTTCACAGATGAGTTTTCTTTGTGTTCTGCTCCATGCTTACTGAAGTGAGCACTGTAGAGGAAGGTAAGAATAGACTACATTAAACTTAATCAAACTTGAATCGTTCTATAACTGATCTGACCTTAATTATCTCTGTTTTTCCAACCACAGAGGAAGACTTAATGGCGATTGATGACAAATGTGTGGAAGCAGGTAAACCTTTACCTTCCATTTACTGTGTAATGTGCCTTTTATTCATCTTTTACACACAAACTAACTAACCACACAAAAACGTCTTTGCTTCTCTGTCTTTAACTTGTGTCTGTTTGTGTTTCCTGCCCCGATAGACGAGGAGGCATTTGATTCTGGTAGGTAAGTCTTTGCTGATGTAATCCGTTCTGTCCCTGAATTTGTTTCGTGCCCTTCAAAGGAAATTTTTGTTGTTGTTTCTTTTCCAAATGTTCCTGCTGCCTGATGGGGAAATGTCAGAGGAGCTCAGAGAAGGTGAGAAAAGCTTAAAGAATTGTGTTCTTATCTGCCTCAAAAGAGTAAATTTATACATTTCTTTAATTTAATTTAATTAAAAGAGCAGACCTCCTGACTTGTTATGGAGATAGGTCACATGTTCTTACTTGGACTGATATTAAATCATATATTAAAACAATAAAATTCAATAGTGCAGGAGCCAGTATAGAAACACAAAATATGAGTATAACGGTCCTCTGTTTTATAATTGGTGTGTTGCATTTTAAGAAATGTAGCATTTGGTGTTTTTGTAGCTTATCGCCGGGGTTTCTCTTCTGCCGCAGACTTTTTTTTCTGTTAATCCAGCAGTGCATCATAAATCCCTGAAGTGCTGTTTAATTTGCAGAGGTAATTTAGACTTTCCAGTAATTTACATCTGGGAAATGGAGGCTGACGCAGTTGCTTTGGTTGATTTCAGGTCAAAATGATGCACTGTATTATTTTGCATGCTTTCTTTTTTTCATGTTTGACATTTTAGTGTGTAGGGCTTTTATTGGAGTCATTACATAAAAAATAATCAAGATTTTTACAAAAAGATGAGCCTAGCATTAAATGGTAGATAAAAAGGAGACCTTTTCATATGCTCCAGCTTGCTTTGAGCAGCCATCTAGCCCATATGGTGATATGACCAGCGAAAGTTTACCCAAAATGCACTTTGAAATTATGCTTCTTTCTGTTCCTCCACTCTGACCTAGGGATATGACTCTCAGCCTGGGTGCAAGAGGTTTAAGTTGAATCCCGGACTAGCCCCCAAAAATGTTAGTTCTTACATCCATGGCTCAGAGAAACATTTGAGTAGCAAGTCTAAGAATTTTTAAATAATACAAAAATAATTTCTCCCAAAGAAAGCAAATAAGAAAAACTGAAGCAAATTCACAACGCTTCATCAGTTTGATTGCTGTTGCTCCCAACTCACCAAAGCAAATTTCAAACAGCAACTAAAGCCAAAGGTTGATGCTGATAGAAGAGAGAGAAAGAGCGGCCCATAGCATAGCTGCATCTGGCTTTATATATGCAGCTGACCTTCAGATTATTAACAATGACAGAAAAAAGAAAAACATGGTAGTTAATGTGCTGGCTCAGCGAGGCACATGTAACAGTCACCGACACTAAACTGGTTTAGTTTTTGCGATTGAAAGATAGTTGAGTTTTGCGATTGAAAGTGTGGTATATCCCGTGATACTGCCTTCGCAGGTGTTTATAGGAAAAACAAATTAGGCCATAAATTGTGAGATTTATATTTCAATGTAAAACTGGTTTTAACAGAGGTACGAATTTTTCAACATAATATTTAATAGTAGCACTGGAAAAGCAAAGAAAATCAAGTGTAAGCATAAAACATTGACACAAAGCAGCTTGCAAAGTACCCCATAACTAGGGCTGGGTATCGTCACTGATTTCTAGAATCGATTCAATTCCGATTCACAAGGTCCCAAATCGATTCGATTCAATTCAATTTGATTTGAATCTGGGAAATTTTGACAGTCAGAAATATTATAATTCAGATCAGTACATTTACATATTTTTGTATCTATAAAAAGGAAGCTGAACCTCGTAAGACTTTATCAAAGGTGTGAGCATCACAGCAGATGCCTTTGTGTCAAAGTAGCTGAAGATAAAACACAGAAAAACATGTAGGTGATTTTCCTGGCCTGGGATTTTATAAAAATATTCTGCAGTACATCAAAAACAAAAGAAAACCATTAATCAACATATGAACATTACCTCTGAAGTTACAGCGGTTTTATTAGAGACACGGCTGAGCATTTTGCATAATTTTAGAAAGTTTAAATTTGTTCAGTATTGAACGGCAGAAATTAGGTTTTCTTTTCGGAAGTATGTAAAACGAAAAAAACCAGCGGTCAACAGCGCTGTAAACAACGGTAGACTTGTGCGTAACAAGCAAGCGAATAATGCAGAAAACATATTTTTAGATGGGAAACTGTTCTTGAAGTACAGAGAGAGAGAGAGATGTGCATGAAGTGTGATTTTATCGTGGTGGAAGCAAAACAGTAAGAGTGAATTCATGACGATGTTTATGTGAAGCGCAGTTTGGCTCTTCTTTTGCTGCTGGTTTGGTCAGTATTGTTTGGAGAGAGATAAAACTAACAGCTTTAGAATCAGCGCAAAAAGGGCGTAAACACAAAGTGCGGACCCGCCAAAACATCAGAATCAGTGAGCTGTCAGCTTTCAGCCCCAACCGTGTCCATGCCGTCGGGTGAGAAAGGCACATCTCACTGATTCTGATCCGCGGGTCCGCGCTTTGTGTTTACACCTCTGTGCAGAATCCGTGTTCCTGCTCTCATTTACTGTCTTAGCTGTTTGGTGGTTGTTGAAATTTTGAGGTTTCACCTGAGATTCTGGCATTTCGGGCAAAATAAATTTATATTAAAACATCGATTCAGGATTTTAATGAATCGATTTCACGTTATCCAAGCCAGAATCAATTTTAATCGATAAATCGATTATAAAAACCCACCCCTACCCATAATCGTAGCACAAATCCTCTGTTATTATTTGTAACAGGTGTGTTGCATTGTGGGAAATGGGAAGGATCCAGTGTTTTTGTGGCATGAACCACACTAAAGACTAAATACTGTATGTATGCTTATCTGACTTTTTCTTTTAATCCAGCAGTGCATCATAAATCCCTCAAGTACTGTTTGAATTTGCAGAAATATTTTAGACTTTGTTTTAGGGTGGAGGCTTTATGGGACACGCGGGCTGATGTAGTTGCTTTGATTGATTTAAGGTCACAGATAAAATCCAATCCTGTGTATCTCTGTCTCGCTCCCCACCAACACACATTGGCTATCATCTGGATTACCCAGGAACAACTTACAACTAATAAATCTAATGTAAAGGGGAAAAAAAGTGTATATATAGCAAATTTACAACTTAAAGTTCCTACGTTATTACTTTAACGGTTACTACGCATCCTTGGACTCTGGTATTGCTTAGTTTTCAGTAATTTCAAGTAAAAATTATTAACAAAACCATTTGGAGGTAATTTGACCCTAAAATAAAAATAATTGAAATGCACAGAAGACTAGCTGTTGCAGAGATGTAATCTTCCCAGTGTGTCCCGGGCCTCCATTCCTTTCCTGAAACATCTCATGTAGGAGGCACCCAGGATGCATCCTGATAAGATGTCTGAACCATGAGGAGTGGCTCTGCATTATTCACTGTGTTTTGCAGAATTATTTTTAATTACACTGTGTGCAAATATCTGTATTTTTTACATCTCTTTTATTGTTGTTACCGATCTTTTTTCCACATGTCTCACCGTGTTACGTCCTGCTTTTTTTTTTTTAAATCCAAACCAGAGGAGGATGACTTTAGAAGCAACATTGAAGGAATATATTTAGGTAAGCCTTCTCGAGCAGCAAATTATTTCTCTTATAATGTTGCTCAAACTTGTTGGTATATTTAGAGTTTAGTTCTGTTTCTGTGTGTGTTGTGGATCCATTTTTGAGGGTTATCTACTGACATCTGTTCTTTTTCATCAGCGGGCTTTAGGCGCAGCATGCGTCTGTGTCGGCGGCGGGCTCACAGCACCACCCAGCCGTCCTGCAACACCCGTTGCCCCAGCAGCTGCTACAGTGCCCTCAACAGTCCATATGAGGAGGTGGTTCGTTACCAGCGCCACTCAGAGGATGTACACCGCCTCATTGTCCTCTTAGGTACAGAAAACATTTCAGTCCTTTAGTTTAGTTTACCAAACATCTACACTCATAAGCCTTTTAGATACACCTTGATAGAATCGGGGTGGGTGCTCTTTTATCTTCAGAGCTGTCATAATTCAACAAGGTGCTGGAAACACTCTTCAGAGATTTTGGCCCACATTGACATGACAGCGCCACACATTTGGTGCTGTTCAAATAACCAGTATGAGATGATTGTGTGAAATGGTGTGTTATCCCGCTGGAAGGAGCCATAAGACGATGATGATGCTCAATTAGTACTACTGGCTTAAAGTGTGCCAAGAAAATGTCCTCCATACGGTTACACCACCTCCACCACGAGCTGGAACTGCTGATAAAAAGGGAGGATGGATCCACGTTTTCAGACCAGGCAACATTTTTCTAAACTCTTCATAACTTGGTTGTAACAAGTGGTTATTTGAGTTATTGTTGCCCTTCTATTAGCTTGAAGCAGTCACACAGAAAACTGCGACAAACTGGATATTATCTCTTCTTTGTGTATGCATGTGTATGCATGTGTAATGTATATATAGACGTGTGTGTGTGTGTGTGTGTGTGTGTGTGTGTGTGATTTACATTGCTGTGCTTGAGAACCTCCATCTACCGGAACCAAATTCCTTGTATGTGTCTGCACATATACTTGGCCAATAAACATTGGCCAATAAAAATTCTGATGCTCAGTTTGAACTTCAGCAGGTCATCTGGATCATGTCTAAATGCCTAATGCAATAACAAGCAGTTGAATGAAAGTATATACAAACAATTAACATGCGCGTGCTTTTTCAGGTCCGTCTGGTGTAGGTGTGAATGAACTTCGAAGGCGTTTGGTTGAGATGAACCCAAACATCTTCCAGGGACCAGTGCCATGTACGTAATCATCTTTTCAGTCACAGACATCATGAAAATTTTTAATTGAATTCAAAAACACTATTAAAAAGCAGAGTTGCCTGAGAAATCCTAGGCATTCTCTTCTTTCTGGGCTCTTTGTGTTTTTGTCTCAGATTCTGTAATAATCAGATTAAATGGTTGATTTTTCTTTTTTCCTTCTCCAGACACTACAAGAGCACCCAGAGGATATGAGGAATCTGGCAGAGAATATTTCTTCGTCAGCCGAGAAGTCTTTGAGAACATGGTTTATCACAACAGGTACAGCTGTCTGCACACATTAAAACATTAATGAAGTTGTGGAATGTAGATGGAACTGATGAGAGCTTAGCCACAATCGATAGATTTTAGCCCCACTGTCTCTGTCTTTTTTTTGTCCGGCAGGTTTCTGGAGTACGGCGAGCACAAAGGGAACATGTACGGCACCAGCATCGAGTCTGCAAAGGAGGTTTTAAACAGCGGCAAGATCTGCGTCATCGACATTGAGCCAAACGCAAGTCCAACTCAGACACAGTAAAGAGAGCCAATAGATAAATAAAAGTGTTTTCATGTAAATTTGTATATCCTTCTTTAGGCCCTCCAGGCAGTGAGGACACACGAACTGAGGGCCTTCGTCATCTATGTTAAGCCTCCGACTCTGGAGCGCCTCAGGGAGACAAGACAGGACTCGTACATCACCACCAACTACTACGTCAACCGGCCATTCAAAGTATGACGCTGGGCTTAGTTGTCTGGTTAAAACGTCCACTCTTAATTTGGAGAAAAAAATTTCTTTTTCCTAATAAGATAATTATTTACATTCACATGTGATTGCTCTCATCCAATAGAGCATTACAAAGATATTGGTACACACAAGGGAAGGGATTTGATTTGGGAGGTCTCAAATTTTATAGGAACTTTTTCTTTACCCCCAACTTGACTTCTTCTGTTTTAATTAGAATAGGCAAAATCTATATCGGCCTATGAGACCTCCCACTCATACAGTAGAAGTAGTCTTATCTTTGGTTTTACTTCATCAGGATGAAGACTTCCAGGAGATGGAGGAAGCAGCACGGAAGATTGAGTCAAACTACTGGCAGTTCTTTGATCATGTGATCATCAACAATGAGCTGCAGGACTCCTGCGTTGAGCTGCTGACTGCAGTGATGAGGGCGCAGGACGAGCCACAGTGGGTCCCTGCCAGCTGGATTCGACCCACGTCAGAGTCCTAGGAGCAAAGTAGAGGAGAGGACGTCGGGTCAAAGCAGTGATTTTTTTTTTCTTTTTTTTACTGTACAGTTTTTAAAAAATGAAATCGTGACATGTAAATTCAGTGATTGCTTTTGTAAATATACTCGTGTGTGTGTGTGTGTGTGTGTGTGTGTGTGTGTGTGTGTGTGTGTGTGTCACATGTGAGCTGGACTTTAAGTCTCTTCAAATCCCCAAAGATGAAATGAAGCTGGATCCAAGCTCAAAGAAATTCCTGAATTTGTGTCCGTTTGTCACAGTTTTGTTTTTTATTTTTTCAGTCAGCAGGAACATATGTAGCACCTCTTCAAATAAAAGACGCCTGCAGGACTTAAATTCAAACAAAACTGCCTCTTTTCCTGCCCTCCTCCCTATTCTTGTACACAGACTTCCAATAAAAGAAACATATATCTAAAGCATGTTTGTCCCCTTTGGCCATAAATGATTTCTTGATCCATTCCAGCCTAAAATGACACATTCTCATGTAAAATGGTGGGTAAAATGAACAATTAACGTAAATAAACAAAAAAAATTGTATTTTTAAAGGTATGTTACTGTACACCCAAAGCACTGATGTTTGCTAATCCTTGAAAGTTAAAAAAAAAAAACAAAAGTTTGCAACACCCTTCTTATAGTAATTTATGCATTTGTTTTCATATCATATATCTTCAAAAAACAAAACAAAGTTGTTAAAATTGCAGAAAACGTGTAATTTCCCAGCCAACAAGAAAATAAATAAGATTAGCAGCCATGGTTACATGAAATTAAAAATGGGGGAGGGGCAAAGTAGTCTTCAAAACATTATTAATACCTGGAAGCTTCAATTTTAATAATTTTTTTTCATTTTATTTTTGCTAAATGTTAAGCTACCGGAAATGCGTCACACTATTCCTAAATACATCCGGGCCACAACCCCGCCGCTCAGTGAGCGTAAACAAAGCAAAAAAGGAAAAGAAAAATCAACAAAAACAGCGATTTATTCGCTTTAAACGACTGAAGCGAATAAAACAAAGTTACCAGCTGCATAATATTAAACGGGTTATGGATACAGGAGGAGCAACGGTGAGAGATATGCACACATAATGCATGAACAGTCAACATAACGGTCATATTTAAATGGATGGCGTGATTTGCTCCTAATTGTACCTGTGGGGGCAGAAAGCTCGTTTTCTGGTTCACTTTAAAGGCTGTTTTCGTGTAATCTTTCTCTGAATTCTAATAAGAGCGAAAACGATGATAATAAAGAGCAGACGGTGTTTGTAACCTGCCTGTTTTCTGTGTAGACGCGGAGGGTGAGGGAGCTGCCGCCTCTCCCACAGGTGAGTAAATCAAACCTCATCTGAGCTAACAGCTCTGTAGCTCCTCTGTAATAACTTTTAATAAAAATCAACAAGAACCTGTTGATTTGTCACGTGGTGGCTGGTTTTTATTCATTTTATTTACTTTATGTTATTTACACATTTATTTATCCAGACGTTTTCGGTCTTAAATTATAACAAAAAAGTTATTGATAGAGAAAATATTGAATTAGTAGCTTATTAGAGAAATATTAAAGTGATCCACACTTGGTTTTACATTTCCTTTAATAATAATAAGTTTTATTTCTGTAGCACCTCGCAAAATGTACTAAAATCATTAAGACATTAGAGACATACAGTCCTGTGCAAAAGTGTTGCGCCACCCTTCATTTTTTTTCTTTTGTGCTCTTAAGCAACAACTTATTCAATGAAACAGGAGAAAGTCGAGTAAAAGCACCCAGAGATCTGATAAACTCCTCACACAGACTTGAACAATCAGACTTGGTGAATTTAAAGCCTGTTTTTAAGGGATTTGGTTTTTATTTCTGAAAAATCTTAGTGATTTCCTTCTCGGTTTACGTCAGATGAAGTACTTCCTGGATGTTTTTACTCACCGACACACTCATAAATACACACTGCCGCTCCAAGACACTGAAAAAGGGGCTTGACCTGTGCTCGGAGTAATCCTCAGTCCTGGCAGATGTACTAACACAGATTTAGCCGAGAATAAAACAGTCAGGATGTCATGTGTCACTTAACTCCTGTCTCGCTGGTTTCTTGGGGGAGAAATGGCTAGAAAGACGCCGGTAAGATGCTTGCTTCGGTTGTTTTATCCGACTCTGGGTTATAACTGAAAGTTCTTGAACTTTTTACGTTAAAATCTTAACTTTTTCATTGGTTATGCAAGTGCTGGTGGCTTAGATAATCTCTTATAATGGGCTTATCCTGTTTTGTAAGAGCAGCCATATCACTTTCAGGCAGTTTGTGTCTAAATTTCGAAATTACGTTTCTTTGGTTCTTGTGTTCTTGTTACCGAAGGAGTGATAGTTATTAGATATGTTTAAGATGCGTTTGATGGCACCAAAAAGCTTTCCAGTCAGATTTTCTCAGACTCTGGTGTGTCTAGTAGCAGTGTATACCCAAGGGTCAGTTTTAGGGTCTTGTTCTTGCAGGATTTCAAATAAAAAGGTCATAAAAAGTGTTTAGTTTTGTTTCTAGATTTACTAGAATGTGTTCATAACTTGTGTTGTTCCGTTGGTATGGACAGAAATTCAGAAAATATAACTCTAGGTCTTATTTCCCAATTATTTTTACATAGGTTTCTTTTTTGGTGTGACTGATTTGGGAATGAAAAAACTGCATTTAATGTGTTAAACTTCAACCCAAATCTATAAAAGAAGGAATAAAAATGTTCTTTAGAGGGGTTTTTATGAGTGAACAAAGGGAGAAATCTGACTTCTGTGTTTCACTGTGTTTCTCCAGAGAGGCCAGCGATCTCTTCCCACAATGTCGAGGTGGGTAAACATCTTCATTTCAAGCAGCTACTGTGGTGTAATGCTAAAGGGGACCTATGAAGCTTTTTTGCCATGCAGATGCAAGAGGGGTGTGTGTGTGTGTCTCAATGATCCAGGAGCATCCCGGTGACAGTCTTTGTGTTTTCCCGCACGACATCACAAGGCAAAAGTAGCAACTAAGTAAATTGGAGATAAGTGAATAAGAGGAACAATGGACAGGAAACTTTCCAATCCGATTGAATTTATATATAGTCAGTCCTTAAACAGTGAGTGGAAAAGCACAAGATCTGAACTCTGATCAACTTTCAACACTGATGAGGCAGCAATAGATTGCCATCATATTAAAGAAGCATGTAACAAAATACAAATGAAATAATAATAATAATAATAATGATAATAATACCTACTGAATTAGAGGTCACAATAAGTCAGCCAGACTTCAGACTGCTCTGTATCTTCATTTTTTTCTACCTGGGTCTGTACGACATCAGAGAAAGGGGCTATCAGTCATATGGTCATCCCAGACTCAAAAGCCTCACACACCTGTCAATTCTAATATAGTTATGGTGGGGAGGAGCTAAAACGGCTGCTTTTAGACAGGGGATGAACTGAAGGGCTGCACCAAAGCCCAGGATAAGATAAATGAGGATGATTTTGGACTCTGATTCATGCAAAGTGACTCTAGTAGAGTCCAAGAATAAAAAACTGAAGCAGTAAATGAGCAAACGAAGTCCACTTTAAACAGCAAAACTAAACTTTTCTTCTCTCTTTTCTTTGTTCTTGCGACCTGTGCACATGTGAAGTCAAGACACAGGTGGGTAAAAATATTTCTAATAAACAAGTTGCATTTCGTCTCAAACTCATTTTTTATGTAACTTAGCTTTATTTATTTATCCCTTCATGTGCACAGAAGATGTTCCAGCACCAAAGCACAAGAAGAAGAGAGCGAAAAAGGAGACAAATGGGGTGGACGATACAGACGGTAAGAAACAGCTTTGTGTTCTCATATTTGATGCTTCACGAACATGAATTTAAAGGTTTGAAGGGCTTCTTTAATATAACCTTTTCATGCACCTCACTGTATCTTCACCGCTCACACCATGAGCATATTTCTCATTGTCATCCAAATTATCTTCAATTTGCCGTCATGAGCCCAAAGAAAGCTTTGAACTGTTGAGCAGTGTAAAACTCGTTATACAGTGGGGCAAAAAAGTATTTAGTCAGCCACCGGTTGTGCAAGTTCCCCCACTTAAAATGATGACAGAGGTCAGTAATTTGCACCAGAGGTACACTTCAACTGTGAGAGACAGAATGTGAAAAAAAAAATCCATGAATCCACATGGTAGGATTTGTAAAGAATTTATTCGTAAATCAGGGTGGAAAATAAGTATTTGGTCACCTCAAACAAGGAAAATCTCTGGCTCTCACAGACCTGTAACGTCTTCTGTAAGAAGCTTTTCTGTCCCCCACTCGTTACCTGTATGAATGGCACCTGTTTGAACTCATCATCTGTATAAAAGACACCTGTCCACAGCCTCAAACAGTCAGACTCCAAACTCCGTCATGGCCAAGACCAAAGAGCTTTCGAAGGACACCAGGAAAAGTATTGTAGACCTGCACCAGACTGGGAAGAGTGAATCTACAATAGGCAAGCAGCTTGGTGTGAAAAAATCAACTGTGGGAGCAATCATCAGAAAATGGAAGACATACAAAACCACTGATAATCTCCCTCGATCTGGGGCTCCACGCAAGATCTCATCCCGTGGGGTCAAAATGATCATGAGAACGGTGAGCAAAGATCCCAGAACCACACGGGGGGACCTGGTGAATGACCTGCAGAGAGCTGGGACCAAAGTAACAAAGGTCACCATCAGTAACACACTACAACGGCAGGGAATCAAATCCCGCAGTGCCAGACGTGTTCCGCTGCTGAAGACAGTGCATGTCCAGGCCCGTCTGAAGTTTGCCAGAGAGCACGTGGATGATACAGCAGAGGATTGGGAGAATGTCATGTGGTCAGATGAAACCAAAGTAGAACTTTTTGGTATAAACTCAACTCGTCGTGTTTGGAGGAAGAAGAATACTGAGTTGCATCCCAAGAACACCATACCTACTGTGAAGCATGGGGGTGGAAACATCATGCTATGGGGCTGTTTTTCTGCCAAGGGGACAGGACGACTGATCCGTGTTAAGGACAGAATGAATGGGGCCATGTATCGTGAGATTTTGAGCCAAAACCTCCTTCCATCAGTGAGAACTTTGAAGATGAAACGAGGCTGGGTCTTCCAACATGACAATGATCCAAAACACACCGCCCGGGCAACAAAGGAGTGGCTCCGTAAGAAGCATTTGAAAGTCCTGGAGTGGCCTAGCCAGTCTCCAGACCTCAACCCCATAGAAAATCTGTGGCGGGAGTTGAAAGTCCGTGTTGCTCGGCGACAGCCCCAAAACATCACTGCTCTCGAGAAGATCTGCATGGAGGAATGGGCCAAAATACCAGCTACTGTGTGTGCAAACCTGGTAAAGACCTATAGTAAACGTTTGACCTCTGTTATTGCCAACAAAGGTTATGTTACAAAGTATTGAGTTGTATTTTTGTTATTGACCAAATACTTATTTTCCACCCTGATTTACGAATAAATTCTTTACAAATCCTACCATGTGAATTCATGGATTTTTTTTTCACATTCTGTCTCTCACAGTTGAAGTGTACCTCTGGTGCAAATTACTGACCTCTGTCATCATTTTAGGTGGGGGAACTTGCACAATCAGTGGCTGACTAAATACTTTTTTGCCCCACTGTATATGGCTTGCTCATGAAAGCCTGCACATATATAACAGCATTTATGTTCACTAAAGTCCTAAAAAACAAATTGTTACCATTAAAATTCTTCCATAACTCTGGAGAATAATTTTAAGTAAAGGATAACAACATAAAACCACAAAGAAGGAGAGTAGACTTTTCAAATTTGTCCTAAAATTTCTGTATAAAAATTTCAATTTCCTCATTTGCCTCCACCCACTGTTTAAAATAAAGCTGTAGCTTCTTGTGCCACCTTCAGATCAGGGGATGGAGATGGGAGGCATGGGCAGCCGCAGGGCTTCTGGAATCGGGGATCATCTGACCCTTGAAGCCACAGTCGAGGCCCCGCCACAGAGGAGGAGGAAGAAGAAGAAAACTGCCACTATAGGTGAATTCAAGAATTCTGTCTCTGCTAGTTGTCGCTGCTTTATATTGCAAGGTACGGACCCTGTAATAATACAGAGAGACCTCCAACAATCAGACAACGTCCTAAGAGCAAGCGACGGTGGAAGGAAAAACCTCCTTTTAACAGGAACAAACCTCCAGCAACCGTGTGCCGCCACCAGTTGGGGGTGAGGGGAGAAAGACTCTTTAATAATAACTTCAGCTAGCTCCATATTTTTAACTATAGACTCTACTGGAGTGGCTTTGCATGATTCACAGCTCAAAGTAATCCTTATGGAGCTTATTGTGAATCTTGCATCAGCCCCCTCAGTTCATCATCTACCTGAAACAAGCTACTTTAGCTCTTCCCACTTCAAACCAGCTTTCTTATGATTGTCTGCCTCTCACAAACGGCAGGTGGGTGGAGCTTCTGCGACTCTATGACAGACTGCAGAGCCAAATTTAGAAAAAAGTGTCTGAATGTGAGCAGTTAGAGCAATCTGAGGACTGAACTTTTGGCTGAAACTGAAACTTTGCCCATGTTGTGAATCCTGGATTTCAGGTCTTGAGGACGACCACGCCGACCTGGTGAACGGAGACACCGCGGACCAGACCACAGATGGAGAAGAAGTGGTCAGGAAACCCCGAAAGAAAAAGTAAGAATTTATTATTTTAATACAGGTGCACTAATTGTAAATTTCTGGCTTGATATCCACATTTAAAGAAATCATTTGGCTGACAGTTGATTTTTATAATGTTGCTGTTCTTGTTTATTCCCCTTTATTGACTCTGAGACACACAAGTGTTCACAATAAATTAATAACTGAGCTGATGTAAACCATCATTGAAGGAGAACAAATTCAAACGTACGCTGGGCCTCGATATGGCAACAGCACCGCCTACAACTGCAAAGCTCTCCAGCGAGTAGTGCGGTGCTCTGAACGGATAATTGGAGGTGAGCTTCCCTCCCTCCAAGACATCTACAGGAAGCGGTGCCTGAGGAAAGCGGGGAGGATCATCAAGGACTCCAGTCACCCCAGCCATAAACTGTTCAGACTACTTCCATCAGGAAGGAGGTTCTGCAGCATCCGGTCCCGTACCAGCAGACTGAGAGACAGCTTTTTCCATCAGGCCATCAGACTGCTGAACACGTCATAGACACCTCAGCTTCACTACTGGAACTTTAACATTATGCACTCCATACTGTACAGTAACGCCACTGTTTTGCACATGTCTCACTCTGTATATTTTTATATATTTTATTTATTGTTGACTCTATTTAATTTGTAAAATATGTGTACACACACACACACACACACGTAGAAAAATATTTAGTATACACATCCAGAAATGCATATACTATTATATATTGTACATATATTTATTCGTTTCAGATGTAGCCATTCTTGTATTTTGCTTGTTTACATTATTGTATTTTGCACAACTCTGTTGCTTGTGAAGCTCGAACACAAGAATTTCACTCACATGTGCTGTACCAATGTACCTGCACATGTGATGTGACAATAAAAGTGATTTGATTTGATTTGATATTTGCAAGTTACTATCTTTAATGTTGTGACCTGAGAATAGTCTGGCTTTTTAGTTTTAATATTTTTTTTTTAACTTGCCATACACTCTTCAGGAAGTCCAAAGTTGTCGAGACGCAGCTTCCCGATGAGCTGGACATACCGGAGGATGACATCATCGCCGACACCCCTCCTCCATTGCCGCAGCATTCCCTGTTTGCCGCCCCACAGGGTCAGAGCCAGCCGGTCGGGAAGGTGTTTGTGGAGAGAAATAGTGAGTGACAGAAGAAGAAGAAGACGATATTGATGATGAGGCTGTTTGTTTAACTTTTTTTATGTGTTTGCATGCAGAGCGTTTCCAGGCTGCTGAACGCTCCGATTGGAAGAAGACCAGCGACCCGATGGACAACATGGCAGACTTCCAGCACATGCAGCCACTGTGGACCACCAGAGATGTTTCCATCAGAGTGCATGGAGGCTTCAGGTAACAGCAAAGTGTCTCCTGTATGACTATAAAAATCCCGAGTCCGTCCTCCCGTCCCAGTGTTCCTCCTCTCCTCTGTTCATGCTCCAGGGTGTTCGGTCTATACTGTCAGGGCTTCCTGGCCGGCTACGCCGTGTGGAACGTGGTGATGGTGTACATGCTAGCCGGGCAGCACCTCACCTCCCTGTCCAACCTGCTTGAGCAGTACCAAAGCGTGGCGTATCCCTCCCAGTCTCTGCTCTACATGCTGCTGGCCATCAGTACAGTGGCAGCCTTCGACAGGTAAAGCTGCACATTGGAAATCCATCATGGTTCGCCACGTTGCAAACAAAAACACATCACACCTTCTGGCAAATTAGAATCACCAAATAGCCAAACCCTACTGTGCGAGCAAAATGGACACAAAGAGAACACACGCAGGCACGGTATTTGCAAGAAAAACTTTGGTATTTGTGAGAAAAACTTGTTATACATTTATATTTACAAGAAACAAGATATGAGCTTGCAAAACAATTTTTTATTTTTGATATTTGCAAACCAAAAAAATCGGTGTTTGTATATTTTCCAGAATGTTAATATTCATAAAAAAAAGTTTGATATTTGTGCACAAAAATGTTAAATTTTTTTAATATTTGCAAACGAAAAATGTGATTGGCTAGCAAAATTTTATAATTTTTATATTTGCTGACAAATGTGGTATTTTCGATCAAAATGTTGCTATTTGCAAACAAAAAAATTTGCTTTTTAAAAACATATATTTGTAAACAAAACATTTTGGATTTAACAGTTGCAAACAAAAAACAGGTTTATTGTATCCGGTTGTTCAGTGATGACGCGACGAATCCTACTTCCGGGCCTAAAGTAGTCTGCGTTTAATATGGCTTTTGTGTTGTTAACATGTTTAATGTTTTGTATTTTCTTCTATTTGATCTCAAAAAGCTCCTAAAACAGTCAGTGATCCCTGTTGACCTCCCTCGGCTTTTATTACCACTAATCATTTATTTAAGCTCAGTTTTTAAAACCTTAGGATGTAACTACAGCCCAGCCCATGCAGCAGTATATGAATGACTAACCTCGTATTGTGGATGGATTATCTCAGTTGTTCTCCTGGCTGAAGTTTGGTCCTTTTACAGCATCCTGCCATGCGATTACATTTGTTCCTGACCACCGAGAACACTCACGTTAACTTTTATCGAGTGGAAAAAAAGTTAGCTTGTTTATATTATGCTAACATAGCTGTGTCGCTAGCGGTCACGTAGCACATCATTATATACCAGCTAGCCTAACTTCAGTAACCCTACAAACGTCACTGCTGTTTAGTTTTCTGTCTTCATTTATGCTGTAAGTGATAACAGAGCTGTACGTTTTAATTTGTTTCCAAAACCCCGCAGTCAGGACATGCTATATTGTATTTAGATAGAAACTAGCGAGCTAACTCCCTGCTAACTTCTAACTCCGTTAAATGTCATAAATTCCGTTTTCATGGATGCCTGGATGTTAAACTCAATTGTTACATCTGGTAGAGGAGAAGGCTGATCATTTTATTAAAGATGAAATACTTTAGACAGTTTTTCAACTCTCAGTAATGCCATAGTGATCGTTTGATATATGGACCTGCAGCAGGGTTTAGACCCAGACACGGCTAGTGACGTCAGACTGAACAACCGGATTATAAATACTTTTGTATTTGCAAATAAAACGTCACTATTTTGCAGTCAAAACTTTCAGATTTTTATGTTTGCAAACAAAAATTTTGTATTTGCAAACAAAAAGGGGTTATTTGTTTATTTTGCAAATAACGCTTTCTTATTTACAAACAAAACTTTTGATAGGAGCAGGTGTCTTAAGTAAATCTGCAACATCATATAAGTGGTGGTGCAGTTCAAACTGTACCCAGTTAAAAAGAACGTGTTGAAACTTTGACCTCAGGTGAGGGGCTATAGAGCTGGGGTGGGACAGGGATCTCACTTTATAAATCTTGTAATTAAAAGTGTGAAGTGAATGAATACTGCATCCATTTACGCTATGAATTAGATGTTTGTGTTTTCTACAAATGAAACTCTCCTCAGGGTGAATCTGGCCAAAGGCCCCGTGGCTCTGCGGGAGTTCATCACGCTGGATCCGGTGGCTCTCGCCTCGTTCTGTGAGTCCTCCTTCCTTCTCTGTCTGTGCTTCAGAAACACATCATCGTGGGCTCTGTTTGGGATTCAGTTGACACGCTTTGCTTTTTGCACACAGTGTATTTCTCAGCGCTCGTCCTCTCTCTGAGCCAGCAAATGACCAGCGATCGGATCAACCTCTATTCCAACAACACGGCACTACTGTGAGCTTGCTGGAATAATCTGATATTCCGATATCATTAAAAAGTCTGGTTTTGATACAGAGACTGACCTGATTCTGCTTTAGGCCTACAGGGTTGGAGCACCAAATTCTCCACCCATGGGTGACTGTCAACCTGGTGGTGGCCCTGCTGGTGGGCCTGGCCTGGATTTTAATCGCCATCAGACCTGAGACCGACTACACGGAGGGTGAGAGAGAGCAGTGTGGGTTGAGCATTTCTGCTTAAAAAAGGAAAAGCCAACTTAAAACATTTATTTTTGTTTTCTTATCCTTCCTCCTCAGGTTACCTAATGGCCATGGAGATTGAGCCTCCAAAGCTAGAGGACAAATCAGAAATGACCGCCTGAGAGAATTAAGAAATTACTGTACAGCTTTTTTTGTCATTTTGCACATATTTTTGCATTTTGTCGTGAATGTTGTTTAAGTTATTTTTGTACGTTTGAAATATGTTTATTTCTTTTTAAATACAGAGATTTAAAGAATAGTTTTTTCTCTCTTTTGTTTACAGTTGTTTCTCTACATGAAACCCATGAAAGAAAGCATTCACTGCATTCACTACACTGTTTTTCTGCTTGCCCAGGCTACTGAAGCACACTGAATGAGCTATGAAGAAATTTTAATTGAACTGAATTGATTTACATGGTCTACAGCAGCGGTCCCCAACCTTTTTTGCGCCACGGACCAGTTTATGCCCGACAATATTTTCACGGACCGGCCTTTAAGGTGTCGCGGATAAATACAACAAAATAAAACCAGTACCGGTACCAAATAAAACAAGATTTATTCATAACACACGTGAAAAGACCCAGGAAAACCGAGTTAACGATAAAAACGATAACAAAATAACACTGAAAACCAATAAAAACCCTGAAAACCATACATTTCACACCTGAGCCTCAACTCTCGCGGCCCGGTACCAAACGACTCACCGGGGGTTGGGGACCGCTGGTCTAACTGCAAAAGAATTGTAACATATCAAAAGTAAAAGTACTTATCATGCCAAGGAGTAGTTAATGGTGTTACTGCGCTGCACTGAAAGCTAATGAAATTAACCTGGAAGTGGAAATTCAGGCCAGTTGAAGTGCATTAACCAAAGGATGGCATAGCTGAGGTATAAACACAGAGATGAGTCAAAGAAAAAAAAAAAATCATCTGAGATCCTAAAAGGCTTCTAGAAAAGCTGAAGAGCAGCTGTGATGGAACTGAACTGAAAGGCAGCTAAATGTAATGCTGACCGCGGATTTTACACTGACATCTGAGCTGAAGTGTCAATGTATCAGTTTTAATTTGAGCAGAATACAAAGCGTTTTCTAAAAAAAAAAAAAAAATTCTGAGTGATTTTGTGTCCTATTATAGGTTATTAGTTTATGTTTGTGGACATGTGGTGTCTGGTCTTTTTTCCTGTGTGTCTTTGGTGTCATGTTGAGTCTTTTTATTGTAAACCTTGCTCTTTTTTGTGTCCCTCTGTAGTCATTTTGTGTCTCCGGTGTGACTGTAGTCCATGTTTAGTTGCTTTATATCACCTTTCTGTCATTTGTATCACTTTGGTCAAGTTTTGTCTCTGTTTTCTTGTAATTTTGTGTCTTATTTCATGTCTCTGTGGACATTTTGTGGCTGTTTAGTGTGTTGTTTTTATGTCTTTGTGCATGTTTCGCATCTCTTTATTGTCACTTTGGTGTTTTTGTGCCCTTTTAGTCATTTTTTCATCTCATAATGTTTTTCTCTCTCTTTATGTCATTTAATGTCTTTTTAATGTCCCTTTGTCATCATTTTGCGTCATTTTGTTTCACTTTTCTTTTTGTTTTTCTTTTTAGCGATCCCTTTTGTAGTTGTTTTTTGTCCCTTTGGTGTCATTTGTGTCTTATCTTATGTCTTTCTGGTTATTTAGTGTCTCTGGTCTTGTTCATTCTTCTTTTTATAGTTGTTTTATGTCCTTGCTCCTGTTTATGTGCTTATTTCTCATTTTTGTGTTTTTGAGTATATTTTTACTCATGTTGTATCTCTTTGTGTGATTTTATTTTTATTCTTTGTAGTTTCTTATGCCTTTGCTCAGTGTGATTTTTTGTGTGTGTCTTTTTACATCATTATAAAATGACTTTATGGTCATTTTGTGTCCCTTTGAGTTGTTTTATGTCATTTTATGTATTTGTGATCATTTTGTGTCTCACTTGTCAACATTTCTGTTTCTTTGATCTTGTTTTGTGTCCCGACGACAAAGGGACAAAGACAGACAAAACGCGTTTTGTCTGTCTTTGCCCGTGTTTTGTGTCTCCTTGGTGTCATGCTTTTTCCTAAGATCCATTGGTTTGCTCTGCCTGCGATCCAGGCTGTATAATCGAACACAGATAACCGAGCAGTTGATGTTGACGTGGTAGTGATATATCTTGAGGTTTTTGGTGGAAACATTCAAATACACGTGAATAAAAGTTAGCAGAAACTGTTTGATAACAGCGAGCAATCATGCTGGACTTTGCCATCTTTGCTGTTACCTTTGTCATCATCCTGGTGGGCGCTGTCCTTTATTTGTACCCGGTAAGTTCCTGCAAGTTTGGCGTTAGCTTGCTACATTAGCGGGCTGTTGCCCTCATCCCAGTGTCCCAACCAAAAAGCGCTTTTAAATGTTTTAGTTCTTGTTCACGAGTTGGAGCACATTATTCTGAACTATTTAAGAGATTAATTGAGTAAGGAGTGTATTTTGCACATTTCGGCTCCCATTTAATATAATATTCATTGACCTAGTCCAGAGAAATCCAACTTCAAGAAGACGGAATGAGCGAAAACGAGATTTTTTTTTTTTTCATTTTTATCAGTTTCCTTTATGTGTTTGTGTTACAAGCCGATTTATTTCTAAACTCCAACTAATTTACTTCACATCCCTAAACGATATCATGTTCCATATGCGCATGCCATTCAATAAGAAATTGTTAAATTTTGTATTTTTCAAAGAGGTTCTGAATGGGACCCGCTTTCCGACAGGCAGAGCCATTATTTTAAATTATGTAAAGACTTAGTAGACATGTGGACACCACTGTGAGAAAAACTACTCATGTTTAATGACTTGTATTTGTGTTAAACAACAAAATCTCATTTCTAATCATATTTTCAGTCATCCAGAAGGGCCTCTGGTATCCCAGGTCTCAACCCCACAGATGAGAAGTAAGTTTTCATCTTTACCTTTATTTTTTCTGCTTCTGTTAACTCTTATTCAGTAACAGCATTTTGTAAAATATAGTACATTGTGCATAATAATTAGCTTCTTAAGGGTCCTGTCATCCTAATAGCTTTTGTCAGTAAATATAAGCATATGTGCGTTAATGTTCTATTTTCTGTTCTCCAGGGATGGAAACCTGCAGGATATCATCGACAGAGGCAGTCTGCATGAGTTCCTCGTCGGCCTGCATGATGAGTACGGCTCCGTGGCCTCGTTCTGGTTTGGTGGTCGCCCTGTGGTCAGCTTGGGCTCCGTAAGCGAGCTTCAGCAACACATCAACCCCAACCACGCTAGTAAGCAAACCAGTTTGGATCAGCAGCTTTTCTTACACTCAGGAATTTGTTGGGAAAAATATCTAATTGAAAAGAAGAACATCCTTATGCATAAATCTGCTGTTTCCTGCTTCCTTTTTAGCCGACTCCTTTGAAACGATGCTGAAGTCGCTGCTCGGCTACAAGTCCGGGATGGGAGGCGGGGCCAGCGAGTCCATCATGAGAAAAAAAGTGTACGAAAGTGCCATCAACAGCACGCTGAAAAACAACTTTCCGCTTGTGCTCAAGGTTTCCAAAGCCAAGAAATTATTTTTCTAAAATAAATAAGAAAACCAAAAACTTCCTCACACTTCCTGCTAACTGATATCTTGTTTCTTAGCTGGTGGATGAGCTGGTGAAAAAGTGGAAGTCATTCCCAGAGGGTCAGCACACGCCTCTGTGTGCCCACCTGCTGGGCCTGGCCATGAAGACGGTCACCCAACTGGCTCTGGGCGAGCGGTTCGGGGACGACACTGAGGTCCTTGCCTTCCGCAAGAACCACGATGCGGTGAGAAATTTTAGCACAAACCTCTGTGCAGTAAGCTTGGGGGACACAAAACTTTACTTTATTGGGATGCTAATCAAAAATGCACCATGCTAAAGTTCTGCAGGGAGTTTAAGGCTCTGTAACTGATCATTGATTTTTATTAATTTATTTATTTTTGCTCTTCTGACTCACGCTTCCAGATCTGGTCAGAAATTGGAAAGGGCTACCTGGACGGCTCCCTGGAGAAGAGCTCCAGCAGGAAAGCGCACTATGAGAAGGGTGAGCGAAGGAGGCGTGTCAACGTGTGGGAGCGGTGTCTGGCTTTGTGTGGTGAAGCCAAATGGAAAGTCTGCAGAGTTTCCGATGTTATCTCTGTGTTAAGCCTCTTGACAGACAGACCGAGCACATTCACGGTTACCACCTTAATCAGCAGACAGGCTTTGTTTGGATAGGATCGATAGGGATTTACCTGCCAAGGACAGATGCTATTTTGGGTGCTGTCTGAATGGGCTGCAAAGACTGCATTTAATGTGTAACCCCACAGAGAGTGTCTGGCACTTGTTCATGTCACTTCATGTAACTCTGACACCCAGTTCTCAAAAAGTGGCTCCCCAGGTGTGAGAATAATTTACCCTTTACCCTATTAGTGCAGACAGGGGAACCTCACATTCAAGGTTTTGATGATTCAGATGTTTTTAAAGGGCCTGTCCAGCAGCTGTGGGACAAAATCTGTGAGCCGTGCCGGGCTAGGATGTCAGATTAGATTAGATTAGATTAGATAGAACTTTATTAATCCCTCGGGTGGGTTCCTCTGGTTTTGAGCCCTTGAATGTGGTCGGAGTCGCCACGGCTCTCATCTTGTTTTTTCCTCCTCGGTGGTCAGCTCTGTCAGAGATGGAGTCTTTGCTGTTGTCTGTGGCGAAGGACAGGAAAGCCCAGAGGAAGCAGGCGGTGTTTGTGGACGCTCTGCTGCAGTCCAACTTCACAGAGCGACAGGTGAATGCTGATGAGCTTCTGCTTTACATCCTCAGCGCTTTCACAGAGGTAAGAAAAAAAAACCGCTGAAATCTTGATTGTTTGTTTCAGATCATGGAGGACTGCATGGTGTTCACTTTGGCTGGATGTGTCATCGCTGCGAACTGTAAGTGGCCTGAATCAGAGGATGTGAAGCCTGCCAGATACAGTTTTTATAAGCACAGTTTCCCAGAGTTGTCTGATAGGCACTTAACAATAATGTAATGAACTTTTAGCTCTAAAAGCAAACAAAAGCTAACTTTTATTTATCTTTTATTAGCAAAAGGTTGTTTTATTCTGATTCTAAGATTACACACTGTGGTGTTTTGGCAGTGTGTATCTGGGCTCTTTACTTCCTGTCCAATTCAGAGGAAGTGCAGGACAAGTTGCACCAGGAGCTGGAGGACGTATTGGGTTCTGATCCGGTTTCCCTCGACAAGATTCCTCAGCTCAGGTAAGACTTTTGGACTTTTACGTATTTAGGCGTTCTTGAGTCGTCCTTCACACGCGGTGCAGCCAGTAACGTTGATGCGATCGCATTTCCGTCCTCGCGTAGATACTGCCAACAGGTCCTGAACGAGACGGTGAGGACTGCCAAGCTCACCCCCGTCGCGGCTCGGCTTCAGGAAGTGGAGGGCAAAGTCGATCAGCACGTCATCCCCAAAGAGGTATCCGGTTTCCCGGAGTCTGCGGCTCTCAGCCAGATTATTTCAGCTGCACAAACACAGTGTTTGCTGTGTTAATGGTAAACAAGAACAGATAGAAACATTAAATAGCGTAAGAAACATAAACCGAGGATTTTATTTTATTTTATTTTTTTAGATGCAACTTTTGAATGTTTATTTAAAGTCAAGCAAGTGATATTCCTGTTTTGTTTTATTTTTCTTCCTTCCCTATTAAAGTGCGTTGTTCCCTCAGTTTTCCCAGCTGAGGTTAAAATACAGCAGTTTTGTTACACGTAAACACTGTTGTTGTTGTTACTTTCAGACGTTGGTGATTTACGCCTTAGGAGTGGTTCTACAAGATGAGGAAACCTGGAGCAGCCCTTACAGGTTTGACATTTTGGTTTTGACATGTTCTTCAGCCAGTTTAAAAATGGCTGCCAGTTCAAATCCCACTCATTCAAAATCTGCAATACAAAGAAAACTGTACTGGGTCACTAAATTATCACTCTATAAAACAGGATCTGTAACGCTCATTCCCAGTACTTTATTTATATTCTGGGACTAGTATGGTATCCCTTACTAGACTAAGAGGTACCATGCTGTGCACAAGCCCCTCATTTCTTTGTGTGTGTGTGTGTGTGTGTGTGTGTGTGTGTGTGTGTGTGTGTGTGTGTGTGTGTGTGTGTGTGTGTGTGTGTGTGTGTGTTAAGCAACCTTAACCAATGAATTGTTAAAACCTTACAAAGGCACCTAACTCAACTATGAACCAGTGTCGTGTCTACACATAACAGAGAACTTGGAAAAGATTTTAAATCTGATCTTTGTCTTTAACAGACATAAAATAGCATTTTTCCAGAGCTATTAGCTGAAAGGTTGACACATCTCGATGTGTTGTGCAGCATGTCCTTAAAAATGTTGAGGGAACTGAACAAGTTCAGGACAAAAAGATGCATGCTAAGAGATGCATCTTAAACTTCAGCTTATCTGTCACTGTTCATGGAAGTCTCAGTGGATGGATTGCTGTGAAGAAGCCATTCTTACTGAAGGGAATCAGGGAGAAAGGTTGAGGTATGAAAATTACACAAGAACTGGACTGAAAATCAGTGACAACATATCTGATCTTGTTAAAAGTAACGATTATAAACAAAGAAAAGTGCAGTCAGATTTTGATCCACCATCCAATACCATCTGGAAAGCATCTGATTGGCAGCGGTTTCATCCCAGAGGCTCAAATATCGATTTGGTGAGCTTGAAACTTTTGTTGTAGCTCCACCAGGGGTCAACATTTAGTTAATGGATTAGGAAAAATTTTACAGGAAGAGCTCAAATAATTTAGTTGATCATCAACACATCTATTTAATTTTTCCTCTATTTCATAAGTAACTTCAAAACTAATGGCATTTTGTCATCAGCCTTAGCTGTTATTTGTGGGGGGGTTGCTTTGAAGTTAATTCTAACCGGTGGGTGGAAATAAAACCTGCTAGCATTACCGTGTAGAGCTCGCTGGATTATCAGGTGTTTCCTGTTAAGTCTACAGGTGCATGTCACAGTTATCACCGGGCATTCATCTGCCTTCACCAGGTAACATAAATCTGCAGCCATCAAATAAACTGCAGTTAAAATAATGTGACAGCTTCACAGTGAGGGGCTTTTTTTCTTCCAAGTTAAAGTTGTAATATGTCTGTTTACTGGTTTGGTGAATACTTCAATCCTCCCTCAGGTTTGACCCAGATCGATTCGAGGAAGAATCGGCCAGGAAGAGCTTCTGTCTGCTCGGATTCTCAGGGAATCAGACGTGTCCAGAGCTCAGGTAAGAGGAAATTATCCACACTCTGTCACTCAGACTGCTAATTGTGAAAGCAGACTTCATTAGACCAACTTTGGGAAGTTTTGATAACTATTTGAAGCTCTTCTACACCTGGATGTCCTGCATCAATCACTATTTGGTCTCCGTTAGGTTTGCCTACACTGTGGCTACGGTCGTCCTCAGCACGTTGGTGCGGCAGCTGAAGCTCCACCGACTGAAGGGGCAAGTGGCCGAGATCCGATCCGAGCTGGTATCCGCACCGAAGGACGAAACCTGGATCACCGTCAGCAGAAGAAGCAGCTAAAACAAAGATTTAGAGAAAACGATGAAGAGCAAAAAGCAACACATTTAACATCACTGAATGAAATTACCAGCAGAGTATTCCCTGTTAGACGTCATCGTAGTTCCCCATCATGATGCCAGTAGTTTGGACTGACACTCTTAATTTGTAGGATTTTAAAGGCTGTTTCACCCACCTTGTACCACCACTGAGGCCTTAAGCATGACATTAGCTTTTTCCACTCACAGGTTTAGTTTGTCGAACGCTTCCTGTCTCTTCAGGGAGGGAGGCTCGACGAGTAAAGCTGGAGTTGCTAGGTTCTGGTGGTCTCTGGTGAAAGCCAGTCGAACTGCAAAGCACTGGGCTTTGAACACAGATCCTTTTAAAAGGATGTTGGGCCCTCGGGCCACCCTCATGGAGTCTGTTTCTGTTTCTCTAGTTTGGGAAGAAACATGCGCATGAGCATCTTCTGGGTTGATGAGCCTTTCTACCATCCTGGTATCTTCTCCACATCCTCAAGACTGTGTTGGGCAGACATCGCCTCATGCTACCAGGAAAAATCTGAACTCGAGAAAAAAAAAGTCTGTGGCCACAACCTACTAAACCTTTTATGGGGGTTGTCTTCTTGTTGCCTCTCCAGTTCATCTGCTGTTGGAAACACTGATATCCCTGAAGATCCACCAACTTGTGATGATCAAGTGCTAAGCAGTGTGTATTTCCAGCCCACATGTGCAAGACATTTTAAATTAAATTGGGCCTGAACATGTACAATAAATCAATAATAGCTGTTATTTTGTTTATTGGATCAACAGGTTGGTGTATAAGAGACCAGAAAATAGTAAAAGCATCTCAGCTTTCTACAGGGGGAAGGAGGCGCTTTTAGCTCCAGAAAGTTATTCAGTGTTTAGTTATTGAGTGATTGTTGCAGCTTTAAATTAAATGTTATGAGAGCTTTACAGAAGGGGAAGCAAAATCCTATTTTCTTCTCCTACTCCAGACTGGCTTCACAGTAACTAAAGCCTTAAAGAGTAATAAAAAATGAGTCCAGGAAATGTATTACAGGTTTTTATTGCGTACAGTAGTTAATATATAGTTATGAAATGTTTTATTCGCTGAGTTAAATATTTCTGAATTGAAAACTAATTAAAGAAAGAAAGAAAGAAAGAAAGAGAAATAAATAACCTCTGAAGCACTCAGCAGTGGGAGTGTGCTGTGATGTCGCTTTGTTATTAATTTTGGGAAGCCCGGCTGTGGGGAGAGCCCTGCGGTACCGCGGGCGGCCACGGGGGCGCCAGAGAGCGCACCTCTCCGCTAAAGATGTGAAAATGGCGGAGCTACAAATGCTTCTGGAAGAGGAGATTCCAGCGGGACGAAGCGCGCTGCTGGACAGCTTCACTAATTTGGAAAGAGTCGCGGAGTACTGCGAGAGCAACTATGTCCAGGTAGGCTGACACAACCGTGGAGGGGAAGAAGGTGTAGTTTGTTTCTTTCTTTTTTTTCTCAATGGAGCGAAGTGGTGCTAGGCTAACTGATGCTAGCGCTGCCGATGCGGTGCAGCCGTGCTGTCAGCTAGCCTCGGCTAGCTCAGCAACAACCTGCTGCCGATGCGGGGTTTTTTTTGTTTTTTAAAATTAGATAACAAACTCATAATGTGGCAATTCCCCACCCGATTCATACCGCTATTTGTTTTCCTCTGTGTAACGATGTGTGTGAGCTGTGCATCCCACCGTGGTGGGTTAGCCGGGTAGCTCGTTAGCTTGCTGCTCGTCATCACCCCTCAAACCACCGAGCAGGCACCGTGAAAATCGATTTCTGTGCTCCGTGCGGGGATCAATCACTGCCAGCCAGCTGATCAGGCTCCGGCCTCAGATGTGGGACGCGATATCAAGGCAGATTAACCTCTGATAGGCTGTGACAGGAGACAACCCGCCGTGACAGCGTTACAAACAACTGATTTATGATGCTGTTGATGTAGCAGCCACACTTAAAACCCTTTTAAAATGCTCAGCCTGAAGCCATTCATGTGCACCTCCGTGCAGGAGAGGGGAGGGGGGTGATGTGGATACATTTCTGCCTGTGTGTGAGTGCAGCCATTCAGATGCTTTGAAATTCTGCAGGTGTGATCTCATCTCATTTCGGCATCTCCACTCATCACACACTCGCAGGCCAGCTTTCAGTAGGTGAGAAATCAGGGAATAAGCTAGGACACAAGGTGTGATGCTGAAATCTGACATCCCTGATGAGCTGGGCTGATCAGGTCTGACAAGTTGCCCTGGAAAGAAGAAGAAGAAGGAGGAGAGAGGTGGTGGATGTTGGCAGCTTGCTGTCTGGCAGGTTGCCCTGTGAGGTTTTCCCAGCTGCTGTCAGATGGATGTTATCACTTATAGATCAGCTGGACAGAAGCAGGAAGCATCAGGAGAATGTTTAGTGTGATGCTTCACCTCTTACGTTTTCATATTTTCTGTCCTTTTCTGTTTTACTTTAAAGCAGACTTCTTACAGCATTAGTCATTGAGGAATTTAAACCTGCTAACTAATATTTCGGGTTGTCATTCACATGATGCCACAGGTGTGTTTGCTCGAACTCCACGCCCAGGACTTGTTTGCAGTCAAGGGATGTTTCACTAACAAAACCAATCCCTAGTGTGTGAGATGTTTGTATTCACAGACTTCAAAGTAGGGCTGCTCGATTATGGCAAAAATGATAATCACGATTATTTTCACTGAAATTGAGATTGCGATTATTTGACGATATTTATTTAACCCTTTAAGACCTACTATAGAACCAAGTCCGCCAGAGCTTATATTATTTTTTTTACATGTTGTAGTGCCATTTGTGGGAGCATTTCAAGTTGCTAAATAACTGTTATAGCCCATATTTTAATAATATGTATGCATTAAGTCCATAGTAACTACATTAATTGCAAAAAAGTGCAATAAACTACAAAAAAATTGAAAATCGCTTTTGTTTTGTTTTTTTTTACATATATTTCTACTTGGAGAAATTTAAGAGGTTTATCCCTCAAAACTTTAAATACAAAAAAGTTGCAAAAAATAGTTTACAACAACAGGAAATTTATTTTGAGTGTCTTCATAGTTTTATTTTGGAGATACAGCAATTTTTATATACACTGCAGGAAAAACAAAAAAAACAATCCTATGATGCAAATTTGCAAAGAAAACAGCAGGTGCATCAAAATAAACTCTTTCCAGCAGTGCAATTCGAGTTCTAAGCATCCCAGAAACTATTCAGAAAAGTCAAACACTCAATTAGTGGATAATTGAGTGTTTCCTCTATTTATCAGTTACTTTCTCTCAGACTCTTTCGACTTTTTAATTCGTGGAGTGATCGTTTATCACAAAAGTCACTTTTTTTTCTTCTTTTTTTTTCCATGCACTGTTGGCAAACACTGTGCCATCAAAAGTGCATGAATTCTGTTTGGTTTACCAGCCGGCAAAAAAAGAACCACGTCCGTGCTGGTCCTACGCCTGCTTGCCTACCTGCCTGTCTGACCCGAGTCATTTCTAGCCTAACTACATTCTTACAAAACCCACAAACAAAAGGGGCAACAACTGAAATAATGAGCAAAATATTTTCACAATTTTCTTTGGTGGGGAGCAAAAGCGGTCCTGCAAATATTTTCAGCATCACTACGCCTGTCTTATCTTTGACATCTGATTCAGACTTTTGGATTGTGGAGCCTATAACACAACCTACCCAAGTTGCTGAGGTCATTGCTGTTATGTGTGGTCATGTCCCGGTGCTTTACATGTGGTGACAACCATGATAGAAACCAATAAAATCCTCTTTGTTCCGGCCATGTTTATCCCTCACGTCTGTTCTGATGGTTTGAGGAATCTCTTACATTGACATGTAATTCTTAATCCTTATACTGAGGTGATGATTGTTACTTTTCTGGTGTGTGTGGACTCGGTTGTTAGTTTTAAGCCATTTTGGATATGTTGTGATGTTTATTTTTGTTAATTGTGGTTCCCATTAGAGTCAAAAAGATGAGGATAGAGTGCTACTTTGTGGTCGACAACTTTCTTACTGTATGAGCCGGTCATTGGTTTCTCAGCCGAATCAGCCACTCATCATTTCAAAAAACCACAATGTTCAGCTCAAGAAGGTAAAATGGGACTTCTTACACCAAACATACAGTCTGTGGTTTGATGTTGTCAAGACAACGTGATGAAACATTGTTCAAAGGAATTATTAAGCTTTGGGACACTTTTGGGTGTTTGAAGCAGAGATCCAGTTAGATATTGACAGGAAGCTGTTCGGTCACTGTATTCGCTCTGAAATGACTATGCAGAGTTGTGGTATATTTGTAATGTGCTACCTTTACTTGGTGCCAGAGCTCATTATGATATATTGTTTTCAAGAGGCCCAAAATGTGCTTTCTAACAGCTGTTGTAGTATTTGGCTGAATGTTTGTCATACTGTTTGTACAAAGGCTCGTTTTACTGGTCCAACTCGTGTAGAGAGCAGTGCTGCTGCTGCTTTTTTTTTTTTTTTTTTTTTTTTTTTTGCGTGGTGGCTTGAAAGCAGCCTTGTCCAAACGTTACTGCTACCCTTGAGCTTTAGTAGTGAATGACAGCCTACCAGGTGCCAGTACAAATGAGGGGACATGTTTTTTAGGGCAAATAATTGTTTTAATTAGCGTTTTTCTGACTTAAAATGGGTTGAAGATGCATGTAAGCCCAATCAGTAAGGGTGCAGCAAAGGCTCTGAATCTGTTATAACTTATTTAAGTGAAATTTACCTTTTTTTTTTTCTTTTTTTCTTTTTTAAATTGTCTCTGCCCATTTTGACTTAAATTGTTAATTATGGTTTAGTAATGGAGTGATATCCATCCTCTCTTACCGTATACGTATCACTGGATTAAGTCCGTCTCTCCTGTGCCAGCAGGTGCTCTCGTGACTTTTACCACATAACCTGCTTGTCCTCATTCTATAGCAGCGCTGCGTCCTCTGCTCTCCTGTAAATGACAGAGGTGTGGACTCGAGTCACATGACTTGGACTCGAGTCAGACTCGAGTCATTAATTTTATGACTTTAGACTTGACTTGAAAAAATGTTCTAAGACTTGTGACTTGACTTGGACTTGAACCGGTTTACTTGAAAAGACTTGATATTTCACCCCAAATATAAAATTTAACATGCATATTATATAGAGATTGAAAATGTGACGTCATTCACGGGTAGAACCGCAAAGGATTCTGGGAACTCGTGGCAAGCGGTACTAGCGCACGCAGGCTTTCAATTAAAATCAGTTATACAGCGATAAAAAGAAACACAAAAATGTCAAGAAGCTGTTGTATTATTAACTGCAATAGCCGGTCGCATGACAGCCACGGGAAGCCGACGGGTAAAGAGATCGGTTGTTATCGGATTACGTCGTTGAAGAGAAATTGTTCGAGCCATGTTTCCGAAGTAACAAAGAGGCGACTGGATTGCAGCCATTCAAAGATCAAATATAACGTCCTAGAACCCTCCAGCTCACAGGTTAGTCTGCTCCAAGCATTTACACAAAGGTCAGTCTGCTGTTGTAGTTAATGCGTCATTTTTCTTAACATAATTGGTGATATAGGTTACAAGCAAGTCTGGCGCTGAACAGAAATCGTCGCGCTATGCTCCTTTATTTATTGTGCATAAATAGTAAATTATCCTGACACAATATTGCGTTTCGCTTCTGTTATTATGGTACACTGACAAAAACACATACTTTTATTCACAGGATAAAACAGGTTTTTTGTATCACTAATTGCCCAGTACGATTACAGCATACAATATTATTGTCACTGCTACATTTCTGTGATGGGTACCAGAAATTATTTCCACTACTAATTAATTACCGTTGAGCTCAAAGGTCCTATTAATAAACGGTTAACGAATGTGTATTTATGAAGACGATTTGTGAGACTGGTAAACTTATGATACGTACGATGGTCTTTCGTTCTACACGGTGCATTTCAAGGTCCTGCACCCATCCGTCGGTAAACTGTACCTGGGCTTGTTGCAGTGACCGGAAGTTACTAAACTTCATGAGTGTATGCACTCACTCCAAGAACCGTATAATTATAAATATGCACATAAATATGAGATAGCTGACTTCATCTAACTAGCAAATGTTGTCCAGGCTACGTTGGTGATACAGTTTTTTTTAATGTGTATGATATTTTTGTCATGCGATTTTAAAGCTGGTCCTACAACCGCATCCAAGAATAACATGCAGCTTATCTCAGAACTGTCGGTGAAAATTATTCTTGGAGCTAGGTTTAATTGAGCTGCATTTTAAAGAGGTGCAATTTCACAATTTGTGTATATTTTCTAAGTTCACTATTTTGTATGTGTTGAGAAAAACACAGATTTTAAAATTACATGGTCTAATATTTACATTTAGCATATAACTGCAACATTATTTTTTTCGTTTGTTTTTTTTAAAGACTCGAAAGGACTTGAAATTCAAAGTTTCAGACTTGTGACTTGACTCGGACTTTTACACCAGTGACTTGAGACTCGACTCTGACTTGCCTGACATTACTTGAGACTTGACTTGAGACTTGAGGATAAAGACTTGAGACTTACTTGAGACTTGCAAAACAATGACTTGGTCCCACCTCTGGTAAATGATGTCATTTGTTTGCATGCCGTGCCAGATGCTTAAACTAGTTGGATTAGGGGTGTGTGTGTGTGTGTGTGAGAGAGATTGTTTAAAATTTAAAAAGTGCGCTGCATGTTTCACATGAAAGGGAATAGACTGATTACCACAGAGGGTGCTGCTCATTGAAGTCGTCATTGAAATCCCCGGATTGTTGCTTGATGCTGCCTCTCATTTTTTTGTGTTTTGTTTTTTCCTCACAGTCTTATGTCAGTTTAGCCCAGATATCCTTTCATTCTGATTCGATGTGTTTGTACAAAGGTTTCCTGTTAAAACTAACAAATAAATAAATAATAAAGAAGAGAAGGAAAGACGTGGGCTTTCCTATTATCCTGGCATCGCAGCCCTGGATTTTGGGGAGTTAACAGCATTGCTTAAATTTGAATTTTAAAGTAAAATCAATAAGTCGATATCCAATCACAGCCTAAAGGCTGCTGCAAACAATGCAGGTAATCTGCTGCTGTCTCTCGCACACAGGAAACTCTGAGCGGTTTTGTCGCCACTAATTTTTGTTGGTTACACTGCAGATTATGTGGAAATGGCGAGCTACAGCAATCAGACTTTTGCAGACCCTCAGATGACATTTTAATGAAGCTTGTTTTATCCCAGCTTAAATCTACAGCCTTACGATGGTCTTTTTTAGAAGCAAGAACAATGAAGTTTGTTCTGCGTCTTTAAGAAAACACCTTGATTGAGAGGGAAAAAAACAGAAATGAGTAATCTGAATATTTTATGACTCAAATGCTCAGAATTTTTTTTTTAAAAAGCCCTTAATCATTGCTAAAAGACTAACATTACTTGTTTAAATCTAAACAAAGGCAGTGCTTGATCACACAGACCAAATTAAAGCTGCAAATTGCCACATTTGAGAAGCAAAAATGTTTTTGTTTTTTTTTGGTGTCTGCCTTTGCTTTCATTCACACCATTATGTGCTGGCTTTGTGCTGCAGCTCGACCCCGCATGCTGCGCTCGGTGCAGTGTCACGGAGGATTAAGGAACACAGTTTCCCAGCAGAAACATTAGCTGATCCATCTGCCCTTTGATGTTCCTGTCGACGTGCCCACGCCGTGCCCACGGCCAATCGGCTGCCTCTGAACACTGCTTTCACGCCGGCTGCAGCTGTTTTACCTGCTACTCACTTCACTGCCGCTAAGCTCTTTTCTCTTGCTTCACTACAAATTTGCTTCTTGGTGCTGAAACCTTTTGCTCTCCATCCTGCTGACACTGACTGCATTCAGGCTCCACTTTTTGTGCACTGCTTTTTGTGTTGGGATGATATTTTCTTTAGCATTGAAGTAGCTCTAACTTCTTTAATGCCTTTTTGAAGTGCTCATGTGGGTATTTATCATTAGTGGGTCAGCACTGAGTTAAATGGTAACTATGTGCCGGGTTCAACATAACCTGTAGCCCCATTAAATCGTCCTTCATAAGGTGTGTTTGGATAATTACATGGAAAGGGGTCTTTTTAGCTGATCCATCCACTGGGGCTTGTTTTTTACAAACCCGTAGCTCAGCTAATTTGGAATCAAGTTCAAATGAAAGCCGTCTGTCTCTGTTCACCATCCTCTCCTTGCACAGAGGGCTGTGTAGCCTCAAAGCTGAGGTGCAGGTTCTTCCTGAGGCTGTGAGGTTCGTGTTTGTAATCTCTTGTATGACAGTAAATGAATACTGAATAAGAAGTCCTAGATTAACTCATTCACTGCCAGCCATTGGCAGTGAATGAGTTAAACCCATTGACTCATTCACTGCAATTGACGGCTATAGACGTCAATGGCAGTGAATGAGTTAATTTCCAGCCTGGGAACTTTCTTTTGAAGTGTGTGTGTTCTTTCTGTGCTTGTATCGTTCTCTTCTGATAGTCCGTCTTCCCCACAGGGGCTAAATTATACATGTGAGGTTAAATGATGATTTCAGCCACCAGTGGCTGTAGGCTAAAATGTGTGTATAGTAGGGCTGGGCCATATCATACCGTTCACGGTAATACCGGTATAATGTTGGGCAACGATAAGAAAATGAAATATCACGATAGAATATGGGTAAAATGCGCATGCACAGTGCCTCTGTTTCCATATGCACATGGTGGAAAAAGCTGGCGGCGACAGAGAATGAGAAGGGTGAAAGCGGATCGTTGAATGAAACAGATGAACTAGAATTGGTTTGTAAAATTGCTGCAACTTGAGTGGTGTGGAGCTGGTTTAGCTTTCGTCCGTCAGATACACAACAAAGCACTATTTTAGGTAGCGCATGCTAGCGGGCCGTCGTTATTACCGTGCTTTTTGGAAAATACGGCACACTTAAAATCAATCCTTTGATTTTTCTGAAAATCAACAGTGCCCCTTATAATCCCGTGTGCCTTATGTATGAATTTTGGTTGTGTTTACTGACCTCGAAACGATTTTATGTCGTACACGGTGCTCAAAAATCTGTCAGATGTTTTAGTACGACTTTGCTAAGCTACGAACCCGCACCACTTGATGGATTGTCAGAGCATTACGGTTATCGTAGGCAGGCGCCTCGCGGAGTGATACGTACTGTGCTTCAACATAATATTACCGTATTGTGTGTGTATAACCTCTTTTTAAGTTTTGTGGATGTTATACATGGTTATGCTGAGGATATGTCGGCCAATTTCCACTGGAAATGCCTTTTGGTTAAACTGTCAGCAAGGAATTTGCATTTGCACTGTTACATTTTTATATAACTTTAATCAACATAAAAAAAACCATCTGCTTGTTTAAGTGAAAATACATTGATGTTTTGTTTTTTGTTTGCACTAATAAAGTTGTGGAGTTGTAAAGTATTTTGTCTAGTGTCAATTATATCGTCAGTTATATCGTTATCGCAAATTTTCAAATGTATATCGTGATAAATATTTTTGGTCATATCGCCCTGCTCTAGTGTATAGATGTGCAAACAGTTGCTTGGTTTGCATGCTGACATTTCGGCAAACACTTTCTGACTGGCGGCAGGGTCTTTGAAAGGACTACGTTTTTAATTACTTTGTTAGTGTTATTCCTAAACATTGTTGTGTACTTTTTATGGACCAATTTTACAGAATTAACAGCCTAATAACATCTTTTTTTTTTTTTTCTTTGAAGAGATGCTGGCATTATAATAGACATTTTATTTGAGTGGATATCACCTTTAGCCTATAATAATATGCATCTTGCTGTTCCTGCTGCTACAGTAATCATCAGGGCACTGATGATAGTACTTTATGTTTTGTTAGGAAAACGGGAACTAGGTGTAGTATGTTACTGAAATGCAAAAACACAAAGAAAATGTAAAGAAATGAGGACTTTTGCACAATATTGTAGTACTCATTACAGAAAGTGTTTTGACACAAAAGCAGAACATCTCTGTCTTCTTATGTTTCTGCACTTGTAGAGAATAAATGTGCAGATGTTGACTGCTGTTCTTCCTGTAGAAGCCAAGCCGACTGGAACAATCCATTTATATTCTGCTTGTTTTTGTCAGGGATCAAATGCAAACACAGTCGTTTCAGAGATGCCAGAACCCTGTGGGGGAACCAGTCGTCTGCTGCAACCTCTAATCTTTGTAGCTGCCCACCCTCATACAGCAGGCTAGAAGTAGCCCTGGAAGTGTGTAAATGCCCCCTGTGGGATTTCCTCTGTGTTTTGACATGGCCCTTGTCTAAACTGTTAGAATTTCCCAGAGGAACCCACCCGAGGGATTAATAAAGTTCTATCTTATCTCATCTGAGTACAACAAGCACTACAAAATATGCAGGAATCTTGTAGTGTAAAGGTGGCCCACTTAAAGTCTGCATTTTTTCAGAATGTCCTCAGGTAACACAGGCTGTGTTTTCCCCTCTGCTCCCTCAGTTTTCATCACTTTGTAAAACCTGCATCGTTTGCTTTCCATGAAATGCAAATCGTGTCTTTTGAAAGTCAAATATCCATTTCTCTTCTTCAGACTCCAGACAAGCAGAGGGCGCTGGAGGAGACCAAGAACTACACCACCCAGTCTCTGGCCAGCGTAGCCTACCTGATCAACACGCTGGCCAACAATGTCCTGCAGATGTTGGACATCCAGGCCTCGCAGCTCCGCCGCATGGAGTCCTCCATCAACCACATCTCACAGGTGAGGGAAGTTAAACAAATCAGGCTTTTGACTCACCTGCCAAGAAGGAACCCCCTCCATCAGTTCTCAAAGCACAATTAACAGTTAAATATGGCCTTTTAATTCTCTTTGTCCTTTTTCTATTGGGTATTAAGCACTGTGTAAGCCTGATTAATGAGGTTTTAATAAAGTTTTACTATCCAAATGGACCAGACGCTGATGTGACTGTGTGGATAATGAATGTATAATTCAGTGTATCTGCATTGCAGGTAAATATGTGTGCTGGAGCTGCACGCTGGATCGAAAGATAAAAGGGTTTCAACATGCAACAGATACTTCAAAGCAATCAAAACCCTAAATTATGAAACACTCTGAAACACCTCTTCCTCCTAATAAAGTCTTGGCAGGCTTTCAGGACTAAGTGTTTTAATTTTAAGAAATGAAAACATGCCTCTCATCCTTAGACGGTGGACATCCACAAAGAGAAGGTAGCACGGCGGGAGATCGGCATCCTCACCACCAACAAGAACACGTCCCGTACGCACAAGATCATCGCCCCGGCCAACCCTGAGAGGCCTGTGCGATACATCCGCAAGCCCATCGACTACAGCCTGCTAGATGACATGGGCCACGGAGTTAAGGTGCTGTTTCTGGGCTTTTTTCCCTTAAATTTGGCCAAAAGTAGTCTTAAAAAGTCACCAACCACATGCCAGTTTATAAGAGTGATGTGATTATTTTTATAATATAAAAATAATCACATCACATCACTTACTTAAATAGTTAAATACAATACTTAAATATTGATTTAAGGGATAGAATTTAGTTTATATTGGTATTTTTTTGCATGCAGTACTGTCAAATACTTAACTTTAGGGGTCAAAAGAAGACCATGGAAATGTGTTTGAATGTCGGAATTAATCCAGGCTGCTCACTGATGAAAGTCTAAAGATAAGCAAAGGACTTGTAGAGGTCATGTTCTTTATTATTAGGTTTCAGTGGTTTTCAAAGTCAAGAAATCTAAGAAAAAAATCAATGACTCAGGCTTTTCACATGGACAGGGAGCCAGTGACGGCCAGGACATTAAGCCTGTCACCTGCAGCTGGAAACAGGCTTTTCTCATGATTTTATGTTTAATAAAATCATGGGAGAGGCTGATTCTTAAAGCTTTGTTCCTGCTGACTTTCTGAACAATGACGAGCTTGTTTATACAGAAAACCGAAGCGCTGGCTTTCAACCTTATGAAGGTCGAATTCCTCAGATTTTAAACACTAAGCTATTGTTGGCCGGATCTCTCCAGCTCGGCTTTGTGAAGCACAAGCTTGAACAACTGTTGTTTTCCTCTCCTCCTTCACACACTAATCACCTGATTTCTTCTCTCTCTCTTTATGCTTGCCTAACTTTATCTTTGTTACCAACTGTAGTGGTTGCAAAGGTTTAAGGTAAGATTTCCAAAGTAAGAGCCCCAAACAAGGAAGGGCTTTTTGTGATTTGTGGATGTTTTGTATTGTTGTGTCTGTGGTTTCTTTTACATTTTTGGTTTGTTTGCAGTTAAAGATGTGTTTGCTTACAGATATTCAGATTATATTTCAGAAAAATGCTTTAACCTCCTAGGACCTAGCGTCCACATACATGGACATCACATTTTGGGTTATTTAGAGTAAAATACTAAATTTTGCTCTACAAGGGCCTGATATCCACTTACAAGGACATTATACTGCTACTGTTCTATCAAAATTTTAAACGAATATCCTCATATGTGGCTCTTATTTTTCTTAAAATCAAAAATAAGGTTGAAAAAAAATCTGGTAATTCTTTATTTTTACATTCATCGGGCCCCAATATGCCCAAATATCAAAGAGAAATTAAAAATGCATGTCGTGGAAGAGTTCGGGTCTTAGGAGGTTAAAAATGAACTTGTGAAAAATCCTTTTCCTGTCACATTTTTAATGCACAAAAAAGTAGAAATATCAGTATTCGCTTCATGTTGTCGTTTTTGGAAATAAAACCTGGAAAAACCTTGAAAGATGCAAAATTTACAGCTGGTATGAGAGGAAATGCAAATGCATTACACCATAATTTGGAGCATATTTGCATCCATGTGTCGCGTAAACTGCAATTTATATTTGATTACTACAACCACAATTGAATCACAACAACCAGCTTTGTATCATCAACACCAACTGTTATGATTTTATATTTTAGTTGATGATGATGATGATGATGATGATAATAATATTGTGTTACATAGGAGAGCCTAATTTGACTCTGACACTTCTGTTATGCCTTTCAACAGACTGTCTGACTTAGATAAGCCTACTGAAGGCCGTCTCCTGTACTTTGTCGTGCTATGACTAAAAAACCCCCCAAACTTTTATGTGCTTTGACCTAATTTAACATTTTAGCAACTTTTAATTTGAATTTGTGGCAATTTGTGAATCTGTGACAGAACGTAAAGAAAAGCAGAAAGTTTCAAGACCTTTATTATCATTATCCAACAGAAAGCTGGTTGTAATGACCAAGTGTGCAAAGGCAAAATCTATCCATCAGCACTTCTAAAACCAGCCAATTAGCATGTAATATATTTTCTTTCTTTTTAAACTGCTTCAAGTCTTAGTCACCCACATTTATTCAGCATTCATATATTATCTATACCTAAGCACTTTATCTAACATTCACACAATCACACTCATACTCGCTGGATGCACCTCCTCCCAATGCCTCCATGCAGCCGATGCAAATTCACCAACCTTCCGATCAGTAGATGACCTGCTCTTACCAACTGAGCCTTAGTGTGGACGATGGAGATGAATTCTTGTTACTTGGGCAGATGTTGTTACCTCCTCATGCTAACCTAAGCTGCCTCCTATAGGAGTGCTGTTGATCTTATCTTCTAACTCTCATCACAAAATAAAGGATAATTTGAAGGTTGACAGCTGTGTAAGAAGTCTAATGGTTAACCAGCAGATTTCTAAACCAATGTCCACCTACCTGCCACAGGCCAGCGCTCAGAACATGAAGGCTGGAGGAGGCGGACTCCCTCGCACCAACCCCCCCACACAGAAGCCCCCGAGCCCACCCATGACGGGGAAAGGGACGCTTGGGTATGTAAGCTGTGCAACCACCTTGATGTGTGTTGAGATGTACGTACGGCGTGCAGAGTCGGTTTTGGGAGGGTAACGACAAGGCCTGTCATATGGACGTGGTTACTCCCAGTTTCATCATCGCTCCTTTACCTCCTGGTTTAATTAGTCTCTTCAGGGTGGTTTCAAATCTGTTTTAGGGCCAGTTCACATTTCTGTGCTGCTGAGACAACCTCATTTCTTTTATACAAGAAATATTTTTACATCAAGCTGCATGCTGAATTTTGGATTTGTTAGGGTTTCTCGCTCTCAGCCATGCACCATGCATCTTTTAAATAGGTTTCCCTAAATTCTAAAGAGTTGTTTTTTTTTTTTTTTTGTTGGGTTTTTTTTTTTTGTGTGTGCAAGTGTGTTAAAGTTTGCTCTTTTTGGGATGCTTAAAGTTGTCTTTTGATAATCTACTTGATATGAATATAAGCAGCAGTGTTTGCAAAATACGAGCTGATGTCTGTTCACAATTTTCTTTTTTTTCTTCTTCTTCTTCTTCTTCTTGTTTTTTTTTTTTTTTTTTTTTTTTTTTTTTTTTTTTTTTTTTTTTTTTTGTTTGTACCCAATTTAATACCTGGCTTTTTTCTTTTTTCTGGCATTCAAGACCAGAACAAGGATTTTTAAATCCCTTATTTTAGGAAAAGAAACTTTATATTTTGGGGTTTGTAGAAGAAGAGATTGGTTTTGTATTGGTTGTCATCTAAAGAAAAAAAAAAAAAAAAGCTCTTTTATTCTATTTTTAGTTCAAACTTGTTAAACTCCTCCTGACTGAAATTAGATCAGACATCAAAATGAAAAAGCATCAAATGGGAAAAACAAACAATATTGTTAATTTTAATTTCTATCAGCTTCACTTTAAGAAGACAATTAGCTGCGTTAAACCCATCAAATCCTGCCTGCCTAGCAGTACAGATACATGGTTGATATTAGCCTATTTTACCCTGTCACTATTTATATCCCAGCACTGGTGTATGCATGCTGGCTGATGAGTAAAAAGAAACTGATGTACTTACATGCTTAACTAATATTTTCCCAACTGAAAATAAAAAATTAGAATAAAATACAGAAGATTCAGTTGAACAAAATGGAAAATGTACAAACGCCGACCTTCTGTCCAAATTCAGCTTCTATATATAAGACCTGTGGTACTTTCGGTGATCGTCAAGTTGAGTACAAACAACGTACATTTAAAATGACACAAACAAAAAATGGCATTCGCAAGGGGGTTGCTGAATACCAAAATTAACTGGGATTTATAACAAATCTTTTATAAAGTTTGTTAACAATCACTTCATGTGTGACGATCTTCGTGCAACTTTTCATTCAGATTGGCCGACCCATTAATTAGGAAGTAAGGTACATATTATATATATTGCACTGCATTATACAAAAGTAATGATCATTATGATCACAAGGTATTTAAAGCTAAAAAAAAAATAAATTTAAGTGTAAATCATACCAGCTGTGATCCCATTATTTCTTAAAGGCATCTTAAAAAGGGAAAAAAAAGTTTTTTTTGTTTGTTTGTTTTTTATAAATCCCGGATTAGCCCCATTCTTATTGCATTTTGTTTATTAAAATTGAAGATTTTTTTTTTTCCTTTCTAGTTTGCTCTGATAATGTCATTTTCAACTGATTGAGTCTTTTTCCAAAAATGTCTTTTTGAGTCATCATCATTATTTAACTATAAAATGTATCTTTCAGCTCATATCTTGTTCATGCTGCTAAGTAATTACAGTGAATGTATTTTATCTTAACCATTAAATTGAGCACTATCAGCCAGATTTAGCCATACGGGCAGGCTGTGACAGGTTAATGGCTTTAATAGACTTTAATTTTAACTGTATAATGTAGGTGTAGTTTTGGAGCAACTTTAATTAGAGTGTCACTTTTCACTGAAGTTTTGTGGTCCTTTCTTAGTTTTGGAGTATTCTAATGTTATGTTCTGTGTCGGAGCTCATGGAAGCTGCAGAGGTGTTTGGTGTTGTCTGTCTTGTGCCTGACTGTTGGAGGTGTGTTTTATCCCACAGGAACTCTGCTAGTGCACCTCATAATGCTGTGTGTGTGTATGTCTTACCCTTGGGACAGTCCTATGTATGATGTGCTGTTTGTGTTTCTGTGGAAAAAGTGTATGTGTGTGTGTGTGTGTGTGTGTGTGTGTGTCTCCTTCTGTCCCTTCAAGACGCATGCCGATCAACCACAGCTGCAACCCTCCATGACGCACCTTCAGCCGCAGCCTGTGGCTACAGGCGGACATCCTCTGTGTGATTTTTAATTTGTCGCCTTCTCCTCTGTTACTCAACTACCTCAGTTTTCATTTTGAGTTGTGTGTTTGTGACCCAGCTCGCCCACTCCTGGCTGCCCCATATTCCTCATAGCAGCGTTTTGCCATGGCAACAGTGCTCAGAGATGGGTCACCCCACTGTGTCAGCTGGGAAATTTACATCCAGCACATCTTATTGCAGGCCCAGATCAATAAAACCTCAGGGTTATGTTTTTTTTTCTATCCCTCCCATGTTAAAAACTGATCATCGTAGAGCTGCTGCTGGCTGAAAAAACACATTTCCAGGTTTTTATTCAAGGAGTTTATAGTTCAGAAGATGTGGGTGGGAACAATTGGGAACACTTTAGGGATTTAAACCTGTTGCTCTGATTTTATTATTTTAGTTCCCTTGAACAATTTCATAAATTCAGGATTGCTTTTGCTAATTTACACTGAGAGTCTAAGTGTTGAAGTTACTACATAACTCAGGAATTGTTGCTAAGTGACTAAAATTGAGTGGCATCATAATATTTCATACAGGAATACTTTTTTTTTTTTTTTTTTTATCATTTCATGAAAAAAAGAGTATATAAACACAAACTGTACTAGCAGTAATACAGATTTTTTTAAATTAAAATTTTCTTTGTTCCAATCATTCTTGAAAAAGGTTTAAATGCTAGCATCAATTTAACATCATGAACCAGATGAGCTTGTGACTCCATAACACTGTGATCAATGAAAAATACAGTCCCTTTTAAATATCTTTGAAGTTAGTGCCAGCAAGATGGAAAAAAAAACAAAACAAGCTTCATCTCTCATTGATCTTCATCAGGGGTGTCAGACTCAGTTTTTGTAATGAGCCACATAAAGCCCAGTTTAGTCTCAAGGGAGCCAGGCCAGTAAAGCAACTGCACCATAAACTGCCTTTGTTGTTATGTAAACCACAAGTAAACTTTGTCTTTGAGTGAACTAGGGGCTCTATAAAAGCACAGTACAGTTACTGTAGAGTTTTTAGAGCCAAACGGATAACGTGGGTTTACTCTTTATGATAAGAATTGGAAATGCTTGTCACATTTTCACCCTAGCGTAATGCTAGTGTAACCTAACCGTGAAGGGCAATGCACTTTGTTCAAAAGCTAAACATATATAAAAACTAGATTGCAGTTTGCCTCGTCATGCTTATTATATTTAACTGACACGAACCTGAAACTAGCTCGTACAATGTTTGAAACTTGCAGTCAGTCTACTATCAGTTTTGCAATGGAATGAGGTTGAGCAACAAGGTCTGCATGACAACAGTTTAACTGCAAAATGACATAAGAACTCAGTAACTTTGGTTTTATATAGGATACAACAGTTGGAAACCAGTCCAGTTGGTTCCCCTGTTGTAAAGAAACTAATTGTAGACAGGTTGGAGACTGACTCGAGTTGATTGCGAACTTTCACCAACCTGTCTGGGAGTGATTGCAAACAGTTTGAGTCGGACTGTGATTGTTTGCAGACAGGTTGCAATTGTTTTGTGATTTAATGTGGTTTTCAAATGCAAAAAGAATGTAATTGCAATCAATGGGCAACCACAACCACGTCCTGTTTTTATCCTAGTGTGACTGTGCCATGAACCACAATTGTCCAGCTGTAAAATAGATACAGTTTTACGTAAGCAATAAATGTCTTATAAATCAACAAATCAAACATGTCAGTAAAACTAGTTTTAATTGTAGTAGTTGCTTGATTTCATTAAGTGCAAACAAACTCATGGTGTATCTCCTTGGGAGTGTGTTTTTCAGCTGACAGCAGCCACGTCATTTCTGACTCCGCCCCCCTCACCTGTGGACCCCAGCCAGCCCCAGTGTTTCACCACCTGTCATCACCCATTTTTTTTTGTTTTTTTTTAAGTTTGCACTTGTTTGTTTCTTGCTCTCCTCCCTCTCCCCCCTCCCCTCCCCCTACACTTCTCTATGGATGCCCTCCTTTCTCCCCCCCTCCCCTTCCTCTCGACTCCTGTCCTCCTGACCCTCTCGCAGGCGCCACTCCCCCTATAGGACGCTTGAGCCGGTGCGTCCACCCGTTGTCCCTAACGACTACGTCTCAAGCCCGACGCGCAACATGGCGCACCCCCAGCAGAGCCCTGCACGCACTGCATCTGTTAATCAGAGGAACCGCACGTACAGGTACCCCCACCCCACTTCCCAGCATGCCTCTCTACACTTTTTAAACAAGCCCCCCACCCCCCTTTTGCCCCACTCTACTTGCCTTTTCTTCTTCTCCCCTCCTACACTTAAAAATGCGATCCAGCTTCTGAGCACTTTCTCTGATATGGTACCTCGTTGAAATTATAACCACTCTTACTTCCTAAAACTCACATCCAGGCCCACATCAGCAGCTCCAGCTCCCAGGAGAAGCCCAGACTGACACATTATTTAGAAACCTCCTCACCTGTTTGCTCCCCTCGCTGCTCAGATAACAACAAAGAAACAAGCATGAGGTAGAGATGCAGAGCTTTATTTAGCTTGGCTAGACACAGGTTCCTATGGTAATAGTCATTAAATAGGCAGCGTCGCCCCCACAGTCCTGTCAATCCACTGTCAGTTCATCTCCCAAGATGAAGCTTTTTCATGCCCAACACGGAGTGATATTCTTAGATCCACCCTGCCTGCCGTCTCAGAAGTAAAAGCAAGAGGGGTTTTGGGAGGGGGAAAACAACATGGAAAGTTTCGTCACGGTGTCCCATCTGTTGGCCAAACGTTTCAAGTATTTCTAGAAATAGGAAAACTTCCCCGACTCTCCTCTCAGCACGAGTGTGTATCTGCTCCACTCATCCATAGCTCATCTTCTTCATCTCTCAGCCATGCGCTCTCCTGCCTGTCAACAGAAAGTCTGCCCCATGTTTCATGATCTTTCCTGCTGCTTTTACGGCGTCTCATATCTGTCTTTGTCCCGTGTTGCCACTGCGTCAGCTGTGTCATGTGTTCCTGTGAAGGCTTCCAGCTGCCCCCACTTTTTCTTTTAATATTGTCACTGTCACATAGTCATTTCAAAGGCATACAGCTCACGCTAACACATCAATGCTCTTGAGGGTGCTACATTAATGAAGTGAGTTATTAAGAACAGAAAAGACAGCTGAACTGTGTGTTGCTTGAGGCTGGTTGCAGATTGAATATAAAACTGTATTAGAGAGGTGAATTATTTATAGATCTAAATTTCACTTGGAAATAAATGATGTGAACCTGGGAACAATGTCAGGAACTTTCAGGAAATGTCTGTTGTTTTCCCCAAAGGATCAAAGGATTAAAAATCAGCCAGGTTCAGTGTAAACAGTTACTCCAGCATCTTTTCAAGATTGGGATTGGGGATCTGAGTTCAACAAAACTTTACAAGACCAACACTGGTGTGTGTGTGTGTGTGTGTGTGTGTGTGTGTGTGTGTGTGTGTGTCAATATTTTATGTATTTTTTTTAGAAAAGAAAGAAGTGGAGGTTAGAAAACAAAGCACCATGTGATATCCTGAGTTGTTGGCGTTCCTATATCGCCATGCTAATATTGGTCACTGATTAACATGCAACTGACCAATGATGCTGTTGTAGCATTCATTTAGCATTAGCCCAGAATTTAGCTAATGCTATTAAAAGCTGTCACTAGCAAAGCAACAATAGTAACCTTAATTTGGCCACAAACCTAATTTTATAATGTATTTGGTATAAAAGGTTGATCGGGGGAATTTTTTTATTTTTTATTTTTTTACTACAGTAAACACTTTATTCGGTTCTTGGTCTCAGTTGTTTTTAGGTCTTAATGATTGTAAAATTAATCTTTTAAATAAAATAAAAATATAAAAATAATAAGAAATTAGCATATACTCGAGAGTGTGGTTACCCTGTGATTGACAAGTTCTTTTGTTATGAGACGGCAGATTCATCTCTCTGTTGAACAGCACTTGGCTGCACTTAAAAAAACAAGTTTAAGTCTTGTGTTCCTTCATTTGTTTTTGCAATTACTATGCAGATTGTTGTCATAGTCAACAACTGACTCATCCTGCTAACAGTGCTAGCCAGGTAGCAAGTGGTAGGTGATCAGCTGGACCCTTTTTGTTGGATATTCACATCTGATTTGAAATAAAACAAAAGAAAAATTTCAAATTTTTTGATTCAGTTTATGATGCACTATCTGGTGCCCCTGGACACATCATCAGTGATGTAACCTGGGGTCATTGGGGGTTTTGGGTCTTTCAACAATCTCTCTTCTGACAGAACAGACAACCTGGTGTCTCCACCTTTCCCCCATGTGAAGAGAACTGTATCAAAACTGTATTTCAAAGGCAAGTAGATTACTTAACAGAGGCTAGAGCCATCTTTTTATACAGTCTATTTGCAAGTGCAAAATTGTTAATTTAAAATCATAACTGAGACCATTCACGCGTCTTGTTCACAGCACGGTTTTTGCCCCTTCTTGAGTAGTTTTGTACTCACACTCAAGTTTACTTTTGAGTCCTTATACCAAAATATCCTGCTGTCAGTATAAAGCACAGACTGTCACTTTTCCACGCGTCAGTAGTTCTCAAAGTTCCTGACTTTTGTTCCTGTGGCCCTGTAGTTGGGTTAAAAAAAGCTCCATACTGGTTTCAGGGCAGACTGCAACCATGTTACATGTAGGCTGTATTATTTCCTGTGATTGTTAACAAATGGTGCAGTTTTTTTTTTTTTGTTTTTTTTTTTCTCTTCCAATTTCTGCTGGTGTGTTTGTTTGTGGACTGACACATTTTTGCCGACCCATCGACAGCAGTGGGAGCAGCGGAGGCAGCCACCCCAGCAGCAGTCGCAGCAGCAGCCGAGAGAACAGCGGCAGTGGCAGCGTGGGCGTGCCCATCGCCGTTCCAACCCCAGCCCCACCCAACGTTTTCCCAGGTAACCCCCTTTTTTTGTCCCCCTTCCTCTCTTCTCTGAGCTGCAGGACCTTATTGTGACTGAAACGTACTAACTACACTAATCTTTGTTGAGTAATCTGGGAGTACTGCTCACTCTGGCTTTCATTAGTCGAATCGGTGTGCACAAACTCTGGATTGAATTTCTCTCCCCTTCTCACCCTTCTCTTAACCTCCCTTCACTTATCTTTCCTCCCCCTTTGTATCCTTGCACGATTCCCCCTTCAGGTTCAGCCCCTGCCCAGTCCAACGCAACCAAACCTCCCCCAAACACTGCCACAGCCCCTGGGCCCCCTTCCTCTGCCCTAGACGGCCCCCCACAAGCCCCCAATCCCCCTGTAGAGATCCCGCCTGTACCCCCACCCCCTCCCCAACTCCCTGCCTCCACGGTACCTACTGGCACAGGCCCTGCTACTTATGGCAACCCTGCACAAGGTGAGTGCGACTCCCTCCTCACCCCCTGCACGCCCTCCATCCCGCCTTCCGTGACGTGCTTGTGTGATCCCAGTGTGCTAATTCATCACCCTAATTTATTTACTCATTTATTTTTCATCTGGAAGTCTGAATTAGTTCTTGAAAGATTTTCAGATCTAAAATTTGTTTCAGTTTAAATTTAGAAATTCAACCTGTTGAATGTTTTTAATGGCAGGAAAAAAGGATTTATTGTACCTGCGACTACACCAGTCATTTTGAAACTACAGGTAGCTGTGCAGAAGACACAAAAAATGAAGTTATACCGTGGACCTGAATACATTTCAGCATAAAAGCTGGCTTAAGCAAATAATGATTACAATAAGTAGCAGAAAATAACAAGCAAAACATAAACAATGATAGTTTATTTTTTACTCCATAAACTCTATTGTTTCCCCCGTGGTCCACCGAGTACCTGTGACATCTATATCTGAGAGTGATGAGTTTCTGAATTTCTTTGTGGATAAAGTTGATCATGTCCGTATGAGCATTGGTTCTTCAATACCATCTGTTTGTGTCTCTGGGCCACCTCCCCCTCATTTACTGTCAGTGTTTAACCCAATGACCATACGTGACCTTTCACTCCTGCTGGATAAAATGAAAATTACCACTTGTGCAAATGACATTCTACCTGCTGGGCTGTTTAAAAATGCTCTCTCTGTCATTGGCTCCTCTATTGTAGAGATATGCAATGCCTCTCTTTTAACATGTGTGGTCCCTACGTTCTGTAAGCATGCTGTTGTTGAGCCGATATTAAAAAAAGAGCAGTTTGGATCCAACTCAGCTTAAGAATTATAGGCCTATCTCTAAGCTTCCATTATTATCGAAAATTCTGGAAAAAGTAGTTGCAGATCAACTTACCACTTTTTTTTTTTTTTTTTTTTTTAGAAAAACATGAAATTTATGACCAATTTCAGTCAGGTTTCCGTAAAAGTCACTCAACAGAAACCGCATTACTTAAAGTCTCTAGTGACATTATGATGTCAGCTGACTCCGGAGCATCCTCAGTCATGGTTTTGTTGGACTTGACATCTGCCTTTGACACCATTGACCATACCATCCTGATTAACAGGCTCCGGGACGTAGTTGGTGTGTCCGGTCTGGCTTTGAAGTGGTTTCAGTCATACCTCTCCAACAGATCTTTTAGTGTTTTTGCGAATCGGTTTATGTCACATTCTAAAGATCTGACATGTGGGGTACCGCAGGGTTCAGTTCTGGGTCCTATTCTTTTTCTTTTGTACATGTTACCTCTAGGACTTATAATTAGGCAGTTCCCTGAGGTGTCTTATCACTGCTATGCTGATGATATTCAGCTCTATTGCTCTTTTAAGCCGATGGAAGTCCATAAACTGTCCTCTTTAATTAAATGTTTAGCTTCCATTGAACAGTGGCTTGGTGACAACTACTTACAGTTGAACTCTGAGAAGTCAGAAACATTAATTATTGCCCCGACAACCAGATATCTCTAATCAAACAGCATCTTGGTTCTCTTGGCTCATCTGTTCACCTGAGCCTCAGGTACCTTGGTGTGATGTTTGATTCTGCCATGTCCCTAGAACAACACTCTGGCCAGTTAATTAGGAACTGCCTTTTTCACCTAAGAAACATCTCCAAACTGCAAACTTTGCTGTCTGAGTTAGAAATGGTTATTCATGCTTATATTTCTTCTCGCTTAGATTATTGTAACAGCCTTTTTCTTTGTTTGAGGAAAAGGAATCTTGATCGTCTCCAGTTAGTCCAGAATGCTGCTGCAAGGCTTTTAACTAAGACACGAAAAAGAGAGCACATTACACCAGTGTTACGCTCATTACACTGGCTTCCAGTACATTTCAGAATTCATTTTAAAATCTTGGTACTGACTTTTAAAGCTTTGAATTGTGATGCCCCTGCTTACATTTCTGGGCCCGTATCCCTAAAGATTCTGAGAATCCTCTCAGAGAGCTCCTAACTTAACCTAAAAATTCCTTGCCAGGAGTTTTAGCTTAGAAGTGATTCCAGAACATTTTCAGTGAACTCTGAGCAAGGAATGGATGGAAAATCCTATCTTAGTGAGGAGGTGTGGTTGACCCCGTTGCTAGGTATGAGTCATCATTTCAAAAGCCGTGATTGGTTGATCCTACAAGTTTGATGGAAATGAGCTTTTGGTGATAATGAGCAAAGGATGTACCCTCAAATCAGTAAACATAATTATACACTCTAATCTTATGCTGACTGTAATTGTAAATAATATTTCACATTCAAGAAAATATCTGGAAAATGAATAGTAAGCTGTAGGGGTTATAGCCTAACATTAGAATCCAAAATATGTGAAAACTTAAACTCATTACACCCTGTTCAAATAATAATTCGTGTCTTATTTGCTCATATTAATATCCTAGCTGGCATATTTTGTACTTTCACTCCCATATGGACCCCGTTGAAAACAAGATGGCCTATCTCAAGGGGCTGTCCTTAATGAAGTTTAAATCACAACGTTACAAGTCCAGTGTGGTCTTAACGAGGGTAACACGGCTCAGCTTTTAGCAATGTCTGTGATTGCAGACCCAAGTCATCACTGCTGCATTGTTGCATTTTCCCGGTTGCCAAATACCTCAGGGTTGTGATTACTTTCGTCTCCGGTGTAATAGCGTTGTGGCGTCGAGTTGGTGAAGTAATTGTATCTCTAAGGAGATCCACCACAAACATGATTCCTGCACGATCCAATCTGTAGCATCTCAATAATTCCCTGTCATCCAGTGTTTGCAGGACATCTCTCCTGCCTCTTCTGTTGGCCATTTTGTGCAGCTGCTTAGGGGAACTCCTAAGCCACTAAAAGTCCTCTTCCCTGCTCTTAGCAGATCTCGCCTTAGGAGCCCTTTTAAGCGCTAGGAATCTTGAGGAATAGCTTTTATATTAACTGGGATTGTCGTGTCACTTTTAGGGGAAATTCTAAGAAAACGTCATGACTCTGAGAATTTTCTTAGAATTTGGCCGCTAGGAGCCACTTTTTGCACAAAGATTCTTTAGGGATACGGGCCCTGATCTTTTAGAACCCCCCGCTCCCTCTCGCAGCCTGAGATCTTCTAATCAAAGGCTGTTGGTAGTCCCTCGAACATATTTTAAAACCAGAGGTGATAGATCTTTTAGAGCGGTGGCCCCCAGGTTGTGGAATGCTCTCCCTCCATCATTACGTTGCCTTGATTGTATTTATTCTTTTAAAAAGCAACTTAAGACTCATTTATTTAGATTGGCTTTTAATTAGATTTGTGCTGTGTTTTATTATTAATGTATTTTATGTGTTTCTGTTTTATATTACTGTGAAGCACTTGAAGTGGTTTTTATCCTGTGAAAAGTGCTATATAAATAAATTGATTTGATTTGATAACAATTTATAAACAGTTGAAACACAAAATTATACAGGACAGGATTCAGATGAATACATTAACTAGGATACGACCACAACTATTACTCTCCCTCAATGAATACAGTAACTACTGCTGCGTTCCCTCAATGATGACAAGTAGTCAAGTACAACTAGGTTCCCTTGACGATGACTACTACGACGATGTTCCCTTGACAAGTACTTCAACGACCACGACATTCCCTTGACGACTACGACGATGAATCAATTCCCTTACAGCTATGACAACTACATTACTTAGACTACAAAGACAACTATTACATTCCCTGAATGAATACAATAACTACTGTTGCGATCCCTAGATGACTCTGCTAGTCTACATTCACTTGATAACTACAAAAACCCATTAGTCTTCATATTGTTCAATTCAGGGTGAAGTAAAGAGGTTTCTGCTGTAAACGGCTTTGACACTTCTGTAAGCCAATTTATAAACCGCAGTCACTTAGGCTCAAGTACTTTTAGTGTGAAAGGAATGGACAGGAAGAAGTCCTTTACACAAGCGGAAAACAAACTAATACTAAGTTGAAATGAGCAGTTTAAACTGAACACAATGAAAATGTCAGAAATTTTAAGAAAAGGGGAGGTAAGGCTTTAATGTTTAAGATGGTACCTGATCATTTAAGTTTCTTTAAAAATGCTAGAAACAGTGAAGTGGTTATACGTGTCGAATGAATTCTCATGAAAGCTGTAAATTCCCAAAGATTTTGTATTTAAATTCAAAACTTGAGTGAAGTTTAAGATGATTATCTTTCAATATAACTGCAGTTTGTCTGGACTGTTCTCTGCAAAAACAAATTTGAATGTTTTATTTTAGACCTGGCAGTGATGCCACTGAAGTACTCAGAAAACCGAAAGTGCTCTGATAGGTGGAGCTGCATTATTTTAATTTGATGGTCTTCTATTCAGGATGTAGACTGGATTTAAAGCTCTGATGAGCACTGCAGTCGGTATTAAAAAGAAAAACTCACCTCATAAGGGCTGCACACATGAATTAAATATTGACTGCAAGAAATGACTTTAAAGAAGATGAGTCTCTTACCTGGGTGATTTTACTCAGTGTTAGAAAATACTTGTAAAACAGGTCTTTGACTGCACGTCTTTGCTGTAGTCTGTGGAACAGACAAAACAAACAAACTTCCACAAGTCCTGTTTGTGTGCAGCTCTTCTGCCATCTGCCTCCAACTTTCCATCATCCCGCTGCTGCTGCTAGATGCTCCACTCGTCCTCCCTCTCGGCCTCTCATAGGCCTCCAGCATCTCTGTCATGATGATGTTCTGATATTTAATGCATGAGCTGTGTGGTGATATGCTTTCTTGCTGTGTTTATTTATTTGTTCTTTTCTTAATGGTGTCCAGGTGATTTGTTCTTTTGTTTTTCTGTGGCTGGATGTTGTAATTATCTGGAAGGTGGAACTGCTGTTACCCAAATGTTAATATTTGAATTGGCTCAGAGAGAGATTTGGGACAAGTTAAGGGACGTGTTACTCAGTTCTTTTTTTTTTTTTTCCCCTGACACTTTTCATTTAAAGGTGAGATGCAAAAAAAAAAAAGTATAAAATGCTAAATTTTCTAGTCAAAGGAGCTTGCAAAGAAAAGCGTCCTTTTGTCCCTCTGTGGGGGGAAACTCCCACTAGGTTTATATCTGGGACTCTCCACCATTTGACCTTAGAACTGAAGAAGCTTCTCGGATGAGAGGTGAAACGTCTTCAAGTAACTTAAAGAAGTCCAGACGCTTTTCTTTGCAAGCTCCTTTGACTACGATGACCTGGATGACTGAGAACCTTCACAGGCTAAATTTTCTAGTTTCACCTGCTGTTTTTCTGTAGAAATTTCTTCAGGAAAAAAACCAGAAAATTTTAAACAATTTAGCATTGAACCAAACCATTTAAGTATGTTTGGCTCAAAACGAAGAAATGTTAAACTTTGCAAATGGAAAAGGTATGTTTTCTTTCTTTTTTTATTTTTTTGTAAAACTGCAAAGTTTTGATACAAAATCCAATGAATTGCTCCTATGTGGCTGTTTAAAAATAGAACTTGAATAGATTGTTGTTGTTCAGAGCTGTATTCTTCTAATAAACTTGGTGTTGTAAGACAGCAGCATGATACTGCTGCCTGCACTCCCAGACTTACGTGGCTCTCTGCTGCCCCCTGCTGCCGTCTTCTCTCAGGTGCTCCTCAGTTCTACAGCATGAACCGCCCCGCGCAGCAGCCTCCGAACCCTCCGGTGGGAGGCTCCCTGCCATACCGCCGACCCTCGTCCGTCACTGGTCAGCCCAACGTGACCCACAACCAGAACCAGCTTAACGGGGGGCCACACTTTGCCCAGAATCAAGGTACTGTGTGTGTGTGTTACTGTTTCATTTTTGGATTCCTATAGATAAGATTTTCATTCCCTATGAAGTCTGAACATAAAAAAAGTGTTAACATTATTCTCTGTCCTATAAATAAAGGTTTGGGCCAATGGTGATGCAGCTAATGGTTCTGTAATCAGTTAAATTGCAGACAACCTTCTAGTTAGTCGTTTTATTTATTGCTATATAAAATAGTGACTTAGGTTAAACACAATAAAACTAAAATATATTTGGTAGTTTAAGGCAAATAATCACAGTTTTTCTTTTAAGAATTGATCATTTTCCATATATTGATGGATCTTTGCAGCTCTACACGCGCGCGCAAACACACACACACACACACACACACACACACACACACACACACACACACACACACACCATGCTAAAAATGAGGAAGTGAATTTGTCTTTAACTTAAATAGACCAACCAATATTACACTCTGGCCACTTTATTAGGTACACCTTTTCACCTGCTCATTTACAAAAATATCTAATCAGCCAGTCACGTGGGAGCAAATCAGTGCATTTAGCCACGTAGGCAGGGGTTAGGTGTCCGGGTGAAGCTCAAGCCAAGCATCAGAATGTGGAATAAAGGTTTAAGTGACTTGAACATGGCATGGTTGTTGGTCTGAGTATTTTATAAACTGTTGATCTGCTGGGATTTTGCAGCACAACCATGTCTCAGCTTTACAGATGATTGTCTGAAAAAGAGAAAATATCCAGAGGGGAGCAGATGTCTGGGTCAAGATGCTTTATTGGGGTTAGAGAAGCATGGTCCAACTGCTTCAAGCTTCAAACTTGTACTTGAAGGACTTGGGCTCTTCTTTTAGAATACAGGCGGCGGGGATTAGCTACTGGTAAACTAGAGAGATGGTTTAAAAAAAAAAAATGGTAAAATGAAATCTTATCTGTGCTCTGCTCGTGAGCACCAGTGTGTGAGCAGTGCATGATAAAGCTGCATTATTATCTCTGTTTCACTCAAGTCTTATCTGCTGATTTAAACTTCATTGAACCTTTAGGTTTTGTTTTTTTTGTGGGGTTGTGTCTGCATTTTCTATTAAACCCTCGCCTGTCTGGTTTTGTAGTCTGCCATTTCCCATCTGCTTCAGCGTCCTCAGCGGACTTCACCTCCTCACCAGCTCTCTGTCTGAAGAGCTGCTAAGTCGTTGTGTCTGCTGCTGCTGTCAGTCCTGCGATCTTCACCCATCAATTATTCCTTTGATTAGACTCAGACGCTTGTCTGACAGCCAGATGAAGAATGAGGACTTTAGGGCTCACATCATCTTCCTGATTGATTGAAGAAATATTTGGATCATAAAATGTCTGTGAAGCTCTCCAAAACGGTTCCATCTTTTAACATGTGACAATTGCTTTCTTTCTTGCCAATTCTTTGTGAAAATTTTAAGAGAATCCAATTTTCTTTTCTTTTTTTTTTCTCTTTTTGGTTAATATTTTTTGGCATTTCATTAATAAATGTATAATTAAAGTAGCTGCAGGCCTCTGATGAGAACTCTGTTCTTTACTAAGTGTTCTTTAACTCTCTGCTGTGGTCTCTAACCTCTTCCTATTCACATCTGCCGCCTTCCTCTCTCTGGCCCGTCCCCTCCTCCTCCTCTGTGTATTGATTTCTGATTGGTGATAGCAGGCCCGCTCGTGCCCCCTCCCCCCTCCATGCAGATCACCCCTCAGCTGCCTCTGATGGGCTTTGTGGCCCGTGTTCAGGAGACTAGTAAGTGGCCTTTAGCTCTTTGCCCCCTCTGCATGACCTCCACTCAATCCCCTGTAGTGTGCGTTTTTGGGTTCTTGTTATGTGTGAATATTTTCTCAAGTAAACAACCACCAACATCAGCTGCTGCCCTCACATTCAGGCTTCGTTCTGAGCAGTTTTCTTTAAACTGTCTGATACGTTTGGATATTATGCCAGAAGTATGATTATAAGCTCCAGAAGACTCGAAGCGCGATAATTGATTCAAATCAATGAGATATTTCGGGCCTAAACACTCCAAGCATAGTATGACACTATTTTGCATGACAACATTATATTGATACAGGTTCACGAAATACAAAGGTTTTTGTTCAGAAGGAGAACGAAGATCACCTGCTGGACTGCGATTTCAGTCCAGCAGGTGGTGCTGTTAACTTTTTTCCTAGTGAGGTTGGCACCATCAGGAAGAAATTGGCAAAATGGGGGGACTTCTTTCTTCATCTGAGGCAAAGAATAAATCAGAGAAGCACTTTCTGCATTTAACTCGAAGACATGGACACGAATGTCGTGTGAATGTAAAATACTGCAAACACGAGGGCACTGTCAAACGACACCTGACAGATTTACCTTGACAAAAGGAAAAAAAACACAATCTATCACCAACTTTATGTGCAAACACCAGCGTTCATACAGCTCAAGATATTACAATCCAGCTGTCTGACACTGTCACAGAGGAAATCAAGCAGAAATTGTTGGGTTATTTGGAGCATGTGGAAATTATGTTTGTTTTTTTCCTTTCTTTGGACAACACCAACACAAAGTTTGCATTACAGTGCAACAGCTACACCTGGAGCCAGACTTCACACTAGCATAACAGAAGTAACTATTCTGCCATTGGCAGCTGTTGGATCTACAGCTGCCTTAATTTGCATTTGGATTTTTTAAAATGTGTCGAGGCAGGTTCAGACGTGCTTTAGGGTTTGTGGTAACCATGCTATAGTACTGTAGACCGCACATGACTGTTAAATGATCTAAATGAGCACTTTTTCAATAGCATGGAGACAAATGTTATAATAGGATAGATTTTAAACTAACGTTTAGTTTAACAAAACTTGCGATCTCTTTCTTGTGTGGAGCAAACTTAAAAAAAACACCAGTACAAATAGAATTATCCAAAGGAACTAGAGGGAAAGCTGTAACCCTGTCAAAGTGCGTCATATGTCAGGAGAAGGTGACTAATGCTAATGTGGTGCCAACAAAAGAGGAACTTGGAAACAAAATGATTCCTCCTTAAACAAACAAACCAGATGGTGCAGGCCAGCTCGGTGCTAATGAAGTTTAGTGCAAATCCAATTTTGTGTGCGAAGGCAGGTAATCACAAATTTCTGATGTGTGAGTGGATAAGTGAACAGTGTGGTGGCAGAAAAGCTCTTTATAAAGGTTTTATAAAGGAAATCTGGGCCCAGGGGTCTCAGTTAACCTGATGTCTGCTTCACCCACCATCAGCATGCAGGTTGGGTGCCTTCATATGAAAACGCCTTGTACCAGTATGCACAACACGCTGGGAACATAATGACTTTTGAGTGTTCGTTGAAGATTTTAGTTCCCCTTTCATGGGTTTTGCTCCAGAAACGTTTGAAACAACTTCTCTTACTGAGTAAAAGTAATGCAGAGCATGTGAGACTATGGACAGCACATCAGCTCCAGATGTCATGCTTTTAAAAACCAAAGGCTCATTTTTAGTGTAAAGGTGCAAAAGCAAGAAATGGAGAAGTGAAACTGGTCAGAGGAAAAGTATTTTAGGTTTTTCCCATTGGTTAAAATCTGAGAGGGATTTCAAAGCCTGAAGGTGGTGGATTGGCAGCAGATGGTGGTGGTTGACTGCTCGGTATCATGCGTGTAAGCAAAGAGTGCGAAGCATGATGAGAATAATGAGGCGTTTGTGTCGTCTTTCTGTAAATGCACGTTGAGCTGCTGCGTGCACTTTTTGTTTTCAGCATGTTTGTCCTCAGGTTCTCTGTAAAACTGACAAACACCCAGCATGGGCTGTTTCTGCATGACTGTAAGAGCTCCGCCTCTGAGCTTCTTCTCGTCTCTAACTGGTTGTCTCCCCCCCCTTACTGCCCAACCTGGAAACTACTCCTAGTCTCAGACGTGCCACCTCCACCAGCCGACGAGCCGGTGTTTGAGGAGCCCACGCCTCCTCCGCCGCCACCTGAAGACTACGAGGACGATGAGGATGAAGAGGAGTCGGCGGTGGTGGAGTACAGCGACCCCTACGCTGAGGAGGACCCGCCCTGGGCCCCACGCAACTACCTGGAGAAAGGTCTGCCTTTGCTGGTCAAGGAAATGTGTGTGATAAAATAAAATGTTGAAAGTGTAATGTGGAAGATTAGCGGGTCCAAGAGCGGAAAAATGGATTCAGGGAAGAATTTAAATTAAACAAACTTGAATATTTTCTGATAAAATAAGCAGAAAGAAATGTGTAAATGAGGACGATTTGGCAAGAAAAATGACCAGAAAATGTGACTGTTTCATTTAATTAATTAAACAAAAATGGAAAAGGATTTCTTGCCATAAATGTACAACTTGTCAGAAATAAAAAATATTTTTTTCTGAATATTAGTCCAGAATATTAATCCACTCCATCTTTATTTCCATATTTTATTCCGTCATCCCGCAGTGGTGGCCATCTACGACTACTCCCGCGACAAAGAGGACGAGCTTTCGTTCCAGGAGGGCGCCATCATCTACGTGATCAAGAAGAACGATGACGGCTGGTTCGAGGGCGTCATGAACGGGACCACGGGCCTCTTCCCCGGCAACTACGTCGAGTCCATCATGCACTACGCTGACTGAGCGGCGCCTCCCTGAGCAGGAGAGGAAACGGGAGGAGCGCTTGTTGGGGATGGGAGCGGGGGGAGGGAAGGGTTAAAGGTCAAAGACTTTGATCGAACAGAGCATGATCACCTCCGGGCGAAGAGAGCAAAGAGCAGGGAGGCAAAGAGGAGGCAGGTTTTTGTTTTTTGTTTTTTTGAAGAAATTGGACATGACAGACTCGGTCATTCTCGTGACTTAGTCGCCGCTATAAAACGACCACTACTCTAGATATAAGCTTCCCTGTAACGTTTCTTTCTTTGTGACTTTGTTTGATTAACGAGGAGGACTGGGCGGTGATGGGTTTGTTACTTTTTGAGAGTTTGTTTCACACTACGAGGCCACTAAATTGATTTCTGCTTCTTTTATGTTTTTTATTCATTGTGTTTTTAGCAGTTTTCCCAATATTTATTTGTAGTGGGAGGTGGGGGGGATGAGCGGGTAGATGAGGCTTCGGAAAAAAAGGGCTGGAGGAAAATGCCTTCAGGTTTCGTTATTCTCAGACACTCCAGATGCAACAGCGATATCCTCAGTGAGACGCATGGATGGGCGGGTGAGGGCACGGAGTGTGCCAAAGCTGATGAAGATAAGCACATCAGATGTCTTAATGTGATCCACGAAGCTAGATAAAAGGGGGAAATCCTCCTTAAGAGTGCTTTAAATGATGAACTTTGCTCGTTTTTGTTCCGTTTGCGTGGTTAAAGCGGACGAGTTTAGTCACTACATGCTTTACTTTGCAGTTTTCAGGTGAAGGAATCGTCATCCAGCCCTCAAATCAGAGAAAGGCGTGGATTTAAAGTCTGCAGCTCCCGTAATAAAGTTGAATGAACAGTCGAGGCGAGCCGTTTACTTTTGTCTTTATTCTATTTCTTTTGCCGTTCACCAAGAGTTGGCGGTCGAGTTTTGCTTACAGAGCGGCAGACTGCATGTTTGAACTCATGGAAGGAGAGGGGGGGCTAAAAGCTTCTTTTTTGCTCTACTGATGATTAATGTCTTAATATTTTTAGATATGGTGTGGTTTTGGTTTTTGATATTCACCCACGACAAACCACGACGACGATGCATTTAGGTCATTTCTAAGATGCTTGTGCCATATTGAAGTGTGTGTGTGTTGCTGTTTCAGAGGTTATCACTTCATTTTGCAATAAAAATCGGCCGGAGGGAAGCGGGACTGTCGTCGAATTACAGATCTTTAGTTTTTCCCGAGCTGTTTGAAATCAGAAGCACATACATTTGTAGTGAAAAGTTCAAAAAACAAAAAGGTGTAGAAGAAATATTATAAATGTGAAGATGTATTATGCCCTCAGACACAGGAATTATTGAATATGAAAAGAAGCCAGCTGTTGTGTTTTGAAACGGTTTTAAGTAACACATTAGGACCCCGATACCTTTGTTGTTTTTTTGTTGTTGTTTTTTTTTTTGTTTTTAAAGAGACAGTGAGTTTAGGCACCATTCGTCCTCCGTATGGTTTTTGATGCGCTTGGCTGTTTGCGAGGGCTCTGTGCTTGTACTTCTGTCAGGATCTTTTTATTTTCTACTCCCGAAAAAAAAAAAAAAGAAAAACAACAACAGCAAGTGGGTCTGTATGTGAGTCTTGCATGCCATTGTTATTATCTGTACTGGTGTCCCTGAAACCTACGTGGCAAGATCACCCATTTCTAAAAAGGCAAGCAGCCCTGCAGCTCTGACCAGGTACCGCCAGCCTCATCCAAAGAGACTGTACAACTTTACTTCGAGCCCACGTCCAAGGAGCCGCTCGCTGACCTGTGGGGGAGGAGGGACAGAGGGAGGGGAGGCACTCGGCTTCCTCCTCCCCCCTGACAGTAGCCGTCATCAGTGGTGAAAAATCTTTTTTTGTGTGTGTGTGTGCATAAGCTGCTAGTGAATCCTGCGGACAGACTGCAGGCGGGAGATGAATGAGAACATTGACTCTTGTTGCATAACACTCATAAACTGACACTAAAATATATATATATATATATGTATCTGAGTGAGGCCCTCTGGTCTGCAGGATTCACAGCTTCCTGGAGTCACAGACGTCCCCTCGGGATGTCGAGTTTAACAGTCCATAATGCCATTGTGTTGCACAGTTAAAGTTGAATTGCAGAAGTATCATATTTGTAAAATCATGAGAACAAAGACAATAAAATTATTGAGATTTATCGGTGGAGTCTCATCTTGCTTCATTAATGTTTCTTTGCTGTGCAGAAATGCATGTGAGAGAATAATGTCCAGTTTAAAAGTACACTGGGGGGTAAAGACTAAAAATCAAGCAGAGTCTACTGGGAATTCCCATGTCTCAGTCTGTGCAGATCAGTTTATGATAAAACTGGATTAAATGAAGCACCAAATCACAATAGGTGCCTCAAGACGCTTTACGTTGTAAGGTAAAGAAACCCCAACAATCAGAGGACTGCTAAGAGTAAGCGGTTTGGTGACAGTGGGAAGAAAAAACTCCCTTTTAATAGAAAGAAACCTAGAGCAGAACCAGGGAGGGGCGCCCATCTGCTAGGACTGATTTGAGGTGAGGTGAGGAAGACGGGACAGAAGGAAAACAGAAGAGAGGCAGACATAATAACTAATGATTAAATGAAGAAAGGTGGGTGGAAAAAGGTGAGTGAAGAAGAAACAGTGCATCATGGCAAGTCCCCAGCAGCTAAGGCCTACTGCAGCATAACTAAGGGAAGATTCAGAGTCACCTGATCCAACTATAACTATATGCTTTATCAAAAATAACCCTGTTAAGCCCGTCTGTCTCCCGAATCCAAGCTGGGAGCTGGTTCCAACCTCCCATTCTACTTTTAAATATCCTAGGAACCACAAGTAAGCTTGCAGTCCTGGAAGTCTGCAAAGTGCTCCATTGGGGTGATATAGTACTGTAAGGTAGTTAAGATAAGATGGGGCCTGATTATTCAAGAGTTTATATGAGAAGAATTTTAAACTTGATTCTGGATTTAGCAGAGGGGCCAATGAAGAGAAGCCCATATACGCTCTCTTTCAGTGTTTTTCAGTACTAGCTGCAGCATTGGTGGATCAACTAGTTGTTTTAACAAGCTGAAAAAAACAAAACTATAACGGCTACATGTAAGCAATCTGTTAGACAGTTTATGCAGCTGTGGTTAAATAAGAGCGTACATTTACAGTATTTCCCTGTTCACAGGGGCCTTGTAGCAGGTTTAACTGGTCCTGGTGTTCAGAAAGGGAAGACAGCTTTCCTTAATATTAAGATATTGACAATTTAACTATTTGCCTTATTTTATACACTGAGGTGAGAACTTTAACATTACCTTTATATTTGTGCATCAGCCAAATGTGAAACTAAGTAAACCTGAGGCAGGTTGCTTGAGTTATTGAGTGCTTCATTTTTCAAAGCTTAAATAAGTCAACCAAAATAATAAATGAATATACTTAATAAAAATGTCTTATTTTTTTTTCAAGGAAATGTAGATTTAGCCTAACTGAAGAAGATGGGTATAACCTTTTATGCAGCCCTGTGTTGTGATACAGACAAATGACAGGAGGCCTGGCTGTACAAGAGTATAAAGGCAATTTTGTGTTCAGCAACTCTTTTTTTTTTTTTTAGAAAGTGTTGCTACAATATTTAGAGGCTTTAAAAGTCATTAAAGCAGCATTTCTTTATTTTGTAGCAAAAATTGAGACGTACTGTTGTCTTGTGATTAATGCATGTCGAAAAAAACGGCACAATATTTTAGCAGATTTAAGATCTACAAAAGTCTGAGAAACCACAGCGTGAAAGTGAATCATTTAGAGCACGGAGCACAATGTTTACACTGAAAACAACTGGAGTAGAAACAGAGAGCAGCACCACAAATACACACGTAAACTGTGTGTAAAATAAAAATGTGCTGCACTTGCCACAACCTGCTCTGGAAGTTGTTCAACCAGTTCTTCACAAAGTAGAATTTGTTTCCTCCTGTTTTTTTTTTTAAATTTGACTTTCATTTTAATGTCAGATCTTCTTTCTCTAGATTAGCAGCACCTGCGACCTGTTTTATTCTCTTTATTCCAACAACTTCCACATCCTAGAATTATTTGTGGGATTTGCACCAGAATGGTGGATTATTTCCCAGCTCTTTTTATTAATTCAGGAAGATGTTACCATCGTGCTCTTTGGGTTTTATGATTCTGGTGGTGGCTTGGAAGACGCTGGGTGGTAACTCAGGTGAGTTTTGGATACTCTGTGTGGAAGTTTGATAGATAATTAGAAAAAACAGGACTGAGACAGGTTAGTGTACTTTTCACTCTAAAGTGAAACAGTCCCACTGGTACAAAGTAAAAGTTTCAGGTGAGCAAACAAAAATATAACATGTTTATATATAATGTTTGTATTCATGATTAAAGTCATACTCTGCACTTTTGGCAACCGAACACAACCACGGAACTGTCTGCCATACATACAAAAAATGCTACAGGTACAACAAATGAAGTGACAAATGACATATTTATTGAATATAAACCAGAACCAGAGAGCAAAGCATGTTCAACACAGTTTGTGCCTAACTTCACCAAAGAACCATTTTTATTGATGTTGTGTGTTTGTGTATAAGTGTGTTTTACTCCTCCTCGTCATCAGTCTCATAGTATATGTTTACTATCCAGAATAATGTTAACGTCCTGTAAGCTGTACTGTGCATTCTTTTGTTTCGAGTCTGCCCGGCTGCCCGAGGCTTCACTTGTGCTGCTTTAAGTTTTAAGAATACACAATGACAGTAACGCTGCCATATAAACAAATGTTCATAAATAAAATTAATTATTTTAATGTGCTGTTAAGCTACAAAACTGATTAAAAATGATAATAATAATAATAATAATAACAAAGTATTTGTGATGTAACCTACCACTTTTAATTGTATTAGTATATTTCAAATTATTGATAACATCGTGAAACACTGAAAGGTTTGAAGCATCCATCCATCCATCTCCATCCGCTTTATCCGAGGCCGGGTCGCGGGGCAGCAGCCTAAGCAGAGAGGCCCAGACCTCCCTCTCCCCAGCCACCTCCTCCAGCTTGTCCGGGGGAATACCAAGGCGTTCCCAGGCCAGCCGAGAGATATAATCTCTCCAGCGTGTCCTGGGTCTGCCCCGGGGCCTCCTCCCAGTGGAACATGCCCGGAACACCTCACCCAGGAGGCGCCCAGGAGGCATCCTTGTCAGATGCCCGAACCACCTCAGCTGGCTCCTTTCGATGTGGAGCAGCAGCGGCTCTACTCTGAGCCCCTCCCGGATGGCCGAATTTCCCACCCTATCTCTAAGGGAGAGGCCAGCCACCCTTCGGAGGAAGCTCATTTCCGCCGCTTGTATCCGCGATCTCGTTCTTTCGGTCACTACCCACAGCTCGTGGCCATAGGTGAGGGTAGGGACGTAGATCGACCGGTAAATTGAGAGCTTCGCTTTTACACTCAGCTCCCTCTTCACCATGACGGACCGGTGCAGCGTCCGCATTACTGCAGCTGCAGCCCCAATCCGTCTGTCGATCTCCGGCTCCCTTCTCCCATCACTCATGAACAAGACCCCGAGATACTTGAACTCCTCCACTTGGGGCAGGAACTCATCCCCGACCCGGAGTGGGCACTCCACCCTTTTCCGGGTGAGAACCATGGCCTCAGATTTGGAGGTGCTGATCCTCATTCCCGCTGCTTCACACTCGGCTGCGAACCGTTCCAGTGCGAGCTGGAGGCCCTCACCCGATGAAGCCAACAGAACCACATCATCCGCAAAAAGCAGAGATGAGATTCTGAGGCCACCAAAGTGAAAGCCCTCCGCCACTTGGCTGCGCCTAAAAATCCTGCCCATAAAAATTATGAACAGAACCGGTGACAAAGGGCAGCCCTGGCGGAGCCCATCACTCACCGGGAACGAGTCCGACTTATTGCCGGCAATGCGAACCAAGCTCTTGCAACGGTTGTATAGGGATCGAATGGCCCGTAGCAATGGACCAGACACCCCACACTCCCGCAACACCTCCCACAGGACACCCCAAGGGACACGGTCAAATGCCTTCTCCAAGTCCACAAAACACATGTAGACTGGTTGGGCAAACTCCCATGCACCCTCAAGTATCCATGGAGAGGATAAAGAGCTGGTCCAGTGTTCCGCGACCAGGACGAAAACCGCATTGTTCCTCGTGTATCCGAGGTTCGACTAGCGGACTAACTCTCCTTTCCAGCACCCTGGCATAGACTTTCCCAGGGAGGCTGAGGAGTGTGATCCCCCTGTAGTTGGAACACACCCTCTGGTCTCCCTTCTTAAAAGTTGGGGACCACCACCCTGGTCTGCCAGTCCAGGGGTACTGCCCCTGATCTCCACGCAACATTGTAGAGGCATGTCAACTAGGACAGCCCTACAACGTCCAGAGCCTTCAGGAACTCGGGGCGGACCTCATCAACACTAGGGGCTCTGCCACCAAGGAGTTGTTTAACTGCCTCAGTGACCTCGCCCCTGGAAATTGGCGGGTCATTCCCCTCATCCCCAGACTCTGCTTCCTCCTCGGAAGACATGTCAGTGGGATTAAGGAGGTCCTCGAAGTATTCCTTTCACCGCCTGACAATTTTCCCAGTCGACGTCAGCAGCGCTCCGCCAGCACTATACACAGTGCAGGTAGAGCACCGCTTTCCCCTCCTGAGACGCCTGACAGTTTGCCAGAATCTCTTCGAGGCAGTCCGAAAGTCTTTTTCCATGGCCTCTCCGAACTCCTCCCACACCCGAGCTTTTGCTTCAGCCACTGCCCGAGCCGCATTCCGCTTGGCCTGTCGATACCTGTCGGCTGCCTCCGGAGTCCCACAGGCTAACCAAGCCCAATAGGACTCCTTCAGCCTGGTGGCTCCCTTCACCTCTGGTGTCCACCATTTGGTTCAGGGATTACCACCACGGCAGGCACCAACCACCTTGTGGCCGCAGCTCAATGCAGCAGCTTCGGCAATGGAGACGCTGAACATGGTCCATTCGGACTCAATGTCCCCAGTCTCCCTCGGAATGCTGTTGAAGCTCTGCCGGATGTGTGCGTTGAAGATCTCGCGGACTGGGGCCTCTGCTAGACGTTCCCAGCACACCCTCACTACATGTTTAGATGCACCGGGTCTGTCCAGCGTCCTCCCCCGCCACCTGATCCAACTCACCACCAGGTGGTGATCAGTTGACAGCTCAGCCCCTCTCTTTACCCGAGTGTCCAGAACATATTGTTGCAGGTCTGGTGATACGATTAGAAAATCGATCATCGACCTACGGCCTAGAGCGTCCTGGTGCCACATGCACTTATGGACACTCTTATGTTCGAACAAGGTGTTCGTTATGGCCAAACTGTGATTTGCACAGAAGTCCAATAACAAAACACCGCTCGGGTTCAGATCAGAGAGGCCGTTCCTCCCAATCACGCCCCTCCAGGTCTCGCTGTCGTTACCCACGTGAGCATTGAAGTCTCCCAGCAGGACAACAGAGTCTCCAGGTGGAGCACCTTCCAGCACCCCCCCCCCCCAGGGACTCTAAGAAGGCTGGGTACTCTGAACTGCCACTCGGCGCATAAGCTCAGATGACAGTCAGGACCCGTTCCCCGACCCTAAGGTGCAGGGAACAAACCCTCTCATCCACCAGGAAAAACCCCAACGTACCAGCCCGCCGCCTCTCACCAGGGGCAACTCCAGACTGAGACAGAGTCCAGCCCCTCTCCAGGAGACTGGTTCCAGAGCCCAAGTTATGCATAGGGGTGAGCCCGACTATATCTAGCCGGTACCTCTCAACCTCACGCACTAACTCAGGCTCCTTCCCCACCAGAGAGGTGACATTCCATGTCCCTATTGTCAGTCTTGGCAGCCGGGGATCAGTCCGCCAGGGCCTCCGCTCCTGGCTGCCACCCGGCACACAATGCACCCGACCCCTATGGCGCCTCCTGCGGGTGGTGGGCCTGCGGGAGGATGGGCCCATGTCTCCTCTTCAGGCTGTGCCCAGCCGGGCCCCATAGACTAAGGCCTGGCCACCAGATGCTCGCCCTCGGGCACCCTCCCCGGGCCTGGCTCCAGGGCGGGGCCCTGGTAACCCTATCCCGGGCAGGGTAAACTGTTCCCTCGATGTTCTCTTCATAAGGGTCTTCTGAAGGTTTAAAGCGTTTGACCCCTAATGGACACTTTTGCTACCATCACATCTTGGTAACGTAATACTGTGAAACAACGAGACAAACCAGTGCTGCACAACTGTAAATAAGGCTCCTTATTACAGTAAAGCAACCTATCAGTAATTAAGACTGACACATGTTTTGGAGAAATCCATGTGTACAGACAAGGAAAGAAAAAAACTCTGAGACTGTTAAAGACAGAAACCTGTGACTGTGGTGAATGGTTCACTTCACTAAGGAAATCCTTGCTGTACTTCGATGGTAATCAGTGTTATGCTGTAAAAGAGGATATTTTTCACAAGTATGTTCATTTAGATTTCAGTGCAAAGTATTGTACATTTCACTTCATTTACTAGTGATGTAATAAATAGATTCATCACATAAAAGTACAATGTTGTAAAAGGCAGATGTATCATTTTTTAGCATCAAGATGAATGTGTCACAGCTGGGGGCAGTCGTGTGGTGTATTGAAAAAAAGGATCCAAAATGCAGGTACTGGCTGGGGTGTGAGTGAGTGTTTATTTACAGCGGTGAGAAGGTGACAAAACAGGAAGAGCAGAGCGGGGAGTAAACAAACCTAAACTGGGAAAACTAAAGAACAAAACTTAAACCAGACACTCACGGGAGGAGGAGCAAAATGCACAAAGAGAGATGGCAGAGAGACGCAGAATAAATACAGGGTAACAGAATAATGCAGACTGACATGGAACTAAACAGACGACACGACAGAGAGCACAGGAAAACACAGGGCTTAAATACACGGGGAGTAATCAGGGAATGGGCCACAGGAGGGAGACACAGCTGGGAGCAATTAGGCTAACGAGACAGGGGAGAGGTAAAACTGAACACACTGACATGAGACATGAACTTTCAGAATAAAACAGGAAACTAACAGACACAGAAAACCAGACAGGACACTGAACTTGACAGGCAGACTCATGAGCAGACACAATAACACCATGGACAGACAGAGGGAACACAGAGAAGTGGGAGCAGGCAGGCAAAGAACAGAAACCTAACAAATGGCAAAATCACAACAGAATACACACTCGGAATGAACAAAAGCATAAGGAAACACAAAACACTGAGTCCTAAGACTCAGGACCATGACAGAATGTTTGTACATTTTTGTTTTGCACATGGAATTCATGTCCATAAATTCATAAATAGTTACAGTGGATCTGCTGCTTAAGCTATTTAGCGTGATCAATAAGTACTGTAAGTAGTATAAATTTGCCTTTTCTTATAGAGTAAATAAGAAGCTGGGGACACTGAGTCAGAATGGTTCATGCAGTGGTCGGTGTCTACCATGGCACAGCTACAGATTAAAAATGCCCAAAGCGAAGCGGTCAAAGTCTGGCTGTACTTCACAGCAAAAGATGCAAACTCAGCAGCCTGCAACAAGTGCTTTAAGGTGATACTGTGCAAAAGAGGTAACTCCTCGAATCTGATGAAACACCTGCCTATAGCATTTTGTTAAAAGCCGAGAAATGCACCGTATTTGATAGCTTGCTGCGAGACCTCACACCGTGCGCATCTACTGTGGGTGGGTTGCCTGTTATCTGACCCGGAGTTAGCAACATCCCCCAAAAACCCAAAGAGGAGAGTCCTGGCCCCTAGCCCTGCCAGTGTAGCAGAAATGATGACGGTGACGAATGATGATGATGATGGCGGCAGCAGCAGCCGTTCTTCTCTGCGTGAGTAGCTTAATGTTGTTCGTGTGTAATTTACGCTGAGTAGGCCACATTATTACATTAATGCACGTAAGGTGAACTAGCAAACACCGTCGTAGTTACATGCGGCTGTCTTCTTGTTCGATGGCAGATACTCCCTTCACCCTGGCCAAAAAGGCTAAAATGACCAAAGAAAAGGTGGAAAACAGCTAAACATGAGAGGTTTTTGGACAAAGTTTGTTTTTTCCATTGTTTAAGCACTGCTTCCAGCCAAGAGTGATGCCATAAATCCCCTATAGCTGCAGAAAAGGCTAACATTGTTATCTTTTTACAAAAAAACAGCTAAACATGAGAGGTTTTTGGACCAATTTTGTGTTCTCCATTCTTTAAGCACTGGTTCGAGCACCGTTTAAGCACCGGCACGTTTCAAAAGTACCGGTTTGGTACTGGTATTGGATAAAACCTAAACGATACCCATCCCTATCCGGGAGTGGCTTTTTGTTACAGGGTTTTTGATCCCTGTGTGAAGTAGCATAACATAAGCAGCATGAAAGGTAATAGGAAGACAGCATTTGCAGACTGTTCAAGTTTCTTTTAAGTGTTCTTTATTTTCTGGCGTCGCCCTTCAACAATTGTTTCACAAAACATAAGAACCTGTGAGTCAAAATCTCACCTGCTTTATATAGAATTCCACTCACACCTGGATCTCATTAACCTCTATCATTGGGAAAACAGGGTAGACTAAATAACACAGTCTAGACAAAGAAACAGGAATAAAATAATTTTTCCACTTAACAAACTCATTCACCCAACTAAACAGTTTGAAAAGTCAATCTCTTCACCTAATCTGACTCATGAGGTTATTTTAAATGAAATAAACAATTTTACACAAAATAAGCACCCCTTCATTTGGTTACACCCAATTGACATGATCAGTGACATCATATCCTATAAAATCAGGAAGTACTGGGGCGGCCCTTCACACATACCTGTTTTACAAATAGGACCTGCTCAAAGGAACACACAATGGTAAGTATAACCAAACTACATAAACAAATGAAAGATGCAAATCAATTAATGATGAAGTAACATTTAGCTTTAAGTAGTGATGGGCAGATGAAGCCTCGTGAAGCACTGAAGCTTTTCATCCAGTTGGTTCACCCCAACGCGAAGCTTCTTGAAGCTTCATTTGCTCTAGCAGGACACCTACTGGACGTAAAAATATTCGTTGGCATGAATTTGAAGAGTGTGGCATTTTGCACACAGCCTGTAAATGTCAACAACAAAAGGAGTGTGTAAAAAATCTATATTGTAGTGACGGCAGTATACTGTATATATTTATCCTGGCAGTATGGAAAATGATTATTTGGAAATGCCTAAAATGGAAATGATCATATACTGTGAGGTGAGGTGTGGACAGTGGTTGTGCTTTTGTAACATTGAGGCAAGGACAGTGATTAGTGTTTAGGGGACACATCATTGGTTTTTATTTAAAAACAACAGTTTCTCCACTGTGGCAGGTCGTAGGCGATTTCTTTTTTTCCCAAACTGTCTCTAACTCTCACTAACCGCAACTCTCCATCAAACGCCCACATTTTGAATGGGGTCTGAGGGGTTTATATCGCTGTCATAGCTCGCGGCAAAGTTCGAACCGCTTCCTGAACCAGTCACGTGGTACAGCCGGGCAGTGAGGCTTCGGACGTCATCATTTTCAGCTCCTCCCATAAATGAAGCAAGCCTCGATACGCGCTTCGCGGAAACGCCCCCTCCATTACTCGACACACGCTTCGAAGCCTCGATACAGAACGTCACATCACTAGCTTTAAGTACATTTGCACAGATGAAATAAATATAACCAATGCTACCACAAACAGACCCGGGATAGTATGTAGAGCCAAGGTTACATGTGCTGTGTTTACATTAAAGCATTATGGATAGATTATAGGATAACAGAACACAAAATAACAATATATGCAAGTGACAAATGGCAAATGAATTCTGTCCTAGCCACTTTGTCACACCGTGATCAACAGTTAGAGCTTGGCTCACAATGGTGGGTGTTGGACTCCACCCCCTTTGTCATTAATTCTGGAAGTAATTTTTAGGCACAGCCGAGGGATGGAGCAGATCATGTTTGGTGGTCTCAGAATCTCATCTCTGCTGTTTGCAAATGATGTCATTCTATTCTCTTCATTATCTCCTGCTTTCACTGGGGCGAAGAGTTGTTGCTGATGGCTGGTCGAGCCATGCTTTCACCTATGACCATGAGCTGTGGGTAGTTACCAAAAGAATATAACCACAGATACAAACAGGAGAAGATCTCAGAGTAGACATCCTTCCAAGCCCTCTGTTTGCTTGGAAATGCCTCGGTGTATTTTCAAAAGACTTGGAGGAGGTGGATGAGAAGAGGGAGGTCTGAGCATCTACACTTATACTGCTGCCCCCACAGCCTGAATGTCTACATTGCATAAGACCAAACTGTAAATTAAAGCAATTGTGCATTTAAAGAATTGAATGTGAAACTCTTAATATGTTGATTTTGCAGAGAAAGAAGGCGTCTACAAGAAAGTGGGTGACAAAGTCGTCCTCACACCAGGCTCTGTGTCTGCTTCCATCACCAGGATCAAGTGGACACATGATCAGGATGTTGCTCTGGAGTGGACCAGACAACAACGTTTCACCTCCTGGCACTTCCGAGGTACATTCACTCAAGACTGAAATCCATATACATGCACAGATTACATATTTTTAATGTTTGTATGTAGCGTATTTAGAAAAAAGTCATGACTCTCATTGTAAAACTACAAAGCCTAAAAGTATCCTTAAATCTTTCCTTTAATTTAACCCCTGAACATACACCAAACATGAAGGTTTTGGTACTGACGACCTTTAAATAAACGTAAACCTTTGCTCAAATAATATTTTAAGGGACATATTTACGCCGACCAAGAGACTAGTTGTTGACTGCCTGACAACCATCGGTTGCCACATAAAAATGTGTTTTCTCTGACTGATTGGGTGGCAAGTAGTTGTGGGAATTTGCTGACTGTAGAAAGGTGAAATTGGTCGCAAAAGAGGTGTTTGGTGCTCCACTGAAAACCTCCTTGGAACTGGTTTGGTCATTAGCAGCCCCAAGCGGATGTAAAACTCAAAAGTGTGACACAAACTGGAAACAGAGCACGTTTGCCTTCAAAGTAAATGTTGCAGCTTTTGAAACATGTTGATTTTGCAGGTAAGGCAGAAAAGTATCTGCATTTTTTCAACTTTAACTTCCCCTGCCTGGTTAGTTGGCAAGTTATTTACAACTTAAGTCACACAAACAATTCACCACCTTTATGCAAACTATTGGTTTCCATCTCAATCTGATGTTGACTAAAGCAATCACAAGCAGTCTTGATGCCTGCTTAATCATCCAGGTAAGAAAATCCCAGCAAGTTGATTCTTTTCATCTGAACATAACATATTCAGTGAGTAGAAGTCTCTCGTCCTAAGTGACTTCTTCGCTCTTTTTCAGTGACTTCACTGAAAAAGACCTGAAGAAGTTACTTGGATGACTGAGTGAATGCTTCAGCCACTGTACTTGCTACACCAAGATGGACAGAATTAATTTTCTGGCACCAGGAGGTTTGTGGTGAAGCACCCTCTTTGTGAGTATTCAACCAGGGACATCCAGGGACCTTCAGCAAACACTCAACTGGCCAAAGACAAAATATCTTTCAATAGCAACCAGAGGTTGCAAGCAGTGTGTAACTTAAGCCTTCACTAACAGGCTAAGTAGATTCTTTGGGGTAGGTTTTTTGTTTAAACTGTTATGAGGTATTCAAAGAAGCTTGCAAAGAAAAGCGTCTGGACTTCTTTAAGTTGCTTGAAGATGTTTCACGTCTCATCCAAGAAGCTTCTTCAATTCTAAGGTCAAATGGTGGGGAGTCCCAGATATAAACCTAGTGGGAGTATCCCCCCACAGAGGGACAAAAGGACCCCCTGATGATCCTCTAATCGCCTGAGCCAAGGTGTGAAACTGGGTGTGGGTCCAAATCAGCCAGAGTTTCGAGTGAGCTCATTGTGAAACCTGGCCCCACCTTATCATGTGAATTCCTGAGATCAGATGGCCCAGGATGTGAGTGGGCTTTAAGGCGTCTGGGGAGGGAACTCAAAACTGGATTATAGATGGCAGACAGTTGGTGTTGTAAATCACCGCCTCTGTTCAAAGATGGTCGCTCACAGTGGACATAGATAGCTTCTTTCACTCCTTTCAAACCAGTTTACCGGAAGCCCACACACACGGACCAGTACCTCCTTTTTGACTCCCACCACCCTCTGGAACACAAACTTGGAGTAATCAGGACCCTACACCACCGGGCAGAACATGTTCCCTCTAAGCCTGAAGGGAAAAAGAAGGAACACACACATGTAAAGGAAGCACTCAAAACGTGCGGCTATCCTAAATGGGCGTTCTTAAAGTCAGCAAAGAGGCACAGAAAAGAAGATCAGACACCAGCGAGGGAGGATAAGAAAGACAGACGCAACAACATTGTCATCCCCTATGTAGCCGGTGTATCAGAGAAACTCAGAGTTTTCTCCAAGCATGACATCCCAGTGACCCAGCAACACGCTCAGACAGAAACTGGTTCACCCGAAAGACAAAACGCCAAAACACAGACTTAACAATGTGGTGTATGCTGTACAGTGCAGCGAGGAATGCTCAGACCTCTACATTAGAGAGACAAACAGCCACTTCACAAGTGCACAACACAGAAGAGCCACCTCCACAGGACGAGACTCAGCAGTCCATCTGCATCTTAAGGATAAAGGACACTCTTTCGAGGATGCCAATGTTCACATTTTGGACAGAGAGGACAGATGGTTTGAAAGAGGAGTGAAAGAAGCATCTATATCCACTGTGAGCGACCATCTTTGAACAGAGGCGGGGGTTTACGACACCAACTCTCTGCCATCTATAATCCAGTTTTGAGATCCCTCCCCAGACGCCTTAACGCCCACTCACATCCTGGGCCATCTGACCTCAGGAATTCGCATGATAAGGTGGGGCCAGGTTTCACAATGATGATTAGAGGATCATCAGGGGGTCCTTTTGTCCCTCTGTGGGGGGATACTCCCACTAGGTTTAAATCTGGGACTCCCCACCATTTGACCTTAGAATTGAAGAAGCTTCTCGGATGAGACGTGAAACGTCTTCAAGCAACTTAAAGAAGTCCAGACATTTTTCTTTGCAAGCTCCTTAAACTACGATGACCTGGATGACTGAGAACCTTCACAGACAACATTATGAGGTATAAATAAATCTCGGATTCCAGTGATGTAAATTTCTACTGGTTAGCACCTTAAACTATCAAGTTTAAGGTAATTTCTGTGCTAATATATTGAAATGATCCACGATGATACCTTCACTTCATACTTTTAGATGGCTGTGAGGTGGATACCTCCACTGGGGTCCTGACGATCTCAAACCTGGCTCTAAACGACAGCGGCAGCTACACGGCGGAGATTAATGATGAAGTCATGAGCACAACGGAAATCATTGTTATCAGTAAGTGGGAGGAGGAATTCATACTCTAGCTAGCACGAACTAGTTCACCTGATTTTAAGTCAAATTCTTGCTGGTTTTCTCCCTTTTCTACCAGCCACTGTCCCAAATCCTACTGTGTCCACATGGTGCCACCCTGAGATGACCTACTGTACTCTCACTTGTGAACCCAACGTGACAGATGATGCCAAACCGATCACCTATTACTGGATGATAGGTGACATGGTGAAACAGTCTCCAACCAGTCAGTTCAACATCACACAGGTATAAACAGGATCTGATTATTGAATCACATGACAGCTCTGTTGGTTATTTTTGTCATTTTATCCAAACCTAATGAATCCAAAACTTTTTTTAATTGAAATACTTTCAAGACATTTTATCGCAGCTTTATGTGCATTTGGCCTTTACACAATGTATAAAGAACCCGTTTGCGTTTCCTTCATTATTTAAAGACCAATAGTCAGTGTTGGGAAGGTTACTTTTAAAATGTATTCCGTTACAGAATACATGCCCCAAAATGTATTCTGTAACGTATTCCGTTACGTTACTCAATGAGAGTAACGTATTCTGAGTACTTTGGATTACTTAATATATTATCGTGCTTTTTACAACAACGTGAATGTACTATTGCTGTGTGATTTATTACTATTACTGAAGGTCCGCGACTCCAAACTGTAGTAAAGGGACCTCTGACTAATACGGCGGGGTCCCTGTCGGCTCATAGCCGAAAAATAGCTTTACTTTGTTGTGTGGGTCAATTTTTCTTGCGAGAGACAGAGAGAGGCGTTGAAAGACTGCTCCAACGGAACTTATTGTTTTCCGAGGAAAACACGAACAGTCGAGTCTTAATAGCTTACTTACAACTGGGCTCGTCAGGCACTCTTCTTGGCTGCAGTGGTTATTATTATATTTACATGCTTCCAGCTCCCATTTTTCCTCGACGACAACTCGTACCTTTCCACTCTCCTTTTTCTCCCTCCTCGCGCTCACAGACACATAACGTGTATGGCAGTGCATTCTCCCTGCAACACGGACTATACTGCCCATGATGCTACATTCTTTAGAGCTATGCTTGTAGCATTCTGCCTGTTAGCTTAGCACAACAACAACGAAAAGGCGCTCTCTCTCACCCAGGAGAAACACACAGTCGCAGAAAGAGAGAGAGAGCGTCGCCCTGTAACCATGGCAACCGTAACGCTGCCGCCTGGAACGAAAGAACGTAGCTGTCAAACAAAACCCAAACAGTCCTGACCCACGACAAAATGAAACAGGAAAGTACCGCAGTGTAATCCATTTATTTCAACAAAGTAACTGTATTCTGAATACCACCTTTTTAAACGGTAACTGTAACGGAATACAGTTACTCATATTTTGTATTCTAAATACGTAACGGCGGTACATGTATTCCGTTACTCCCCAACACTGCCAATAGTGACCATCAAGTAAAATCTTCAGTTTATTACATATATAATATATTGTATATGGAAACACTTATAGACCAAAGAAGATAACAGCTTAAATGCTGAATTATGTATACTGACAGAAGAGTTATCCAGATTTTCAGACCACCAGTGTGCAGCCTTCATTTGAGAAACAAACAGCAGCGATTTAAAAGAGAGAAAGTTGATGACCTGTTATCTCTGGTTGGGGTTTTACATTTTGTAACTAGCTAAAGCAAAAGAAAGCCTGTCTGTGTTGAACTTTCTTTGCAGTACAGCGGTCCATCGTTTATCTCGGGAGTTACGTTCTAAAAAATAACCTGCCATATAGGTGTAATCCGCGAAGTAGCCTACTTTGTTTTCTCACTACACACTTTAGACACTTTTCTCAGACAGTCATGAACATTTTCACACTTTTCTCTATTGTTTAAACACTCTCAAAATTCAAACCTTCGTAGAAAAATAGGTCCAGTATTATAGAATGAAACCAAACCGTCAACATTGTTATGTTTGTTGGGGAGAAAACTTACAAACATACAGTACAGCACTTCAGAGTCACACTGCTAGAGATCGAAGATTTATGTTAATTTGACAAGCTGAACGCATTCTGCACTGGACGGGAGACACAGCATGAGATTGATTGACAATGGTCTACAGCCAATCAGGACGCAGAACTCAATGCGCTGTAAGGGAAAAATGCATGCAAAATTGCACCAAAAACACCAAATAAAAACAAACGCAAAACAGCGAGGCCACGAAAGGTGAACCACGTTATAGCAAGGGACCACTGTACACCTAACTGATCAGCTGTTTTTATCCCCTATGTGTATACAACCTGATGAACTCCTCATGAATTTTGTATTTCCTGAAGAATAAACCACATTAAATGTGCGTTTTCAGGTAATATTTGCCTTTTTTTTTTTTTTTTTTTTTTTTTTTTTAGTCTGCATTTGGGTCTTACACCGATCTTGGCACGTCCAAATCCACAGACACACATACCAACCAACCAAGGTGCATGTTTCAAACAAAGAATCAGAAAACGAATACATTCAGACCATCAAATGATTATCTTTAGCTCCATGGAAATTAAGTCAGTAAGTTGGAGGGAAAGTTCTGACAGATTTGAGCGCCACAAACAAATTCAGTGACTGGCAAATGGTAAAATTCAGTATGTGGTAAACAAAACAAGGACATTTGTTTTCTAATTAAAATGCAGTGTGTGTTTATGAGCTCCTTTTTTCTCTTCATTTGCAGGCAAACAGAGAGCGTTTGATAAGCTGTCAGCTGGAAAACCCAGTCAGCTATGGATACAGTGAAAAAATCCTGAATCCACTCTTAATCAGTGAGTTATCAGCTCAACAAATTATATATGATTAAATATTACATTGTATATATGAAAAACAACAGCGACTGTGGCAGTGCATCTTTTTATTTTTTATTTTTTTATTTTACACGTATTTAAAGACTGGAAAACATAATTCTTGTAAAATTAATTTATTCCTTTTCTAAAACTTTTCTTAGGGAATCGGGCTTTACTGAGCTTACCATTTGTATGGATTCTGGTGTTCCCGTTTGGCCTTATTTGTTGTAAATGCTGGTAAGAATCCACAAAAGATTACTCTGTACAAGTTTATCAGCATTATTTTATTGTACTGTATTGTTCTCACTTAATAATTTTTATTTAGATCTAATTTGATGGACTTTTTCCATTTTATTTTATTTTAGTTCTTCTTTCAGCTTTGCGTTGTGACGTACCCCTGCTCTAACTGGTTGTCTTTTTCTTCTTGTCCACCTAAAAAGTTGTTGTACCCGCAGGACCCGAAGACAGCGCTCCTCCACTGCTACCAACACTGTGAGATAGAGCAGTGCTGGATCAAACTGTGATGATGAGGATGAAGAAGAGTTGGTGTTGCATAAACCACTGGAGAAAAGTCTGCTTTAACTAGTCCTGGAAATACAGGAAGAGAATAATACGGAGGCTTCGGCGGACAAACAAACCCAAAACAAATATGTGTATATATATTATGTGTAAGAAATAGTAGTAATAAATAAAAGAATATATAGCCAGAGATATTTCTATTAGGAAAAAAAGAAAATCCCTTTGGGCAAAATTACAATGTTTTTTATGTCAGATTATGAATGTCCATAATGTGTTGTACAGATAAAGTTCCAGAAGCATCTTACTTGTAAAATCTTACTGGGGTGAATGCCAAACTTGAGAGGTTCATTCTTCATGTGTGAGGACAAACAGACAGGATTTAAATACTTTGTCAACTTTATAATCAGCTTAAATAGCCCTCTAAGTCTATGTGATATACTGTGTGGTATACCATTGATGTATTAAAGTAGAGTTGGTATAAACTGTGGCTATTTGCAAACATATTTCATGTTAACACATCACATTTTGCAAAGTATTTGCCCTCAAATATAGTTTGGTAGATATAGGCCTATAAACATTTGCATTATTGGAAATGTGCTTCAGAAAATGACCTTGGTCAGTGGACCAGTTTGATTTCCTGTTTTGTTTTGTTTGTTTTTTTGTTTGTTTGTTTGTTTGTTTTTTGGGGGGGGGGGGGCGACACATCTGGACACACCCTTCAGGTTTTGTTTTACATTTTTTAAGTCTCACTTTCTGTTTGTCAGTGACGCAGTTTAGCTTCCCACTCTTCCGCTTCTCTGATATATTCGCAGTTTAAATATTCTCTAGTTGTCTCTGATATTAGCCGACTCTCTCTTGTTCTTCGTCTCGTTTATGCCGTGATTTAAGAGGATGTTACGATCCGTGGGGTTAAGAATTCTTCTCTTAAGCGTGGGGTTGGTCCTTTCAGGTAAGATGGACACTGAGTTTTCAGTGGGGTGAACAATGGCGCATAGCTTCATACTAACCGTGTATCTTTTATTCCTAGTGTTATTTACGTTTCGCCAGCGTGTTAATGGTAATGTAAAGGAGTGGTGAGAGTGTTCATGGTGAAACTAATGTATCGCTATTCTGGAGCCAAACACAAACCCGGAAATAAACGAACTTTTTATCAGTAGTTTATTAATAGTGTAAGCTGAGGTATACTTTAACTGGTGGAAGAATAACATACGAGTTCGAGTCAAGTATGATTTATCATATGATAAACATTAACTCCCAGGTGCTGCTAACACATAATAGGTGTGAAATGGAAGTTTTTAATGTTATGTCGCAACAACCCGCTTCAGGACGACGCCCGGTAAATAGCTGGTGAAACAAAATAGCACAGAAATAGTTGAAATATTCTTCATATTTATTTCTGAGGTGTCTGTAAAGCAGACACATCTGTTTCACCAGCCAGTCCAGCACCGATTAATCTGCAGCACCGGATCAAATTAGAATAAAACCGGTCTTTTGGGTAGGATGGAACACCCGGCAGCGGCCATTTTGAGGTCATTCATTCCAAAAGTCACGATCCCGTCATTTGTAGGTTTCATTCGCTCGCCCAGAAAGTCAAATAAAATAGTTGAATGTGTTCATGAGAGTTTTAGGGAACAGTAACATTGATTTTATGATGTTATATATGTTTTATAATGTCTGACGAACCGATAATGGGATTGTTCCTTTGTGTGAACTTACCAGTACACCCCCGAAAAAGAATAGAACTCAAAAGTAAACTACATTAAGGAGTATTTTACTCTAAGATCAACAAAACAGGAGCACAAGATGGAAGATTTGTTGTCAATCTCCTTCAGAGGTGAACATTTTGTAACAAATCTGCAGTAATTCAATTCTGTATGCTGTACTCCAGTATTCCCTGTTATGCTCCAGTTATTGTTTTGATGTTGTCAAAATGCTGTTTTTGTGTATATTTGGGGAAGTTTATCCTATTTATTTGTAGATTTTACAGCCAGTTAATTCCAATCCCCTGGATTTCTTAGCACCAGAAAACCATCAATAATATTCAAACGTACCTTATATTTGTTATATTGAAATCAGTTGAATTCATTTAAATGTTTTTAAATGTAATAAAATGTAAGTATGTTTTGCTGATGATGCTTAAAAGCAAGTAAAAAAGACAAAATCTGATAAATATAATTATTTACAGTGCTCTCCCATATAAACTGGGATCATCATTAACATCTTTTACAGCATTTTGCAGATGCCACACATGCAGCTAAACTGTGTTTGTTTAGTTCTGCAAATTAGTTTTGTAAACAAAATGTTTGGTTACAGAACTAAATATGAAAAATCATGTTGATTTTGGTTTTATTTTGCCATAGACAAAGATAGTTTCAAGAAAGTGGGAGACAAAGTAGTCCTATCTCCAGGCTCTGTGTCTGATCCCATCACCAGCATCACGTGGAAACATGGCCCGGACATCGCTGTGGAGTGGTACGGAGGTGATATAGTTCCGTACCGGGACTTCAGAGGTACGTATGCTCAGGATTTAACATCAAATGCATGCAAGATAGTGGCTGCAGATTTGAAAGATCCTGGATAAATGGGAAGGCTGTCCAGAAAGGCATCATGTGTGGAATCTGTGCGAAATCAAGAATATGGATCAATCAAGCTTGTGCATCCAAGGTTTCTTTTGAAGATATATTTCTAATTTAAAAAAAAGATCTTGATCCCCAAAATGAAGTGGGATCAAAAATAGCTAAATGGACTTATCTCAAAGAATTGAAAATTCCTTTTAAAATTTTTTTTCTGTCATTGTGCTGTAACGAATTAACCTCTTTCATGGATTTGATGCATTTTAAAATGCTAACTTTATGCTGCACGGATAATTGAATTACCTTGGTTCATTATATATATATATATATATATATATATATATATATATATATATATATATATATATATATATATATATATATATACTAAAAATCCATTAAAAATAATTATCTAATTGGTTAATTATGTAACTGTGATGTTTTTAGGTCGGTGTGAGGTGAGTACTTCCACTGGAACGCTGACCCTCTCAAACGTGACTGTAAAGGACAGCGGCATCTACACAGCAGAGATCAACAACAGAGTCATGAGTCCGACTAAAATCACTGTTATCTGTAAGTGGACGAATTCGGACTGAAGTTTGCTTTGAATCATTTTTTCACCATATTTAAAATAAAAAGCTTGTTTGTTTGCTGTCTTTAATTATCAGCTGCTGTCCCCAAACCCACTGTCTCCAAATCATGCAACCCTGAGATGACCATCTGTACTCTCACCTGTGAAGCCAGCATCACAGATGACACCAAACCAGTCACCTATTCCTGGATGACAGGTGACAAGCAGACAGCTCAGCCTTCAAGCAATCAGCTCACATTAGCAAAGGTACAAACAGGATCTGACTGTTCACATAACAAGTCAGCTGCTCATTTTTTTTCCAGACAATTTCTCACATAAACCACAGTATTGAAGCAATGACTAACACATTATAGAAAAGTTAAGACATCAGAAAAAGAAATGAATCTAAATATTTTCAACAATTAAATTTTTTTTTTTTTTAGGTTTATGTACATTTGTTATTTTAGGTATTAAAAGGAAATTTATTTGTTTGTTTTTGTTTCACTCATTTTTGATAATTGAGATTTTTGATTATTATTTAAAGTTTTAGGAAAATGACAATAACAAAACATAACCAATGAGAGTAAATAAATGACCACAAAAAATGAACACAAAACACTAGAAAAGTAAATAAAACACATTTTTCTACTTTTCACACACTAGCTGAAACAGCCACTCTTAAAAACTAAAAGAAATCAAAAATGAAAACAAAGCCAACACAAACAACGATAATTACATTTACACATTTCTACGTACCAGCATATTTTAAAACACAGTGAACAACATAATCTCTGTTTTATACTACTCAAATAGTTTACCTAGATTATACATACAGTGGGGCAAAAAAGTATTTAGTCAGCCACCGATTGTGCAAGTTCCCCCACCTAAAATGATGACAGAGGTCAGTAATTTGCACCAGAGGTACACTTCAACTGTGAGAGACAGAATGTGAAAAAAAAATCCATGAATTCACATGGTAGGATTTGTAAAGAATTTATTCGTAAATCAGGGTGGAAAATAAGTATTTGGTCAATAACAAAAATACAACTCAATACTTTGTAACATAACCTTTGTTGGCAATAACAGAGGTCAAACGTTTACTATAGGTCTTTACCAGGTTTGCACACACAGTAGCTGGTATTTTGGCCCATTCCTCCATGCAGATCTTCTCGAGAGCAGTGATGTTTTGGGGCTGTCGCCGAGCAACACGGACTTTCAAGTCCCGCCACAGATTTTCTATGGGGTTGAGGTCTGGAGACTGGCTAGGCCACTCCAGGACTTTCAAATGCTTCTTACGGAGCCACTCCTTTGTTGCCCGGGCGGTGTGTTTTGGATCATTGTCATGTTGGAAGACCCAGCCTCGTTTCATCTTCAAAGTTCTCACTGATGGAAGGAGGTTTTGGCTCAAAATCTCACGATACATGGCCCCATTCATTCTGTCCTTAACACGGATCAGTCGTCCTGTCTCCTTGGCAGAAAAACAGCCCCATAGCATGATGTTTCCACCCCCATGCTTCACAGTAGGTATGGTGTTCTTGGGATGCAACTCAGTATTCTTCTTCCTCCAAACACGACGAGTTGAGTTTATACCAAAAAGTTCTACTTTGGTTTCATCTGACCACATGACATTCTCCCAATCCTCTGCTGTATCATCCATGTGCTCTCTGGCAAACTTCAGACGGGCCTGGACATGCACTGGCTTCAGCAGCGGAACACGTCTGGCACTGCGGGATTTGATTCCCTGCCGTTGTAGTTTGTTACTGATGGTGACCTTTGTTACTTTGGTCCCAGCTCTCTGCAGGTCATTCACCAGGTCCCCCCGTGTGGTTCTGGGATCTTTGCTCACCGTTCTCATGATCATTTTGACCCCACGGGATGAGATCTTGCGTGGAGCCCCAGATCGAGGGAGATTATCAGTGGTCTTGTATGTCTTCCATTTTCTGATGATTGCTCCCACAGTTGATTTTTTCACACCAAGCTGCTTGCCTATTGTAGATTCACTCTTCCCAGTCTGGTGCAGGTCTACAATACTTTTCCTGGTGTCCTTCGAAAGCTCTTTGGTCTTGGCCATGGCGGAGTTTGGAGTCTGACTGTTTGAGGCTGTGGACAGGTGTCTTTTATACAGATGATGAGTTCAAACAGGTGCCATTCATACAGGTAACGAGTGGGGGACAGAAAAGCTTCTTACAGAAGACGTTACAGGTCTGTGAGAGCCAGAGATTTTCCTTGTTTGTTATTGACCAAATACTTATTTTCCACCCTGATTTACGAATAAATTCTTTACAAATCCTACCAAGTGGATTCATGGATTTTTTTTTCACATTCTGTCTCTCACAGTTGAAGTGTACCTCTGGTGCAAATTACTGACCTCTGTCATCATTTTAAGTGGGGGAACTTGCACAATCGGTGGCTGACTAAATACTTTTTTGCCCCACTGTATACATGCAGTGTTGGGAAGGTTACTTTTAAAATGTATTCCACTACAGATTACAGAATACATGCCCCAAAATGTATTTTGTAACGTATTCCGTTACGTTACTCAATGAGAGTAACGTATTGTGAATACTTTGGATTACTTAATATATTATCATGCTTTTTACAACAGAAATGTACTATTCCTGTGTGATTTATTACTGTTACTGAAGGTACGCGGCTCCGAACCGTAGTAAAGGTGCTCAGGGCGACCGTGGCTCAGGGCGTTGGGAAGCGCATCTGTAACCGGAAAGTCGCCGGTTCGTTCCCTGGGCTCTCTGTGTCCTGGTCACTACCGCCTACTGGTGTTGGCCAGAGGGGCCGATGGCACGCTTCTGTCAGTCTGCCCCAGGGCAGCTGTGGCTACAACTGTAGCTTGCCTCCACCAGTGTGTGAATGTGAGAGCGCTATATAAATGCAATCCATTATTATTATTAAAGGGACCTCTGGCTAATACGCCGGGTTCCGTGTCGGGCTCTTAGCCGAAAAATAGCTTTACTTTGTTGTCTGGGTCAACTTTGCTAGCGAGAGACAGAGAGAGGCGTTGAAAGGCTGCTCCAACGGAACTTATTGTTTTCGGAGGAAAACACGAACACAGTGTACAGTCGAGTCCTAATAGCTTACTTACAACTGGGCTCGTCAGGTACTCTTCTTGGCTGCAGTGGTTATTATTATATTTACATGCTTCCAGCTCCCGTTTTTGCTCGATGACTGCTCGTACTTTTCCACTCTCCTTTTTCTCCCTCCCTCGTGCTCACAGACCCATAACGTGTACGGCAGTCCATTCTCCCTGCAGCACGGACTACACTGCCCATGATGCTACATTCTTTAGGGCTATGCCTGTAGCATTCTGCTTATTAGTTTAGCACAACAACAAAAAGGCGCTCTCTCACCCAGGAAACACACAGTGAGAGAGAGCATGCCACCCTGTAACCATGGCAACTGTAACGCTACAGAACGTAGCTGTCAAAAAACCCAAACAGTCCTGACCCGCCACAATATGAAACAGGAAAATACCGCAGTGTAATCCATTTATTTCCGCAAAGTAACTGTATTCTGAATACCACCTTTTTAAATGGTAACTGTAACGGAATACAGTTACTCATATTTTGTATTTTAAATACGTATCGGCGGTACATGTTACTCCCCAACTCTGTAAACATGCTTTTTTAATATTTGTCCAGACCCTCAGGCGTTTTTGGTGCATGTAGTTTAATAAACAATCAGTTCATACCTAGGATATGAAGTCAGGGTCACTTTATTGGGTACACTTTGCCAGTATTGTTTTGGATCCTTTTTTGTCTTCAGAGCCTTCCCGGCATAGCTTCCACAAGGTGCTGGAATCGTTCTTCAGACATTTTAGTCCATATTGACATGATTTGTCCCCACAAAGGTGCTCTATTGGACTGAGATTTGTTGACTATGGAGGCCATTTGAGTACAGTGAACTCATTGTTATGCTCAAGAAATGGCCTGCATTTGTATAGCGCTTTTTACTCAGTCCCTAAGGACCCCAAAGCGCTTTACACTACATTCAGTCATTCACCCATTCACACACACATTCACACACTGGTGATGGCAAGCTACGTTGTAGCCACAGCTGCCCTGGGGCGCACTGACAGAGGCGAGGCTGCCGGACACTGGCGCCACCGGGCCCTCTGACCACCACCAGTAGGCAAACATGGGGTTAATATCTTGCCCAAGGATATTTGGTATGCAGCCAGGGGGCAGCCTGGGATTGAACCACCGACCTTCTGATTAGTGGCAAACCAGTTTGAGATGATTTAGGGGAACATACAGGAGTGGTGAATACCAGATATATAAAAGCAGCAATCGAGACGAGGATATCTGATATCTTGAGGCAAAACTGGTATTATGAAATGCTTAATATTAATCTTTTTATAAAGTGCAGAATATTTAAGCGAGAGTTCCAACTGCAAAATTATGTGTGTAGTTTAAATCATTCCACTTTTTAAGGTTTAGATGCTGATTTTTTGATATCCTAGTAGCTACATGCAGATTTTATGACTATTTTAAACGTTTATGTTAACTTCGGAGCTTGGGTAACATGGACATGAATGTAGTCATTTTAAGTTAAGACAAAAATATCTGTCTGTGTTTCGGGCTGAGACTAAATGCGAATAAAATATAGACAGTGTGTAACTCTAAGGATATCATTGACAATTGCAAATATTTCTAAAGAAATTGTGTCTTTATTTGGACATGGGTGATTTGTTGACAGATGTATTTAAAATACCTTTATTAGTCCCACGAATGGGAAATTTCATAAGGCTGCCAGTGCAATGGCGGCGCCATCTTACCCTTCCGACCATACATACATTACGCAAAAACATCACATGGGGAAGACAGGTCAGAGGGGTATAACAATGGAAAACATGAGGAAATAACTCCCCCCAGACTGAGCTCCAACAGGGAGAACAGTTTGAGAACAGAAAAAAAACCACCTCTGCACATAGCACATAAAAAAACTCTTAATACGTCATAGAAACACATGACAAGCAACAGGGATGGGTAGAAGGTGTGAGACAGCCAGTGTAGACAGTGCATCCGGGCCTGCAGCATATGCGCTGGTCTCCTTGATCCACCGTCTGCATCGGAAAGGAATAAGCGTCGAAGGCGTTTGGAGGGGAATTAGTCCCATTCGTGGAACTAATAAAGGTATCTTATCTTATCTTATTTATTTATTTCTCCTTTCTTGATATTGGCGATAAACTAAAATAAAAGTGAATGGAAATGGTTAGTCTCGCACTTTTATTTTGTATTTTCTGGAAATATAGTTACATTTATCAGGGTGTATGCAGCCATCTTTGAGCCTGTCCCTGTGCTATTGATCTGTTGATTGTCCACCCATAGACAAGTGTCCCATAATCTGTTTAAAATCTAATGAATGTGTTTGGTTTATGTGCTTCTCTCTTTTCTCGTTAATTCTAGAACGATACAGGATCTGTTGAAAAATCAATCAGCTGTCAGCTGGAAAACCCAGTTAGCAGTGAAAGGAGTGACAATATAATCATTTCATTTGCAAGTGGTGAGTTATCACACCAATATGTATCTGTGGCAGAAAGTGTTTCTTTTTGACTAATGATGGATTTTACAGACATTTAAAGATTGGGATAAATTGTTTTGGTAATCATTTGCAGTTTTATTAATTTATTCTTTGTTCTTTTATTTTTGTAGGTGATTCACTGTATTGGATCATACCATTAGTGATTGTGTTGCTTGTGTTGATAGTGGCTGTAATTGTCTTTTTTCTTTGCAAAATATACAGAAAGCGAGGTAAGAACCCACAAAACAATTATGAATCTTACTTTCTTTTTAATATCTTGATTTATTAATCATTATGCAAATGTGCATGATGAATGTTAGGTGAGGTTAAGACTCTCCATTATAAAAGCACAGCGTACTTACAATAAGATGGGAAAATATTGTTTTGCCACAAAATTACCAAAAAATTACACAGTACTTTAAATTACTTAGAGAACAATGTGTCTCCTTCCTGTAAAACACCTGAAGTCGTGCACTTTGTAAAATGACTTGAAATTACTCTAACAGTATAATTTTTTTTCTAATTAGTTCTTTGTTTATTGTAAATGTTACTTATTCTAGTGTGCCTAGTTTTAAGTATGTTTAGGTAAAAATAATTACTTTGTAATTTAAAATAAGTCCACATAATTACAGAGGAATTATAGGGCCATATTAGAAAGTGTTAATAAAATATCTCGACATGTTAAAGAAACAACCCAGACAAGCCTGTACTACAGATAGTGTGATAAACCTAGGACTCGTGTATTTTACTTACAGATTTAGTCTCAGGATATAACAGAATTGGTGAAAATCGCCGTATTTGTGTGTTTTCTTCTGTATCAAAGTCATCCAGTCACACTTGTATGTAGGTTCATTATAAGCACAATTTCTAGGCTAATTTTAATAGTGCTGAATGCAAACATCTCTATCTACAACTTCCCAGGCTCAAAAATCCTCCAAATTATTAGACTTCGTCTTTATGTATTCAACAGAAACACATTTCAAAGATGTGACTGATGGATGAAAACAAACCAGGGTAAATTTCCTCTTAACTTCATGTAGATGAAAAGCTGAACATTAAAACAGTAACAGCATCCTTTGCTCATAATATGTGTTTGAGCTCAATAACCCCAAAGAAATAAGCTAAAATCGCAAAACAAGCAATGATTGATATTTCTGTCAATCAATAAATGTCAATAAATGGGGTGGCTGTAGCTCAGGTGGCGGAGCAGGTCAGCCACTAATCAGAAGGTCGGTGGTTCGATCCCAGGCTGCCTCCTGGCTGCATACCAAATATCCTTGGGCAAGATACTAACCCCGTGTTTGCCTGCTTGTGGTGGTCAGAGGGCCCGGTGGCGCCAGTGTCCGGCAGCCTCGCCTCTGTCAGTGCACCCCAGGGCAGCTGTGGCTACAATGTAGCTTGCCATCGCCAGTGTGTGAATGTGTGTGTGAATGGGTGAATGACTGAATGTAGTGTGAAGCGCTTTGGGGTCCTTAGGGACTAGAAAAGAGCTATACAAATGCAGGCCATTTACCATTTGTCTTCAATTCCCCAGAAATCAAAACACAAGACGAAGCAAATAGACCAGAAGGTAAGATAATACAGTATAAAGCCTCTCTCTAACTTATATTAGGTGGTGGTGTTAAAACTGGGATTTATTAAGACATACAGTGGGGCAAAAAAGTATTTAGTCAGCCACCGATTGTGCAAGTTCCCCCACCTAAAATGATGACAGAGGTCAGTAATTTGCACCAGAGGTACACTTCAACTGTGAGAGACAGAATGTGAAAAAAAAATCCATGAATTCACATGGTAGGATTTGTAAAGAATTTATTCGTAAATTAGGGTGGAAAATAAGTATTTGGTCACCTCAAACAAGGAAAATCTCTGGCTCTCACAGACCTGTAACGTCTTCTGTAAGAAGCTTTTCTGTCCCCCACTCGTTACCTGTATGAATGGCACCTGTTTGAACTCATCATCTGTATAAAAGACACCTGTCCACAGCCTCAAACAGTCAGACTCCAAACGCCGCCATGGCCAAGACCAAAGAGCTTTCGAAGGACACCAGGAAAAGTATTGTAGACCTGCACCAGACTGGGAAGAGTGAATCTACAATAGGCAAGCAGCTTGGTGTGAAAAAATCAACTGTGGGAGCAATCATCAGAAAATGGAAGACATACAAGACCACTGATAATCTCCCTCGATCTGGGGCTCCACGCAAGATCTCATCCCGTGGGGTCAAAATGATCATGAGAACGGTGAGCAAAGATCCCAGAACCACACGGGGGGACCTGGTGAATGACCTGCAGAGAGCTGGGACCAAAGTAACAAAGGTCACCATCAGTAACACACTACAACGGCAGGGAATCAAATCCCGCAGTGCCAGACGTGTTCCGCTGCTGAAGCCAGTGCATGTCCAGGCCCGTCTGAAGTTTGCCAGAGAGCACATGGATGATACAGCAGAGGATTGGGAGAATGTCATGTGGTCAGATGAAACCAAAGTAGAACTTTTTGGTATAAACTCAACTCGTCGTGTTTGGAGGAAGAAGAATACTGAGTTGCATCCCAAGAACACCATACCTACTGTGAAGCATGGGGGTGGAAACATCATGCTATGGGGCTGTTTTTCTGCCAAGGGGACAGGACGACTGATCCGTGTTAAGGACAGAATGAATGGGGCCATGTATCGTGAGATTTTGAGCCAAAACCTCCTTCCATCAATGAGAACTTTGAAGATGAAACGAGGCTGGGTCTTCCAACATGACAATGATCCAAAACACACCGCCCGGGCAACAAAGGAGTGGCTCCGTAAGAAGCATTTGAAAGTCCTGGAGTGGCCTAGCCAGTCTCCAGACCTCAACCCCATAGAAAATCTGTGGCGGGACTTGAAAGTCCGTGTTGCTCGGCGACAGCCCCAAAACATCACAGCTCTCGAGAAGATCTGCATGGAGGAATGGGCCAAAATACCAGCTACTGTGTGTGCAAACCTGGTAAAGACCTATAGTAAACGTTTGACCTCTGTTATTGCCAACAAAGGTTATGTTACAAAGTATTGAGTTGTATTTTTGTTATTGACCAAATACTTATTTTCCACCCTAATTTACGAATAAATTCTTTACAAATCCTACCATGTGAATTCATGGATTTTTTTTTCACATTCTGTCTCTCACAGTTGAAGTGTACCTCTGGTGCAAATTACTGACCTCTGTCATCATTTTAGGTGGGGGAACTTGCACAATCGGTGGCTGACTAAATACTTTTTTGCCCCACTGTATGTATACAGGGTCCACTGGTCTGGGAACAGTAAAAGAAGTTTGCTAGGCCAGTTGACTGACCAACTGCTGACATGTTGGGCCCAGCAGCCTAAAACAGGCCAAGCATATTTGCTGAAACAGACCCTCAATAATGATTAGTTTGCTCTTACAGACAGCATGTCTTTCATATGAGTAAAGCATTGTTTTTGCTGCTTGCTTCCACCACTGGCCTGTTTTAGACTATGTCAGAAGAAACTAAACTCACTATAAATGATTCTATAATCTCATAGATTAAGCTGGCAGTATATTAGTTAACAGTAAAACTGTAAAAGTGTTGCGGGCTGAACATTGTTTTAGGGTCATTTGTCTGTTGTGTTACGTCTGTGTCCTTACAGAACTACAGTGACACTGAAGTTAAAACAAAATACAACATCACCAGCAGCAGTATAGTAGACTTTACACCAGTTTATCAGTTAATGTGCTGTTCATGACATACATTTCATTTATTATCTGACAGAGATGGTACAATTGGTTGGGATACAGAGTAATGGAGCAGGTGAGTAAAATCTTATTTAATGGGGGTAAAAACAATAATAAAGTAAATGTGACAGCAGGTGATGGATGCTTAAGGTCCTGATATTTCTTCCAACACCAGATTTGTCAGTCCAAGGAACATCATCTTCCTCTGTGGTCCCAGCATTAAATTCACCCAACAATGGTGAGCAAAATGTTTTCATAATATATAACACATTTGCAACATGCAATCACTTCATCTTGTATAACTTGTTTGTTTTTTTAAAAGTAGCATCAAAGCTGTGACCGGAGCATCGACCTGTATGAGCCTTAGAATTTGCAGGTTTAGCTGGACGGATCTGTGACCTGCAGGCCGAGCAAAAATGCCTCCTGTGTTCATTAGAAGTGAACAGAACGTTTGCTGTGTCTCATATGTACTGTGATTCTGTTTTCAGTAGTGACAGCTCCTCAGATACACAATGAAAACGAGTTGATGTCCGCAGATGATGAAAATGAAGCAGGTGGATAAAATCAGGGGAAAAAACTAACTAATTATGTGATCAAACACACATAATTGTTTGATCACATTATTACAACGTTATTACAATACACATAATCATTGCGTTCGTACAATATAATATTTATATTGTACGAACGTGAAAGTTTTGCATATTGTAATAACATGATAGAATATTGTACAAACATGAAAAGTATATTGTTAGAACAATAAACTTTTCACGTTATAACCGTGATATAGCTCTATTTTTCTTTTGCCTGGGCGGCAGCTCTACACTTCCGTATCGCCCTGTTAATTCAATTCAATTCAATTTTATTTATATAGCGCCAAATCACAACATAAGTCGCCTCAAGGCGCTTCATTAGGGTTGTGATATTTTATTTATCATTTTACCATAATCACTTCACAGAGACGTCAAAAACTACCTCAGAGGTCAAGGATGAACCTAGTCAGGACCAAACACCTGCAGCATCCACAGATTCCAACAGTAAACCTGGTGAGTAAACTGAAAGTGAGATGAGTACGAGTTTAAAACACATATAATCAGACAAACACACACTTACTCAAAACTCTGCCTGGAATACTGACAGATCTGCTGACACTTTTCTGTCCAGTGTTTAAGTTGATCATTTCTAAATGACAAATCTAACTTAGATCCTGATGTTTGAGATCACATTAGTTTCTGAGACTCAGCAAGCTGCTCTGAAACAAGCCAGGAATGTAATATTGTCTAAGATGAAGATCTGCAGGCATATTTTCTGAACTTAACATCTGGTTGTTTTTGTTTAGTTTGTTTTGTTTGTCGTTGATTCTTTAAATGTGTGATGGTTTGACAGACATGCCAGCGCTGGACTCAAAGAGCAACGAGACGTCAGATTCTGAGCCGAAACCTGAAACTGGTGAGAAAAAAAGTCGTCACAGCAGAGAAAAAAAAAAGTATTCCTTAACCTTTCTGTTTTATTTTTAAAACCTCAAATTTGTGCTCAATAACTCACCTGTAGATGACCTGTAATGTGTATGACAGACAAACAACAACTTATCTAAGCTAATTTCACTGTCCACTTTGCAAAAAAGGGTGAATGTGTCTGTCTGATGAACCATTGTGCTGAAAGATTTTTCCATATTAAACAGACAATCTACAGGAACCACAGCAGGGCCCACAGCCATTTATTTTCATGAGAATTTACAATGCAATTTTAGAAGTCAAATTTTTTTAAATGTGATTTCATCCTGAGGGATCGATCTGTTAGTGTTGTGATATTTTATTTATCATTTAATCACTTCACAGAGACGTCAAAAACTACCTCAGAGGTCAAGGATGAACCTAGTCAGGACCAAACACCTGCAGCATCCACAGATTCCAGCAGTAAACCTGGTGAGTAAACTGAAAGTGAGATGAATATGAGTTTAAAACACACGTGCACAATCAGGACAACTTCATGTTCTTTTTTGTGTGAGTTTAAAAAAAATGTGGCTAATGCTGTTTGATCTGTTTTAGCCCATTTTATTTTCTGAGACTCTGCAAGCCACTTTGCAACCCACCTGCACCTGCATATTAGTGCTTATGACAGAAACAAGAATCAAATTAACAAGCAAGAGTTTGATCAATACATTTTGACAGAGTGAATCCGTACATTAAAGTGGGATGGGTCTTTGTATCACCCAACCAGAGATAGAGTCCGTAATAATTCTTTGACACAGGGACCTGAAACATTTTTAGCTCGCTAAAGGCATTTTGTTAGCATTTAAGCTCTCAGCTGAATGTTTTGTCCTCCAGTGGTTTTTCAAATGGGACACATTGCACTCTGTCTCCACTGGATATTATAACCAGGATTTTAAACAATCTTCTGACATTTTACAGTCAAATAAAAAGGTCAAGAAACAGGTGAAACATCATACAGCAACTCATAAAATACACAATGGATTTGATGTGAGCAAATAATGTATGAAGTATATTCCAGGTTAATTAATCACTGGAAACAAATTAAGCTCAGTGGTTAATATGTATTTACATGTAAATGTGTTCATTACAAAAAACCTGTCGCACCAAAAAGACAAAAAAAATCAAATAATATGAAAGTGTTCTTAAACCTTTTATTTCTGTTTTATTTAAAAAACGTTGAGTTAATACAACCTTTAAAGTGCTCTGGGTCAATCTGACTGTAAGTAAACTGAAGGGGTTTCAGTGACATGTTTATATTAATGCATAGGTTCCAAATGTACGCTCATTTCCAATAAATTTGTCAATGAATTTGAATTTGTATCATTTTAACGAGAATTAAAAATATCATTTTAAGAGTCAGCCGTGTGACAAACTGGCAGCCTGTTTATGTAAATGTGATTTAATCCTGAGGGATAAACCTACAGTATGAGATGCACTTTAATAGGCTGAAAATCTGTTTTGTGAAACTCAAACTGGAACTCAGTGACAGATCTGCTGTTGTTCTGATGCTTTTTTGTTTTTTAATCACTTCACAGAGACGTCAAAAACTACCTCAGAGGTCAAGGATGAACCTAGTCAGGACCAAACACCTGCAGCATCCACAGATTCCAACAGTAAACCTGGTGAGTAAACTGAAAGTGAGATGAGTACGAGTTTAAAACACATATAATCAGACAAACACACACTTACTCAAAACTCTGCCTGGAATACTGACAGATCTGCTGACACTTTTCTGTCCAGTGTTTAAGTTGATCATTTCTAAATGACAAATCTAACTTAGATCCTGATGTTTGAGATCACATTAGTTTCTGAGACTCAGCAAGCTGCTCTGAAACAAGCCAGGAATGTAATATTGTCTAAGATGAAGATCTGCAGGCATATTTTCTGAACTTAACATCTGGTTGTTTTTGTTTAGTTTGTTTTGTTTGTCGTTGATTCTTTAAATGTGTGATGGTTTGACAGACATGCCAGCGCTGGACTCAAAGAGCAACGAGACGTCAGATTCTGAGCCGAAACCTGAAACTGGTGAGAAAAAAAGTCGTCACAGCAGAGAAAAAAAAAGTATTCCTTAACCTTTCTGTTTTATTTTTAAAACCTCAAATTTGTGCTCAATAACTCACCTGTAGATGACCTGTAATGTGTATGACAGACAAACAACAACTTATCTAAGCTAATTTCACTGTCCACTTTGCAAAAAAGGGTGAATGTGTCTGTCTGATGAACCATTGTGCTGAAAGATTTTTCCATATTAAACAGACAATCTACAGGAACCACAGCAGGGCCCACAGCCATTTATTTTCATGAGAATTTACAATGCAATTTTAGAAGTCAAATTTTTTTAAATGTGATTTCATCCTGAGGGATCGATCTGTTAGTGTTGTGATATTTTATTTATCATTTAATCACTTCACAGAGACGTCAAAAACTACCTCAGAGGTCAAGGATGAACCTAGTCAGGACCAAACACCTGCAGCATCCACAGATTCCAGCAGTAAACCTGGTGAGTAAACTGAAAGTGAGATGAATATGAGTTTAAAACACACGTGCACAATCAGGACAACTTCATGTTCTTTTTTGTGTGAGTTTAAAAAAAATGTGGCTAATGCTGTTTGATCTGTTTTAGCCCATTTTATTTTCTGAGACTCTGCAAGCCACTTTGCAACCCACCTGCACCTGCATATTAGTGCTTATGACAGAAACAAGAATCAAATTAACAAGCAAGAGTTTGATCAATACATTTTGACAGAGTGAATCCGTACATTAAAGTGGGATGGGTCTTTGTATCACCCAACCAGAGATAGAGTCCGTAATAATTCTTTGACACAGGGACCTGAAACATTTTTAGCTCGCTAAAGGCATTTTGTTAGCATTTAAGCTCTCAGCTGAATGTTTTGTCCTCCAGTGGTTTTTCAAATGGGACACATTGCACTCTGTCTCCACTGGATATTATAACCAGGATTTTAAACAATCTTCTGACATTTTACAGTCAAATAAAAAGGTCAAGAAACAGGTGAAACATCATACAGCAACTCATAAAATACACAATGGATTTGATGTGACGGTGCAAAATGTTCAAACTAATGAGATCAATGGAGGATTGGCTACTTGGTGCATTTCCTACTGACATGAGGGCTTTGTTTTTTGTCCTGGTGTGAATTTGATCAGAAATATTTTAAATCTGAAACGAGCAGAAGCCCCTGTCAGACTCACCACAGCGTCTCCAAAGAGTGCTGTTTGTGGGAACTTGACTTTTTCAGTGAACGTGTGAATGTAAGAGGCTTTCATACTTACAGTCCCTCTGGCTAATTGTTATTTGCGTGTCTTCTCTGTATGCTAGCATGTGTTTTAGTGTACTGTGGGGTGTACACATTCACCTAATAAGTAAAAAATCTCTGGTTCAAGCCCAGGAGGAGACACATTGAGGGTCGTGTCAGGAAAGGTCACACAGCATCTCTTATGACTAAGGGACGCGACACTTTCAGTGTGTATATACGTTACACAAGAAGTTCGGGCCTGAAAAATTTGAATTTGGGCTCATTTTGTCGCAACGTACTCGGTGTGTAAAAGCCTTTAAAGTGAGGAGAGTGTTTCACAAAACTAATTTTCAGCCTATTAAAGTGCATCTTATACCGTAGGTTTATCCCACAGGATTAGGCCACATTTAAAAAGATTTGACTTTTACAATTATAATTACTGAGAGTTCTCAACATGTCACGTGAGTAACATGTTAAGACCAGTGAGATGAGTGGCACACTGTCCTTGTGGGACATTTCCTGGGGGCCAAAGGATCATTTCTGCCAGATGTGAATTTAGCCAGTTGTGTTTTAGCTGAGGGTGAAAATATATTTAAAACCACAAAGTCAGCATTGAGCAAATAATGTATGAAGTATATTCCAGGTTAATTAATCACTGGAAACAAATTAAGCTCAGTGGTTAATATGTATTTACATGTAAATGTGTTCATTACAAAAAACCTGTCGCACCAAAAAGACAAAAAAAAATCAAATAATATGAAAGTGTTCTTAAACCTTTTATTTCTGTTTTATTTAAAAAACGTTGAGTTAATACAACCTTTAAAGTGCTCTGGGTCAATCTGACTGTAAGTAAACTGAAGGGGTTTCAGTGACATGTTTATATTAATGCATAGGTTCCAAATGTACGCTCATTTCCAATAAATTTGTCAATGAATTTGAATTTGTATCATTTTAACGAGAATTAAAAATATCATTTTAAGAGTCAGCCGTGTGACAAACTGGCAGCCTGTTTATGTAAATGTGATTTAATCCTGAGGGATAAACCTACAGTATGAGATGCACTTTAATAGGCTGAAAATCTGTTTTGTGAAACTCAAACTGGAACTCAGTGACAGATCTGCTGTTGTTCTGATGCTTTTTTGTTTTTTAATCACTTCACAGAGACGTCAAAAACTACCTCAGAGGTCAAGGATGAACCTAGTCAGGACCAAACACCTGCAGCATCCACAGATTCCAACAGTAAACCTGGTGAGTAAACTGAAAGTGAGATGAGTACGAGTTTAAAACACATATAATCAGACAAACACACACTTACTCAAAACTCTGCCTGGAATACTGACAGATCTGCTGACACTTTTCTGTCCAGTGTTTAAGTTGATCATTTCTAAATGACAAATCTAACTTAGATCCTGATGTTTGAGATCACATTAGTTTCTGAGACTCAGCAAGCTGCTCTGAAACAAGCCAGGAATGTAATATTGTCTAAGATGAAGATCTGCAGGCATATTTTCTGAACTTAACATCTGGTTGTTTTTGTTTAGTTTGTTTTGTTTGTCGTTGATTCTTTAAATGTGTGATGGTTTGACAGACATGCCAGCGCTGGACTCAAAGAGCAACGAGACGTCAGATTCTGAGCCGAAACCTGAAACTGGTGAGAAAAAAAGTCGTCACAGCAGAGAAAAAAAAAAGTATTCCTTAACCTTTCTGTTTTATTTTTAAAACCTCAAATTTGTGCTCAATAACTCACCTGTAGATGACCTGTAATGTGTATGACAGACAAACAACAACTTATCTAAGCTAATTTCACTGTCCACTTTGCAAAAAAGGGTGAATGTGTCTGTCTGATGAACCATTGTGCTGAAAGATTTTTCCATATTAAACAGACAATCTACAGGAACCACAGCAGGGCCCACAGCCATTTATTTTCATGAGAATTTACAATGCAATTTTAGAAGTCAAATTTTTTTAAATGTGATTTCATCCTGAGGGATCGATCTGTTAGTGTTGTGATATTTTATTTATCATTTAATCACTTCACAGAGACGTCAAAAACTACCTCAGAGGTCAAGGATGAACCTAGTCAGGACCAAACACCTGCAGCATCCACAGATTCCAGTAGTAAACCTGGTGAGTAAACTGAAAGTGAGATGAATATGAGTTTAAAACACACGTGCACAATCAGGACAACTTCATGTTCTTTTTTGTGTGAGTTTAAAAAAAATGTGGCTAATGCTGTTTGATCTGTTTTAGCCCATTTTATTTTCTGAGACTCTGCAAGCCACTTTGCAACCCACCTGCACCTGCATATTAGTGCTTATGACAGAAACAAGAATCAAATTAACAAGCAAGAGTTTGATCAATACATTTTGACAGAGTGAATCCGTACATTAAAGTGGGATGGGTCTTTGTATCACCCAACCAGAGATAGAGTCCGTAATAATTCTTTGACACAGGGACCTGAAACATTTTTAGCTCGCTAAAGGCATTTTGTTAGCATTTAAGCTCTCAGCTGAATGTTTTGTCCTCCAGTGGTTTTTCAAATGGGACACATTGCACTCTGTCTCCACTGGATATTATAACCAGGATTTTAAACAATCTTCTGACATTTTACAGTCAAATAAAAAGGTCAAGAAACAGGTGAAACATCATACAGCAACTCATAAAATACACAATGGATTTGATGTGAGCAAATAATGTATGAAGTATATTCCAGGTTAATTAATCACTGGAAACAAATTAAGCTCAGTGGTTAATATGTATTTACATGTAAATGTGTTCATTACAAAAAACCTGTCGCACCAAAAAGACAAAAAAAATCAAATAATATGAAAGTGTTCTTAAACCTTTTATTTCTGTTTTATTTAAAAAACGTTGAGTTAATACAACCTTTAAAGTGCTCTGGGTCAATCTGACTGTAAGTAAACTGAAGGGGTTTCAGTGACATGTTTATATTAATGCATAGGTTCCAAATGTACGCTCATTTCCAATAAATTTGTCAATGAATTTGAATTTGTATCATTTTAACGAGAATTAAAAATATCATTTTAAGAGTCAGCCGTGTGACAAACTGGCAGCCTGTTTATGTAAATGTGATTTAATCCTGAGGGATAAACCTACAGTATGAGATGCACTTTAATAGGCTGAAAATCTGTTTTGTGAAACTCAAACTGGAACTCAGTGACAGATCTGCTGTTGTTCTGATGCTTTTTTGTTTTTTAATCACTTCACAGAGACGTCAAAAACTACCTCAGAGGTCAAGGATGAACCTAGTCAGGACCAAACACCTGCAGCATCCACAGATTCCAACAGTAAACCTGGTGAGTAAACTGAAAGTGAGATGAGTACGAGTTTAAAACACATATAATCAGACAAACACACACTTACTCAAAACTCTGCCTGGAATACTGACAGATCTGCTGACACTTTTCTGTCCAGTGTTTAAGTTGATCATTTCTAAATGACAAATCTAACTTAGATCCTGATGTTTGAGATCACATTAGTTTCTGAGACTCAGCAAGCTGCTCTGAAACAAGCCAGGAATGTAATATTGTCTAAGATGAAGATCTGCAGGCATATTTTCTGAACTTAACATCTGGTTGTTTTTGTTTAGTTTGTTTTGTTTGTCGTTGATTCTTTAAATGTGTGATGGTTTGACAGACATGCCAGCGCTGGACTCAAAGAGCAACGAGACGTCAGATTCTGAGCCGAAACCTGAAACTGGTGAGAAAAAAAGTCGTCACAGCAGAGAAAAAAAAAGTATTCCTTAACCTTTCTGTTTTATTTTTAAAACCTCAAATTTGTGCTCAATAACTCACCTGTAGATGACCTGTAATGTGTATGACAGACAAACAACAACTTATCTAAGCTAATTTCACTGTCCACTTTGCAAAAAAGGGTGAATGTGTCTGTCTGATGAACCATTGTGCTGAAAGATTTTTCCATATTAAACAGACAATCTACAGGAACCACAGCAGGGCCCACAGCCATTTATTTTCATGAGAATTTACAATGCAATTTTAGAAGTCAAATTTTTTTAAATGTGATTTCATCCTGAGGGATCGATCTGTTAGTGTTGTGATATTTTATTTATCATTTAATCACTTCACAGAGACGTCAAAAACTACCTCAGAGGTCAAGGATGAACCTAGTCAGGACCAAACACCTGCAGCATCCACAGATTCCAGCAGTAAACCTGGTGAGTAAACTGAAAGTGAGATGAATATGAGTTTAAAACACACGTGCACAATCAGGACAACTTCATGTTCTTTTTTGTGTGAGTTTAAAAAAAATGTGGCTAATGCTGTTTGATCTGTTTTAGCCCATTTTATTTTCTGAGACTCTGCAAGCCACTTTGCAACCCACCTGCACCTGCATATTAGTGCTTATGACAGAAACAAGAATCAAATTAACAAGCAAGAGTTTGATCAATACATTTTGACAGAGTGAATCCGTACATTAAAGTGGGATGGGTCTTTGTATCACCCAACCAGAGATAGAGTCCGTAATAATTCTTTGACACAGGGACCTGAAACATTTTTAGCTCGCTAAAGGCATTTTGTTAGCATTTAAGCTCTCAGCTGAATGTTTTGTCCTCCAGTGGTTTTTCAAATGGGACACATTGCACTCTGTCTCCACTGGATATTATAACCAGGATTTTAAACAATCTTCTGACATTTTACAGTCAAATAAAAAGGTCAAGAAACAGGTGAAACATCATACAGCAACTCATAAAATACACAATGGATTTGATGTGACGGTGCAAAATGTTCAAACTAATGAGATCAATGGAGGATTGGCTACTTGGTGCATTTCCTACTGACATGAGGGCTTTGTTTTTTGTCCTGGTGTGAATTTGATCAGAAATATTTTAAATCTGAAACGAGCAGAAGCCCCTGTCAGACTCACCACAGCGTCTCCAAAGAGTGCTGTTTGTGGGAACTTGACTTTTTCAGTGAACGTGTGAATGTAAGAGGCTTTCATACTTACAGTCCCTCTGGCTAATTGTTATTTGCGTGTCTTCTCTGTATGCTAGCATGTGTTTTAGTGTACTGTGGGGTGTACACATTCACCTAATAAGTAAAAAATCTCTGGTTCAAGCCCAGGAGGAGACACATTGAGGGTCGTGTCAGGAAAGGTCACACAGCATCTCTTATGACTAAGGGACGCGACACTTTCAGTGTGTATATACGTTACACAAGAAGTTCGGGCCTGAAAAATTTGAATTTGGGCTCATTTTGTCGCAACGTACTCGGTGTGTAAAAGCCTTTAAAGTGAGGAGAGTGTTTCACAAAACTAATTTTCAGCCTATTAAAGTGCATCTTATACCGTAGGTTTATCCCACAGGATTAGGCCACATTTAAAAAGATTTGACTTTTACAATTATAATTACTGAGAGTTCTCAACATGTCACGTGAGTAACATGTTAAGACCAGTGAGATGAGTGGCACACTGTCCTTGTGGGACATTTCCTGGGGGCCAAAGGATCATTTCTGCCAGATGTGAATTTAGCCAGTTGTGTTTTAGCTGAGGGTGAAAATATATTTAAAACCACAAAGTCAGCATTGAGCAAATAATGTATGAAGTATATTCCAGGTTAATTAATCACTGGAAACAAATTAAGCTCAGTGGTTAATATGTATTTACATGTAAATGTGTTCATTACAAAAAACCTGTCGCACCAAAAAGACAAAAAAAAATCAAATAATATGAAAGTGTTCTTAAACCTTTTATTTCTGTTTTATTTAAAAAACGTTGAGTTAATACAACCTTTAAAGTGCTCTGGGTCAATCTGACTGTAAGTAAACTGAAGGGGTTTCAGTGACATGTTTATATTAATGCATAGGTTCCAAATGTACGCTCATTTCCAATAAATTTGTCAATGAATTTGAATTTGTATCATTTTAACGAGAATTAAAAATATCATTTTAAGAGTCAGCCGTGTGACAAACTGGCAGCCTGTTTATGTAAATGTGATTTAATCCTGAGGGATAAACCTACAGTATGAGATGCACTTTAATAGGCTGAAAATCTGTTTTGTGAAACTCAAACTGGAACTCAGTGACAGATCTGCTGTTGTTCTGATGCTTTTTTGTTTTTTAATCACTTCACAGAGACGTCAAAAACTACCTCAGAGGTCAAGGATGAACCTAGTCAGGACCAAACACCTGCAGCATCCACAGATTCCAACAGTAAACCTGGTGAGTAAACTGAAAGTGAGATGAGTACGAGTTTAAAACACATATAATCAGACAAACACACACTTACTCAAAACTCTGCCTGGAATACTGACAGATCTGCTGACACTTTTCTGTCCAGTGTTTAAGTTGATCATTTCTAAATGACAAATCTAACTTAGATCCTGATGTTTGAGATCACATTAGTTTCTGAGACTCAGCAAGCTGCTCTGAAACAAGCCAGGAATGTAATATTGTCTAAGATGAAGATCTGCAGGCATATTTTCTGAACTTAACATCTGGTTGTTTTTGTTTAGTTTGTTTTGTTTGTCGTTGATTCTTTAAATGTGTGATGGTTTGACAGACATGCCAGCGCTGGACTCAAAGAGCAACGAGACGTCAGATTCTGAGCCGAAACCTGAAACTGGTGAGAAAAAAAGTCGTCACAGCAGAGAAAAAAAAAAGTATTCCTTAACCTTTCTGTTTTATTTTTAAAACCTCAAATTTGTGCTCAATAACTCACCTGTAGATGACCTGTAATGTGTATGACAGACAAACAACAACTTATCTAAGCTAATTTCACTGTCCACTTTGCAAAAAAGGGTGAATGTGTCTGTCTGATGAACCATTGTGCTGAAAGATTTTTCCATATTAAACAGACAATCTACAGGAACCACAGCAGGGCCCACAGCCATTTATTTTCATGAGAATTTACAATGCAATTTTAGAAGTCAAATTTTTTTAAATGTGATTTCATCCTGAGGGATCGATCTGTTAGTGTTGTGATATTTTATTTATCATTTAATCACTTCACAGAGACGTCAAAAACTACCTCAGAGGTCAAGGATGAACCTAGTCAGGACCAAACACCTGCAGCATCCACAGATTCCAGTAGTAAACCTGGTGAGTAAACTGAAAGTGAGATGAATATGAGTTTAAAACACACGTGCACAATCAGGACAACTTCATGTTCTTTTTTGTGTGAGTTTAAAAAAAATGTGGCTAATGCTGTTTGATCTGTTTTAGCCCATTTTATTTTCTGAGACTCTGCAAGCCACTTTGCAACCCACCTGCACCTGCATATTAGTGCTTATGACAGAAACAAGAATCAAATTAACAAGCAAGAGTTTGATCAATACATTTTGACAGAGTGAATCCGTACATTAAAGTGGGATGGGTCTTTGTATCACCCAACCAGAGATAGAGTCCGTAATAATTCTTTGACACAGGGACCTGAAACATTTTTAGCTCGCTAAAGGCATTTTGTTAGCATTTAAGCTCTCAGCTGAATGTTTTGTCCTCCAGTGGTTTTTCAAATGGGACACATTGCACTCTGTCTCCACTGGATATTATAACCAGGATTTTAAACAATCTTCTGACATTTTACAGTCAAATAAAAAGGTCAAGAAACAGGTGAAACATCATACAGCAACTCATAAAATACACAATGGATTTGATGTGAGCAAATAATGTATGAAGTATATTCCAGGTTAATTAATCACTGGAAACAAATTAAGCTCAGTGGTTAATATGTATTTACATGTAAATGTGTTCATTACAAAAAACCTGTCGCACCAAAAAGACAAAAAAAATCAAATAATATGAAAGTGTTCTTAAACCTTTTATTTCTGTTTTATTTAAAAAACGTTGAGTTAATACAACCTTTAAAGTGCTCTGGGTCAATCTGACTGTAAGTAAACTGAAGGGGTTTCAGTGACATGTTTATATTAATGCATAGGTTCCAAATGTACGCTCATTTCCAATAAATTTGTCAATGAATTTGAATTTGTATCATTTTAACGAGAATTAAAAATATCATTTTAAGAGTCAGCCGTGTGACAAACTGGCAGCCTGTTTATGTAAATGTGATTTAATCCTGAGGGATAAACCTACAGTATGAGATGCACTTTAATAGGCTGAAAATCTGTTTTGTGAAACTCAAACTGGAACTCAGTGACAGATCTGCTGTTGTTCTGATGCTTTTTTGTTTTTTAATCACTTCACAGAGACGTCAAAAACTACCTCAGAGGTCAAGGATGAACCTAGTCAGGACCAAACACCTGCAGCATCCACAGATTCCAACAGTAAACCTGGTGAGTAAACTGAAAGTGAGATGAGTACGAGTTTAAAACACATATAATCAGACAAACACACACTTACTCAAAACTCTGCCTGGAATACTGACAGATCTGCTGACACTTTTCTGTCCAGTGTTTAAGTTGATCATTTCTAAATGACAAATCTAACTTAGATCCTGATGTTTGAGATCACATTAGTTTCTGAGACTCAGCAAGCTGCTCTGAAACAAGCCAGGAATGTAATATTGTCTAAGATGAAGATCTGCAGGCATATTTTCTGAACTTAACATCTGGTTGTTTTTGTTTAGTTTGTTTTGTTTGTCGTTGATTCTTTAAATGTGTGATGGTTTGACAGACATGCCAGCGCTGGACTCAAAGAGCAACGAGACGTCAGATTCTGAGCCGAAACCTGAAACTGGTGAGAAAAAAAGTCGTCACAGCAGAGAAAAAAAAAGTATTCCTTAACCTTTCTGTTTTATTTTTAAAACCTCAAATTTGTGCTCAATAACTCACCTGTAGATGACCTGTAATGTGTATGACAGACAAACAACAACTTATCTAAGCTAATTTCACTGTCCACTTTGCAAAAAAGGGTGAATGTGTCTGTCTGATGAACCATTGTGCTGAAAGATTTTTCCATATTAAACAGACAATCTACAGGAACCACAGCAGGGCCCACAGCCATTTATTTTCATGAGAATTTACAATGCAATTTTAGAAGTCAAATTTTTTTAAATGTGATTTCATCCTGAGGGATCGATCTGTTAGTGTTGTGATATTTTATTTATCATTTAATCACTTCACAGAGACGTCAAAAACTACCTCAGAGGTCAAGGATGAACCTAGTCAGGACCAAACACCTGCAGCATCCACAGATTCCAGCAGTAAACCTGGTGAGTAAACTGAAAGTGAGATGAATATGAGTTTAAAACACACGTGCACAATCAGGACAACTTCATGTTCTTTTTTGTGTGAGTTTAAAAAAAATGTGGCTAATGCTGTTTGATCTGTTTTAGCCCATTTTATTTTCTGAGACTCTGCAAGCCACTTTGCAACCCACCTGCACCTGCATATTAGTGCTTATGACAGAAACAAGAATCAAATTAACAAGCAAGAGTTTGATCAATACATTTTGACAGAGTGAATCCGTACATTAAAGTGGGATGGGTCTTTGTATCACCCAACCAGAGATAGAGTCCGTAATAATTCTTTGACACAGGGACCTGAAACATTTTTAGCTCGCTAAAGGCATTTTGTTAGCATTTAAGCTCTCAGCTGAATGTTTTGTCCTCCAGTGGTTTTTCAAATGGGACACATTGCACTCTGTCTCCACTGGATACTATAAATTTTCTGTTTTACTTTTAAAACCTCAGATTTTTGCTAAATATCTCACCTGTAGGTGATCTTTAATGTCTATGACATACAAACAACTTATCTAAATTAATTTCACCGCCCACCTTGCAGAAAAGAGTGATTGTATCTGTCAGATGAAACATTGTGCTGAAATATTTTTCCATTTTTAACAGACAATGTACAAGAACCACAGCAGGGGCCAGAGAGGACAACATAGGACCAGAGACTTCTTCACCGAGTGTAGAAAGAGCCAAATCTTTATCCTCAGTCACTTAAGGACTGTTTGTATTACATAAGCGCACAAGGTGGACGATGGGAGAGGTTACATGTTTGATATTTAATGCTGTATGTGTCAGAAAGGCTGTAGTATCATTATTGCTTTTTCTTCCTGCCCTTTCATCAGCATGATTTTTTGACACATTTAATTATGCATTTAAGCGTTAGCAAACATCACTGATGTTCAGCTAACAAAACAAACTGGGCTAAAAGCATGTGTGCATTTCTGAACATGTTTTTCTGTAAGATTGGTGGTCGTGTTCATTTGCTGTGAAAATCACTTCACTACCACCCAAGATGGCAGCTTGTAATAACCTTAGTTAAGTCTCTAATTGGCTTCATTTATGGACCTTGAAAGGGAGATGTCCATATATGTGGGTAATGGAGATGTGAAACAATGATAGGAGAAAAAAAACATTAGCGATGCAGCTGGGTGAGGTGAGGTGACTTTGACAGTAGCAGCTGGGATGACTAGCAGTGCTACTGAGTGACAGATGAAGGGCTTTGAAATCAGAGCAGGGGTGTCAAAGTGGTGTTAGCTCACAGGCCAAATACAATTCTACCTGATCTCTGGTAGGCTGGACCAGTAAAAGTATTGCATAATAATGATTTTAGCTCTGAAAGTGCAAAGATTCACCAGGGACAGTGCCGAGATCATCAGATGAGAAGTTCCTTTTAAATTATTATGGTCATTTAATGAGTGCTCTGTCAAAAAAAAAAAAAAAACAACAGACAATAAGCTGCCTGAGAAATCTTAAGATAAAATAGGTGCAATTTTAACAACATATAATTTTTTTTCCACTTTGAATTGAGAGCACTGTCATTAAATGCACTGTATTTTATAGTCGAAAGACAGAGCACCTTCACATGTAAATCTTTTGTAAGTAAACAATTTTACCTTTTATGATTCAAAAAGCTCTCTTAGACTTAAAATACTTTACTTTTTTCAGACACCTCTTCTGTACATTAGATCAATACTGGCATGACCACACCAGGAATAACATTAATTTAGGGAAAAACAGGAGGAATTCATGACAATTTGCAAAGCCTTCCAGTGTACTGATTCCTTTTCAGGCCTGTTGTGGCGTGTTTGAAACTCCCTGCGCTTTAAGTGTCCTTTCATTTCTATGATAAGCAGCATCTTTGCAGTTTGCAAAAATTGCATGATGATATTGAAACAGAAACAGAAGAAGGGAAACTAAGGGAGGATTTATATATATATATATATATATATATATATATATATATATATATATATATATATATATAGAAGGCTCAGAGACTCAGTCTGACATTTATTTTAAAAAAAGATTTTCCTTTTATTCTGCTGCTCTGACTGACTTTGTGTGTATAAAAATCAGGTTTATAATTGAATACGTTATCCCATTTTGAACCTTTATAACACTCCTTAGTGTCACGTAAAAGCAGCACTGATTGAAGTATTTTCTTTAAACTGGTGGAGTAAGTTTTAACACCTGGTGTGACATTGAAGGTTACTGTTAGTGGTGCTTAGTGCTCCATCAAAAATGCACTCATGGAGACCTGGAATGCATTTGAGATCACTTTTATAGATTTTTCACTTCACCAGTCTCCATGCTCAGTCACATATTACATATTCCAGAGGTACAGAAGAAGGGAGGTGTTTGTAAGATGTGTGTTGTTAGGTTTGTAGCATAAACCTATTCGCTGGAACGTTAAGGACAACTTGCTACACAGTAAAAAGCAAGACACAAGGCACCAAAGTTCTTCGTGTTACTCATGCATGAGGGAGACCTGCCTGGAGCCAAGTGTCGTTCCACCACTTGACCTCCGTCAGACTCTCAACCAGGTTCCCCATAGCACTCCTTTTATTGTGGTTACATGAATATGCATAGGGTCATTAACATATAACATCTTACATAGGTATACATGTGAACAAAGAATATTGTGTGTGTGTGTGTGTATGTGGGGGGGGGTGTCAGAGTGTGGCCCCATAAATGACTTCCCTTAACCTGCTGGTCTGGAAAATCCAACAGTTCATCTATATGTAAAAAATCCCTTAGACTAAAACTGACATAGCTACGTTAATCCTACCATAAAACAATAAAACAAGGTACGACCTCTTCCCATGCTCCCAGGATGTAGGTGTGCATTCCTGGAATGCACACCAAGCCTTTGCAGCCTGCTAAAGATCACACATCCTATCACTACACAATTGATTATACACCTCTAAGCATTAGAGGTTAAATATTTCCTAAATATTAAATATTTCCTAATACAAATGACAATAATAAAATCTAAACCCATCATCAGTGACATCAGCTTGCTCTTGAACTTTGAGTTCTTCCAGCCTGAGTGAGGTATTTTGTAGCACTATCACAATTAACTTAAATTTCACTGGTCACAGGTTACTGACTGTGGTGCACTGATGGTGAAGTGGAATGTGTTAAGAGTGTTTTTTATAGATATTTATTTACTTTACACTAACAACACAGCAACAGTGTCAGTGTTTAGACTTTAACTGTAGAAGAAAATAATATAAAGACTTATAGATGAAAATGCCAAAGATGAGACACGTGATGTATTCTACAGGTGCAAAAAAGTGATACTTTTACATCACTTTTTTGTATCACTTTTTTGCACTGTAGGTGAAAACTGTCATTTTGTACCCTGTGTTTAATGTACTTAAGGATGTGAATGTACATGAATCCATTATTTGTCAGAGGTCAATTGTTAGCATTTTTACTGATAGCGAGTATCATATTTGTAAAATCATGGAAGCAAAGACAATAAAATTAATGAGATTTATTGGTGTAGTCATGTCATGCTTCTTCCTATGATAAATATTTTCATTCTATCAATTACAGAATGGCGGGTAAAGGCTGCACTAGATATTCCATGTGATAACTCTGATAGGGTAGTTATCAAAGATTGGTAGTCACACGTTTTACTCTTACATGAATTGCTGATCCATGAAGCATCTTTCAATAACCATCAACATCAAAGCTTAAGATTTGCTGTCTCCTTTTCCTGGTATACTTTTCATTTTTGAATTAATTGTAACAAAAAGTAATCAACCACCAACAACACACGAAAACGCTCATCTTGTATAAAAAGCCTCAAGGTTTTGCAAACCAGTAGATGACGTCTTTTAAAAGAAAAACAGGTAACCGGAGATTTTAAAGCTTGATGATCCAGGTAAGAAAAGTTTCTGGTTCCTCAATTTCAAGTTTGCTTGATCTAGCAACCCTGTGAGGCCACACTCAAGCTGTACTTGTGGCTCACCACAAACTATTTTGCCAACAGAGAAACTTTCCTGGATATGTGCGACAACCAACCACAAATGATCTCTTGGTGAACATTTTAAGCTGGCTATGACATAGCTTTAGCTTGCCAGTAAGAACAACTGGTTGAAATCTAAGCAAAATAATTTTAAGTGTCTATTCTTTAAATGATTAGTAATGTATAACAAAAATACAAAAGAATTACTCTGACGCATGAACATTAAAAATACCTCCTGCCCTCAAAGACTTGTGCCTTTTCCATAAATTGACTACAGATTGCTAAGTCTAGCTCACTGTTGCATTAGATAACCAGTCTGAGAACCAATCAGGACTCAGCAACTTAAAGGAGCAAATGACACATTTGAAAGGATTATTCTTCATGTTTGAGTTGTGTTTCGTTGTTCACTCAACTTGTATAGAAAACCTCAGTGTTTCACAAACTGGAATAGAATAGAATAGAATTCAACTTTATTGTCATTGCACATGCACAGGTACAGGGCAACGAAATGCAGTTTGCATCCATCCAGAAGTGCTTTAGTGATATAGATATATTACAATATATATTAGCAATAATATAGATACTTAGGCAGTATCATTAGAAGACATAGCATACATTTTCACTGCTATGCAGATGACACCCAGCTCTATCTATCCATGAAGCCAGATGACACACACCAATTAGTTAAACTGCAGGAATGTCTTAAAGACATAAAGACCTGGATGGCCGCTAACTTTCTGCTTCTTAATTCAGATAAAACTGAAGTTATTGTACTCGGCCCTGAAAATCTTAGAAATATGGTATCTAACCAGATTCTTACTCTGGATGGCATTACCTTGGCCTCCAGTAACGCTGTGAGGAACCTTGGAGTCATTTTTGACCAGGACATGTCCTTCAACGCGCATATTAAACAAATATGTAAGACTGCGTTCTTCCATTTGCACAACATCTCTAAAGTTAGAAATATCCTGTCTCTTAGTGACGCTGAAAAACTAGTTCATGCATTTATTACTTCCAGGCTGGACTACTGTAATTCATTATTATCAGGATGTCCAAAAAACTCACTGAAAAGCCTTCAGCTAATCCAAAATGCTGCAGCAAGAGTACTGACAGGGACTAGAAAGAGAGAGCATATTTCTCCTGTTTTGGCTTCCCTTCATTGGCTTCCTGTTAAATCCAGAATTGAATTCAAAATCCTGCTCCTCACATACAAGGTCTTAAATAATCAGGCCCCATCTTATCTTAATGACCTTGTAGTACCATATCACCCTATTAGAGCACTTCGCTCTCGCTCTGCAGGCCTACTTGTTGTTCCTAGAGTATTTAAAAGTAGAATGGGAGGGAGAGCCTTCAGTTTTCAGGCCCCTCTTCTGTGGAACCAGCTTCCAGTTTGGATTCGGGAGACAGACACTATCTCTACTTTCAAGATTAGGCTTAAAACTTTCCTTTTTGCTAAAGCATATAGTTAGGGCTGGACCAGGTGACCCTGAATCCTCCCTTAGTTATGCTGCAATAGACATAGGCTGCCGGGGGATTCCCATGATGCATTGAGTTTTTCCTTTCCAGTGAGCTTTCTCACTCACTATGTATTAACAGACCTCTCTGCATTGAATCATATCTGTTATTAACCTCTGTCTCTCTTCCACAGCATGTCTTTTATCCTGTCTTCCTCCTCTCACTCCAACCAGTCACAGCAGACAGCCAACCCTCCCTGAGCCTGGTTCTGCCGGAGGTTTCTTCCTGTTAAAAGGGAGTTTTTCCTTCCCACTGTTGCCAAAGTGCTTGCTCATAGGGGGTCATATGATTGTTGGGTTTTTCTCTGTATCTATGAAGCGCCTTGAGGTGACTTATGTTGTGATTTGGCGCTATATAAATAAAATTGAATTGAATTGAATTGAATATGTGAGTATATTACAGAAATGGGTCTATTATGGCATGTTATAATGTACACGGTATGAAGTATGTTGTGAATATTCTATAACTATAGGTATGTTCTCCACTGCAACCACTGAACATCCAAGGTATGGACATTGAGGCTGTGGACAGCTACAGGTACCTTGGTGTTCATCTGAACAATAGACTGGACTGGACTCATAACTCAGACGCCCTCTACAGGAAAGGGCAGAGCAGGCTGTACCTGCTGCGGAGACTCAGGTCGTTTGGAGTGGAGGGCCCACTCCTGAAGAAATTCTATGACTCTGTGGTGGCTTCTGCTATCTTTTATGGCGTGGTCTGCTGGGGCGGCAGCATCTCTGCTGGGGACAGGAAGAGACTGAACAGGGTGATCCGAAGGGCCAGCTCTGTTCTAGGATGCCCTCTGGACCCAGTGGAGGTGGTGAGTGACAGGAGAACGGCGGCTAAGCTGTCATCCCTGATGGACAACATCTCCCACCCCATGCAGCAGACTGTGACAGCACTGAGCAGCTCCTTCAGTGGGAGACTGCGGCACCCACGGTGTGGGACGGAGAGATTTCGCAGGTCTTTCCTCCCCACTGCTGTCAGACTCCATAATAAAGACTTTAACTGATCAAGCACACACATCCACACATATGCAATAATACTAAGTGCAATAATCCTTTCTGTCATCGTTGTATTTTTACTCAGTTGTATATAGTATTTGTATTTGTATTCTATTTTTATCTTATTGTATATTTATTTTATTTTATTCTACTGTATATAGTATTTTATTCTATTCTGTACAGTTGTGTACTGTATTTATTCTTATTGTATTCTAATTTTTGCCTCATAACTTTTGCACTGTCCACTTCCTGCTGTGACAAAACAAATTTCCCACTTGTGGGACTAATAAAGGTTATCTTATCTTATCTTATGTACAGGCTGTAGTGAGTACAAGTTATGTACAGGCTATGAACAGGATATAAATATGAAAAACTATACAGAATATGAAATAAATAACTTTACAGAAATCTGAGATATACAGCTATACAGAAAAACGGGAACTATGCAAGTTGTAAACAGTTGTAGGGTTAAAAATTATCAAATGTACAGAATGATTATTTACACAGAGCTATACAGTAGTGCAGTTAAGATAAGTGAGATATAATTCCTACAGAGGCTATATAAAGTGCTAGTGGTTGTGAGTGGTGGTTCAGTCCATGTTATTATTGTGTGTTTGAGGGTACAGTTGTCCATTGTGGGTGTGTGTATGTTCAGTCCATGTGTTAACGTGGGTCAGATGTCAGGAGGCAGAGTTCAGGAGTCTGACAGCTGTGGGGAAGAAGCTGTTCCGGTACCTGGTGGTCTTAGTCCGGAGGCTCCTGTAGCGCCTCCCAGAGGGCAGGAGGGTGAAGAGTCCATGTGATGGGTGACTGGGGTCTCTGATGATTTTCCCAGCCCTTTTCAGATACCGCTTCCTGTAGATGTCCTTTATGGCAGGAAGTGGTGCTCCGGCAATGCGCTGGGCAGTTTTCACAACCCTCTGCGACGCCTTCCGGTCCGAGGCAGAGGCGCTGGTGAGCCTTCTTGACCAGCTTGGAGCAGTTGGTCGTCCAGGTGAGATCCTCGGAGATGTGGACTCCCAGGAACTTGAAGCTGCTCACATGCTCCACAGCCGTCCCCTTAATGTGGATGGGTGGATGTGGGTCAGCATTCCTCCTGTAGTCCACGATGAGCTCCTTGGTCTTCTCGGTGTTAAGCAGCAGGTTGTTTGTGTCCCACCACTCAGCCAGACGATCCACCTCCTCCCTGTAGGCGGCCTCATCGTTGTCACTGATGAGGCCAATCACCGTGGTGTCATCTGCAAACTTAATGATGGTGTTGGAATCATCAGCAGGTCTGCAGTCGTGGGTGAAGAGGGAGTAGAGGAAAGGGCTCATCACACAGCCTTGTGGTACACCGGTGTTCATTGTGATTGTAGATGAGCAGCGGTTATCCAGCCGGACATGTTGGGGGCGGTTGGTCAGGAAGTCCAGTAACCATTTGCAGATGAGGGAACTGATGCCCAGGTCTGTCAGTTTCCTGATGAGTTGTGAGGGGTGGATTGTATTGATGCTGAACTGAAGTCTATAAACAGCATTCTGGCGTAGGTGTTGTTGTTGTCCAGGTGTGAGAGGACAGAGTGCAGTGCGATGGAGACTGCATCCTCTGTGCTCCTGTTCTGGCGGTATGCGAATTGGTGGGGGTCCAGGGTGAGGGGGAGACAGGATTTGAAGTGTGCTAGGACCAGCTGCTCTAAGCACTTAGTGATGATGGGGGTGAGTGCTACTGGGCGGTAGTCATTGAGGCAAGATGGGTTGGAGTTTTTGGGTATCGGGACGATGGAGGTGGATTTGAAGCAGGCCGGTACCACAGCGTGGGCCAAGGACAGATTGAATATGTCTGTGAGCACTCCTGCAAGCTCCCCAGAACACGCTCTGAGAACACGCCCGGGGATGCCATCAGGACCTGCAGCCTTGTGGACATTGATCCTGCTCAGCACCGCTCCTACATCGGTGGGGGAGAGAGTCAGAGGTTGGTGGTCTGGCGTCACATCTGCTTTGGTTTTGGTTGTGGGGTTCCCTCGCTCAAAACGAGCATAAAAGTTGTTGAGCTCGTTGAGGAAGGAGACATCAGAGGATGCGGGGGAGGGTTTGGTGGTCCTGTAGTCTGTGATGGTCTGGAGTCCTTGCCACATGCGTCGGGGGTTGGAGTTGGAGAAGTGTTCTTCTACCTTCTTTTTGTAATGGTGTTTGGCTTTTTTGATGCCCTTCTTTAGATTAGCCCTGGCTGTACTGTAGGCGTGTGAATCTCCTGACCTAAAGGAGGTGTTGCGGGCCTTCAGGAGACGAACATCCCGGTTCATCCAAGGCTTCTGGTTGGGGTACATGGTGATCCGTTTCTGGGTGGTGACACTGTCTGTGGTTTTGGAGATGTAATCCAGTACAGATGAGGCGTACTGGTCCAGGTCTGTGTGGGTGAACATATTCCAGTCTGTGTTTTTAAATCTGTCCTGGAGCACTGTGTCTGTCCCCTCTGGCCACACTTTAATTGTCCTCACAGCAGGTTTCACACGTTGGATGAGTGGTGAATACCGAGGTGTGAGGAACAGGGAGAGATGGTCCGATTGTCCAATGTGGGGGAGGGGTGTGGCTTTGTAGGCTCCAGCCAGGTTGGAATACACATGGTCTAAAGTATTGTCTCCTCTGGTGTGGCAGGAGACATGTTGGTGGAATCTGGGGAGGACTGTCTTTAAGTTGGTGTGGTTGAAGTCGCCAGCAACAATAAAAGCAGCCTCGGGGTGTTTATTCTGGTGTTTGTTAATGGCTGCAGAAAGTTCTTTCATGGCCAACCTAGCATTAGCGTCGGGGGGTATATACACGGCAGTGAGTATGATAGAAGTGAGTTCTCTGGGGAGGTAATAAGGTCTGCATTTGACCATTAAAAACTCCGCATTAGGTGAGCAGTGACTCTCAGTAGTAGTGGAGTTCATGCACCAAGCATTGTTAATATAAATGCACAAACCTCTACTAGATGACATCACTGTGGCTGCGGTCTGTGCTTATTAATCTGATGCAGAGTTCAGCTGCTAGGCAACTGGGCTATTTTTTATTTTCAGCTTCCTGTTTTATTTTTAAATTTAAATTTGTAACAGCTCAATGGCGTATGCATCAAATATATTTAGAATACCTAACGTAAAATGACACACTGTGCAAATCATATCAATACTATTGCTAATGATGAATGATTATTAATGTGTAAACTATCACTTTAATATTGCAGTGCAGATTATATTTGGTTACTTAACTTTAAACTTCTGGTTATTTTATAATATTACAGAATAATTCAGGTTCATATTTTAAATATATATAGATATATAAATATAATGCAAAGGAATTACACACAACATATAAACACTTGAATATGTAAAAATAATATGTAAAAGTACAACCAAACTATATTTCAGTAGATAGCTCATCGAGCCGCCCTCTGCAGAGGAGCCACCTTATAAATCCTCTTCTCGTTTTCAGTTTGTCAGTCTATGCTTGTTACAGTTTTCTCTCTGTTTCCCCCTATTTCTGTGATTATATATATATATATATATATATATATATATATATATATATATATATATATATATATATATATATATATACACACACATATATAATCAGCTGGTTATTTGCTGTTTTCCATCTTATTTTTGACTCTTTTGACAGGATGTTTCTGTCTGTGGGACTCATGATTCTGACCATCGCAAGAGGAGTCATCTCAGGTGAGTTGGGGAGTTTTGTATTTTTGTATGGACACGTAATCAATATAGCCTCAACCTAAAGATGTCTATTTTGCACACATATAACCTATAGTGTTATATGTGAAGGTTTACAGAACTTACTTCACATAATTAATAACGATGTTTAAACACACTATGTATCACGTATGACTGCAGCTATTTTAAATGTTCATAAAATTTGAATTCTTTGCATTTTAAAAGATATCAGGTTGCCCCATAAATTACTGAAAACAAGAAGTGAGCCAAAAATAAAACCAACTAAAGGTATATTTTCACTCTAACAACTTGAAAGATAGAGCGGTGGAATTTTTCAGTCACCCTCCAATAAAGTATGTTAGGTGTTAATAGTGAAGCGCTTGCAAACTGCTTGCAAACACATTCAATCCTTTTCATTTTTACAAGCCACGGTTCAACAGAGTTCATATTTTAAGGTTACCTTTGAAAGCAGCCTAGTTATTTAAATAGTAGTAGTAGTAGTATTTAAGAATGATTCAGAGTGAGTAATAAAAGTCAATTTTCAGTATAATATACCAGTTTTAGGATGAACACTTTAGTTATCAAACCTGAGGCAAAGTCTCAAAAGTAACTAAGTAAGCTAAATAACTGTTTTTGGTAAAGCAGATAAGAGGGGAAGCATGCACAGCGTCGTTTCTTTTACCTTTTTTTCAGTCTCTTAACCACATGATGGTAGTCCATTTTACTTTCAGCAGTTGAAGTAACAGACATAAGAAACTGCACTGCCACATTTGGACAAGAGCTGCATTTACATTAAGATTTTCTAATTCATACAAATTCTCCCTTTAATGCGCAGAATCAAGTTCACAGGTTCTCTCTTCACAGAGGGGAGAAAAGACTGGTAGTCTGTCATCTCAGTGTAGTGTCAGTCATTCTGTTCAAGCCATGTTTAAAGTGAATTAATTAATTAATGTCAATTAAAAGTTATATTTATAATGTGAAGTCATCATCGGTGAAGGTGGGCAAAACAGAAGATATCCTGGCTCTTGTGGACACTGACAGCTAATGTCCTTCTGAGTTCAGCTTGAGGAGCCCCCAAATGGGCCTGAACTGTTTTTATATATATTTGGAAAAGCTGGAATCATTAATTTGTATTTTCAAAGGCACATTTTTAACTATAGCTAGTTAACCAATGAACACTGCAAAGTATAAAGTCATATTTATAAGGTCATAAATTGATGAACCATCAGCAATAATCAAAATAGTATCTTTCACTGGTACTTGGTTACATATTGTAGCTTCATTGCTAGTTATGCTAACCTGTGATATTTGTGATATTGTACATTTTGCTGCAAATGCTTAAAAACAAGAGAAAGTCATGTTTTTATTTTGCAGTCAATGGGGCCACCTACAAGAAACTGGGAGACGAAGCTGTCCTATCACCAGGCTCCATGTCTAATCTCATCACCAGCATCATGTGGAAACACAGCCCGGACATCGCTGTGGAGTGGTACGGCAAGGAAACATTTGCATACCGGGAGTTTAAAGGTACATTTAACAGCAAACAACTCTGTGTATACACAGACTATATGATATGTTTTCATGCTGCCATCTTCAGACAAAAAAATTGTGAAACTACCTAATAATCTATTGAAACACATCATGCTACTATGGTCATGTTCTTAGGTCGGTGTAAGCTTGATTTCAACACTGGAGCTCTGACCATCTCAAACCTGACTGTAAAGGACAGCGGCATCTACAGAGCAGAGATCAACAACAAAGTCATGAACCCGACTGAAATCACTGTTATCTGTAAGTGGACGAATTCAGACTGAAGTTCGCTTTGAATCATTTTTTCCACCATATTTTAAATAATTAGCTTGTTTGTTTGCTGCTTTTAATTATCAGCTGCTGTCCCCAAACCCACTGTCTCCAAATCATGCAACCCTGAGATGACCATCTGTACTCTCACCTGTGAAGCCCAAGCCATCACAGGCGTCGAACCAGTCATCTATTCCTGGGTGATAAGTGCCAAGCAAAGAGTTCAGTCTTCAAGCAATCAGCTCAGCATAGCAAAGGTACAAACAGGATCTGATTGTTCACATAACAAGTCAGCTGCTCATTTTTTGTCTACTTAAATGTATCAATTTGCTGTCATTTACCTGATTAGCCATGTAAGCCATGTCAGATAAATGCATTAACAAGAAGTTGAACAGGTGAGGGGCAGCCAATCTAAAGCTAGTTTTAGCTTGGATAAACAGGGAATAAGAGCTGCCCCAGTAGAGTGATGCTGTTTTAAACATACAGTACATTATTACACCTCACAACAAGCACGTAACAGTAATAGATGGAAATGGTCTCATGCACTTTTATTTTATATTTCCCGAAAATTCTGTTAAATTTCAGTTGTGGGTGACTCTGCCGTAAAGGATGTACAAAGCATGTGCGGTAAGAACACTAAAGTCCTCTGCTTTCCTAACGATATGGTCAACATCCTGAAGGAGAGAATTCCTCAAATTGCAGATGAATATCCAACTGTGACAAACATTGTTCTGCATACAGGGTCAAACGATGTGTCCAAACAACAGTCGGAGGTTCTGAAACGGGACTTTATTGGATTATTAAACACTATAAACTCTCTGAATGCAGCTGTATTCATCAGTGGGCCTGTACCGCCGGTCAGAGGAGGAGACGAGAGATTCAGCAGGCTGTTTACACTGAATAAGTGGCTTATATCAGCATGTGCTGACCACTCAGTGCATTTTATCAACAACTTTAATATTTTTTGGGAACGCAGGCATCTGTTTAAAGCAAATGGATTTAATTTTAACAAGTCAGGGGTGAAACTGTTCACCTCCAACTTGTTTTATTCCATACGTCATCCATCTGTGCTTGGAGCCAAGGCTGAGATAAACGAGGAGTTATCTCATAAAGAGGAACAAACAGTACTCCAAGAACAGACAAAGCCCAGCAGAAACCTTAAGGAGGAGCTCCATCTGCCCCCACCCGGGAAGAGCCTCAGAAAGGAGAGACATCTGAGGCAAGAAGAGGCAAGAAGAGGGGTCCCTATTTGCCTCCAACTCTCTCAACAACACCAACGACCAGGACCAGGATCTTCCCCAGTCCCCCAAACCCCTGACAGGCCATCACCCCCATCACCCTCATCCCCCTCCCTTTCTCCCTCCTCCCCACACCTGAAATTCACTGAAGAGATGATGGAGCGGGTCAATGCTGGGCTCAGATCTACCCCCCGGCCCAATCCCTCTTTGTCCCCCATAAACCCCCCACCAAAGCAGCCAAAGGTTTGCCACCGAGCCCCACCCTCAACAGAGCAATCGAAGTCACATTGCCCAGCCTCGCCCCCCTTAGTTCCTCCTTACCACCTTCATGCTTTGTCTCCGCAGTCTGATGTGTGATGTGTGGAGGGTCCGGGCTGCGAGGATTATGGCAGTGGTGACTTTTCCCAGGAGAAGCTGGGACCCTGTTTACTAGAAGGTTTTAAAATTTCTGTACTTTTAGGTGACAGAAGGAGACATGTGGCCTGGTCAAAACACAGAGAGCTGCACTCTAAAAGATCTTTAAATATAGTAAACATACCTTGTGTACCACAGACTGCTCCCAAACACGAGGGGACAAGTAATGCCTCTAAAACACTTAAGTTGGCTTTATTAAACGTTAGATCTTTAGCTGGGAAAACATTTTTAATTAATGATTTAATCACTGAGCACAGCCTTGATTTTATGTTTTTAACTGAAACTTGGTTGGACCAAAGTAACAGTGGAGCTGTTCTCATCGAGACGACCCCTCCTAACTACAGTTTTATCAGTGAGGCCAGGGTGAGCAGGAGAGGAGGAGGGGTTGCTGTCTTATTTAATGAATCATTTCAATGTAAGCAGCTATCTCCTTGAAGTTTTCAGTCTTTTGAATATGTGGCTTTACAGCTGAAGGCCCCATCCAAAGTTGTGTTTCTTAATGTTTACAGGCCTCCCAAATACTGCACAGACTTTTTTAATGACCTCAGTGAACTGCTGTCTGTGATCTGTGTTGATTTTGTCTGTGTAATTATTGTTGGGGATTTTAACATCCATGTGGACAACCCTCAGGACAAAGGGACTAAAGACCTGAGTAACACTCTGGGCAACTTTGGGCTGACTCAGCATGTAACAGAGGCCATACATAATAGAGGACACACTCTCGACCTACTGATCTCCAAGAGCCTGAGCATTTCAAACATTACTGTGTCTGATGTGGGCCTGTCTGATCATTACTGTGTTTTCTTTGAAAGTAAAATCTCAGCCCACACAAATATATCAACAGCAGTGATCACAAAACGGTGTATAACTGAACACAGTAGTGAGATCTTTAACCAGGTCTTCCCATTAACACCTGACCTGTCCAAAGGTTCAGTCAATGAGCTCGTCAATAGTTTTAATGCAAAAATGTTAAATGTAATGGATACTATTGCCCCCATTAAGGTGAAGGTTATCTCTGGAAGGAAAAAGTCTCCATGGAGAAACTCCACACTAGTGAAAAATGAAAAAAGAGAGTGTAGGAAAGCTGAGCGCAGATGGAGAAAAACAAACCTCCAGGTTCACTATGACATCTATAAAGAGAAACTTCACAATTATAATTTACAACTGAGAAGTGCAAGGAGGTCCTACTTCTCTGACATCATCACTAAAAACAGCCATAATGCTCGGGTCTTATTTTCTACAGTTGACAGGCTAACAAACCCTCCTGTGTCAGTGCCAGCTGAACTTCATTCGACCATGGCCTGCAATGACTTTGCCAAATTCTTCACAGAAAAATCCAAAAGATTAGACAAGCAATTGGTACATCAACAGCAGATCCAGGATATGTACTGTGTCCACCGAAAAACTGTTTAAACACCATCAAACAGTTTCACCCGATTAACAGCAAAGACCTGGAGGACATCTTAGGTCAACTGAACTCCTCCTCTTGCTGTTTAGATGTCCTGCCAACAAGTTTTTTCAAAAAGGTCTCAAAGACTTTGGAGTCAGACCTGTTACAGATCGTCAACTTTTCCTTAATGTCAGGTGTGTTTCCAGAACCACTAAAAACTGCTGTAATCAAACCTATACTGAAAAAGGACAATCTTGACAAGACACAAATGAAAAACTACAGGCCGATCTCAAATCTCCCATTTTTAAGTAAGATCATTGAAAAAGCAGTTTCTCAACAGCTCAATTACTTCTTAAAACAGAATAACTGCTACGATGCTTTCCAGTCAGGTTTTAGACAGAACCACAGCACTGAAACCGCTCTGACCAAAGTGTTCAATGACATATGTCTGAATACAGACAGTGGAAAAATGTCAGTCTTGGTTTTGCTGGATCTCAGTGCAGCATTTGATACAGTTGACCACAACATATTACTCAAACGACTGGAGAACTGGGCAGGTCTTTCAGGAACTGTACTAAACTGGTTCAAAACATACTTAGAAAAAAGGAAATACTTTGTATCAATAGGTAACTTCACATCTGAGCAGAACAAGTATCACATGTGGAGTTCCCCAAGGTTCCATCTTGGGAACCCCTCTGTTTAACATCTACATGCTCCCACTGGCACAGATTATAAAGAACAACAAAATAAACTACCACAGCTATGCAGATGACACACAAATATATATCACAATGTCACCAGGAGACCAAGGCCCTGTACAGGCTCTTGGTAAACGCATTGAGGAAATTAATGACTGGTTGTGCCACAATTTTCTCCAGCTAAACAAAAACAAAACTGAGGTAATAGTCTTTGGCGCCAAAGAAAAACAATTACAGGTCACCAGAGAACTTCAATCTATACATCTAAAAACCACAAACCAGGCGAGAAATTTGGGTGTAGTGATGGATGCAGACCTAAACTTAGAAAAACACATTAAGACAATAACAAAGTCAGCTTACTATCACCTCAAGAATATTTCAAGGATAAAAGATCTGATGTCTCAACAGGACCTGGAAAAACTAGTCCATGCATTCATCTTTAGGAGGCTTGATTACTGTAACAGCATCTTTACAGGTCTACCTAAAAAATCAGTCAGACAACTACAGCTCATTCAGAACTCTGCTGCTCGAGTCCTCACTAAGACCAAAAAAGTGGACCACATCAGTCCAGCTCTGAGGTCTTTACACTGGCTGCCTGTCCGTCAGAGGATAGACTTTAAAGTTCTGATGCTGGCCTATAAAGCTCTGAATGGTTTAGGACCAAAATACATCAGTGACCTCCTGACCCAGTATGAACCTTCCAGATCCCTCAGGTCATCTGGATCCGGTCTTTTATCAGTTCCCAGAGTCAGAACCAGACACGGAGAAGCTGCATTCAGCTTTTATGCTCCTTATATCTGGAACAAACTCCCAGAAAGCCTCAGATCAGCTGAAACACTCAGTTTATTTAAATCCAGGTTGAAGACTCACCTGTTCTCAGCTGCATTTGAATAAAGCACCAAATCCACACTTAAGCTTAAATTTCAAAACTTACACTAACTACTGATTTTATCTACTGTTCTGATTTTATCTGTTTTGATTTTATATACTGTTTTGTTTGTTTGTTTGTTTGTTTGTTAAGTGGGTTTAGAGCTCTGGGTAGCTCCCCAGCTGGGTCTAGACTGGGTCTAGAGAGTATTTTAAATTCAGGGAATTTAAAATAGAAAGTAGCTCGTCCACAGAAGGACTGGTAGCTCCCCTTACGATAAGGGTTCAGATCGCGCGAACAGGTGTGAAATGTGTGTGTTTAGTTAGTTTGTTTGTTTGCTTGTTTTAATAAATTTTAAATCATGCTTTTTATTTGTTTTTGTTTCTAATGTCTCTGTAAAGCACTTTGAATCACCTTGTTGTTGAATTGTGCTATACAAATAAATTTGCCTTGCCTTGCCTTGATCTTTTGATTCTCTACATTTCTAGGATGATACAAAGTGGTTTGGAAAACCGATCAGCTGTCAGCTGGAAAACCCAGTCAGCAGTGAACGCAGTGATGACGTCATCATCCCATTCACAAGCAGTTAGTTATCACACCAACACATGTGCATCATTCTTGTAAACATTTACAGTGTTATTAATTTATTCTTTCTTTGTTGTAGGAAATTTTGCTGTTATGTTCACACGACTAGTATTTACTGTATTGCTGATTGTGGTGGCCCTGTCTGGCTTCTTTATTTGGCACAAGCACATAAAAGCTAATCCAGGTAAGAATCCAGAAAAAGATTACAGTTACTCTGCCTGCGTTTTTTAAAATGGCATTTTATTTATTTATTTATTTGTATACTTTTTCTTTTTGTTATTAAGATTTCAACTTACAGAGATTATTTATCTTATTCTTTATTTTACTGTATGTTTGAGCTGCGAGGCCCGACCACAGAGACACTGATTACATCAGAGACAGCAGGAAAGAGGACAAAGAGGAGATTGGGTGGAGGTTTTGTGCTGAAGTTGGTTGAAAACGGCTCAGATTTAAAGATCAAATCTATTAATAACACATATAATATCCTAAAAATGTACATCTTTTGTACAGTTATTATATTAAAAAAATTCTATGGCAGATGTCGAATAATAACAATAAAGTAAATTTTTTTTCATCACATAGAGGAAACATGCTCAGCCTGAGTGACCTGTGATGAAGTCAAATGGATTCTGAGTCAGTTTTAATCGTTTAATCGATCTCTCAGTGAGATGGACACAGGTGTGACAGATGCAGAGTGATGGTTGACGGTCTTTTTTTTTAACATTTAACAGTGACTCTTGCAGAGGACCAGGGAATGCATCCAGGCTCCATCAATGATCCTAGTGAATACAACTTGATCATATTGAAAGGGAATGCTAAAAGTACAAGAGCAAATACAAAGCTTAGCGCCCACATGGCTCCAAAATCAAACAGATTATTCTATTAAAACGTTTAACTGAACTCCTTAAAGACTTTCATCCTCAGGTTTTATAATGGATTTAAATTACCCTGCTTAGTAATGCTCAGTTATCCTGAGATCTGCAGTAGATACCCATATGGAAAAGAAATAGTAAAAACTATTAAAAATAAAAGACTTGTGGCCTACTTCATATAGTGAATCATATACAGTAAGGCTTACATGATTTACTCATGAAAGTGGCCACTTTCTCATTACTTTCATACATTGTTTTAGGAAGTATCCAAAACATACAAGTTTCATTTATATAATTTTTCAAGGGATCTTATATCTGTTTTCACTCTTGTATGCTTTTCATTCAAGTTTCACACAAGACAGATACAAACTTTATAAGATTTATATATATCTTTTCCATATGGGCATGTATGATGCAGACTTTAATTTTAGACATGTCAGAGGAATCTTTACAGTGAAACACTTTTCATCATTTAACAGAGAAGTCTGCACAGACTTCAAATGATGAAGAGGCACCCATACAGGAGTGAAAACAGGAGGACGAGACAACAGAAGCCAGAAACTGAAGACTAGAGGTTCTTCCTCAGTGACTGTGACCTTTGCAGCAAAATGGGGGTTAAGTGTACAGAAATGAGATATTTACAAAGTACACCGCCAAATAAAACTGTCCTCAGTCAGTGAATGGGTGAAGGGAACTTTCCTATTGGTCAGTATGTTCTGTGTGTTCATGCAGAAGTGGTCAATGTGAGAGAAGAGAACAGAAAATTTTACTTTGTGTGTGTCTGTGTGTCCAGTGGTCATCAAGACACATACACGCACACACAGGCGGTGACTTTGGTGCGCTGAATTTGGTAGATATGTTGTTTTTTTAATATACTACAGATACCATGTCAGTGTCGCCACGTTCAGTCTTCAGCATTTACAGATAATTGATGGTAAAATTTCAAAGATCCGCAAAAATGTGATGAATTTTCAGTCCTTTATTGAATATATTTATGAATATAATCATTGTTTACATTGTTGTGCTGCTGCAGGCGAGTATCCTTATCTGTCCACCAGAGTTCGCCATACACTCAGATGGTTCAGCTTTTACTAGTGGACGGTCTGTAAAGCTAGACGACAACAACTGGATGTGGAGGTTTATTTCCTTATTAATGGATAGTTTGGTTTCAGAACTTAAACGTACAATAAAACAATACAAATCTCCAGCTGAAATTATTTAAAAACGAACTTGTATCATGCTTTATTAACACTGATGGAAATTGCTTTGTGTTTATAATAAGATCCAGATTATGTTGATGGAAATTGCTTTGTGTTTATAATAAGATCCAGATTATGTGAGCATGTTTAGTGGCAAATTGGTCTTGCACATAATTTTTTATTTTGGGTGCAGGAATGAGAAAGCATGGAACAGCTGGATCTTTTCTTACTGAGTCATTTAATTTGTCACTGTCCAAAATAATAAATCACTGAGTCACAGTAAGCGAGTGAACCTGCATTTGATTCTGTTTGGAGTGATTTACTCTGCATTCACGTGTTTCCAGGAATTTCCCACTGCCATTCAAACCCATTCGAAAAACTTAAGACTGTGGTGTTTTCCTGTGTTTTACAGGGACTTTTTGTAGTTATACTCTTTTCTATCTTATCTTTTCTATACTATCTTTTCTTTTTAGCCTAAAGATTGATTGAAAGATTGCACAGACCCACTGCATCGTCTAGTGGTACAAATTGGAATGGCATGAAAGTACAGCCCAAGCCTTGTGAGCCTTGTTTTACTTTAATTAGGATCTTTACAGTATAATGCACACATGTGTTGAAGAAGTTTCACCAGAATTTAAGCTCTCAAAACTATGTTTAACCCATTAACTAGTAAAAATCCTTTATACAATCACTGATTTTACAATACAACAGCAGCAGCCGTCAGACGGTGTTGGTAGGCTTGTTCTTCATGTGTGAATGTCGAGAGTGAAAGAAGTTTTTAGGAGAAATATCTATTTTTAAATTTGCATTAATTCAATCTTTGCATATTGAGGTCTTGCATTCATGTGACTACTAAACACATGACATTAACCTATTTGCCATTTTGGATGTGTGACAGTCATAGTGACAATTAAGGCCTAAGTCACATAGACCCACCGACCAGTCAGCACTATGCCCCGAGGGAAAAATCTCTATTCCCTAAACGGTTGGTAAAACTTGCCTTGCAGTTTGCTGCGATTCCTCGTTGTTTGAATGGAAGATGCTGACTTGTCTACAAACACTCTGTAGTGAAATTGTTCCTTTAAAACTGGAAACAGAGGACGTTTGCCTTCAGAGTAAAAGCTGCACCTTGTGAAACATATTGGGAGTAGCACATAGGTACAACTTTTACGTTGAAGGCGAGCATTCTCCATTTCCTGTTTGAATCACACTTTTCAGAGTTTCACTACCACTCCAGTAGTAGTTGATGAGTGCTTGCACACAAGTTGACAACCTCCATGCAAACTGCTGGAGACCGCTGTAATCTGCTAGTGACCAAAGTAATCAGGAGGTTTTTGGTTCATCACCCTCTTTGCAACTGAATTCACATAACAACACTGCCTGAGGAACATCTGCAGTTCATACACTGTAATGCAAATTCTGTGCAGACGAGTCTGCAGAATTACAAGAAAACAGCCATTTGCATAGACTCTTACACAAAATTTACATCACTCATACCCAGGAGAAATCCTAATAGAGTTACAGCTACAGAAAGTGTAATTCCTGCTTTACTAAGCTAGTCAGTGGATTGATAATTCCCTGGTGGTCACTAGCATCCCTTTGTTAGTCACTGGGATTCCAAGGATAATGACTAGCATTCACTCTGTTCCTTAACTAGTCATTTGCACTTAAATGCCAAAGAAATGCAGAATAATTATTATGCACATAGTTGTTTTAAAATGAAAACACAGTTACAAAAACATATAGTTAGATCAATTGGGACTAAATAGCCGAGGGTTGCTGGTGACTAACCTGTCCATTGGGTTGCAGAGGTAGAAGAATCAGGCCCCGGCTTTGACACAGACAGCATCTCCTCTGTCTTCAGATTTATGGCCTCTGATAGCAACTCCAAACTCGTGAGCTCAGTGGCTTACAGTATTTAAACTAATGTGTCTGAACACATAAGTGTGTCCTCCCAGCAGCTAGGGCAGCTAGAATCTGCAGGGATGAAAAGGTGCAATGATGATAACATGGCACAGAATATGCAAGGAAAGTTTCCAGATTTGAATCTGGCCGTCTCCTAGCAGTTTATCAGCCATTATTTGTGTCACCTGGTGGCTGAAGGTCAACAAGCCTTCTTTAAAAAAGTGACACAGAGCTTATTTTTCTTCTTCTTTGGAGGTCGGTGGGAGGACACACTTATGTGTTCAAACACATTAGTTTACATACTGTAAGTGCTAACTTCAAGACAAGTCTTCCTGAGCTTGACAGCCCAGAGCTGGAAAGAAGATGGATGAAATTTAAATTTTGAAGCATGAAGGACAGGGAGGGTCTCACCAAACAACACCTTTCAAGGAGAGCGAGTGATGATTGAACGACAGTAGAAAGTGGACCTACTTTTACATGTGCAGACAGGACTGACAGGGAAATGAGGAGCATGGGAACCAAACACGGACAGATTTTTCTGTTCAGTCGTATAGTTCAGTTCTGAATACAACTTGCTATAAGTCTCACCTGCTTTCTAATCTAAATTTGAGCAGCTCAAGTGACAAATTTGTAGGTTGATGGATCCTAGATTGTATATGTTTTTTAATGATTTGGTGTTGAGGAGTGAAAAATACAGAGATTCAGAGAAAGTGCCCACCAAGGTGCATACATGTCATCATGACTGACTTTTAGAGGAAGAAATGTGTCTCCACAAACAGGAAAATGCAAAGACTTCTTTGCAGATAGCAAAGTGGTTTGAGAGTTTGGACTTGTATAGAATAGAATAGTCCTTTATTGTCATTTTTCCTCATAATGGGACGTTTTCTTCTAAATTTATTTGGAGTTGCACTTAAGTAAAGGCTCCAATGGTCCCCCTTCCCCCTTGCAGATAGGTTGTGGGTGTAGTTCAGGGGCATCTGTCATCATGTAAAGCTTTACTCTAATCATGGAATGCAGATTTTAGCACAAACAGGTGCCAAACTGCAGGCAAACATGTCTTAACAGAGACTGACACACATGGAGAGCATAGTATTAATCTGGATTTGTCTTTTATTTCTCCATCATCCAAAATCTCTGCATAAAGTTTATATTAAGAAAAGTCTACTGTGTTAAATTTAGAGCCTCAGTGTTTGGAAACGTTCTCTAAAATTTGCTGAAAAACTAGTTGTTTTAAGAGCTTTCTTGGACCCTGAGGGGATATTTGTGAGAGTTCAAACCTCAGAAACCTCAGAAACTTATTTGAAAACATGCTTCTCAGGCTTCAAGTCTCCAGATTGACTGAAATCAGCAAGAACTCTTTGGCAAACTTGGTCAAATGTGGATTCAACTCTGTTTGCACCACTTTGTTATGAGCTGCTGCATCTGTGGATGCCAAAGACAAAACTTTCATAATAATGACTGGATACTGACCTGACTCTACCTTTCTCCCACGTGTAGCGCAAGTGTTTACTAGTATAAAGCTATAGAATTTAAAGCCAATTACCAAAACTGTTAATAGTTCCATGAACCATTGAGCAAGGCATATTGCTTGATAGATGCTATTAGGAATGCTTTCAAAAGGCATCAACAGCACAGCTACAGTGGAAATCATTCACAGAACAAGTTTTCAACCAGGCTGTACACATTTTAACACAAGATGTTATAATACCCTGGTTCACTCAGTGACTCACTCCGTCTCCTAAAAATCTTCTTTAATTCAGTTCAGTTCGATTCAACAGTATTTACATACAAAATGAATTTAAAACATGAATTTAACTGAACTGAATTAAAGAAAAAACCCAACAATCCCATGTGAGCAAGAACTTGGCGACAGTGGGGAGGAAAAACTACCTTTAAAAAGGGAGAAACAACCGGTTGGAAGGGGGGGGTGACAAATTTATTTACAACTAAATGTTTAAAGAAATATGCCTTAAAATGGACGTTTAGGCACTGGAAGTAGCTCTTAACATTTAGTTGTATATTACTGTGATTGAAGTCCCTTCCTCAGGATCCGGGTTTTGCTGCATACGTTGCATTTTTCTTGTTTTCAGTCTTACAATGTTCAGTGAAGTTTCTTCTATTGGATCAGGCTTGCTGTTTGCGTTTTGTTGCATAAACTGAATGTTTCAAATCTTTTTTTCCCTAAAAGTTGGCTCGTGGTGTGTTTCTTAGCAGTTGCACAGTTCTGAGACATACTGAGAGGTGCTGGTTTTCTCATCCAGTGGTTCTCATCCAGACCTTTACTTTGAAAAGCCCACGGTGGAAGTTGTGCTGTGACTCTCCTCCCGGCTTGAAAGTGTTTTGCATAGTGCTGTGCTGTAAAGGTGCGCTCGTCCTCCTCAGGTATACAGGCTGTTGGTGAAGCTTGTCTCGCGGTTGTGTTTATTTTCCTCCACCAGCTGCTGGAGATGACAGCAACCACACGCCCTCCTCGAAGCGTCTGAAGGGATTTTATTTGCTTTCTGTGTCAGACTCACTAAGTCATAATAACCGCAGGGATGCGTGCACGCGACAGGTGCTGGACCTGCATCCTCGCGCTGCTGGTGGCCACACAGGCGCAGTCTCAGCAAACTGGTAAATTGATGCATTTATTTTATTTTCTCATACGTGTGTTCAAATACTCCTTTGAGCTTTGCAGAAGCAAAACGTGCTGCAAAAGTACTGTAAAACTTAAAAACCTGAAAATGGTGCGAAATCTCGGAGTTTCTAATAATTGTTAATCTAAAAACGTCCAGTTTTGTAACTTCAACTGTTAATTCTGACTTCATGAACTATTTCTTAGCAATTAGTTCAGTCACGTGACCTGAAAGCTTCGAGTTGGGTTTTTTTCCAGGCTGGAATGAGATCGTGGTCGGTGTGAATGTCTGGGCTTGTTTATTGGGAATAATGAATAGCTCATCATCTCCTCCGCTGTCAGAGACATGCACTGCTGTCCTGTCTGTAAGAGTGCACCTACTACAGAGGGATGCGATTTCTACAGATTGTGCACGTACCTGTTCTGAAATAAGAATTTCTGGTGCTTTCCTACATTTGAGGACTTTGCATTTATTATACTAGCTTCCTTTGGCACCACATGGGCGTCTATGAGACGCTGGGCCCTGGGGCAGAGACAAATAAAAAGCCCCCTCACAGCTTTGAGATAAGGGACGCTTTATTCTACTGTGGTTGATAGTGTAGCTGTTGTGCATTCAGAAAGGTCGACCTGAAGCTAAAGCGGTCAGTTACGGACCTCTAGACTCTGTTTTCAGGCTTTAGAAAATATGTGACGGCCGGACGTCGGCCAGCCATAACTTTTATACTGTCTGACGATAAATGTCAGCGCTGACTCATTTTCAGAATGGTCCCATGATTATTTTCTGTCACATACATGCTGCTCCAATGGTGATACTCTAAACGTGGCCATAGCTGAGCCAGAGTATGTTTCTTCAAAAGCTTTTTACCTCTTTTGGCTCTCACTGACATTGTTCAGCTCAACCATACAATGATGGCTGTGAGCACAGAAACCCCACCCACCTGTTGTTTAGACCTTCTGTTTGTACGGGACAGCCAATCGGAACAAAGATGGCTTAAAGGAAGTGGAGCTAAACACCTTATTTTAGATTATGGACTCTATTAAAATAATGGATCTGAAAAGTGAAACCAGTACTGAACTACTTTAAACTGGCATTATCTCTAATGGCCAACAGTCTCGTTTCAAAAAGAGGTCTGATTTTTTAGAAGTCTGTGGGGGAAACTGCCTTACGGTTCACTTAATGAAGACCTCAACAGTCAATTTTCTGATGAGTTCATGGCCTCAGGCTCTAGTTTTGAGTCTTATTCAATACAAGCCTAATGTTTATGACATTATAAATTATTTAAAGTAAAAAATAGATAATAATGAGGGTTGTGCTTTAGGCTTGATTTAGACTTTGGCAGTAAACCTATGCCCTGCCTTTTCAACGCTTAAATCTAAACCCCACGCTGTGACCTTCCATGCCAATTGTTGTGTTCTCCGTTGACCTGACGTGTACTTACATTTCTCAAGGTACACCTGAGGAAATGTGGAAGGTTACAGCGTACGATTAAGAGACGCTTCCAGTTGCATCCTTAGTTGTGTTGTAGATTTAGAATGGGATTACTTATGGCTGACAAGCCCTTGATTTTCTGATCCACTCCTTCCTTCAAACCGTAAACCTGGTGATGTCCAATGTTCAGCTTGACTTCACAACAGGATCTCACATATTAGTGTGAGACCTGTCGCCCATAGTCCGAGTTCAGGAGTTGCACCAATGCCCAATAAAAGATGAATAAAGATTAATAATCTAGTAGATTACTGTAATAGCTTTTCATCAGAAAAAGATAGCGTTTAGGTGTTTACTTTTTTTAAAGAAACACAGCCAAGTAACAACCAGGTGCAGCATAACGTCTTCCTCTCGTAAGTTACCCAGGTCCACAGCTTCATGTTGAATCACTTAATCATTATCTTCATCTTCTCCTTGTGCTTGTTTTGCATCTCCAAGAACATGTTGGACCTTTGCCTTCTTATTTTGCACCTCCTTGTAGTCGTTTTAATCCTCACTGTGTTTTTTTTTTTGTTTGTCTTTTTTGACTTGTTTGAACGATGTGTGAAAACACACATTAACAGTGGCTTCAGTTTGAGGCTCTGACTCACTCATACCCATAGCCATGTCTGTGTGTGTGTGCTGGTGTTTTATACAAATATTACACTTTACAGCTAAGCTCCTCTTTAAGACAAATATTTAAGGAAAGATTACAAGTAGGTTCAAGGGCTAAGGCTATTGCAGGTGTGTGTGTGTGTGTGTGTGTGTGTGTGTGTGTGTGTGTGTGTGTGTGTGTGTGTGTGTGTGTTGAAGCTGGTGATATGCAGTTTGTTCAGATTTTCCCCTCTTCAGGGCTCATCGTTCCCTCCCAGACACACTTCACCTCGTCTAATTTTACCTGGCTGTGGTTTCCCTCCTCTGCAGGCTACACACACACACACACACACACACACACACACACACACACACACACACACACACACACACACACACAACATTGTGCTGACATTCAGACATGCCCGCACAATCATGTAGAGACAAAGCACTGTTTATGCAGAAATGCTTCAGCTACCTTCATGGAAGAATCCAGGCCTTTGAACTGAGCGTGTAGTTCAGGGGTAGAACTATAATTTCTTAGATTTATAATAAATAAAAAAGAAAATTGTAAAAAAAAAATGTGTCCAAAATTCATTAAATTCAATAAAATAAACCCACAATTCTTATTATCTATGAGGATTTTACTATAATAAGTTTCCCCTACTTTGGCAAAAAAAAGACAGGGCTCTTCAGTCAACTTTTAATATTTGAACATGCTTTTTTCTTCTTCATCTGTCTGTTAGTGGCTGGTTAGCTCAGTTGGTTAGAGCGTGGTGCTAATTATGCCAAGGTTCGATCCCCGTACGGGCCATTTCAAGCTTTTGGGGCAGGGATAGCTCAGTAGGTAGAGTTGGCACCCCATGATCAGAAGGTTGGGGGTTCGAATCCACTGAACGGCTGCCCTGAGATACCCCTGAGCAGAGTCCCGTCCTTACACACTGCTTCCCGGTGCGCCTGCTTAGTGGCAGCCCACTGCTTCACCGAGTGAATGGGTCAAATGCAGAGAGAGTAATTTCCCCACGGGGATTAATAAATTATACATTTTTATTATTAGTGAGAAATGACTCAAAGGTGGGATGTGTTATAACAGGGTAACAAACCCAGAACAATGTTTTATAAGATACGTTGTTTTTAAAAATCAGAGAAATTTTTACCATCAACAGAACTAATACACAGTTGCATTTTTTGATCATGCCAACGTAACTAATCCTAAAATCCAGAAACTAGTTGGCATTTTTACAGCAACAGTTCAATAGGCTATGTTGATTTGATTTTTGGTAGTGTACATGAGGTACGCTTTAGATATATTCACGTTACACTTTGGAATTTTTTAATTCTTTTGCTTGTGCCCAAGACGGTGTTTGCCAACAAGTGGTTAAACAGGATTGAGAGATTGTTGGGGACAATTGAACCAGCATTGCTGTCGTGCTGATCACAGTAACTTAATACAGGTGATTATCATCATGTCACTGTTGTGTAGTTCATCTACAGCTTCCTTACAATTACACAACTCTAACAAACACTATATAAAATCCCACTGGCTCTTTGTCAAGGGTATGTCGGCAATACGAACTTTTAGATTAGTGGCTGAAATGCAAAAGCAAAGGTAATGTGATAGAAATGCAGCAGGTTTCACAGGATTTCTGGGAAAGCAGGTTGCAGAAAAGCAAGTTTACCAAATAAGGAAACTCAAAGAATGAGGATCATGGAGTTATATTTTACTATCTGTATCAATATGAAGGTAAATTCTCCAGAATTTACACCCTCTCGGTTGTCTTTCTCTGAATTTAGCGCCTCCTAAATTTACTGTAGCTGTGTTTATATAGTATATCTTTTCCATCATATACGATCCTACATACAAGAAAAGGGGATAATAAAACCCATGTACCGTGCTGCACTAAATGAATGGCTGTAAACATAACTGTCAGGTGCCTTAGGGTCTAAAGCAGGGGTAATACAGGGGAGCTTATGGGATAATTAGAAAGTTGTTTTTTTTTTTTCTATCTTCTAAATGTACCACTAGACCAGCCTGTCTGAACCCAAGGCCCATTTCTACCATCAAGACTGTCTGTGTTGCACTTCATGGGAAATTTCTTGTTGATGCCTCGAGCCCATGAAATGCAAGCACAGGTCGAACATTATTGTCTGACTGTGGGAATTCCACACATCTAAATGTTATAGCTGCAGGCCAGGTTGAAGCTCATGTAAGAGTTTACAAGCAATCACTCATTATAACAACATTTTTCACAATTTTCTGGCACTGAATCTTGTTTACTGATATAGAAAATAATTAGCAACGAAGATTTTCTTCCTGTACGGCAGTACAAACGTAACATAAATCAAGATTAAATCATTGTTTGACTCTTATCAGTCGAATTTAGATTTGAGTCAGAGATTTGTTTATGTGAAAACAACAGTTGTGGTTACTGTAAGTCAGTGTGGTATAAATGTGATTTATAAACACACGTCTCACCACTAATGACTGAATGCTGCAGTCAAGTCCTGATAAAGACTCACTGTTTGACTCATCTGTTTCAGATATAATCTGTCATGACATTTAAATTATTCGTATCTAATGGACCCTCATCTGTGGTGCTTTTGAAAAATTCGGAAATTTATTTTTTTACACAATGATCATACCTTATGAGCTGCATGTTTCTGTCATGGGTGTCATTAAGATTTAATCTTATCTTTGATTCACATGTCGTGACTTATCTCATCCAAACCTACGTTGAATTATCTTGACTTGTCTTTATCTACAATATCTTGACTAGTTGTTTAGCTTGGCTTTTCTTAGTCATGTGGCAAATTTCAACACCAACCAAAAGTTGGATGTAGCTTGTTGGGAGCTATGCCCGTCTTTTTTATTCAGCCCATGATCTTGACTGATCTTGCCCATTAGAAAATGATATTTTTGCACCAACAAGGTGATTAATAAAGAGCTCTCAGCTAAAACCTTGGCATATCACAGTTGGTGTGTAGTGTGTCCTTAAACAAATTGAGGAAACAAGAGAAGTGTCAGTCATTTCCTTAAGAAACAGAGAAAAGTCCAAAAAAGACCTGACACAGAACCTGAGAGATGCATCTGGACCTTCAGTTGATCCATCTACTGTTCACTGAAGCCTCATCAGAAATGAAAAAGAAACTGTCATCAAAAACCGTGGACCACCTGGAGAGCATGACAATGACCCCAAACACTGTGATTTGATGGATTGGCCTCAACAAGGCAGAAACATCCCAAGAAGGGCTTTGAATGTCCTTCAAGAAGGCCAGAGAACTAATTCTGAAGACTGCTTAGTGAAATGACAAGAAAGCTGCGAAATATTGACCATCAAGCTTGTTTGAATTGTACAAACTCTATTTTTGTCTTATATGTCTTATATGTATTTCACGATTTCCTAGCAAGATATAAAGAAGAGTTGTTGCACATTTGTTTCTTAGAAGCTGCTACAGCTTTGGGGTGATGGAAGCTTAGGTCAGGGTTTGGTTTGTGCACAAACAAACTGTAGATGTTCACACAGCAGGTGGTGCAGCACAAAGAAGCAAATCTTGTGCCATGTCCAAGTCCCAAACATTGGGACACAATCCAAAGCCAGGACCTCCATACATTCACACACTATTTGTGGATGCCTGCTGATTAGATCTTAAAGAGCAGAGCAGGTGAGAGCACTGAGCCACGGCTGAGTGTGCCAGGACCATCATCACCACCTCAAAGCACCAGCACTGCAACTGGGAAAACAAAGCATTCCCCAGTAACACGGAGCGCTTCTGAAGAGCCACTTCAGATGGCATAGCTGATAGGCTTCACAGAAAGATGGAGGACGGAAAGCAAAACATCCTCTCGTCCGTCAGCCTGAGCTCTCACCTCAGCTGTGTGACATTTACATAACTGACAGCAGGTAGAAAACACCTATTAGTGCCTTTTTTAAAAAGAGCTTTGAAGTTTCAGTGGTTACAGTGTGCAGGTCTAATCATCTCGATGATGTAGCAGAGCTGAAACTGAAACACACAAAAGGACAAAAGGTGTAATCACAGATAAACGTGGGTGGAGAAATTTCCTTGAAGCGATGTGGAGAACAAGGAGTGTCAGGAGTTTGTTTTATGAAGCTGATCTGCTGGAGTTTATTCAGCCTGCAGCTACAACACCTTATTCTCTGCTGGGTCTGACCAAATTCAGGCCAAGAAAACACCAGGATAAGACAAGTTGTTATAGCCTTTTTAAGCTTATTACCACCAGAAGAAACAATGGCTCCTTTACTGGGCTGTATTTATTATGTAGGCATAGTTACTGGTTATATTTCAGAATACAAAATCAGGTTATAGACTAATCCAACTTAGGGTCATGTGAGGGACAGAGTTTATCACAGCCTACATTGTATTATCTGCTTCCCAGCCTTTCTGGGTCTTACTGATATTTGCTCGAGGAAAGCATAAACTAATAAAGTCTGTGTGCTGAACTGCATTTTCCCCTCTTTTCAGGTCCAGATTCTTGCATGAATGCTGCTATCGGCCTTCTATATCCTCTTGTTTACATGTTACTGCAGACTTATCAATAAGCCCAAGGTCTTTAGTTGCACAGCTGTGAACAGGAATTGTTCCTGTCAACCTTGAAGTTGGCTGATTATAAAACATTCATCTTTGAACTTTGGTGGAAAAAAGTGTGTAAGTTCCCTGTGTTTCCAGGTGCTTTCTGTTATAACATCACTGCTTTTGCAAGTTGAAGAACTCTGCCTGAAGCTAATATCTCCAGTGCGTAATCGCAGGTTACGCTACCTCTCACACAGAAGCTGCTTGTTTATGACTGAGAGGTCATTAATCATAGTTCTGTGCGCTGGCTCACTCATTGCTGTCAATTTGCTGTCTACAAAGGCATTTTACGGTGAAACATCACTGGGTTTTATGAGTGGTGACTCTCATCATTTTTCTTTTTGTGCATTATAATCTGTCCTGAAAGCGTCAAGAGGAGGAACCACTGTTTCATTTCCAGTGCTTGAAACAATCAGAGGGGGCGGCGCAGCTGCTAACAAAGGCTGCAAGTCTTTTAATTCACAAGGGTTTTAGTGGAAACCACAGCATGACCAGTTGAGGAAAAGCACTTTAGAAACACAATATTGCTGATGCCAGAGTATTTGTCAATGTCTTAAAGCTTTTGTGGAGGGGGTGTGTACAATATATAATGTTAATCTAGACCTAAAAGCACATCCACACCTGACTCCATGCCATAGTCTGTGAGTTTTGTGGTTATTTGGTGGCATTTTAATCATTATTTGGTCTTTTATATGGCTGTTGTTCTTGGATTTTAATAATAATAATGGATTGGATTTATATAGCGCTTTTCGAGAACCTCAAAGCGCTTTACAATTCCACTATTCATTCACTCTCACATTCACACACTGGTGGAGGCAAGCTACAGTTGTAGCCACAGCTGCCCTGGGGCAGACTGACAGAAGCGAGGCTGCCATATCACGCCATCGGCCCCTCTGGCCAACACCAGTAGGCAAGTAGGGTAAAGTGTCTTGCCCAAGGACACAACGACCAGGACAGAGAGCCCAGGGATCGAACCGGCAACCTTCCGGTTACAGATGTGATTCCCAACCCCCTGAGCCACGGTCGCCCAGTTGGGAAGAATGGTGCGTGGTGGTTAACACTATTGCCTCACAGCTAGAGGGTCCTGGGTTTGACTCCACGATCTGGCTCGTCTTAGCGTGGAGTTTGCATGTTCTCCCTGTGTCTCTGGTGCTCTGGCTTTCTCTCACAGTCTAAAGACATGCAGTTAGTGGAGTTTGGTTAATTGTTGATTCTAAATTACCCGTAGATGTGAACATGAGTATGAGTGGTTGTCTTGCCTCTCTGGGACCAACTGGCGTCCTGTCCAGGGTGAACCTTGCCTTACAGCCGTTGGTAGCTGGCATGGATTCTGTTCCCAATGCGACCCTGATGAGGAAAATTGGAATAGAGTGGATGGATGGATTGCTTGGGTAGTTTAGTTTAGTTTAGATAGACTATTACAGATATGCGTTACATGTGCTCTTTAGTGTAATTGTGCATCTTGTCATTTCGGCCATGTGATTCCTCATTTTGTTACTTCCAGTTTTATTTTTATTGCTGGTGCCTTGTTATTAGTTTTATTTCTTTTGTTGTTGTCTTGATTAGTTTCACTTGTACACTGTTACCCTGGTGTTTCCACTCTCCCCGATCACCTCCTGTGCCTAAACCTCAGCTTGGATCTGTTCTTTGTGGAGTCATACTGTGTTCATGTTGCACACCTTTTTGTGTGTTCTCTCAATTAAGGCTGCTCTTTGGATTACCTGCATCACCTGAATAAAAGTTTTTTTTTTCTCAGAATTCTCACAAGTCTGCATATGTGAGAAACCTGCACCTAATGGCACTGGTTATGATCAGGAAATAAAATGCAGGGACTTTATATAGGAATTGGGATCCTTCCTTTCTTTACCTCCATTTTTGACAAAAGGAACCTTAGTTGCAAGAAAAAGTATAATATCCTGAATATTTTGTCTACTCTGTATACACTGACAGTAGGCAGACAGTCTGCTTTCTTAACCTTCATGGTTTCCTTCTGCAAATATTTATCAGCTTCCTCTCCAGGAAGGCTCTCATCCTGTGGATGATCTGCAGCCATCCTCCACCTGCTTTAGGTTATGGTAAGAATAAAGTATAACAAATTGCACCATTCGATGAAGATGACTGAAGCAGCAGCTTTAAAAAATAGACTAGGAAGTCGTGAATATTCTAAAATGTGTCACCAAATGCAGGGTTTCCACGGTGTTTGTGGTTTTAGGGCCGACTGATTGTAGCAACTAGAGATGGCACGATACCACTTTTTTATGTCCGATACCGATATCATAAATTTGGATATCTGCCGATACCGATATGAATCCGATATAGTGTTTTTTAATCAACAAAACTGTTTTTTAAATATCTTGCTGCATTTTGTATAAGTTCATACTCAAGTTTAAAACAACAACTACACTAAAGCTATTCTGTTATACCTGTATGCAAAAAAAAATATTTCATAGTTCAGCAATACTGATCAATCTAATAAACTTAAACCTACACCATCCTCCCTATTCTGGTATTTTAAAGAGTACTTAGCATAAATATTAAGCAACCTAACTAATATGGTTCCAACTCCCAGCAACAACAAAAATAAATAAATAAAAAATAGGGAACCACCCCTCACGCTCCACCTCATGATGCTTAATCGATGTAATCAACCTTAATTTGATGCAGTGTGAAAAAAAAAAATGCACAGAAATCAATTATTTTTCAAGAAATATTAAATAGATTCAACATCTTTCTTCAACAAAATTGCAGACTGCACAGATGGTACCTTCCCAAAGGAAAAAGTACTATAGCTTACTAGGGTATATATATATATTAGACTTAATAGTCACTATATACAGTAATGGACTTCTATTCATTTCGCATCAAATTAAAACTTTGGGTGTCAGATAATTATTTATTAAAAGCTAGACATTTTAAATGAGAATAAGAAAGAAAAGTATGTCTTTGTGCCCCCTTTTCCCTGTTAATGCCCTATCGGCCCTCCTGGCTAAACTTTGCTAGATCCGCCCCTGCACAGTTACCAGCGTCAGCTACGTAGAAAAAGATCCTCGAGTAGAAAGTAATATTAAATAAATTCTAACAACAGCTGATCAAGCTTAAACGTGCTGCTGTTGTTCAGCCGCTGGTTTCCTCTTTCTGGTGCAAAGTGGGCCAAAAGCAAACTAGAGACACGGACTCGCAACAGAAAAGCCGATCAGCTGATCGTTAAGCAGTTTCATGATCAAAGTAGCAGCAAGAAGAGGCAGTCGCTTGTTAAGCTTAACGCAGGAATGCTTTACAAACATTCAGAGATGGACTTACAAACTTGCTTTACTTCTCTCGGGATAACTTTGTCGGAGATGAAATGCCGGGTTGCTAGCGAAGCTCCAAATGCTATCCAGACCACCGACAGGTCCCGCATGCCACAGCCGCTCTATCACGTGATGCATACTGCTCCGACGTGCTAACGTTCTGAGGCGAGTTACGGCGTGTTGCAAGTTTTGTGAGGTGCTTTCGTGATATTTAATGGATCGGATTACATTTTTTATTTTTCTCCGATATCCGATCCAGTAATTTAGGTCAGTATCGGACCGATACCGATACGTAATATCGGATCGGTCCATCTCTAGTAGCAACATTAATAACTGTTATTTAACACGACTCAGCAGCTGAAGTCGTTTTCTGATTCTTGTTCATCACTTGTCTGTCCTCCTCTCATGTTGGCTTTGATTAACTTAACTTGCCGTGGCCTGTAAGAAGAATGAAAGTGGGGTTTTAGAGAAGGGTGGAAGTTCTCTTCTGGAAAGGAAAAACACTGTCACAAAACAGAGTAGAGAAAAATAACTGGTTTATCCTGATTACCTTGTAATTGTCTACCAGTAAATCGATCATGTTGGCATCTCAGATGGATAAAACAAGTGGTTTTTAAACTTATTCTTATTCAACTTATTCTTCAGGGACCACCAGTGTACCTGGTTGATGTCTACAAAACACTGTTGGGCATCTGAGCCGATTACTTTAGTTGATGTGAGTGAAACTGGCCTGACATCTTAAAGGAATTATGAAGGATACAGAATGGATGGTTTTCTTGACTAGATTTCTTAAGTTTGTGTATGTTTGGGTTTGATATCCCATGTTGTACTCATGTTGTGCTTTAGGAACACTAGTTCTTATTTCCTCAGCTTTGCTGCCTACACAGTACCAAAACTAGGCCTAAACGCAGGATTTTTGTTGGAGCGGGACGGTGTCTGATGTTCGTATCGTGTATTTGAGAAGCTCCCTTTTGTGCGCCTCAGTGCTTTTGTGCTCTTTGTCATTTTATGACTCAGTGAGAGCGCCACAGCGCTTATGAGGACTGAATTCCAGTATCTGGGTTGCAGGAATTTGAACCTGCAGCACTTGAGGCCTTGGGTTCACGTCCCCTCGAGCTCCTGCTGCAGAGTGTCTGACAGGTGAGACCACAGCGAGGATTTTGGCATGAAGATAATATCGCAGATGTGGGCTGCTAAATCTTTTTCTTTTTCTTTTTTTAAAAAACTTTTAATCATTTAGAACGCCGGGTTATTGCTTTTTAATTTTCTCCTGTCAGTCAGCTCATTAGAGGCGTCACTTCTCATTTATTCTTACTGGCTCACATTCAGGAGGAGCCACCAAGCTTGACGCCACGCTGCTTAATGTCTCTTTACCACCTGCTTTCTTTAACAGATCTCCTCAGTTGGGGATTGCCCAAAAAAGGAGTCGACTGTGTTGCCTTCAAGCTCCCGTGCCGCTTCGTGAATCCCAACCGTCTCACCCCCTCTCTTGTTTGTAAATGCCCTGCTCGTGTTCGTGCCAGAAACTCACTTTGACATACCGCAGGGGGGGAGGAGGAGAGAGGAAGAGGAGGGGGGGGGGGGGTTGGGGGGGTCATGGGTGTTGATTTCTGCTGAGCTTCTGCCAAAGAAAGCTTCCCCTGCAGGGAACTTTCTTTTATTCTGCTCGTTGACTTTGGAAAATTTGAGTTATTTGATAACTGGGAAAAAGCAGCCAGGAGCACAGCGAAATGTTGTTATCAAGATACACGTGTAAGTACAAGTTGATTTCTTAGTTTGTGCATTAGTTTTTCTTGGTACGACTCCAAAAAGCAGGTGGGAGCATTTCTTTTATTTTATTTGGCATCAAGAGCCTCTTTAAAATAATAGCTGCCCGCATTAACGGTGAGTGATGTGCGGGTAAACGCATTCAACTGTAAATTTAAGACAAAATAATAAATTCATTTAAAACTGTGGCACTCCCATCTGTTGCTAGAAATCGAGATATAAATCACATCAGACTAACTGCAGGTTAAATGAATGACCTGTGTCCTGATGGTATTCAAACCTCATTCAGCCCTGGGCGTCCAGGCTGGTGGATTTAGGTCCATAAGTTTATGAACACTTTTTTAAGATTTTGACTCTGTGTACCACCACGGTGGGTTTTTAATCAAACAATCAGTGTGTGACTAAAGTGCAGAGTTGAATCTTCAGTTCAAGAGGTTTAACAGAAGTATTTAGGCATCACAGCTGTTTTTATATACACTCCTCATTTAAAAGTAATTGGACAATTGACTAACAAGCAGTTTCTTGTCTAGTTGAGGTCTGTTCCTTCATTATTTCACAAGATATGAGGCAGGTAAAATACCTGGAGTTGATTCCAGGTGTTGCATTTGGTAGGTGTTCAATGAAATTGTCAATATGGCATCCCAGAGAGATGTTGGTGCAAGTGAAGAAGGGCGTCATCAGACTGAAAATCCCCCAGAAAATCTGATAGAGAGATGGCAGAAACCTTAGGAGAGGCCAACTCAATAATCTGGTACATTCAAAAGACTGAATGCACAGACCAGCTCAGCAACACCAAAATATCTGAAAGAGAACAGAAGATAACCAAAGTAGATGATCACAGAATTATTTCCCTGGTTCAGGAAATCAACTTCACAGCATCTAAACAAGTAGAAAAACTCTCCAGACTTCGACAGTTTGCAAAATTCTAGAAAAAAGTCCTTGGACAGTCAAAACCAGAATTAACTACTTTAACTGCTACTACTAAGATGATGTCCTTCATAGTGCAGTGGAGGAACCTAACAAGCAAAAGATTCACAGTTTGATCCTGGGAGGAAACACAAATCCCTTTGGGATTGCATCTGGGAGGGCATTTGGTGCCAAATCAAGGATGTGGAGCTACCCATTGTGGTGACCCCTTGTGAATAATTGAGCAGCTGAAAGTAGCCCCTCTTTTCTACTACTAAGATAAAATAATTTTGAATGTCTGGAAAATACGGTCCGTGTCTTAATATTGTTGCAATTTCTAAACAGCTAATGGAAAAGTGTAATATAGTGTTAGCCAAAAAGTACAGTTATAACCTTAAGTATATCGGCATCGTAAGAAAGTGAGGAAAAAAATATTTGCACTTTTTGACTCCATACAAGTCAAAAGTGCAAATATTGGTTTTGTTTTATTTTTGTTTTTTTACTTTTCAATGTTTTTAAATAATTAAAGCTGGCGTTCTCAAAATGTGACCCCTGCAGTCCAATTGTAGCCCACCGAAACCATTTTTCTGGTGACGAGATCTTCAAGGAAAAATTAAGATTCAACACTTTTTGCCTGTTACGGTTTCTAAATCAGCAGAGAATGAGAGCAAGTAGGCCATTAACAAATACAGCCAGGGTCACAATACAAAACCTATTTTTAGTGACTTCTAAGTATTAAATTAAATGTTGGTCTTGTTTTTTTACAGTTTGATAATTTTTAATGGTTAGTTGACAGTTTGTAAATTAACTTCTCACTCTGGCATTACTTCTTGAGTTTATTTGACCAATTTAAAGCCCAGAATGATGGTGATTTGACTCTTTGTGTGATTGTTCTTGCATTTTTAGAAACTACACTGTGTGCGCTTTTGGCAGTCATGCTGAAGCTGCCTCTGGTAATGTATTGTAATATAAAGTATGCAGTTATTAGTACTTATCTGATCTTATTAAAGAAGAACAGAAAGCTTTTAAACTGCTGTAAATGTGACCCCTGCAGCCTCTGTGTTGCTGCCATCTGCTGGGCCAGTCAAGTACTGTCAATTAAAGGACATGACAGAAAGCATGTGGACGTGCTGCAGATGTTGACCTGAAATGAATAAGCAAGAAAAGTTGATTTTCAGAGTAAATCTGATTGTGTTTTACGTATTTCTGGAGTTTAACAGAGAGGAAACAAGACAAAAGGACGAAAGTTAACAAATAAAACAGAGTCAGCAAATTCAGTATTTATTAAATTAAGTGAAATTTAAAGATTTAGAATATTATAACATAGTTCTAATTATTTGCAGTAGACAATTACCTCTTAACGTCCAGAATCTGTTTAACATGAGCTGCAACAAATACACATCACATTACACCTGATGGTAGGACTAACATAATGTAATTGTAGCATATCAAAACTTTAAAAAATCATACAGAAATAACACAATTATCCAATATTGTGGTAGATTTAGAGTGAAGATGCTTTGAATACAAAGATTTGACATGAATGGTTTGGGATGATTTTGTATTTCAGTCAGAGCTTTAGCTTCAGTCTACACACTTTCAGTTTGTGACAGCAATTAAAAAAAATAAAGATAAAGATGAAAATAAAATGACAGGCAGAGAAGGAACTTCAGAGCTGAAATAGTTTTTCTAGCATCTTAAATCCATAATTAAACATTCCTTTGAGATAGAAGATAAGAAAAACTACATATGCTATCTTAGTGTGCACATTTGGTCCCATTAGTGCACTTTACCTCTGCATCAGGACTTACGATTTTGCTATGTTTGTCATAAATTTTGAAAGTGCTGCTTTCCCAATGCTAATATGAAGTTTGAATTAGATGTTGCACCATATTAGAAGTTATATCTCACTGCTCTGATGTGAAATAGACACATTTATCTGTATCTCGGCCTCAGTTTTCTTTCATGGTGTTGCATTTTAATGGATTAAATCTCCATATTTGGAGGCTGACTCACCCTGCAAAGTTCACTCCTGTCACCAGCAGATTTATTCCAGCGTTGATATCTTTGCATCTGCTGCACAGACCACCAACATAAATGGCAACATCATTTGAGCCTCTTCCTCACACATCTCATCTTCCATCTTCGATATTTTGTGTAATAAATAAATGAAATGATCTTGTTGGACCGGGAACTTCGTGCTCTCTCTTTGTAATTGCTGTGTCGTATTTCTATCTGACTGAACTCGCTTCCCACAGTTAACACGGATGACTGTCTCGCTCTTCCCCATCTGCTCTGGTGTAGACCCCCAGTTGTCGACAAAGATGCACCGAAACACTTGATAATGAAGCCTCTGTAGATCTTTTTTTGTTTAAAGTTTGAGCCAAGGTGAGGCTGACATCTTTTCGGGACCTGCTGTTTGGCAAAGCCAGATATGTTTTCAGAAGCGTGAAATTTATTAGGAAGAGTCATGAAACAAAGCAGCGTCTAGTTGGGGCTTGTTGCAGAAGTTTCCTCTCCAAACCTCTCACGTGGTCATGTTTAACCCTCTCAGGCTCAAATTAAGTTTTAGTTGCTAATGCACAACCAAGTCCTTCAGTGGTACTTCTGAGTAAAAAAAAACTCATAAAATATGTATGTGGGGTAATCAAGTTGTTAGTTTTTAACTGTTGCAAATCGGCAACGCCTGCCTTGAGAGGGTTAAGTAACCAGAGTTACCTGAAATAAAAAGAAGAAATACAGTTTTAGGTATTAAGTTTTCTTCTTTCCTCCTCCAGTAATCACCATGGTTGTCATGTGAGCTTTAGGAGGAACATGCTGCTTGTATGATGTGGCAACAGCAGAACCAATGTTACTGGTGCTTCAACATTCAGCTGCAGCTCACTACATATGACTGCACCTCGCTGTAGCTGTATGTGTGGAAGTGTAAATGTAAGCAACAGCTGCCTTCATAATAAAACACAATGCACAAAGGAAGCGTGCCCAAACGCAGTCGTGTATTTACTTACCCTGCTTGTGGCCCTGTGCAGGTCAGAGTCAGCTGACAGCTGACGGTGATGAAAAGTGCTGGGAACGCAGAGGGAGCGTTAGCACGTATGTTTGAGAGCCTGCAGGGGATTTATGGTGATATATGATGGACACGGAGAAAGCGTTGGGGGTTGTGTTATTTGAAAGAAAAAAACTAACCTGATGTTTTTATATTTTTAATTAAAAGAAAAGTATTTTCTTGGTTTTTAGTCAGAACAATGCATCGATGCGTAAATGTGAAAACAATAAATAAAAACGTTATAAAACTCTAGTTCATGAAGTTTATGTAGTTTTTGATTCATTTGTCTGTTGTTAAGATGCAAGCTTTAATTCCCTGCTGATGAAAATCAACAGAAACCTCATCAAAGAAAGAGCTTTGTCACAAAAGAGAGACAAAAAAACGCAGACAGGAAGTCTGTAACTGCCTGTAATTACTGTAAAGCTGAAACATGAGTGTTCTTTGTTCACTTGGTTTTTCATTTTTTTATGTTTTAGTCATATTTGTCACTACTGTACTCCTCAGTATGTCTGGCTTCAACCACGATTTTACTAATTTCAGCTGGAAAGAAATTAGTAAACAATGCAAGCAGAACCTTTCTCATATATCCAAAGGGGACTGTGTTTGCAGTTAGAATGTTTTCTGTAGATAATAAATCTCTTTGGCATAAGATCTGCAGCAAAAAGTGCTTCTAGTAATAGAAAATTGAGTTGTAAAAGGTTTTTATAAGCTGGTTTAAACCTGATTTTTTTTGCTTTTGTTTATCTTATGCTCTTTTTATGAATTCCTCTCCCAAGGTGACACCTGTTGGCAACAACTTTTTATGAAACTCAGTGCTCAAACCGGTGCTTAAAGAATCAAGAACACAAAATTAGTCCAAAAACCTCTCATGTTCAGCTGTTTTTTTATGGCATCACTCTTGGCAGGAAGCAGAGCTTAATCAATGGAAAAAACACAAACTTTGTCCAAACACCTCTCATGTTTAGCTGTTTCCCACTTTTTCTTTGGTCATTTTAGCCTTTTTGGCCAGGGTGAAGGGAGCATCTGCCATCAAACACGAAGCCAGCCGCATGTAACTTCGACGGTGTTTGCTAGTTTACCTTACATGCATTAATTTAATAACGTGGTTAGCCTAAATCGTGTGTAATTTACGCTGAGGCGTAAATTACACACGATTTAGGCTATCGATTTAGGCTAACAACATTAAGCTACTCACGCAGAGAAGAACGGCGGCTGCTGCCATCATCATCCGTCATCATTTCTGCTACACTGGCAGGGCTAGGGGCCAGGACTTTCCTCTTTGGGTTTTTGGGGGATGTTGCTAACTTCGGTTTGGATAACAGGCAAACCACCCGCAGTAGATGTGCTCGGTGTGAGGTCTCGCAGCAAGCTATCAAATACGGTGCATTTCTCGGCTTTTAACAAAATGCTATACGTTGCCAGGTGTTTCATCAGATTCGAGGTGTTACCTCCTTTGTACAGTATCACCTTAAAGCACTTGCTGCAGGCTGCTGAGTTTGCATATTTTGCTGTGAAGTACAGCCAGACTTTTGACCGCTTCGCCTTGAGCATTTTTAATCTGTAGCTCTGCTCTAAAAGAACGTACATACCTGGACCTGCCTACTATCCTTGCAAAGGTAAAATGATTGGCTAGAATCCAAAGTGTATGACAGGAAAAAAAAGCACCGAAATAAAGCACCAAAATGTGTGCTGCTTTTCGGCCTACCGTTTATGTCAGAACCGGTGCCGGTACCCATCCCTAGTAAGGATTTAAAATATATTTATGTATATAACCTGTAGATCTTTAATAAGGGGGATGTAAAGTAAGTTGGCTCAGCTGTTAATATTTTTAAATGGTTTATGTACAAGTAAGTAAAAAAACATCCACAATACGGAAACACATAACTGTAAAGACACAAGTTCATAAATATTGTAAGATAAACAGAAAACCCCAACAATCATATGGCCCCCTATGAAGAAGGGTTTTGGCGACAGTGTCAAGGAAAAAAGTCCTTTAAACAGGAAGAAACCTCCAGCAAAGACACACTGTGGAAGAGAGCTAGAGATCTGATAGCAGTCTGATTGCAAAGTGCTCCAATCGGGTGATACGGTAGTATGAGGTCGTTAAGATAAATGGGGACTGATTATTCAAGACCTTGTATGTGATTTGAAGGATTCCAAATTTGACTCGAAATTTAACAGGGAGCCAATGAAGAGAAGCCAATATGGGAGAATTGAGATTTTGAGCAGAATGAGCGGCACATTAGTTGGTCATTTAACAGCATTTTACAAAGCAGCCTGGTCATGGCTCTTAAATGTCAGTTTTATGGCTTTCCCTGCTGTAAATCTGACATTTAGGATTTTTGGATGGTCAGACTGATAAAATCAGACACTTGGAGACACCAGGTTTTCTTAGATTTTGTTGGCCTAATGATCAATTAATAGTCTTGATTACAGCACCATTAGTTTGGCAGTACAAACAGGAGCCCCTTAATGAGGCGGATTAGCAGATTATAATCTCTTCTGTTGCTGGTCTGCACAGGAAAATAGGAAGATAAAGGAGTTAATGATGCATTAAAGAAAGCAAAGTTTCACCAGAGTAAACTCCAGTGACTCTAATGTTCTTCAGCAGTGTTCTTTAGCAGCAGTTATGTTGCATGAATGCACAAATGATGGGGATACGGCAGCGTGTCATGCAGCGTGGGTGTGGGAGGTCCACCAGCTGGAATGTGTAACAGCTGGTTGTCCGAGTTTGGCAGATGCTGGATGATGAGGGGACTCTGGGCCATGTGGAGGAGGAGGAGGAAGAAGAGGAGGAAAGGGAGGAGGAGTGTTGGTGGAGAGGAATCCTTTTGCCCCAATTGCCCATCTGTGAGAACCTGGAGGGAGTGCTTTTTCCGAGGATTTTCTCCGATGAGGCAATGGAGTCGGTCTCTCGGGAGGGCAGCTGCTGTCTCTCATTCATCCCTCACATTGCTGCTCAGCCTCTCTCCAGCTGCGTTCACGCTGTTTATCCGATTATGTTCCTCCCAAAGCTTCAGAAATTAGACTTGGTGGTTTAATTTTTGGTTACTGTAGTTACCAAAAATTAAAACAGAGGCATAAATCAGACATCTAAACACACCGAAGCAATCGGCGCCGTGTGACTGAACCTCCCTTGTTTTCCCTTTTCTTCCTGAGAGATGAGATAATTTCTCTTGCTCTGTCACTCACCGTGCCCTTGCTGTTCTCACCATTTTAGCCTGTCAGCTGCTGTGCTCAGTTTTCCCACCTTTTTCCTCCTTTTGTCCCTTTTTCCCATGAAATCATGCAAAGTAGAAGTACAAAGATCTTTTACTTAAAAGTAGAAAAGTTTTTAAAATACTACATGAACAGTATGAATCCTGGAGTGAAATGTTTCCATTGTTATAACTCTGCTGTTACAGTGTGCTGTCCTTGCTTGTACTGTTGCACAGTTTAGTGTACTGATCTGAACCTGGGGGCCACGGGGTAATCTGAGTACCGAGTACTTCTTAACTTTCTCTAGTAGTTGGTTTGGAAATGTAGCTAAATTTTTGTTTGAATAAAAACATGAGAGAAGGAAAAAGTAACACATTCAGAAGTGTATTTTGTATTTTTATGTTGTTTAAAAATCAAAAATATGAGCTAAGCAAAGTAATGAATTACAGAAAACAAAAAATAAATAAATAAATCCTGGGGCAAATTTTTTTTTCCCCTTTGTGTGTTTGTTTACATTAGTAAATCTTAAATTTAAAGTAGGAAATAGTGGACATTTGGAAGCTAGAGGGCACCATTCACACCATAAAAAAATATTAATATTACTTTTACTCTTAAGCTGAGTTTTTATTGACTGTTTACTTCCCTTTGTACTCACTTGCTTTGACAAAATCTGTTTGGTAGGATCAACAAGGGTTCAAGACTTTTGAAGATTTCATTTTCATGGGTGACTCAGAGACTCGGAGAAGACTTGAAGATAAACTGTGTTGCTGACATAAAATATACTTCAACTGAAAGGGGTCATTTCTCAGAGCTGTGCTGACTGTAACAATAAAATGAAATGATTTGTGTCCACAAACTTGAGCAGATTACTTTTGCTTTGCCATGAGAGGGACTGAAATGTGCAGAAGCTAGAAAAAAAAAGTGTATTTTTGTGTGATTGTGAAGTTTAATGACAAATATGAACAGATTAAAGATATTCACAAAACATAATTTTGGCCTGTTATTTTTATATCTTAACTTAAGCTTCTCTGTAACAAAAACATATTTTTTAAGATTGAAGCAAAAGTTTCTGTAATGATAACTGTTGAGTTATGTACAAGCGCAGTTCCAAAAACGTTGGGACTCAAAAAGCGAAAATGTAAATAAAATCAGAATACAGTGACTTGCAAATCTCATAAATCGAAATTTTATTAACACTAGAGTATAGAAAATATATTAAGACATTTTACTATTTAACCCTTTCATGTATGAATTATGACATCTTTAGGCATGAAAAGATGAATAAAAATACTTAAGAAAAAATCCTGATTGAGGTTGTCATAATTCATGCATGACAGGGTTAAATAACAATAATTTCAATAAAACACATCATACATCTATAGTAGCATTAAACAACCAGTGGGTGGCAGGGTATGGAGTGGACACATCACTGTCCAATGTAGTGGTTTATGTGCAAGTATACCATCAGCACTGACACAAATACAAGAAAACAGACTTTGAATAGCTGTCCACTGTAGTGACCACTATGCGTGAAAGGGTTAAATGAAAATATTTGTTCATATTGTATTCGATGAAAACAACACATCTGAAAAAGGTTGGGCCTTGTTTACCCCTCAGTAGCATACTGCCATCTTTTAACAACAGTCTGTAAACGTCAAGGAGCTGAAGGAGAAGAGCCGACGGACTTTTGGAAGAGGAATGGTGTCATATTTTTCCTCTCATGATGCTCCGAATGGGTACAGATGCCTGACTGGTCTGCACCTGGACTCTTAATCTGTGCTGCTGTAACAGATGTAGTATGCAGTTTAGCACTGTATAGCCGGAATATGTGAGACTTTCCCTTAAAAAGACGTTGTCTGAATGGGACCATATGCTGCTCTAAAACCTGTACAGGGAGTGCAGAATTATTAGGCAAATGAGTATTTTGTCCACATCATCCTCTTCATGCATGTTGTCTTACTCCAAGCTGTATAGGCTCGAAAGCCTACTACCAATTAAGCATATTAGGTGATGTGCATCTCTGTAATGAGAAGGGGTGTGGTCTAATGACATCAACACCCTATATCAGGTGTGCATAATTATTAGGCAACTTCCTTTCCTTTGGCAAAATGGGTCAAAAGAAGGACTTGACAGGCTCAGAAAAGTCAAAAATAGTGAGATATCTTGCAGAGGGATGCAGCAGTCTCAAAATTGCAAAGCTTCTGAAGCGTGATCATTGGACAATCAAGCGTTTCATTCAAAATAGTCAACAGGGTCGCAAGAAGCGTGTGGAAAAACCAAGGTGCAAAATAACTGCCCATGAACTGAGAAAAGTCAAGCGTGCAGCTGTCAAGATGCCACTTGCCACCAGTTTGGCCATATTTCAGAGCTGCAACATCACTGGAGTGCCCAAAAGCACAAGGTGTGCAATACTCAGAGACATGGCCAAGGTAAGAAAGGCTGAAAGACGACCACCACTGAACAAGACACACAAGCTGAAACGTCCAGACTGGGCCAAGAAATATCTCAAGACTGATTTTTCTAAGGTTTTATGGACTGATGAAATGAGAGTGAGTCTCGATGGGCCAGATGGATGGGCCCGTGGCTGGATTGGTAAAGGGCAGAGAGCTCCAGTCCGACTCAGACGCCAGCAAGGTGGAGGTGGAGTACTGGTTTGGGCTGGTATCATCAAAGATGAGCTTGTGGGGCCTTTTCGGGTTGAGGATGGAGTCAAGCTCAACTCCCAGTCCTACTGCCAGTTTCTGGAAGACACCTTCTTCAAGCAGTGGTACAGGAAGAAGTCTGCATCCTTCAAGAAAAACATGATTTTCATGCAGGACAATGCTCCATCACACGCGTCCAAGTACTCCACAGCGTGGCTGGCAAGAAAGGGTATAAAAGAAGAAAAACTAATGACATGGCCACCTTGTTCACCTGATCTGAACCCCATTGAGAACCTGTGGTCCATCATCAAATGTGAGATTTACAAGGAGGGAAAACAGTACACCTCTCTGAACAGTGTCTGGGAGGCTGTGGTTGCTGCTGCACGCAATGTTGATGGTGAACAGATCAAAACACTGACAGAATCCATGGATGGCAGGCTTTTGAGTGTCCTTGCAAAGAAAGGTGGCTATATTGGTCGCTGATTTGTTTTTGTTTTGTTTTTGAATGTCAGAAATGTATATTTGTGAATGTGGAGATGTTATATTGGTTTCACTGGTAAAAATAAATAATTGAAATGGGTATATATTTGTTTTTTGTTAAGTTGCCTAATAATTATGCACAGTAATAGTCACCTGCACACACAGATATCCCCCTAAAATAGCTAAAACTAAAAACTACTTCCAAAAACATTCAGCTTTGATATTAATGAGTTTTTTGGGTTCATTGAAAACATGGTTGTTGTTCAATAATAAAATTATTCCTCAAAAATACAACTTGCCTAATAATTCTGCACTCCCTGTATATATCTTTAAGCATTGATGGCGCCCAGGTGTTCAAACTGCCAATCCCACAGGCACTGATCCTCCTCCACACCTTCAGAGATTCAGGCTTTTGAACTGAGCGTTGATAACCGATTTTAAACACAGGTTTTGGAGAGTGATGTACCCAATCATCTGAGCTGTTGCTAAGTAACCCAATTAGCTGCACAATGTTCCTGCAATGGTTTCTTTTTAGTACCACTCACTTTTTGTCCACTGTAAATATTTCATGTTTTCTGTGTACTATTGTGAATGAAATATAGCTTAAAGAGATTTGGAAATAATTGCACAGTGACCCAGCTTTTTTTCAAGAGTCGTACATATTTTGAAAGGATTTTTGGCATCTCGGCTGCTGGAAATGACTTTAGGAGTCATTTGTTTGCTCTGAAGACACAGTTTAGTTTTCTGCAGCTGCTTAGAGTTACCATTCTTGTGCCTATGTGGTAAAAAACCAACATAAAGCCTGCAACCAGTTAGTGTAGTTTTGCGTAAAGACTCGAAGCAGCATGAAACAGCGAGCCTCGTCCTTCTAAAAATTTAAAAATAGAATTAGTAGGATCTCTGCTTAAGTTTATTAACGTAACCTGTCATTATGCTTTATTAAATTGTGGTTATAAAGTAATATTTAATATTTTCTTTGGTTAATTTACTTATTTACTTTTATTCAGTCCTGCTCACCAATAAAATGAGCTTTTCCTTTAGAGTATGAACTAAACCTTTTCTTTATGATCTGCAGTGCGTTTATGAAAACTCCATATTTCTGCAGAGGACTCATCTGTCTAGGCCGGGTGTGCCTATGTGGTAAAAAGCATGCCTGTATGCTTTCTAAGGAGACCCACAGGAGTCACGCAGGGGAGGAGTTTTAGTTTGAGGCCTTTTTTTTTTTTTTTTTTGGAGGAGTTTGCACTGGGAGCTCAGTGGGGAGGGTCCCAGAGTAGTTTTTATGCCTCTGCTTTCATTCACTGGTTGCTCAGTGGCCCTTGATCAGCCTCGATTTAACTGCTGCCCGTCTGGCTAACAGGTGGTGCTTTGAGGAATCAGCGCTGTTGCAACAGCCAGCACCATGTGGAGGAGGCTCCAGACTGCAGCGCTGCTCCTCATCCTCTGCTCCGGGAGCTTGGAGGCCTGGTTCTGGAGAACCACGGATGAAGAAACAAAGACAGAAGCGGTTACGTTTGATGCTACCACTTTAACCACTCACACTGTAGCAATGATCACCAGTACAAAGCAGGTGGAGGAAGGTGCTACTACTACTACTACCAGCAGTGTAATGATGGAGGAGGAAGGTTCTACTAAGACTGCCGCTGGTGCAAAGGTGGAGGAAGAAGAGGAGGATGACAACTTGTCCGGGGTCGGGGAAGAAATCATCAACGTGGCCACAGGCATCCGTAAGTTTGTCGAGGCGTGGGATGCGACCACGACCACCTGGACTGTTAGTGCCGGCCTGACGGAGAAGACGGAGAAGTCTGACGTGACGATGAAGCCAGGCAGGTTCTTGGGGGAGAGGGTGGAGGAAGGGTCTGGGGGTGGGGAAGGGGATGGATTTGAGTCAGACGTGACAATTAGAGGTGGCGTTTCTAAATTGAATGGCCCACCCTGTCTCCCCGCGCCCTCTGATTGGCCCGTTTGCAGACAGCCACGCCTTTTCTCGTTGCCCAACTTTTTCAACCACACCTCAGTGGAGGAGGCGGGGGCGGTCCTACAGGAGTGGGCTTGGCTCACAAAAGCAGAATGTCACCACAGCGCAGAGCTATTCCTCTGCCTCCTCCTGACTCCCAGGTGTCCATCCCCCGTCTCTAACCTGCCCTGCCGCAGCTTCTGCCACACACTGCAAGACAGCTGCTGGGCGTTCCTGGAAAACGGGCGTCTCCCAGTGGAGTGTGACCTCCTGCCTGAAAGAGCTCATGAGCCCGGGCGTCCGGTGTGCATGTCAGTTAGTAACTGGAAAGGTAACCGCGGCGGGTTAGAATGTATCCTGTGTGACGATACATTTTGAATCCGGAGCGTCTATGTGTGTTTGTTTTGGTGTCCAGCTGCATCATTGTCTTTGCCCATCACATGATTCGCTTTAAACGTGATGCATGTTTTTACCACTTTAATTTGATCATATAGAGCCCATAAAGTACTCTGGCTCATGTGACTACAGGTGCTATACATTACAGTTTCACATATATTTGACCTCCTACCATGAAACCACTGGTGGGTTTGTTTTATTAGAGGAAGATAATGACCCTCACATTTACTGGGGCTCCGGCTAATGATAATTTTTTTATTATTTTGTTGCTTGTAAGAAATTTCAATTTTCCAAATCACAGGATAAAATTATTAAATGTCTTTTTTTTTAATCCAGAACCCCAAATATATGAATTATTATAATCTAAGGCTGTAAATTCACAAGTTTTAGAAACAATCATCATCACTTTTGAAAAAATCTGGGATCAAATTACTGAAGTATAGTTAATAAAGTATTCTGTTTTGGATATTGTCACAATTAATGCACAAGAGCATTCATCATCTTTTAAAAAAATAAAAATCTGTTATATTCTTGTGCCTACATTACCCATAATGCAACATCAGTTTGTTTTAGAAGATCAGGTGTAGTAAGTAGCAACTATGTAGCTCACAGGCTCAAGCAGGGTTCAGTTCAGGCTTCACAGTCTTCACACGCCTCTTTCTGAGGTCACAAAGGGCTTTAGTCAACTTTCTTACATCCAGATTCTTATCAAAGTAAACTTTAAGTGCAGTTCCATTTGATCAGCAGTATATCAAAAATGAATGAAGGCATCATATTCACTGTAATAAATATCGAAATTCTGTTATACAGAGGACCCAGAGTACCAAAAAAAAGTTTTATCATATGATCAACTATTTGGCGGTTAGGTAATCAAGTTTGGTATGTGAGATGCTAATGTTTTTGGTATATTTTATATTTATCCAAAAACACCCCAAAACATATCTAAATGTAAATTGTAATAATTAATTATTAACCCTTTAAGACCTACCATAGAACCAAGTCCACCAGAGTTATCTTTACATTTTTACATGCGGTAGTGCCATTTTTGGGAGCATTTCAAGTTGCTATACATCAATACAACCATTATAGCCCAAACTTTAATAATATGTATGCATTAAGTGCATAATAACTACACAAATTGCAAAAAAGTGCAGTAAACTACAAAAAAATTGAAAATCTTTTTTCTTTTTTTTTCTTTTTTTTCACATATATTTCTAGTTAGCAAAATTTAAGATGGCTTGTCTCTCAAAACTGTAAACACAAAAAAGTTGCACAAAAAAGTTTCCAACAACAGGAAATTTATTTTGAGTGTCTTCATAGCTTTATTTTTGAGATACACCAATGTTTATATACTGCAAGAAAAACGAAGAAAAAATATTATAATGCAAATTTGCCAAAAAACAGCATGTGCATCAAAATAAACTGTTTCCAGCAGTGCAATTTGAGTTCTAAGCATCCCAGAAACTATAAATAAAAGCATAAACTCAAACATGACTTTTAAAAACACCAGTGTAGGCTTATAAGGCCCCGAAAGTAAAAAACTACATTTCTGCGAAAATGACGTCACTTCCGGTTTCAGGCAGGTAATGGCGGACATGCAATAGTTCGCGCTGACGTCTGTTCCAACATAGGAAGTGTTATGAATAGCTGATCAGATCAGCAAAGCGTGTTTCTGGAATATTATGTTTTTGTTGCTGCAAGTGCTTTTTATGCAATTTTTGCAAAGCTATATGTGGAAGGAAACCGTGACCTAGGACAAGCTGATGGCATAAGATATAAGTACAACTCCTCCAGTTTCAAAGGTTTTTTTGCAGTTTGCAAAGAAAATTATTGCGCTAGCTTACGTGGTTCCAGTTCTACAGGGATTTAAAAATAGTTACGCAAAACGGAGCATGCCCGCTCCGACCAGTTTTAAAGGGTTAATATACTGGTAAAAATCAACTGAGAAACTACCAACACACATAAGTTATGTATACACTGTCATATAGCTGACACGTGTTGCCTACATAATTTAAAAATATAGATGATTATCTTTATTTTTCATTTTCTAATTTTTAATGTATTATTTTATTTAGGCGGTTTTGGTCCTCTGTATTTTAAAGTCAGAAAAAAGCTTGCAATTTGGAAGATGGGTTTGATTAATGTTAAATACACACTTTTTGTAAATCAATGGTCAAAACATGCAAAAACATTGATGTTGGAACTGCTGAAGTTGCTGTGGTGTCACTTTCTCCCCTGACGCATGATAAAACACCTGAGTTCACGCCGTTGTCGCCAGGCTGCACGCAGCAGTTCATGTTGTTGTCTTGTCTCCTGCAAACGAGGCATTTTTAATGTGTAGAGTCAGTAGCAGTCAGCAGCAGCATGCCTGCTAGTTGTTTGATGGTAGCTGCATCTTTTTTATGACACTTAAATCTATTCTGGTCATGTTAGATGTTTATAGTGTAAACTAGAAATCATATATACATTAGGTTAGAAACTTTTGCAGTGAAACCCTGACAAATATATCAGAGGCTCTTGTTCAGCCTTTTAATGCCTTAATAAATTTAACAGCACACGTCATTGGCTGGACATTCCTGGGGTTTTTTAAATTAAAACTTTGACCTCTGCCACATGAAAACCTTCTTCATCGTGTGTTTCCCACGAGAATGCTTACTGCAAATGTTTGAATGACCTTTACAACAACTTGTGGCTTTAAAACACCAACACAGCTATGTTTCACCCCACAGCAGACTCCTGAATCTGCACTGCAGTACGTTTTGGAGACTTTGGTGTATGCATGCAGCCAAGCTTTTGCACTGTTTTTGCTCGGGGTGTACGGGTTATAACACGTCCCTGTGGTTGTCAGTCAAACTGTTTATTGCCTGTGATTTTCCAAACACCTGCACAAGGGATGACAAAAGGGTTAAGGGAGCCTACATTTGATCAAAAACACTCAGTATACGCTCTCAGTCGTGATGTTGTCTTTACATTTAGATGTAGGTTGGTTTCTCACAGTAGGCAGTAATCATTCTATTCCTCCCATCACATCCTACTCCTGCATGCCAGCCATGCTTTTCTGTCTCGAGTTATCGTGTCATCATTTCTATTCAGCTGGTGTGTTAGGTTTACAGATGGATGGCGTTTTATAGTTTCCCAGATGGAGAGGAAACAATCAGGCTGTCTGTGGTGGCAGTGGCGGTGGAAGTGGGGAGAAGCTTGTGGAAGGTATTTTTGATAACCGCTGTGGGTGGGAAAATGGTCTGCTCCGAGAGATTGAGTGTGACGATTGTGCGGTCGGTTTGGGTGAAAGGGCGGCGGTCTTGCGGTCGGTAACAAGAGAGCGTTGTGATGGGATGAGACGGGGAGGCTTGCAGTCTCTGCCAGGAGGGCAGAGGGCACGACAGTCACCCACCCTTTCACCCAGTCACACTTGATGGAATGCAGTCGAGTGTTTGGGACACCATTAGAAGATGAGCAGAGATTCAAAATGAGGCACAAGTATAAGAAAGCCTTTTATGTGAGTGGGGAAATACTGGGTCTTCAACTTGGAAGCAATTTAAATGCATTTTGGACCATTTATGTGTCATTTATAGTGTCTCAAACAGACACTGAGTCACTTCCATTTGTTTAAAGTTTTTCCAGCTGATGCTGAGGTTCAAGAGGCCACGCCCACCCTGGAGGGCCTCTGGGTTCTCCTGCTGCATGGTTAGTGCTCAGTTAGGACTCAGGTATAAAAAAAAGAGACGGCAGTTTAATGAGCTGGTTGTGAGCTGCTTGTTTATCATTATTTCTCATTTGCTGCTGATTGGTTCCCTTATTAGTTCCTAAAAAAACACAAACTGTGAAAGCAAGGTTGTCAGCCTGTCTTCAGCCCATAAAAATAAAAAGTAGTGCCACCAGCAGCCCAAGCTTTAAGCTTTCAACATCACTGAAAAGCAAAGCAAAAAACTTTTAAGTGGCCTGAAAGATCAGTCTTTGCTATTTGCTTTCACGCTGTTGGCGACCAGCTGAAGAATACAACAAATTGACAGATGACTTGGCAGTAAATACATTAGAGAAAGGGTGTCAAACATAAGGCCCGGGGGTCAAAATCGTCCCGGCAAAGACTCCCCTCATGTAATTAACCATTAAATGACAGATAATGCATAAAAATGTTTTGAACTTTTTTTTTTTTTTTTATATTAACAAAAAAACCTTGGAGTGTTGGAGCCTGTTAGAGAAGGAAACTGGAAACAGTCTGCAGGTAACTGTTAGAAGCAACAAGCTCTCAAAAACGTATTAGAGCAGTTTGCTTTATCAAATTATATTTTCTCAGTTTTCATATCTGTTTTGTAATAATTCCCTAGCTTTGCCTTCCAGCACAGTGTTTTTCTGCACTTTTTCCTCTTTTTAAAAGTCAGATTTGGTGCTTTTACTGAATCCAGTTTTCAGTACATTCATTCTGTGAGTAATTAATTTTTGCCCTACTTCATGCATGTAACACATGTATCACGACAGCAACGGTTAAGGTTTGACCCTGTAGCAGATTGGAGAGTAAGAGAGCTAGCACAGACTTAAAATATAAAAACTGGGCTTTAGACACATTGAAATATGGTCCTGTTAGCAAAACGGATGATGAAGTAAATCATGCATTTCGACATGTGCTGCAGGCTAAATTTATGAACCAGTGCTACCTGTCACCGTTCATACTTCTCAAATTCTTCACATAGACAAATTTGTTTTGGAGGGCAGCCAAAAACCCGAGCTTTTCAGCTCTTCTGCCTCTTCGAGGAGCAAGATGTGAACAAAAAGAAGAATCCAGCTGATGTCATCTGAGCTGCACCGATCCCCCCTCAATCAACTTTAATTGGCGCTGGGCTCTGGGCTCATTCAGACGTGGATTAGAGTCTGAGCGGGGATCAGAGGCTGGGTGAAGGTGTCACAGGCTCCATTTGAAGTGTTAACTGATGCCACAGACGAGACTCAGTGCAATTAACAGCCCGAGTCTCAGGCCAGCTGTGTGAATGAAGTGTTTGTTGTGTTTTACGATAAAGAGTCCTGGATTTTATTCTTACCCACGTCCTCAATTCTCCAAATCAAGACCTGCAGATTTCTGCTGCAGATATATTAAGATCTGCTTTGGGAATACCAGGACAATGGCATAATATTCCTCATGCAAAACACTGAAATTACTGAAATTGTTCAGACACAGTAGATGCTTTGGTGTAGTTATTGAAGGCAGATTGAGTTGCTTTTGCAAGTAAAGGACATTTCAGGTCAAGCAGAAGAATGAGGGTGTAGTTTCCTACATTTTTCTCTATTTTAGGCCACTTTAACCATCACATGCTTGCATTACTTTGCCCGTTGTACTTTGTAATTTAAGCACACAGTGTGGTTACATTGACTGCAGTAACACTCAGGCTTAGGCGCAGATTTTACAGGATAGTATAAACTCTTCTTATGCTCCCCCTCCAGGATGAGGGAAGGTCTCTGCACTGCTAACCCTCTGGAGGAGTTCATTAGTTGCACTGTGACATTTCTGCATGTTTTAACTGCCGCGTTGAGTCAGTTCGGGCTGCTGGCCCGTCCACTTTGTCCCATTAACAGTCCCTCATGGTCCATTTTCCCATGGACAGTTGCCGTGCATTTCCTCCCTCCCGCCCTCTGTCTGTCCATCTGTCAGTCCATGCCTCTTCTCATTGCCTGTGTCTTTTTCTTCACACGCTAAAACAGGCAGGCGTCGGATTTCTCTGGAGTTACATGTTAGAAAATACACACATGGCACCCCAGTAATCCCCTGTAACTGAGAACATGAGGTCATTAAGGCCGCGAAACACTGATGTGGGCTGTTCTTGCATACAATGGGGACTGTTAGCGTGAAGAAAGGAGGTCAGAAATGAGCTTTCTGTGATTGGTTTCAACAAAAAAAAATCAGTATTTCATTATTCGACGGTGTCCCATGCAGAGATCTGAGCTGATGTCTTAAGAGCATAAAAAACAATTTGAACAGCTTAACGTGAGGAGTTCCTTCATGAACATAATTTACTGTCCAATTTGCAACAGTTCTGCTCATTGCACACGCCAAATTTCTGTGGTTTTAGCTTTGTTTGTTTGTCATTATAACTTATATAAAATAGGCGGGGTTTCACTTCCTTAAATGCACAAATCAAAATGTAGCAACATTTGGATCAAACTTTGTTTTTTTCTTTGCCAATCCAATGAAACTGCATTTTTTTCATGTTTTTGATAAACTCAAAGTTACGTTTTATATATATTATGACAAACACCATTCACTTAGCACACCTTAAACACACTAAGGTGTGCTAAGTGGCATAGATTCAAGAAGGTTCTGGAAACATTCCTCACAGATTTTGGTCCATATGGACATGTGCTGCATGTCAAAGTGCCACGGACACACGATCACATCCACAATGGAAAATCTTCTGTTCCACTACATTCCAAAAGTTGCTCTATTGGACTAAAATCTGGTGACTGTGGAGGCCGTTTGAGTACAGTGAACTTATTGCCATGTTCAAGAAACCAGTTTGAGATGATCTGAGCTTTGTGACATGGCGTGCTATCCTCAGAAGATGGTACACTGTGGTCATAAAGTGATGGACATGGTCAGTAACAACACTCCGGTAGGCTGTGGTGTTTAAACAATGCTCAGCTGGTACTAAGGAGCCCACAGTGTGCCAAGGCAATATCCCTCATATTATCACACCAACAGCAGCCTGAACTGTTGATATAAGGCAGTATGGAGCCATGCTTTCATATCGTTTGAGCCAACTTCTCACCCTCCTATTAGACGTTGCTGCAAAACTCAGACAGGCAATGACTTTCCAATCTTCTGTTGTCTGGTTTTGGTGAGTCAGTGTGAATTGTAGCCTGAGTTTCCTGCTCTTAGTGGTCAAGAGTGGTCTTCTGCTGCTGTAGTCCATCTGCTTCAAGACTGGACATGTTGTGCATTCAGAGATGCTCTTCTGCATTGCTTGGTTGTAACGGTTAATGTTGCCTTCACATTTTTTACCCAGACAACTGCCACTCAGTGTGGATCAGCAGTTTCTGAAATAGTCTCAAATGAATAACCGTGTCACATACAGAGTCACTTAAAATCACCTTGCATCATCATTCTGATGCTCAGTTTCAACTTCAGCAGGTAGTCTTGACCATGTCTACATGCCTAAATGCATCAAGATGTTGTCGTGTGAGCAGTTGATCAGGTGTACCTAATAAAGTGTATAATAAGGATAATTCTGGGCATATATGATAACTATTCCGTTATTAAATGGAAAAACAAATACTAAAGTTGGGGAAGAAAGACACTGGAGATAAATGCTGTGCAGGTTATTTTATCCTCTTGATGCTATGACATATAAAACAAAGTTTAACATTCTTCCAGTGCAAATTTATGCCTGTAGAATTTAATGAACATGTCTTACACATGGAGACTCCTTTCCCTCAGCTCAGCTCTTAGTATTGAAACTATGTCAAACTGCACTGTCCCTTTTTAATAAGTAATTAAATATATCTATTGCTTTATACATAATATTTTGTGCTTTATGAAATCAAAACATGTTTAAAAGTTTTTTACAATGTCTGAAGAGGTAAAACAATATAAAATCCTGCCAGGAAAAACTCTAAAAATAAGCATGTTTCTTATTCCCTGCATTCTCACAGGAAAGAAACAGAAATAAATTAAAAGCCTGAGACTAGATTGCAGCCCAGATAAAAAAATTAGAAAACTTTGCGTAATTGTTATGTAATGGTCTTGTAACCACAGTGCTAATGGCTTGCTGGCAGACATTAGCCTCCCTCATGGGAGACTTCGCTGTTACTGGGCTGTAGAGTTGGGTTAGTGGGAGAACTGTGGTAAAACCAGACAGCTTCCAGATGTGAACATGTATGGAATTAGAGTAGGGGCCTCCCTTGAGAAATTCATTTTCAGTCTACCATTTTTGATTAACTGTAAGTTCACATTTATGCTGTCGTTTGTCATTTTCTGAAACTGCATAAATATATACCACTATATGGTTTAGCTCACACAACAGCTGCAGCAGCTGTGCTGCCTTGAGAAGAACCAATAGCAGGTGCCTTCACTGAGAAGCCCTCCACCCTGCCGATCTCAAGCTCCAGTTGGATCAAATCCTATAATCCCAGAGGAGCCAGGTTTCTTGTAGCTGCTGCGCAGGTCGAGAGAGTTTACAGGCTGACAGCAGTTAGTTATGATCTGGTTGTCCTGTTACTATCCATCACAGCAGCATAAGCAGGTGGAAGGCAAACAAACCCCCCAAAGGGAAAAATAAGGTGGCTTAAATGGCATTAAATATTGACCACACGTGAACATATAAAATTCCCATCACTAAGAAATGTGGGAGACCCCCACTACTGATGACCTCTGTACGCCTTTAATGCACAGATTCCACTTGTGCAATGGCAAGCCTCAAACCCTATCCTGGTCAAAAAAAATGCTGCTTCTCCCCTGTGAGGCTGATTTATGAGAATCTGCTGCTTCTCATTTCCCTTTTGGGCTATTTTAGTCTGTGGGAATTGAAACTCAAGCAGTTTTTCCACTAATGTGCCCCACTATTGAAGTCTCAGAGTGTGTCCTATGCCTTGTAGCCATGTTTTTTTTGGGAAAGTTTTGTTCTTAAATCACCCTCATTGCTGAATTTGGGATCTGTGGTTTTAGCATGTGACCTGCAGTGTCAGTGCACTTTTCGGTTTGTTGTTCCAGACATGGGATCTTCAAGGGTCACTTCAGTTAGCAGCTACTTTTGCAGCAGACTCGTAACTCTATGAATCTTGCAGTGAAAAGCACTTGTGAAATTTATGCCTCCTCACCCAGTAAAATCCAGTGTTAGAAAACATTCAAACACCTTTAACGTGCCACAAGTATTTGAGTTTGCCCACTTTTAGCATTTAAAAATGGGCAACTGTGTAAAAAATGACTAGAATAACTTTACAATAACTTTTTTTAAGTCCTTGAATTTAATCTGAATCACATCTTGATTATTTGATTTACTTTAGTGTGGTGGTGTACAGAAGCAAAATTGCAAAACAAGTTGCCATTGTCCAAAAACCTGATTGTATACATTGGTTTAAGACCAAAGCTGACACACTCAGGAAATAACCAACAAGAACTAGTGAAAAACGGTGTCAAGTAAGTGTAAGGAAAAGCTTTCATTTTGAAAGTAAAGGGTTTCCTTTTCTGTCTTTATAGTTTAACTACTGCTTAGTAGTAGTAGTAGTAGCTGAGTGTTTTCAAACAAGCTGGTCTTATCTATGCAAGCTAGCAAACTGTGGCTGTGGCTGTTTGCTAGCAACCAAAGCAATCGCAAAGACTTTTTCAGTGCAGCACCATGTACCTCTGTGCAACCAATTTCACCTAGCACCTGCTATCAGCCTGTCAGGGAATACACATTTTCTCTAGTTCCATCAGATTCAGCAGATGTTTACATGTTTATGTAATAGCCTTTTATAATGGACATAGTAAACATGCTATGCTAGTGGCAGCTTTGAGGAGCACAGCTCGTTAGGTTGAGTTTTTTTTGCCCTCGCCATCTTGCTGTCTTGAAACACGACGCTGCTTGGGATGACTATAGGTCATTTTATTGGCCTTTACAAAGGATGCAGGTTAAAATGACTTTCCAGTGGTTTCACTTTGTAGACCAAGAGGCTACATCTATACGTCTTATAAACCCTTCAACGTGTAATTCTACTGCACAAAGATAATACTGCATCAGTACTATCGGTTCAGTCCCACATATGAGAGTGTAATACTAATTACACTGGCTGGTTTGTGAGTTTTTATGTACATTTTTCTTCTTATGAAGGATTTTTACTTGTTACTCAACAACATAAATGTCACCCAACTGATATAAACCATTGAAAACATTTTTTTTCAATGGTTGGCAACTGAAAGTCAATTTTCTCTTTTATTTGTGTGCACTAAGTTTTAACTTCCTGTCTCCTCCCTCTCACAGAAGTGAGCGGCATCTCTTTACTCCAGCTGATTGGAGAACCTCCACTAGAAGAGTTCACCACCACCTATGGGCCAAATGGGGAGCCTGCCTATCGGTTCACTCCTTCGGTGGTCCCGGGCCAGCGAGCCCTGGTCCATGTCCCCAGCCCTTTCTACCGCCACTTCTCCCTCCTCTTCCATGTCAAGCCCTCCACTCCTGCCGCCTCCATCCTTTTCTCCATCACAGATGCCACCCAGAAGCTCATGTATGTTGCTGTCAAGCTCAGCGCGGTGAAGGCTGGCCGTCAGAAGGTTCAGTTTTTCTACACCGAGCCCGACTCTGAGGCTTCGTACGAGGCTGCCAGCTTTGAGGTGCCGAGCATGGTGGACACCTGGAGTCGCTTCTCGCTGTCAGTCATGGAGGAGCAGGTGGCCTTCTACCATGGCTGCGACTCTGAGCCACAGGTGGTGAAGTTTGAGCGCTCGCCGGATCCCATGGATCTCGACCCTGCATCAGTACTCTTTGTGGGTCACGCGGGAAGAGCTGACAATGGCAAGTTCCTGGTAAGTGGATCCACAGATTTGATGTTCCTTGGTGATTGCCAGATGATAACCAACCTGTAGGCCTTTGTGACTGGGACTTCAGCAATCATTTACTTTGGGACTGCCAGCAACCAGTCCAGAAATATTCATCTTTCCGTCTTGGCTTTTGGTTGTTAGATGGTCACTGACCGGTCCCTGGGCCTGTGTGACTGGGCCTTATTCCCCTGATCTCACACCGTCACCATGATTCTGTCATGTCAAAAATGGCAGCCAAGTTAACATCACATGGTTAATGGTCACATGTCTCAAAAATCTTAGTGGGTTGAGTAGTAATAATGACAACATCATATTTTTTAAAGGTTACATGAAGTCCAAAAATGCATGAAGAAGATTTCAAGTATTTGAAAGTTTTAACTGATGCTGCTCTTACTCAGGTCTGCTTTGAAACACAGCTGATAGATTCTTAACATGGTTTTTACTGAACGCTGCTTAGTGATTAAAAGAAATAAGTAATAACAATAAAACAGTATCTGTATGTGTTACTTTGTAGCTCATGCAGTTTTAGCATGATTATTAATTTTGTTCATTGGGTATAAAAGACTAGAGGGTGACTCATCCAAGCTGCGGCTTAGCCTGCCTACAGCGGCTCATCTTGTTTGTAGATTGGACTGGATCACTTTACCTGATCCTGTGAGTGGAAGTATTGACCTACAGTCATCCATTTACCCTGCAAAATCCACTCCTGGAAAATGACTTTTGCATTTACTCAAAGCTTTTGAGAAGAGCAAGTTGTAAATTAAAAAATGAGCCAGGTCAAAGGTCACCAGTGACCATTATTCTTTTGGAAGGATCCTTTCAGCAGAACTTGGTTGACAAAAATTGCATTTTTAAGATTTCAAAATAATTCATATACAGTTACACGTACATTTACATATATGCTGCAGACAGGAAACGCTCATGGCTAATTCAGCATACTTTCAGTTGCTCCAACACACAAATAAATGTGCTAAAATAAAGACGCCAGAAAAGATTTCTTCTTTATGTGTTGAGGATTTGATCACTATCAATATTTAGGAAATATGAAAGTTTAACGCATTAAGAATTGGACAAACCAACATGATGGCACTCATCTCAGTAATAAGCATAAAGCTACAGCAATGCTATAAAACGGGAAAGAGAAATTATCACTTTTAAACAGTTTTTAACAGTTTTTGTTTTATACAACAGTGTGGTGCAAAAGAATGAGACGCCTGTTTTGTACGCATAATCTCCAGGGTACCAGCAGAGGAAATGCTAAAGAGATGTTTCACAGTTCTGACAGGAAAAAATGAAAAACAGCAACAAATCCTCCTCCAGAGGTATCTGGGAGTCTGTTCTTTCTTGTCTGTGACGTCGCCCTGCGGCACTCCGTCCAGGGTTTGTGTCATTAACAATAAGGAGGTAGTGCCACCTTTAACCTCTGAGACAGGGACTCTGGTGATCATATGACTCTCTTTGAAGTGGAGAACTGTGGAAGAAATTAAGATGGCTGCAGTTAAAGCTCATAAAATTTGCATGCTTCTGATCAGAGGTGTGGACTCAAGTCACATGACTTGGACTCGAGTCAGACTTGAGTCATTAATTTTATGACTTTAGACTTGACTTGAAAAAATGTTCTAAGACTTGTGACTTGACTTGGACTTTTACACCAATGACCTGGGACTTGAATTGGACTTTAACCGGTTTACTTGAAAAGACTTGATATTTCACCCCAAATATAAAATTTAACATACATATTATATAGAAAGTGTGCACCATTAATTCAATTCATTGATTTATTTATTCAAACCACACTCCGTACGTATGTGTGCGTGAGCTGTAGCACAGTCAATCAAATTAACCAGATTAAAAAAAAAAAAAAAAACGCTCAAAAATGCTGCAAGGAGTTATTTTTTTCAGGTACATAAACTATGAAGTAGTCAACAAAAAACCGAACTGCAATATGCAAAACATGCAAGAAGAGAATCACAGACAGAGATGGAACAACTTCCAACTTTCTCCGACAGTTGAAGTTGCATAAAGAACGGTAGGTGGTGCTTCTCTCTTGCTACGATGAGATCATGACTTCATCTAACAAGCAAATCTTGTCCAGGCTACGTTGGTGATACAGTTTTTTTTAATGTGTATGATTTTTTTGTCATGCGATTTTAAAGCCGGCCCTACAACCGCATCCAAGAATAACATGCAGCTTATCTCAGAACTGTCGGTGAAAATTATTCTTGGAGCTAAGTTTAATTGAGCTGCATTTTAAAGAGGTGCAATTTCACAATTTGTGTATATTTTCTAAGTTCACTATTTCGTTGAGGAAAACACAGATTTTAAAATCACATGGTCTAATATTTACATTTAGCATAACTACAACATTCTTTTTTCGTTTTTTTTTTTTTTTTTAAAGACTCGAAAGGACTTGAAATTCAAAGTTTCAGACTTGTGACTTGACTCGGACTTTTACACCAGTGACTTGAGACTCGACTCTGACTTGCCTGACATTACTTGAGCCTTGACTTGTGACTTGAGGATAAAGACTTGAGACTTACTTGAGACTTGCAAAACAATGACTTGGTCCCACCTCTGCTTCTGATAATACCTATGGTGGGATTCACTGTCTGTGTGTTTTAGGGTGACATGGCAGACCTGAGACTGGTGGGAAACCCTCGGTCAGCTGAGCGTTTATGCGACTATGAGGACGACTCTGACACTGTGAGTTCTTGTGTTTCCAATATTCCAGTCAAACCACCAGAAGGCTTTTGTGAAACACAGTTTTTTCTCTGTATCGCAGGGCTCTGGTGACTATGGCAGCGGCAACGGCGAGAGGAGGCAGATGGGAGGCAGCGTGAAGGTCTGTATGAGCTTTGTGGATGTCTTATATGAACATACAAGAGTGATTTACAGTCTCTGAAATCATCTCAGCTCGAGATGTATTTCAAGAGGAACAGCAGGGCCTAGTTGCATTATGGGAATTGTAGGCATTGAATTGCTTATTAATGGCTTTCTGGAGGTCTCTCAAAGTTTTCTTTAGACATTAGCTACTTTTTAACAGACCATTATCAGAGGAAACTTTTTTATTTGTTAAGCCATGTAACACTATGAATCATTCAAGCTTATAAAAAGGCGCCTAACTGAAGGGATGAACCAGTGTTTTGTCTATACATAACAGACAACAACAACAAAAAATTTAATTTGTATCTTTAGTCGTTGCTACCAGCCTGTCGCAAAAACATATCATTTGTTCCCATTTCTTTAGTTAAATCTATAAAAAACTCCAAAGATAACAGTTTCACAGACATAAACTAGTATTTATTTTTCTTGTAACGACTAAATGATTCCCAAAGAGCTATTAGCTCAGTACATCCTTAAAAAATCTGAGGAAAATGGACAATTGGAGGACAAAAAGAGAAGTGGCAGCCCCAAAAAGATACCTGCAGCAGATGAACAGTATCTGAAAGTCAAGTCCTTAAGAAACCGTTCACTGAAGCATCATCAGAGATGGTCTCAGTGAAAAGGTGGCTGTCAAGACGCTTTTCTTGATAAGGAGAAAAGGCTGAGGTATGAAAATTACACTGGACTGGACTGAAAATCAGTGGAGACAGGTTTGATGGAGTGATGAACCCAAATTTCAGTTTTTGATTTTGATTCGTCAGTATGTACGGGGCAGGTTGGAGGGAGGTGCAACACTGAGTGTCTACAGTCATCATCGAGCTGCATCTCAGCCAGTGGTGTTGGAGATCTTTGTCAGAACTGATGAATTACAAACACAGAAAAGTGCCATCAGAGTTTGAGCCACCATGCAATACCATCTGAAAAGAGTCTGATTGACAAAAGCTTAATTTTTCAGCATGACAGTGATCCCAAACACACTGCCAATGCAGTAAAAGCACACTCACTGCCCCCAAGAGTTTCCAAATGTGGAGCGATCATTTGGCTTAACATTATTTAGTAGTAGTTTTTGTTTTTAATTTATGGATCTCTTTCAGTTAAATCTTTTGCAGTGAAATATTTTTACACTAGGATCCTTTATATATATGGGAGACCATAGAGAATATGAAAAACAGTTGGATGAACTTAAAAAACACACATATCCCAAAACATCATTAATACATCAGCTGGTAACACACTGCTCCCTAGTGGTGAACATTTCATTTAAACTTTCAATTTCAACTGAATGCAAATTATCTGCTTTCCACCACCTGGTGGAAGTATTTGTCTGCTCTTGTGCACAAATATTGTCTGAAAATTACATATAAATGTAGATGTACATGTGATGTGGTTGCATTCCATTATGTGAATTTCCAGATGTTTTAAACTGTTGTATTTGTGTCCCGTTCCCCCCCACAGACCACCCCTCCACCTTTCCGTCCACTGCCTGAACCTCCGCTGATTTCCTCACACATAAACACACTCGCACAAACAGGTAAAGAGAAAGTGTGTTAATTTGTAACTAAAGAGCTTAAGCGTGCTCTTCCAGGACTCTCAGCATGTCACTGCGCTGTATAAATGTGTAATGGAAGTTTTTAAATCATGCAGCAGGCGCTGCCAAAGAAACATCATGTAGACATTTTTAAGCCAGAAAAGTTTACGTCAGGTTGCCTGTCTGGACCCATGTGAGGAGATTGCTGCAAGGAGTGTGTATGACTAGAAGTTCTTTAGCTCCCTCTAGTGGATGATAAAAGAAGTAATTTCTCTTTGAGTGAGTTGCTCGTGAAATAGGACCGTTCCTTTCTCCGTCACGCCACAAACATGTTTCATGAGTTCTCCGAGCAGCAGGTAAAGGTATGTTTGTGTTCAGATGTCTGGTATCAGCCCTCCGTGGAGTACAGCAGGCAGGACTTCAGCAAGCCTGGATTATTAGGCTCAAGAGGTGGGTCGCAGGGGGCAAAAGGGTCCTGATAACGGCTGGCAGCACATCAGATTAGGATCATGTCCTAATCAATCTGTGGCCTTCCTATCACAGTAAAGAAGGAGCGCTCTGGCTGTTGCTGCTTTCTCATTCTGCTCAGTGTATGGGTGGAGGTTGATTGAACGTCAGCATCCACTCAGCAGGCTTCAATGCGATGGTGTCTTAGTTTTGTCCCCAAGAGAGCAAATCTTGATGATTACTGAAGTAGCTGACTACTTACTACTGAAATTTGTAGCACAACATCCAACATTATTTCTACTTGTAGTGCTACTCTGAATAGTCCTCAGGAACTCTGTTTAATCAGATTGGCTTAAATTAAAATCACAGGATGGTAGAAATGACATTTTAAAGGTATAATCTTTATTAAAATCTCTGTTCCAGTCAACTTTGGTGCAAAACATAATATAATAACTTACCTTTAATGCTCTATCGGACATTTCTTGAGTAAAACGTTCTGTTGTATAAGTGACGATGGGCAACGCTCAAATTCAAATTTCAAATTCAAATTTTATTTGTCACGTACACAGTCATACACAGTACGATATGTAGTGAAATGCTTGGACAACTGCTCGTGACCTAGAGAAAACAAAAAAGGAAAAGGCTATGAATAAGATGAATAAGATCATGGAGGTCCAACACTGACAAAATAATGAATGAATGAATAAATGGCTCAAAAAAGTGCCATATACCTTAAATATAAAAATACATAAAATAAGATGAAAATTGGTGTTTCAGATTTTATGTTTTTCATTAATGGTGTTATTTCCTCCTTTTTTTTTTTTTTGCTCATTTTTTATTTATTTATTTATTTTTATTTATTCATTCCATTCTCCTATTTGAACTTTTTTTTTTACTTTCTATTTCCTGTTTTTTCCTCTTATTTATTCTCGTGTGTTTTTTATTTGACTGTTGACTTATTTATTTATGTTCCTGTTTTTACTTCATTTTCACTCATTTTATTTAATATTTACTAATTTTGTTAGTCCACAAACAAAACTACTGTAACTTTTTATTGTGAAGCAGAAGCAACTAAACCTACTAGTTTAAATACAAAAAACAGTAAAACATGCATGTTCTGCCTCTCGTGACCTGTTTGGGCTCATAAAGACATTTTCACTCCAGCCGTCACCAACAATAGAAAACCAACGTTAATTGTAAGCAGCGCTAATGTGTCTGCTTTAATATTTGTCTCTTTTTTGTCTTTACCAAAAGCAAACTTACAGATCAACATGGTTTTATTTATTTATCTATTTATTTATGGTGGACCTGTTAAGTTAAATATAAAACCCTGAAGAAACGATACAGCTAACCTTGAAATGAGAAGCAAGAATTCCTGCTTCCCTCTATAGGACTGATTTCTAAAAATAAAATTGGCCTTATTTGCAGAGAAAAATAAATAGAAGGCAATTTCATTAAAGACATTTTTTGGCTTTTGCTTTGGCATCTTCTGTGCTTTCATTTTGTGATTATTGCAGTTCCAATTTCACATTTTGCTTTGGGTGATGGTGAAGGACTGTTTGCTGGATCAGCGTGCTTGACATCCATATGCTATATAAGAGCAGATGATGCATTGATAGTTGCTGGTCTTACATTTACACATATTACATTTGTATTTAAGCATTCTTGTCCTGCGGCACAGTCTAGATGTTCCTAACTTGCTAAATTACTTCAGGTACAATCGGTGCTAAAGGTGAAAAAGGAGACAGAGGAGAGAAAGGCTCAAAGGGGGACCAGGGCCCTGTAGGAGCGAAGGGAGATTCAGGTGTCAGCTCTGGCTCTGGTTTCTCTGCACAGGGTGGAGTCCAAGGACAGAAGGTAAGACACCACTTTGTGTCTGTGAGTGTGTTTTTAGTGATCGTATGGCTGATGCACTCAACTGTTTCTTCCTGCTTTTCAGGGTGAAAAAGGTGAAAAGGTATGTAAAGTGTCTGTCCATGTACTCATACACATGCAGTTTGGCTTTTATACATAATGAGCTAAACAAAAATAAGGAGGTCAGCATGTGTACAAATAATCCCTGCAATGCAGAAGCTCAGGATTCAGAAAACTCTAAAATCTCAGTCTCAGAGCCATGAGTTTTGTTTTTCGCACTCGGCTCTGTCCGGTGTCACATATAGTTGAAAAGATGGCCTTATAGGGGGAGGAGCTAAAACTATTTTGAGTTCTGAATCATTGAAGGCTACTCTGGTCGAATCAAGGAATAAAAACATGTTGGAGATGAGCAGAAAGGCTCATGTCAGAATGAATGAATTGAAGCACAAGAGCAGAAATGTCTAAATGCCGATCAGCCGGGAGCAAAACTTATGATACAGATTGAATTTGAAATTTTATTCTTGCCATTAGAAATGATAGAAATTATTTCAGGTTCATCCATAACAACATGTTTTGTTTCTGCTGTCAACAGATCTACTGTGTCTCTGCTAGAGAAACTATTATTGCCTTTATTATACACATAAAGCTTAAAACTATAATTCACATTTAAATTATCTAAACCTGTAACCTAAGTATTAACTAAGTATTACATTCCTTCCAAATCCAACATTCTCACTCACAGGGTGATCTTGGCAAAGGCTACACTGGTAAAAAAGGAGATCGTGGGGCTCAGGGGCCTCCCGGACCACCTGGTCCTACAGGACCTGCAGCTGAGGTGGTCCGACTTGGGGATGGCTCTATTGTGCAGCAGCTGGCCGGACCCCCCGGACCACCAGGACTGCCAGGGTCGGATGGGCCTGCAGGACCTCCTGGAGCTGATGGGGAGCCTGTGAGTACAACGAGGTTTAGAGCTGTTTAATGTTTGGAGGTTCATGTTGCTCAGAGGTTGTTCATTAATCTTTCAGGGTGATCCAGGAGAGGATGGAAGAGCTGTGAGTTTCTCTGTTTTCACATTGAAATATTGCTACAAAAGAAGAATTATTTATAGGCTTTTCCAGATAAATCGATTGAAATATTATCAGTGTAATTTGGGTTTTTTTGCTTCTGTTTCCAGGGTCCTCCTGGGCTGCAGGGTGTTCCAGGAATTCCAGGAGGTCCTGGTGCCAAAGGCGAAAAGGTGCCCTATTTAAGTCATCTGTTTAAAGAAGACACATGGCATTATGTAACGTGATAATCCGTGGTCTTAAAATCCTCCAGGGTGAACGTGGAGAGGGTCAGCCGGGACCCAGAGGCCCCCCAGGTCCACCTGGACCTCCTGGACCTGGTACTGGTGATCGTCCAGTAAGTCCAGGCTCCACACACTCTTTTCATTCATTTCATAACTTCCAAAACTTTTCACTAAACTTATGCTTCTTACAGACATTTGTTGACATGGAGGGCTCGGGATTCCCAGACTTGGATAAAATCCGGGTATGTTTTGTTTTGGGGTTTTTATGTTGTTTTTTTTAACATAAGTAAAAAGTAGTCACTTGAGGTGGTAATATGATTGTTTTGGGATTTGTTATCTAGGGTCCACATGGTCCACCGGGTCTCCCAGGTCCTCCTGGCCCTCCTGGGATCCCTGGTACTTCAGTGGCAGTGGGCCTTGATGGTCCAATAGCTGTTGGACCTCCTGGACCACCTGGGCAAGATGGTGCTCCGGGATTGCCAGTGAGTATTTTACTTTGATTACTTACCATTTTACTTCCTTACCACCCAATGCCTTCATTGTTCTGCTTTTAAATGTTGTTGATGTTTATTTGAGGTATAGTAAATACTGACTCTGTTTTGTGTTTGCTGCTGTAGGGACCCCCTGGTCCTCCTGGGCTACCCGGTCCACCTGGACCTGCAGGAGGAAAGGTAAAGATAGACTCAGTCTGTGGGGCTGTACTATGGTACATGCTAGCAAGAGACAATGTACTCACTAAAAGACTTAATCATTTATTAATAAAATCTGAATGAGAAATTCATTAGTTTTATTTAGCGATTAACCAAAATATTTTAAAGATTTTTATTTTGACCACAAAACAGCAAAAAAAAAATTCAAGAAGGATTCAAATGAATACAGCCTACAATCCTGGACTAAATGTAATGATTCAATAGACATTTCTTTTAAATGTATTGACTATCATATATTTTGTTTTAAATCTTCTTTCCCCAGGGTGACAGTGGTGACCTTGGTCTTCCAGGACCAGCTGGAGAAAAGGTGAGCTTCATTTTTAATTTCAGCCCTTAAAACTCTCATCATTGAAAGCAGAAAGATGTTCCCCACTGAACTGATATGAAAATGTTGTACTTGGTGGCCCATCCATGTACTCTTCACATTCTTTGTTGCTTTCCTTTAGCAAGATGCACAAGGCTCCAGCTTTTTCACCGGCTTGTTCTCTTACTTTACTCCATCCTCTACGGTGTGTAATGGGTTGGTGGTCCTGGGGCATGTCTCTGCTGTGATGATTTATTTTATTTTCTCGAGTTTTCTGCATTATTTACTCTTTATTATTATTATTATTATATTACTATTATTTTCTGTTTTCACAGAATCTTTCAAGACATTGAAGCTGTGAAAGATTCTGTTTCCATAAAAGACTTTCTTCACTCATTTAAGGACCTACTCTGCGTTTCCTTAGTTTCTGTCATGCATATACAAAGCAAGGTGTTCATATTAAAAATGACCAAAGTTTTAATAAATCAGGCTTCACACTGTGCAGATTTTTAGATACTTTCACCAAAAATGGTTTCTTTAAATAGTTACTTGGTACAGGGACCTATGAAGAACAGGCCGTACAGCTCACAAGCACTGGGTACTGCCCCTCAGCAAGCTTCCAGAAGCTGGCTAATCATATGACAGTGTCCTGTTAGAAAGAGACATGCACTAACACGACTTGCTTCAGACATACAGGGCGATGATAAAGAGGCATGTTTGTCCATTGTTGAATTATACAATCAGCTCTAGTACAATCCAAAAATAAATACAGGCACATTAATGAGCATAGTAGGTCCCCAAACCTTAACTGTAACCTTCATCCGCATCTCTATTTAACCTCCAGCTCTGCACGTGCCTGTGTCATGCCACCGTTTGCTCTTCCTGTCCTACTTTTCTTCTCCTCTTTATACAGTGTTGAACATAATCTGACATTACAACTGACCTCTGCCACCTAAGGGCTCTCAGGGTGAACCAGGACAGGTGGGGACATCAGGACAGACTGGCCTGGCAGGGCTTCCAGGTCCAATGGGACCAGTGGGACCACCAGGGCCCCCCGGACCACCTGGGCCACCATATCGTATTGGCTATGTGAGTAGATTCCTTTTCTCCTTTTTTTTGTTTTCTTTTGTTTTTTGTGGACAGATGAGAGCAAGTACCAAGCTAAAAAAAGTTGTTAGTTTGAGGATGCCGGTAGCAACCATTGATATCTACTCTGAAATGTCAACCAGTCCAAACAGTCTGAGTGGATGAGAAGCTAGCAGTGATCAGTTGTTTTGACTTCAAATTATCTCCATACAGGGCGATCAAGATGGATATGAGGTACTCAGTGGTTTGCCTGGACTCAGAGGCGAACCTGGACCCCAGGTAACGAGTTACAAATATGGGAGATTGTTGTTCCTTGTAAATTTTTGTATATCTCATGCTGTCCTGTGCCATATTTTTCCAGGGCCCACCTGGTATTGCAGGTCATCCTGTAAGTATGCCAGAAAAACTGTATGGCTTGAATAAGTTATTTCTTTATGTCCATGATACCGTAATTATTCAGCCCCCTGATTCAATTGTAGAACCACCTTTTGCTGCAATTACAGCTGCCAGTCCTTTAGAGAACGTCTCTACCAGCTTTGCACATTGTTGTGGAAGTTTTCCACTTAAATAAAGCCTGCAGACGAGCGGTGAGCGGTAGCTGACATTCTTTAATCCAAACACACAAAGAACATACAACCAAGCTTGTGGAGCCCCTGCATGACCACGGGGCAGACGGTCAGCAGAGTCTCACTGAGCCTAGCATGGCTCTCAGTTAAATACCTTCTCCAGGAACAAAAGGCAGTACACAGCTGTTTCACACCTTAAGGTTTACACTCCCTTGCTACCTCCCAGAGTCCTTGAAGAGACAAAAGACTCTTCCTGTGGAGTTCCTGTTTCCCCCAACATCCTTACTGCACCCACTCTTAACGTATGAGTGTCAGACATGTTAAAATCCAGTAGCACCAAGGCATCATACAATAATGTGATTAATAAGTGAAAGAAATTCCTATACAACATCTAGAGACTGAAATCCTTGCCCATTCTTCTTTGCAAAACAGCTCCAGTTCAGTCAGATTAGATGGACAGCGTTTGTGAACAGCAGTTTTCAGATCTTGCCACAGATTCTCGATTGGGTTTAGATACCAGACAGGTCAGGAATAAAGTTATTGAGAAATTTATAGCAAGCTTTCCCAAAGATTTCACAAGCCTTGAACATCCCATGGAGCACTGTTCAACAGCAGTGCAAGCCACTGTAGTATATTTTTTCTTCTTAAACTTTATTGATCCCCATGGGAAAAATTCCTCTTTGCATTTTACCCATTCACCCAGTGAAGCAGTGGGCAGCCATTGGGCGCCCAGGGAGCAGTTTGTAGGAACGGTATCTTGCTCAGGGGTACCTCAGGGTAGCCGTTCAGTGGATTCAAACCCCTGACCTGGAGCCATCCCTGCCCCTATTAACATCAATTCGAATTAGGATTAAATCCAACTATCTCCACAGTAATTTTGCTTTTGTTTAGCATCCGAGCTATCTTCTTTTTTTGGCATGAGTGTGGCTACTTAAGTCACATAAAGTATAAATTTCACATCAAAGTACAAGGGTCTGAATCAAATATAAAAAGGTGTGCCTCAAGGTTCGACTTTGGGGCCACTTTGGTTTTCTGTTTATTACTGATATCAGTTATATATGTGTTTTCAAATGATTTGTTCAATTATTTGCTCTGTTGTGTATCTGTTAATCACATATTCAGTTGGCTTTTCAGTCTGATAAGCTCTGGGTTAGTTAAAAACATCTAAGACTTGTCTTATTAGACCTGACAATAAAGATTACATTAGTATTTAGCCTAGTTTTAATATCAATAAATTACACATAGAAAAATGAAGATCTAAAAAAATGCTTACAAAATTTTTTATAGACTCTTACTATAGAGTAGTATAAATGTCTGTATTTGTCTGTATATGCAGTATTCCCTCCTTAATGTGTGGATCAGTCTCAGTGCAACATCGTCACACACAAAGTGATTATTAAAATGTGTGTGTTTTAATAATATTTATTATAATCCTTCATATCCTTTTTTTAAAATTTTCATATTTGTGATCCATCATTCACGCACTTTCATCAAAGCACTTTTTTTAGCCCACATTCACACTCTGATGCATACATCACAGAACAACTTAGGGTTCAGTATCTTGCCCAAGGATACTTACAGTAGTCATTACATCTACATGAGTCCTATATTGTTTCACAATTCATAAGCACAGTTTTTTAACCCCCCAAAATCCTGGATATTAAGTGAGAAACCATACCTATGTTTTATATGTACATTAACATAAATGAAAAAAGTCTTCCAAAGTTTGTCTTATTAACAATATTAGTAGCAGCATTCCATTTTAATTCAGTGAATTTATGTCATACTTTTATGAATTCACCACTCCTGTAAAGAATATGTTTTACTGTTTTTTTAGGGAAATCCAGGTTTACCAGGAACACCTGGTAGCAAAGGAGCAGAAGGACCACGAGGACCTCCTGGGATCCCTGGCTTGAATGGTTCAACTGGAGAAAAAGTATGGCTAACATTAGTGTTACTGTACACTTACTAGTATTAATGATATGGTCTTCTAATACAGTATCCTGATTCTTTTTTAGGGTCCAAAGGGAGACAGTGGCGAGAAAGGAGAGAGGGTGAGTTGAATGCAGACTTAAAGTTGTTAGGAAGCTCTTCATTTCATATCAGCTTCATCAGCATATGCAGTTCCCAAATAACCTTTTAGTTATTATAATTTATCTAGAGTTTACTGTCTATCTAAATCGATGAAAGGAATGTGTATGTAGGATAATTTGTCATAGATCATGTGATCTCTTTGAAGATTTCTTTAGAACAGAAGCAACACGTGCAAGATCGCAAGTGCTTCAAAGTTCTGTTTGGGCCTACCTATTTTTTCATTAGTTTTATTGAATTCATGCAAACTTTCCTTTTGTGGAGTTTAGTTATATGCCGATGACAGCAATTATAGTTACCAACAAAACTTTCTTTGAAGGTTTCTACATTAGGTCCTTTTATTTCTGTATGTCTCAATGTTATGATCGCTGACCATCGGATTGAGTTATATGCAGATGATGCCTTTATATTGGAGCGACCGTGGCTCAGGGGGTTGGGAATCGCATCTGTAACCGGAAGGTTGCCGGTTCGATCCCTGGACTTTCTGTCCTGGTCGTTGTGTCCTTGGGCAAGACACTTTACCCTACTTGCCTACAGGTTTTGGCCAGAGGGGCCGATGGCGCGATATGGCAGCCTCGCTTCTGTCAGTCTGCCCCAGGGCAGCTGTGGCTACAACTGTAGCTGCCTCCACCAGTGTGTGAATGAATAGTGGTATTGTAAAGCGCTTTGGGTGCCTTGAAAAGCGCTATATAAAATCCAATCCATTATTATTCAGTACCAGTCAAAAGTTTCATATGCATGTTCAATATTCAATAATGCAATATTCATTCAGACAAGGACTCGATTAAACTATGCTCTGAACATATTGCATACTCACCCATTTCTGCCTGATAATGCACCAATTTGTAACAGGGTTTGCCAGGAAGAGATGGTGGACCACCTGGACCTCCAGGCCCTCCTGGACCTCCAGGACAGATCATCTACCAGCCAGGAGGAGATGTGAGTCTTCATTCAACTTGTAAATGTACAGAGGTTGAATGATTCTGGATTAATATGTGAAATAACACTAACCCACACAGCACAGCCTGTCTAAATCGATTTTCCTCCTGATGTTACTCATCTACACTAATAGCCACAGCATGCTTGTTTGTTCATTCACATTCATACTAACTGACCTAACTTTGTCTTGCTAGTATAACGACCTTTATTGGAATGAAGCAGGGCAGGTAGGTGGATGCGCCCCTCAGTCCCCTAACAATCTTATCAAAAGCGTCGCCACAAAACATTAAGTTGAGAGAATATTTTAGCATTTTCAAACTGCGTTTCTTTTTCAGGTTGGACCAGGTATTCCAGGCAGGGCAGGATTCCCAGTACGTATCACCATGATCATCAAACAGTTGAGCCTGTAGGAAACCAACTGATTCAAAACAATGCAAGTAAGTGATTATATTGTGTGTATGGATTTAGGGCCCAATGGGACCAAAAGGGGAAAAAGGGAACCCAGGGCCACCAGGATATGCACCTAAGGTAGGTGCATATCTTTGTTTGTTCATTTCACATTTTAAGACATGTATATTCATTATATTTTGTGCACCATTGTTTTTTAATTTAATACATTTTCATATTAACATGATTTCACATGATTTTTAATTACATTCCTCTCAGTAAGTGACATACTTTTTACTTTCCAAATTATTTAACACAATTTGTGTTAAAGTAACAGGAAACGAATGGAGTTCAATATTTTAATATCAACAATATTTTTTAAAAGCCTTGTGACTTAAATACTGTTTCCAGTAGTATTTTTGTAAGTTCTTGCTTTTTGTTCAGGGAGAAAAAGGAGAGCCTAGTGTCATCACGGGGCCTGATGGGAGACCTCTATTCCTGGGAGGCTTGACAGGACAGCCGGTAAATAAATCAAGTTAAAAAAAATCTGTCATTATGGACTTTGATGATAGAAACAAAGTATTTATCCAGCTGCCTTAGTGTCGATCCGATACCGATATCAGTGTTGGCATGGATAGTTCTAGTTCAGGTGATCATTCCTAATATGTTTAAATCAAAATATCACTGTGTGTGATGTTTACAGTGTGCTTGTGTCTTAATTTGCAGGGCGAGAGAGGAAGTCCTGGCCCAATGGGATTTCCAGTATGTTGTCTAAATTTTAAAAGTTCACAACTTTAGACTTGTTTAACAAGCTAGCAAAATCAGATTAGTATAACGAGCTTCAATGTACATTTTTCTCCAGGGTCCACAAGGTCCTCAAGGCCAGAAGGGGGAGATTGGTTTTCCTGGCCGATCGGTAAGTTTGGCATCTTTACAAAGATTTCATGATAAGCCTTCACATAGTTAGGAAGGTATTTGACTGGAGTAATGACACAAACAACTGCCCAGTAGGGAAATATCACCCTTGATGCTGATCTCATGGCTACAAATATAAAGTGTAAAAGTATGAAGTCAGAAATGTAGTGGTTTGTGCAAATACTATGGCAATCAGTTGATTCTTCATATTAGATTTATGTGACAGCAACTGTGAAAAGAGAACAACAGTGGAGTCCAATCTTAGGAAGCTTTGATTTGCAGGGTTGAGAGGGAAGACAGTATTAATAATTAAATATTTTTTTAGAAGTTCATTATGTCAGAATGTAACTGTGACATTCTGCAACCTTGTTTTAGGGTCGACCAGGACTAAACGGTGCCAAAGGAGAGAAGGGAGATGCAGGCAGTGGATCTGGATACGGATACCCTGTGAGTGCTGAAGATTTGACTTTGCCTTTTTATCAGATCCTGATTTCAATCCATTTGTCATCTTTTACAGAAACAGTAATCAATATTATTTTTTGTGTCTCAGGGACCACCAGGCCCACCAGGGCCCCCTGGGCCTCCCGGACCTCCTGTTCCTATTGACAGACTCGGAGTGAGTCCAGACATGATATTTTCCTGTTGTGGTGCATATATCGGTCAAAATGGGTTAAAGTTCCCTAATTCTTTCCTTTTAATTTCAGGGATATGATTACTCCAGGTATTACGCTGGTGAGTTCACTTCAAATTCAATGTTAGATGCCAACGTTATGAGAAACATTTTAAGAAGTACAATATATTACCTTAATATCTGTATGGTGAATGTGAAGCGTCATGGTTAGCTTGGCTTAGCAGAAAGGCTGGAAGATATGCAACAGCTGTCTGATCTCGGTCCAGCAGTTAAAAAACCTCCAAAAATCTCAAAAAGATTTCTCCCCACAGTGATTTTAGAGTTAAAAAGGGTTTAGGTGGAGAGCTGTGTTTGAATTACACCGTCCCACTGGTGGAGTTTAGCAGTAACTAAAAGGTTCAGAAGCAGCAGTTGTTTGGCCTCTATGTTTGGCCTGACTCTAATAACGGGTCGTTATCCTTTGCAGTTACAGTAAATAAAGTCAGGATTTGAGGAAATGCTGTGTTCTTGCGGTTGTTTAACTTGTTGTTTTTTAACAGTTAAAGGAGAGAAAGGAGATCGGGGACCACCAGGTAACGTCCCTGACAGACGTGTAAATGTTTAAAGTTTTCAGTCTGTGGACAAATTTAAGGCAAGACATTTTTGTCTGTTCCAGGTTTTGGATCAAACATTGACATTTACAGTTTAAAGGTAATCCCTCGCCTTTGCACACTTTAGATTTTATGTCTTTATATTTTAAGATTAAGTTGTTCAAATCGGTTTGAGTTTTGATTGTACTGCTGGCTTTCTCTCTGATTTTTAATGTGTCTACCCAGAATGAGCTGAAAGGTGAAAGTGGCATGAAAGGAGAGAAAGGAGAGCCAGGCGGAGGATATTATGACCCCCGGTATGGAGGAAGCGGAGTCGGAGCCCCGGGAGTGCCTGGACCTCCAGTACGATCACACTCTGGAAAACATACTGCCACTTCATGTTTTTAAAGATGCTGTAAATCAGACTCTGTGTCCTCCTGTCTTATTAGGGCCCTAAAGGAGACTCCATTATTGGCCCACCAGGCCCCCAGGGGCCACCTGGACCACCTGGAAGAGGGTATGATGGACCACCTGGACCACCAGGGCCACCTGGACCTCCAGGAGCATCACTAGATGGATCTTACAGAGGCACACAGAGTGAGTTAAACTGGAAAACATCCCTTAAATATGAAAGACTTCTTAAAAGAAGGTGATTTATTAAAATTTGAATGACTTGCTGCTCCTTTAATTTAAACCCCACCTGGATTAACAGTCTTGCATTTTAAAGTGTCCTCTGAGTTTTTGTGCATGAAGAGCTGCTTATCATTTCTAAAAATTTCCCCACATATACAAGAAAACTTTATGTGATAGATGGAATTCTGGCAGGTTTGTCATCAACAAAAGCCTCTGATACAAAAGTGCCTGTAAAAGTTAAACCTCCTGCTTATATTCACTTTTAAACTAGTTTTTTGGTTTTTGGTTTTAAGAATTTGGGCAATGATGTAGCATTTAAAGTGTGCTGAATTATCTGTTCATTGTCTACCCATAGATAACTATCATTTTATTACTTTATACTGAAGAAAACTTCACTGCATCATTGCATTTCAACTCTGTGTGCTCAGATTCATGTCTTTTGAGAAGGCGTTCTCTTTTCCATGTCTGGCGCCTGCAACGATAACGATAATGCTTATCCAAGCATTTAGCCTATGTTTAACAAATCTGTGCTTGAACCACAGCTATCAGTATTCCTGGACCACCAGGACCCCCTGGACCTCCTGGAGTGCCTGGTGTGACCTCTGGGGTGAGTAAAACTTTTGTTTATTTTCTGGTTGTCTGTCATGAACTTTAAAAAAAATGTTGGGCGTTCAAATTTTAAAGAGCTGGAAATTATCATTGATTACCTCAATGGATTAGCATAAAACTTGGAAGTCCATCCAGTTTTGTTTTTTTTAAATAATTTTCTAAAACCACAACAAAAACACACGTGTCGGCTGCACAGTAATCCACATTGTGGTCTGTGTTTGCAGGTGACAGTGTTGAGGTCTTACGAAACGATGACAGCTACAGCTAGAAGACAACCTGAGGGCTCTCTGGTGTACATACTAGACCAAACAGATCTCTACCTACGAGTCCGAGATGGAGTTCGTCAAGTCCAGGTGAAACATTCATCTTCATAAATCAGCCGGAAAGATGCAAAAATACTTCAACTGTGGAGTTTTTATCTATATTCATTCTGTTTTTTCTTATTTTTCAGCTTGGGGAGTACATCGCTTTCCCCAGGGAGGATGTGAGCATAATTTTATTTGTCTTTTATCTGGTAATTCAGGTATATAGCGTGCCCAGTTTTAACAAGCCACATGCTGCATATTTAGGGTAATGAGGTTGCTGCTGTGGAGCCTCCGCCAGTTGTCCCTTACTTCCAAGACCACCACTCCCACACGGGCACCTCCACCAACCACTTCAACCAGCCGCATGAGAGTCCGGCCCAACCACATGCTGAGCCTGACTATAAACCTACTTACGTCGATCCCAGATACCAGCCTGATTCGCGGTATCAGTCAGAACCACGGTACCCGGAACTAACAGATCCCAGGTTTCCAAGTTATACAGACCGGTTAAACTCGCCTGATAACAGGTATTATGTTGTGGACACTCGTTACCCGATCACCACTCCACGAAGACCACCCCCACGTCAACCCCAGAGTCCGGTCCACTATCACACTTCTGGGCCAGTGGTAAGACAAACCACTTGGTACATCTCAAAGTCTAGCTACTCACATTGTAAGAATACATTTTTACTTCTTGGCATGTTTCCCCACAGCTCCACCTGATTGCTCTGAACAGCCCTCAGACCGGCTCCATGCGGGGCATCCGCGGTGCAGACTTCCTGTGCTTCACCCAGGCTCAGGGCATCGGGATGAAGGGAACTTTCCGGGCCTTCCTGTCTTCCAGACTCCAGGATCTCCACAGCATCGTCCGCAAAACTGACAGACATAATTTATCAGTAGTCAACTTGAAGGTAGTTAAACAGTGTTCTCACCCAACCTGACGTGACCGGTGTCTCGTGAAAGTTTATGCATTGCTCTCACAGACTGTATAAAATAGATGGACATAATCTCAGTGACATCACCTGTTCTCTTCCTGCTGTGACTTTATCCTTACAGTTACAGCCATGTTGGCCTTTAGAGCCATGAGGGACTATATTTAGATGGAAGGGTACAGATTAGTGTTAAATAATAGACGAATAAAATATAGAAATTCATTCAGTAAAACTGGAGCACAAGAAGCCAAGATCTTTATCGATTAAAAATGCTCTAGATGACACCACTGACTCAGGAGCAAGCTAGCAACTACAGCTGCCCATCAGTCAGTCAAAGATACCGCTATGCTAACTTTCAGATCGAAGCTTGCTTCAGCTGTAATCTCTCTGTTAGGCTATGATTATAAGAGGGCAAAATTGAGGCAAAAACCTGCAGTTCCTCTAATGGCCACTTGAGACTGGTCAAAGAAGTAAGTCAGTCACGCTAAAGTTCCACATTCAAAAGGACAAAAACCTACAGCAGAAGTAAACATATTTACAGCCCAGTATAAACACATAAAGTTTATGAATCACTAATTTGACCCTTCACATCAACTGTACACCGGGCTAATTATTTGCATTACTGTGCTGTTTGGATTTTGTAAAGACTTAAATTGAGGGAGGGCGTGTCTGTTTTTAAAATGCGTGCCATCACAGGACACTCTAATTTGTAAAGCATTCTTCAGCAATAGTTCTCCCGGATTTCTTTTTTCACTCATTTGTCAGTCTAGTCTTTGTACCTGAACATTTTTAAAGGAATATAAACCATTTAACACTGACCTGTGCATCATTCAGTGATAAAAGAGGTAGCTAACACAAGGAATGAGTTATACATTGTATTGTTAGACACTTTGTTACTAGCAGCCTGTCACAGACCACATCATTTGTTCCCATTTCTTTGGTTGAATCAATGAAAAATGCCAAAGATAACACAGTTTGACAGACATAAAATATTATTTTTGCGACAAAGTGATTTACAAAGAGCTATTAGCTGAAAACTTGGCATATTTTAGGATATTGTGTAGTGTGTCCTTAAAACAACTGAGAATGGTAGGTATGAATATCAAACAAAAACTGGTCTGAGCAGGTGCCAGTTTAGCTAAGTTGGATGAGCAGGCGACCATATGCCACATGGGTAAGAGTGGCCGGCCTGGGTTCAAGTCCAGCCCTTTGCCCCATGTCTCTCTTTACCTTCGCTTTCCTGTTAGTCTTCACTGAGTCTGTCTAATAAGGCCAGAAAAAGTCCAAAAACAATATGCTGAAGAAAAAAAAACTTGAGTCAGTGGCAAAGGTTCTGATGGAGTGATGAATGCAAATCCTTGGTTCAGCTTCTCGGTGCGCACAGAGATGTGTGGCACTATGACTATTTCCATCCTTTTCATACAGTCTGTGGAACTGAGTCACTATTAAAGCCAGCCTCAAATACTCGCTTAAGTGTTGACTCATTTTAAAGCTTTGACATTCCCAACAAAGTGTAATTTGACTCATTCATGTGCCTCGCGTTCACCAGGACGAGGTTCTGTTTGACAGCTGGGACGACATCTTCAGCGGCGGCAGAATGAAGGAAAACGTGTCAATCTACTCGTTTGATGGCAAGGACGTTCTTCACGACAACACATGGTGAGGCTCAAATCAGCATGAATCGTAACATTACATTAGCATTACGTCTTTAAGGCTTGCTACGGAATGACGCTTTTCTGTTTCTTCACAGGCCAGAGAAGATGGTCTGGCACGGGTCGACTAGCAGAGGCGAGCGGCACGTCGACAGCTTCTGCGAGACGTGGCGCGTGGGCGAACACGCGCTGACCGGCATGGCGTCGCCGCTGCAGAGTGGCAGTTTGCTGCAGCAGAGCTCCAGCAGCTGCTCCAGCTCCAACGTCGTGCTGTGCATCGAGAACAGCGCCGGCCACTCCAGGAGATAGACACGGACACCGTTTTTGTCCACACACAAACACGCACACACTATGATGTGCCTTTGTAAATATGAATTTTCTAAAGAATAATTAGTTTATGTATGTTAACTCCTACTCTATGGTGCTACACAGGATTACCCACGCAAGTTAAGCTCAGGTGACCTACTGTAACTGTCTCTGGCAGCCATGTTGGTGCAGCTTCTCTGTCATTTCTTTTGCTGTTTGAAAGTTGCCAGCTAGCAGTGTCTCTAATAATCATAACCACCGCTAGCTTAAGGTTGTGCACCACAGAAGAAGTAGACTGATAAATATATCAGTGATAAGTGAAACAGAAAAATCAGTTTATAGAAAGAATTCTGCTCTGTGACTAAAGTCCATATCTGGTCTTATTCTGAAAGGACAGGCTGCTGTTAAACTGTCATTTTTCAATTTCTGTGACCCCCTTGGCAACTTACAACACCCTGCAGCAGAGAACACATCGTGACTAGTACCACGAGAAACTATGTCTGAACCACTGCAATGTTTATGTTTGTGTCTCTGGGCTGAGAAAAAGTGTTAAAATGGTTTAAATAAGGTTTTCTGTGCCTTTAACTACACAGCTAGTTTTTATATAGAGTGAAAATGGATATTAGTCAAACAAATTATGATAATGTAATGTTCAGTGTCCAAGAGCAAAGTAAACATGGATTATTTTGTATGTGAAGTGTGTGTTTTAAGCTTCTTTACACTGATTTTATCTGTAACCCACAGACTTTTACTCTGCTTCAAGGGAAGATATTTTCAAATTGTATTTTTAGCCATAACAGAGGGATATTTATTTTTTTTCTAAACTATGCTTTGCCTATAATTTGCGATGTGAGTCCAGTACATGCGCAAAGTAAGAATGAGTTTGTTTGCAGTCACAGGAAGCAAACAAATCACATACATCATGCCGAGGATTCAGCCATAAATCTGTCATGTCGTGTGTTTTTGCTGGCTTTTTGCCCACTGCCACTCTAGTGGAGAGGTTTCATCCTCTTCGTGTGCTAACAGCTGTAACCAATGCAGTGAAATGTGCATTAACTGTTGTGCCTTCTGTCATGTGAGCAACACGCTGAAATGCTTTGTTTCTCTTAATAAATTTGTGTGGAAAAAAGTGCAAGTTTAATCGTAAGTCGTGGATCTCATCATCTGCTGGTTTACCAGCGGCCTTTAAGAAGTTTGTACATGTGCTGATTACTTCTGAGACCTAATGGGACAAAACATTAATCACAGTTTGTTTACAAACACTCTGTATACACTTCATTTCTCATTTAACTGTAGCCTTAAAAACTATATTTGTATTAATGATAAAGTAGTATTATGCTTATTTCCAACTCCATGAGTCAAAATTACCCTTGTTTATCTTATACAGGGGATTGATGGTTGTTTGCTGATATTGGCGATGATACTGAATTGTTATAATTAATGTTGGTCCAGATTCAACATTGCAAGTGACTAATCACATTGTTATGATGTAATAGTTTTGTGATGCGGAAAAAAAATGCTGATGCCCACTCGGGAAAAAATCCAAAATAGGGTCAGGATTAGAGTTGGGGGTTGGGATGTGATCGTGGTTAGGGTTAGGGTTACAAGACTGTGGTTAGGGTTTGGTGTGATGGTGTTTTAACATCACATCGCAAAACTATGACATCAAAGCAATGTGACTGGTTACCTGCAATGTTGAACCTGGACCAACATTAGTGCTGATGAACCAGAACAACATAAAGACGACGACATCAGTTCATGTATCTTTTCCCAGCTCCTCTGTTCAGCCTTTCTGTTTTAGCCCCTCCCCCTTTTAAGGCCACACTTAAACAACACTGGTAACAAAGGAACCATGCTGATACATCATTTTTGTTCCTTTAAATTAAGTTTCTTCTGATTGGCTGCCCCTCACAAACAAAAAGTTTGAACAACAAATGGTTGGGGTTTCTGCATCCTTGAGAGGACCATATTTGAGATTGCTGTTCTGTATGATGTGATGCAGAGCCAACAGTAGAATAAACAGCAGAAACTGCGCATATAGACTAATTTGAAATCCACTTTTTCAATGATTGACACTTTTATTTTATTTTGACAAAAGAAGAAGATGACCACAGAAAACACCACTTGTCAGCATAACTTTGTTTATCCTTTATCCTAAACACCTCTACAAGTCATCACCACCCAACAGTTATCCTGGGCTACAATTAAACCACCACTTTAACTGATCCACCACTCATATTAATAAACCAAACAGAATAAATAAAAAAACATATATACATATAAACCGACATGTACAGATACTCATTAACATGGTGGGGCAAAAAAGTATTTAGTCAGCCAGCAGTTGTGCAAGTTCTCCCACTTAAAACGATGAGAGACGCCTGTAATTTTCATCATAGGTGTACCTCAACTATGAGAGACAAAATGAGGGGGGAAAAAACCTAGAAAATCACACTGCAAATAAATTCTTTAAAAGTCAGACAAATTATGGTGTAATATGTATTATGGTCTTGAGGACTTTTAACTGTTTTTACAGGTTTCACGAAGCTTCCTACTGATCTCCTTTAAAGTGACAGAAAGGGGAGTTTCACTAGTTCTGCTTATTTAAGCTCAAAGTGTCTCACGATGTGAAATGAGTTAGACATTCCTGCTGTAGAAGACTGCATTTCCTTATACCACTCTTTCTGATTTGTCACCATCTTCTCCACCATGTGACCCCTTTTTCATTTCTTCTAATGTGTCTCTGTCTTCATGAGCATATCCCTCTGTGCTGCCATCATCACTAACATCGGCAGCAGTGTTGTCCTTGCTGCAGCAGCACAAGCATGGCAGCAACGTGTCAACAGGCCAAGGAGGGCTTTTAGGGTCTTTGCTATAGAAAAGATGAATACAGGGGCAGGGAGAAGAGCATAAATGAAAATGAACACAGACTGCTGGATGGCTATGGTAAGAGGAATGGTAAAAATAAAAAGGACCCTATGCAGAAGATAGAGTAGGAAACAAGTGTTTTTTCTTATGCAGCCCAACTGTGGGAACATAATGAAGACACAATGGAGTACATAACGGTATACTTCCGACCATAAGGATCCTTCACTGTACTCGACAATGCTCAGAAATATCCAAGCACACACAAACTTAAAGACAAATGGGTACCTTTCCAGATCAATACACATCCTGAAGTTAAGACCGGCAATCCCACCATAGAGGTAGTGAGTGACGTGTTGGTCGCGAACGAAACGGCTCTTAGAGCCGACTCTTTGACATGAATGATGTGAGCCGGCTCCTTATTTGGAGCCGTGTTTTTTTTCTTCTTCTTTCTCTCTCGCACTTTTATCCACTTCACTCCACACGCCAGCCAATAAAATTCATTATTTATTTTACATTAGTAATTCCTTTTTTGAATAATTTTATATTGTTGTTGATAATAAAGTAATTAAAGCAACAAAACAACCTGAAGAGCCGGTTAGGAGCCGAAAGAGCTGGCTCTTTTTAGTGAGTCGAGCCGAAAAAGCATCTAGGTGTTTTCTAATGACTTTCTCTTGTGCAGAGTCAGGTGCAATGCTATTCTGCAACTCGAGGCCTTGATGGTTTAATGAACTGAAATAGAAACAGGTACTGTTTTGTGTTCTTGTGCACTGAAATTGAGTTAATTTAATAGTGAAGTGGCTAAATTTGTTACTGTTGTGATAGTAGTGCAACTGTTAGCTTGTGTAGATCCTGACAATGCTCGCCTTTTTGCTTTGTGTTTTTTGTCAAAGTGTAAACATTTTAAAAAATATATAGATATCTTTTGGCTAGGCTAACTTCAAGTTATCTAGCCATCCTGACACACTTACTATATTTTCTGGAAGAAAATATTAATCATGACAATAATAACCTTACTTGTTCAGCAGTTTGTAAACCAGATGGTTATAAAGTGCCTCACAATTTAGATAAAACATTTTCAAAATAAGTGACTAAAATAAAGAAAGGAGAATTTCTGTTCTACTGAAACTTACAACTATCACCTTACATTGTGACAGTTGAAGACAAATTAATATTTGAATACTTCTTTTAACTTTAGGACTAGCTGTTTTTGCTCTTGTTTAACTGACTAGTAATATAACATGCTCTGTTTTGCTTGACTAACTTCTTAGTTCTCAGAGAAGTCCAGTCGGCCGGCTCAAATTCGGGTAGAAAATCATAAATTTAGTTTGTTCTTTTTTACTCAGATAACAAAGTTAGTTTTAGTTTAAAACAAAACAGATTTCTAAAATATTTTTTGTTTGTTTTTATTTTATGGCACGTGGTAAAAAAAAATTGTTAAGCATTGTATTTCTCTAAAATAGTTGAATAGAAAAAAATGTTTGTTTAACCAAAAGTTGGGTGGAGGCTCTGCATATACTGTATTTACATGCTTGTGAATGAAAGTGATCCAGAAGTTCTTTTTTTGCCTGTCCCGATCAGCACTGCAGCAATCTGAAGGCCAAGAAAAATGCAAATGTTTTCCCAAGTGGATCAATATGACTTTGCCATACTGGTCCACTTGATTGATCTTTATTTATTTATGTTTTTATTTTTTTTAAGTAATTACAATCAGAACAGACAGGACCGGAGGATAGGAAAGGAAAAAATGTAGACAAGAGAAGTTGGGAAAATGCTCAAGAAAAGGAGAGGGAAAGAAAAACAGAGGGGAAGAGGGATAGAGACACAAAAAATCCACTAGATCACCTGCTGGGGAAAAAAAGAATAAAACAAGCAAAAAGACAACAACACAGTAGGGAAATCACAGCAACAACCTAGATAAGCATAAGTAACAGTAAATAATAAATACTGAATTTTACTGAGCCGCATACAAGACCGACAGGGCATGATATGATAAAAGGCTGCAACCAAGGAAGATAATGTGTTTCTGTGCACACCTATGTGCACACCTGTATGCATAAGTGTGCTTGTACTCCAAAGCTTTCTCCCTGTAGTAGGTGTGGGGAGCCATAGCCCATAGCCCTGTCCCCCAGGGCATGAAGCAGGCATGGAGGAGATCCAGGCCCCAGACATCTAGAGGACCCCCGGAGCACAAAAGCCCAAGGAAGACCACTGGAGGGGCGACCGCGCCACACTCCTAGAAAAGAGCTAAGGAGAGCCCCATACGACGTCCACATGGCACGGACAGAGCCCCCAGATGCCAGGCCCCACTAAACAGCTGCCGGGAATGAGCCAGTACACACCCAAGCACCCAGCCCCGGACACAGAGAACCACCAACACACCGATGGGTGAGGGCATCAGCCACTGGCAGGGAGTGTGGTGGGGGGAGACAGGCATTTGAGGGGCTCTGAGATGTTCTCAGAGAGGTGGAGTGTAAGACCTGACCTGACACATAAACAAAGACAAACAGGCTTACACAGACACAAATCCCAGAAATGAAAAGAAAGTGTTCCTGTGCACCACCAACAGGCAACAATGACTTGCGCTATGTGTACCTAATAAGCAAATAATGGATAGTACAGGCAAATAGTTTCTTATAATGCATTCATCATTATAAGATATAGTGACACACAACAATGAACGATGAAGTCAGATTTTTGCAAGAAACAATGAAACAAGTACACTGCAAGTACTTTCTGGGATGCGAGCCAAATTATGGAAACACCTGCAAAACCTGTGACTAAGGCACAAGTAGCCTGTAATTAAGTAACATGTAACAAATTTTACTCAAAAATTAATTACAATAAGACTTTACATAAAATATTTTGTTCTGGCATTTTTTTTAATGTGTTGTTAAGTGAGAAAATGGATACCTTGAGATGTACCCTATGAACTTCATGCTTGGAAGTCTTTCATAAATGTTCTAAATTGCAACAATTTCTCCTAAAATTTGGAATATTTTCATTTATCTAGGGACAAAAATTTATTGAATGGCACTTCACTTTTTTTTTTTCATTTCACTTACAGCCTGCTTAAACACAGTCCAAACCTGAGTATGAACATGTCAGTGGAGTCATTGAATCATGCACATAATCCATCCAGGTAAGTAAATCCCAAAAAGTTGATTCTGTTCATCTGGAGGTAGCATTTCCAGTGGGAGGAACATTTTGTCACCCATCCAAGTGACTTCTGAAGAAGTTGTACAGAGGTGAGAGTCAAATGCAACTTGGCAGGACCCAACAGGCTGCTGAGAAATCATTTTTCTTAGTGTTTTTGTTAATAAACAGCACATCCTGAAGGCCTCAAACAGAACCGGTTTGGTATGATCCCAGATTTGGTCAGACAAACAATAACAGCTTTAAGAGAAAACCATTATTTGAAAAATTTTCTGTAGAACAACAAAGGTTTGAAATAGCAAAACTATTGTTTTTTCCCCTTTGATTTCAGTTGCTGTGACCACTTTGGATGATGTTGCTTTCCCAGAAGAAATGAGTGGATGGAGATGACCTTGCTCCTATTTATATGTCATGGTTGTTGGGCTGCAGCCAAGGTTCAAAGTTCTGCTGTTTTTGTACAGCTGCTTGACAAACATCTGTGGCATCTAACCTCTTATATTTATAATTGAATAAATATTATAAGTAATTATATAAAGACTATATGTATATGAATATTATATTGATGTGTGAATTTTATATGAATACAATAAGATAAAGAAATTTATCTTATATTATATTCTCAATATAATTTATTTTTGGTTCTCACACAGTTTATAATGAATTCCAATTGTGTTAATATTCCGTTACTAAACTTTTATATATTCTATGTGTAGCTATTATTCCTTCTGTTGTATTTCAGTCTTAAATGTCTGTTGCCTTTAAAGGGTTAAAGCTAAATCTCCTTCTTCCCACTTTTTTTTTCACATTTCCTGATTTTAGTGTTTCTGCTTTGCTCTAGCTTGACTTGTTTGTCGAACCGCACCTCAGATATTTTCTGCTTTAAACTGGTAAGTAGCCGTTTTTATGGTGGACTAACTCTCAGCTACTTTTTGCTCTCAGTGCTGCCCTGGAAAAAAAACTCTGGCCCATTAAAAAAAAACTGGAAATTTTTCAGCTGTTTGTGTGAGAAGTTGTATTAAACAGTTAAGGGTTTCCTGTCTGTACATAGATTACCAGTGTAACTCATCAAATACTTGAGCATTTGGCAGGATCCTGGATCTTGCTTTTAAGCGGTTGTTTATTTTGATGTCACACCAAAATCCATAGTTAAGTTAAATTCAAGTTAAATCTATTTGAGCAGATTTATTTAGAAAAAGAATAAGTGACAGACTTAAACAGTAACAAAGACCTCCCCACACGCACATATTTTCAGTTCCTCTTATATTGGCTCTTAGCCAGTGGTTTCATTACCACTTTCTTCTTCATTTACATCATATTTGAGACAGATTAACTGCTGGGGGAATATGTTTTCTATGTAGAGTCACTTTATTCTATGTAGAGGATAAAGTGCAATTTATTTCTCTCTTGAATGTATTCATGTTAAATCAGGAGTGTCCAACTCCAGGCCTCAAGGGCCGGTGTACTGCAGGGTTTTGATATCACCCTGGGTCAACACACCTGAATCAAATGATTAGTTCATTACCAGGCCTCTGGAGAAGTTCAAGATATGTTGAGGAGGTAATTTAGTCATTTAAATCAGCTGTTTTGCATCTAAAACCTGCAGGACACCGGCCCTTGAGGCCTGGAGTTGGACACCCCTATTTTAAATGAAATGCCCCTTTAGGATTGGTTAGAAGCTGTCAACACCACCCCTTTCATATGAATGCTTAAGGCGGGGGTGTCAAACTCCAGTCCTTGAGGGTCAGTATCTTGCTAGTTTTTGAGATATCCCTGCCCCACCTGCTGCTGATTACCTGGATCAGGGCCCTATTTCAGGAAGCCGGTTTAGAAAACTCAGAGTGAAAAACGATACTCAGGGTTGAGTAACCCCGAACTGTCCAACTCGGAATATTCGGTTTCAGAAAGGCTGATAACAATTAGTTCAGTCAACGCGGAGTTGCTTTAACCCCAAGTTAAGCGCGCGCACGAGGATACATAAAGCCCTGATTAGTGGAGCACAGATTAAGCGAGTCACCATGGAGACGGAGGGAAAGAAGGCGCGGTCAATGTATGTCACAGCGCTTGAGGCCGAAATTCTGATGGCAGTATAGGGCTTTGGAGCGTGATGTCATGGGGGTGGGCGATAACATGCAAATTTTGCGGAAAAAAAGTAACACACCCTCAGCTGCAAAAGAAAGGGAGCATGCATGGCAAAACATAGCCAACAGAGTCAATGCGTGAGTGTTAATTTAAACATTGATCTAGGGATTTCCACCCATTTAACACGTTATTTTATTATATTATATTTTATTTTATTTTTTATTTCATACATTTTATTTTGTGATGTGATGTGAGCGCAGGTGCAACCCAACAGGCCCCAAACGTTCCTGGCAGCAAGTAAAAATGAAATATAAAAATATAGTCCAAACAGGTGAGGTGTAATTGTATTATGAGCCATAGTGCTTGGTCTGTTTGTCCGATGTAAATCAATTGCAGTTAGAGGCTACATTAATTTTCTTTCTGTAAGCACTTATTGAAATTATCTGAGCACATTACAAGTACATATTTGCTTACTCTGTATGCTCAAATGTGACCCGTTATAGCCAACAGCAAAAAAGCGGAGGCCCGAAAAACAGGTGGGGGTCCTCCACCACCACCACTCACAGAGGCTGAGCAGTTGGCTTCCACATTTGTGATAATGTTGGCAGCATCACATATGATCTTCACAGTGCAGAGAACACAAATTAGCATCCATTACTATAATGAAATAATTTGTTAGTTTGAAATGCTACAGGGAACTATGTACCTGTACATTAATGCTGTGGCAAGACTTCCTGTTCACATAGTCTCCTTCATTTACTGAAGGAGCAATGATTGGAATGTGAGTGCCATCTATACAGCCAATCACGCCTGGGAACCGTGGGAATAAATGTAAAATTTAAGTAGTAGTTCAAATATCACATCATGAATTAAGTTTTGTTCATCCTGCTACCTGCAATTTTGTGGCATCCCTCTTTGATAAATCTTGTGGGTCTATGACCGGGGAACACCACAAACGCGTACAGGAGACGTTTCAGTGCAACTGTAACATTCCTGACTGCCCGACAGACGGTAGCCTTGGAAACGTGCTCAGCGTCACCAATATTATACAGAAAGCTCCCGTTTGCAAGAAACCGAAGTGCAATACAAATAATATGTACAGAACTGAGAGGATGTCCGCGATGTGTCACATGAGCAATATTAGGCTTGAGGATGTTATTCAAATAAATTATAGATTGTGCTGAAAAACGGTAACGTTCACACAGGTAATCATCAGGAAATGATAAAATGTCCAAACGCGCTCTAATCACTCTCTCCTGGCGGAGAGCTCTGCGGAGAATTTGGGCTTCAACATCTACTGGCTCTTCAAGGAAGGGACACGCCATGTCTGACACTTCCTACAGTCAGGTTTCCGACAAAGAGGCGGAGAAAGTCAGGGTTAGTTGAAGTAAACCTGCTAGGGGGCAGGTTAGCTTCACGGAGTGTGTTGTCATAGTAACTCGCTCAGAATTAATCTAAACTCGCTTTGTGAAACCGAAAACCCAGAGTTTTCGTTAACTCAGGGTATACTTACTCAGAGTTTGCACTAAACCGGCTTCCTGAAATAGGGCCCAGTTCACAATCAATTCTACCCCCAGGTCAAAAATATGTATAAGAAAATTGGTCTAATATAATATCATTTATAAACATACCTGTCCAGCTGTCCAGCGATTAATTGCATAAGTACATGGATGCGGGACCTCACAGCAGAAGCATACTACATAATCTGTTGTACACACATATATATTTATTATGTATTTTTCACTTACTGTATTTACCAAGATCAAAAAGTCACAAGTAAAGAAAGGCCACACTATGGTGCATGTTTAAACAAGGAAAGTTTATTGATCAAAATTATTTATTAAACAAATAAAAAGTTTTTCAACCAAAAAGATAGATGTTCAAAGCAACACAACTGTGGCCCAATATCAAACAGAATTGTGAACCCCACTCTGTAGAGTGGGCAATCATAATGAAGCAGTTCGTTTTATTTTGTGGATTTAAGCTGCTCTTCATAATTTTGGCCTCCAGATGTCACCAGAGAGGACTGTGTTTAAATGTTTCAAGTAACGAACCCTTTTTCAATATAGGCTTCAATGCTTCAGAAAGCTTCATTTGGCCATCACTAGCAGGGCCCTGTTTCAGGAAGCCGGTTTAGTGGAAAAACTGAGTAAGTATACCCTGAGTTAACGAAAACTCCGGGTTTTCGGTTTCACAAAGCGAGTTCAGATGAAGCCTCAGTGAGTCACTATGACGACACACTCCGTGAAGCTAACCTGCCCCCTAGCAGGTTTACTACAACTAACCCTGACTGTCTCCGCCCCTTTGTCGGAAACCTGACTGTAGGAAGTGTCAGACATGGCGTGCCCCTTCCTTGAAGAGCCAGTAGATCGTGAAGCACAAATTCTCCGCAGAGCTCTCCGCCGGGAGAGAGTGATTAGAGCGCGTTTGGACATTTTATCATTTCCTGATGATTTTCTGTGCGAACGTTACCGTTTCTCAGCACAATCTCTAAGTTATTTGGATAACATCCTCAGGCCATATATTACGCATGTGACACATCGCGGACATGCTCTCAGTTCATTACATATTATTTGTATTGCACTTCGGTTTTTTGCAAACGGGAGCTTTCTGTATAATATTGGTGACGCTGAGCACGTTTCCAAGGCTACTGTCTGTCGGGCAGTCAGGAATGTTACAGTTGCACTGAAACGTCTCCTGCACTCGTTTGTGGTGTTCCCCGGTCATAGACCCACAAGATTTATCAAAGAGGGATGCCACAAAATTGCAGGTATCAGGATGACCAAAACCTAATTCATGATGTGGTGATACTTGGACTACTACTTAAATTTTACATTTATTCTCACGGTTCCCAGGCGTGATTGGCTGTATAGATGGCACTCACATTCCAATCATTGCTCCTTCAGTAAATGAAGGAGACTATGTGAACAGGAAGTCTTGCCACAGCATCAATGTACAGGTACATAGTTCCCTGTAGCATTTCAAACTAACAAATTATTTCATTATAGCAATGGATGCTAATTTGTGTTCTCTGCACTGTGAAGATCATATGTGATGCTGCCAACATTATCACAAATGTGGAAGCCAAGTGGCCAGGCTCTGTCCATGACTCACAAATATTCCGTGAATGTACACTGAGCACAAAATTTGGACATGGTGAGTTGAGAATACTGTAAAATATATAAAGACCAATTGCTTCAGGGACATTTGAACTGAAGTGTATCCTTCTGTCTTAGGAGAGTTCACTGGCTACTTGCTTGGTGATAGGGGGTATCCATGTTTACCCTATTTGCTTATCCCTTACCCTGACCCTGAACCGGGCCCACAGCAGCGATATAATCTGGCTAATTGCAGGACAAGAGCCAGAATTGAAATGACTATTGGAATGCTTAAGGCCCGGTTCCAGTGCCTGCAAAGACTCAGGGTCACCCCAGAAAGGGCATGTGACATTATTGTGGCATGTGTGATTCTTCACAACATTGCCACAATTAGAGGAGAACACTGTCCTTCTGAACCAGACATCAGCAGTGATCCAAACCATGAACATCCTGACCCTCCCACGGACATACAAGATGGAAGCGCAGTCAGAGACACCATATGTCACAATCATTTCTTTTGACCCATCACCTCAACATGTTGAAAGAAGAATAAACAGATTTTTTGTTCAACTGGCTTTATTGGTCGCCTGTGTTTCCTGTACACAAAGTATTAAAAGATGTAAACCTCATAAAGTGTCTCTGTTGCTTCCTCCTCTGTAACAGCTGTCAATGTTTCTTCATTATTTTCCTGTAGTAAAGAAATAGACAACATTGCTGTTCTACTGTAAACTCATATAATCTGTGGAGTATTACTCACAACTGCATGTTGGTCTGGCTCAACAGGAGGCTGCACCAGATGCAGTACACCACCACCATCAACTGATAGAATATGAGGTTTATACAGGTCACTTATAACTTACAAGGGACCAAATGGCAATTAACAAACATACCAATCACCTTACACTTCATTGTCATTATGCTCTCAAAGACAACCAAGACTGAGGGAAGGCAAAATCAGTAGGAAAATAACTTCACTACAAAATAATCCATTATGGTAAAGAGTTTATCAAATGAATGAGTAGCACTGCAAAGGTGACTGTGAAGAAAGGATGTATGCACATCATGTATTATTTTGGATTTACCCCTTATGTAGGCACTTGTGTCTTGCGGGGTTATTGACTCAGAGGATGTCCCCGCAGAGATGCCTTCGGCCACAGGGCGCCCACTGTTTTGGCTGAGGGCCAACTGCTCAGCCTCTGTGAGTGGTGGTGGTGGAGGACCCCCACCTGTTTTTCGGGCCTCCGCTTTTTTTCTGTTGGCTATAACGGGTCACATTTGAGCATACAGAGTAAGCAAATATGTACTTGTAATGTGCTCAGATAATTTCAATAAGTGCTTACAGAAAGAAAATTAATGTAGCCTCTAACTGCAATTGATTTACATGGGACAAACAGACCAAGCACTATGGCTCATAATACAATTACACCTTACCTGTTTGGACTATATTTTTATATTTCATTTTTACTTGCTGCCAGGAACGTTTGGGGCCTGTTGGGTTGCACCTGCGCTCACATCACATCACAAAATAAAATGTATAAAATAACAAATAAAAAAACATATGATAAAATAACGTGTTAAATGGGTGGAAATCCCTAGATCAATGTTTAGATTAACACTCACGCATTGACTCTGTCGGCTATGTTTTGCCATGCATGCTCCCTTTCTTTTGCAGCTGTGGCTGTGTTACTTTTTTCCGCGGAATTTGCATGTTATCGGCATATGCTGCCATCAGAATTTCGGCCTCAAGCGCTGTGAAATACATTGACCGCGCCTTCTTTCCCTCCGTCTCCATGGTGACTCGCTTAATCTGTGCTCCGCTTATCAGGGCTTTATGTATCCTCGTCCGCGCGCTTCACTTGGGGTTAAAGCAACTCCGCGTTGACTGAACTAATTGTTATCAGCCTTTCTGAAACCGAATATTCCGAGTTGGACAGTTCGGGGTTACTCAACCCTGCGTATCGTTTTTCACTCTGAGTTTTCTAAACCGGCTTCCTGAAACAGGGCCCAGGAGGCAAAGATAAACTCAAAAACACTCAGCTGTATTGCTGGAAGCAAGGAAATGCAGGAAACTAAATTAAACTGGCCAATAAGCAAACAGCACACACAGTGAGGGATGGAGGAGATGACAACACTGAACAAAGGAACACACAGGGCTTAAATACACAGAGGGATAAAGAGGGAACGAGACACAGGCGGAGAACACAGCTGGGAGTAATCAAACATGACGAGACCAAGGGGAAGCAAAACTGAAAACATTAACATGGGACCCAGACTGTCAAAGTAAAACAGGAAACATAACAGCAGACCTGACACTGAGACAGAGACAGGGAAGGTATAGAAACAAAACCTAATACTGGAAATTAGGAGATACTAAAGAACTTAGGGAGCTAGAAATACAGAAACAAATGGTAAATAGCCTGTATTTGTATAGAATAGAATAGAATAGAATAGAATAATCCTTTAATTGTCCCACAAGGGGAAATTTGGTTGTAACAGCAGCCAGAAAGACACATATACAAACAAACAGTACACAGAACATAAACATACAAAATTTTTCTTACATATTCACATTAAGGACAATGGTTACTATAAACAGAGTACTGTACAGTTATTAAATTAAATAAAAATAACTACAGATAAGAGGCAAACCAGGTTGCAGTGCGAATCTGTTGATTATATAGCGCTTTACTTAGTCCCTATGGACCCCAAAGTACTTTACACTACATTTTCATTCACCTATTCCAATCAGAGACATGATCAAATAACAAAATGGTCATCAGAAATCTACAAAGAACATGACGCATATAACAGCAACAAAATCCTTTATCTGGTTGTCATGGTCCTGGGTCATTTGACCCTGTGTTTTGTGTTCCTGTATTTTCATGTCATTTTGTATTATGGTTTATGTTCAGGCTCATTTATAGTCTGCCTCTCTAGTTTATTTTCTGTTCCTCAGTTTAGTTAGTTCTGTGTGTTAGTTTAGTTTTGTTCTTGTTTCCAGCAATAAAGCTGTTTTCAGTTTACTTTTCGCCTGCCTGACGAGTCTGTGTTTGGGTCCAATCCTGCTTGCTCAAAACACAGTTCATGACCAGTTTTGGACAAGTTACTTTGAAAAAGCAATTAATTATAGTTACTAGTTATGTCTTCAAAAAAGTAACTGAGTTAGTAACTGAGTTACAAGATTCTAAAAGTAATTAATTACTTGAAAAGTAACTATTGCGTTACTTTAAAAAAAAAAAACGTTTAACCCTCTGGGGTCTAGGGTATAAGTGGCCATTTTTAACTACTTTTGATTTTACTACATTTCACCTTTAAAAACTATTTACTTTGCCTTGTTTGGTATCATTCTTTTCAGGACAACCTCACGTGTCGGAATTTACAGTTATGTTTTTCATTTTGACATACTGTATTAACATAATTAATTTAAAATTAGACAAAAAAACATAAACTTTGAGTAGAAAAGGTTATATTTTTTACTGTAACAACCACAAACATGTTTAGTAGCTAGCGGGTACTAGCTTAACTCTCAATCCTGCTGTTAGGTTAAGGAAAAACAGTATGTACAGTGGGGCAAAAAAGTATTTAGTCAGCCACCGATTGTGCAAGTTAAAATGATGACAGAGGTCAGTAATTTGCACCAGAGGTACACTTCAACTGTGAGAGACAGCATGTGAAAAAAAAAATCCATGAATTCACATGGTAGGATTTGTAAAGAATTTATTCGTAAATCAGGGTGGAAAATAAGTATTTGGTCACCTCAAACATGGAAAATCTCTGGCTCTCACAGACCTGTAACGTCTTCTGTAAGACGCTTTTCTGTCCCCCACTCGTTACCTGTATGAATGGCACCTGTTTGAACTCATCATCTGTATAAAAGACACCTGTCCACAGCCTCAAACAGTCAGACTCCAAACTCCGCCATGGCCAAGACCAAAGAGCTTTCGAAGGACACCAGGAAAAGTATTGTAAATGGTAAATGGCCTGTATTTGTATAGCGCTTTTCTAGTCCCTAAGGACCCCAAAGCGCTTTACACAACCTGTCATCCACCCATTCACACACACATTCACACACTGGTGATGGCAAGCTACATTGTAGCCACAGCCGCCCTGGGGCGCACTGACAGAGGCGAGGCTGCCGAACACTGGCGCCACCGGGCCCTCTGACCACCACCAGTAGGCAACGGGTGAAGTGTCTTGCCCAAGGACACAACGACCGAGACTGTCCGAGCCGGGGCTCGAACCGGCAACCTTCCGATTACAAGGCGAACTCCCAACTCTTGAGCCACAATCGCCCCTTGTAGACCTGCACCAGACTGGGAAGAGTGAATCTACAATAGGCAAGCAGCTTGGTGTGAAAAAATCAACTGTGGGAGCAATCATCAGAAAATGGAAGACATACAAGACCACTGATAATCTCCCTCGATCTGGGGCTCCACGCAAGATCTCATCCCGTGGGGTCAAAATGATCATGAGAACGGTGAGCAAAGATCCCAGAACCACACGGGGGGACCTGGTGAATGACCTGCAGAGAGCTGGGACCAAAGTAACAAAGGTCACCATCAGTAACACACTACAACGGCAGGGAATCAAATCCCGCAGTGCCAGACGTGTTCTGCTGCTGAAGCCAGTGCATGTCCAGGCCCGTCTGAAGTTTGCCAGAGAGCACATGGATGATACAGCAGAGGATTGGGAGAATGTCATGTGGTCAGATGAAACCAAAGTAGAACTTTTTGGTATAAACTCAACTCGTCGTGTTTGGAGGAAGAAGAATACTGAGTTGCATCCCAAGAACACCATACCTACTGTGAAGCATGGGGGTGGAAACATCATGCTATGGGGCTGTTTTTCTGCCAAGGGGACAGGACGACTGATCCGTGTTAAGGACAGAATGAATGGGGCCATGTATCGTGAGATTTTGAGCCAAAACCTCCTTCCATCAGTGAGAACTTTGAAGATGAAACGAGGCTGGGTCTTCCAACATGACAATGATCCAAAACACACCGCCCGGGCAACAAAGGAGTGGCTCCGTAAGAAGCATTTGAAAGTCCTGGAGTGGCCTAGCCAGTGTCCAGACCTCAACCCCATAGAGGTCTGGACACTGGCTAGGGAGTTGAAAGTCCGTGTTGCTCGGCGACAGCCCCAAAACATCACTGCTCTCGAGAAGATCTGCATGGAGGAATGGGCCAAAATACCAGCTACTGTGTGTGCAAACCTGGTAAAGACCTATAGTAAACGTTTGACCTCTGTTATTGCCAACAAAGGTTATGTTACAAAGTATTGAGTTGTATTTTTGTTATTGACCAAATACTTATTTTCCACCCTGATTTACGAATAAATTCTTTACAAATCCTACCATGTGGATTCATGGATTTTTTTTTTCACATTCTGTCTCTCACAGTTGAAGTGTACCTCTGGTGCAAATTACTGACCTCTGTCATCATTTTAGGTGGGGGAACTTGCACAATCGGTGGCTGACTAAATACTTTTTTGCCCCACTGTATATCTGTTGTATTGAAACGTTTTCATGTGTTATTTTTATTTACCACTGCTGTTAATTAACAATGAAGAGACTATATTGATTCTGCTGCTTCAAAGGAGTAGCGTGGACTAGATCTATGGACTTTATTAATCTTGATTTCAAACTTCTCCGAGAAACAGACCTCGCTCAGCAGGCCTGAGTTTGCTGCTTTCTGGAAGCTCTTCTGAGTAAACCCACAGACTATTATACTCTGGCTTTACAGATTTAAGAAACAACAGACAGTTAATCTTCATATTCAAGAAATTAGCTTTAGCAAAAATTAGCATTAGCTACCAGCAGCTGCTAGCTCGCCAGTTAAAATAAAAGAAGAAAGGACCCCTGGACTGGAATGGTTGGTTAAGATAAATATTTTATTGGAGTCTCACCAGTAACACAAACTAAAGACAGTATGCCACCCAAGAAAGGCCCAACACCAGAGGAGGTCGAGGATATAAAAACCTCCCTTGGAGCAGTCAGGGCGCAGCAGGAGCTGCTTCTGGGGCTTTTGGAGGAGGTAAAACAGCTACGCCTCCAAAATGCCGAGAAGGACAGACGAATTATGGATCTCGAGCGGCGGGTGGATGAGCTGGAGCAGTACACCCGTACGAACGACGTGGTCATTAGCGGTATAAAAATCAAGCCCGGGAGCGTTGGGGAGCCCAGCGACGAGGAGACCCGCTCGGTGGAGCAACAGGTGGCCTCCTTCCTCCAAAGCAAGGGGATAGAGATGGACCTGGAGCAAGTAGAAGCATGTCACCCACTGCCCAGGAGGAGCGACAGACCGCCGGCCGTCATTATGAGATTCGTCAATCGGAAGAACAAGGTCGCACTGCTGAAACAAGGACGCAAACTGAAAGGCACGGACGTTTTCATTAATGAGCATCTGACACGAAAAAACGCAGACATCGCGAGGAAGGCAAGGCAACTGAAGAAGAACGGTAAAATACAACATACGTGGGTAACAAACTGTAAAATTTTCATTAAGCTAAAGGGGACACCAGAAGAGGCAAAAGTACTGATAGTGAGGAACATGGAGGATCTGGACAAGTACAACTGACACTAATGTATCGAGGCAATATATAACTCTAATGACAATCAAATGATAAATACACCAACATCTCTAATTACACCAGGAAATGACATGGACACGTTGAAATCAATTCTCCAACAGAAAGTAATTGATCTAGATTGTGAATATAAGGAGCATAATATAATAGACCCAGAAATAGATTCTGAAAGTAATGTTCTTTCTTCTTTTGTTAAAAATTGTAATTATTTCACACAGGAACAATATGAAAAAAAAAATCAACCTAGACGGGAAGCTCTCATTAATTCACTTTAACAGCAGAAGTACTCTAATTTTGATTTCATTAAGGACTACTTGCAACAATTTTCTCGCCCCTTCAGTGTTATAGCCACCACTGAAACTTGGTTCAACGTTGATAAAGGAATAGATTTCTGTTTGAGTGGATATGATTTAAAATACATGAATAGATTAAATAGGGCGGGCGGCGGGGTTGCTATATATGTTCATAACTCTATAAAATATAATGTTGTAACAACTATGTCTATGGCTATTGATGGAATTTTGGAATGTTTGACTATTGAGATCATGAATGAAAAAAAGAGAAATGTTATAATAAGTTGCATATATCGGACACCCAGTTCAAGTATTGACACTTTTTATGAATGGATAGAAAAAATGTTTGCTTCGGTGAACCAAAAATTACTATTCATCTGTGGTGATTTTAATATTGATTTGCTAAATCCAACAAGGTTAAAAGCCATTGATGACTTTACTGACACGATGTACAGCTTATCACTATATCCAACAATAACAAAGCCAAGCAGAATAACATCACATAGCGCCACTATTATTGACAACATTTTTACTAATGTCATGGATTTCCAAATTAATAGTGGCCTGCTTGTCTGTGATATAACTGACCACTTACCAGTTTTTACTTTGTGTGACTGTGATTTAAAAAAAATAGATACCAAGATTACGATAGCAAAGCGAACAATAAATTAAGAAGCAATTCATGCCTTCAATTTCGATTTAGAACAACAAGATTGGAGTTCGGTGTATGAAGAGTCAGATGTGGACAAGGCTTATGATAATTTCCTAGATATATTCATTATGTTGTACAATAAACATTGTCCTGTAAATGAACACAAGACAAAGAAAAAAAAGATAAAAAGTCCTTGGTTCACAAAAGGAATTATCAATGCTTGCAAAAAGAAAAACAATCTGTATAAACAGTTCATCAAAGTAAAAACAAAAGAAGTGGAACAAAGATATAAAGCATATAGAAATAAATTGACTGATATTATAAGAACAAGTAAACAACTTTATTATAGAAGAAGATTATATGAAAATAAAAACAATATAAAAGGAACTTGGGATGTGTTAAATAACTTAATTAAACAAGGATCTTCTGGAACATCATATCCTGAATGTTTCATTGATGCAAATGGTGAAAATCATAACATGAGTAACATTGTAGATGGGTTCAATAATTTTTTTATAAATGTTGGCCCTGAACTAGCAGCGGACATCCCGTGTCAAAAAAATGAAAATATCAGTAATATAAAATCAAATCCCTTTTCACTGTTCCTCTCAGCTACAAATGAGCAAGAAGTAATAAATATCACATTAAAATGTAAAAGTAAGTCTTCAATGGATTATCATGACATAAATATGTCTGTAGTTAAACAGGTTATTCTGAATATTGCTAGTCCCTTAACATATGTCTGTAATTTATCATTTCAGTCCGGTTGTTTTCCAAAAAAAAAAATGAAAATTGCGAAGGTAATACCACTATACAAAAGTAATGACAAACACAGTTTTACCAATTATAGGCCTATTTCTCTACTGCCTCAATTCTCAAAAATTTTAGAAAAACTTTTTAATTCAAGATTAGAAAAATTCCTTGAAAAACATCAAATAATAAATGTTGGTCAGTATGGTTTCAGAACGCAAAGAACCACTTCAATGGCGATAATTGAGGCAGTAGAAGAAATTACCAATGCACTGGATAAAAATAAATATGCAGTTGGTATTTTTGTTGATCTCAAAAAGGCCTTCGACACAATCAATCACTCAATTTTATTGGATAAATTGGCAATATATGGTATTCGAGGGAAAGCTGGTAACTGGTTAAAAAGTTACCTAACGGGTCGGGAACAATATGTTAGCATAGGGCATTACCACTCAGAGAAACTTGGTATTACATGTGGTGTTCCCCAAGGGTCAGTGTTGGGACCAAAACTTTTCAATGTATACATAAATGATATTTTTGATTTTTCTCAAGTACTTAAGCTCATACTGTTCGCAGATGACACCAATATATTTTTCAGTAGCGATGATTATACTGATCTTGTAATGACCGTAAACAGGGAGCTAAAATTAATAAAAAAAAATGGATGGATATAAATAAATTATCATTAAATATAAATAAAACTAAAGCAATGTTTTTCGGTAATTTAAAATATAATATAGAATTACCAATTATCATTGAAGGTGTACCAATTGATAATGTGAGTGAAAACAAATTTTTGGGAGTCGTAATTGATAACAAAATTTCATGGAAACCACACGTCAGACACATAAAATCCAAAATTTCCAGAAGCCTCGCAGTTTTGAACAAAGTGAAACCATACCTTGATAAAGATGCACTTCGTACTCTGTACTGTACCCTGGTTCTTCCATATATTACATATTGTGTGGAAGTGTGGGGAGAAACATATAAAAATACAACTAATCCATTAGTCACAGTATAGAAACGAGCACTGCAAATCTGGAACAGTCTGAGTTTACAACTGAAACAATGCAAAAATATTCATAGATTTAAATTCCTCTACAAACAGTTGGTCTGGTCACAGTATACTCAATGATGGTTTTAGTGTGCTCTGTAACGTCTGTTCTCTTACCATTGCTGGTATGGATTCCAAAAAAAAAAAAAGTGTGTGCGTATGTATGTATATGTGTGTGTAGATATATATGTATGTATGTATATGCACGTGTGTTTGTCACTATGTAATTATTATTGCCTGTTACCTGTGGTAACGCAATTTATAATTATTATATATTCTGTATTTAGTTATGATGGTTCTAATTGTTGTTGCGAGCTGCCGTTGAGAAGCTTGCATGTGCCCGGGGCTGTTGATGGTTTGTTTGGTTGTAACGATGGGCGTAGCTGTGGGAAGCTTATTGTTTTTTGTTGATGAGTGAGTATAGGGGTGGGATTTAATAAGTTCTCTTCATCCCACTCCTTTTCAGGTAATTTTTGTTTTTTGTTTTGTGCACTTTATGTTCAATATATGTATTTTGTTGTGCCTGAAATGAATAAATAAATGAATGAATGAAATGATGATTGTTGATAGCTACATTGCCATGTAATGAAAACCCTTTTGAATTTGATTAGTTGTACAACATTAGAAATAGAACTTGAAATTGAAACAGATTTTGTTCATGCTTTACACCTTCAACAGAAGTGTTATTAGTTAAGTGTAAACAATGTTCATTTGAAGTAATTCTGACCTCACTCTTAGGTCAGGTTTTTTTGGGAGCTGAGACTCCACGGAGAACTTTAGATTACGGACTTTGTGGAAATCCGTAGAAGAGGAATGATCTTCCATTGCAATGGATGGTGAGCCACAGCCCATATGGAACTGAATCTTGAAGTCTGGTTGCCTGGATTGTAACAGGACGAACTGTGTAAACCATACATCGATCGTGGACTGAACTCACACCAATAAACCGCCAGATCACCAAACAGGCCTGAACTGGATTCTATTGACACTTTAAAAGACCCGGGTCTGACATTATTTTCTTTTTTTTTTCTTTTTTTTTAACAATAATAACCAGAATTGTGTGTGCGCGCACACAGTTTTGGTTATTATTGTTAAATTCAATACAGTGCACAAATTCAAATACAATTGAATAATTGCTTCATCATTTGTGGTTGTGTTTTCATTGTGGTTACCCATCCTCTAGGCTCCTGCTGTTCCTGAAGTCTTCTGATTTGCCCATTGTTTATATATTTTGTTACATGCTGGTTACAGTGTAAAAGTGGCCAGCCAGCCAGGAGCCTTGAATTAATCGGTAACGATAGTGAAGCGTATTTTGTGTAAGGGAGTTTTTGGTAAAACCCTTTGTCTCACTAAAAGATGGAGTTTGTTGAAAAATTAGGTATTAAGGTCCCAAATGCTGTCATAGTGCATGGGGTAACAGGATCAGAAAAGGATGAAGAGATTTTTGACTTCTTAAAGCAGTATGGCTCTATTAGTAGGGTCCTCACCATTGATGATCAAGTATCTGAATTCAACAAGGATCAGATAGTGGAGTATAACTCGGGAGTAGCAGTACAAGCATTAGGACCCTTGTTGCCTTATGTCCACCCCTCAGCTGCAAATCCTAATGTAGTACTTTCTGTACATGCTTTGACAAATGTTTATTCCCAGAGATTTGGGGGTAGTGTCACAGATACTTACCTTAGTGAACTGTGAGGAATAGCCAAGCTAAGTGGGAAGGATTTTGAAGAGGTACTGAGAGAGGTGATGACAAAAATTGAAAAATCTGTGGGTGCTGCTGAAGAAAGTGCTGCACTCAGTCATGAAGGTGATTCAGAGGAAACTGATCATACCGACAGGCCCAGTCAGATCTTTAGAGCATGTTCAACAATTCTGCTTTTCCTGTCTCAGAGAGTTCAGACTGCAGAGATATAAAGCTGACAATTATTTCCAAATGAGTTATATTTAATTTGATGGAATATTTTTCTTTCTTTTTTTTGTTTTTTTTTTAATAGTATTTATTAGGATGCAGAAACAGAGAGCAGACCACTCTAGCTGTGTGTCCATGAAAAGTGAGAAGTCTATGGATAAGCCTGTTGTGTTTAAAGATGAACAACATCCTGATGTACGGTAAGCATTAAATATATATTGATTGATTGAATCTTTATTTTGAACATGTTGAAAAAGTATAAAAAAAATAGAATTGAAAGAGACAAATGAACAAAGCAAACAAAAGGAAAACGAGCAACCACAACTCCAAATAACGTCCATGTTCAAAAAGGAGCAGGAAGAAGCATAAGCTTATTTAATCCCACCCCTTTTCCACTATCTAGTATCAATAGACTACAGAAATACCTCCTTGCAATTACATTATATGTTATGTGTAATTTTTTTTTTTTTTAAATATATACACATATATGTTTCTATCTATCCATACCTACGTATATACACACATACGCACATATACACATTTTCAATAACCCCATTAACACCTGAAGGATACACAACCTACAATTTTATATATATATATATATATATATATATATATATATATATATATATATGCTGTTCTGCATAGGCCTGAACCCCCTCAGTGAGATCATTAACAAGACTGGCTACGGATACCGACTACGGAACGGAGCAGTTGTCAGCCACCTCCTGTACATGGATGACATCAAGCTGTATGCCAAGAGTGAACGAGACATCGATTCACTGATCCACACTACCAGGCTATACAGCAATGACATTGGAATGTCGTTCGGACTGGAGAAGTGTAGTCGGATGGTAACAAAGAGAGGGAAGGTAGTCAGAACTGAGGGGATTGAACTACCAGAAGGCAACATTGCAGACATAGAGGACAGTTACAAGTACTTGGGGATCCCGCAGGCGAATGGGAACCATGAAGAGGCCGCTAGAAAAGCTGCAACCACCAAGTACCTGCAGAGGGTCAGGCAAGTCCTGAGGAGTCAGCTGAATGGTAAGAACAAGATCCGGGCCATCAACACGTACGCCCTGCCCGTGATCAGGTACCCTGCTGGGGTAATAGGCTGGCCAAAGGAGGAGATAGAAGCCACTGACATAAAGACAAGAAAGCTCCTTACCATGCATGGAGGGTTTCACCCCAAGTCCAGCACCCTGAGGCTGTACGCTAAGCGGAAGGAAGGGGGCCGGGGACTGGTGAGTGTCAGCACCACAGTCCAGGATGAGACAACGAACATCCAAGAATACATTGGGAAGATGGCCCCAACTGACCGAGTGCTCAGTGAATACCTCAGGCAGCAGAAACCCAAGAAAGAGGAGGGAGACGAGGAACCATCATGGAAGGACAGAGCCCTGCACGGTATGTACCACCGGCAGATAGAGGAGGTGGCTGATATCCAGAAATCCTACCAGTGGCTGGACAAAGCTGGACTGAAAGACAGCACAGAGGCACTAATCATGGCAGCACAAGAACAAGCTCTGAGCACAAGATCCATAGAGGCTGGGGTCTATCACACCAGGCAAGACCCCAGGTGCAGGCTGTGTAAAGATGCCCCAGAGACAATCCAGCACATAACAGCAGGGTGCAAGATGCTAGCAGGCAAGGCATACATGGAACGCCATAACCAAGTGGCCGGCATAGTGTACAGGAACATCTGTGCCGAGTATAACCTGGAAGTCCCGAGGTCAAAATGGGAGATGCCCCCAAGGGTGGTGGAGAATGACCGAGCTAAGATCCTGTGGGACTTCCAGATACAGACGGACAAAATGGTGGTGGCTAACCAACCGGACATAGTGGTGGTAGACAAACAGAAGAAGACGGCCGTAGTGATCGATGTAGCGGTTCCGAATGACAGCAATATCAGGAAGAAGGAACACGAGAAGCTGGAGAAATACCAAGGGCTCAGAGAAGAGCTCGAGAGGATGTGGAGGGTGAAGGTAACGGTGGTCCCCGTGGTAATCGGAGCACTAGGTGCGGTGACTCCCAAGATAGGCGAGTGGCTCCAGCAGATCCCGGGAACAACATCGGAGATCTCTGTCCAGAAGAGCGCAGTCCTGGGAACAGCTAAGATACTGCGCAGGACCCTCAAGCTCCCAGGCCTCTGGTAGAGGACCCGAGCTTGAAGGATAAACCGCCCGCATATACCCATACCATTTATATACCCATACCAACAAACCCGTGCATGCGCACACACATGAAAATATTAGACAAGAACACCCTATCAAATCTCTACCTTTTCCCTGTACCCTGTATATAAAAAGTTTACCTTGATTAGAGCAGGGATATAAAACAAAATGTTGAGTAAGCAGGATAAGTAGTGTGGCGGCCAGAGATGGGCAGTAATGCGTTATTTGTAACGGGTTTCTGTAATCTGATTACTTTTTTTCAAGTAACGAGTAAAGTAAGGGATTACTATTGCAAAAACGGTAATTAGATTACCGTTACTTTTCCGTAGGAACGCTACATTACTGCATTACTAATTTTTTTTGCGAGAATGTCTCATGACAGTGAGGTAAGCGAGTGCGACAACAGCTGTGTGCAGATCAACAATGGATAATATATCGAGTGCGGGAGAGAGTATGAGCGTGCAGCGTTTAAAGCGTGGAAGTACTGACCTTACTTTAAGTTTGATTCCATAAAAATTGACAAAAACATTAGCGTCCGTTGTGCGTGGGAAGAAAACTTCTTTTTACAGCGAAAAAAACCCCTAAACTTCCAAGCAAGCACTGAGTGCGCTACGACGTAATGGGAAACTCACAGAGAAACTCGCGGATTCTTCAACTGACCGCTGCAGCACACCTGCACCAGGGTAAACCTCCGCCTACCCCACTCCTGCTTTACAGGTGAAAATAGAGCAACAGGACCGCTAGTCTTTGACTTTATTTATTTTCTGCTTTGTTTTATGTACATCTGTTTGAAAGAGTGTAAACACAAAAAATATTTTATTTTATGTGCTGAAATGTGCAGAAAATAGGTTTAAATGTTAAACAAATTTCTTCCAGTCAGAGAATTTTGCATATAATTAAATTTTTGCTTGATGCATAAAGTTAAAACATTAAAACTAATAAAACAAGTTTTAAAAAGAGACTTTTCCATTTGATTACATTTTGTATGATGGATTATGTAGAAAAAGTAGAATTGGGCTGAAAGATCTATCGCTTTATCACCTATTCAGGTTGTAAATCGTGTTTTTAAAAAGTAACTAAGTAATTAATTACTTTTGAAAATAAGTAATCAGTAAAGTAACAGGATTACTTTTGGGGGGAAATAATCAGTAATTAGTTACTGATTACTTTTTTCAAGTAACTTGACCAACACTGGTGGCGGCTTAGTGTGTTATCAATGGCATACGTGGTGACTCTAGTTCCAGCTGCCTTCAGATCATTAGCATTCTCCTCCTGAGTAGTTTTGAGCTCATCCACCACCTTTCTCCTAATCATCCTCAATGAGGCAAGATCTTGAATGGAGCTCCAGACTAACGGGGACTGATGGGAGGATTCTGGGTCACCTGATCTAGGACTAACTCTATGCTTTATCAAAATTGAACGTTTTCATCCTATTCTTAAAAGTAGTCAGGGTGTCTGTCAGCTCCCAAACTGGCAGCTGGTTCCACAGAAGAAGGGCCTGAAAGGTGAAGACTGCCTCCTATCGTTCCTATAAATACTGTACGGAACCATATGTACTGTAAGACGGCAGTACATGTGGTCACTTTGGCGTGACATGTCACCCCAAAGTGTGGGTTTTTTTGGCGGGGTGACGTGCTACTGTGAACTCTTTAAGATAAGACGGGGCCTGATTATTCAAGGCCTTGTTTGTAAGGAGTAGAATTTTAAATTTGATTATAGATTTAAAAGGATGTGACTGAAAAGAAGCTAATATGCGAGATGTGTTCTCAAGGTCAAGTTTTTTGCATCTACATTTTGCTCTTCCCGCCATTTGGAGTGAAGTAGCAAGTGCAGAAAGGATTTTTGGTTTTCAGTCACACATCACCAACTGTTAGTGTCCCCTCCTTTATAGCCTGGTTGTAGCTGATAGTGTTTTCCCCTCAAGTGAGGAAACAAGTATTTTGTGTCCACCTTTAACGGGAAAAGTTTTCTTGCATATTTTGAAAAAATATTGCTTTGTTGTAAATCTGACCTCTTGTAGTTCCCTACTAGGTCGTCATTGGAGACTAGCATGAGGCATGCCTAAATATTTATACCAATATTATAACAGTTAATATGATATTTCATCTCTAAACAGCTACCTAACATGTCTAACCTTATGATCCATCATGGTGTGGAACCTTTTCAGTAGGCTTCTGATGGCTGTACTCTGCATAATGCTCTGCAGATCAATACTCTGGATGCGGCAAAGCCTCTATGCCCTTGCACACTGCAAGCTCTACTTTCTTCTGATAATGATCCAGCAGCTCCTTATATTTCCTGTACATAGCTCTGTTATGTTTTGTTCTTCCTTTGAAGGGTAAACGGCAGTAGCTTTGCACATCCTCATGTCTAGAGAACTTAAACATTATGTTTTTTTCCATAGCCTTCTGCAGAAGGGCTCAAATGTTTCCTGCCGTCTGTCTGCTTCGCAGGATCATAAACAGTTAAACTTCATATTTAGGGTGGGTATATATCGAAATGTACTTTTCAGCTCTTAAAATTGTGCATATTTCTCTGTTTAGACTTGCAGGTTTTTAGACTCTGCACTCAGTGTCTTTCATTTCCAGGTGCTCAAGTCAGAAATCTTTACTTTCATTGGGAAAGAGTTAAAGAAGATCCAAAGGGTTCTGAGCTCAGATTGTCCAGAAGACTTGGAAAATCAGTTAGAGGATGGGGATTTGTTGGAGGATGAGGATAAGGATGAGAGGCGGAGCACCAGAGATGCAGTTGTGAAGATCACAATGTACTTTCTGATGAGAATGAAGCAGGAGCGGTTGGCTGACTGTCTACAGAAAAGTAAGCAGATTTCTCTAAAGACTTAAGTTACTGGATACAGTGAATATTTATTAATCTGTCAGCAGATAGACCAACTTATGTTCAAACACTCATTCTTTAGTAGACTGAAACGTTAGACTATTTACAGAATAATTTATTAATAAATCTTATTTGGGATTTTTTTTTCTTTTTTTTCAGAATTTTTGGCTGCGGTTTGTCAGCGTAAACTTAAATCTAAGCTGAAAAAGAAATTCCAGTGTGTATTTGAAGGGATTGCTAAAGCAGGAAACTCAACCTTTCTGAATCAGATCTACACAGAGCTGTACATTACGGAGGGAGGGACTGCAGAGGTCAATGATGAACATGAGGTCAGACAGATTGATTTGGCCTCCAGGAAACAAGACAGACCTGAAACAACAATCAGACAAGAAGATTTTTTTAAAGCCTCAACTGGAAAAGATGAACCAATCAGAACATTTCTTACAAAGGGAGTTGCTGGCATTGGTAAAACAGTATTAACACAGAAGTTCACTCTGGATTGGGCAGAAGAGAAAGCCAACCAGGACATCCAGTTCATATTTCCAATCACTTTTAGGGAGATAAATGTGCTGAAAGAGGAACGATTTAGCTTGGTGGAACTTGTTCATCACTTCTTTGCCGAAACCAAAGAAGCAGGAATCTACAGCTTTGAAGATTTCAAGATTGTATTTATCTTTGATGGTCTGGATGAGTGTCGACTTCCTCTGGATTTCCACAACACTGAAATCCTAACTGACCCAAGAAAGGCCGCCTCAATGGATGTGCTGCTGGTAAACCTCTTTAGGGGGAACCTCCTACCTAATGCTCACCTCTGGATAACCACACCACCTGCTGCAACCAGTCAGATCCCTCCTAGGTGTGTTGACATAATAACAGAGGTCAGAGGGTTCACTGACACACAGAAGGAGGAGTATTTCAGGAAGAGATTCAGAGATGAGGAACAAGCTAGCAGGATCATCTCTCACATCAAGACATCACGGAGCCTTCACATCATGTGCCATATCCCAGTCTTCTGCTGGATCACTAGGGATGGGTATCGAAAACCGGTTCTTGTTGAGAACCGGTTCCCACTGTTTCAATTCCTTGGAATCATTTGCCACTTTTAAAAACGATTCCCTTATCGATTCCAGTCGCCCCGAATGACGTCATCACGTTGAGTAGCGTCTTTTACCCAGTAGGAAACACGGCGCCTGAGCGGCACAAACGCTCAAAAGTTTGGTTACACTTTATGAGAAAGGATGACAACAGGGCAACGTGCAATACTTGCAAAGTAGAGATTTCATCAAAGGGAGGAAACACTACGAATATGCAAAAGCATTTGCTCAAAAAACACGCGATTGCTTTCAACGAATGTCGTGTTTTTGATCCGCTCCGGACTAGCGAAGCTCAACCCAGCAGCAGCGGTAGCGTTTCCACGTCCTCTCCCGTTAATACTGCAGGTAACTAATCAATTAGCATTGCATATTATGTTAGCGCGATTTACCTTATTACAAAACCTGCTATTACTGTGCGTTGCATTTAGATAACCATGATGAGAGAGACAGAGTCTGGCTGGCTCAGATGCTGGCAGTTCTCGCTGCAGTCTACCGGTAGCGTCTCCTTTCAGGCCAGGATAGACGAATGTCACCCAGCAGTGTCTAAGTTTGTGGTCAAAGGCTTGCACCCATTTGCCACAGCAGATGCCCCCGATTTCACTTTGGTAAGTGAATGTGTTTAATTGTAGGCAGGGACATTACTGGATATTCTTGTGTAATTGCTACAGAATAATTTATGTTAAACTTTGTTATTGCTACAGGAGAATATTTATTTTATTATTTTACATATACATTTTTTTCCTGGGGACCCTGTGACACCCCATTGAAGAGCCGTAGGCTGGATCTCTTAAGATCTCACTGTTGGGTTTGTAAGGCCATGTTACTCCTAAATTTCTATCTTGTTCAAAGAGAAGATATAAAACACAGTTCTAAGCTAATCGACTTTAGTGTTCTCCTTTTTAAAAAAAAAGAATCGATAAGGAATCGAATCGTTAAACAGAATCGAAAATGGAATCGGAATCGTTAAAATCTTATCAATACCCATCCCTATGGATCACTGCTACAGTTCTGGAGGATGCACTAAAACCCAGAGAGGGAGGAGAGCTGCCGAAGACCCTGACTGATATGTACATCTATTTCTTGGTGGTTCAGGCCAAAATGAAGAAGGTCAAGTATGATGAAGGGGATGAAACAGATCCACACTGGAATCCAAAGACTAGGGCAATCATTGAGGCTCTGGGAAAACTGGCATATGAACAGCTGCAGAAAGGCAACTTGATTTTCTATGAATCAGACCTGAGAGAGTGTGGCATTGACATCAGAACAGCTTCAGTTTACTCAGGAGTGTTCACACAGATCTTTAAAGAAGAGAGAGGACTGTACCAAGACAAGGTTTTCTGCTTCATCCATCTGAGCATTCAGGAGTTTCTGGCTGCTCTTCATGTCCATCTGACTTTCTTCAACACTGGAGTCAATCTGCTGCAAGATCAAGTAACAACCTCCAATACGTCTGAAATAAGAGAATGTACAGAGACACACTTCTACCAAAGTGCTGTGAACATGGCCTTACAGAGTCCAAACGGACACCTGGACCTGTTTCTCCGCTTCCTCCTGGGTCTTTCCCTGCAGACCAATCAGACTCTCCTACAAGACCTCCCAACAGAAATAGGATGTAGTTTACAGACCAATCAGGAGGTAGTCCAGTATATCAAGGAGAAGCTCTGTGAGAATCTGTCTGCTGAAAGAATCATCAATATGTTCCACTGTCTGAATGAACTGAATGATCATTCTCTAGTGGAGGACATCCAACAGTCCCTGAGTTCAGGAAGTCTTTCCACAGATAAATTGTCTCCTGCTCAGTGGTCAGCTCTGGTCTTCATCTTGCTGTCATCAAAAAAAAATCTGGATGTGTTCGACCTAAAGAAATACTCTGCATCAGAGGAAGCTCTTTTGAGGCTCCTGCCAGTGGCCAAAGCCTCCATCAAAGCTGTGTAATTTCACAAATATATTTACTGATTCTGATTTCAATCCTTTGTACACCTTACACCTTAACGTTACAGTATATTTCTGTAAATCACTTTTACATTCATTAGTGCATTGAATACATACTCACCTGCTCTGGTCAGCTACTTTCCTAAAGTTCAGACCCAGCTTCACAGTAGGAATCTATACTGTGAAAAATCTCTTTATGGAATTGGGGGGGGGGGGGGGGGGGGGACATCGTCCACACAAACATTTAGCTGAGGATGAATTCAGTTTGATCAGATCCCATTTTCATCTTGTAGCAGCAAGTGATCAACTTCAAGATTTAGATTAAAAATATGATAAAACTAGTTGGTGCTGTTTGACAAGAGCTGTATTATTGGAGCTTAACATATAACCTTTTTCACATCCAGAATAAATATGAGCCTGCTTCTGAAGTGTTCATAGCTTTTTCTACTATTTTGTAATTTACTTCTATTTACAAACCGTATATTGAATGTTAACAACTTATTCTAAGTGAAATGTATGAAAATTGAATTTAAACTTAACGAAAACATATTTTAAGACCACCGGTTTCCTGTAAATAAATGTAACAACACCAGAATAAATTGAATATGAATTTAGTAATGATGGTAATTAAATGCATAATGAGAAAACATGTAACAAAACAATGTGTAAAAAATAATCTTGTTGCTTATTGTCTCATCAGGATGAATGGCTGTAACTTGACAGAGAGAAGCTGTGAAGCTCTGTCCTCAGTTCTCGCCTCCCAGTCCTCCAGTCTAAGAGACCTGGACCTGAGCAACACCACCCTGCAGGATTCAGGAATGAAGCTTCTGTCTGAGGGACTGAAAAGTCCAAACTGTTTACTGGAAACTCTCAGGTCAGATCAAGTTGTAGTTAATTTTTTTAATGACTTCTTTGAGATCTTTTTAAAAAAAATTATATCTCTTATGTGCTGAACATAGATATGAAAATATCATGTCTGTTTGTTCCCCAACACTGCTGTTCAGTTAGCCACACCCTACCAAGCTAACAGGACGACAAGACAGACAGCAGCTCTGTCACCAACAAAACTCACTTCTCTTTTTTCAAGAGCGTATATTTTTTCAGAATCACAGGGTGGATGAAGCCCATCCTCGCTAACTTTGGAAAAGAGAGTCTAAGGAGCTTGGAAAGAAAAGCGTCTGGACTTCTTTGAGTTGCTTGAATACATTTCACCTCTCATCTGAGAAGCTTCTTCAGTTCTAAGGGTCAAATGGCTACAAAGGGTCATCCCCTATGTAGCCGGTGTATCAGAGAAACTCAGGAGGGTTCTCTCCAAGCACGACATCCCAGTGTACTTCAGATCCAGCAACACACTCAGACAAAAACTGGTTCACCCGAAAGACAAAACTCCTAAACACAAACTTAACAACGTGGTGTATGCTGTACAGTGCAGCGAGGAATGCTCAGACCTCTACATTGGAGAGACCAAACAGCCACTTCACAAGCGCATGGCACAACATAGAAGAGCCACCTCTACGGGACAAGACTCAGCAGTTCATCTGTATCTAAAGGACAAAGGTCACTCTTTCGAGGATGCCAACGTTCACATTTTGGACAGAGAGGACAGATGGGTTGAAAGAGGAGTGAAAGAAGCCATTTACGTCCACTGTGAGTGACCATCTTTGAACAGAGGTGGTGGTTTACGACACCATCTGTCTGCCATCTATAATCCAGTTTTGAGATCTCTTCCCAGACGCCTTAACGCCCACTCACATCCTGGGCCATCTGACCTCAGGAAATCACATGATAGGGTGGGGCCAGGTTTCACAATGAGCTCATCTGAAACCCTGGCTGATTGTGACCCACACCCGCTTTCACACCTTGGCTCATCTGATTAGGTAGAGGATCATCAGGTGGTCCTTTGTCCCTCTTTGGGGGGTAACTCCCACTGGGTTTAAATCTGGGACTCTCCACCATTTGACCCTTAGAACTGAAGAAGCTTCTCGGATGAGTGGTGAAACGTCTTCAAGCAACTCAAAGAAGTCCAGACGCTTTTCTTTCCAAGCTCCTTAGACTACGATGACCTGGATGACTGAGAACCTTCACAGACATTTTGGACAAGAGAGTGTGTACACCCTAAAAATGTCACAAATCTACCACAGGGGTAACACAGGCAAAATGACTATACTGTTATCGATACGTGTTGGATACACTGTGTATGTTAACGCAGGTAAACAGCAAGCCAAACTCAATTTAACTCAAAATAAAATATCCTTTAGCTCTTTGACATTGTGAAATAAATGCACAAAAGAAATAGTTAGTGATAGAAAACATGTATCAAAGTTAGTCTTAGCTGCTAAGTAATAATAAATAGTGGTTTTAACAATCCTCTGATATGCAAATTAGATCGCTAGCATCATTGCTATGGTAATAGACCATGCTCTAAGCAAAATCCGCTTCTGGGATAAGGCTAATTCCTGGTAGAAACACATTCACAAAACGATCTCTAAATCAGCTGTTATAAACATATAAGACAAACCAGAACATGTAATAAACTTACAGCCATTGCTTTCGATGGTGTATATAAAGATTCAGGCCACAGGAGATAAAGTTTAAACACAGATAGGCAGGTTTTCTGTACAATGCTTTTTCCTAACTGACTGCAGCTTCTGCTTCCCACAATGCATTGCGAACACAGATTACTCCTTCAAAATAAGATACAGAAAAACTAATGCTGACTGTATAGAATATATTTTTAACTAAATTACTCTCTTTTTTAATATAAATTACTACAGTTGAAATATGACATTTTTATCACTAAATTATTATGAACCATTTTTAATCTTTTACTTGGGACAGAACACGACAATAATTCAGGCTCACATCTGCACCTACAGCCAATTTAAATTCACCAGTTATCCAAACATGTCCTATAAAGTTAAGTCAAGTTAAGTCAATTAATGTTGATTAACCACATTTTTTGCAAGGCTGAGTTTAATTACTGTCTTTGTCACTGCCAGACCTGTTAAATAAAGAATGTCTCCTTTTTGATTATTGTCTCATCAGGCTGAATGGCTGTAACTTGACAGAGAGAAGCTGTGAAGCTCTGTCCTCAGTTTTGACCTCCCAGTGCTCCAGTCTAAGAATGCTGGACCTGAGTAACACCACCCTGGAGGATTCAGGAATGAAGCTTCTGTCTGAGGGGCTGAAAAGTCCAAACTGTTCACTGGAAGCTCTCAGGTCAGGACCTTTTCAACTGATCACAATTAAAAATCTGGATTAACATTTTCAAATAAACTGGTATTGTGTGTTTTTTCCTTTTTTCATAGTTTTGAATCAGCTGTCTTTAGCTAGATTCACTTGTTTTCTATTAACATATTCTACCAGAGCTAACCAGAGAACTTCCAGAGCTTCTTGTCTAATTCTAAACTCTGAGATTATGGAAAGTCTTTCAGTTCCTGCACAGCTGATTAAATTAGTTTCATTCTAATTATGTTTAGCTTGAATTCAGAATGTTTGCAGGTATGACCAAAAAATTAATCAGTGGAGTTCAGATATCTGGATGCCCATGGTCACCATGAACATCCATTTGAATCCAGTGAACTGAGAAATGTGAATGCATGTCAATGAATGTCATTAGTCAGAGAGAGTAAAGACTTTGTGACACTTAAGAAACTGAAAGAAAGATACGTGAACTTTCTTTGTGGAACAAAAAACCCAGAGTTTCCAGAGTTGAGGGTTAACACAATGAATTTTAGCTACACCTGATTTCTGTGACAAGACAAGAATTAACAAGAATTGTTAATATGTCTACCTTACCTGGAAAGCACTTTGGTTCAACTGTTGTTTTAAATGTGTCACTTCTTTCAGAATGAGGTCTGGTGAAGTTCGATGGCTAGGACCAGGTCTGAGGAAGTGTAAGTGTTTGGATAACGAACAAAGCTGTATATTTAACCATTATCATCACTCATTCACATCTCTGATATCAGGAGTCATCATCAGAGTGTCAATCAATAGATGCATCAGTAACTGAAGCTGGATTGTCTTTCTTACCTCTATCAGATTCCTGTGAACTCACACTTGACACAAACACAGTACATGGAAAACTCAAACTGTCTGATAACAACAGAATGGTGACGTATATGTATGAGGATCAGTCATATCCTGATCATCCAGACAGATTTGGCCACTGGCCTCAGCTGCTATGTAGAAATGGTCTGACTGGTCGTTGTTACTGGGAGGTTAAGTGGACAGGAGATGTTCATATATCAGTGAGTTACAAAGGAATTGGAAGAAGAAGAGACACGGACTGTTTGTTTGGAAGGAATGATCAGTCCTGGAGTTTGCGATGCTGTGATGGTTATTCCGTCTGGCACAATGGGAAAGAAACAGTCATTTACTCCTCCTACTCTATCCCTGACAGAGTAGCGGTGTATGTGGACTGTCCAGCTGGCACTCTGTCCTTCTTCAGAGTCTCATCTGGCAATCTTATCCACCTTCACACCTTCAACACCACATTCACTCAACCTCTTTATGCTGGATTTGGGTTTGGGTGGTCTGGTTGGTGCCTCAGTTTCTTTGGTCTGAATGACGCTTTTGTCAGTTCATTTTGTAAGTGATCATACAGCTAATTCCACATACTTGTGTGTAATTCCACTCTGCATCTAAGCTGTGCTTCTCTCAAGACAAAGAAGGCAAAATGGCGCCTGTGTTTGGCTGTGCCGCTGCCTTTGTCCATGTGTTTGTTTACTTTACATGTTGTGCAAGTGTTTTTGCTACAGAGGCCTCATCGGTGGAAGTGGGGGAAGAGAGATGGCTTTCTTGTGCTGATTTGTTGGCTTCAGAGAGAAGTAGACCTTCAGGGGCTTTATCCCTGGGCTACTGCCAGTAATATACACCTAAAACTTGTCGGAGCTGGATTAATCCCCACAACGCCCTGTGTTTACCACCCGAATTGTCATCTGAAAGCATGGAAAGCCACGGCTCATCGCAGCAGGAACCCTGATTTGCTGTGCGGTTTACCTCATAGTGCAGACTCTCTTCCAGGCCACCCTACACCTGTCCCGGTGGGTTGCAACGTTAAAATTATGTTAATTAATGCCCGCTCAATTGCCAACAAGTCTTATATCTTAAATAACTTGTTCTGTGCAGAGAAGCTTGATTTTTATGTTTATCTCTGAGACATGGCAGCGTGAGAATGAAGTCTTACATCTTTTAGAGCTATGTCCCGCAGGCTGTTCACTTCTCTGTGCACCTTGGATATCTGGATGAGGAGGTGGAACAGCGTTAATTTTTAAAAAAGACATTTTAATGCCAGATGATCTCTTCAAGCTGCTACAACCCTTTTGAGATGATTATGATTAAAAATTGGAAGAGATCAGCCCATGTACGGTATTGTAATTTATCGTCCACCTGGCTCTGCTGCGTCTTTTCTGTCAGACTTGCAATAATTTTTAACTTCGACTATTAAAATGGGCAAGGTCATTGTGACTTCAACTGTAATGCAGAACACTCATCAAATAGTACCACTAAGGAGTTCCTGAGCATCATGGACTTTGAATTTTGTTCAGCATGTATCAGGTTGTACTCATACTGCTGAGCATACTCCGGACTTGATCTTCACTTATGGTGTTTCCCTTGAACACTTGAACTTAAATGACGTTGTTTTTAGTGAACATAAGTCATTCTCTTTTAATGTATCTGTCAACTCAGAGTCTCTTCCCCAAGGTTTTATTATTGATGACTCGATCATTTCTAAGTTTTCTTGTCTTTCTAATTTTAAAAATTCTTCTGACAATATTGAGCTCCTTATTAACTCTTTTAATAAACACGGTCTTGCCACTGTCAATCAGGTTACTCCTTTCAAAACTGGGCATTGCTCTGTTAGTTCCTGCGCACCCAGGTTAAATAATCAAACTTGTGGTCTTCAACGCCTCTGTGGTGTCCATCATGAACACTTCAAAGAACTTCTTCACTTATATAATGAGTCAGTGAAAGAGGTTAGACGCTCTTATTTCAAAAATCTTATTTCTAAACTGCGAAAAATGGTCTCCTTAACTGAATTGGAATAAATTGCTCTTGCATTTGTGTCATCACGTTTAGATTATTGTAATGCCCTGTTTACCACTTTGGACAAATCAACTCTTTCTTGCCTCCAAGCTATACAAGATGCAGCAGCCAGACTACTAACTCATTCTAGCAAGCGAGCTCACATTACTCCTGTTTTATATTCTTTACACTGGCTCCCAATAGATTTTAGAATTCGTTTTAAAATTCATTTTTTTCACATAAAGAGCACTGAATGGCCAGGTTATTTGGCCATGGTCAGATTATTTATCCAAGCTTCTTACAAAATACACTGCTGCTCATTGTCTCCGCTCACAGACTCAGAGTTTTTTGTTTTTTCCCCGTACACTACTGAAGACGAAAGGGGACAGAGCCTTTCAGTCTGTGGCACCAATGCTGTGTAACAGTGTACAACCACAACTACACTTTGGTTGACTCTGTGGAATCCATTAAAAAGCAGTTATAACTTTTCTGTTTAAACAAATCTTCTGTTGATAAATGCTCTTTTTTTTAAAACTTTTTGTATTATTTAGATTGTCTATTTTGTTACTTAACGTTCTGTTTATTTTAACTTTTGTGTGTACAGCGATTTGTGACTGCCTGTATATGAAAAGCGCTTAATTAATAAACTTTACTTACTTACTTACTTACACATGCCAAATTAATGCTGTAAATAAATGCTGTAAATACAGTTTACAGCAGTGTAAATACAATTTAAATATCAGAAGATCAGAGCAGCTTCATGAAAGGCTGAAACTCTTTCTCTAACATTCACTCTCTTCTTAAAGTGTTTCCTCAACACTGTTCTGTACCTGTAGCATTCACCGTTTTATTCTTAGATTTAAAGAGAGACTTTGAAGTACAGTCAATTTGTCTTAATTTTTTGTTCCATTATTCTATCCATTATTTACTCTGCATGTCAGGGTTTTCCCACATACCAAAGAAAACGTTATATAAACCAGTTGTGATACCTCTGACTGTTCTTGGTCATTTTTTATAGGCACTTTGTAATTTGAGGTCAACATATTTTTTATTTCACCATTATGTTATAAGCACAAAGAGGGTGTTTTTTTTGTTTGTTTGTTTGTTTTTTAATTGTTATGCCTTGTGAATTATTGCTTGATGTATTGCTATGATTTTTTGTTTCTTAAAGGTCTAGTTTTTATCACACAGAGAGGCTTACTCTCACATTATCGTCATCTGTGAAAAGCCTCTGTGTGCAATTGTTGGTAAAATAAAACATTTCAATTAATTGTGATTTTTTTTTAATGTATATATGGAATGATCTGTCACAGTCAGCACCCAGGATGATATTGTATGGTAAAATCATAGGTGTTGAGGGCAGCAAGCCAGTGATGTCTACTGCACTGACCTTGCAGATGTCAGTGCATATGTTAATGAATTATTGTCAGTCCTGACAGTGAAATTGACACCATACAGGTAGTTGTAAAATGTATCACAGATATGTTCTGAGTCCACTGTCCAGCAAAAGGCTCTGATGGTTTGGTTTGTGTCTACATTGTTCTTGGATTTTGGGGTCCTTCCAAGTGGGACTATAACTCTTGGTGAGGACTGACAGTTGACAGATGATGGTGGAGTAGTTTGCTATAAACCTCCGATAATAATTACAAAATCTAGGGAAAAACTTGAAAGCTTTCAAGTGAGTGGGCACTTTTCAGTGTTTCACCACTTCAGCCTTTTCTGGAAGGTTGGCTATTCCATTTGTGGTGGCAATGTTATTCACATACTTAACTTGAAGATGACAGAATTGGCATTTGTTAATGGAGACTTTCAACCTAAACTCCTCTAGCCTGTCCAACACCTTAACCTTCCTGCCTTCTTGGGACCTTTTTGTGCCACTGCTATGTGTTAAATGGCTGCCATTTCCACTGTGTTCAGTGGAATATAACCAAACTTGCCACAGGATAGTTTTTACCTGTCAATGTTAATATTCCAGTGTGAATTCCTTAAATCAGCCTAAAATGGCTGAGCAGCAGAAATCCCCACACCCATCACCCTGGGGACCATTTTCTGCCCATTGACTTCCATTATAAACGCTATTTTTCAACCCCAAATTATCATCATATGATTTTATTTTTTCTTCTTTTCTTGGATGTCAATGAAGACTCAGGGCCTTGAAGTTTTAATTTTTAAATTGCAAAAAAAATGCAAAAAAAATAATGGCAGGTCAAAATGTATGTTGGTGCCAATCTTTGGTCCATCTAAAGGCCTACTTATAATGACAATCACATATTACTTCAACTGGTTTTTTGTGGAAATATTTAGTTTCGTTTTTTGGTTTTTGGGGCTTATAACACAGGGCGCTCATGTAATAACACTGGGATTTGAAGGGTTAAAACAACGAAAATATAATTAAAACTTTACATGAATATTTCAGGGAGAAGTAGTTTTACAAGGTTGGCTAATTTAAAGTGGAATAAAATATGGATATATGGTCTTTTTATGGCGTGGCTGAGAATGGTCCCTAGGGTGATGGGTGTGAGTTTTTTAAAGGATGGCAGGAGGGTTAAAGCAGGGGTCTCCAACGAGAATCAAACGAATGGCTTGTTACCAGGTTGGCATGATGATACTTGATAGCATGCTGAAGAGGTAATTCAACCATTTGATTCAGCTGTGTTTGAGTAGGGCTGCATCTAAAACTGCAGGACTGTAGCTCTTAAGGACTGGAGTTGGAGATCAATGCCAAAATAAGAAATGTTGTTCGTGCTCTTTAAGCGTTTTGCCACAAACAATTATATAATCCTAGTACACAATGGTTTCCAGAAGTTGCATGTCCCCAACAGCTATCTCCTTTAAGCCCTTGAACGTTGCAGGCGCTCCAGTGATTCCCTGTGGCATACTCTCAAATTGATAGAAAGTAAGACAGCAGACAGTACAGGTCGGCAGCAACACCTCCAGCACAAGAACACTGAATACAGGGGCTCCCCAAGGATGTGTGTTGAGCCCCCTGCTCTTCACTCTGCTGACCCACAACTGCACACCATCAAACAGCTTCAACCTTTTCATTGGGTTTGCAGACGACACAACTGTGATAGGTCACATCAGCAACAACGATGAGACCTACTACAGGAGTAAAGTTAACCATCTGGCCGAGTGGTGCAGCAACCTGTCCCTGAATGTGGAGAAGACTAAAGAGATCATCATAGACTTCAGGAGAACTCTCACCGTGCAAACCCCACTAACCATCAATGGTGCTGCCATGGAGAGGGTAAGCAGCACCAAGTTCCTGGGTGTGCACATCTCAGAAGATCTCTGCTGGTTAAAAAGCACCATCACTGGTCAGTAAAGCCCAACAGTGACTCTACTTCCTCCACAAACTGAGGGGAGCAAGAGCCTCAACCCCTATTATGAAAACCTTTGTTAAGGTTCAAATATTGAGGAAGGAGAGTACAAACAACCATTGGTCCAGAAGATCTTGGTCAAACAATTGATTTTAATGAATACACGCGTGGGAAGACCACTCTGTACACAGACAGGGATTGATCTTCGACTTAATCAAAGCATACACAGATTTTTATAGCGTCAGGGTTTGAATTAATGACGCCCCTTCATACGTCACAGACGGAATATATACATACGTCAAATCAAAACCACAATGACTTTTAACACGGTTTAAAAGAACATTGTCTTCTATCTCGTCTGGAACACGAGCCCCACATCCTGCCAGACGCTGTTCCTCTTTCCAGAGACAAACATGACCAACTTCTCACCTATAAATGAGTCTAACTAATGTGTGTGTGTGTATGTGTTGACCTTACATGCTCTCTCATCTCACCCGTTGCACTTCTGACCTTTTACCAGAACCGAGGCCCATCCTTAGGTACAATAACCTAACTGAAACTATATGTACTATGTTGAATAAATGTTTTAATCAAGAACCTCTACTAAAAGCTTAATAAAAGAATATAAAAGTATAACAGACATTTTGAATAACCTAGTAATTCAAATAGCCTCGTCTAACCTGCTCCTCAGAATAACTTAGACTCTGCTTTCACTTCTGCAAACTCTCTGCAACTTCCTGTCGACTCCTGCCTGCAACTTAGTCTTTCTGAAAGACACACACACTGTTTAAACCTCTGAATACAATATCAATACTGTAAATTATATTATTAATGCAATGGTAATGATGATGATTATTTACCAATAGCAGTAAAATAATTTCCCTGCTCTCCACACCTTCTACAGAGGCACAGTTGAGAGTATCTTCACCAGTTGCATTACTGTGTGGTATGGCTCCTGCACTGGGTCCTGCTGAAAAAAGTTACAATGGGTAATGAGAACAGCAGAGAGGATCGTAGGTACTTCTCTTCCCTCCCTCCAGGAGATGTACTGCACCCACCTCATCCAGAAAGCCCTCTGCATTACAGGTGACTCCACTCATCCATCCAACAACTGCTTCAGTTTGCTGCCATCAGGAGGGAGACTGAAGAGCCTCCGGGCCAGACCCAGCAGACTGGAAGACAGCTTCGTCCATCAGGCTGTCAGGATGCTGAATTCACTCCCTGCTCTCACACACATGAACTCCAGACCAGCATTCACCTTTTCCTTCTGACCCCCCCCCCCCCCCCCCCCCCCCCCCCCCCCAAAAAAAAAACACCCAAACATACAAACTCTGACCCACCACCATTGCACTGACTGGGGCAGTCAGTGAAAGTGCAAGTGGGAGCCCACTTGCACACGAACTGGCCCACAATCACTATGATTGTGTTGGACACTGCTGTTTAAATAATTGTATAGTATTGTATTGTGTTGTACATAAGACTTATTTGATGTTATTTTACTTTATTTTTCGTTTTTCATCTTTAGATTTTTAGTGTACACTGAGGGCTATGCGAGCATTGCAATTTCAAATGTGTATGACCAGAGATGGGCAGTAACGCGTTACTTGTAACTTGTAACGCGTTACTGTAATCTGATTACTTTTTTCAAGTAACTAGTAAAGTAAGGGATTACTATTGCAAAAACGGTAATTAGATTACCATTACTTTCCCGTAGGAACGCTGCGTTACTGCGTTACTAAAACCATGATTTTTTTGCGAGAATGTCTCATGACAGTGACGTAAGCGAGTGCGCCGTTAGTGACAACAGCTGTGTGCAGATCAACAATGGATCACATATCGATTGTGGGAGAGAGTGTGCAGCGTTTAAAGCGTGGAAGTACTGACCTTACTTTGAGTTTGATTCCATAAAAAATGACAAAAACATTAGTGTCCGTTGTGCGTGGGAAGAAAACTTCTTTTTACAGCGAAAAAGAAGTTGACGGAGCGTCTGTGGAGAGAGTGAGCAGCACCAAGTTCCTGGGTGTGCACATTACAGAGGATCTCTCCTGGACGAACAACACCACAGCACTGGCCAAGAAATCACAGCAGCGTCTCTTCTTTCTCCGCAAACTAAGAAGAGCAGGAGCACCAGCCCCCATCATGTACACTTTCTACAGAGGCACCATCGAGAGCATCCTGTCGAGCTGCATCACTGTGTGGTTTGGAGCCTGCAATGCGTCCTGTCATAGAACCCTCCAACGCATAGTGAGAGCTGCAGAGAGGATCATTGGTGTCTCTCTCCCCTCCCTCCAGGACATTTACAGCACCCGTCTCACTAAAAAAGCCCTTTGCATAGCGGCTGATCCCACGCACCCAATGCAAAGCTTCTTCAAGCTGCTGCCGTCAGGGAGGAGACTGCGGAGTCTCCAGGCCAGGACCAGCAGACTGAAGGACAGCTTCATCCATCAGGCTGTCAGGAAGCTTAACTCCCTCCCGATTCTGCCCCCTCTCCCCTCTTCTCCACCACGGTTTCACTGAACTCTGTCACACACACACACACACTCACTCTCTGACTCACTCACTGGCCTGCACCAGTCACTTTGTGGAGCATTGGACTGCCATTACCTCATAAGACTTTGTCTGTCACACTATCTCTTATCGTATATTACTAAATCTCCATTTGCACTATTTTGCCTATTTGCACTACTCTGTCTGGTTTGCACTTAATGCCATTTACCCTTACCTGAATACTGTATATTGTATATTGTATAGCTTTCTTGTTATATGTAAAATTGTATTGTATTTATTTAAATTTCTACTTTTTAACTATTTTACTTGCATTTTTTAATCACTCTCTTATATTTTAAATGTTTATTTGCTATTCATCTAGGGGTTGAGAGTAACGAAATTTCAATTCTCTGTATGTCCTGTACATGTGGCAGAATTGACAAATAAAGCTGACTTTGACTTTGACCCCTAAACTTCCAAGCAAGCACCGAGTAGCTACGACGTAATGGGAAACTCACAGAGAAACTCACGGATTCTTCCACTGACCACGGCACACCTGCACCAGGGTAAACCTCCGCCTACCCCAGTCCTGCTTTACAAGTGAAAATAGAGCAACAGGACCGCTAGTCTTTGACTTTATTTATTTTCTGCTGTGTTTTACTTGCATCTATTTGAAAGACTGAGTGTAAACACAAAAAATATTTTATTTTCTGTGCTGGAATGTGCAGAAAATAGGTTTAAATGTTAAACTAATTTCTTCAAGTCAGAGAATGTTGCATATAATTAAATGTTTGCTTGATGCATAAAGTTAAAAGGTTAAAACTAATAAAACAAGTTTTAAAAGAGACTTTTCCATTTGATTACATTTTGTATGATGGATTATGCAGAAAAAATAGAATTGGGCTGAAAGATCTATCGCTTTATCACCTATTCAGGTTGTAAATCGTGTTTTTAAAAAGTAACTAAGTAACTAAGTAATTAATTACTTTTGAAAATAAGTAATCAGTAAAGTAACGGGATTACTTTTTGTGGAAGTAATCAGTAATTAGTTACTGATTACTTTTTTCAAGTAACTTGACCAACACTGTGTATGACTGTACATATGGTCTTTGACAATAAAGCTGACTTTGACTTTGATACCAAGGGGACAAATAAATGCCATCTTTTCCTTGTCTTCGCAGCCTTTTTTATCTGATCGTATCCCATACGCAGGTCTAATACTGAGAACCATTGGCTGCCTGACAAGGAATACAGGGCATCATCAATGCGGGGCATTGTATATCAGGTGTATGGCAGTTGTTCAGTGTTCGTTAATCAATACAGATTCATTGCAGATATTGACACATATAAAACAGCTTTTATATGTGTCACCTCACATCTGCCTCACATCATTTATATCAGCAGGGGCTAATCTCCTTGACCTCTTTGGAGGGGGCACTAGGCCTGTCACAGTGGCATAACAGTTTGCATCTGGGGAAATAGAAAGAGGGCAGGGCCCTTTCCATTTTATCTGTCCCAGAATGTCATTATTTGGGAGTCTCTCCTGTGTCCCACAGACTGAATCCTCATAGAATGTGCTTTGCTCACCTTTCATCTTCACCCAGTCCCATAAGCAGCGGAACAGTGATGTATTGGTGCCATCTAGTACAGGGCTGTGTTGTTGGTTTCTTAAATCGTTTAGTTTTAGTGGTAAAATGTTGTGCTTGACTAATTTCTTACTTCTCAGAGAAGTCCAGTCTGCTGGCTCAAATTTGCGTATAAAATCATAAATTCAGTTTGTTATTTTTTAAGCAAATAACAAAGTTAGTTTGAATTTAAAACAAAACAGATATCTAAAATAATTTTTGTTTGTTTATATTTTATGGCAGGTAGTAAAAAACATGTTAAGCATTGTATTTCTCTAAAATAGTCGAATAGAAAAAAACAAAAGTTGGCCCAACAAAGTGGGTGGGGCTTTGTATATATATTTGAATGTTTGTGAATGAAAGTGATCCAGAAATTCTTAATAAAATGTTTTTGTGCACCAACAACAGAAAACCCCCAAAACAAAACCATCGCTTTATAGGCTTTAACCTTTTTTCATAACCTCCATGAAGGCAACCATGTCTTAGTTATGCGTACCTAATAAGCAGGTAATGGATAATACAGACAAATAGTTTCTTATAATGCATTCATTATAATAGGAAATAGTAACACTTTATAACATGACTTGCAAGTAAGGTGCAAGTACCCTGTACTTACATGCATTTTGTAGGCAACAAGTCAGGTTTTTGCAAGAAACAATGAAACAAGTGCGCTGTAAGCACTCTGTACTTTCTGGAATGGGAGCCATATTATGGAGTCACCTGCGAAACCCGTGACTAACGCACAAGTAGCCTGTAATTACATGTAATTTTGTGTAACAACTTTTGTACAGGAAACAACAAAATAATAACATAAAAATAAATAAATAATAACCATAATTAAATGGTTAAGTAATTTTAAGTACTGGGTTATTTCATGGTAAATTTATGGACAAATAAGCAATATTTCCTCATCTCACATCTTATGTGCCCTGTACTTTCCTGCAAATTCAACTAAGTACTACCTAAAATAAACAGTTTCGTTGTTATAAACAAATATAGAGAGTATGGAAGTTTCTAGGTTTACAGTACAAACCTCAATTTGACCATCAAAGCCCTGTGGCCTAACAGTTTAGAGTACATTGAAAATAAACCAGAGACACCAGCAGTCTAGGACTCTTTGATTCTGAACAGTGTAGTTAAACAGACTCGGTGTCACAAATAACCTGTAAATGACTGTGCCATTTGGAGCCCTACGTCCCCATCTAGTGGCTAAATATTGAAAAGAAAACAAATAAGTCTGTAAAAGCTCATCCACGAGGTGGCGTCGACTCTCAGAGATCTAAATACCACTGAGATAAAATCACGATCACTATAAATTTACAAATGGTTTGACCTGGAGATCCTATTTGGAGTTAAATCTCATTCACTCCTAAATAAATCTGATTTAAATCCCCCGCTGGTCTGGGAAAAGCCCACAGCAGAATCCAAAGCAGCATAAAATGAGACTTCATTTAGTTAATGACATTATTCAGCATGCACATCTTTGTGTGCAATATATACTTGCACTCAGTTACACTTGTAAAACACATAAAGATCTGTGTATTTACAGGTAACAGCCTTTACCTGAACTCTGTGAATTAGGAATGGGGGATTTGATTGACTTTGAATGTGGCTTGGTTGTTGGTTTGAGCATTTCAGAAATTATTAATCTGCTGGGATTTTCCATCTCTAGGATTTGGAGAAAGAGAAAATGTCCAGTGAGCGGTGGTTCTCTGGGTGAAAACGCCTTGCTGATGTCAGAGGTCAGAGGAGACTAGTCAGGCTGTTTTAAGCTGATGAAAGCAAAAGTAACTCAAATATGTACTTGTTGCAACAAAGGTATGCAGAAAAGCATCTCTGAGCCCAAAACATGTTAAACCTTGAAGCAGCAGCAGCAAAAGACCACATCAGGTATCACTCCTATATTATATATGATTATTATATATAATATTATACTATATTATATGAGCAGGAAATTGGACAACAGAAGGTCTGATGAGTCTCCATTTCTGATGCAACATTTGGATAGTAGGTCTGAATTTGGTTTAAATGTGAAAGCATGGCTCCATCCTGCTTTGTATCAGCATTTCAGGTTGCTCATGGTGTAATGGTGTGGGAGATATTTTCTTGGGACCACAGATTACTGGGTGGGAAAGGTTTTGCCCAGGAGTCTCCTTAAGAAATCTAGTCCATAAGAATGACATTAGATACAACGGAGAGTAGATAATAATGAGTACACATTACATTTAGCATTCTTATTTGCCACATTCTAGCCTCCTGAAAACTGAGGAAAAGAGAATCTTCCCATTGAATTTTTTTGTTATTCCCTTCCTCTTTGAAGCTAAAAGAGGCCACCCAAACACATGAGAGATCAATGGAAAGCCCAGGATGTCCATCGGGACTTCTTAGGGTAGCTCAAAGTAGTAAAAAGATATAGACCAAAAACAAGTGTCCATTACAGAGGACATAAACGAATAAGGTGGTTCTCAGGAGGCTAGATGAAGAAGAGTGACTCATGATCAGACGCCTGTGTGTAAACTGTAAAAAGTCCTGGAAAATCCTTTGTCCAAAGTCCGGTAAATTGAATGTTTACACAGGAACTCTGTAAATGGAGGAATTTGACGTGTCATCAAAAATCAAGGAAAAATATATGAGTTTGTAGCTCCTATTAATAAATTTTGTTCATGAGCATCTTAAGGACTTTTAAATTTTGTTTAATTCTTTTGAGCTTTAGGAATTTAAAGAAATCAAGTGTGGTGTCACAAAAATGAAGCAAATTGTGGAATTATAATAAGACTTTCAAGGCATTTCTCAACAATGTCTCAAAGCAGATTTGTGATCACTTTAAACTTAGTATGATTTAATGTTTGTATTTCCACTGTGTGTTTTGGTTGTATATCCAGTTGCTTTTTGTATATTGTATTGTATTTCATGTGATGGAGCTGGCAGGGTCTTTATTAGGAGAGACGAGGATAAGCTAGAAATGAGTACATCACAGGGACACTTACATTGAGGTGGTTTAGAGACAAAGGAATAGAAGCGGCGCTGACATGGTGTGAACATGTGCAGAGGAGGGAGACTGGATATATCGGACAAATGATGTTAAATATGAAGCTGCCAGGCAGAATGAACTGATTTTACTAAAATTACACTGACAATCAGCAAAGCTTATGTGATGATGTTCAAACAAGTTTTGCAGTCATAAGGAGGATCTTAAATCCAAGACTGAATTAACCCTAATTACCCGTTCCCATGGTAAAAATCCTGTGAACACAAACATCCTTCTATTCTCCAGTCTTGTTGGTACCTGTTGTACTGATTTGCTTCTCCATTAAGTTAATTACTCACATGAAACCTCATGTATTATAAAGTTGCCTTGGAAAAATCCTGCTAAGGCTAAAATGCAAGCAGTTAAATGAACTTACAGTGAACTCATCATTTGCAGCTCTTAGAAAGGTGAGAAAAGAGAAGCAAAAACTGTACAAAGTGTTGAGCAAAACAAAGCAACGACTGCAGTTTGAGGGGGGAAAAAACTAAGAAAGAGGAAGTTTCTCTGAGTGCAGAGGCAGGATTGCCAAATATAGGCTGTTATTTTTATTCACTAAGCAAAATGCAGAAGAGAAAAGCCAGGAATCAGGCTTCTCAAAAGAAGCAGTGCAGAGTGAAGAAGTGTGCAGAGGCCCCTGTTTTATGGTAAAAAGTCCATTTTAACATCACTAAAGGTTTTATTTGTTCATCATGTCACAGTTTTTTCTCCAGTCAGAGTGAAACTTGAAGCTTCATTGAGGTCCAAGTTTATCTTTGTGATTCATCCTCAGCCTGTGATGTGTGTTTGTTTGCCCTGCGCTGCGACTTCAGGCACGCTTCCTCTTCAGATTTGCAGCTTTATGGAAACGTACTGGTATAACTAAAGCTTACGCAAAATGTTATGTCTTTATTTTTAACACCTATGGTTACTAGTTATTGCTTTATAATGCTTCCGAATCAGAGCAGAGGCACTGACTGCCTGCAAGGAAAAAGCCCAGGGAGCGTTACGTTTATTCTACCTTTGTCACACGCCCTGGTGTGACTCACGCCTGGGCGTGATAGTGGGATTTGTGCACTTCTTTCAATGGTGGATTTTCTCAGTGAGCTTGGAGCGTTACTGTCACCATGAAAAGGTACTGTAAAATCTTATTTTCTCTCTTTAAAATGCATTTAGGTCAGAACAAGTGAAGTGCAGCATCTCCTGACCCTGTTGGAGACAGTACAGCCAAAAAACTCGACACAAATTCTTTGCTTCGATGCTTCGTTTAACACACGGCTCTGTAGCGCGCAGTTGCCTACATTTGCGACTAAAAACACTCTGGAGCCAGAGTCTTCATCCACTTCCGCTTGCTTTACACAAATCTGCAGTAAGCCTCCAGAAGTTCTACTAAAATATGTAGAAAAAGAACTGGAAAGAACTACAAAAAATAGATTTCAAAAGACATGTGCATAAAATTAAAGGGTTTAGTTGTTATTGTTGTTGTTAGAGATTTTAAATATTGCAATTTTATAATGGAAATGAGCAGTTGATATTGAAAGACCTGTGTTTTTTTTCCCCTTTTGTTTATTTAATATTGCTCATTAATAAGACAAAACTCATTCTTATCTGATTACTCAATTAATCGATGGAATAATCGATAGCTGCAGCCCTCGACATTAGTACAAGAATTATAAGTAAAAAGCATTTAAAAACATCACATGTATAAGCAGCCTGTCACAAACGTTAATCCAAATTACTTTTTACAGCATAAACAGTTTGTAACACAAACTTTCGATTTGTATAAATCGTACATATCATAAATGCGACAATACTAAGGTAATTGTTAACGAGCTTGTGTTCACTTTGATGTACCTCAGTCAAGACAAGGTGCCCCACAAGACAAAGTATCCTTAATACAAACTCTTCAGGCTTAATTTCACATTTAGTTGTAATTAGTTTTGGGGAGTAATAATAAAGTAAAACACATTTTTTCTACTCAGTATTTCTAATATAGATACACTTTGGTGTAGTATAAATAGTCATGAGGAAGTAGTAAGTATTGTAAAACTTATGGACACTTTGAGTGGCCAGTAACACTATATAAGTGTGAATATATTAAGAGCTTAACACCGAGCAAGAAAATAATCTAACAATAAATTAGAATCCATTTATTGTGAGCTAACTAAGATTAAACTAACTAAAATTAAAATAGAGATCAGAAGAGGGGGTGGGGGTCATCATTCATAAAAAGTAATCTGTGCTGCCATTTCAGTGAGTGTGGAAAACATATGTGCAAGTCCAATATATGCAGGGTCTTAATAATAAAATAATAATAAACAACAAACTCCATGTTCTGTTTCTCCTTTACAGACATTACAGAAAATACTGATGATTTGATGGATAAGAATTTAAAAGGTATTTGCTTCTTTTGAGGAAATATAATTAATATTGGAAGCTCTGACAACACTTTGAAAATATGTGTTGAATTTAACAATATCCTTGACGTGTTCTAGAAAGCAATCTTTAGTCTCAGATGTTTTGTAAGTTGGGTGTATTTTGTATAAAGATATGAGCTCCACCATGGATCTTGTAGAAGGGAAAAATGATGGGATCCTTCCCTCTAAAAACACTACACCAGGGGAACTTTGTGGGCCCACTGAAGCTCAGAGGTAAGTTACTTGTGTTTCTGACACTTACACACTCCCTGGCCACATCCTTAGGTACACCTGTTAAACTGCTTATTAACTTGTATCTTATTAACCAATCACATGGCAGCAACTCAATGTATTTAGGCATATAGACACAGTGAAGACGATCTGCTGCAGTGCCTGATGTGCAGATGCCGGTCAGCCCTTTTCAACCAGTACTGACGTATTAAGAGGCTGTCAGTTATCTGTATCCCCGAAAACTTGATCCTGCTGAATAATTTGCCAGCACTATTGTCAGTGAGCTGTGAATGACTGAGAATGAGTAAATTAAATCCATAGTAAAAAAGAAATTTAAACTGGGTCAAGTTGAACTACAAACACCACCAAGTGTGGTTCAATTTCTTACTCTTAAAACCCCAAAATTACTTTCCAAAATATACAGAATGCTTTCTAAAACGGATGAATCAATATCCCTTCCTATTGCAAAATGGGAAGCGGATTTATCAGTTAACTTAGACCAAAACTTCTGGTCTCAGATTTGCTTAAAAACCTTTCATTTAATTAGAAATCCCAGTCTTCAATTAATTCACTACAAAATACTACATAGAGTACACTATACAGGTCATCGGATGTTCAAGATGGGCTTTACGTGTCATGATCCTGGGCCATATTGGCCCAGCATTCTTAGTTTTCTTGTATTTTTGTATTTTGTTCCTTATGCCGTGGTTCCTAGGTTCTGTTAAAGATGTTCCTTATTTGGTTACCTCCTGTGTGCCCCTGTGTATCTGTGAGCCCTCGTCTCTCCTTGTGTTTTATTCCATGTTTTCCCCAGCCCGTTATGTCTGTGTTCTCCCTGTGCTCTCTCTCCTCCTGTCTGAACCTCTGTGTACTTCCTTTTTTACGTTGTCCGTCTCCCGTCAGTGTTGCGTTCACTCCTGCCGTGTCTTGTTATGATTATCAGTGTCACCTGTGTTCCCCGTGTGCTCCCACTTCCCTCGTTAACTCTCTGTGTATTTATGTCTGCGTCTCCCTCAGTTCTGTGTCGCGTTCTCCCTCGTGACTTTGTGCCCCTCCGTGTGTTTTCTTGTAAGTCCGTTCCTTAGTACTTCCCAGTTTCGTTTCATGTTATTTTGTATCGCTGTTATCTTTTGTCATCTTTTGTCAGCAATAAAGCTGCATTTTGAGTTCAGTCCTGTTTTCCCGTGAGTTTGCGTTTGGGTCCTATTTCCTGCCTGCCACACAGCCAGTTCATGACATTACGTCTGCCAACAACTGCTCACACTGCCAAACCAATTCACCGGACAATTATATCCACGCTCTTTGGTTCTGTCCACCAGTTCAGAAGTTTTCTCGCGAGATATGTGAAGACTTATCGAAGTCCGTTTAGTGTGTTTGTTGGGCAGCTTAGATAATGTCACTTCAGAAAAGAATATCGCCCAAATGGTTTTCACTGCCCTATGCATAGCCAAGAAAACAGTCCTCATGAACTGAAAAAATATAAAAAATAATCTTAATTATAACCAATATAGAAATTACCTATTAGATTACATTAGTCTTGATACAGCCTCTGCCACCACATCAGATCAATTGCTCTGGGCTCCTTTGATCAGCTCCATCACCTAGTGGGGGTGGGGGGTCATAGTTTGGTCCCACCTTTGCTGTTGTGATTGGTGTGGGGGTAGGGACAGGCTTGGGGCGTTGGGGGATTCCCCAGGAGCATCTTCCTTGGGGGGCTCAACCCGGGGTAACGGTCATGTCCTATTAGGGGCTCTGTTGGCTCTTAGGTGACGGTTTCCTTGTGGCTGCGTGCAGCGGGGCTAGGGGAGGGTCTGTGCTGATGGACGTGGGTTACTGACCTGGTAGCCTGGCTGCCCCTGGGTGGATCCGGGACGGGCGTGGGGTTCTGGGGGTGCTCCGTCTCTGGGCTGGGGCCCTGGCTGGGCCTCGGGGGCTTGGGTCCTGGTTGGTGTGTTGCCGGGGTTGTGGGCGGGTGGGTGTATGGGGGCCCAGCCCTGGCGCAGGGTGCCGCCAGTGCATCGAGCCACCTGGGGGACTCTTAAACAGGTGGGGGAGGCTGTTACATCTTGCAGGAGGTCTCCTCTCTTCAGGAACTCACTCTGCAGGAGGGGGAGATACAGGAGAGGTAGAGGAAGACCTCAGCCTGGGTGTTGATTGTCTTGTGTAGTCTGGAAGATGAGTGGATGACAGGGTGGGTGCAGTTTTTTCTGTGGTGGGGTCGGGTGGGCTGTCCCGGGCTCTGTGGGGCCAGGCGGCGCTGCCGAACTGGGCCCCGGTCCGGATGGGCCTGGGCCCCCTTTCCATGGCGGGTTGCAGAGTGTGTGGGTGCCTACTGGGGTCAGCGGGGGAGCTGGCCCCAGGGAGGGGTCACTTGCCTCTCCCTTCCTTCCCTCCCCATCTCCAGCTGCCTCCCTCTTCCCACTCCACCACAATCACCCACACATGCAGGGCCTTGGGGTAGGGGTGTGTCACCAGGGTGCAGGGGATGCATCCCCCCCTCTGTCCCCCTCTGACTGCCTGTGCCTCAATTTTATCTCACAACATAGACATTCACATTACTCACACTCTCATAACACATACATATAGTATCTTGGGGGTGGGCAAGCTACACGGAATCCAAAAGACCATCAGGGTGTACAACCTCACCCCTGGTGTCGTTGCCCACCTCTCAATTTTAAATACATGTAGACATTGAGAGCTATCAGGAGGGGCTATGCGCTTACCTGCTGCTCTCTGGCAGGTAGCTCCATGCCCTCCTGGGTTTTAAATGCATCTTAGAACACACATGCATCAACACTACATATGAGCGGGCGGAGGGAGGTTTGGAGTCTTCACACACCCCCGTTCTCTGCAGCCTGCTGGAGCGGGGGGCTAGGAGGAGTTGGCCGTCCGATTGGGGTCTGGAATGTGGGGCCTCCCTGCTGCTGCCGAGTCGGGACAGTCTGCTTCTCTCCACCCCAGGGAAAAGGGTAACACTACCTGGGTCTGGGTGCAGTTTCCCCCTCCATGGGCAAGGGTACCTAGACCTGGGGTATAGAATACACTTGGGGAGTGTGATTGTGTGTACAGTGTCTCTTTATGTCTGTTTCCACTTTGGGTAAGTGCTGAGTATTTGCATATGAGAGCATGAGGGTGGGAATGGATGTTTGTATCTGTGTGTGCCTGTATGTCTGTGTCCATATGTGCTTACGATATATATTCCCATAGATCATCATGATGTTGTTTATTATGTTGCTCTCTTTTTTTTTCTGCTTGTTTTCTTTTTTTTCTTTCTCAACAGGTGATCCAGGTGATTGATATATGTATTTTTTGTCTGCTTATTTTGTTGGTTTTTGTTTTTTGCCCTTTATCCCCATCCCTCTTCCCCGCTGTTTTTCTTTCCCTCTTTCTTTCTCCCCTTTCTTTTCCCCAGTCAAATCTGTCCCATATTTAGCAAGTGAAAATAAAATAAAATAAACAATAAAAGGTGAATCAAATAGACCATTACAGCAAGGCTGGGATGGTCCATTTGGTAAAGTAAATCTGTTGGGCATCTTTCTTCGCCTTTAGACAATAATTCTGATGGCAAAAGAGCCAAACAGGACAGGCAAGAAAGGGGGAAAAAAAGAAAAAGAGAGAATGAGTAAACGCAGCACTGCAGTTGTGTCAGCAACGCGAACAATAGTAGACTCAAGACATAGGAATCTTGCTCAGATATGTCCAGGTTTTCCTACATGACTAGTGAGACTAACAACTCTCTTGTTTTGAAGCCAGGAGCAGCAGCAGACTACATCAACTGCACCAAGCTCTGTTTCGATCAAGACCAATCATTCAAAGGAGTCACCTCTTGCTTTTAATAGACAACAATCTTCTGGAAAAGAGTTAGTCCACTGCAGTATCTGCTACACTTGCATTTATTAAACAGTTTTTTGGCATAACAATAATGCTTTTGTCTGGTGTTTCTCTGCCAGGACTGGGGAGGTGAGGCCTGGTTGTCCTGTATCCAGCTGTGATTCGGTCATGAGTGACCACTCCAAGGAGCCACCTCTTGCTTTTAACAGAAAGCAGACTTCTGGCACAGAGTGAGTTAGCGTGTCACTATATAACCTCAGTTTATTAACATCACATCAAGTCTGTTAAGGAGCAAAGTATGTAAGTAGTAATGATTTTATGTTGCAGTCTAAACTTTTAACACATTTTTTTCATTTCATTATTCTTTATTCATTCTATTATTATCAGGACTGTGACGTTTCCTCTAGACTGCACGTCAAAATGACTTGTGGCAACATACTGAAACCCTAAAACTGTCATAAATCTAATACTGGTACACGTTAAAACACTGTAAATTGTTGGAAAACTGGGCCAATGAGTTAATGAGTTAATTCTCTGGGAAAAATCCCTTGTAGGCTTCCTTAGGAAGAGCAAGAATCACAAAATCTGCCAGACTTAATATGTGGAGCTACCTGCTGTGGTGGCCCCTTATCAATAACAAAACAGTTGAGGTAACTTGCTAGTTACATATGTTTATCATTATTATGGCTGCCATATCATTGGTAGCCATATATACATATATTTTATGTGGCACTTACTGAAAATACATTGAAGATCTTTGCAATCCATAGGATCAGTTCTCTGGCATTTCATTGCGTATTCAATAAAACCCTAAAATGGCAGTGAACCAAGTATTGAGCCTGTGGAACCCCGCAATGTAAACTTTAGTAATGATGGGGGGCTTTTTTGTGACTTTGCATGTTTATTACAAATTTTATTAATTTTTAAAAAAACTACTTTATAACTTATAATTTACACAGTTTTTCTACCAATTTCTGCACTTTATTTATGAATTATTGGATTTATTTTGTGCAACAAGAGAACCATGTTGAGAATGATCTTGAAGTGGCAACATGCTGGGAAACAGTTTTCCAGTAAAATAGATTGTCATTCTTTATCAAAAAGATAATTTTTTTTAGTGTAGTGTGTTTCATTTTTATTCACAGACTGTATCAGGACATCTCAGAGGTTCATAGTGCTTCATGTGTGGAGGACCATCAAACAGACATAGACTCAATATTTAAGGTAAATTTGTCTCAGTGTGCACTTAGCAAAGTCTCAGCAGTTTTTGATTTGTTTGGTTTGGTTTTTTAGTCACAGTATATGTTTCATCTTTTTATATAATTTTTCAGTTGCTTGAGGAGAGTATTTTCACTTTTGTGAAAGACGAGTTGAAGCGAATGCAAAGGCTTTTAAAATCAAAGTGTTCAGATGGAGAAATGGACACCGATATGAATGAGGGCATGAGGAGCAGCAGAGAGGCATTTCAAAACATCGCACTGCACTTCCTGAGAAGAATAAACCACGAGAACCTGGCTGATTCTCTGCAGAGCAGTAAGAACATTTTACAGCTGCATTTTAATGGATGGTATGTGAGGAAGGAAGACAATGAGAAAAAGGAAACAAATATACAGTATAAAGATGCCCTTTAAACTCCACATTGAGCAGTTAATGCAGGTATAACAGATTAACGAGTTTATTATGTACTTGAAGCCCATTCGTCATCACTGACTGATTGTCAGTTTACTGCTAGTGCTTCAAGCTAAATGTTTTGACTGTGGCCATCTTGGTGTTATGAAACCACAGGTAACAATGGGGACAGTGACTATGGCCATAATCCTGTAATTTTTATTTGTTTGTATATTTTTTTAAACTTACACTATTTTGAAAATATAGATTTGACAAAACCAGATCTTATTTTTGGATTTTTTTTTGTACATGGCTAAGATCTCAGTCACACAGGTTTCAAAGCTGAAGACAGTAAAAAGTGCAAAAGTTGCAGAGTTTAGGTCTTTGCATGTTTTTCATTGATTAATTGCAAGTTTGTTCTTTGTTGGAAAGAATACAGGTTCAGCATTGGCTTCATATTTCACACATAGAAGCTACAACAACCTTTTGTAAAAGTATCTGTGGTTTTAGTTTTCAAAATTGTCAGCAACCTAAACTTTAACATTATTTCTAACTTTACTTGTGAGGGATAATTTTATATGTTGTTTTTGTGTGTTTATGCAGAATCCCCTGCAGTATGTCAGCGTAAACTTAAATTTAGTTTAAAAAGGAAATTCCAGTGCTTGTTTGAGGGGACAGCTAAAACGCGAAACCCAACTTTTTTGAATGACATCTACACAGAGCTCTACATAACAGAAGAAGGGACTGGAGAGGTCAGCAATGAACACGAGGTCAGACAGATTGAAACTGCTGTGAGGAAACCGGCCAGACCAGAAAGAACGATCACATGTGAGGACATCTTTAAACCCTCATCAGGTAAAGATCAGGCATGTAGAACAGTGCTGACAAAGGGAGTGGCTGGCATTGGGAAAACAGTCTTGACACAGAAGTTCACTCTGGACTGGGCTGAGGACAAAGCTAACCAGAACATCCAGTTCACATTTCCATTCACCTTCAGAGAGCTGAACCTGCTGAAGGGTACAAATTTCAGTTTGGTGAAACTTTTTCATCATTTCTTTACTGAAGCCAAAGAAGTGGGACTCTGCAGCTTTGAGGAATTACAGGTTGTGTTGATCTTTGATGGCCTGGATGAGTGTCGACTTCCTCTGGACTTCCAAAACAATAAGATCCTGACTGATGCTCGACAGCCCACTTCAGTGGATGTTCTGCTGACAAACCTCATCTGTGGGAACCTGCTTCCTTCTGCTCGGCTATGGATAACCACACGACCTGCAGCAGCCAATCAGATTCCACCTGGATATGTTGACATGGTGACAGAGGTCAGAGGGTTCACTGACCTACAAAAGGAGGAGTACTTCAGAAAGAGATTTGGAGAAGAGGAGCAAGCCAGCAGGATCATCTCTCACATAAAGACTTCGCGAAGCCTGTACATCATGTGCCACATCCCTGTATTCTGCTGGATCACTGCTACAGTTTTGGAGGATGTGCTGAAAACCAGAGCAGGAGGAGAGCTGCCTAAGACCTTGACTGAGATGTACATCTACTTCCTGGTGGTTCAAGCAAAACTGTGGAGCATCAAGTATTGCATTGGAGCTGAGGTGGATCCACACTGGAATCCAGGGAGCAGGGAAATGGTTTTGTCATTGGGAAAACTAGCATATGAGCAGCTGCAGAAAGGTCACCTGATCTTCTATGAATCAGACCTGACAGAATCTGGCATTGATCTCAGAGTGGCCTCGGTGTACTCAGGATTGTTCACACAGATCTTTAAAGAGGAGAGGGGGCTGCACCAGGAGAAAGTGTTTTGCTTTGTCCATCTGAGCGTTCAGGAGTTTCTAGCTGCTCTTTATGTCTTTCTGACTTTGACAAACTTTGGCGTGAATCTGTTTCAGTCTGAAACTTGGTGGTCAAATTTATTCAGGGACAAATCTAAGCTATCATACCTTTTCCAAAGTGCTGTGGACATGGCTGTACAGAGTCCCAATGGACACCTGGACTTGTTTCTCCGCTTCCTTCTGGGTCTTTCCCTGCCAACAAATCTCACACTTCTTGGTGGGTTGGTGACACAGAAAGGAAATATCTCTCTTGGGAAGCAGGAAACAATTGAGTATATAAAGAGTGTGATCAGGAGGAGTTTGTCACCAGAGAGAAGCATTAACCTGTTCCACTGTCTGAATGAGCTGAATGACCATTCTCTGGTTGAGGAGATCCAACAGTATCTGAATTCAGGAACCCTTTCCCCAGATGAACTGTCTCCTGCTCAGTGGTCAGCTCTGGTCTTCATCTTACTGTCATCAGAAGAAGACCTGGACATGTTCGACCTGAAGAAATACTCTGCTTCTGATGAAGGTCTTCTGAGGCTGCTGCCTGTGGTCAAAGCCTCCAACAAATCTCTGTAAGTTTCCTGAAAAATGGGAAACAACTGCTAAAGAACTACTGCATTTAGCTTAATCTGCTGAAAATAAAGTAAGTCAGGAAATTATAATTTACTTAGAAATCAATGCATGTATATGTTTAAAAAATACAAATAGATTAAACAAAGAGAAAGCTAAAAGAGAAAAGCTTAAAAAAGGAAATCATGGGATGTGTAAATACAGAAAGAAAGTAAAACAAAAATATGAAATCATTCAACTTCATTAATAACTATATTTTCACTATTTCTGATGAGTTTAATGACATACTGGCAGTTGATACAATTACAGCTTCAGCAAAATTCCATTATTGATCAATGTTCCTGATTCTTTCTAAGTAGTCTGGTTGTTTTGTTTTGGAGAAATGCTCATTTTAATTACCATGAGATTTTGAGTCTTTGTTCCAGAGTTTCTGTATCTTAAATTTTGCTGTAGTTTTTAGGAACGTTTTTGGGCTATTTAATGCACTAGATCTGCATGCATTATTTTCTAAATGTTCTAGCTGTGATTTAAAAGCTATGAACGATGCATCCTCTATATGAGAAGGAAATTTTTTATATAATTTACGCAGGATCTGAAATAACACACTGAAAATACAGAGCTGTTTACTTGGGTACTTAAAACCTGAATTTAATACCATAATTACTTTCAGTAGTTTCTTGATGGTGACCACATGAACATGCATTTAATAACTACGTATCTGGCCAACATATAATAATACATTTTGGCAGATATCAGTAGATTTTTTTGTTGTGATTAACATTGCTCCCTTTTGTATGAATAATAAACGTAGGTTGAGTGGCTGTAATCTGACAGAGAGATGCTGTGAAGGTTTGGCCTCAGTTTTTAGCGCTCAGTCTTCCACTCTAAGAGATGTTGATTTGACAAACAACAACCTGCAGGACTCAGGACTGAAGTTGGTGTCTTCTGGACTGAAAAATCCACAGTGTAGCCTAGAAAAGCTAAGGTTTGATCAACACATTTTGGGCAAATTTTCACAGTCGTTTCTGCTGAAACTGCTAAAAATTGAACAGAAATGGTAAATGTCTAAACAAAACATGTTTATATTCATCTTATTACCAGGTTGAACCAAAACAATCTCACGGAGAAATGCTGTCAAGAGCTGTCATTAGTTCTACAGACTTCTCATTTGAGAGAATTGGACTTGAGTTACAACAATCTGCAGAACTCTGGACTGAAACAACTCTCTGCTGGGCTAAAAGGTCCAAACTGTAGACTGGAAACACTCAGGTCGGGATATCCTATTTTACATAGCAATTAATAATCTGTGGTGTGATATTTAAAATAATTCTGTATGTTGTGTTTTGTTTTTAATTTGTGCACTGATTTAAATTCTTCTACAGGCTGATTGGTTGTAATCTGTCAGAGAAAAGTCATGATACGCTGTTTTTCATTCTCACCTCCTCTAATCTGAGAGAGCTGGACCTGAGCAACAACAGCCTGAAGGATTCAGGAGTGATGCTCTTCTCTGAACAGGGAAATCAGCACTGCAGACTGGAAACTCTCCGGTTGGATTATGACTTATGTTAAAGTTTTACATTTGGATCTTAAAGTCATTAGGTTTTTTAAAATTAGTTTTTGGTTACATGCTTATAATAAAATCTGTGGCTAACCTTCAGACTTGTGTTCTACAACAGAATTATAAAGATTTCAAGTGTCCCTGAGAAGGTGTTTGCTAGCAAGTACCTAATTCAGACATTTCCAGTTTTGGGGGATAATTAGCATCATTACTTCATTTACAGAAGCGTATCGATGATGTTCAAGTCACACAACTTGATATTATTCATTTGTAGCCTGAAATTTGTATTTTATTACTTGGAATTTATGTTTCAGAGATCATTAAAAATTGCATATTTTGTTCAACATTACAATCAACATAATCAAATTTATCTTTAAAAACAGATGTAAATTTCCAAAACATGTCCTGCAGAACTTATTTTGCAGAATCATCCAAAAGTAATTTCTTTTTAAAAATAATCTCTTTTAAAAGTAATCTCTTTTTAAAAATCCCATTGGCTTTTTTTTTTATTCAAGAGATGTGATGATAGAGACAGTGTGATGGCAACTTCCATCAAACTCTCTTGGCCTACACAAAACACGTTTCCTACGCCACTGTATCACATCCCATAAATGTTTGGTCTAAAAACATTTTAAGATGTATTTTTTTATTTTATCAGATTGAGTCGAACTGGTCTCACAGAGCAATGCTGTCAAGGGTTATCATCAGCTTTATGCACAAAGGTGTCTAGTCTGAGAGTGCTGGACTTGAGTGACAATGACCTGCAGAGCTCAGGAGTAAAACTGCTCTGTGAGGGACTTGGAAGTCCACACTGTCAACTCCAAACTCTAAGGTGAGGTCAGGTTAAGACGTATTTGGCTACCTTGATTCTGCAACTGTGACATTAGATGTAATTGCAAATGCTTTGTCCTTTGGTAAAATGTTTCATATTTATAAGATGCTTATTCATAAATAAAACAGCTAACCTGGTACAGAGAACTTTTTGTTTGTATTTGATTATGGATACTGCAAGTTTCTATAAAATTGACCTTTTTAAAAACATAGTCTACAATGCTCTAAAGTATACACGTTAAAGACCTGTATCTCATTTGTTAGGTTAACTCAAACCAACCTCACAGAGAAATGCTGCAATGACATCTCAACAATTCTTAGCTCCCAGTATTCAAGTCTGAGAGATCTGGACCTCAGTAACAATGATCTGCAGGATTCCGGAGTGACATTTTTGTCTGCAGGACTGCATAGTCCGTACTGCATCCTGAAAACTCTCAGGTCAGATTTCAACTTGTAAACTCTAATACTTTCTATACATAATGTCGGTTTTGGTTATTTGTTACTTTTAATTTGAGCAAAATTTGTGTCAATCTTTTTTTGTAGGTGCACCTAAATGAAAAAGCTATATCAGTGCGATGGATATAGAAAGTTATTTTTATGTCATGGTACACTCTGTTCTACTGTTTATAACAGTTACTGACATTTTAAAGTTTTCTAATCTCTTCTGCCATGCTTTATACCTAAATGGTAGTAGAATGGTTTATACCTTAATCCTACATATATATATATATATATATATATATATATATTAGGGGTGCAACGATACACAAAATTCACGGTTCGGTTCGATACTTTGGTGTCACGGTTCGATATTTTTTCGATACAAAAAACTGTTCATGCATTTTTAATTTGTCATTTATTAAAATTATAAATATATATTTTAACTCAAAAGTACAGTTTTTAAATTTAACCCTAACCCTTGTGCGTGTTTTTTATTTTGACAGCGAATGCGCACCTGTGGACCACTTATGTGCAGCCCCGGTTATTTAGCTCATCATATTGCAGCCACAGAAATTCTTTTGTCCATGAAACCATAAAGCTGCACTTTCTTTTTGCCTTATAGTCTGATTTGTCATAACTTCTCCGTTTTGTGGTAAGCTTTTCTTTGGCTGTCACTTCTTCACCCTGACCTGTCTTATTTGGCTCAGCAGAACTGAAATGCTTTTACACGCTCACTCACATAAGCTCAGCGATTCTCTGCGCGATCAACCTCTCACATGTTTAAGCTGCGGGAGATTTCACTTGTCATGTTTGCATAGTAAGCTAACGATTAATAAGACGATGTCAGAGGAATTGGTGCACAAATTATCATCACGCTCTCTATACACAGTTCGCACGATTGCAAAGTGAAAGCAAAAAAACAAGCGCAAATTCAAACGCGACTTCAATATGTCACATATTGACAGTGGCTCACCGATGCCAATGACATAATTACCCAGCTACATTTCTGAAAGAATGCAAAAGCATTGACATATATTTTTCCTACAATAGCCCGACGGGCAGGGAAGAGAGAGATTTTGGTAGCCCGACTGAAAAAAATCGCTAGCTCCAGGACGTCGGGCTAGCGATATTGCAAGCCCTGTATCTGATTGAGGAATCGCTCATCTTTGGAAAAGAGAGTTTATTACAGAGAAATGGCTCTTTCCAAAATAAAAGCTATACTATCCGCTTCTTCTGGGCTATATTCTCAGCAGCATAAGGAGAATCATGTGCTAACAGCTGTCTAAATGACTCGGCTAAAGTTAGTAGCATGCTCGTTGTTTTTGTCTTTGCACTAGGATGATGTCGGCGTAAATGTGCAGTCATATTCGTTGTGTTCCCACTAGTGCTTTCAGGTTAATCTCGTTGAAATGACCTTAACGCCACAACACGGCAAATCTCCGTTAACGAGCTACCGCCGATCGCCCCGTGCATGGGGCTAGACGGCAAACACGTTAACGAGCTAACTGCGCTAACACACTAGTTCACACCAATGTAATTGAGCATTGCATGGCACATCCAACATACTGTTTTACTTTAGTCCATGACTCGCTTACCTTCAGGGTCATACATCACATGAAAACCAAAATAATTCCAAACGCCAGATCTGAATGAGGTTCAATTTGCCTGTTGCAAGTAGAGCTTAACTTCTGTCTCGCTAGCTTGCCCTGCGCTCTTCCTTCTGACTATGCTGTCTGTGTTGAGCGCTCAGTGGATCTGCGCTCGACAGTGCAGCCTAGGCGGAGTAGTCGAACACAGATTCACTGAGCGCTCAACACAGACAGCATCGTCAGAAGGAAAATTGATAAAATAAATTACAAATGTTGTATTGTTTGATACATATGCGTACCGAACCGAAAGCACTGTATCGAACGGTTCAATATCGATACGAATATCGTTGCACCCCTAATAAATAAATATATATATATATATATATATATATATATATAAATATATAATCCAAATCGCACATTTACTGAATCTAATCCTTTAGCCTGAGTGGCTGCAGGTTATCAGAAAGAACTTGTGACGTTCTGATGTCAAAGTCTACCAGTCTAAGAGAGCTGGACTTAAGTAAGAACCACCTGTGGGATTCGGGCATCAAGCTTTTGTCTACTGGGCTGACAAGTCCACACTGTAGACTGGAAACTCTGAGGTGAGGTCACATTTTTACACTAACTTAGCCAAACATTTTAATTTTATTTTAGTGCTGTTTATTGTTTTAACATCACTTAATTAATTTTAATTACAGAGTTTCTGACTTAATCTTTGGTGTTTATAAATATGCCAATGCTTGAGACTTCTAATATCCTTTAATTTGGCTTGGTTTGTACCATAGTTTAAATATGTTTAAGCTTATATATATATATATATATATATATATATATATATATATATATATATATATATATATATATATATATATATATTTTGTTCATTATGATAATGAAAGTCAAAGGTAAATGGATCACAGAAATTACATGGAGAAACATTCTTAATTTTTCAGGTTGAATCACACAAATCTCACAGAGAAATGTGGTCAATATATCTCACTGGTCCTCAGCTCTGACTCTTGCAGTCTGAGACACCTGGATTTGAGTAACAATGACCTACGAGATTCAGGAGTAAAACTGCTTTCTGCTGGACTGAGGAGCCCACACTGTAGACTACAAACGTTTGGGTATGCATCTGAGGAATATGTGTTGCACCGTAAGGGTCATTGTGAAAAGACTGGACAGGCAGCCAACTGTGACAAGGGGACCCATTTTTTTCCTAGTAGACGATTTGCTGTCAGGATGGTTGCCCCTTCCTAAACCCTGGCTAGCAGTTTCTTCAAGTTAAAAGGATTTTTTTCTTTCCACTGTTGCCAAGTGCTTGTTCATAGGGGATCAACTGGTGGCTGGGGCTTCATCCTAATATTGTAAGGTCTTTACCTTGCAATATAAAAAAAACAACTTGTGGTGACTGTTATTGTGAATTGGCATAATGTAAATAAAACTGAACTAATGTTGTGTTTGCACACACACTCCATCTCCATAAGACAAAGGTTATAAACTACAATGAAAATAACCCTTAAGAGCTACATTTAAAACTGCTGCAGAGTCAATAAAACTAAATAATTAATAAAAACCTAAACTTACACAACAGGAAAAAAAGCAAAAAATAAATAAATAAATAAATAAAACATCTTCACTAAACAGTATGCACAAACAGCCACAGTTATGAAAGTGCAAACATTTTCATTTAACTTCTCAGATAGCATAGTGTACAAAGCAAGAGAGGGCTTTTTTTTTGTCTGAAGTCAGACTAATGAATTCATAGTTGTGGTGGACAGACTGAGTGCAGATTCTTATGAGCACATTTCTGTTTCTTTTGCAAATCTTGAACAAGACCATTTTTAAAACTAGCTGCTGTACCTGAGGAATTACTTTTTTGCTTTGAAAGACACTTGAGAGGTACTTTACACTGTCTCACTTGCATATGACCATCTGCACCAATTATCATGCAAATTATATATTAGTTTTAGGTGGATGGATCACTTCAGTTTTGCACTCTTGCAGATTGTCAGGCTGTTTGATCACGGCAGATGGCTGTACGTCTTTGGCGTCAGCTCTGAGGTCCAACCCCTCCTATCTGAAAGAACTTGACCTCAGTTATAACCATCCAGATGAGTTGGGAGTAAAGCTACGATCTGTGGGACTGAAGGATCCAAACTGGAGACTGGACTCCCTCAGGTATGATGTACATTGGAGTACAGGAACTGTAGAAATGCTAAAGGACTCCAGTCTGGTCTGACTTTGATTTTCCCCTCCCAGCGAGGACCACAGTGGTCTTCAGAGGCTGAAATCTGGTCTGAGGAAGTGTAAGTATATAAGATGTAACACTATATTTCTGGTTTGATTTAAAACCTTCAGACTTACTGCTGTATTTCACCCTTTCCTCTCTGTGTATTCCTTAGATGCATGTGAACTAACACTGGACCCAAACACAGCCCACAAAAATGTTGTCCTGTTTGAGAATAACAGAAAAGTAAGACTGTCACCAGAGAAGCAGCCATATCCTGAACACCCGGACAGATTCGACTGGTGCTACCAGCTGCTCTGTACAACGGGTCTGACAGGCCGCTGTTACTGGGAGGTGGAGTGGAAAGGAGGTGTTGATATTGGAGCAACTTACAAAAGCGTCAGAAGGAGGGGAGCTCTAGATGGCAGCAGGCTTGGATGGAATGAGAAATCATGGAATTTAGAGTTCAATGATAAAAACATCTACGCCTGGCACAATAATATAAAAACAGTTCTCCTTGCTCCTCTGTCCTCTGCCTCTGAAAGAGTGGGAGTATATTTAGACTGGACTGAAGGCACTCTGGCTTTCTACGCAGTCTTGCCTGATTCACAGATTCACCTGTACACCTTTTTCTGTGGTGCCTTCACTGAACCACTTTACCCTGGGTTTGGGTTCTTATCAATAGACTCTTCTGTGTCACTGTTAGAAATATAATCTATCCAAAAAAGGCTAATTTTTCCTGGTGAAATAGCCATAGGTCTCAGTAATGCAGCAAAAAAAAAAAAAAAAAAAAAAAAAAAAGCAAAATATTTAATAGATGTTAAAAAGAAGAGGCTGTGGTTTTTAAAAATGAGATTTTAAAAAATGCACCTTTTGTCTAAAAAAATAAGTTTTTTTTTCTATACTTTTAATATTTGAATATCTGACAGATGTTGCTTCTTTTTTGCTAATTAAGTCAAAGTTTGGACATCAAGCTTGGTATGAAAAAAGTAAACAACTATAAGTTCTTGTTTGTTGTTGTTTTGTTGTTGTTGTTTTCACATGTAATTTATTTATTTTATTTAATCCTGAACATTTTGTAGCTTGTGGCGTTTTGGAAAACTGAAAATTATTATTATTATTATTATATTATTAGTAGTAGTCATTTTTAGCCAGGCCTTCATCATTTTGTTTGTGCGCATCGTCTGAGGATTCTAAATATCTTAATTACAAACAAATCCAGGTACAAAAATCACAGATTTTTATTATTCAGGCAGTGTGACGGTAAATGTAGAATAACCAGGTGACATAACCCATGCGTTTCTTTGGACTGTAGAAGAAAGCCACGCAGGCAAAGTTTCAAACTCAAGAGTTGCTTGGTGTGGGGTGACAATGCTAATCACCAAACAGCACCCACACAGCTGTTTATAAAATACAATGTGAAAAATAAATATGAAAATATTTATTTAGAAATACCAGCATTTGATTAATTTACAGTAAAACAAAAAAGAAATGTAACATCATACAAGATATAGTGCAAGAGACCTAGTATTCAGCACGTTGTTCTCCAAGCTAACTATTGTATAGCTGTACGCTAATTAAAAGGCTGCTAGCATTCGTGATGTTGATAGTAAACACTAAAATTTGTAACATGTGGCATTGTGAAATGCAAAGATAAGACTTTCTGATCCCTAAAGAAAAGTTCACAGCACAGAGACGAGTTATGAGGTAAGAAAAATCATTGAAAAAGAAAAATGAATTAGAAATTAAAAATAAGTCAAAATAAAAAAGAAAACGCATATACAATATATAGATTGTCATATTTGTGCAAATATTTGTGGAAAAGTGTCCAGTAGTGCAAAATATAAAACTTTAACTACACTTGCACAGTGAATGTGTAAAGAACATGTAACTTGTGTACCTCCTTATAGTTTTAGGTAAAGCATGTTGAAATTAACCTGAATAAACATGTAGACGGTAATGTGATGCTTAAAAAACAAAAACATCAAGCACACAACTGTATAAACAGGATGGCAGGCTCACAAAATTATTAACTGGCACTTATTTTGGAGGATGCTGGCAGCTTCCTGCAGCCTCTGCCCACCAGTTTGTAGTTCAGCTCGACGACAAGCGAGCAGAACTCGCTCATACCGACGAAGTCACAGCACATAATGTTGACTCCCTCGGGTCCTGGCTGCTGCTCACCCGCCCACTGGAGAAGCAGTGAGAGAGAGTTCAACGTCAACATCCTCATGCTCTGGAAAGGGTGCAGGAAGACGTAAAACATGGTCTCTGTCAGGTTCAGACCAGTGACGTAAAAACCATCTGGAAAACAAAACCGTCTGTAAGGCCGGTGCTTAAAGAAATGAACAGCAAATAAAACCTGAGGTAAAATAAATCCCAGCTAGCTGCAGAAGCAGTACACTTCAGAGTATTTTTACTACGTCACTGACATTATTATATTATTAAACTTATGAGAATACTTCTGTCCATCTTGTCCAGGACGTTCTTGTAAAAGATTTTTAATCTCAAGAGTTTAAAAAAAAAAAAAAAGGTTAATAATAATTATATTATATATTTTGGTGGCTCAATCAACAGTATATGAATATTAGAAATTTGGTATTTAAAGGAATTATTCTGTTTTAATAAAAACATTTCATTTAAATTTTTGAATAAACCTTTTCAACTTTCAATAAAAACGTTCGCCACATGGGGGCAGCAAATCCGAATCCATGTTGGATTTTTATTGAAAACCTGCGTAGTCTGAATACGCTTTGAATTTTGAGCTTAAGCATAAATTATACTTCTGCATTGAATCTGTCAATCCTACTACATAAACCCGCAAAAGTGTCCAACATTGTTAGCAGCAAGTATAGTTGTATGTGGCGTGGCTGTGTTGCCGTGGAGTTTCTCTCCAATTTTATCCACTGGCTTCCTGATGATTAAAAAAAATTACAGCAGAAGAAGCAGCATCAGAGGAAACAGTGGTACTGAAAGCCATCACAGGCTGTGTGGGATGCATATATATGTACAAACTAACATTTGTACCTTTGGCAGGTTATTAAATCCAGTAAACTACCTTTACAGTATATTCTGTATCCAGTACTTTTGCTCTAACATTTTAAATACAGGTCTGTAATGCTACTACTTTCCCTCACTGCACTACTTGTTCCAACAACCTCATACCTGGTCTTCCCTGCCGTTGCTGGCCTTCCAGATAGGTGATCACTTTCTTAGGATCTGGGCTGTTAGCATACCTGAACACACAGGACAGGTTCAATCATTTCAGTGTTAGTGACATGACCAACTGTGCAGACAGTAGCCTTGAAAAGTAAAAGTAATCAGGCACTGCTTTAAATCTGTTTTTTTCCCCTAATGGCCACCAGTCTTGGTCACCAGTCAAAGACCCAAAAAGAAGGAGGGAGAGAAGAAGACCAAGAAAACCACATAAGGTCTAAGGTTTGAAAATAGGAGGAAACAAACTATCTTTACATACGTGTATATATTACATGCAACCAGTGTTTACATATTTAATATTGTATTTCACACCATGTCACACCATTTATAAATAAACCAACAAGCACGTATTATGTCTGACAGTGAACACACATTAAAATATGACACTCCAATTATGTCATATTTGAACCTTTGGCTGTTGCTGTTCTCAGTGTGGTTTAAAGTCACTGTACCAACATCTATTATTAATACTTTTGAGACACCAAGATGCTCAAAAACAAAACAAACAAACAAACAAAAAAAGAACAGCTAATATTGCCAGAGAAAGTAATCAGAACCGAAATCACGGAATCGAAGACACTTAAGCTACGAAGTCTATCTAACCCTTCTACATACAGTCTATGTATTTTACCAATAAGGTATCCGATTCCACAGCCCAGGGTGCTGCAGCTCCTGGTCGTCATAGGAAACAATGACCTGCTGACCTTTTGACCAACATGACCGCAGAGTGGGAGTTTCCTGCATGCATACACATGAATCAAACTGTCAGTTTATTAGGCACACTGTGCCAAAACCAATGCAGGCTAATAACATGATTACAGCAACACGTTTTAATTTTCGGAGCGTGACGTTTGTGGTGTGGTATATTAGCAGGTTTCTGGACTAGAGCAATACCTCTGATATTTGAAACACCTGAGTCGAAAAGAGTTTCAACAGAAACTGAACACCATGACCTAAATGATTAAAGGATTTATTGCAGGACTACAGTCGTAAATGCATTCGTTTTAGTCGGGGGTTCCCAATGAGCCTGTGGTTGAGATCAGTTCCATGTATTTATATCTGCTGAAGTTAAAATGGTAAATCCTTATCTGAGAGGCTGAAAGCAGTGAATATTTGGCATTATTAAACTTTAGAAATCAATCATTATCCTAATAATGTCTATCTACCTGTGGTGGGCACAGCTTCCCTCTGAACAGCAGAAGGATGAACTCCATCAGATGGGCGTGGTCTTCGTCACTTAGAGATTCGAAGTGTGAACAGGCAATGATTACAATCTCTTTGGGGTGAGCGTCCAGCCAGCCGGCCAGTTCATCCAGAGCCTCCTGCATGCAGACAGACGTTAAAATTTGCTGTAAATTAGCTTTCACTCTGAGTATCAATGCCGTTTTGGTGTAGTTTACTGACCTTGACGGTTATTAGCGTGTATATGCCGTGAGCGAAAAACAATTTGCTGCTCCCTGCTGGCTTTCTGGCGATCCGCAGGTCCAAGAAACGAACACCAAGATCACACTGATCAGAAAGGACCGATAGCTGTAGCCAAGAAAGAGAATGAATATTGAAACACCAGAACCAAACAATGACAGAGACTCCACCATGTTGTACAGATGGCTGTATCTCTCTCCTGATCTCCTCTGTACAATTTCACATTTGCATTCATCACTCCATCACACCTGTTGTCTCTGATTTTCAGTCTAATTCTTGCGTAGTATGACATATCTCAACTTTTTCTTCCTGTTTCAGGTTACTTGCTAGTCACTTTTTTAAAATAGTTTTATAGATCCGCCTCTTCTTTTTTCTGCACTTGTGCAGCTTCCTCAAACTTTTTAATGACACACTGCTGAGATCTGCCAAGTTTTCAGCTGGTAGTGCTAAAAAGAACATTTTATGTCTGTTAAACCCTTATCTTTGTTATTTTTCTAACATTCAACCCATTTTTGTGACAGGCTTCTAGTAACAAAACGCTTAAAGATACAGTTTAAAGTTGGTTAGATATTTGCATGTGTAGACACAACACTTGTTCCGTCTTTGCGTTAGGAGCCTTTTTTGGATGCTGGAATGAGTCATACCTTAGTGTTAAGTGCCTCAACAAACAAAAAAACCATTCCTCTGAAAATGGTTTAAGTACTGGGGGGAAATGATCAAATAAGCATCCAGATGTCCAAAGAAAAACATTCAAGGACCTTCGGAAAGCCTGGAGAACCGCTCAAGACCACTTTAACAAAAAAAAACATGAAGATAGTCTGATTAGAAGCAAAATATGAAGAAATGAGGGGCGGCTCGTTACACAGTACTGTATACAGTAAGTCATGATCAAACATAAAAACGTTAAATGTAATGGATACAATTGCTCCCATTAAGGTGAAGGTTATCTCTGGAAGGAAAAAGTCTCCATGGAGAAACTCCACACTAGTGAAAAATGAAAAAAGAGAGTGTAGGAAAGCTGAGCGCAGATGGAGAAAAACAAACCTCCAGGTTCACTATGACATCTATAAAGAGAAACTTCACAATTATAATTTACAACTGAGGAGTGCAAGAAGGTCCTACTTCTCTGACATCATCACTAAAAACAGCCATAATGCTCGGGTCTTATTTTCCACAGTTGACAGGCTAACAAACCCTCCTGTGTCAGTGCCAGCTGAACTTCATTCAACCATGGCCTGCAATGACTTTGCCAAATTCTTCACAGAAAAAATCCAAAAGATTAGACAAGCAATTGGTACATCAACAGCAGATCCAGGATATGTACTGTGTCCACCGAAAAACTGTTTAAACACCATAAAACAGTTTCACCCTATTAACAGCAAAGACCTGGAGGACATCATAGGTCAACTGAACTCCTCCTCTTGCTGTTTAGATGTCCTGCCAACAAGTTTTTTCAAAAAGGTCTCAAAGACTTTGGAGTCAGACCTGTTACAGATCGTCAACTTTTCTTTAATATCAGGTGTGTTTCCAGAACCACTAAAAACTGCTGTAATAAAACCTATACTGAAAAAGGACAATCTTGACAAGACACAAATGAACAACTACAGGCCGATCTCAAATCTCCCATTTCTAAGTAAGATCATTGAAAAAGTAGTTTCTCAACAGCTCAATTATTTCTGCTCTGACCAAAGTGTTCAATGACATATGTCTGAACACAGACAGTGGAACAATGTCAGTCTTAGTTTTACTGGATCTCAGTGCAGCATTTGATACAGTTGACCACAACATATTACTCAAACGACTGGAGAACTGGGCAGGTCTTTCAGGAACTGTACTAAACTGGTTCAAAACATACTTAGAAAACAGGAAATACTTTGTATCAATAGGTAACTTCACATCTGAGCAGACAAGTATCACATGTGGAGTTCCCCAAGGTTCCATCTTGGGACCCCCTCTGTTTAACATTTACATGCTCCCACTGGCACAGATTATAAAGAACAACAAAATAAACTATCATAGCTATGCAGATGACACACAAATATATATCACAATGTCACCAGGAGACCAAGGCCCTGTGCAGGCTCTTGGTAAATGCATTGAGGAAATTAATGACTGGTTGTGCCGCAATTTTCTCCAGCTAAACAAAAACAAAACTGAGGTAATAGTCTTTGGCGCCAAAGAAAAACGATTACAGGTCACCAGAGAACTTCAATCTATACACCTAAAAACCACAAACCAGGCGAGAAATTTGGGTGTAGTGATGGATGCAGACCTAAACTTAGAAAAACACATTAAGACAATAACAAAATCAGCTTACTATCACCTCAAGAATATATCAAGGATAAAAGATCTGATGTCTCAACAGGACCTGGAAAAACTAGTCCATGCATTCATCTTTAGGAGGCTTGATTACTGTAACAGCATCTTTACAGGTCTACCTAAAAAATCAGTCAGACAACTACAGCTCATTCAGAACTCTGCTGCTCGAGTCCTCACTAAGACCAAAAAAGTGGACCACATCAGTCCAGCTCTGAGGTCTTTACACTGGCTGCCTGTCCGTCAGAGGATAGACTTTAAAGTTCTGATGCTGGTCTATAAAGCTCTGAATGGTTTAGGACCAAAATACACCAGTGACCTCCTGACCCAGTATGAACCTTCCAGATCCCTCAGGTCATCTGGATCCGGTCTTTTATCAGTTCCCAGAGTCAGAACCAGACACGGAGAAGCTGCATTCAGCTTTTATGCTCCTTATATCTGGAACAAACTCCCAGAAAGCCTCAGATCAGCTGAAACACTCAGTTTATTTAAATCCAGGTTGAAGACTCACCTATTCTCAGCTGCATTTGAATAAAGCACCAAATCCACACTTTTAAGCTTAAACTTCAAAACTTACATTTTAACTACTGATTTTATCTACTGTTCTGATTTTATCCGTTTAGATTTTTTTTTTACATACTGTTTTGTTTGTTTGTTATTTAGTTAGTTTGTTTGTTTGCTTGTTTTAATCAATTTTAAATCGTGCTTTTTATTTGTTTTTGTTTCTAATGTCTCTGTAAAGCACTTTGAACCACCTTGTTGTTGAATTGTGCTATACAAATAAACTTGCCTTGCCTTGCCTTCCTCCTTCCAAACTACGGTAGTTCAGTAATTATCAAATTATCAAAACCTCAGATGAATTCCCCAAACCTTTTACGAGGTAGGGAGCTTCACCTGAGGTGGTGCAGGTTCCTGGTTCTCTTTCACCTTTAGGGGGACCGTAAAATACCTGCGTGGTGGCCCAGCGGTAAACACAGGGTCGAGTACAGCAGGGGAACAGCCTGTCAGTCAGTCTGAGGAAGCAGGACTCCGATCTCACCACAGGAGAGGAGACATCCAGGCTGAAGGACATGCTGTCATGGCTGCCTGTGGTGCGAGAAGAGCCTGTCAACAAGCATCTGAGACAATTTTTTTTATTACAGTTTAACCTGAAATTAAGGATATTATATTTTTAAAATAAACACGTGATCTGTATGAGAGTGTTTTCTATTCTTTTCTGTCTTGAACTGGCTGAACTGGTTGCTCCTGTTTTACCAGGTAATGCCAGGTTCCACAGCGGGACGTCCAGCAGCTCCTCCGGCAAACGCGACATCCAGTCCGGGTTTCCTCCGAGCTGCTCCCGCTGTTTGTCCTCCATGTCTTATTACCGCCCTGTCCTACTACAGATGTTCAGCATGCTCTTTGAGTTTCTTCGGGATCTGAACACGGTTTATTTACCAACTCTTCCGGTTGTTGTCAATCTCCACTTTCTTTAGCGATTTTCAAAATAAAATCACCAAACGCGACGAGAGCTTGCTTAAAAAAACAGTAGCGTTAGAACACTAAAGTAAAAAGTACGGTAACAATGTGCGTCCCCCGATTGAGCAACAGCGCCGTAAAATAAGAAGAATGGCGCCTAATTACAGAGTTAATAATGCAGACTTTGTAATATCTCACGTGTAGATTCATCAGCCAGATTAAGTGTTTACTGACAATTGACAGTGATAGCGCACATCATCATCACTATTCCAACAATCCTCTCCTCACAGACAAGCATAAACACACTCGACTATCGCTAAATCAGATTTAACACACGTTTGTAATGACGGTAATTCAGTTTATAATAGGGTTTATTCGCTCGGTCAGCAGGTGGCGGTATCCTCGTACACTGGGGAGTAAACTGCCATTAAACGAACAGAAGAAGAAGAAAACATCTGCACATGCGCGGTACGGATCGGGTAGACCCGATTTGTACGGTCAGACTTTACACATGCGCAGTAAGGATCGGAGAGTCCTGATCCTTAACTTTCTTTTTATTTTTCGTTTTTGTCTACATTGTACTGAAACGCTTCATTATTGCAAACATTTTAAGATATACTTGTTATTCTTAACATCTTAACTCTTACTCTGACCCATAACTTTTTTTTTTTTTCCATACTTTAATTAAATTTATGCACATATTACAATCTCTCGTTGGGAGACAACATTAGTGCAACAACATCTTGAAAAGGTTGAATAAGAAACCAAACGAAACAAAAAACAAAAAACAAAAAAAACAAACAAAAAAAACCAAAAAAACAAAAACACATATATACATATACATAAATATATGAAGGCCATTTTTATGACATATAACAGTTTCCTTTCTGCGAACACTTTAACATATATGTGGCTTACTTAGTATACCAAAAACACAATCATTAAAAGGATAGAGATTGAGTCCCATTGTCGAATATCAAAGCAGCCTCTTTACATGAATCCCTCAGTAATTCTAAAGATGACAAAAAAGATTTTAATTCAATTTTCAATACAGTTAGGGAAGGTCTTTTACTTTGCCATTTGCATTTGTGTATGTGGTATTTGCCCATAATTATCACCACCTTGTGTAGCATGGACAGTTCCTTAGATGGATCACCATTATTATATAAAACTTGTGTTAGAGTCAGTGGGGTCATCCCATCTATTCTTATACTCAACCAGTCTACTAAATCTTGCCAGAAGTCAGTTGTTACTGAGCAGGAAAAAAACAAATGATCAATACTTTCCACATTTTGTGAACAAAATCCACATGGCTCTACCTCAAACCCAAACCTTTTTTTAAGCATTTCAGCTGCTGGGTAATATCCATTAATTATTTTAAATTGCATTTCTTTGACTTTGGGGGGGATAGGCCATTTTAAAAAGTGCATATATTTGTTCGTTATTTTAATATTACTCCCTTTTAGTTTTGTGTTACTGTTAAAGTCGTGAAATAATTTGTTCTTAAATATCTTGTTCATGGTTTTATTATTACAGTTTTTATCCGTCAAAGGAATCTGGTTTAGATGTAAAGAAGGTAGACTAATTTGTGCCTTAGAGTAATACAAATAACCTTGAATCAAACTCAACAGAGGTAAGGGGATTGCCTTACAAACCTTGTCATATTCTCTAAGGGAACACTGAATGTTAAACTTAGCATTAAAAACACCCACTGAGAGAAACTGACCCCTTTCATCAAGTAAGTCTGTTATAAAGATTATGTTTTTTTCAAACCACTCTTTAATAAACAATGACTTCTTATTAATTGTAATTGTTCTGTTATTCCACAAGGTGGAGCAATGTGGTGAAAAGTTATGGGCAAACACCATCTTCCAATAAGACAAGACCTGCTTATGATATTCTGACAGTTTCACAGGCAACTTCAATATATCAAAATCACATTTCAGGAGAAAATCCAACCCTCCCACCTTTTTGAAAATATTTTTTGGGATATGGAACCATATGGAGTCAGGTTTCAAGAGGAAGGCTTTTATCCAGTTTATTTTAAAAACTCCAACCATTGATTGAAAATCAATTGACTTTATACCACCTTTAGCGTAATCTTTGACAAGTTGTGATTTTTTAATGTAATGTGTTTTACTGCGCCAAATGAATTGATAGATTATAGAGTTAATCTTTTTAATACTTTTCGGGGTAATGTATAGTGAGTATGCTGGATAAACCATCTTTGAGACGCCCTCTGATTTGGATAATAGATTGCGTCCAAAAATTGTAATATCTCTCGTCAACCAATGATTTAGTGTTTTGGACATGCCATCAATTTTGTCTTTTAGGTTTTTTGATTCTCTAGTGTTGATGTCTTTGTCTAAATAGATGCCTAGATACTTAACTTCATTTTTCACTGGAATCGTCCTCATGCTATTTTCCAAACAATCATAAAGTGGCAAAAGTTCACACTTCTTTAGGTTCAGACACAAGCCTGAAGCTTTAGAAAAAATTGAAATGACATTCAATGCTTTCTCGAGTATTGATTTATCCTTTAAAAATATTACTGTGTCGTCTGCAAACTGACTTATTTTCAGTTCAATATCAAAAATGTTTATTCCTTCGATGTCTGAATGGTTCACAATGAGGTAAGCCATTAATTGAGTGCAAAGAATAAATAATTTTGGAGAAATTGGGCAACCCTGTCGAATTCCACAGAATATGTCTATCCTAGATGTTATGCCTGGATTGAGCGAAACATAACTATAAATTTGCTTGTAGAACAGTTTGATCACTTTGCAAAATTTGTTTCCAAATCCAAACTCTGACCCATAACTATCATAAAACGCTACGACCGGAAGTAGAAACCTTTCGCGCATGCGGGGTACCGATCGGGTTTCCGGTACGGATCGGGTAGTGACAAGCCCTGCTTTTCATAAAAACAATATCCCCCCCATTCAACTTCCGCACCCTTTCAGATTAAGCTTTAGGCAAGTTCATCAAACCCTCTTGCCCCCTGGGCCCGTGGAGTGGCCCTCTTTCTCCATCTACAGGAGAAAAGCTGAACTACATGATGCTTCTGCTTCACTGGGGTCTGTTGTACAGTACGTTGCAATACAAAGGCCATTTCATTAAAGCTCAGACAGAAAAACCGAAGTATAAAGAGCTCTGATGCCAAATCCAGTTTGTAGGCTGTATAACGTTAAAAATAAAAAAGTGTGTGGAGTTTGCATTTACATGTATAAATGTACGAAGACAAAAAAAGGCCATATTTAGGGTTTCCATCGACATTGAAAATGTAAAAAAAAAATTAATTGACAAGAAACACTTGCAAATTTACTGGAAGAAACAGAACATTTACAAAGAGACTGGGGAAAAAAACCCAAGACTCAATCAATTTAACTCAACTCAAGTTTTATTCGTGTAGCACCAAATCACAACAACCGCGAGGAACTTTATCTTGTTAGGTAAAGACCTTACAATAATACACTCTACCACTTGGCAACAGTGGAAAGGAAAAACTCCCTTTTAGCAGGAAGTAATCTCTGGCAGAACCAGGCTCAGAGAGGGGTGGCCATCTGCAGCAACCATTTGAATGAATGATGAATGATCAGGTTAAAGATGCAATAAGGTTGTTGGTACTCATTAAATTACCGGATGGAAGGGATTGCCAATTTTTGTTTATATTATACTATTAATTACTATTACTTATTTATACATTTTTATAGTGATGTTAATATATTATATATTTGTTAAAATGTCATTGCTATCAATTAATTAATTGTGCATTTTTCTATTGCAGTTAAAGTTTGGCAGTTTTTGTGTAATTACATATTGTGACCACTAGGGGGAAATCAGTGTGACGTGACAGCATGAAAAATGGCCTTAAATCAAGACACAGAAAACACACACACGGTCAAAAATTAAATGTAATAAAATTAAGTTATGATTTCAAAGCATTACTTTGTTATGGTTGTCTTCAGTTTCATATAATAAGGTGAAGCTGTTTTCACATGTAAATGCTCTAGAAATAATATAACTAGACAATTATAGAGATGCTTGAATTATGAGGAGTCCTTAAATTGAACCTTTTTACCTTGTGACCCTATGAAATTAACTTACTTGTTCTTGTGACTGTTAGGTTGGAGTATGACTCAGACAGCCAAATGACACTGTGATCTTTTTAGATTAAGTTTCAGGTTACAATTTTGTTACTGTGTCTCAGTTGATACTCAGCAAATTTATTTAGTTTTGGCATTTTTGTGCATTTTTATTGGATTGGACTGTTTACAGGAAAGCAGAGAGAGGATAACAGACTCAAACCCAGTTTCCTGAAGGACCTTCAGTACATAGATTGTCAAGGAGACCTGACATGGGCTGCCCACATTTAGGTCCAGACCAAAAAGGCTAGGCAGCGCCTGTATCACCTACGACAACTGAGGAAGTTCAGGGTCTCTCCAAAGATCCTCAGGATTTTCTATACAGGCACTGTGGAGAGCATCCTCACACAGAACATGACATCGTGGTTTGGGAACAGCTGTGTGAAGGACCAAAAAGCTCTCCAGAGAGTGATCCGTACAGCAGAACGCTGCTGCAGGATTGCTCTCCCCCCGCTTCAGGACACCTACACCAGGAGATGCCGGACTAGAGCAGCGCAGATACTGAAGGACCCGTCCCATCCTGGCAACAAACTGTTCCAACTTCTGCAATCTGGTAGAAGGTTCCGCATCTTCCGGGCAAGGACAGAGAGACTCAAGAGGAGCTTCTATCCCCAAGCCATCCGTGCCCTAAACACACACACCCGCCCTCTCACATCATCTATAATTGACTGAGACAGGACTCTCTTCCAGACACTCTAAACCAAGGCACAATGTACATTTCAATTCCTTTAATTTTAAATATGTTTATATTGTCTATCCTGTAAAATAGTCAGATGTCTATTCATATTAATGTACAGAATTCACCTGCTTGCTGCTACTACTGCACATTCACCCAGTGTATATACTATATGTATGTATATATACAGTGGGGCAAAAAAGTATTTAGTCAGCCACTGATTGTGCAAGTTCCCCCACTCAAAATGATGACAGAGGTCAGTAATTTGCACCAGAGGTACACTTCAACTGTGAGAGTCAGAATGTGAAAAAAAAATCCATGAATTCACATGGTAGGATTTGTAAAGAATTTATCTGTAAATCAGGGTGGAAAATAAGTATTTGGTCACCTCAAACATGGAAAATCTCTGGCTCTCACAGACCTGTAACGTCTTCTGTAAGAAGCTTTTCTGTCCCCCACTCGTTACCTGTATGAATGGCACCTGTTTGAACTCATCATCTGTATAAAAGACACCTGTCCACAGCCTCAGACAGTCAGACTCCAAACTCCGCCATGGCCAAGACCAAAGAGCTTTCGAAGGACACCAGGAAAAGTATTGTAGACCTGCACCAGACTGGGAAGAGTGAATCTACAATAGGCAAGCAGCTTGGTGTGAAAAAATCAACTGTGGGAGCAATCATCAGAAAATGGAAGACATACAAGACCACTGATAATCTCCCTCGATCTGGGGCTCCACGCAAGATCTCATCCCGTGGGGTCAAAATGATCATGAGAACGGTGAGCAAAGATCCCAGAACCACACGGGGGGACCTGGTGAATGACCTGCAGAGAGCTGGGACCAAAGTAACAAAGGTCACCATCAGTAACACACTACAACGGCAGGGAATCAAATCCCGCAGTGCCAGACGTGTTCCGCTGCTGAAGCCAGTGCATGTCCAGGCCCGTCTGAAGTTTGCCAGAGAGCACATGGATGATACAGCAGAGGATTGGGAGAATGTCATGTGGTCAGATGAAACCAAAGTAGAACTTTTTGGTATAAACTCAACTCGTCGTGTTTGGAGGAAGAAGAATACTGAGTTGCATCCCAAGAACACCATACCTACTGTGAAGCATGGGGGTGGAAACATCATGCTATGGGGCTGTTTTTCTGCCAAGGGGACAGGACGACTGATCCGTGTTAAGGACAGAATGAATGGGGCCATGTATCGTGAGATTTTGAGCCAAAACCTCCTTCCATCAGTGAGAACTTTGAAGATGAAACGAGGCTGGGTCTTCCAACATGACAATGATCCAAAACACACCGCCCGGGCAACAAAGGAGTGGCTCCGTAAGAAGCATTTGAAAGTCCTGGAGTGGCCTAGCCAGTCTCCAGGCCTCAACCCCATAGAAAATCTGTGGCGGGAGTTGAAAGTCCGTGTTGCTCGGCGACAGCCCCAAAACATCACTGCTCTCGAGAAGATCTGCATGGAGGAATGGGCCAAAATACCAGCTACTGTGTGTGCAAACCTGGTAAAGACCTATAGTAAACGTTTGACCTCTGTTATTGCCAACAAAGGTTATGTTACAAAGTATTGAGTTGTATTTTTGTTATTGACCAAATACTTATTTTCCACCCTGATTTACGAATAAATTCTTTACAAATCCTACCATGTGAATCCATGGATTTTTTTTTCACATTCTGTCTCTCACAGTTGAAGTGTACCTCTGGTGCAAATTACTGACCTCTGTCATCATTTTAGGTGGGGGAACTTGCACAATCGGTGGCTGACTAAATACTTTTTTGCCCCACTGTATATATAATGTTCTTCCTCTACACCCCCCCCAATTTTTGCACATGTCGAGGAGCGTGTCAGGCTACATTTCACTGTGTGTTATACTTGTATAACTATGCATGTGACAAATAAAGAACCTTGAACCTTGGAGACAATGTGAGTTATGGCTGGAAACCATCAAACTTACTGGTAATAGTAATAGTAACACTGGTAAAAGTAGAAGGCACCTACCTTTATTTTCTCTAGTTATTTTAGCTCCACTATTAGGTTATCCTATTGGTTTCTGGGTAACCTAGGTCCAGGACTCATCTTAGGCTTAATATTTAGGACTGTCTTTTAAACAATGGTTTGTGTGGATTTCAGTCGAATTCAGAGTATTACTTGAGTGGAGTGTAAATGAAAATAAAACCCATTCATTTGTAAATCATTTAAACTACGCAGTGCTGTAAAAAGCATATTTATTTTTGCTTATTTGTCACACTTACATGATTCACATATTTTAATAATAGGCAAAGATAACACAATACATTACAAAGTTCTATTTTTAAAGGATAATTTCATTCATTAAGAGAACAAAAGGTATCCAAACCTAATTGACACTGTGTGAAAAAGTACTTGGCCCCTAAACCTAATATCTGGCTGTGTCACCCTTGGCAACAAAAACTGCAATCAAGTATTTGCAATAACTAGGAATGATGAGTTTTTCACATCGCTCTGGCGGAATTTTTGAAGAATTGTTTTAATTAGGAACATTGGAGAGTTTTCAACCATGAACAGCCTGTTTGAGGTCGCAGTCAGGTCTCTGTTAGTTTTATATCAGATGTAACTCAAACCTTTCAAAAAATGTTACTTTTGAGATGAGATGAGATGAGATAGCCATAATTTGTCAGTTGCAGTTGTCCACAACCGAGACCTTGCCGACCGTACATACAATACACAAACATCACATTGGGGAGACAGGTCAGGCTAGGTAGCCTAGGAAAAAAACAGCGAAATGTGTAACACAAAAGGATAATACAGGAATGCACAGATACCACCACACCATAACACAATAAAACACAGACAAGCAACATGAGAGAGTATTCCAGTGTGTACAGCTGGATCTGGGACCACTGCAATCTTCAATCACACCTCCAGCTGATCCGCTGTCCACATCGGATTAGAGGTAAGAATGGGAGGAGGCGCTGGATTTGGGGAAGGGAGGGTGATGGTGAGAGCGTATCAGTATCAGTGTACATGTGCGCATGCGTGTGTGTGTATCCTGTGTCTCATCAGTCCACAGAATATTTTCCCAAAAGTCTTAGGAATTATCAAGATGTTTTCAGGGAAATGTGAGATTAGCTTTTAAGTTCTGAAACAAAAATACTGCAAGAAAACAGGTGGTTGGTTCCAGAACGCACTTCCAACTTGATTCTTTGAAAAACATATGGCATCTATTTCTTGTAGAAATATAGACCAACAAGAAACAATAATTTCTTAAAACTTGGAAAAAAACTAAAATTAATTTAATCTAATTCAACAAGTTCAAAGAGTGGTAAAAAAAATTGTGCAGTCTCTTTCTTATTGTTGAACTCTGACCTTAACTGAGACATGTGAGGCCTGCAGTTCTTTGTTGTTTCTGGTTCTTTTGTGACCTCCTGGATGAGTTGTTCTTGGAGTACTTTTGATAAAACGGCCGCTCCTGTGAAGCTTCACCACTGCTCCAACTTTCCTCCATGTGTGGATAATGTCTCTCACTGTGGTTCACTGGAGTCCCAAAACCAGAGGTGTGGACTCGAGTCACATGACTTGGACTCGAGTCAGACTCGAGTCATTAATTTTATGACTTTAGACTTGACTTGAAAAAATGTTCTAAGACTTGTGACTTGACTTGGACTTTTACACCAATGACTTGGGACTTGAATTGGACTTGAACCGGTTTACTTGAAAAGACTTGATGTTTTACCCCAAATATAAAATTTAACATGCATATTATATGGAGATTTAAAATGTGATGTCATTCACGGGTAGAACCGCAAAGGATTCTGGGAACTCGTGGCAAGCGGTACTAGCGCACGCAGGCTTTCAATTAAAATCAGTTATACAGCGATAAAAAGAAACACAAAAATGTCAAGAAGCCGTTGTATTATTAACTGCAATAGCCGGTCGCATGACAGCCACGGGAAGCCGACGGGTAAAGAGATCGGTTGTTATCGGATTACGTCGTTGAAGAGAAATTGTTCAAGCCATGTTTCCGAAGTAACAAAGACGGCCTGGATCGCAGCCATTCAAAGATCAAATATAACGTCCCAGAACACTCCAGCTCACAGGTTAGTCTGCTCCAAGCATTTACACGAAGGTCAGTGTTTTTTAGTAGTTAATACGTCATTTTCATAACATAATTAGTGATATAGGTTACAAGCAAGTCTGGCGCTGAACAGAAATTGTCGCGCTATGCTCCTTTATTTATTGTGCATAAATAGTGAATTGTCCTGACACAATATTGCGTTTCGCTTCTGTTATTATGGTACATTGACAAAAACACATACTTTTATTCACAGGATAAAACAGGTTTTTTGTATCACTAATTGTCCAGTACGATTACAGCATACAATATTATTGTCACTGCTACATTTCTGTGATGGGTACCAGAAATTATTTCCACTACTAATTAATTACCGTTGAGCTCAAAGGTCCTATTAATAAACGGTTAACGAATGTGTATTTATGAGACGATTTGTGAGACTGGTAAACTTATGATACGTACGATGGTCTTTCGTTCTACACGGTGCATTTCAAGGTCCTGTACCCATCCGTCGGTAAACTGTACCTGGGCTTGTTGCAGTGACCTGAAGTTACTAAACTTCATGAGTGTGTGCACTCACTCCAAGAACCGTATGTTTATAAATATGCATATAAATATGCTACAATGAGATAGCTGACTTCATCTAACTAGCAAATGTTGTCCAGGCTACGTTGGTGATACAGTTTTTTTTAATGTGTATGATATTTTTGTCATGCGATTTTAAAGCTGGTCCTACAACCGCATCCAAGAATAACATGCAGCTTATCTCAGAACTGTCGGTGAAAATTATTCTTGGAGCTAGGTTTAATTGAGCTGCATTTTAAAGAGGTGCAATTTCACAATTTGTGTATATTTTCTAAGTTCACTATTTTGTATGTGTTGAGAAAAACACAGATTTTAAAATTACATGGTCTAATATTTACATTTAGCATATAACTGCAACATTATTTTTTCGTTTGTTTTTTTTAAAGACTCGAAAGGACTTGAAATTCAAAGTTTCAGACTTGTGACTTGACTCGGACTTTTACACCAGTGACTTGAGACTCGACTCTGACTTGCCTGACATTACTTGAGACTTGACTTGAGACTTGAGGATAAAGACTTGAGACTTACTTGAGACTTGCAAAACAATGACTTGGTCCCACCTCTGCCCAAAACCTTAGAAATGGCTTTGTAACCCTTTCCAGACTAGTTTCTTTAGCTTGTGGTGTGATGTGTTGCTTTTAGAGATCTTTTAACCTGCTTCACTTTGTCACACAGTGAAATTGAACTAAGCTTTCAAAAAAAATGATGTTAATTACTTTTAATTCATTATTTTTACAAGAGTGGCAAATCTTTTTTCCCCACACAGGGCCAGGTGGGTTTTGATCTCTTAACAAATTCAATCATAATTTAAAAACTGCATTTTGTATTTAACTGTGGTATCTTTGTCTAATATTAGAAATTCTTAGTCTTGATGCATGCTCAATCATCCAGGTTTTCAGGGTTCGTGTGTGGATGCGAGGAGGAGATGACCCAAATGCAGGACTCACGACGCAGGATACGGAGGTTTATTATAGTGAGTGGATGGACAGAACATGAATGCTGACTGGCTGAACGACCCAAAGGCAGGCTAACGGTCATTAAAAACTAAAAATCATTAAGATAGATTTAAGGGTGGCTGGCCTCTCCCTTAGAGATAGGGTGAGAAGTTCGGCCATCCGGGAGGGGCTCAGAGTAGAGCAGCTGCTGCTCCACGTTGAAAGGAGCCAGCTGAGGTGGTTCGGGCATCTGACAAGGATGCCCCCTGGGCGCCTCCTGGGTGAGGTGTTCCAGGCATGTCCCACCGGGAAGAGGCCCCGGGGCAGACCCAGGACACGCTGGAGAGATTATATCTCTCGGCTGGCCTGGGAACGCCTTGGTATTCCCCCGGATAAGCTGGAGGAGGTGGCTGGGGAGAGGGAGGTCTGGGCCTCTTTGCTTAGGCTGCTGCCCCCGCGACCCGGCCCCGGACAAAGCAGATGAAGATGGATGGATGGATGGATGGATGGATAGATTTATTAAAAATTCTACTTGAAGGTCACTACTATGGAACGCCAGGACTGCCATAATGAACTAATTAAATACACCATTAAATAATTAATTAAAATTGGAATTAATTAATTAAATAAATAGTTATGACACATGTAATTAATTAATTATTGACACATTTAATTAATAATTTATTTATTTCACATTTTAATAAATTATTGACACATTTAATAAATTATTGACACATTTAATTAATTATTTATGTATTTCACATTTTAATTAATCATTGACACATTTAATTAATTATTGACACATTTAATTAATTAATTATTGACACATTTAATTAATTATTTATGTATTTCACATTTTAATTAATTATTGACACATTTAATTAATTATTGCCACATTTAATTAATAATTTAATGGTGTATTTAATAAATTCATTATGGCAGTCCTGGCGTTCCATATTGTGGTGCCTAATGTTAAATTCTCCTTTTATCAGTGGCCGCTTGTGTGCTTATGTAACATTTTTTTTAAATTGTAAATTCAAATATGTGACCGGAGTTGATCCCCAAGTCTTGCTGTATCCTAAATTCAATGTCAATAGAGGCTCTTTGTTCTATTCTATTCTATTCTGTTTTGTTCTGTTGCACGCTATTCATGTTTTTCACTGGAAAACAAAAAAGTCTGGAAGAGTTATGTGATGCTTTAAAAAGTATCTGGTGGAAAACAGTTGAACAAAACAACAAAAAAGTTTCAGAGAATACGAATAATTTGATGATTTCATCGTCTGTGGCACATAATATAATTAAATCTCTGTCCACAGGGGACAAGGTGGAAAACAAATACTGAATACTGAATAAAGCACTTAGGCAGCACAGCGTAACATTCAGACATGATTTTTGGGGTAGAAATGAACACTTGGGCCAATGTAAGAGAACACAAACTGCTTTAACAATCTATATTAAAGAATAGTGGGCAAATATTTGGGTTCAAAAAGTACAGAAAGTAATTCCCTTTATTCCTTAAAGCTTTAAAAGGTAATGCAAGATGTGGAACATGGCGTTCCGTCTACCCAAGTAACTTTGACTATGACAAGAATATGATTTTATCATCAGTCTCTCATATCACTGTTGAGAAATTTTGGCCCGTTCTTCAGAATCAGAATCAGAAACTTTATTGTCATTGTCACAAGAACAACGAAATGAAGAATGGTCCCCGATCATTGCATCATCCCTAGCAATATCAAAATATAAATAAAACAATAAAATTCAATAAATAAAATAGATAGAATACTTAAAATACTAATAAGATGTAACAGTAAAACATTCACATACATTCCCACACACATGCTTCAGACCGTGCATAGATTAACACAAGAGTGGCGTGATGGACATTTTTTTGTAGTATTCAGATGTGTTATTGCAGTTGGATAACAGCTGTGTTTGAGTCTATTAGTCCTTGCTCTGATTGCCCTGTACCGTCTGCCTGAGGGCAACAGTTCGAACAGGGAGTAGCCAGGATGTGAAGTGTCTTTTATGATGTTTTGGGCCTTTTTAAAACAGTGGGCGTTGTGTAGAACTTCCAGTGTGGGGAGAGGGCAGCCAGTGATCTTTTGGGCGGTGTTAATGATCCCTTGGAGTGCTTTCCTCTGAGCCCCTGTGCAGCTAGTGTACCAGATGCATATGCAGTAAGTTAGAACACTCTCAATGGTGGCTCTGTAGAAGGACACCAGCAGTCTCTGTGTGATGTTATTCCTCCTGAGAATTCTCAGGAAGTACAGTCTCTGCTGGGCCTTTTTCAGCAGCTCGGAGGTGTTCACACTCCAGGAAAGGTTCTCCTCTATATTGACTCCCAGGAAGCGGAAGCTTGCCACCCTTTCTACACACTTCTTTACAAGGTTGCGTCAGTTCACTGAGGTTTGCAGGCATTCATTTAAATTACTTCATGGCTGACTCAATGACAGCATGGTGCACAAGTCCTGAGGCTGTAAAACCAGCCAAAATCATCATCACTCCAAAACCGTGCTTGGCAATGCTGTGAAAAAAGTATTTGCCCCTTCCTGATGATTTAGTTTTTACATATATTACATGTACAACTTAATGTTTGAAATCATTAAACAAATTTTAATGATAGACAAAATATTGTGCTGACATGCTGTAATTGGTTTTCCTCTTCATTATGATGAAACATCTCTGCTTTGGTCTCGTCTGTCCAAAGAACTTTGTTCCAGAAGTCTTTACAAACCGAAGCTGCACTGCCATGTTTGTTTTTAGAGGTATCAGACTTTCACCTGGAAATCCTTCTGACTAAACTAAACCGACTAAACACTTGTTCAGTCTTTTTCTAATTGTACTGTCATGAACTTTAACGTGTAAGCTGCTAGCTGAGGCCCGTAGAGTCTGAGATGCAGCTCTTTAGTTTTTGCCGTTTCTCTAAGCATTGCATGGCCTGAGATTGGAGAGAGGTACAAACTATCAAAACTTCTGATTTAACAGATGTACTCACACTTGCTGATGATCAGTTAATCAAGTGCATTCAATCAGCAGCACCTCGGTCCAGATCAAATGTCTTAATTCCTATGGAAGCAGTAAGGGTGGAATAAATTTTTAGACTTAGAACTCTACAGAGTACTAAGAAAACATTTTTCACATGACTCTATATTTCCTATTTAAAATGATACAAAACAACTGTGAAATAAATTTTAAATTTAAAGCCAGGAAGCAGCATAACTGGAAGGACAAACGACTGGCTAACCAATGTAATGTTTACAAAAGCTTCTAGTGGAGACTCTCAAGACTGTCCATCCATCCATCCATCCGCTTCCGCTCATCCTTTTCAGGGTCGCGGGGGGCGCTGGAGCCTATCCCAGCTGTCATAGGGCGAGAGGCAGGGTACACCCTGGACAGGTCGCCAGTCTGTCGCAGGGCCAACACACAGGGACAGACAACCATTCGCACTCACACATTCACACCTAGTGACAATTTGGATTATCCAATTAACCTATCCCCACAAGCTGCATGTCTTTGGACGGTGGGAGGAAGCCGGAGTACCCGGAGAGAACCCACGCAAACACGGGGAGAACATGCAAACTCCACACAGAAAGACCCCGGCCTGATGGTGGAATTGAACTCAGGACCTTCTTGCTGTGCGGCAACAGTGCTAACCACCGTGCCACCGTGCTCTCAAGACTGCTTGGGTTAATTTTATTATATGATTGGGTATAAACTTATTAATATGTCATTTGTAGCCAGTTTCTCTGCCAGCGAAGCATCAGACTTTTATTTCAAGAAACTACTGGACAATGTAGTGACGGAGGACCTGTAGATGGCTGGCGTGACAGAGGAGGATGCTAGAAATAGGGTAAGATGGAGGCAGATGATTTGCTGTGGAGAAGAAAAATAACTGACAGTTGCTCAGTTCTTAATGCTAAAACTGTGTAATCCAAATTGACTGGAAAACATCAGACCTAACTAACTTCTATAAAGTAAAAAATGTGTGTCTAAGTGTGATTAAAGCCACACGGCAGAGCACACTGACCCTCAGTGGGGTCACACATGGACATGTTAGTGTGGTCTAACCATTTATTTGCAAACCAGACGCTGCTGTTTAGCTCTTACATGACATGCTGTTCTCAGAACCATTAAAAAACTCGAGCTGTCCTTCTCTGTGCCAGCAAAGCGATAAACTAGGGAATAATTGAGTGTATTTATCGCTATTATATAATCTAATTGAACAGTCATGAGATTATGAAGAGACTGTATATTTAAAGAGATCAATGATCACTCCGTCGGCTGATAAAAGCTGCAACAGCTGGAAACCTAAAACAAAAATCACATTCTGTGTCCATCTTCATATCATAAATAAGACTTGAGTGTATGAGAAAGCTTTTATGCAACTATTCTGAGCAGAAATAAACCCAATAATAATGGATTGCATTTATATAGTGCTTTTCGGGGCCCTCAAAGCACTGTACAATTCCACTATTCATTCACTCTCACACACTGGTGGAGGCAAGCTACAGTTGTAGCCACAGCTGCCCTGGGGCAGACTGACAGAAGCGAGACTACCATATCTCGCCATCGGCCCCTCTGGACATCACCAGTAGGCGGGAGGTGAAGCGTCTTGCCCAAGGACACAACAACCGAGACTGTCCGAGCCAAGGCTCGAACCGGCAACCTTCCGATTACAAGACGAACTGCTAACTCTTTGAGCCACGATCGTGACCCGATGTCACACAGTTTTATTCTTTAATAGGCAAAAAGTGTTGTTGTTGTTTTTTGAGATTCTATTGCTAAATTACATGAGTGATATCTACTTATCGGATAGGCAAAGACAATTATTGTTGTTATACAACATCTTGAAATTTGAGGACACAGGTAATGTTGTTTTGGGATCTCCAGAATAAAACCTGCCAGTCCTGAGAAAAAGGCCATGAGATCATCTGCTAATGTCATGATAATACCAAAGAGTAATCAGTCAGTGGTATCAGATCTTAGAAATTGAATTGAACCTGCTAAATGAGAAACTACTTCTTTAAATCATTTAATTTTTATGATGACCTTGATGATGGTGTCCCTAAAAAACCTGAGAGGTCTAATAGCATGTCTTTGTAGTGCCACCAGTATAACGCATTACATCATCCCAATACTGGTTACTTTTTGACATATAGTTTAGAAACATTTTATTAAAATTGGACAGTGAAGCTAAGACAGAAAAACTGGGATAAAGACCAGGGGGAGATACGCAGCAAATGGTCTCAGGACAGATTTAAACACGGGCTTCAGTGTTATACTGACAGCATATGGGTTTCCTGCTCTACCCAGTGAACTAAACCAGCACCCATCTCAATACTGATTACTTAACAGTTCCTAGAACTGATAGTGAATCTTATTTCATTTGGTTTCGTCGAAATAAACTCCAAACGCAATAACAGGAAACAAACTTTGTTAAAACTCTAAGTCGAGGCTTTTTCCTAGTACTACAGGTATGATAAACATTCGAGGAACACGCTGCAATGTCTGTAAATCATTTCTATTTACTAGTTAAACTTTTACCTCTCTTGTTTTTCCAAAAGCTATTTTCCCTTAAGTCTGAATGATAACGCTTTAAAGTGAAAACAACACATGCAATAGCGACATTTTTTTCCCCCACAGACTGTATAAAACCAATGGGCACAACCACGTGACATCACCCGTCGGTTTAAGATTCTGGACTTTAAAGTCTCAGCTTTAACATTTTGAGCACCACCGTATTATTTCAGAGTCAGAAATGACCAGAATTGTACGGAGCCCCACCGGGGACATGGGAGAAAAAAAAAATTTAAGACGGACTTTTGCGAGATCTCACAAAACAAACTCGGGATCTCGCAAAAGTTTTGCGAGATCTCGCAAAAGTTTTAGCCGCATTCTTTGAAGCCAACCGGGATGTCGAGGCACGATGTGCCGGGAGAGCGGTGTTCCTCCCGGCTGTAGCAGGTCTTGACCTCCCATTAGCTTCGAGATGGTGGGTGTCAGATCTCCAAAAACGTCGGAGCACTTTTGCAAATATGTGATGTCTTGTAAACCGAGCAGATATCTGACGTTTACACAACTACATTCACGCCTCCAAATATCTTAAAAGTGTATTTTGTGACCCAGAAAGAGTAATATTATAACTAAGTAGCTGCCGCCATTGTGGGAATTCAACTTTTGCGAGATGGGTATCGTTTAGGTTTTATCCGATACCAGTACCAAACCGGTACTTTTGAAACAGTGCCAGTGCTTAAACGGTGCTTGAATTGGTGCTTAAAGAATGGAGAACACAAAATTGGTCCAAAAACCTCTCATGTTCAGCTGTTTTTTTGTAACAAGATAACAATGTTAGCCTTTTCTGCAGCTATAGGGGATTTATGGCATCACTCTTGGCTGGAAGCAGTGCTTAAACAATGGAAAAAACAAACTTTGTCCAAAAACCTCTCATGTTTAGCTGTTTTCCACTTTTTCTTTGGTCATTTTAGCCTTTTTGGCCAGGGTGAAGGGAGTACCTGCCATCAAACAAGAAGACAGCTGCATGTAACTACGACTGTGTTTGCTAGTTCACCTTACCTGCATTAATGTAATAACGTGGTTTGCCTACCTAACGTAAATTACACACGAACAACATTAAGCTACTCACGCAGAGAAGAACAGCTGCTGCTGCCATCATCATCCGTCATCATTTCTGCCACACTGGCAGGGCTAGGACCCAGGACTCTACTCCTCGGGTTTTTGGGGGATGTTGCTAATTCCGGGTCAGATAACAGGCAACCCACACGCAGTAGATGTGCTCGGTGTGAGGTCTCGCAGCAAGCTATCAAATACGGCGCATTTCTCGGCTTTTAACAAAATGCTATACGTCAACAGGTGTTTCATCAGATTCGAGGAGTTACCTCCTTTGTACAGCATCACCTTAAAGCACTTGTTGCAGGCTGCTGAGTTTGCATCTTTTGCTGTGAAGTACAGCAAGACTTTGACCGCTTCGCTTTGGGCATTTTTAATCTGTAGCTCTGCTCTAAAAGAACGTACGTACCTGGGCCCGCCTACTACGCTTGCAAAGGTAAAATGATTGGCTGGAATCCAAAGTGTATGACATCTCAGGAAAAAAGAAAGCACCGAAATGTGCGCTGCTTTTCGGTCTGGTTACTACCGTTTATGTCATGGCACCGGATACCGGTACCCATCCCTAGAATTGGATGAAAGTAAGGCGCTAACACCATTAAGTTTGGTTAGGCCTTTTACTTTGAAGGTGAATGCTTAGAGTTTATGTCAGAGTTTTTCATCTTGGAAATACATTTTTTTCCTTAGGGAATGGTGGTTACTATGAGGTTGCCATCTGATCTCTAGGCCTGTGAGGTTATGGCCTTAGCAAGGTGCATTCATAAGCTGTAAGGGTTACGACAAACAGACATGCTAATGGGTGCTATATAACAGTATGATAAAATGATAGAATTTCGCTTATGACAAGTGAAGGAAAAACTTTTTCAGACGATTGCATTTACAGGCTCCAACAGCACAAACGTGGTCAAAAGGTCCAGGACAATGACTCAAATTAGCTGACGGGAAGCCTAGCACACAGCTAGCAAATGTAGCTGCAAATAAAAGGGAATATGGCCTTGGCTCCAGTATCCAGGTACGAGTTTTAAAAACTCCATTCAGCATTGTTATAATGGTGGAAACTATCCAAAATGTTTTCGTGCAAGGATGTAAAAAAAGGTTTTCTTATTATCTCACATTTGGAGTCACCCTCAAGTGCCCAGAAGATGAGTGCAGTTTTTGCGTCTTTCTTTTGTAAATTTTTGGTTCTGGAAGTTGAGTATGTCTCAGCAGTATGATACCTTGTCTCAATGTTACAGTGAAGTGGTACAGTGATTTGGCCTTTTGTCCTGTTCGGCACCAGCTCTAGTACAGAACAGCATTTCCCGCATTGCTGCTTTAAATGCAAACATAGTTTTTTGGGGCTACTTTTAATTCTTGAAACCAAAGATTTCACTAATTTGAATTCACCTGAAAAGCCAGGCTTCATATACTGTCTTTGTGGTGGCGTAAAGGGTAAAGAAAAGCCATGACTTCCAAAAGCTTTTTCAATTTGTCACAAATGACAAACAAGACTTTCAACAAGGAGCTCAAAATTGGTCTTTGATGTGCAACTATTGCTTTGGGTTAAAACAGATCTTTTCAGAGTGTCTCCAGCTAAATCCCAAAAATGTCTAACATTCTGTAGTAATGGGGTCACCTGAGTAAACAGAAATCAAAGAAGATTAAAAGGGCTTCAAATCAAAAAAGCTTAAGATGCCTCTTCTGTCCATACACATTAACCCATCGAAAAAGCTTATGCTACATAAAGGGAACAGTAGCCTTTGTGCAAGACAACAATATCAAAGAAGACACATAAGTGAGCAAAAACACTTTTTTGCCTTAAATGAATGCTACAAATTCTTAAATGATAAAAATATTTGTGTGTTTGTTACAATTTTCTCTGAAGAAGTTAGTACCAATGTGCCATCATTGCATGGTAACAGTGACTGGAAACTAAGCCATGCATTAACGAACAATTATCTTGTGACACCAAGCCTATATGTCTCGAGCAATCCTGAACCTGTATGGAAACTCCCTCTTCAAAAGACAAAATACTTGGATTCCAAGTTCCAAGTATTTTGAGCACAAATTGCATTAATTTGGTGAGGACACCAAATTAATGCAATTAAGGAAATGAGGAGAGACTGTGACATAGTAAACTCACTGTGTTCACTAACCACCTATAGCCTCATAGAGGAGTAAACAGTCTGGTGCTTAGTTCAATTCCCTTCTCTCCATTGGGCATAATTAGATAAATATCCTCCAACTAAACAGGTTGAACTCAGCTGAGAATCAGGAGATGCGAGTCCTGCTTCAGCTTATTTTAGGTGATTGATTTACAAGCCACCTTTAGCTGCTCTGATAGCTTTTACCACATCTGTCTGTCGGGTAACTCTAACCATCACTTTTTGTGAAATCTATATCCTTAAAGCAGGGGTGCCCAATCCCAGTCCTCAAGAGCTAGTGTCCTGCAGCTTTTAGATGCATCCCTACTCCAACACAGCTGAATCAAATGGATTGATTACCTCTTCAGCATGCCATCAAGTTTGGCAAAGGCCTTAAAACAAGCCATTCATTTGATTCAGGTGTGTCGGAACAAGGATCCATCTAAAAGCTCCAGGACGGTAGCTCTCAAGCACTGGGATTGGGCACCCCTGCCTTAAAGTGTTTCCATCCAAGGAGTCATGGAAATAATGATACAGTTTATTTTAATAGCACTCATCAAAAAATATGCTACAAAGTGCTTACACCAAAAACATAAATGGTGCTTACTGAACACCTATGCACAGACACAGACTAAGAGATACGGGCTTTACATAGAAGGAACACACCGGCAGGAAAAGATAAGATACAGAACCCAAACCAAAAGACACCTCATGAAATCAAAGATAAATAATACAAAACAGAAAACCACTGGGTCACCAACCCAGGACCAAGATACTCACTGTCATATGCCTGTCTGTTTATTCATATGAGAAATAAACCTCAAAGAATAAATTAGAACACCAAAGCTAAAATAGTAAAAACATAAGATATAAAAGAAAGAAAGAAACTCATTGCAAAAGGAAATAAAATAAAGACAAAATTAAAATTCTAATAGGAAGCTAATCAAAACCCAAGAGGACCAACACAGGGCACTTGCTTCAGTCAGACGGAGCTGACTTGTACCAACTTTACTTTTAGGTTCAGGTAATGTTCTTTACTCTTAATGAATTATGTCAGGTAGATCCATAATATGTTCATATTGGCCACAGGAGCCCCACCCGCCTGCTGCTAATACTTCTAGAAGAAAGTTGACTTAAAAGGGGAGGAGCTAAATGGCTTGTTTGAGAAACAAAGCTGCGTCAAAGAATGGTGTAACATGAATAAGCAATATTTTAAACTATGAATCAATCAAAGGTTACGCTAGTAAAGTCCAGCAATAAAAATACTTATTTGGAAATAAGGGATAAAAAGCTATTGAGAAAAAAAAATAAAACTCAAAAGATGCCCTGAAGAACTCCCATCTCTTCAAAATGCATTTAATTCACCATCTTTGCCCCAGTGCTAATATTTAACAACGAACAGCCAACACCAATTTAATATTTATATTAAGATATATTTCTCTCCTTTTACATGCATTAAGCTTATATCGGTTAGATCCCTAGTACGGTCATCTCAGGCACAGGCGCCCCACCTATGTGCCAGTCATACTCTTTGTTAACGAGGGGCAGCCAATTTAGAAGAAGGGATGTTTTATGCTAGAGGAGCCAATTTGGCTTATTTATGAGCTATGTGAGCTAAGGGTTATAGTATAAGATAAACAAGGATTACTTTGAATTGTGAGTCATGCAAAGCTATTATAGAAAATAAAATCTGTACCATATGGAAATTATTCTGGAAAAGTACAGGCACTTTGTTAGCTCTGGTTTCATGAAAACTTGTTAGTTTTACATTGTAAAATGATGTTCAGTATGTTCAGTTGGCTTTAAATTAGCACATCTTCCACCCTCCTGTTACACAAGATATGGTCTGAGAGACATTTTTTTGTAATATAATACATTGAAATCTAGGTTAATAAATTAAGTAACTTATTTTTAAATGTTATTTCTCAATTTAAGCAATAAAAAACAGCCCTTTGATGCTTATATGAGAGGTTTCAGTGGTTTATAAAAATCAAGTGCTGCATTTTCGCTTCGCTGGATATTGTCCATGACTAATTCAATAGCTAAATTTAAAAACATTTATATTGATCCAACAGGGCTTATGACCACAGCAGAACTTCAAATTAACAACCATCCACAGTAAGTAATGTCAGAGTTTTAGTACATTTATGTGAACCCTGTTGTTCAGTAGTCAGTTCGGTAACTGCTGATCAGCATTTTGAGCCAAATCTGAGCTTTAAGGACAGTGCAGCCATTCATATCTGAGTTTTTTGAGTCTTTTGTTACTGTTGCTAAGGAGGTTATCTAATTGGTTCAGTTTGTATGTTTTGTTAGGTATGGATGGATTTGAATGAAGAGTGTATCACAATTTCGATTTGGTCTAATTTAGTGGTTAACTTGTGGAGTCGATCCAGATGTTGACTTCCACGTATTTCGCATACATTCTCTAACATTGTGAAATGGGGGGAAATTCATGACACGTCTTCTCAAATAGATGCCAAATTCAGGGACTCACGCATTGTGTCAGGGGGGTTTTCAGCCTTAGCAGAGGCATGCAATCACAGACTGCTGTTGTTAAATGCTTTTGTTGTTCGCTTTTTATTTCTGTCTCTATCAGATTGAATGATCTCTAAGAAATTATCTTATTTTCTTGTATCTGCTACTGTAACATGTATCAAGGATGTTTTGACAAGATTACAGAAAAAACTGGTTAATATCCGATCCAACTGCACAAATATTCAAGTGAATCTGAAGCATTATTACTGGCCTCTTTTAAACTGAAGATGTGGAGCCACCTACAGAGAAACTATTATCTTGTCAGTAAAGTATTATGGTGTTTAGTTATGATCTTATAAGACTTTGGTCACAAATTTGGAAAACGGCGTAAAAAAATACTTCAAACCTTCAAAAGACCCTCAATTCTCAGCTTCTTTTTAGGTTCAGAAAAGGAATCGATTTGACTCGACAATCAGCCTTTTGGAGCTAGAAATAATCCACTTTATACAAAGAGTAGCAGACATGTTTGTGCAAAATCTTCCTCTGTGTGGTATGTTTTTGTTGTATTCTTTATCTCCATTTAAACCCACGTCTTGGCATGAATTGAGTCAACTAACCCTATTGACAACCAGGTCTACAGAAACAAACTTATGAGCCCGCACACATGCTAGTGAAGCTGTAGCACTTTAAACAAAACTCAAAGCTGATGTTCAGCGGGTTAAACTGTCTAACAGGATTTGCTATTTGTTTGGTCCTCTAGCTATTTGGTCAAGAACCAAACCAGACAAAGTCAGAGTTAACAAAATATAATTTAACCAGGGAAAAAAAATACCTATGTCAGTCTCTACACAGACTAATAATACAAATAGAAATCCAGTCCATACATACATAGAAAAAAGTATACGGAAATGATCCAAAACTCTAAACTTCAGAGCTAAGGAAACTGAAAATAATAATATGTTAGTATTTCACTGATAAGAGACATGAAAGTCTAAATTAAAATATAATCAGGCTCACAATGAGAAACAGTCTTCAGAATGTGAATGAAACTTCACAGCAGTCACATCTGATTTTTATTTATTAAGTAAAACTCCACTCGCAACCTTTTTACTGTGGAAGTCATGCAATGACAGACAGATGGGCAGAAATTCATCCAAGATTTAATTACATCAAGAAATGATACAAGGCAGCTCTTTAAGAAGTACAACGCTCTATTTCACAATTTCAAAGAATGTGATCCGGATACACATCAAAATTTGGGAAGTGGGAAGCAGCAGGAATGAGGATCAGCACCTCCAAATCTGAGGCCATGGTTCTCAGCCGGAAAAGGGTGGAGTGCCCACTCCGGGTCGGGGATGAGTTCCTGCCCCAAGTGGAGGAGTTCAAGTACCTCGGGGTCTTGTTCGCGAGTGATGGGAGAAGGGAGCCGGAGATCGACAGATGGATTGGGGCTGCAGCTGCAGTAATGCAGACGCTGCACCGGTCCGTCGTGGTGAAGAGGGAGCTGAGTGTAAAAGCGAAGCTCTCAATTTACCGGTTGATCTACGTCCCTACCCTCACCTATGGGCGACCGTGGCTCAGGGGGTTGGGAATCGCATCTGTAACCGGAAGGTTGCCGGTTCGATCCCTGGGCTATCTGTCCTGGTCGTTGTGTCCTTGGGCAAGACACTTTACCCTACTTGCCTACTGGTGTTGGCCAGAGGGGTCGATGGCGCGATATGGATAGTGGTATTGTAAAGCGCTTTGGGTGCCTTGAAAAGCGCTATATAAATCCAATCCATTATTATTATTATGGCCACGAGCTGTGGGTAGTGACCGAAAGAACGAGATCGCGGATACAAGCGGCAGAAATGAGCTTCTTCCGAAGGGTGGCTGGCCTCTCCCTTAGAGATAGGGTGAGAAGTTCGGCCATCCGGGAGGGGCTCAGAGTAGAGCCGCTGCTCCTCCGAAAGGAGCCAGCTGAGGTGGTTCGGGCATCTGACAAAGATGCCTCCTGGGCGCCTTCTTGGGTTGGTGTTCTGTGCATGTCCCACCGGGAGGAGGCCCCGGGGCAGACCCAGGACACGCTGGAGAGATTATATCTCTCGGTTGGCCTGGGAACGCCTTGGTGTTCCCCCGGATAAGCTGGAGGAGGTGGCTGGGGAGAGGGAGGTCTGGGCTTCTCTGCTTAGGCTGCTGCCCCCGCGACCCGGCCCCTGATAAAGCGGATGAAGATGGATGGATGGATGGATGGATGGATGGTCATTAAAATGGAAAATCCTCTGGGCAAAATGTGCATGAAACCTGCAGATAAACCACTAAAGACCAGCACAGACGTTATTATCTTATTATCTCACATTTGGAGTCACACTCACAAGTTTTATAACGGGTAGGAAAAACAAGTGTTATTTATAAATGGGCAAACGTCAAACTAAAGCTCATCACAGATCCTTTTTTATTTGATAGAGTTTGTTTTGAGCTTTTCACAGCAGGATTTTCTGGGATTTGCAGCTTTTTGGTTCGACTTTATACCCGTCTGAATTTAACCTGCCCACTCTGGTCAGACCACTGCTTCCGCCTCCACGCCCCAGTGTGGGTCACATCATGCCTGGGCTGTATAAAGGAGATGGACCACAGCGCTCAGTAGACACCTCGGGTCCTCGACTGCTACCAAGCTGCCTTTCTGGTAAGATTTTATGTTGAGTTGCTTTACTAACTAATTGAATCATTCATTAAATCTGCATCATTTTTTGTATAGTAATAGTTGGTGTATTTGTAAATTCCCCATGATTAGCTGAATATTATCCAACTTTCTCTGGAGGTTTAGCGGATTAATTGTTGAGCAACTTTTTAGGGGGAGTGAGGGAAAAGTGAACACAGACTTTTTTCAGTAAATTCTAAAAAGTTTGTCTGGTATTTGGCCAGTACACCATGACATAATGACATTTAAATAAAGTCAATTAAAGAGATGTATTGGGCACAAAAAGACTTACTGAGGAATGGTTATGAAAGTACAGTAAGAGGAACAAAGGTAGAAATGGGATTTATAGCAAAGTACTGATGTCAGCTCACTCAGCACTGAAAGGACTGAGGATTAACAAAGGATTAGAGGTTGTTTATGTGGGGCTATTAAGTATACAGTGGTTGTTTTGTTTGCTTAGATGGTAGAGAAAAAGTATAGATGGCAGACAGGATGTATAAGTCACAGAAGCACATATATATAATGAGAGAAGCCAGAATAAAAAAGGCACAAAGGCTACAGAGGAATATGGTGGGTGCTGATTTTGAAATATATTTGGGGAAAATAGTGGATTTAGATGGGTGTCGACACCAAACAGCATCCCAACATTATTGCCTATGTCAAGAGTCCACTTACTTAGCAGAGGCTGCTTTGGGTTTCTGAGGAATTTTAGAGGTGTTCACATGATTTTGGATGAAGAGGACAGTAGAGAAGAAATTCTGCATATTTCCTATTTGTCAAACTATTACTTGACTAAAACAGGCTGGAGCACAGGACAAAAAATAACAGATTTGGAAATAAAATGCACATTAAAAGGGTTATGTTGATGATAAGGTTCTGTGAAAACTTTCAAATTAAAAAGGAAACATTAACTGCTGAACCTAACTATTCAAAGTATCAGTTAACTTAACTAGCATCTGAAAACAACTTCATAAATATTGCCAATAGACTAGCTGTTGTATTTACACCGATACTGTACAAATCCTTCAAATAGCATGCTATTTTACATTCTTACTTCATAATAAAATATTTTTTGGAATTAGAAACACAAGAATGATAGTATACAGACAGTAAAATAACAGGTTTGTGCAGGCAAATGTAGCTGTTATTTCTTACAGTGTTGTTTTCTTAAATAATTTCTACAAAGACACCCCAAGGTACCATCCAAAAGCCTTCTTCCTGATCACAAAGCAGCTTTAGAACTTTTCTTTCAAATTCAAGTCAATAATAATCTTTTTAACTGACCTTTATGGTAATTAAGAAGAGATCTGAGCCTATGGGTGTAATTAAATATGCAGTTTCTTCAAAACCAGCACGACTGAAAATCCTCCAGTCGTATAAACAAGCAGGATCTCTTCCAAAAGCTGATTTCTGGATGTTGCATAAGACTTTCAATAGGGACTTTCTTTAAATCCACCCCTTCTTAAAGCAAGAATTTAACTGTAAATCATTCTTCAATAGCTCTTTATCTTTTACTCCTCCTCCATCAATACTTTCACTGATTTTCCATCATGTGTTTTTTGTTTTTAACCTACTTTTAATATTAGTTTTAGACTCTATTGAAGAGTTGAGTTTATACTTCATTTCAGCCCCATTTTCAGAGCTATTGGTGACATTCCTTTAGCTAATTTGCTGAGTGTAGTGCTTTATTAACTTCACAGGAATTCCAGTTAGGTTACACGTGCTCATAAAGGCATGATGATCATTAATATGTTTATGTGCCACGTGGTCCTGAGATAGTACTGTGACTCTTTTGTAGAAAAGTCTCTAATTGTACAAAATGTGATTACATTTGAGCCAGCGATTGCTCCTGTGTGTGGCTGCAGTTATGCAACGTTTATAGCACTCTCTTACAGAGCATAGGACTCAGAAGAGTCGCAATGGGCGAGCGTTATGATTGCACAGAGTGTCAGGAGTCCCTGTACGGCCATAAGTACATCCTGAAGGAGGAAAAGCCCTACTGCATCAAGTGCTATGAGACACTATTCTCCAACACTTGTGAAGTGTGCCAGAAGCTCATCAGCTGCACAAGCAAGGTGAAATACCCACATTTTAACTGCTACATTTTTCTTACAGTGATTCTTGTTTTTGCCATTGTTTAAATATTTCCACGAACTACAGAACCTGAGAGTGTTTGTCTCTGCAGGATCTGTCGTACAAGGATCGCCACTGGCACAGCGACTGCTTCCTCTGCAACAAGTGCAGCCGGTCTCTGGTCGATCGGCCCTTTGCCACCAAAAATGAAACGCTCATGTGCATCGAGTGCTACAGCAACGAGTACTCTGCCAAGTGCCACGCGTGTCTGAAGAACATCATGCCAGGTTAGGAAACTCTAAGGTTACTGTAGCACACACAGATTCTAGGTCTGACCAACAATTTCAGCTGTCAAAATGGCAGCCAACAAAATTCTAATATACAATTTATTCGTCAAATTGTTGATATCAATAGGAAACAATCTCCACTACAATAATGATATAAACATGGAGGGATAAAATAGTCCAGTGTCCCACTTCCAAAAGTGTTGTAGCGTTTGCAGTGTGGGCTATGAGTAGACTAGAGTATGACCTTCGCCACTGAGTTTTTACAGCCACAGCCGCTTTAGCAAGTTGGAGATTTCCCAAATGACAACACAGCGATACATCAGCACCAGATGGATTAAACTAATAAATGACATTTGTTAGTCACTCTCTCTCCTTCTCCATCTTGTGCACCCACCAGGCTCTAAAAAGATGGAGCATAAGGGCAACAGTTGGCATGAGAGTTGCTTCACCTGCAACCGTTGCCAGCAGCCCATTGGCACCAGGAGCTTTGTCCAGAAGGATGCCAACAACTACTGTCTGCCCTGCTATGAGAAGCAGTTTGCTCTGCAGTGCGTCCACTGCAAGAAGGTAAAGTGACACGCTGTGGCTAATAATCATCGCTGTGTTTGTTAAGCTGCAGATTCAACTGGTCTGACATGTAAAAAGAAAGGTCTTACACAGGCTCTGTATACTTGGCCTGATAAATGGTCCAAATCAATGTAAATGCTGCCATAATGAAAATACATGCAATGAAGGCGGGTAAAGATTCACATCCATGGTACGTAACAGTTCTGGGCAGGAAACAGATGGTCACACAGGCAGGGATCGGAGGCGTCTTTTTGTGCTAAAAGCTGAGAGAGCAGTCATCTGCCTCCCCTGTGACTAAGTCAGCAACAAATGCACAAAAATGACAAGAATGTGAAGTTAGACTGGTTTACAAAGGCAAAGAGCGGTAAATGAAATAACAGGATTTTTTATTTTACAAACAACATTACCAAAACAGACAGGAACAATACTAAAAAACAAGATGATCAGTTCCTCTCAGTCAACATCACATGACATGGTGGTAGCTTGATAATTCACATCCACAAGTACAGCAAGTACAGCAAACAAAATACCTCAATTTCTAGTGTCACTTCCAAGGATAAAGCAAAGCAAACTATGCAAGGCTTAAATGTTTAAGACGTGCTTAGCTTTGGGTGCAATACTGGGTGATGTTTGCACCTTTATTTGGGCGTAATACCACTTTCAGCATGCATCTTTCTGCAAAATACTTTTATGTACAGTATTGTTTGCACACTAATATTTAATCATACTTAATCACAGTGAGAAAATCTGAATGAAATTTATGTGCATACTAAAATTTGGTCACTTTAGCCCATTGCTAGGAGGTTGCCAGGCAACCTAATGATGGCATAAAATATGCATTATTCAAGTTGTGTAAATAAATCGTTGTTTGTTTGGGGGGTTTTAAATAGTAAAATCAAAAATGACAGTGTTATTTATCAAGCTTTATGGATGTATCAGTGTTAAAAACAGGTCTTTTAAACCCATTTCTTGGTAGTTGCTAGGCAACATGACATTATATGAGCTATAGATAAGAGCCTTCAGGGGCTTAAGATGTACCTGTGTGACAAGTTTGGCAGCTCAAGTGAGAAAAGTATTTAACTCAGTGGGAGTTACAGAGCTGTAGTCGAAGGCATGGAATCCTGGTCTTGTTCTTTTAAACGATTTCTCACCTTATTCAAAATTTTTGCTCTAGCTTATGCTTGACAGCTGGATTATCAGTGTGTTTCTGCTCTGACACGGTATTAAAAACATTTGAAAAGGTATTTTTAGACCTTAAGATTCAATATATGTCCGACGCAGATGGTATAAAACATGTAGCTACGGTTACATAACCTGGTTGTTTGTGAAAGCATGTTTTGAAGCCTGGGACTGGGTCTTTTCACAACCACAGTTATCCCCCTGCTGGTCATTTAAACATTTGTAAAATGCTCTTTTTCAGCCCATCACCACTGGAGGTGTGAACTACCACGACCAGCCTTGGCATAAGGAGTGCTTTGTTTGCATCGGGTGCAAGCAGCAGCTGGCCGGCCAGAGGTTTACCTCTCGAGATGATTTTGCCTACTGCCTTGATTGCTTTTGCAACCTGTTTGCTAAGAAATGTGCTTACTGCACCACCCCAATCAGCGGTAAAGGTCATGCTACACTCATATCAGAAGTACTGCCCTTCATGTTACACATCCAGCATATAACCAGGGAGTTACCGACACTTTGCACCTTTAAATTTTTCATTTTATTGCTTTACGCGTTTAATTTTTATGACCCACAGTGTTCAGGATAAACTATTAAGGTGCTTAATTTAGCTGTGGTATCAGTTTGACGACTGTACAAAGGGGATTCTTGTCCAAACGAGCTTGGCATGTTGAGTCGAGGCTCATTGGAAAATGAATTACTGGAAATATGCTGGAATTATGATTTTAAGTCCACACTTTAATAATTTTTCCTGTTAAATTATACTAAACTACTGGCAGCTTCATCTGGCAGCATGACATCCACATTCCAGTGGAGCTGCTGTTTGCGTGAGCATTGAAGGTATTTGCTGATAAATGAACAATAGTAGACTGTAAAAATACCCTCTATTTTTGTTGAAGTTCAGGTTTGTTCTCCAGAAACTGAATTCTCCCTTAAATAAGTGTGACTCTGGGTAAACATAAAATCAGTTTAAAATAATATACAAGGGAACGCTTGCACAGAATGCCACGGTGGCACGGTGGTTAGCACTGTTGCTGCACAGCAAGAAGGTCCTGAGTTCAATTCCACCATCAGGCCAGGGGTCTTTCTGTGTGGAGTTTGCATGTTCTCCCCGTGTTTGCGTGGGTTCTCTCCGGGTACTCTGGCTTCCTCCCACCGTCCAAAGACATGCAGCTTGTGGGGATAGGTTAATTGGATAATCCAAATTGCCACTAGGAGTGAATGTGAGTGTGAATGGTTGTCTGTCCCTATGTGTTAGCCCTGTGACAGACTGGCGACCTGTCCAGGGTGTACCCCGCCTTTCGCCCTATGACAGCTGGGATAGGCTCCAGCGCCCCCCGCGACCCTGAAAAGGATAAGCGAATGGATGGATGGATGGGAACGCTTGAAATGATGGACTCTTTTGTAGTTTCTTTGTAACATATGAACTCAGGACTGAGTAAATTAGTACACCTTACTGGTCCCAGGTTCCCCTTTCGAACTACATTTAAGCTTTAGCCGGTTCGTCTTTTAATGTATGATTAGCCATTTGCATTACCTAATAAAATGTTCAGGGAGTTTATCATGCAATGTCAAAATTCTACTAAACAAATAATTGTCTACTTGTCTTCAAAGACTGAATAACAAGTTTAAATGGTTTTGGCCGTGGCTTTCATCACTTTTTATTTTGGGCCAACGGGCAACCATAAGTGCGACTTAAAGCAGCACTTTAAATATCACACCCAGAAGCAAGGCAAATCTAATACTGCAAAGTTTTGATCATGGGAGCATACTTAAAAGCAACTTAATCTCGCATCCTGCGTGGATCCACTCACCATCAATTACGGAGTTATTTCATTACCCAGATCATGAGACTCCCCTTTACTGACTCTTCTCTCCATCTCAGGTCTTGGGGGGAGCAAATACATCTCTTTCGAGCAGCGCCAGTGGCACAACGATTGCTTCAACTGCAAACGGTGCTGCGTGTCTCTGGTTGGTCGGGGTTTCCTGACGTGCAAAGACGACATCCTGTGCCCCGACTGCGGCAAGGACATCTGAGCGAAATCCACCAGAAGACAACCCGAGCCGGATTGGCTGCCTGTCGGCATGCACAGCAGCATTCACCTAACTTTGCATGATTTGAATCATTTATCAGTGTCTTAAACATTAACATGTTTTTTTATGCATGCACTGAAGATACTGCGTCTTATGTGAATGACCTGCAGCCTTTACTCCCCATCAGGATTTCTGCATTTTGCTCAGAAAACATCCATACGTGGAACAAGAACATGTTTTACTTTCAAGTCAAGAATGCTGTAACCCAAATATACTATGTGACAGCACATGTAAGAGCATGTGAGGCTGTTCTTAACTGATATCACTATGATGTAATTGTTACTACTAATGTTGTTTGTTCTAATTAAATCATTGCTATGTAATCTAATTTCAATCTGCTAGGCACAATAAAGAGCTTTAAAGGATGCTAAACTGGATTAAGGCTTTGACATGCTGGCCCACTAGCTATGCTGAGTCAAAAATCCAGAAGGACAGTATACATTTACACAGTTATGACACAAAGTTTGCATGACAAAGTTAGCCAAAAAAAAGACCCAATTTACAAAAATTCGTTTTACGCTTTTATATGTTTAGTATTAAAACATTCATTAATTTGTGCAGAAATTAATCATATTGGGTTTAGCCTAAACTATCAGGAAAGAGGGGAAAGGGATCCTGCAACAATATCCTCATATCTTGTTAAACAAAGGAAATATGCAGTCAAGACAGAGGGATGAGAACACACTGATATGTAATAAAAATGCTTTCGATTATAACAGCAACACTTAAAAACCAGAAGCTTATAATGGCAACCAAACAGCTGATTGTATTATCCTGTAACATGAATATTTAGTTTTTTTCTTGTTTTTTTTTTTAATGAAAGAACTGTGCAGACTCCCAAAAGGTTGATTCTGTTCATCTGGACGTAGCGTTTTCAGTGGGACAAAGGTTTCCTCACTCATCCAAGTGACTTCTTCAGTCTCAGCTTACTGCAGGTTTCCCCAACCTTATAAACAGTACATTTGCACAATAACTGAAACTAGTCCACTGAATAAGTGGGCTCAGTCAGCTTTCGGGATTTACTTACCTGGATGATTGAGCATGCATCAAGACAAAACTGTGCAGACTGTTAGATGCAAGAATCAGACAAGCGAGCAGAAGGTCTGAATGATCAATCAGTCTTCATCTGTATTATAGACACAACTAGTGTCAATACGGACAATGTAATTAGCATGGTAGCACCCATACATACAATCAAACCTTTAAAGTGCTATATAAATAAATTATGGTATGGTTAAGAAAAAAAAAAGCTCAAGTCCAACCTCATTACGATTACCTGATCACAGGTGAGTAAATATTGTTGTGTACTATACATAAATTGTTTTATAATAAACAATAAGGGACACTGGAACATAAAACTGAGTTCATTAACCAACTAGCCTGTTTTAACAGTCGTTCGTTTGAAACCGAAATTAGTCGTAGCCCAGTTAGGATTAGCAGTTCATGCTCCGAGCACAATCACGAGAAGAGGTCTCACTCTGTCCCATTCTCACTCCTGCTCTGTGCCATTATCTCTAAATCCACTGTGAGTGTCACAGAGAAAATCACAGAGTTTTTCTCCGTCAGACACACACGATCTTCCTCCTTGTGCACCGGAAGTGGGCAGCAGGTGCCGCAGGAAGTGTCTGTGTCCAGCCCTGCTTCTAGAAGAAGAGGAACGAGAAGCTAACGGTATTTAACAGCAACACCCTGCTTCACAATTATGAGAAATCAAAAACCACATATGACATATGTCTTGTTTTCGTTGCTGTTGTGTTGTTAAAGAACACCGCTGTAGCGCAAAATATTTGAACACAGGAGAGCTGCTGCGGCAAGTAGGGAGGCGGCTAACCACATTAGCACGGCTTTGTTAAATTATAGCGTGGAAAACACTAGAAAAAAAAGATGCCTCAGCTGTGTTTGCCCAAGCTGTGTGACCGTATGCACATGCAGGATAGTATTTGTGAAGTAAAACTCTTAATTTTACACGGCTTTAGTTTTTAAAGAATGAGAAATGTGCAATTATTAGCTTTTATTGGTGGTAGCTTCTGAAAATAAACGCAAAATACTGCTTTTTCTTAATGGTCTCGTCAGTGTCATTACTGTGGCGCACAGTACCGCCGCTGTGCTTTACAGAAGGCTCCAAATACCCTAGAAAAATTACAAATATAAGCAGGTGTTTCCAGTGTTCTTTGGCTTTCTTTTTTTTTTTATAAAATCAACACACATGCTGTCAACTAAGCAATAAATTAGGTGTGAGAAATGCCAGGTTGTTTTAAAGAAACTCTTTGCACATTATAAAACGGGCCTGTTTCTCATCAGACCTGCCTTTTTGTCTTCAGATAAAATGAGTGCTGCTGTACCCAACCATAGAAGGACCAAGCCTGGTGGTAAGATCCAAACTCTATAACCTGTAATACATGTTGAAACTAAAGGCTAAAAAATTAATTACATATTTATCAGCAAGGACACAGCGTTGTAATTTTCATTTATTGCAGGCATAAAGCCCGGGGCGGCGAACAGCGGCGTGACGGGACCGACCTCCCAGATCCCTGGGCTGTGCCAGACCGCCACTGAAAGCGCTCCAGCGGAGAGGATCAGTGGGCGGCGAGTTGGGATATTTGAGACGGACTCGGACTATGTCAAGCTTGCGAAGCAGGGGGGACACAAAGGTAAAATTAGACAGTTGTTGTCTGTTCATATAGATGCCTTGAAATGCATCTATATGAAGATTGCCAGTGTAAAAAAAATGATTTTATGCTCTAATTTTATAAAGAGTTTCAGAGTTTTCCTGGCTCAGAGTAGAAGACTAAAAAGAAGTCTATAATTTTTGTCCATTTACCAAACAGTAACATATTTTGAGCGGAGACTAAACTATATAAAGTACTTGTATAAGTACTAGAGCTATATATAGCAAATATTAGAGAAGTCTGTTGTGTGTGTCTGAAAGAGTCTGATTTATTCCATTTTTAAATCATCAAATATGTCTCTCGGTCAGCCTCTAGTATGCTTATGCAGTTCAGGGTCATGGGGAGGCTGAAGAGGTGGGGTACACCCTAGACAGATCATGTCTGTCTCAGGGCCAGCACTTTGACACAGGCAACCATATAGAGAACCAGTTGAGGTGGTTTGGAGATCATCTCATTTTAGGCACTTCCTAGGTGAGGTATACAGGACATGTTCTACCAAGAGGAGACCTTGGAACAGACCCAGGACATGTTGGAGAGATTCGGTCACTTGGCTGGCTTGGGAGCCCCTCAGTGTTTCTCAAGACGAGTTTTACAGGTGGCTGGGTTGAGGTTGTGCATCTCTGTTTAAACTGCAGCCCCTGTGACCTGGACCCATATAAAGTGGATGCTTGGATGGATATTGAGTAATATTAAAATTTTATAATAAAGTTTAGTATCTGAATGTCAACTAGGGCTGCCACAAACGATTATTTTGATAGTCGACTAATCAAATCCATTGGACATAAAACGTACAGCTTATTGCACCAGCAGCATCTGCTCTTATATAACTATCATTAGCTTACAGCTTTAAGTGTTTAAGGTGCTAACTAAAAAGACAAGATGACAGTTTATTAAATTTTAATGAAATCTGCAGATTGTTTCGGTGAAGTTTAATAAACTCCTTGCCATCTAAAATATAACAGGACACCGGAGTAAATTCTCGAGCATCTCACACTTCTGATGATCAGCTGTCTGCTTGACGTTTATTCAGCTGTGTAAAAACTATAACTTTGACCTCAGCCAAACAGATTTACTCAGGAACAAATAAAATACTAAAAAAAAGCCAAACACTAACATTTTTAAGTTATCTAAGTGACTCATATATCATGTTTAACCTGAGTAGCGAAAGACTGCGGTGGGTTTGTAAACGATTTGCCGGGAGTCCGGTGTTCTCACGGCTCTAGTGAGCCTTGCCCTCGGCTAGCTATCGAGCTAGTGGGTAACAGATGTCTCCGAAAACGTCGGAGCGCTTTTGAAAATATGTGGTGTCCTGATAAACTGAGCAGATATTTGAGGTTTACACAGCTACATTCTCGCCTGAAAATATGTTAAACATTTATTTTGTGACCCAGAAAGAATAATAAGAGTAATATTAAAACTAACTAGCTGCCGCCATTGTTGGAAACTGAGCAGGGCTGCGCTATGAATTCTGGGACATAGCTTCTTCTTCTTCGGGGTTTAAGGGCAGCTGGCATCCTTGTACATGCAGTGCTGCCATCTTCTGTTTCAGTCCGTTATTACACTCTTAAATCCTACTACTCATTCCTGCGTCTTTTGGGATCTTACAAAGCTTCAAACGACGCGTCGACTATTAAATTAGTCGTCGACGATTTTAATAGTCGACGTAATCGTGACTAGTCGACTAATCGTGGCAGCCCTAATGTCAACAAAAGAAAATGAAACATAAAAACACAAAAATCAGAAGGCCTTAAAATGGCTCACAGCTGTGCAAGAAAGGAGTTTTGTTTAGCACAATCCAACGTAGGAGATTCCTTCTACGGTCTGTACCAGCATTTGGATGAGGAAACTCATTCACCTGGCTTCACGTACCCTAATATAGGCAGTCAATAAAGGTGGTTATAAGGTTGATAAGTGAAGCCAGGGTTTATTTATCATACAAAACATGGATAGGGTACTCAGCAGCAGAGCCACAGATTTTACAGTGGCGATAAAAAGATGAAGAGGTTAACCACATGATCCAGACTGAAAGCAGCACAGCTGCTGCAGACACATCAGCTGTGTGTGTGTGTGTGTGTGTGTGTGTGTGTGTGTGTGTGTGTGTGTGTGTGTGTGTGTGTGTGTGTGTGTGTGTGGTTTTAAAGGTGCTGCATGAATGCATGTGAGCTTTAAGTTCAGTGAAGCGTTACTGGGCTATATTAATAAAGTTTAGCTTATTTGAAGGAGGAAAGCTGGCAAAAATGCTGACTGTAAGAGTTTACAGACCTCTCAGTACCACAGCTCTATCTTTAAAGAGCGGGTGAATCAGATGGATTACAGTTACATATTATATTAAATTAATCGTTAGATTTTCTTTGAGCGACTGTCCTGGTAATGTTCAGTCGTAGTCTGTGTGCAAATTTGTTAAAAGGTCAGCAAGTAAATAAAATAGGTGTCGTGTTTTAGGATTCTGTATTCACACGTGTAGAACAATAAAATTGATCAAGAATTGCAGCAAACAGGGAGGAAAATCAATAATAAAGAGCCTGTATTTATTACTGTTGCTCTTCAGGGAAAATAATAAAGGCTTCAGATGTTCTTAAAACAACTTAACACTCTGTTACTGACAACACAACACAGGTCTGAGGGCTTTTCCAAGGATGATGATTCTGTTTTCCAGAGAAGTGGTTAGTTGATAGGCAGCAATTTCAAACCTGATAATGTCTAAGCTTAAACATAACCTGGTCAGGATGCCCTGAAGTTACCTGGATGAGCCCTCTGCGGTTGCTGCTCTCAGCGTGGAGGCTTTGAAGCCACACTACTCGCCCCATTTTTGTGACTAAAAATGCCTAACGGGTGACACACATGGCTTTGAAATGCAAACCTCAAACAACAGGCTTAAAAGTCCACAACATGAAAAGAAGGAGAGAAAGAAAAGCTTCTGCGTTTTAGGAAAACACAACAGTCTCTTTTTGTTTATAGAAACTGCAACTTTGCAGGCTTCATTTCTCTTGGGAGAAGCAGAGCTCCTGCACAGAAAGTTTCATATGAGTATTTCATGCTAGTCTGCACGTGTGGGCTCATTTGATAAGAAATGTGATATTGTGGTTATTCAGATTTTAATTAAAAACAAATATTTTTAATTTACTCGCTATATCCACATATATTACTCATGTATCTTTTAAATTAAGTTTAAGGAAATGTATTTTAAAGTGTATGCGTGATGTCTAGGGTATAGAATAATCAGAGCCCTGTAGAAGTTGTAGTGCTTGTTTTTGTGCACATACATGCATTAGAGGTTTGATTCCAGATACCAGAGTCCATTGGAAAAAGTTCCAATTAAAGATTTTGATGCGTTAAGTTCAAGTGCACTGCTTGCTTAACATAATCTGCTCTCTTTATTAAAGCTTTTAGTGACTTGGCACTCACTCTGCCTCCTGGGCACTCTACAGCTTCTCTCCATCTTGTGCTGTAACTGAAAAGTTCAGGGTCGCGATCCACCCTTTGTTGTAGATGGTTAAGGACTGTCAAATCACTGCTGTAACAGCAATGCAGGAGAATAATGTGGCAAACAGCAGAAGAGAAGATAAACATTACGAATTCACAATTAGGCTGCCTAAAAAAAACAGTTCCAGCCTCAGCTTGGACTGGAGTAATTGTTTAGCTGCTTGGCTGAATAGGCTGTGAGTTAAATGCCACATTGTGCTCTTAAAGGTGAGACACAATGCATCATTACTGCTGCCAGTGCTTTGGTTTCATTGTGGGGGGGGGGTTTTCTTTTTGCTGCAGGGCTGTTGAGCCACGATGTGGACGATGACGACATGCCGAAGAAAACCTACAATCCATCCAACTGGTTTGGAGGAGATGAGTCAAAGAGGTGAGAGACGAGCTGCGATGAGGACGCGTCACTAACTGAAAAGCTTCAGTTATAGCGATTGTTTAATAAAAGAGAAATCTGATGACCATTTGCGCTCATTGGTCACCCTGAGCGCGGGCCTCGGCATTAGCAAGCCATGAAGTCTGCATCCTAACAGTTGGCAGGCTGTCAGAAGTGTCCAGCAGTAATTTCACATGGCATGTCATCGTGGTTTTGTGCTTACAGCGGAAGCAAGGAAACGTCTCCCGATGGCCAGATGAAGGGAGGCAGGCAGCCTCTTGCCCCGCCGTTTGGCACTGATAACAGTACATCCTGGGAAAGAGAGACTGATAGATTTACCCAGGGTAAAGAGAAGGTGAATGGACTCCAAAAATGCATCACCCCCTCCCACTTCCACTGACGCCATACCAGTGCCTTCCATATTTAATTTATTTATAAGTTTTTCCCATCACCTTTCCTTGTGTTTTCACCTGGTTTCGCTCCATTGATGCATTTTCAGCTTATTTGAAGTTTATTTGGGTCTAATTTGCTGCCGGTGCTTTGGGGTGATAATTTATTGGAATTTTGTTGTTTGTTTGTTTTTTTAATCAAATCTCTGGGTAAGTACAAGCGATGCTTTGAATATGTTACACTGTACAATATCTGAAGAAGTAACGTTCCTGAGCTGTGACAGAGATAGTTTTCAGATATTGAGAAGTGCATCAAATAAAATGTGCAGAGAAAGTGCAAAAAAATTTTAAACTGCTATTTATTATATATTTATGCTTTTTAAGTATTTTGGGTTTGAGCAGTTTTACTTTGTTGTCAGTTTCTTGGATCATTTTTCATGGCATAACTATTTTCTTCACTTTTCTTCCTTCATTTCATCCTTTTTCTGTTTCCCAGATTTACCCCATGCTATATTAGTAGCCCACTTAAAGTAATGATGTATTTGTTGAATAATTCTGCTGTTACATGCAAGTCCTTTATGTCTTGAAGTGATACAGAGATAACCACAGCTTTCTCAACCTGCAGATGTCTCCTGATGCTCCAGGCTCTGAGATGGAGGGTCTGACAATAACCAACAAATACAAAAGAAGGTAATAACTCTCTGGTTGTTTGGTTCCTGTACATATATATACACTCAACAAAAATATAAACGCAACACCTTTGTTACTGCTCCCATTCCCCATGGGATGGACGTAGAGACCTAAAATTCATTCCAGATACACAATATAACCATCCCTCCCAAACAGTGGTCACAAATCAGTCCAAATGTGTGGTAGTGGGCACATCTGCTATATTGAGAAAATCCATCCCACCTCACAGGTGTGCTACATCAGGATGCTGATCTGACATCATGAGTAGTGCACAGGTGTACCTCAGACTGCCCACAACAAAAGGCCACCCTGGAATGTGCGTTTTTTTTGCGCTATTGGGGGTCTGGGGACCCAGAACCGGTCAGTATCTGGTGTGACCACCATTTGCCTCATGCAGTGCAACACATCGTCGCATGGAGTCTATCAGATTGTCAGTTGTGGCCTGTGGAATGTTGGTCCACTCCACTTCAATGGCTGTGCGAGGTTGTTGGATATTCGTGGGAACTGGTACACGCTGTCGTATACGCCGGTCAAGCACATCCCGAACATGCTCAATGGGTGACATGTCTGGTGAGTATGCTGGCCAAGCAAGAACTGGGACATTCTCAGCTGCCATCTGCCCTGAACAATGTGAACCATGATTCATCCGTGAAGCGCACACCTCTCCAACGTGCCAGACGCCATCGAATGTGAGCATTTGCCCACACAAGTCTGTTACGGCGACGAGCTGGAGTCAGGTCAAGACCCCGATGAGGACGACGGGCATGCAGTTGAGCGTCCCTGAGACGGTTTCTGACAGTTTGTGCAGAAATTGTTTGGTTGTGCAAACCAATTGTTCCAGCAGCTGTCTGGGTGGCTGGTCTCAGACGATCTTGGAGGTGAACCTGCTGGATGTGGAGGTCCTGGGCTGGTGTGGTTACACGAGGTCTGCGGTTGTGAGGCCGGTTGGATGTGCTGCCATATTCTCTGAAACGCCTGTGGAGACGGCTTATGGTTGAGAAATGAACATTCAAAGCACGGGCGACAGATCTGGTTGACATTCCTGCTGTCAGCATGCCAATTGCACGCTCCCTCATTGCTGTGGCATCTGTGGCATTTTGCTGTGAGACAAAACTGCACATTCCAGGGTGGCCTTTTGTTGTGGGCAGTCTGAGGTACACCTGTGCACTACTCATGATGTCAGATCAGCATCCTGCTGTGGCACACCTGTGAGGTGGGATGGATTATCTCAATATGGCAGATGTGCCCACTACCACACATTTGGACTGATTTGTGACCACTGTTTGGGAGGGATGGTTATATTGTGTATCTGGAATGAATTTTAGGTCTCTACGTCCATCCCATGGGGAATGGGAGCAGTATACACATATATATATATATATATATATATATATATATATATATATATATATATATATATATATAAACACCCAGCACGCCCCTGCGGGCGGTTTATCCTTCAAGCTCGGGTCCTCTACCAGAGGCCTGGGAGCTTGAGGGTCCTGCGCAGTATCTTAGCTGTTCCCAGGACTGCGCTCTTCTGGACAGAGATCTCCGATGTTGTTCCCGGGATCTGCTGGAGCCACTCGCCTAGCTTGGGAGTCACCGCACCTAGTGCTCCGATTACCACGGGGACCACCGTTACCTTCACCCTCCACATCCTCTCGAGCTCTTCTCTGAGCCCTTGGTATTTCTCCAGCTTCTCGTGTTCCTTCTTCCTGATATTGCTGTCATTCGGAACCGCTACATCGATCACTACGGCCGTCTTCTTCTGTTTGTCTACCACCACTATGTCCGGTTGGTTAGCCACCACCATTTTGTCCGTCTGTATCTGGAAGTCCCACAGGATCTTAGCTCGGTCATTCTCCACCACCCTTGGGGGCATCTCCCATTTTGACCTCGGGACTTCTAGGTTATACTCGGCACAGATGTTCCTGTACACTATGCCGGCCACTTGGTTATGGCGTTCCATGTATGCCTTGCCTGCTAGCATCTTGCACCCTGCTGTTATGTGCTGGATTGTCTCTGGGGCATCTTTACACAGCCTGCACCTGGGGTCTTGCCTGGTGTGATAGACCCCAGCCTCTATGGATCTTGTACTCAGAGCTTGTTCTTGTGCTGCCATGATTAGTGCCTCTGTGCTGTCTTTCAGTCCAGCTTTGTCCAGCCACTGGTAGGATTTCTGGATATCAGCCACCTCCTCTATCTGCCGGTGGTACATACCGTGCCGTGTGTGTGTATATGTATGTATATATATATATATATATATATATATATATATGTGTGTGTGTGTGTGTATATGTATATATGTATATATATATATACACACATATATATATATATATATATATATATATGTATATATATATATATATGTATATGTGTGTATATATATGTATATATATATATGTGTATATATGTGTATATATATATATATATAAGCGTAAAGTAAAACTGCTGCGTTCTGCCTCCTCTTCAGGTCTTATGATAAGAAGACTACACCCGTCAGCATGTCCAAGCTGCTGAGTCACGGCTACGTGGAGGGGCAGAAGAAGTCACTCAATGACGACGATGCCTCAAGTATGATGTCAAACAGCCGGAGGGTGTTAGCCAGTGATGTGTGAATCCTGCAGTAAATTCAATACATAGTATTGATCATGTTTACAGATTTAATACAGAGTAAGATAAGAAATGTTTAATTTTCCCAAAAGTTGCCAATTAAATAGAAAATACAAAGAGTTGAAGACCTCAGGAAATAAGTAATGAAGGCAGGTATTGTGGTATAGGTTGGTAAAAATTTTCTGCATCTGTTCTTCTATCAGCGGAGCTAATGGAGATGCTAGACAATGTATACAGCTACAGGTCCAGCAAGTGGTCTTTGCATCCACAGCCACAGTCTGCATCAGCTGATGGATGTGTCCAAACAGTATGGTGGTTCAAACAGCAGCACCAATGATGAATTTTCACAGCGAGTATGGCATCTAGGGCATCATGTAGGTCTTTAGACTGACTTCACCAAATATGATGCCAAATATTCATGAATATTCCAAATGTTCATGAAAGTAAAATACCTTTAAATTGCTGTCGAGCTACTGTTATGGCTTCAAGAGTCTTTTTTTTTTTTTAAATTACATTTTGTGATGCTACAGTAGTGAAAAAAACTACACCCTCTTTCAATTTCAACGTTTGACATATGTGGATAATTAAAGAATTTAATCTGGTCTTAATTATTTTAATACCGCAGAGGAACAACAACACATGAGGCATTGTAATTATTTACTTAATGCCAAAATGCAGAAGCTGTGTGTGGTTATAAACTAGATGAAAGAAAAAGAAATCAAACATAGACTTGGCTCAGGGTTACAGGAAAATGAAATCATTTTAAAATTGTTTGCAACCAACATGGAAAAAAAGGGAACAAAGTTGCTTCTAGAAATCTGTATTTCTTACTGACGCTCACCGGGGAAAGGCAAAGACTTTAGACACTATTAAAAAAAGATTAGATCTTCCTGCTGTCTGCGCATTGAGCAAGCTTCCAGCATTGGTGATGTACTTTCAGAGAATTGATTGGTCAGTAGGTGATCTCTTATTTTAAACTGGATGTGCTTTGGAGCATGTTAGGCCTGTGGCAGAAGTCATTATAAAAATGAAAACTCGAGGTTAACCCGACAAGTTAACAAATCCTGCACACAGTCCTGATCTCAATCCAACAGAACACCTTCGGGATGAATTAGAGTGGAGACCACGAGCCAGGCCGTCTAATCCAACATCAGTGTCTGCTCAAAATTTGCATAAACGCACTCCTAAACCTTGTGGAAAGCCTTCCCAGAAGATCTAAGGAGCTGGGAAAGAAAAGCAACTAGATTTCTTTCAGTTTCTTGAAGACATTTCATCTCTCATTCGAGAAGCTTCTTTAACCGAAGAAGCTTGCTTTTCTTTCCAAGCTCCTTAGATTACAATGACTAGCACTAAGAGCCTACACAGACACCTTCCCAGAAGAGCTGAGGCTGTTATAGCTGCAGAGGCTGGGCCAACATCATAACAAACCCTATGGATTAAGAATGGGATGGCATTCAAATTCCCTTGAGCGATACTTTTTTCCAATACAGTGTACATTTATTTGGATAAACTGTCCGATTGAAGTAGTTGATGTAACACTAATACTAATAAGCTGTAGGGGTGGGTTTTTATAATCGATTCATCGATTAAAATCGATTCTGGCTTGGATAACGTAAAATCGATTCATTAAAATCCTAAATCGATTTTTTAATATAAATTTATTTTGTCCGAAATGCCAGAATCTCTGGTGACATCTCACAAAATTTCAAGAACCACCAAACAGTAAATGAGAGCAGGTACAGGGATTCTGCACATAGACTTAAACACACAGCGGATCAGAATCAGTTAGATGTCGCCTTTCTCACAGTCAGGGCTGAAAGCCGACAGCTCGCTGATCCGGGTCCGCGCTTTGTGTTCACGCCCTTTATGCGCTGATTCTAAAGCTGTTAGTTTGATCTCTCTCCAAACAATATTGACCGAACCAGCAGCAAAAGAAGATCCAAACGCTTCACATAAACATCGTCATGAATTCTTTTACTGTTTTGCTTCCATTGCGATGCGCAGCTCTCTCTCTTCCCCCCCCCCCCCCCCCCTCTCGAACAGTTTCGCTTTCTTCATTATTCGCTTGCTTGTTACACAAGTCTACTTGTTGCTTACAGCGCTGTCGGCCGCTGTTTTTTTCCCTTTTACATGCTTCCGAAAAGAAAACCTCATTTCTGCTGTTCAATACTGAACAAATTGAAACTTTTTAAAATTATTCAAAATGCAAAATGCTTAGCCGTGTGTCTAATAAAACCGCTGTAACGTCAGAGGTAATGTTCATTAATTAATGGTTTTCTTTCGTTTTTGATGTACTGCAGAATATTTTTATAAAATCCCAGGCCAGGAAAATCACCTTCATGTTTTTCTGTGTTTTATCTTCAGCTACTTTGACACAAAGGCATCTGCTGTGATGCTCACACCTTGGATAAAGTCTTGCGAGTGTCAGCTTCCTTTTTATAGATACAAAAATATGTAAATGTTCTGATCTGAATTATATTTCTGACTGTCAAAATTTCCCAGATTTAAATCGAATCGAATTAAATCGAATCGTGGATCGAATCGATTCGGGACCTTGTGAATCGGAATTGAATCGATTCTAGAAATCAGTGACGATACCCAGCCCTAATAAGCTGGTTGTAACAGTAGATTACAGTGGTATTAACGCGTATGTCATTGGTGGGAGAGAGCGTTTACAGTTTGGCCTGATAGGCCTCAGAGACGTTTCCTCTTCTTCATGTTTCTTTTGTCTTTCAGGTGTGACCTCAGAACAGACGAGCACTGTCGCGACGGAGGACGTGGACGATCTGGAGTAGTGAGCGCAGGTCTTGGTCCGGAGGGGGGGAGGGGGCGTCTTAACACTGATTCATGGTGTCACAAACCCACGAAGGCGCTGCTCTGCCCCTCTTGGAATCACTCGCATTTACTGTACATCCACTGACTGTTATGTTTTTGTACTCATGTTTATGCAAAGGTACTGTCCTCTCTCCCTATTTATTTGTTTTAATTTGTAAAAAGAAGTCAGGCGGGTTTTATGTTTGAGTAGAACTGTCGGTGCTCACGGTGTCTTTTATTTGTTTTGTCGTTCCTCGATTTGAAAGACGAGTCGTGTGCAGGGCTGGAAACTAACAGGCTGGTCGTTTCCGCCTCATTTGCCGTTAGTTCCCCTCCCTGGTTGTATGAAGATCGAGTTAGTGAAGTAACCAAGTGTTTGTGCTTATAAATTGTGGTTCCAGTGACGTGACATATTTATTCTTTTTGACCAAATGCTCCTGCTGTCTGAAGGGATGCTACAGGTTTGTGTGTTTGCTGATGCGGGGGCAAATACGCTCATTCGCTGAGACAGCAGCCTTGCGGCTGTGACCACGTGCTAAAACGAATGCTGATGGCCACAGCCGCCACAGTTTGTTTGGACCAAAAGTGATTTTTTTTTTTTTTCTTTCAGCTTGCCGCTTTGCAAAAGGTTGCCTTTTCTCGCAAACCCCTTCGCCCCACAACACTGTCGTTGTTGAGGCTAGAAAATCCAGAAACATGCACTCATAAAGACTCATTTTTCCTCAGTAACAAGGCTCAACAGAGCAGAATATAACAAAGAACCAAATGTTGGAGTCCATTCCAGATATGTCAGCAGTTTCCCAATCAAAGATCTAAATTTACTCTATTCTCCAGGTTAAAGCCCCTCTCTGCTAAATCAGTGCATTTTCCTCCAGCTTAAAAAACCCAAATCCCACACAACAGATAAAACATCCTGGACAACTTTGGGGATAACGACTTCCTTCTGCAGGCCGACAAGCTGAAAGTCAATTCCAGTGTAATTCCCAGTGACGATTAAGGCAGGAGAGGATTTTTTTTTTCCCCCCCCTTCGTCTTTTTTTAAGTGAGTTCTGAACGTGCCAACCAAGCAGTTTTTTCCCTGCTCATGCAGTGTTTAGACTTCGTAGACATCAGTAGGAAGAAGTTAGTGTTAGTGCACAGCCCAGTCATGCTGAGCCCTCCACCCCATGACGCGATGGAGAGTTTATTCTGATCAGATGAGAGGAACGATTACTGCTGCAGCATTAAAGGCAAGGAAAACTTTTGTTCATGTAACATTTAAGATATGCATCATATAAGTATAAAATGTTATAATAAAATAGCCTAGAAATGTACTTTTCGGTTTGAAATGCATTGATGCCAATAGACTAAATGGCACATAGCCATGTTTAGTTTAAAAGTCTGTGTATATATATATATGTGTGTGTGTGTGTGCGTGTGTACCTTCTTCCTCCCACTTAATATGCCGACATCAGTCGAGAGGCAGTGTTGAGTCTTTAGATTTTAACTTACCAATGCATTGTATTCAAGGTGATAATGTCCCTGTGTTTGATGTAATTCCCCAAATTAAATGCAGGAGACTTTCAGGACCTGAAATGCTCAGTTTAGGAGCAGACTGATGCTATAAAAGTTGAAAAGCTCCCATCTCCTCCTCTTGTTGCAACATTAGTTTGACTGTCAGGATGCCCAGGGGAAAAAAGTAATGGATTTCTGTGTTTGATGGACATTTCAGCTTTGAGTCATTTAATAGTTTTAACTTTTGAGGCGTAACCGTGACAGCAGAAATCCTAATCCTTCAGGGACATTCGTTTGGGGGTGGGGGTGTTGCTCTTAAAATGAAAAGGATAGCGGTGACGTGTCTCTCCTAATACATCCAACAAATTCATCACCTGCGTGTCAGAAATGCTGCAGCAGTAACGGACTCTTGTTTGGAAAGAATTTAAAACCCTTACAAGGGATGTTTCATGTTCAACACGGCTGTCTGGTTTTAATATATTTAATCAGTGATGCATAATTTATCTCTGTGTGGTGTTTCCAACATGTTTTACCGGCACAGTGTTTTACTTTGCAGTACAAGGAACGTCGAATGTATCATCTTTTGAAACGGTTTGCTTTGAAGAGCGGGTTTATTTTTAACAAGCTGTTAAATATTCAGGTATTCACAGTTATTAAAAAAAGCAGTGTTTTGTCATGTGTCTTCCTCGGCTCCGTGTGAGCCGGTGGCGTTATCGGTTTACAAACCAGTAGTGGGAAACCTTTTAGTGGCTTAACTTTGCAGCTTCCTTCCTGAAGTCTTGTCACTCGTCTTGCTTTCTATCTGCAAGTTTACTTAAGGTGCACCAGAGGAGACGGAAGAAGGCAGCTGTTAAACAGAGACCATGCTTACGTTTAAGACCGCACACAGACTCTTTAATTGTCATTTAAATAAATGGGCATGTGCATGTACCTGTGTTCTGCTTTTTCTTTTCTTTCTGAGCGTGAGAATCTACTAACGAAGCTCCTCCTTTTCTTTCTACACCAAATGTGGATGCTTTCTCACACACACAACTATTTAAAGATGAGTGAAGGTGTGTTCATGTTTAAGCTTTAAAACAAAATGAAATTTGTAGTAGCTTTAAAAAAAAACCAACAACTTTAAAACAATATTTTCTTTATTTTTAGTCTCTTCAAAACTCTCCAGGTCACCTTACATTAGTGTAATTTAGAAGCATATACATAATTAAATAAAATAAAAGCACAAAATCTTAGTCTGATAAGATTATAGCATACATAGCATATGCGTTTAAACAGATATACAACCACAAAATCTCCTAATCAATTGTAAATTTGCTCCACTACAGTTGTAACATGATGTCTGAAAGTTAAAACATTTCAGCTAAAAAAGCAAAACCTGCTACCAGCAAACCGGAAATGAAGAGCAAGCTTACCAGGGCTGTGTGACAGGAGAAGTCTGGAAAAAGTGTTAGAAGTCACAGGAGTTCATGGTAAGTTTCAAAATATGTTAACTTGATTGCAGCTATCAGTTGTATGCCCCATCCTGCTAGCTGTTAGGGACAAGTACTGGTGGGTTTCCACTGCCACTGTAGTCAGCTAACACGGGGCAAAATGTCATCAAAATATGTGTATTAAAATACTCGGATTAAAAAAAATCTCTTAATATTTCATCTGTATTGATTTGAATTCAGTGGTTTAATAGTTTAATTGTTTTATTATCCTGGCGTAAAAGGGCTTTCATAAAATAATTTCCATAAGTTATCCTGAAGTGCTTCATAAACTTTACTATTAAATTTACCGTTGGGAGTCCCATAATGACCACTCAGGCCCACGGAGGTTTGTGTAGGGGAGAAAACACACTCACACGCGCGCACGCGGGCTGCATCCCTCCTCTCCAGCGGGGTGTTTGCACGGAGCTTCCGCGCATCTGCACGGCTGCAGCTGCTGCAGCAACGCATGCACCGGTGGGGCATCGGTGACCGCTGATCGATTATCGTATCGGAAAGCAATTCGTAGCCGCATGGTGACGTCACGCCGCTGATCGGTAATAGTGGCTGGGCGGGTTGATTGGTGGGTGGGTGGCTGGGTGCCGCGCGGACGCCAGGGGTGGATGAGTGCACCGAAACCCCACAGCAGGTGAAAAAGAAGAGGAGAGGAGGGGGGAAACACATAATTGCAGGAGGAGCGCGAGGACGTGCACGGGGACTGTTTGTTTATTTTTGACGTCGGCGCGTGGGAAATGTAGTAGCTGTCACGGCCGTCCGCAGGTGGAGGATGGATGTGTAACAGGACGGATCAAGCCAGCTGTGGCCTGCTTCTGACAGCAACATCTGGCCGGTGAGTCCTCACTGACAGCCGCTTGCCAGGCAGGAGGGCGGGCAGCGCAGCTCTGCGTGCCCGAAACAAGAGAGGCAGGCTCGGATTGACACAGCCGCGCTCCCCGGTCTCCGGTCCGGTGAGTCGGTGTGACCTCGTCCTTGGCTGCCGGATGGTGGATGAGTGATTGATGTGTGACAGTCAGGCTGGTGTGCAGATGTGATCAAGGCTCTTCGCTTATCGCCCAGAAAAGAAACGGGGGTAAAAAATAAATAAATAAATAAATAAATAAAAGGAAAAAAGGATCCTGAACGTGACATGTTGTTAAATGCCTCCCGTGCAGCTTGCATGCACACCTTCAAATGCAATCCATAACATTTACACTACTGCAACTGTAAATTGTGGAGACATTTGCAGTCACCTGCGGCACAGAAGGGTTAAATCCCCGCTGAAATGCCTCACAATTCCATGGAGATTAAAGCATATATAAGGGAAAGCACTCTAATCTCATCAGTGAGCCTCATTATGAATCCCTACAGAGGCTGATACTGTAGGTGCATAAAAAGAAAAGCACACCATGAGCCTCCATAGGGGTGTTGTAGTGATACCATAAGGTCACTATAAAATCAGTATGAGTGTCTGCAGGGATATTAGGGAGGTTTATAAAAACCAGTGTGAATCCCTGCAGGGTTATTATAGAGGGTGCTCCCCTGTAAACTCACCCTGTGACACGCTCAGTGGCTGTGACAGTGATTTTCTGGTCATTGTGCCTCCTCCTTGTCCACATCCTGACCGACTTGTAGTCCTCCTGCAGGGTCAGAGAGGGCGCCTCAGCAGCCAGCCGGCTCTGGACTACAGCGGGCAGGTAGAGGCGATGGAGGAGGGTGACACAGAGGGGGAAGGGCCCATGGTGGCCAGAGAGGGACCGAGTGGTCACAGCCACCCTACAGACTCCAGCGGCACCACCACCACCAACCTCCTGGCTTCTGTCAAAGAGCAGGTAGGCGGCAGAAGATGCTGCAGTCACACCCTTGTTCGTGTGTGCTCCTCATTTTCCCACATTATTCCCACGCCTTTCACTCTCCATTAACTCATCAGTGACTGACTTTGGCTTTACGCTGCCAGTTCTGAGGCTGCATTCACACTGACAGTCTCTGTGTTTTTAATGGAGCTCATACCTTATCTTCTTTCGCTGTTTCTTTGCATTAGACCTGCTTGAAGATCTCTGCACAGAGGCACTCGCTTAGGAAGATCCATGCATGCTTTGTGGTTGTTTTGCATATGTTTTTGTTTTTGAGTCATGTAGTATAACTCTCTGTGGTTATTTTATGTCTGTTTATGATCATTTTACATCCCACTGTGATATTTTTGTGTTTTTATTGGTTATTTAGTTTCTCTTCAAGCTAATTTTCATCTCATCTGTTTTGTGGTAGGCTGCTTATCTTTGATGGTTTTTCTTGCCTCCTTTATAGCTTTTTGTGGGCATTTCCTGCCTCCCTATGGCTATTTTAAATCCTATTTTGGTTGTTTGGGATGTGCTAATTTTTTGTTCATTTGTTGTTGTTTTGTGTGCTTCTGGGGCATGTAACTTCTCTTTGTAGTCACTTTGTATCTCTTTTGGATAATTTGGTGTCTCTCTTGCACTATTTTGCGTCCCACTGTGTCTGTGGATTTAGCTTGCCTTTCTTCAAGGTCTGTTTGCATCCCCTTGAGGATATTTTCTGACTCTTGAGATATTTCATACTCCTACATGGTTATTTCATGGTCTTGTGTGTCTCGTTGTGGTCATTTTGTGTCCCATTGTGGTTGTTTTGGATCCCTTTGTGGTCATTTTTTAAATCTCTGGAGCCATTTCACATCCCTTTGTTTTTGGAGCTTTTTGTTTTGTATTCATTTAGAACAGGTTCCTCTGTCTTGCTTTATGTTTCTTTTATCTATTTCGGGGACATTTTGCTTCTCTAACATTCTTTTGTTTCCTATTGTGGTTCTTGGAATTTATTTATTTATTGTGTTCATCTTTAGCACGTTAAAGTTGTTTTGTGTCACTTAGTGGTCTCTTTCTACCTGTTGTTGTTATGTTGTTTAGTTGTCTTTTATTTTGTTGTTTTGTTGTTGAGTCCTCCTTGTGCCATTTTGCATTCCATTGTAGTCATTTTGCATTTCTTTCGTTTCTCTTTCTCTTTGATTTTGCTTCTTATTGGGCTTCTTTGTTTTTTACCTCTCTGGTTTCTTTTGTGTTTTGGGGGCATTTTGCTTAACATTGAGGTCATCTTCTATCCTTTTGTATTTGTATTGCATTTTTGGGGGGCATTTTTTATTCTCATTGCGGCCCTTTTGCATCTGTTTATATTAATTTTGTATCTCTGGTATTATTTTGTATCCCTTTTCTCTGCTGTGGTTTTGTGTCCCTGGATATTTTTCCATCCCTCTGTAGAATCATGTGTACCTATTCACTATCCTTTATTGTCATTTTGTGTTTATATGCATCATTTTGTATCCTTTTCTCTACATTTTCCTTTCCTTTATAGTCACATTGTGTCTTTGTTTTTCTTCTTTTATTTTTCATTTTGCTTCCCTTCTGTGGTGGTTTTGTCGTTTGCTGCTCTCTGAAGTCATTTATATCTGATTGTGGTTGTTCTTGTCTCTTTGGGCTAACTGTAACACCATTTGTGTTCATTTGGCATTTATGTCCTTAAGATCATCTTACATCTTTTTTGTATTTACTTTGCCTCCTCTTTCTGATCATTATACATCCTTTCGTAGTTGTTTTGGGAGGATGGTCAGATTGTATGAGGGGACACTACACCACTAGCCATCCCTCTGGTCCCGCCCCTTCTCACAGGATAAATGAAGTCTGCGATTCACCCAAATTTACTGAGCAAATCCAGAGGATTATCTGCAGATGAGACTGAAATGTAATGGGTCTCCATGCTGAGCCTCATGAATTTGCACCCAGAATTCTATTAAAACTCTCATTAATAATTTCCACTATCAGCCTTCTGTGATGCTCTGCCCTTAAAAGGATGGGGGGGAAAAACATATTTAAAAAAGATTTACTCACACAGGAGTAGATGTATAAACATTATTTTGATGGGTTTTTTTTTATTATGAAGATTATAGACATGGCAGATTTGCACAAGATTAAGAGCAAAGACAACTGCTGCAGTTATTACAGATCGCTTGAGGTCACCTGGTGATATTTATCCAATGTAAACAGGCCTTTATACGAACTGACAGCGATGTTATGAAAGTGTGTTTTTGTACCTGTTTCCTTTGCTTGCTTTCCACACATTTCAGATAGTGTTTTGTCTTTTGTCATTCCTTTTATATTCCACTGCAGTATTTCACTGTTTTTGTCCTTGTCATTATCATTCCTACTGCTGCCCTGCCAGTGTGACTAAACCTATCTCTGGTTAAATGCTGTAAAATTTAATTAAAAGCTCAGGAACATTCAGATATTCAAATTGATGGGTTGAATGCTGATATCAGCTGACCTCTGTTTTTCTAACACAAACGTCTTTCTGCTGACACTCGCTGAACAAACATGAGATCAGGGAGAGCGTTACAACACAGAGACACATGTGAACACAGCCTCCGTCTGTCTCCCTTCCCTGCTGTTATTTTTGTGGTGATTTCTGTCCAGTCGACACAGGAGTCTGTCTGTTGTCCTGCTTTTAATTATTCCTGGACTGTGGCCATGTTCTCAACTTAGTCCCCGAGTGTGTGTGACGCCGAATGAGGCAGGCTGCTATTTAAAGGCTTATGATGTCCAAGAAAAGAGAATCAGCTCTCACTTTTAATCTGCCGTTTCTGTGTCGCTGCAGATTGTGGCTAAATCTCTACTGATGTGAATTTGGGGGAAAAGGTTGTTTCCAGCTGCTTTTGGTGTTCGTAGAACGCAGCAGGAGCAGCTTTGTCACCCCTCGATCACTCTTGGTGCTTTAAAAAGCTCTGCTTGAGCTTCATGTTGCAGATGTCGCCTGTGTTGTTTTCATTTCTTGTTGATTAATGTCTACAGCGGGTCCCCCCACGATGAAAAAAAACTTAAGGTTGGAATTGAAAAAGTTGGATGAAGAGTCAGTACAAGATCAATACTAAACACAACAGTTTCAAAGGAGTTTGTGAAGTAGTCACGACTTGTAAGACATTGATTCGTTTTTGTGGACGTGAATCTTCCATTTTTTTTGCGTCCTAGAAAACAACTTTTTTAATCAGACCGCTCTAATGTCTGCTCATTCATGTCCACGTTCATGAAATGCACATTTTCCATTTTCAAAACTGAAAAATTCCACATTTAGAGGCTGAAGCAGTTGATTTTTCTACTCACACAAGAGAGATCACAACATTCTCCCTTCTCTTCTTCTTGATTAGGCAAAACTGTTTAGATTTCTTCTTATTTTTCTTCTTCTTGCTCCCTTTAGGGGTCACCAGAGCAGATCATCTGCCTCCATCTCACTATCTCTATCATCCTCCTCTGTCACACCAAGCCTCTGCATGTCTTCCTTTACTACATCCATGAATCTTCTCTCCGGGCTTTCTTTTTTCCTTTTGCTCAGCGGTTCCACATTCAGCGTCCTAGATCACAACACACTTTAAATATCATAAGAAATGTGAGTTGGAGGGTGTAGCTGCAACCCAGCACGCTTAGTGAAGAAACCCTTATACGATGTGAGAATCTGATCAAGCTGTTTGTCAGAGGGAAAGTGTGATTTTTAGGACACTCGAGCCAAACTTTAGCTGGCGTAATGTTAGCTTATAGCTGGATGTTGTTGTCGTTTAGCCGGCTTGTTGTCAGCTGTCCGGAGACGGGAGGGTCACATCTCTAATCTGCTGACAATAAGTTTCCTTCTTTGGCTCTCGGAGGAGGCGGACGCACTTTTTCTCCTCTCCCTTATCTTCCCTACTTATGTCCTTGTCTAGTCTCGTGGGTTTTTTTGTATTTTCCCTGGAATATTCTCTCACAGTCTGTTCTCTAAAACCTAAAAGAGGAATTATGGATTGGATCAACTGGTCCCTAAATGCAATTGACACCCCTTTCTCAACGAGAAGTTTGGGCTCGGGTGAGCCTGAGTGCTGAAGATATCTACCTATTCGGAACCATGGTAACAGGGTTCTGGCTGATCGGAGCTGGCTTGGCCCTGACTTATCGAAGAATTAAGGAAGCGGAACCGGCTGTTCAAACCCCCACAAGGCTGCCCGCTGGGATTGGAACGATGGGAGAGGCGTGAGTTTCTCAAAATGGGCTCATTGAGTCAACACGGATAAGATCTTGGAGAGGCTACGGCTGCTGTGAATACTCAGAATAAGATCTCTGACTGCAGACTGGATACATCTCGGAAGGGCTAGCCTGGAATAACATCTCTGGGCGCAAAATTGGATGACATCTCGGGGAGGCACGCTGCCGTGAGTTCTCAGAAATTGGCTCCTTGACCACAAGAAATGACAACATCACAGAACGCAAGTATGGCGAAGCTCGCGGCTCTCCAACGGGAGATTGAGAGACCAGTGTTGGACTGTAGAACTGCTTTGAAATTCATATGAGCTGTTCGCACTAAAGTAAAAAATACCATCACTTCATGCGGATACCTCTTCGGCGCCAGCTGCAAGGCCGGAGCTGAACAAAACACCCTGATAACAACTGTGTTTAGTCTGTTCCTTCCCATTCCATGCAAGGCCACCTGGGTTGGCTGGAAGACTGTTTACTTAGCCTGGCAGGGCGAAGGACACTGTCTCAGCTGAACTATGGACACGCACACATATACATATACTGATACTGATAAGCACTCACCGACGCATCACCCTCCTTACCCCGGATCCAACGCCACCTCCAATGCTTACCTCCCCTCTGATGTGGACATCGGGTCAGTTGGAGGCGCAGTCGAAAGATTGCAGCGGTCCCAGATCAGATGTACACACTGGAACTCTTTCCCATGTTGCTTGTCTTTGTTTATTGTGCTATGGTGTGTTGATATCTGTGCATTCCTGTATTATCCTTTTGTGTTACACATTTCGATGCTTTTTTCCTCGCTACCTAGCCTGACCTGTCTCCTCAATGTGATGTTTGTGTATTGTATGTACGGTCGGCAAGGTCTGTCATCTCGGTTGTGGGCAAAAGACCTGCAACTGACAAATAAAGGCTATCTCATCTCATCATCTCATCTCTAAGTGTGACGATATCATTAATAAATAAGCACGCTTACGCTCTTTTTTTGTATGTTAGGGCTCTGAGGCCTGAGCTGAGGTAGAAGAGGATGACATTTTATCAACATGGTGGCCAAGTCGCTTACCTTCTCATTTTTTGCTTCTTTGGTGAAGGGGATCCCATCTCGAATGATAAAACTTCATGAATGCAAATTAAATTTGCATCTGCACCTGTGAGCTCTCTTTAGCTCTCTTCTTCTCCACTATTGGTACGCTACGTATTGGGCTAATCTCTGTCCAAATATAGAAAACGTGATTAGGCAGAACACCAATGTCCGTCTCAGCCACTGTTTTCAAGATGGCGGGGTAACACAGCAGCTTCCACAAAAGCCTGCTGCTCCTGTGTGTTTTCAATTGATTCTAATTTTATGAGAGCTCATCAGTTTGTTGGAAGACGTAATTACACACTAATCAGTGTAAATTCATAAATTCATTTTTTCTATTAAATAAACTAAAAAAACAACTAACTGCACCCTTAAACTGTTCAGTAGCAACTTTAGCTCTTATTTTCCAGATGTGAGTGTTAATGATCCTCATAACTAACCAGCAGAGCCGTCTTTCACTGCCCAACATTGTTTCCTTAAAGAGTCCGTGCATCACAGATTCAGCGTTAAACCCACACTGGCCATTTTCTGACATGTTGAAGTTGTTCTGTAGCGTTGGAGAGTTTTGTTCTCATCACCATGAGTCATCGGACATGTTTTTGTAGTAACATAGCAGCTCCATTGAACCCCAGTACTGACAGGAAACCTGCTGACTCAAACATTGTCTGATATAATCGCATATATATAATCTTTTTCTCCTTCCATGTTCTCGATAAGCTTACGTGCCGCTGTAGTTTTAAACCTTTGCATTATTGCCCGCCAGGTTTTTTTTCTGTGTTATTAACCAGAAACCAATCTTCAAATTATGATGCACCATTTTTTAGCTATGTTTCATGTGTCATGGGCTGCAAAGCATTTGCTCTACAACCTTAAGGTCAGCATTTTCTTTTTCTTTTTAAATCTCATCCCCCACATCTGAATCCAGCTTCCCTGCCAGCTGCTCAGATCTTTAAACCGTCTACCAAAGGTGACTCTGGGTAGTTATTGCGCTGCAGAGCTTGTTAGAAGGTATTGTTGTGGGTATATTCCTGCAGGCACCAGCGAGGTGATGAAATAGGATCCAATAAGGCTGCTCTCAGTAACTGATCTGTGTCCTGAAGGGTTAAGTGAAGGGCAGCTGGACTTCCTCAGCTCTGATTGAAAGGCGGGAAGTCGAAGGCCTTTTTTCTTTGTCAGGTTGATTATGTATTCTTTAGGTCACGTTGGGGTCACATTAAAGATGGTGTTGAAGCAGCCTATAACCTTGTGAGGAGTTAAGATGAGACATTAATGGGATCATATTCATAGCAGTGATGTTATCGATTTAAAGGTACTTTTTTATTCTCTGTGTTGGAAAATGCAGCCGTGCACACAGGTGGAAACAGAACGAAGAGGCTTTCATGTGAATCAGGTGTAACACCACCACTACACTGACACTGATAAACTGACAAGCATGAGTCCTGTGGATTGGATCGTATGGAAGCTAATTAAAAAAATTTAATGAATTGTGTAATGATAAAAAGATTTCAGGACCCATTAATGACATATTATTACATACACGATATCTTTAGTGTCATTTGTCTACATCCAAAATAGTTTGACTGTCCTCAATAGAAGTCCTGCAACATCTGAAATAAATTGACCCAGATGTTTTCTTCTGATATTCTTACTCTTGTAGGCACGGTTACCATTAGTATGCAAAAAAATTGAGAAATTTCATGTGCGTTTAGCTTTTAGAGCCAAATGCAAGATGCTGGGTAGGTAAAATTAAAAAAATAACTTTTTAATTGGTTTCTCCAAGAATCCAGAAGTACAGCAAGTCCACGAAGAAACAAAACATGAATCTGCAAAAGTAGCAAGAAGAAGAATGTGAGGTTAATTCTTAGGGAGCAAACTAAAGATCTGACAAAGACAAAAGGGAAACATGAGACTGTGCACGGTCTAAGGAAACAGGAGCAGGTGGAGACGGTCAAACACGGGTGAAACTAATGAGGGCGGGCAGATGGTCACGCAGGAAGGAAAGAAACAAAAGCAAGAAGACACATGATGAGACAAACCTACAAAGGCTAATTACTAACACTAAACACGACAGAGACGGTGCACAGTGGAAACATCAAACCAACCAATATAACAGCAATGTTGGGCATTTGTCTTCCGTTGTTCGAAGTTATGTCACATCTGCTGCTGCTGGGTTGAAGACGTGAGCGTACAGTGATCATGTTGATCTGTGCAGAGACTCTCTGATAGGGAGTTGCTGCAGCAGCTGGAGAAAAGTGTCTTTTTTCTAACGTGGAGGTTTTGGCTTAATGGTGACCCGTGTCTTTCAGAAGAACACCACAGCGAGTACCCTCTCCCTCAGCATGTGGTTACTTAGTGACATTGCTATGGTGATGTCCTTGCTTGTGCACAATACGACCAACGTGGTGACCATAACTGACTCTCGATGCGAGGCTCGTCAGTTCTGTTGGTCGACTTTGTCGTTGTCCAGTTGTCCTACGATCCTGTCTAAGTCGTGACCCAATGGGGCAATCTTGACTTTAATAAAAGCTCACGAAGACCCTGCCACACAAATGGCAACATCACCATGCATGCTAGACAGTAATGCTGAAGGTGTGTAAGGGGTCATAACAAAGCCTCACCTCTAACTCTGAAGGAAATGTTTCTACAGTCCAAACTCAACCAGACTTTACAGCTAAATAACCAAAACTTCAATTAATCGAACGTCTTGTGTGTCAGTAACCGTGAGACTAGCTGTAAAGTATCTTTTGTGTTGTCTGTTGTGCCTCAGGATAATTGGAAATAAGTGCACTTCCGCAGGTCCTTGTTTACCAGTGGCTTTGTAATATCCTGTAAGAGCATAGCATCCCTGGCTCACTTTCATCTGGAGTTTATTTGTTCAACCTTTCAACTCACAAGGTTTTCATTATTCAAAGGTAAACTTGAAACACTGATTTGCTGAGTGACATTGGAGCAACAATTGCCACAAGAAGCAACACTGAAGTCTTTGAGCCCCAACATTGTGGAGAAGGTCAGAAAATGGGTAGAAATATTGTGTGTCTTTGACACCCGAGGCTGCTTTTTTCACTTTATCTCCTTCCAACACCTTTTACAGACTTAGCAGCAGTAGTCACAGAAACCAGGAAAAGGATCCTTTGTGTGTTTAATATGAGCTCTTTGTGAAAAGTTCACATGAGCTGTGAAAACCGTCAAACAAAACTTCACATTATTCTGCAGTTTAGGTTTTACCACCCACAAGAGCAGAAGAGGTTCACCAGGGGAGCCAATGAGTATGAGGCTATGAAGATTTTATGGAAAAGGTTACACAAACACACTCAATGTGTCTTCTGATTAGATGGCATATGTTGATGTGAGAAATGGATAATTAGCAGCTAACAAATTAGAAAGATTCCCCCTGCAACATTCAGGACGACTGCAGCCTAAACTTGGGTGTTGCTGGAGAGCGAACGTTCATTGTGTAGCTCGTCTCAGGCTGTTGAAAAGTCTGCGACCAGAAAATATAATCAACTTGCTTCACTCTTCTCAGCGTTGGCATGCAGGCAGCAGTGCTGCTGAAGCATCAAATCTACCGCCTGCAGTTCCTCCACAGAAATGTCAAATTAGACGTGCTAAATAGAGCACATCAGTTATTGCCTTCCATTGTGTTTAGGCCCTGATGCCTTTCCACTTTGCTCTCATTTAGCCCATTAAAAGTAGCAGCGTGATAGATGTGAGCAGGGAAATGCCAGACCTGCAAAAGTGGCAACTTGTGAAACCCAAAACTGCCCCGGTGTGTGTCTGTGTGTGCATTTTAATTTTGTCACTTCTTCAGCAAACATGGTGAGACTGATCAGATGTTGAGACAACAGCCTGCAGCAAAGTTGCTCCAAAATGAAAGATGAGACTTCTGTAGCTCCTATCGGCATCAACAAAGAAACAGACTCCCTGATATCAAATCCAGAGAGTCTGCAGATCTGCTGTAATGTACATTTGTAATAAGCAAAAGTGCTGCGCTGTGAGATCTTGTACTTGTTTGGGTTGAGACTGAAGCTGCAGAAGTTCTGGAAATAGTGCTATTTTCGCATTTACATTGTACTGAAACTCCCATATACATTTCACAAAATGTCATGCTTTACTTAACATCATACAAATAAATAGAAACATGGGCTTCTAAATATTAAAGCTCCAATCAGTGTTAAGTAGCAGAGCACAGTAGCATCTCCGCTAACCCAACTGTGGTTCGAGAGAAGTCGTGTCTTTAGAATAGAATAGAATAGAATAGAATAGAATAGAATAGAATTCAACTTTATTGTCATTGCACATGCACAGGTACAGGGCAACGAAATGCAGTTTGCATCCATCCAGAAGTGCTTTAGTGATATATATATATTACAATATATATTAGCAATAATATAGATACAGAAATGGGTCTATTATGGTATGTTATAATGTACACGGTATGAAGTATGTTGTGAATATTCTATAACTCTAAGTATGTACAGGCTGTAGTGAGTACAAGCTATGTAAATTCAAATTCAAATTTTTATTTGTCACGTACACAGTCATACACAGTACGATATGTAGTGAAATGCTTGGACAACTGCTCGTGACCTAAAGAAAACAAAAAAGGAAAAGGCTATGAATAAGATAGGAAATAAATATGAAAAATTAAAAAGGGTAAATTTAACTAGGAAGGAATAAAATATAAATTAAGGTTAAAAATGAAATAACTGTACAACACAAATTAGAATGAAGGGTAAATTTAACTGGGAAGAATAAGATAAATATATAAATTAAAGTTGAAAATAAAATAACTGTACAACAAAATACACAATACACAATATAGAACTATATAAGAATGTATGAAGAAATCTAAATATAAATAAATATATACACAATAACAGCAGCTGTACAAGTATTAACCGGAAATGAAGAATATAGTGACCAGTGTTGTGCAAAAACAAAGTCCAGAAAGTCCAGTGTGTGTGTAAGAACTATATGTGTGGGTCAGTACTGCGTGGTGGTGTGATTGAGAGACCGTATCGCCTGCGGGAAGAAGCTCCTCCTCAGTCTCTCTGTGTTGGTCTTCAGGGAGCGGAATCGCTTTCCTGACCTCAACAGAGAGAACAGTCTGTTGTTGGGATGGCTGAGGTCCTTCACGATCTTCCTGGCCTTGGTCCAGCACCGCCTGCTGTAGATTGAGTGCAGGTCAGGGAGCTCGGAGCGGATGGTGCGCTCAGCTGACTGCACAACCCTCTGTAGAGCTCGTCTGTCCTGCATGGTGCTGTTCCCGAACCAGGTTAAGATGTTTCCCGCCAGGATGCTCTCTATGGTGCACGAGTAAAAGTTCCTGAGCACCTTGGAGGGCAGTTGGAAGTCTCTCAAGCGTCTGAGGTGGTAGAGACGCTGTCGGGCCTTTTTCACCACGGTGTTGATGTGACAGGACCATGACAGGTCCTGCGTGATGTGAACTCCGAGGTATTTGAAGCTGTCCACTCTCTCCACTGGGCCCTCGTTGATGACGGGGGTCTGGTAGTTCCTCTCCTGCTTAGTGCTGAAGTCCACTATCAGCTCCTTTGTCTTACTGACGTTTAGAAGGAGGTTGTTCCTCTGGCACCAGTTCTCCAGATTCCTAATCTCCTTCAGGTAGGCCGTCTCGTTGTTATCAGAGATCAGGCCCACCACGACGGTGTCGTCAGCAAACTTGATGATGGTGGTGGAGCTGGTAGTGGCCACACAGTCATATGTGTACAAAGAGTACAGCAGGGGGCTCAGAACACACCCCTGGGGGGCTCCAGTGCTGAGAGTGGTGGAGGCTGAGACATGTCCGCCCATCCTTACTGCCTGTGGTCTGCCAGTTAGGAAGTTGGAGATCCACTGACACATAGATGAGCTGAGTCCCAGATGCTCCAGCTTGGTGGTGAGTGTGGAGGGAATTATGGTGTTAAATGCAGAGCTGTAGTCTATGAAGAGCATTTTAACATAATTCCCCCTTCTAGTGTCCAAGTGAGTGAGTGATGTGTGGAGGAGATGAGAGATGGCATCGTCTGTGGAACGATTTGGACGGTAAGCGAACTGTAGTGGGTCCAGTGTGTCTGGTAGTGAAGAAATGATGAAGTCTCTGACCAGGCGTTCAAAGCACTTCATCACTACTGAGGTGAGGGCTACAGGGCGATAGTCATTGAGAGAAGCAGGGTGGGGTTTCTTCGGGACAGGAACAATGATGGACTCTTTGAAGCATGTGGGGATCACCGACTGAGATAAAGAGATGTTGAATATCTCAGTGAACACAGGAGCTAGCTGGTATGCGCAGTCTCTTAGGATACGACCTGGGATGCCGTCTGGTCCTGCTGCTTTCCTGGTGTTCACTCTCTTGAAGGCTCTCCTTACTTCATGCTCGGAGATGACGAGCACGTTTCCGGTGCTGGCAGTATCTTCCTGTCTGCAGCCGTTAGCGCCGCTAACACTAGCATTGTTGGAGACCTTAGCTGCAGCCTCGAAGCGAGCATAGGAGGTACAGGCTATGAACAGGATATAAATATGAAAAACTATACAGAATATGAAATAAATAACTTTACAGAATTTGAGATACACAGCTATACAGAAATGGGAACTATGCAAGTTGTAAACAGTTGTAGGATTAAAGATTATCGAATGTACAGAATGATTATTTACACAGAGCTATACAGTAGTGCAGTTAAGATAAGTGAGATATGTGGATAATTTCTACAGAGGCTATATAAAGTGCTAGTGGTTGTGAGTGGTGGTTCAGTCCATGTTATTATTGTGTGTTTGAGGGTACAGTTGTCCATTGTGGGTGTGTGTATGTTCAGTCCATGTGTTAACGTGGGTCAGATGTCAGGAGGCAGAGTTCAGGAGTCTGACAGCTGTGGGGAAGAAGCTGTTCCGGTACCTGGTGGTCTTAGTCCGGAGGCTCCTGTGGCGCCTCCCAGAGGGCAGGAGGGTGAAGAGTCCATGTGATGGGTGACTGGGGTCTCTGATGATTTTCCCAGCCCTTTTCAGACACCGCTTCCTGTAGATGTCTTTTATGGCAAGAAGTGGTGCTCCGGCGATGCGCTGGGCAGTTTTCACGACCCTCTGCAACGCCTTCCGGTCCGAGGCAGAGCAGTTCTCGTACCAGACTGTTATACAGTTGGTCAGGATGCTCTCGATGGTGCAACGATAGAAGTTCACCAGGATGTCTGAGGACAGGTGGTTCTTGCTCAGAGTCCTCAAGAAGAAGAGGCGCTGGTGAGCCTTCTTGACCAGCTTGGAGCAGTTGGTCGTCCAGGTGAGATCCTCGGAGATGTGGACTCCCAGGAACTTGAAGCTGCTCACACGCTCCACAGCCGTCCCCTTAATGTGGATGGGTGGATGTGGGTCAGCATTCCTCCTGTAGTCCACAATGAGCTCCTTAGTCTTCTCGGTGTTAAGCAGCAGGTTGTTTGTGTCGCACCACTCAGCCAGACGATCCACCTCCTCCCTGTAGACGGCCTCATCGTTGTCACTGATGAGGCCAATCACCGTGGTGTCATCTGCAAACTTAATGATGGTGTTGGAATCATCAGCAGGTCTGCAGTCGTGGGTGAAGAGGGAGTAGAGGAAAGGGCTCATCACACAGCCTTGTGGTACACCGGTGTTCATCGTGATAACTCATGATAACTCGTGATAACTTTAACTGCCTCACTGCACGTTCAAAAATGTTTATAAAATCAAAAAACTGAAGAAAGTTTTCAATAACAAGTCAAAAATAACTGTATCAATTCTGACTTTATGTATTGCTATATAGCCAGATTTTAGCAGTTTGCTGGTCTGGAGCATTCAGGTGTGTGTTAACACAATGTTACAGTCTTCTCAGGAGTGGATGTCCCAGCAATTTAACCTTAACCTCCTAGGACCCAAACTCTTCCACGTCATGTTTAATTTCTCGTTGATATTTGGGCATATTGGGACCCGATGAATGTAAAAACAAAGAATTACCTGATTTTTTTTTTTTACCTGATTTTTTTTTTAAGAAAAATGAGAGCCACATATGGCAAGGCAAGGCAAGTTTATTTGTATAGCACAATTCAACAACAAGGTGATTCAAAGTGCTTTACAGAGACATTGTAAACAAAAACAAATAAAAAGCATGATTTAAAATTGATTAAAACAAACTAACTAATTAACAAACAAACAAACAAACAAACAAACAAACAAACAAAACAGTATATAAAATCAAAATAGATAAAATCAGAACAGTAGATAAAATCAGTAGTTAAAATGTTAGTTTTGAAATTTAAGCTTAAGTGCGGATTTGGTGCTTTATTTAAATGCAGCTGAGAATAGGTGAGTCTTCAACCTGGATTTAAATAAACTGAGTGTTTCAGCTGATCTGAGGCTTTCTGGGAGTTTGTTCCAGATATAAGGAGCATAAAAGCTGAATGCAGCTTCTCCGTGTCTGGTTCTGACTCTGGGAACTGATAAAAGACCGGATCCAGATGACCTGAGGGATCTGGAAGGTTCATACTGGGTCAGGAGGTCACTGGTGTATTTTGGTCCTAAACCATTCAGAGCTTTATAGGCCAGCATCAGAACTTTAAAGTCTATCCTCTGACGGACAGGCAGCCAGTGTAAAGACCTCAGACCTGGACTGATGTGGTCCACTTTTTTGGTCTTAGTGAGGACTCGAGCAGCAGAGTTCTGAATGAGCTGTAGATGTCTGACTGATTTTTTTTAGGTAGACCTGTAAAGATGCTGTTACAGTAATCAAGCCTACTAAAGATGAATGCATGGACTAGTTTTTCCAGGTCCTGTTGAGACATCAGATCTTTTATCCTTGAAATATTCTTGAGGTGATAGTAAGCTGATTTTGTTATTGTCTTAATGTGTTTTTCTAAGTTTAGGTCTGCATCCATCACTACACCCAAATTTCTCGCCTGGTTTGTGGTTTTTAGGTGTATAGATTGAAGTTCTCTGGTGACCTGTAATCGTTTTTCTTTGGCACCAAAGACTAAACCAAAAACTGTTTTTGTTTAGCTGGAGAAAATTGTGGCACAACCAGTCATTAATTTCCTCAATGCATTTACCAAGAGCCTGCACAGGGCCTCGGTCTCCTGGTGACATTGTGATATATATTTGTGTGTCATCTGCATAGCTATGATAGTTTATTTTGTTGTTCTTTATAATCTGTGCCAGTGGGAGCATGTAAATGTTAAACAGAAGGGGTCCCAAGATGGAACCTTGGGGAACTCCACATGTGATACTTGTCTGCTCAGATGTGAAGTTACCTATTGATACAAAGTATTTCCTTTTTTCTAAGTATGTTTTGAACCAGTTTAGCACAGTTCCTGAAAGACCTGCCCAGTTCTCCAGTCGTTTGAGTAATATGTTGTGGTCAACTGTATCAAATGCTGCACTGAGATCCAGTAAAACTAAGACTGACATTTTTCCACTGTCATTAAACATTTTGGTCAGAGCGGAAGTAATTGAGCTGTTGAGAAACTGCTTTTTCAATGATCTTACTTAAAAATGGGAGATTTGAGATCGGCCTGTAGTTGTTCATTTGTGTCTTGTCAAGATTGTCCTTTTTCAGTATAGGTTTTATTACAGCAGTTTTTAGTGGTTCTGGAAACACACCTGACATTAAAGAAAAGTTGACGATCTGTAACAGGTCTGACTCCAAAGTCTTTGAGACCTTTTTGAAAAAACTTGTTGGCAGGACATCTAAACAGCAGGAGGAGGAGTTCAGTTGACCTAAGATGTCCTCCAGGTCTTTGCTGTTAATCGGGTGAAACTGTTTTATGGTGTTTAAACAGTTTTTCAGTGGACACAGTACATATCCTGGATCTGCTGTTGATGTACCAATTGCTTGTCTAATCTTTTGGATTTTTTCTGTGAAGAATTTGGCAAAGTCATTGCAGGCCATGGTCGAATGAAGTTCACCTGCCACTGACACAGGAGGGTTTGTTAGCCTGTCAACTGTGGAAAATAAGACCTGAGCATTATGGCTGTTTTTAGTGATGATGTCAGAGAAGTAGGACCTTCTTGCACTCCTCAGTTGATATAGATGTCGTAATGAACCTGGAGGTTTGTTTTTCTCCATCTGTGCTCAGCTTTCCTACACTCTCTTTTTTCATTTTTCACTAGTGTGCAGTTTCTCCATGGAGACTTTTTCCTTCCAGAGATAACCTTCACCTTAATGGAGGATATATGTTTAAAATTTCGATAGAAGAGTAGCAGTATAATGTCCTCGTAAGTGGATATCAGATCCTTGTAGAGCAAAATTGATTATTTTAGAATAAATAACCCAAAATGTGATGTCCACATATGTGGACGCCAGGTCCTAGGAGGTTAAGGTCACAAGGTCAAAAAACCTAAGAGCCTAAGGTAAAGATAATGACAGTTCAATTAGAAAAAGACTGAACAAGTATGACTTGTTTAGAAGGTTTGCCAGAAGAAAGTCTCTTCACTCTAAACAGAACATGCAATAGTTACATCTGAACAAACCACAAGACTTGTGCCTTTATACAGATGAGACACAGTGCAGGTACTTTGCTATACTGCATAAAACCAAACACAGCACATCAGCACAAACGCGTAATACCAACAGTAGCACAGTGGTGGAGGCATGATGATTTGGGCTTGTTTTGCAGTCACAGGACATGGACAAACTTTCAGTCACTGAGTCGACTATAAACTCCTCTGTACACAAAAGCATTCAAAAGACAGATGTGAGGACATCTGTTGAATAGATAAGGCTTAGCTGAAATTAAATAATGCATCAGGAATATGATACCAAGCACGGCAGCAAATCTCCAACAGAATGACTGAAAAAGAAAAGAATCAAGGTTTTGCAGTGGTCCAGTCAACAGCCAGACCTCTAGCTGATTGAAATGCTGAGGTGGGACTTTAAGAGAGCTGTGCATGAACCCCAATGAAATGAAGCAATGATCCTAAGAAGAGTGGGCCAGAATTCCTCTACAGTGATGTGAGAGACGACAGTCCTACAGAAAATGCTTAAAGTTATTACTGCTAAAGATGCTTCTACAAGCTACTGAATCGTGGGGTGTACCTGTCTGAATCTTTTCATCATTATCTGCGTCGCCTGTAAAACTCAGGTGTAGGTTAACTCTTTCAAACTACACAGCTCAGTGAAAACACTGTAAAATATTCAAACTCCTCCTGGTGTAAGCTATGGGCTACTATATCAATACCAGAATGTTTTATTCTCTACCAAAATATCCAGCATCAGTGGAGCTCTAGGCTTGATCAATTCACACATACATATGAAAGCTGCAAAGCTCTTGTGAAAAAAAAATATTCAAACCTCAAACTCTTCACAGTGTGAACCTGTGATGCTGGACTCTCAGTGGTTTTAGCACGGCCAAGCAGGTCAGTAAACAGTGAGTCAGTTTCATCCTGTTACTGAACGCAAAACAAGCATATCTATCACTGTTTAGAAATATACAGAGATTCTCTTAATTTCAGCTTTTCTGCTGGTGTAACAACCCCCATCGGAGAGTTTACTTCAAGAGGAAATGGCATCTAAAAAAGGATTCCAGCTCCGGCAAACTCTTATATATGTTCCCCTGCTTTAATCATCTTTATGCAGCCTAGTTTCACGGTATGTTTTTTCCCCTCGTCATCCCCCACCCCGCCCAGCGTGAGAACTGCTGCCTTAGCCGACAGTAACAGACTGTGCGGGGCAGCTCCCAGGTGTAAACGCAGGGTCCCACTGAATGAGCCTGCAGCATGGCGTGATGAAAAAGAACATGCTCAGAAAATGTCATCTCAGGATATATAGAGGAGGAGAAAAAAAAGCCCAATAAAATAACAACAACTGGGCCACATCAGCGCTCTGCACACTTGGGTTGGTTTCAGAGCCAAAAGACCACTCTTTGACGTCAAAGTAAATTTACAGCGCAGATCATCTGGGCGTGCATGATTGATGGCAGCCGCCACCGTGACCGCTTTCCCTGCTTCACGTGACCTGCAGGGTTTAACCAGCTCCGTCAATCCAGTTATGTCAACGTCCACCGCCTCCCTGCTCCGATGTTTCAGATGATCCCAATGATATCCGAGCCACAGTGCTGTTTGCTGTTTGTGTTGGATATCTGCCTGGATTTGAATGCATGCTTGCTGTCATGCTTTAGAAAAGGGAGAGCTCACGATGGCTCGCTGCGGCGGCCTGCCTTGTTGACTCGGGATCACGGACGCCTGAGGTTAGCAGTCTGCAGCAAAGTCAGTGTGGCGGAAGAGGACACTGATTTCTCTTGATGTCTCACAGAAATCACAGAGGAACATTCATGCTGGGTTACTGTTTCAGATCTCATCAGTCGGGGCTGTTCTTTGCATTTCCAGGAGTTATTTACTCTCTTATTGAACCTCAGCTGCCTGCACCTGTCTCATCTGCTTAGTGACTTGTCAGAGCCCTCGCAGAACGACTCACACAACTTGTTGCTTTCGATCAAAGGTGCCTGTTTGGGCGCACAGAAAGACTGAAAATGTTTAAACCCATATACGGGTTGCATGTGTGGGTGGAGAGAGGGCGAGAGACATGGAAAAACAAAAGTGGATGCATAGCATTCTGGTTTATTGAGGCTACTGTGGGTGTAGCAGCTGGTATCTCTGCTTCTCCTCTGATGATTTCTCTCTGTGCCTCGAGAAAGAAACAGAAGTCTCATAATGAAAATTTACTGCCACGTCTGACATGTCTCATTACGTCACTGACCAAATGATGGCCAGACGTTTGTGAGAGCAAGAATAAGTCTTCTCTGAGCGGTCAAATGAGCCTGAAAATCTTCAAGCTGCCTTTTTTAACAAACTCTTTAAGATGGCGAGTTTCAGCAAAAATCAGCAGCGTGTCACAGCTGCACAACTAGGCCGAACATTTCACGGGTATCACAGATGCAGTCCAGATAAACTGAACTGCCGGGCTATGATTAGACATGGCGAGAAGGAGTGAAACACAGAGGTCTGCGGTTGGTGTCACTCCAGAAAAGAGAGAAAAACACTTAGTGACGCCTCCCAATAAGCCGTGGCGAATCGTCCAGTGGCCCCCAGCTGGTACGAGACATTGCCTGGCACGGCTTTGCATCGGCCTGGCAGGGCCAGGCGTGCTTCCAGACATCACGAGGTGATGGGCGCATGGAACCGATGCAGCTCTGTTTGCCCCTCGAGATGTGCCGTGACGTGGCAAGGCTGAGATAAGGAGGGCTGTGTGCTGCTGCCCTGTCTCTGTGCTGCTCCAGAGTGATGTAAGGAGATGCAGGAGCAGAGGAGGACAGTCAGCACTGATGCTCTGAATACATGCTGCATATTTTAAGAGTACTTATTAGGCTTTCTTATCTTTTGTCAAATATGTGTTGCAGTGTTGGATGTTAAGAGATAAAAATATTAGCAGTAACTATAACTCTGTTGTCAAATGTAGATCGAAATTGAATTATGTTTTTTGGGGCTTTTAATCATTTCTCTGAACTTTTCGTTTTCCACCGTGGAATGGTTTTACTGCTTACATCTTTACTGACTTTAAAAATGTTTTAAAAAGAATTGGGTGCACAAGCTTAAATGTGTTTTGGATTTTCTCTAATCCAATCCATATATACACACATCACCACTACCTGTTGAAGTCAGCACTTTAGAGGACCAGAAGTTTAATGTTAGCTTTACGCATAAAGCAGTCTATGGATCATTATCCTGTTGGAACATCCAGCTGTGTCCAAGTGTCAACTATCTAGCTGTTAATAATAAGGTTGAAGAATTTGGAGGTACCACTGGCAGCAAAATAGCTCCAGAGCATGATGCTGCCACCACCATGCTTGACAGCTGGTGTTCCAGAAGTTTCCAGTTCAGACTTGAGCTCTGGTGGTTCCTGGGAACAACCGATCTATCTTCCTGTCATGTGTGGGTGACGGTTTGGGCTTTCTTCCAGACCTCGGACAGTTCTCCTTCTTAGATCTTCACTGTTCCTTGAACTTTCTCATTTTTCTGAGTCTTGGTCAATCTAATGAGTGCTGTCAAACAAATGCTTTTTGTGCTGCAAGCTGCAGTCAATCATCATTACTAAAGAGGAGTTAATTGGCCTTGTCAAGTTAAAAAGCTTCAGCATCACTTATTAAAAGATTTAAGTGTGAATATGTTTGTGTGGATTAAAGAAAATGCAACATAAATTCAAACTTGTGCACCCAATTATTGTTTTTTAAAGATATACAATCATTCTACCTGGGATTACTTGGAAAGATTACTTCAAAGAAATCTGTAAATCTGAAGACTCTAATGACCTTCCAGGGAGGGAAAAGGGCATTTGATGATCTTTAGGACAGCGGTGATGACTCTCTATGCATTTTTCTTTCTGCACAGCTGTAAAACTGCATACAAACACACAGCATTCAATATACACTCTGTGGAGCAATATTAGAAAGATGCTATCAGTTTTTGGGTGAGGTGGTTCTCCCTGACTATCATCAGAAAGCAAAGTCTGTTAGGTCCACACTGCAGAACAGGAAAACCAAGACTCTCCATACATGCCCCACTCATGAAAAGTGTCAGAATATCTGTTTTCTTTCTCCTGCAATCAATAATCATCTCCTTGATCTTGATTGTAGGGATCATGTTGCTATTTGCTATAATGGAATTTAGATTTGCTCTTGTACTGATATAATGGTTCAGCAGAAATACATATTTTGTATGAAATATGGATACATTTATAGTGAAATATCAACTAGTTATCAAATAAAATAGATGAGCATGCTGTACATATTACACCCTATAAAACACAGACACAGCTACCATGACATCACCCATGACTGGTATAGCAGAGATGGTCATCCAGTTCTGAACTTCCAATCTTATGGAATTTCATCAACACTAAGGAAACATATTTATTGTTTTTCAATCAGCAGTGAGCCAGCTACGCATGATAGAGCCAAAATCCCAGAGCTGTCAGAGTTCACGGCTCCGATGACACTTAAAAGACTTCCCATTACAGATATCACCCTTCAACTTTCCCAGTTGAACACATGCGAGGTGTCATCTATCCAACTATGTGGCAACCTGCTTACTTTTCAATAAATGTAACTTTGAACTTTGGATAAAGAAAGGCTCAGATTTCAGATTTGATTCTGTCATAATGTTTTTAAGGGGATTTTGGACATCTATTTTTATTTCTTCATAAATCAGAAACTACTGTCAACAGCCAGAACAGTAACAGGTCCCAATTGTGTATATATTACATCCTAATTGTGTGTGTGTGTGTGTGTGTGTGTGTGTGTGTGTGTGTGTGTGTGTGTGTGTGTGTGTGTGTGTGTGTGTGTGTGTGTGTGTGTACACACTTACTACATCGGCAGTAAGTGAGACTTATTCCCAGTGGGTGTTGAGCTACACCTAGGCTCCCCTTTGTCACTGATTAAGAATCAGTGAATTAAGAATTTTATGTGGTTCCTTTGGCTTCATCAGGCGGTGGCCTGTAGCTCACACTGAGGTGTTCTTCAGCTGAGTGTGAAGGGGCAAGAATGAAAATCAGCACCTCCGAGTCCAAGCCCATGTTTCTCAGCTTGAAAAGGGTGGAGCGTGCACTCTGGGTCAATGACAAATTCCTGCCTCAAATAGTCAGTTGGGAGACTGACAGGTGATGTTCACGCTGTACCTGTGTTTTTTGTTCTGAAGAGAGAGCTGAGTGTAAAAACGAAGCTGTCAACTTACTTGTCAGTCTACGCCTCTGCACTCACCTCTGGTCATAAGCTCTGTGTAGTGACTGAAAAAATGAGATCGCAGACACAAGTGGAAATAAGGTTCCTCCAAGCAGTGGCTAGAGTCACCCTTAATTAAATAGGCTGAGAAGTTCAGTCATTCAGCAGGGACTCGGAGCTGAGCTGTTACTCCTCCACATTGAAAGGAGGCAGTCAAGGTGACTTGGGCATCTGACTAGGAAGCCTCTTGGGTGCCTCCTAGACTAGGTGTTATAGTCAAGTCCTACAGGAAGAATGTCCCAGGGCAGAGACAGGACATGCTGGAGAGATTAAATCTGTCAACTGGTGTGGAAATGCCTACATGTCCTCCCAGCTGAGCTGGAGGAGGTGGCCGTGGAGAGGGAGGTCTGGGCATCTAGGTTTAGACTGCTGCCCCCTTGACCAGTAGAAGAAAACGGATGACTGGGCCTGGAAAAGAGCAAAATTAACAGAGTCGATCCATTTTAAACATGGCAAGAGTTTAAAGAGTGAGATAGATAGATAGATACATAGATAGATAGATAGATAGATAGATAGATAGATAGATAGATAGATAGATAGATAGATAGATACACACATAGATAGATAGATAGATAGATACATACATACATACATACATACATACATACATACATACATACATACATGTGGCAGTATTTTGCATTTCAGTTGACCTTTATCATATTTCCCTCTCCTGTTCCTATATACAGGAGAGAGAACTATATAGATACTGTTTAAAGGATATTATGAGTGTATGATTAAATCCTCCATTATGTGATGTAATAAGCAGCTTATGAGCCCAATATTTACTGAGCTAAGCTGTCCTGCTGAAATCTTTGTTGCTGCCAGTATCATGTCAGTCCTCATGTACCATTTACAGTTTGCTGGGTGTGTGCTGGTGCCTTAAAGAGACAGGAGGTAAAAAAGACTTGCTTCAGTCACGGGCAGAACCCGGAGACGTACAGCGTGCTGTAGAGCTGGAAATGAGCACAGCAGGTCCCCTTAAGGCACCGTGTCTGAATGACACACATCTATTATATTTGAGCTTCTCTTTTGCTGTTGTCATTACCTTCCTCTTAATCTGAAACGTGTTACTTTTCTTTATAAACCTCTGTAGGTTTTTCTCGACTTTTGCAAATCACTAATTTGCATTTACTTTTGTTTGATTGTATTGCATTGTTTTACCGTTATTGTGTGAGCTTTGTAGGATATTTTTAGTTTCTCACCCGCTTTTATTTTTTATTTTTCATTCAAATTTCCTGCATGACTCACCTTGGAGCACCATCATACCAACTTGTGATAAACCTCTTGTACTGACATGACAGTTCTTTAAAAACAAATGTATTGAAATAAGCTCTGCGTGGCTGGATTTAAACCAAAAGACCATTTTTCATGTTTGCATGATTTATCATTATTATTAACATTTTGTAATAGTTTGTAGCAGCAAGCTCTGAGCTGCATTAGCCCCACAAGCCTACAAACATCTACTCAATTAGCTTGGAAGGGAATACAGCAGAAAAACCAACACTTATTACTGCTGCAGAATTAGCCATGTAGCCGATTTCCTTGTGGGAATTACTGAATTATTATGTTCCCCAAGCGAAACAGTCCCCTGTCTAAAATCGCCTGGAATGCTTTTTAAGTTGTCTGAATTAATGCCTTTTAACAGATTTCATTTCTGTGAGTTTACTTAGATTACAGAAGCAAGCATGCTAACTCTGAAATCCAGCCAGCTTTGTTTCTGCAGTCAGCTGTGATAAACACACAGACTTTTTCAGTCCACAGCAGACGAGACCGAAGAAAAGAACCAGCATGAGGAGACCATTAGCTAAATCACTGTACACCATCTGACTAAAGAGACTGTTAAGGCTCCGTGCATCACATGGTCATCGCTGACCCAGATACAAAAAAGCTTTTATTAAGAGATGTAAACAGATGGAGAGCTGCCAGTGTGGATTTAAGGGTCTTTTGTTTTTGTTTTTTTGTTGTTTTTTTATGAGGGATTATGATTTGAAGGACTTTCACCATACTGTACTGGTAGGATGGGTAGATACAGTAATGTCCAAAACTCTTGAGCCATCCCTCATTTCTCCTAAGTTGCTAGAAAAATGTGAAATGGGTGCAGTGATTTATTGAACGATGTGGATTCAGAGTTTCTAACCAGGTTGAAAGTCAGTATTTGGTACGACCACCTTTATTAAAGCCTTGATTTCCACCATGTAATCAAATGAGTGTTTTCTATCCACTGTTTGCTCTTCCTGTCATATGGAGGACAGCTAATGAGTGCTCCAGCAATGGTCGGTGGAGTCATTTGTTAGATTTTGGATCAACAATTGTTTTGGAGTCAAGTGGTAAAACACATTTGTTGTTTCCACCTTTAGCAAGAATAGTTTTCTTGCATATGTTGTAAAGCAGTGTGTTTTGTTGGAGACTATTTACGTTGTAGATTCTCACTGAAGGCATCAAAACTATGAATGAACACATATGGAAATACGTAGTAAACAAAGTTTCGATGCCTTCAGTGAGAATCTACAACGTAAATAGTCATGAAAATAAAGAAAAACCAATAAATGAGAAGGTGTGTCCATACTTTTGACTGGTAGTGTATATATATGCTTTTAGAAATGAAAAATATACCTCAAACTTGCACTATGAAAAATGTCGGAACTGTTTTCTGTTTTCTGTTTTATTTTATTTTAATTTTAGTCTACTCTATAGCACATTTAAACAAAGTGACCCAAAGTGCTTTAGGGACAAGCACATTTTCCTTCCAGGTCTCCAAAAAAATCCAGTTTCTAAATAAACGAAAGCTGAAAGGAAATTAAAGATGATGATTAAATCATGACACACTGTTCTATTGGTACAGACAATACTGACCCTGTATTTACTTGGTATCGGATTGATGCCAACTTTGTACTATTGCACAGCACAAGTCATCAGACACACCCCCTCAAACATGTCTGGGCTTGTGTCATTGCTGTGGATGGAATTTAAATGCAAGGCTCTGTCTATATCATCAATTTCCTACTATTTCATATTATGCTCTTATTGTATGACATGATCTGTGGTCTAATATGTGATATCAACAAATATTAGACCACATAGGTCTGTCGTAGTTCAGTATCACCCAAGGTCTATATGAACTATCATCTGTCATCCATTATTCTTTGTTGATCCACTTAGGCTACGTTCACACTGCAGGCGAAAGCGCATCAAATCCAATTTTTTTGACCCTATGCGACCCATATCCGATCATGGTATGACAGTGTGAACAGCACAAATCCGATATTTTCAAATCCGACCTGGGTCACTTTCGTATGTGGTACTGAATCCGATACATATCTGATGTTTTAGAAAGCGACTGCTGTTTGAACGGTCATGTCGTATTAAATCCGTCTTTTACGTCACTGACACAAGACAGACGCCAATTATCAGTGCCGGAGAAGACATCGTGAACGCTTCCTGGCCATCCAGTGAAACTGCTGGGAAGACAACGTTGGAGAAACGTGAACATTTTATTTGTACTGTATAACCTGCAGATTCTGTCAGAAATCTGCAGCTATCCTTTGAAGCACCGCTCCTCTAAAACAGCAATAAGGATAATTATTAGGTTATCTACAGTATTATGTAAATAACAAAATAACTTAAAGCAAAAATTGGGAAACATCAAGTCTGAAGTCTTTATATTAAGGGCCATCAGTCAAACAATACTGTTTGCTCTGGGTCTATACAGAGCGCGTTGTGTGTGACGTCTTGTTTTGCGCATGCGGGCCGCTTTGAGCGTTCACACTAGAGCGCGTTTGCTGTCGCATTTTATTTGTAGTGTGAATAAGCAGACAAAAAAATCGGATTTGATCAAAAAATCGGAATTGAGCATTAAGACCTGCAGTGTGAACGTAGCCTTAGAAAACAAACATGCCACTGTAACGAAACTTCTTAAAAATTCAATAAAATTTGATTTATCCAGAAGATAATGAGTACTTTTACTTTACTTACAGGCATGCTGAGGTCCTTTACCTGAGTAAAGCATTTGAATGAGATACAGTGAGGTTTTTTTTACCCAAACCACAGGTGTCATAATGAGCTGCAGCTATCAGCTCTTTTGGTGCCTCTGAAAATTTATTGGATTAATGAAGTCCTGAATCACAGGGGCAGCACGGTGGCACGGTGGTTAGCACTGTTGCTGCAATTGAGTTCAATTCCAACATCAGGCCGGGGTCTTTCTGTGTGGAGTTTGCATGTTCTCCCCGTGTTTGCGTGGGTTCTCTCCGGGTACTCCGGCTTCCTCCCACTGTCCAAAGACATCAGAATCAGAATACTTTATTAATCCCGAAGGAAATTAGGGTTACAGCAGGCAGCACGCTAATTGCGCATGTGCACTTACAAAGGAACCTTCTGACCAACTTAACACAAACATCACATTGGGGAGACACGTCAGAAAGGTAGGCTGATAGGAAAAAAAACAACAAAAATACATAACATGAGGTAAGAGGAGGAGGAGAGAGGTAAGACATGCAGCTTGTGGGGATAGGTTAATTGGATAATCCAAAGTTGCCACTAGGAGTGAATGTGAGTGCGAATGGTTGTCTGTCTCTGTGTGTTAGCCCTGCGACAGACTGACGACCTGTCCAGGGTGTACCCCACCTTTCGCCCTATGACAGCTGGGATAGGTTCCAGCGCTCCCCACGACCAGAGACTGTAATCCGATTACTTTTTTTCAAGTAACGAGTAAAGTAAGGGATTACTATTGCAAAAACGGTAATTAGATTACCGTTACTTTCCCGTAGGAACGCTGCGTTACTGCATTACTAAAACCGTGATTTTTTTGCGAGAATGTCTCATGACAGTGACGTAAGCAAGTGCGATGTTCATGACAAGAGCTGTGTGCAGATCAACAATGGATCGCCTGCGGGAGAGAGTATAAGCGTGCAGCGTTTAAAGTGTGGAAGTACTGACCTTACTTTAAGTTTGATTCCAAAAGTGACAAAAACATTAGCGTCCATTAGCATTGTGCGTGGGAAGAAAACTTCTTTTTACAGCAAAAAACCCCTAAACTTCCAAGCAAACACCGAGTAGCTACGACGTAATGGGAAATTCACAGAGAAACTCACGGATTCTTTCACTGACCGCTGCGTAACACATGCACCAGGGTAAACCTGCGCCTACCCAACTCCTGCTTTACAGGTGAAAATAGAGCAACAGGACCGCTGAGTCTTTGACTTTATTTATTTTCTGCTGTGTTTTACTTGCATCTATTTGAAAGAGTGAGTGTAAACACAAAAAATATATATATATTTTATGTGCTGGAATGTGCAGAAAATAGGTTTAAATAGGTTTAAAACAAATTTCTTCCAGTCAGAGAATGTTGCATATAATTAAATGTTTGCTTGATGCATAAAGTTAAAAGATTAAAACTAATAAAACAAGTTTTAAAAAAGGACTTTTCCATTTGATTACATTTTGTATGATGGATTGTGCAGAAAAAGTAGAATTGGGCTGAAAGATCTATCGCTTTATCACCTATTCAGGTTGTAAATCGTGTTTTTAAAAAGTAACTAAGTAACTAAGTAATTAATTACTTTTGAAAATAAGTAATCAGTAAAGTAACGGGATTACTTTTGGGGGAAGTAATCAGTAATTAGTTAAAGTAACTTGACCAACACTGCCCACGACCCTGAAAAAGGATAAGCGGAAGCGAATGGATGGATGAATCACAGTGACGTTTCCCTGTGAAGGTGTATTTTTCCAGCAGGCCAGTTTTATATTTAGACATTATTTGCAGACAGCTAATTCTCCAGTGGACCTCCGTGATGACACCAGCTGTGGTTCCTGGATGATTTATGGAGCAACTGGGAAGCTTCTGTATTATTTTACAGAATACAAATAAGCTAGTGCCAACAATACCTGCTATTCAGTCAAAGTCCATAAACATCTGCTCCAATTTCATAAACTTGAGCAAGGTATTGGAACCCAACCATCTATTGGGGATGGCAGTGAACAGGGTATATTTAAATGCTTTGGTGTTTCAGTAGTCAAAATTCTCCAAAACACGATCTGCTGACAAAATCTTGTGGACATTTTGAACTCAACATCAGTTTTCTGTGTTTAATTTCATTTTGCAATCATGCAAATCCCTAATTTTAGTTAAAAGAGTTATTTTACTGCTCCATAGTCACAAACTGGATGGGTTTTTAGGGGAAACTAGAGGACATGTGGCCGCATGTGAGCCCCATTAACCTACAATACACATGATTATTCATCCCCTGTTTAGCAGGTGGTGCAGCCTGAGGAGCAAGGCTGGAAAATCCAGTTTTCATATTTTAATGATGTTTAACTATCTAGACTGTTTTGATGAGATTTGCCTAGTTTGGTAGATATTAGCTGTAGAAATGTCTGTCTTCTGTGAAATATAATTGAATTAAATGACACTCATTTTGTGAAGCTCAAACCGGTAAAAGAAAAAGTTGCTTTCTGTGCTTCCTTCTAAGGTATTTTATACACATTACACTTTACTAAATACTTTAAATTGTTGTAGTTTTGTAACAGTGACTGTCATCTGTACTTTTGTTGTACATCATAATGAATATTAAAGGTGCAAAACACCGAAATTCGTTATGCAACAGCATGTTTAACCATTAGGTTTACAGTGCAGATTTCTTCTTTTTCTTCTTCTCGCTCCTTTTAGGAGTCTGCACAGCAAATCATCTGCCTCCATCTCCCCCTGTCCCTACCATCCTCCTCTGTCACACCAACCCTCTGCATGTCTTCTTCACATCCATCACTCTCCTCTTTTCCTCCTGCCTGGCAGCTCTGTCTTCAACATCCTTTATCCAATATATCCACTTTCCCCTCCTCTGCACATGTGCAAAGTATCTCAGCCTTGTCCCTCTAACTTTGTCTCCAGACTGCTCGACCTCAGCTCGACCTCTGATTAAGTCATTTCTAATCCTGTCAGTTCTGGTCACTTCCACTGTCTACAAACCATAAAACATACCAGCTCTCACTAGCATCTGGTAAACTTTCCCTTTCACTTTTGTTTCTTTACATCTGTCACAAATCACCCCTGTTCTTGATAATCCCAGTGTTTGATTTGGCAAAGATTTTAGGAGCACATTAGGACACTAGGAGTAGACTGGCTCGGGACCCCCACCTCCAGCAACCACGCTCCAACCTGTTGGGAAATACACAGTTTTCCTTTGCAAACAGTGTTTGCCACAATCAAAAAGATAGTTTCTGCCCAGAATGTTGACTTTAAATCACTTAATTAACTTTCCATGAAACGGTATAAAATGTTAAATGTAATGAAATCTGGTCAAATGAAATCCACCTGATGGGTTTGCATCCAGTTTATGCCAAGCATAAGTATTTGAATGAATTAACCTTTAAATTTTTACATATTTCAGTTGCAGTTTACTCAAAATTATTGCTTTACGTTTACTGGGAGTGAAAATCTATTTTATTTTTGTGGAGGCGGGGAGTTGACAATTTGTCTCCAGGCCTCCGCGACTTTGGCATAAAATACGACACGAATGTTTGCTCAGACTTGGGTGAACTGATTTAAATTTGGCAATCAAACACTCTCAATTGCGCGCACCTGTGAAATTCTCTCAAAATCCTTTACAATATTGTGTATATTATGTCAGTGAGGACTTTGCAAAATGCTTGCAGGCTAATTTTTAAAGTTTAAATGCCACAAAGTTTGTTTCCAGCTACTAAATTGTGAATAATTTCTGGTTTTCTTCATCTTCTTCGAAAGTAAACTGCATTTACAGCTCAATAGATTTCACACACTATTCTGTTTATCACAACAATAAGTGGAATGAACAATAAGAAAGGTCAGCCACCACCTTGAGCAATTCACTCTAAGGGCTTAAACCCCCCAGATTTACAGATATAGTGCTGTGTCACTGTATCTATTAGTAATGTGGAATTAAAGGCTGTGCCCAGAATACTCATGATAAAAGAAAAAGGAAACATCTGGTTTCACCCTCTGTGGTGAATTTTTACCATGAAGTCTACATTTTATCATTCTGTGCTTAAACCTCTGTGCTTTGTACCAAAAGTTTCAAAAATGTGTGTAATTACATTATCTGAACCAAATGCTGTTAAAAGGTGCCGGACACACTCTTAGTGTTTAAAATCTTGAATCCCCCCTTTAACAGCCTCTCAGCGAGCTCACAGACGGTGAGAAATCAGTCAAGCCGCGCAGGCTGAATACAAAATGGGTTTTACACTTAATTCTAACTGGCACCAAATAGGTCTTAAAGAAGAGGCTTAAATCACCGCGTCATGGTGGATGTTGGGTTATAATCACTGCTGTTAATGTCTTGCCCCAGGAGCTCCAGTTCGAGCGGCTGACTCGGGAGCTGGAGGAGGAGCGGCAGATCGTGGCTAGCCAGCTGGAGAGGTGCATGCTGGGAGCCGAGTCACCAGAAGGAGACAGCAGCAGGTAGATTTGACTAAAGTGATCACATCAAGTATTTGGAAGATTTTTGCAATTAAAAACACACAGTATCTCATGACAAAAATACACATGACCACCTCTTATCGTTTGAGTTTTCCTTTCGACATTGGCTGCTTTTTCACCCTATTCAGCCCTTACTTGTATCTGACCATTTTCATTCAAATTATTTTAGTATTTGTGTGCCAAGAAAATTATTACCAAAGACCCATTAACTGACAAACGTGGTACATCTATGTGCAGTGTATCCTTGAGTTTTTCTTTGGATGTTACTCAAGGACATGCAAGGACATATTTTTTGTTGGACCCTAGTTTCTTCAGTGTAAGCATGTATAAATGGGTAAGAAGAAGAAGGATGTTAGCATTAATAAATACAGTGCAGTACTGTGAAAAAAGTCCTGAGCCACCCTCATTTCTCGATCTTTTGTTAGAAAAGAAACACTTCTTTTGCCCTCCACTTGTCCAGTTCCCTAAAGAACAAACTGCAGAGCACGCTGAGATATGCAAGTTTTCAGGTAATAGCTTTTTGTGAATCACCTATTTTTGCATCTATTGGTTTCTATTTTATTTCTCTCAGCTTTGTTATCTTTGGCATTCTTCATAGATTCAAATAAAGAAAACAAAACAAATGATGTGATTTTGTGCAATATACAAACAAACAAAAAAGGCTCAGGTATTAGGACTGGACTGAAAATGAGTGTAAAAGCAGCCAATGTCCAAAGAAACAGTGTGAAAGAACTTTAGTAAGTCTAGAATTATTGCTCAACTTTAATTTAGCATACTTACAAGGAACTCTGGCCCCTTGAAAGTATTTTTTTTTTTCATTTAATTTTCGTATCTGTAGCAAAACAGCCCTAATAATGCACCTATATTTGTTGTTGTTGTTATATGGATTCCAGCTGGCTGTAAATCACACCCAGCTCCAGAAAGCTCTGTCAAACCACATAATGGTGAAATCTGTCTTCACGAGGAGTGATGTTCAGCCAGCTGACAGTCACTTTGTGGTGTCACAGCCAGCATACATCACTCTGAGCACAAACAGAAACCTTGAAATCCACAAAACTGCTGAAATATTAAAGAAAACTTGACACTTTATGCATGATGTCTGTAATTTTGACCCTTAAAAGATGCTTCAAGTTGTAACATTGGTCCACAAATCATAAGACAATAAGCATTACAATATCTAGTGACCTAAACAGAGCTTTGACTTTGGTCATATTCTTAGAGGTAGTTGTATTTGTATGGGAGGTTTTCGGTGTTCATTTCAGTATAAATGATTTGTTTTCAGCTGCAGGTGTTTCCTCAGACTTCAGTCAGTCTGTGTAAAAAGTGACTTGAACTCACACAGCGTTACTTTCTTCATTGTTCTTGTGTATTGGATGCTTTTTTTTTTTCACGAGATGGTTCCCTATCCAGTTTATCTTCTTATATCTTCTCTACCGTCTTCCTTCTTCTTCCTGGTCTGATCGGACGTAGACAGTGACTCTAATTTGATTTACCTCTCTCTCTGCTCTCTCGCCTCCTCCATTTCCTCATCTGCTCTGCTGCCGAAGCTCATCCGAGAAGTCGTTTGCATGGAGATCCGCAGGTATGACTTCTTTTGTTTAACATTTAACATTATGTAATAAATAAAAGATACAAAATGGTAATATAAAGTGTTGGCATGAAGGCTACATGAAGGCAAAAAGCTTCAGTGATGCTCAGTGGAGTTTTATTCCATGCCTGCGGTACTTTCATTTAAATGGTAAATGCTGTAGTTTCAGATAGGATGAAGTGTATATGATTAGGCCGCTGAAAGAACTTTGTTTTTTAACATGAGAAAGCTATAATAGCCTCCAAAAGGCTGAACATTGCCAGAATGCAGCACCAGCCGGTCAAGCAAAGCAAAGCAATGTTTCTGCCAGTATATATACTGTATGTATAAAAGCTTTGAATTGGGTCCATTTACTATTCTGTCACAGATCCCTTTCCTCAGATTTCCATCCCATTCTTCACTGTCATCTTTCCCCTGAAATAAAAGAAGTGGTATAAAAAGAACTGATGCAGAGATGATGCTGTTGATTTGCCATACCTGTGTTTTTCAATGCGTGTGAATCTATGTGTGTGAAGTACGTGCATTAATGCTAGAGTCTTTGCATGTTTTTAATCGTACAACAGGCGGAGAGTCTCAGGGCGGAGCCACAGAGGGGTCTGGATGTCCTGGTCGTCACCTGGAAGCAGAGGAGGGACTCTTCCTGCCGGAGCCGGACCGAGCATCCCTACATGGCAGTGAGGGTCTGTTAAATATACTCAGCACACGGTTTAAACGATGCTTTAGGAAGGGACTAAAGTTCATGATGTTGAGTGCAGATTCTGGAAAACACCAGCATTTTTAGTTTACTCTGCAGCCATGCAGCAAAATAAGTACACCCTCTTGTAATCTTACATACTGGGACAAAGCAAAATCTTCTGGTCCTAAAATGATTTATATTAACAACATCACCCCTTGATTCAATAGCTTATCGAACCACCTTTAGCAGCAGTAACTTGAATATATCTCTCATATTCTTGTGGAGGAATTTTTGTCCAAATTCGGTCATCGCAACACCTTCGTTCTTTTCTCTTTCAATCATTCTGTTGTAGATTTCCTGATATGTTTGGGGTGATTGTGCTGTTGCACGACCCAGTTTAAGCCAAGCTTTAGCTGTTGGACAGATGGCCTCTAGAATACTTTGGTATACAAAGGAGTTCATGGTCTGCTCTGTCACTGCGGGATACACTTTCCTGTGGCTGCAAAACAACGGGATTTCATCCAGCATGCAATATCATCTGAAAAGGATCTGATGGGTACCATCTTTATTTTTGGATGTTGATGAGCCCAAACACACTGCCAATGCAGTAACACAAAATGCAACACTATCAGTCATGGATTGGCCTCCCAGAGCCTGGACCTCAACATTATTGAAGCAGTGTGGGATCATGTGGACAGAGAACAGAACAAAACATCCAAAGAAGAGCTTTGGATGTCCTTCAAGAAGCCTGGAGAAATATTCCTGAAGACTACTTGAAGAAATGACAAGAAATGAGGGGTGGCTCAAGGCTTTTTTACAGTACTAAGTTTTAAGGAATGTCTATCATACAAGCATGTAGCATCCTTCAGCTTCACAGTCAGATCCACCCCTCTCTCATCAAGTCTAAACACCAGATGCTGAGGGAGCCAAAGCTCAGCCCGAGGCTTCACAGCAGCATTTTACCAACCAGTGAATATAAGTCCACAATTCTGAACCCACACTGGACAATCTGATCACATTTAAGAGATGCCAAAGGCCCCACACTGTTTCAGATGAGTCTAAAATACCCAGAACCTGATATCCGCCTCCGCTCTGCTGTCTGAGTTTTATTTTTTATAGTCTGCCATGTTTGGCGGAAATGTTTCCCACGTATTCACTCGTGGGAGCTTTGCATTACAGCCACAGCCTGCCTAATGTCCAACAGCGGTTGGACATTAGGCATCTTCACTGGAGTGTTTGACACTTTGGTCCATCAAGCTACCTCAGAAGCTTGTGTTAAACCACAAAAAAGTTGGACGGCCAGCAAAGCGAAGCAGTGGGTGCAGTTGTGAATTCTTATATGTGCAGAACACTTGCTGGTTTTATTCATGTTTTTAAAGCACGACGCAGAAAAAGACTCGGCCTCCTTCTCCCTCCACATTTATTATCGGTACCATTAGTAAATATGTAACATCTGAGTAGCGATTTGTAATGTTTAAAACAAACTTGCCTTTGGTCTTATTTATATTGCATACAGCTGGAGTGCACTGGAAGTGTAAAAATATCACCCACGCTTCCTCCTCCTGGTGCTACAGGAGAAAGTAGGCCAGCAGATTGTTCCAGGAACGGCTTAATGCAGATGTCCGCGTGTATGTATTTATACGCATAATATTTTTTTAACAAGTTGAAAGCCGAGTGAGATACTATGCAAATCGCAGTAAACCGCAGTGACTGATGTCGGGGTGGCTGTGGTTTGATCACACCACGTCCTGCTTTAATGTGTCACAAGAAGCACTGAGGCCTCTTATTGTGCTTTCCTTCCAGGCTCAGGAGGTCACTCGGTCCAGATGACCTCGTATTCTGACAGCGGCTACCAGGACAGCAGCGTCAGTTACTACAGCAACCAGAACGTAGTGCGTTCGGAGCCCCGAGCATCAATATCCAGAAGCCCAAGAGCAGAGGGTCAAGCTTCTGGGCAGGTAGGCCTGATCTCCAAAGGGTTACATCACAAGTCACTAACCTTAGAAAGAAAAGCTCAGGGTAAGATTTTACCTCTGTGTCCACTTAGCTTTTCAGCCACATTTAGTAAGATTAAGAGCACAAAGGTGAAAACCACAAATACAAATGTGTAAAAATGTCTTAAACCAATATTTTAGATCCATCCCTTACTGTGGAGAACATAAATGTTAGTGCTTTGCCAGTTCATAAAGGGTACTACCAGAGTCAGTCCTGTATGATTACAAAATGTATGTGCCACCTTTACAGGCTATGTGACACATTTAATTAACGAGCTACTTTCAACCACACCCATGAATCAGTATGCATAGTCACAGCTATGATTTTTACACTCATAGAGAAATGTAGCCACAGTTATAAAAGTGCAAAAATATCTATGTTAGATCGCAGATGCAAAGCAGGAGAGACATTTTCTCTCGCTGCAGTAGCGTACCAATGAACTCAGCACAGGGAACTCATTAAAGGCAACATTAACTATAGTTGTACACTGGACGTTGGTACTAAAGCAAATTAGGACAACCAGTGTTGCTAACTCCTCAGTAAGGAAAATCGCTATTGGCTGTCCTAAAAGTCGCTAGAAGTCGCCAAATGACGTCATCGCCTAATTTGCACAATTGGTCATGCTAATGTAATTGTAACCTGCGTTGTTGGAGAGAGAAATAACATCGTGGAAGAGACATAAAGTGAGTAAAAAAACGTCCTAAATGCAGTTAAATTTATTTAGAACTACAAATTAAATTTCTTTTAGCAATTATTGTTTTTTAATGTCACAATTCCAACCCTGCTCCTTTACCCGGGCTTGGACACTGGTGTCAAGCCAGCCTCCAATTCGAGACTTGCAGTCAAGCCAGCCTCCAGTTTGTTTTACGTTCCCTGTGTATTCAAAGTATTACGGGAATGGATGTGGAAACCGGATTTCAAAATAAAAGCCAACTTCGAGTGAATTAACAGATATGTTAAGAACATAATAACATATAATTTAGGCTTCTTTTTTTTTTTACAAACTCTAATGTTAGATCTATATGACACAGCCTTGTACCCTAATTGTGCCCTGTCACTATCAAGGCCATCTTATTTTGGATTTCAAAGTAAAAGCCCTGTGAATCTTCATTTTTGAACTACTCTTTCAATGACTTAATAATGCTCTTAAAAGCAAAAGTCGTATTTCCAAATACTATTTGAACTTTATATCAACACTTTCCAACCACAGTCTTTTTACAGTGATACCATATCAATATCAAGTCAGTCTGATTTTGCCTTTCATAGTAATGGCCCTTTGAAATTGTCCATAATTGACTTAATCTTCTAACGATTCAAAATGCTCTAAAATGAAAAATTCTTGTTTCCACAGGGTAATTCCACCTTAGATCAACAGTATACAGCCCCACAGTGATACCATATCAATATCAAGTCATTCTGATTATGCCTTCCAAAATAAAAGCCTTTTTAAATTGTCCATAATTGACCTAACTTTCAGTGATTTCAAAATGTTTTAAAATGGAAATTTCCTGTTTCCACAGGGTAATTCCACTCCAGATCAACAGTATACAACCTCACGATGTTACCATATCAATATCAAGACATTCTGATATTGCTTTAAAAAATAAAAGCATTTTCAAACTGCCCATATCTGAGTTGCTCCTGGAACAATTTCAAAATGCTCTAAAATGGCACATTCCTGTTTCCACAGGGTAATTCCACTTTAGATCAACAGTATACAGCCCCACAGTGATACCATATCAATATCAAGTCATTCTGATTTTGCTCTCAAAAATAAAAGCCTTTTCAAATTGTTCATAATTGACCTAACTTTCAGTGATTTCAAAATGCTCTAAAAAGGAAAATTCCTGTTTCCACAGGGTAATTCCACCTTAGATCAACAGTATACAGCCCCACAGTGATACCATATCAATATCAAGTCATTCTGATTATGCCTTCCAAAATAAAAGCCTTTTTAAATTGTCCATAATTGACCTAACTTTCAGTGATTTCAAAATGCTCTAAAATGGAAATTTCCTGTTTCCACAGGGTAATTCCACCTTAGATCAACAGTATACAGCCCCACAGTGATACCATATCAATATCAAGTCATTCTGATTATGCCTTCCAAAATAAATGCCCTTTCAAATTGAGCATATACGGCCTACTTTTTTGACGATTTCAAAATGTTCTTAAACAGAATTTTGCTGTTTCCACAGGATAATTTCACTTTAGTTCAACAGTATACAACCTCACGATGTTACCATATCAATATCAAGTCATTCTGATTTTGCTTTCAAAAATAAAAGCATTTTCAAACTGCCCATATCTGACTTGATCCTGGAACAATTTCAAAATGCTCTAAAATGGAAAATTCCTGTTTCCACAGGGTAATTCCACCTTAGATCAACAGTATACAGCCCCACAGTGATACCATATCAATATCAAATCAGTCTGATGTTGCCTTCCAAAATAAAAGCCTTTTCAAATTGCCGATATACGACCTACTCTTTTAAAGAATTCAGAACGCTCTAAAAATGAAACTTGCTCTTTCCACAGGATGAATCCATGTTAGATCAAAAGTGTACATCCACACCATGGTACTACTTCAATTTCAAGTCATTCTGATTTTGCCTTCCAAAATAATGGCCTGTTGAAAATGCCAATAACTTACCTAACTTTCAGTGATTTCGGAATGCTCTAAAAAGGAAATTTTCTGTTTCCACAGAATAATTTCACTTTAAATCAACAGTATACAACCCCACAGAGATACGATGTTAAGATCAAGTCACTCTGATTTTGCCTTCCAAAATAAAAGTATTTTCAAATTGCCCGTAGACGACCTACTCGTTTAACGATTTCAAAATGCTCTTAAATTGAAAGATGCTGTTTCCACAGGATAATTCCACTTTAGATCAACAGTATCCAACCCGACAGTAAAACCATGTAAATTTCATGTTGGTCTGATTTCGCCTTTCAAATTAATGGCCCGTCGAATTTGTCCATATGTGATATACTCTTTCAATTATTTCAGAATGTTTTAAAAATGAAAATTGCTGTTTCAACACATATTGGGTTTTCATTTTGAAAAGCAAAATCAGACTCAATTGATTATGACAGAATTGAATCATAAAGATGATGTAAAAGGAAGCTGAAATTGCCACTAGGTTGTAATTGATAGTACGTTTATATTTTAAGTCTGTGGAAAGATGTCATGGTTGGTTTGCAAGCTGTTTTGTAATTTCTTTATTTAGAATGACATCTTTCCACAGACTTAAAATATAAAGAGCAATTTAAGAGCATTTTGAAATCGTTAAACGAGTAGGTCGTCTACGGGCAATTTGAAAATACTTTTATTTTGGAAGGCAAAATCAGACTGATTTGATATTGATATGGTATCACTGTGGGGTTGGATACTATTGATCTAAAGTGGAATTATGCTGTGGAAACAGCAATTTTCCATCTTAGAGCATTTTGAATTCGCTCCAAGAGTAAGTCATATATGGGCAAATTGAAAAAGCTTTTATTTTGAAAAGCAAAATCAGACTGACTTGAAATTGACATGGTAACATCGTGAGGTTGTATACTGTTGATCTAAAGTGGAATTACCCTGTGGAAACTGAAATCTTCCTTTTTAGAGCATTCTGAAATCACTGAAAGTTAGGTAAATTATGGGCATTTTCAACAGGCCATTATTTTGGAAGGCATAATCAGAATTACTTGAAATTGATATGGTAACATCGTCAGGTTGTATACTGTTGACCTAAAGTGAAATTATCCTGTGGAAACAGCAATTTTCACTTTTAGAGCATTTTGAAATCTTTAAAAGAGTAGGTCGTATCTTGGCAATTTGAAAAGTCTTTTATTTTGGAAGGCATAATCAGAATGACTTGATATTAATATGGTATCACTGTGGGGCTGTATACTGTTGATCTGGAGTGGAATTATCCTGTGGAAACACGAAATTTCCATTTTAGAGCATTTTGAAATCACTGAAAGTTAGGTCAATTGTGAACAATTTGAAAAGGCTTTTACTTTGGAAGGCAAAATCAGAATGACTTGATATTAATATGGTATCACTGTGGGGCTGTATACTGTTGATCTAAGGTGGAATTACCCTGTGGAAACAGGAATTTTCCATTTTAGAGCATTTTGAAATTGTTCCAGGATCAAGTCAGATATGGGCAGTTTGAAAATGCTTTTATTTTTGAAAGCAAAATCAGAATGACTTGATATTGATATGGTAACATCGTGAGGTTGTATACTGTTGAACTAAAGTGAAATTATCCTGTGGAAACAGCAAAATTCTGTTTAAGAACATTTTGAAATCGTCAAAAAAGTAGGCCGTATATGCTCAATTTGAAAGGGCATTTACTTTGGAAGGCATAATCAGAATGACTTGATATTGATATGGTATCACTGTGGGGCTGTATACTGTTGATCTAAGGTGGAATTACCCTGTGGAAACAGGAAATTTCCATTTTAGAGCATTTTGAAATCACTGAAAGTTAGGTCAATTATGGACAATTTAAAAAGGCTTTTATTTTGGAAGGCATAATCAGAATGACTTGATATTGATATGGTATCACTGTGGGGCTGTATACTGTTGATCTAAGGTGGAATTACCCTGTGGAAACAGGAATTTTCCTTTTTAGAGCATTTTGAAATCACTGAAAGTTAGGTCAATTATGGACAATTTGAAAAGGCTTTTATTTTTGAGAGCAAAATCAGAATGACTTGATATTGATATGGTATCACTGTGGGGCTGTATACTGTTGATCTAAAGTGGAATTACCCTGTGGAAACAGGAATGTGCCATTTTAGAGCATTTTGAAATTGTTCCAGGAGCAACTCAGATATGGGCAGTTTGAAAATGCTTTTATTTTTTAAAGCAATATCAGAATGTCTTGATATTGATATGGTAACATCGTGAGGTTGTATACTGTTGATCTGGAGTGGAATTACCCTGTGGAAACAGGAAATTTCCATTTTAAAACATTTTGAAATCACTGAAAGTTAGGTCAATTATGGACAATTTAAAAAGGCTTTTATTTTGGAAGGCATAATCAGAATGACTTGATATTGATATGGTATCACTGTGGGGCTGTATACTGTTGATCTAAGGTGGAATTACCCTGTGGAAACAAGAATTTTTCATTTTAGAGCATTTTGAATCGTTAGAAGATTAAGTCAATTATGGACAATTTCAAAGGGCCATTACTATGAAAGGCAAAATCAGACTGACTTGATATTGATATGGTATCACTGTAAAAAGACTGTGGTTGGAAAGTGTTGATATAAAGTTCAAATAGTATTTGGAAATACGACTTTTGCTTTTAAGAGCATTATTAAGTCATTGAAAGAGTAGTTCAAAAATGAAGATTCACAGGGCTTTTACTTTGAAATCCAAAATAAGATGGCCTTGATAGTGACAGGGCACAATTAGGGTACAAGGCTGTGTCATATAGATCTAACATTAGAGTTTGTAAAAAAAAAAGAAGCCTAAATTATATGTTATTATGTTCTTAACATATCTGTTAATTCACTCGAAGTTGGCTTTTATTTTGAAATCCGGTTTCCACATCCATTCCCGTAATACTTTGAATATACAGGGAACGTAAAACAAACTGGAGGCTGGCTTGACTGCAAGTCTCGAATTGGAGGCTGGCTTGACACCAGTGCTTGGACCGGCAAAAGTGACTCGAAACTGGCACTCTGGTGGAATTACTTTGTGTGTGTTTATAAGTAGTTTTAAACCTTGTGATTCACAAAACAGCATAACAATAAAAGAACTGACTGCGTTACAGTCAGTGCGGGAGCAGCGGCTTCGCTCATGCGCGATTCATTTGCCGTTTGGACGCACAGGTGTGAACGTCTCCTCCCCTGATAGCAGCTGGGGGAGGACTATCCTCCGCCTGTGAGCGCTTTGGTACGGGCAAGGTGCCCAAGGCAGCACCGCTGCCTGTTGAGAGTAAGAGCGATACGTGTTTTCACGTCAAAAAGTCGTCATAAATAAGTCTCCAGTAATACCAGAAAAAGTCGCCAGATTTGTCGCTAGTCGCTTTTTAGAAAAAAAAAGTCGCTAAGGGGGTCTGAAAACTCGCTAAATATAGCGATAAAGTCGCTAAGTTGGCGACAACACGGTGAATTCCAGCTGCTAGCGAATCATCGAGTAACACGATCAAAGCTCCGGCGCAGGTAATTGAACCTCATGAGGAGAAATCATATTCAGGTTTCCCACATTTGATTGGTTTTCAGAGCGTTGCCACCCGAAAAATATGTATGTCTTTGCTCTAAGCAATAATATTCTTTCTTAAAGTAATGACAGCTGGTTGAGGCTCGGTAATTACTGTCATGAGCGACGAAGAACATCAGCTAAACCCTTCAAATCAAAACCACTTCTACCTTGAAATGTCTCAGGCTCAAACATTATCAGCTCCTTTCTTTGTGGCTAATAATTATACGCACTTAGAATGAAAGTAGGAGTAGGAATGACAGATAATGGTGAGCCTGTTTGAATTTTCTCCTGATTTATTCCAAACCCAGCAGCCTCACTGGATGGGCTTACATGTCTCCGCTCTTAATTTCCCTTCGAGGCGTTCGAGGCTGCGATGGATTAAGGCGGCACAGATCGGCATCCAGTTGGCTGAGTCTGTAATTAGGAGACATTCTATATTTCATAAATGAGGAGAAGAAGAAAAAAGGGAAAATGTTTGACACCATAAATCAGGAAAATTCTGTCAAGTCTTCCCTAAAAAGTGACGCTCAGTCTGAAGTGTAATGAATTAGGACGTTTTCCCAGAGGCAAGCACGTTCAGCTTCTTGGACAAATGGAAAAGATAACGATGCTCTTCATCAGACGTGATGAAGTGCGCTGTCTGAGAGTGTGGCATTACTCCTAATTGGCGAGTATATTTGCAAATGGGAGAGGCGCAGTGTGCAGAATTTAATGTTCATTTGTCAGGTATTTATTTAGGAAACCAAAATGCTGAAGTGATTAATTGTCAACACTGTTACGGGTATTATACTTGACATTTTTAGTCACAGAGGAGCAAAGAATCAAGTGAATGTTAATTAGAAATGAATAAAATGCCATTAAATGTCATTTAATAATGATGCAGGCAGGCAGGACTACTGGAATATTTATTTAATTTCAATTATCCAAAATAAGAATACGGATTTTCAGTGTTTTTAATTGTTTCGTTTCTCTGCACCCTTCCAAGCACATCACTGAACATGATGCACATTTTAAACAGCACATAAGGGCAATTTAATGGTTTTTGCACAAACGTAATGACCTGTGAGATGCAAAGGGCACTTTAGGAAGGTGTAATAAAAATTCATGCCTCATTATCAGATGAATAAAATGTCACACTCTACTCTCTGGAAGGGTAAACTGTAATATTTCTTCTCCTCTTGGTTTCCCAGGCCTCCAGCCGGGTGTTACGGAGGATGGCCTCCCTCCCCTCCAGGAGCCAGTCTCCTGGCTGCGGCACCGCCGGCACAGTCTCACCTTCCCGCATCTCCCTGCGAACATCCCAAGGCAGCACGTATGACTCGCCCATCCTGTCTGAGCCCAAACCGCTGGCCGCTGTTTTCCCAGGCACTACCATGCCGCCCTCCTGCCCGTCGCCGACCTCCCCGACTGAGAGCACCCAGGGTAGAGGGGGTGGTGCAGGTGGAATTGTAGGAGTTGGACTAGGAGGAGGCGAAAGAGGAGGAGGAGGAAGTGGAGGACGTCTGGGGTCCTCCCTTTCCTTGATCGAGGGGAGGGGTTCAATGGGGTCACCGCTGCGCTCAGGAATGACGGCGGTGCCGCAGCACTACGGCTCCACCCTCCCCAGGCAGAGCCAGCCGCTGGCGTACGGCACCGATCCATACGGCCTGTACCAGAGGAGCGCTCTGCCCCGCCCAGACAGCCTCATAGGTCAGTGTGACACCCAGCTAATAACGGTCATGCTCATCGGTACCTGAGGAAATCAGTCCCCAGAAAAAGGATGAGATTGTCAACAGTCTTTCTAATGTGCCTCCACCTTAAAAACAGATTATTAGCTTTCCTGATGAGATTTAGATGCAGCGAGTTGTCACAGATTAGCTTTAAGACTTGAGACAGGAGAAAACGATCGACTCTAAAGTTCAGCGATTACATGTTTTATCTTGCTTGTTTTATCCACATAAAGGTGATAATGTTACAGAGGGTTATCTGTCTGCAGACAGCAGTCTCCACTCATTTCTAGGATTAAATCAACTCATCAGAGTCTGTTTCCTGAGCTGCCAGATGCATCACGTTGTCTCGTTTCCCTTCTTAGAGTGTACGTACCTCAAACTGCCAAAAAGCAACAAGATTTTCTATTTTTGAAGCTGTTCTAAGCAGTATTTATAGTCATATATTAAAACATTAGCTCCATTCTTACCTTTATTTACATTTTCCATTTGCTCCCTAAAATCAGAAATATTTATAGCAGACGTACACATTGCATTCAACAGCTTTTTAAGGTTTCTACCAGTGTAGTTGTTTCTGCAAAAACTACAACTGTTATCTTAGCAGTTCTGGTTTTTGAATTAGCAGGCTAATAAATGTATCATATTAGCCTCCTGTAGCCATTAGCCGTTTTACAAAAATAACAGCTTGAAAAATAATCAGAGACGTTTTGAAAAAAGGAAATAACTACTACTGTTTCAACATTTCAGCCGGTAATTATCTAATTATGTCACAAACTGCAGATTGAAGCCCGCTAAATCATTATTTAAAGACTTCTAAACAGCGTTAACTATGATTCAGTGCTTATTTGCTGATTTGGTTTTAACTTTTTGGATGGTTTTTAAATCTTTCTATTCTTTTTCTTTTTGTTCACCCAGGTCCTGGCAATCAGGACAATCAAGATATTATAAAAAGCAATAAAAATCAGAGCGTATAATGTAAAACATAACTGGTCCACTTGCAGTTAAGTCTGTGTGACTTTACAGAACAACTTGGAAACAAAGGGCTCTTTCATGCTTCAGCAAATCCAATCCCAACTAAAAGAAATATGGTTTTAAAATAAAGCCAATTATTAAAAAGCATGATCTAGATCAAAGTCCTTCTTTGTTTCAGTTCTCAGAGGGAAACTAGGTCAAATAAGGCATTAAATTCGTAGTCTTAAATTCGACATAGTAAAACCATCACAACCAGTAAATGTTCATGAATAGCTTGATTCTCTTTCAGAGCTGCAGAGGCTGATAAAAATCTCAGGTGTGAAACTGTGTAAACAAACCTCTGGGATCACTGCAGCCTACGGTCTGATATTGCATTCCAAACGTACTGAGTGGAAAGGCGCAGCTTCTCCTTTCCTCCATCTCTTGAGTCAGTAATGTAGCCGGTAGAGAGGTCAGTCTCTGGCCTGGAGGGCTGCTGGAGAAACGTTAAGTTTCCCTTGAGAAAATGGCTGCACTGCAGCGGGAGGCGGACTGATTGTGCGCTCTCCTCGCTGTAAATAAACAAAGCCACGCTCCACAGCCTCGACACCATTTCCTCTGTTGATTTAATAACCTTTCCTTGGTCTGGGGAAAGTTGACTGAGCAGCGCTGATTTAATATTGTAGCACACAACATTTGTGCTCTCTGCAGATGTTTCCTGCGTCTTTGTCAAGCGTCCAGAATCATTAATCGAAGCTCACGTTGAACAAAATAAGTTTGAGGCAAAGTGCAAGCTCGGCAGGTGATGTTATCTCCTATCCAGGCTTGGGGAGCTCATTTCATGTTTTGTTTTTTTTGTTTTTTCTTCAGTCAAATTATTTTCCGGCACTGGCAGATAATGCTGCTGGGTTAGATAAAATTTTATTTGATCCATGCTAGTATGAAAAATAAGGAGTGCAATGTCGTCTGGGAAGGATCTCACTTGTAGCAGGTAGTTCTGAAGTCTTTTAATTTTAATCTTGTTGGCGGCTGTGATTGATGTGCGGCAGGTTAAAGGAAAACAAGCCAGAGACAGAGCCAATGCTTAAAAAACACACTGCGCACGATCGCAGGGCTTCCATTTTCTCTCTCATGTGCCGTTCAGCAAAATGATGGCTGAGCGAGGAAACCGCGTTAGTATCAATGGGTCTGAATATGAAGCAGAAGAAAGAAGCAGCAAGGGGTTGCAGTGCAGCAGGTCGACAGTGATTTATATTGCATGTAACACTCATAGAGGAGTGTTTGACCAGAAGGCTGCTGGATGCTAAGAACCTTGACTTCTGCTTGTTATGAACTGTGGTCTCACCACCATCAGTCTGCACATGCCCAGTGGGAGCATATCTAGCAGGGGGCTTGTGCAAGAAAAACTTTGGAGAGCAGTCCATACCTGATTTCAATTTTGCCCATGTCAGTTTCAAGTTCACCTTGTCCTGCACATCTGGACCATTTTCAGTTCCACTGCTATTTTTAGATGGTTTTTTTTTTGTTTTTTTTTAGATGTCCTGTTATACTTGCGCCTGTTACACTTTGACAGCAAGCATTAACGTCTTCATTAGAACATAAAAAACAGGGCATGAGCTGAGCTGAAACAAACAATCAAAAACTAGGAATTTTGGGGAGACGTGGAACAAGGAAAAGATATTACTTCGTGGGAGGATGCAACAAAGGACAAGTTAATACAGACACAATAGATAGACACAGGGTGATTAGGGAAGTGGAGACACAGGAGAACTAAATCACAGGAGAAAAGACAAAGGAAGCAAAACTAAAAGCAAAGCACCAAGAACACTGACTCTCAAAGTAAAACAGCAAGTGTGATAACAGGAAATGCAGAAACACAAATTAACTAACAGTGAGTTCCTGAGAAAATCTGAATTTCCAAGTTCCCATTGTGAAACGCGGAAAGTCCCTCTACCTCAGATTTCCCACTCAGAAAGACGAAGCAGCCACAGCAACCCCGAGTTAACAATGCAAGATGGTGCCACTGAATATAAACAGAGGTAAAACTTAAACTTTTATCCTGTAACGTCACTGTTGTTCATTTATGTTTCACTCAATAAGCTATATGCAGAGCACTGACCAGGCTCTAGTCATGAATGTATTTAAGTGCAAAAGAATATATATATCATGCTCTACTGCTAGTGATACCTGAATGGTTCTACCTTGCTAAGGAACCAAATCAAATCCTGTTTTTCCTCACTTTTTCAAGAGCACGCTAACTCCCAACATCTGAGTTCTGAGGTATCTGTAACGCAGCATAAACATGGGAGCCTAGACACGAGAGGATTAAACAATGAGGGAGGAATAAACTCTAAAGCAACCAGGAGCAAGTAGCAGCACTAAATACACCAAAACATACATGAAGTAAATGTAAACCATTTACAAACCACAGTCCAAATAGATGATTCAAATAAACTAAACAAAAACACTGGACCCAGTGTATCTGCTGTGGGCACTGGATATGCAATGTTTGTCACAATCGAGATTCTTAAACTTGACTTTTGTTTTTGGCCAAACCTGCAGGGAGGCAAATGCGGCAAATGGTCCAAATAGCGACCGATGATTATGTTGGTATCTGCAAAAAAACCTCACAATGGTGTGCACGACAGTGTAGATATTTTACTTCAGACAACTCATAATGTTACAGCCGAAGTCCATCCATGACGATGATGTCAGGAGTACAGGCTCCTGGTATTGCTTCTCAGCTGACATCCTAACCCTTTAACTCTTTCCCCCTTAAATGTCTGCTAGAAGTAACCCGTGTTTCTCTTTTCTAAACTGAGTGGTTTCCATATTTCAGGCACAAAAGAACAAACTTTCCAGAACAAAACGACTGCGTGTGCGTTAGAAGTTAGTGACGGTGATCTCTGCCTATACAGCTTACCAGGGCTACCCTTGAAAAATCCTGGAACCTGTTCTAATCTTTATTGATTTATACTGAGATGTCAAAACTAGTCATTGACGGTACAGGGGAGGTCGTCACATGCAGTCTTTATGGGGGTTTGGAATCGGGTTCAATGAAAACTGCTTATTTGTAGCTGCTGAACCAGCTCTCATCACCATTTGTGATCCTCTATAGAGAATTCAGGTCATTTGGAAACAGAGCTTGATGTTTGATCACACCTCATATCTTAGCAGCTATTACTGCTACTATTCCCGTTACCAGTTTTTACACATACGCACAGAGAAGCCCACTCAGATTCAGACTCTCACCTGGTTTTATTGTCATCACAGATTTTCAAAAGTAAGAAGTTGGTGAAAATGTTTTAGCAGATCACAATAAGACACCATATTTTAGATATATGCAAATGCAAAAATATAAGAACATACGTCTGGCAATTAATTAATTAATAAACAGTCATACTTTGTCCAGGAAAATAGCTCATGTGAGTTCTTACAGGCCTGGAACAGGTTGCGGTTAAGGTTGTGAGCGCCTTTGATGAACCGTTGGCTGGGCAGTGCATCAGTGCTCGTACATCTTCTGGAAGAAAGGAAACTCACTTCCCATAATAGGCTCTGCCTCCCTCACCACTCTCTTTGTGATGATTTAAGATACTGTGGTTATAGATGGATGGACATGGTCACATGATACTTAGGAGTCCAAAGTATGCCAAGAAAGTATCCCCCACACATTACACCACCAGCAGAACTGCCGATATAAGGGAGGACAAATCCACACTTCTAGGTTGTTCCATCTGAATGTTGCAGGAGGATTTGAGACTCAAGTTGTAACTTCACTTTCTTCACAGGAGTGGCACCTAGAGTGGTCTTTGTGCCTCTGTAGCCCAAGGTTCGGGATTTTGTGCATTTAAAGATGCTTCTCTGCAGACCTTGGTTATAATAAGTGGTTTTCCGAGTCACTATTGTCATCAGCATGAAGCAAGTCTGCCCATTGTCCTCTGATCTCTGGCATCAGCAAGGCGTGTTCACCTAGAGAACTGCTGCTTACTGGATATTTTCTCCTTTTCAGACCAGCCTATGTAAACGCTAGAGATGGTTGTGTGGGAAAATCCCAGTAGGTCAGCAGTTTCTATAACACTCTGACCTATAACCATGCCACGCTCAAAGTCACTTGGATCACCTTTCTGCTCAGTTTGAACTTGTAAGGCTGGGAAGTCTACATAACAGATTTGAGCTTGTTAAATGTGGGCCTGGAAAGAAGCTGAAACTAAACTGAACCATTTCTAGGTGGATAGAAAGATGACGCTTCTACCTTTGTTTCATCATCTCAAGCTGCTTTGATGTCTGGCAGCTCACCGTGTATTTATATATTTTTAAGCAGTGAGTACTTTTCAGTGTGAGTACACACCACAGAGCCTTTGTTAGAACTAACTACAGTCCACTCTTGAGTCACCGCAGCTCCGCTCCAGCTCGGTCTCACCTAACGAGAGACTGGCGAACACACGGGCCTCCAGGTGAGTTCAGTTTGTCTAATGAGGTGCTAGGAGTGGATTTGCAGTCAGGGTGAGTTTGCAAGTCTGTCATTCATGCATGCCGCCGTGATTATTTTTATTATTAATTATAGCTCAGTGTGTCAGTTTTGACGTCTTCATTGTGCTTATTCTGAAAATGAGATAAAATGGAGAACAGAAGTTGGCCCGTTTGCCTGATAAATAACCTGCTTGTGTTTAATATGTCATTTAGTGGGAACCTTTAAAAATAGAGTAAAACTGGTGAAATGTCAACACATTTAGTGCCACTAAACATTTCCTTTTGTTTTATGCGAACTGTGGGAACTGTGAAGCTTTGAGGGATGAAATTAGTTTGACCACTCATCAAAATTAGCAGCTACTGTCAGTCTACAGAGTTAATAACAACGCTAAGTGGATGATGAGAAGCTGACTGACTTTCTGTTGAGAGCCAACCTTTTGACTTTGTGCCTCTCCGATTGGTTGAGACAGCCGAGGCTGGCTGAGAAACTTGAGAAGGGATTATTTCTGTACTGCTGCCAGGCTGTTCAATGAGCCTGGCTTACAGCTGCCTTTGAGGCGTCTTTGGAGCACATTTCAGACCCAAAAGTGGCTTTGAACTAGACGTGTTTGACTCTGTCGCCGGGGCCGTGGTGATGTTGAAGGACGTGAGCTTTGTATTCTGGAAACGTTAGGACGCAGCCGCTCCTTGCCTGTTAACTGGTTATCGACAGCTTCCTCCCTGCACGAGGCCGGTGGAGGATTTACTGTCGGAGAAGCGCTGCTGATGCTGCAGCAGCGACACAGATTTATGCCTCGTCCTGCCCTCTGCCACTTTACTAAGCCGCTCCCACTGACCCATATAGGGGAGTTTCTATCACAAAGCCCCATGGAGCATCAGCATGTGATTATCAGCTGACTGCACTGGAAGGCTTTATTGTACTAGTCTTCATATGTTTTCTTCTGCACTGTTTTTGTGTGCATCAGCTCAAGCATATGTGTCAAGAATATGAATATGCATTTGTGCATCTTGTGTGTTGTGCTATTGTTGTGTTTGTGCATGTGTGAAAACAGGATGGAAGGATTTCTTGTGCGTTATGTCTGTGTGTGGGTAGGAGGCAGAATCAGTGGACTAAATAAAATGCCTTCTATTCTCTAGCTGACTGGTTTTCATCCTGCAGTGCTGCTAAGTGGCCTAATACGTCGCCTAAGTCCTTATTCCCGGTTATCCTGCAGATCCAGCGTAATCCCAGATTACACGAGTGAGACAAGCAATAGATGGATATACAAGATTAGGCTATTACTGATCAGTGAAACTCGTGGCTTAGGTACTGAAACCCGGTGTGCCTCCAAAACACGAATGCAACTGCAAGATGAGCTGGTTTTTTGTTTGTTTTTTGTGGAAATAATTTTTTCAATAAGCGCTGTCATTATTATGCTTCAGATTTTTAAGTTTTGGTCTTCCCAGATCTCTTTTTGATTGAAAACAGAAAAATAGATACAGGAAGGATCTGTTTTCATGTAACAAGGATTGATCCGCAATGTCTGATTTAGCATAATTAGCTAAAAGTCATACATGGACAGATATCTAAAGACAGCAGATGAAATAGTGTAAAACCATATATGGATAATGTAAATGTGTAAATTGTTCAAATAGATACTAAATGTAATAGGTAGGTAGGTAAATGGCTGATATTGTAGAAATTTGTAGTAACTTAAAAATGTGGTTTAAAGCCGTGAATAAGCATTTTAGCTAAAATTATTGGGTAAGTGGCTGAAATTGGGTTTAGAAGTAGCATAAAAATGTATAAAATTGTTTAAAATGATTGGATAAATGATTTTAAAAGCTCAACGTAAAAGATTGTTTGAAATGGTAATTAAGTTGTCGATAGATGGCTGAAATTTTAGTGAATTAGAAATTTTGTGCTAAATGCATGTAAAGACAACAAAACACTAAATGTAAAGCTGCAGGCTTTTCATTTAAAGATACTCCAATATTCCTTACCTCACATCATCTCATGTCTCATTTTATTTATTCAAAATGACTTCTGCGTTATTCTTGCGTTGCCAGTGCAGACTTCTCCCTTGCAACATCGTCACCATTTTCTCTGCTTCTCCTGGAATTGGATGTATTTGTCCTAAATTAGAGAGATGAGAGCATGGTGGTATGCAGGATGCACAAGCCTGTGGGTTCAGATTCAGTCTGATTCACACATATACAGCTGTGGTAAGAATAAAATAGGTAGGTGTGCACGTTTAATTAATCTGATGGTAATTTTGGGTACAGATGTATTTTTTTGTGAAAGATAAGAACACTTCTACTAAAATATTAGTGAATGAATCCCAGTTATCCCAGGCCTAGCGGCAAATCTGCAACAAGATGGCTAAAAAAAGAAAAAAAAACATCCTTGAGCTGTTACTACATTACTTTAAGATGTGGCAGCTGAAGAAGGCTTCACAAGCTGCTGAATCAAGTTTCCACGGGACTGGAGACTTTAAAGGTTTTAGATTAGTGTGTGAAAGTGTGTCTCAGAGTGCTTAAATGGTTGGGATATCGAAAAGTAGTCTGAGTAACTGACAGAAACGGCTGTAAACCGCTGACACCAGTTTACTAGCTTAAACCTTAATGGATAAAAAGATAAATCCGGTTTCAGAGAAATTGTTACATTATTCACCAGATAAGCGGGTTGAGGACGGAATTATTCAGATTCTATTTTGGTTTCTAGTTATAACAATGCAAACCAGCCTTGACATTGACAGTTTAGCTGTAATAAATTATACACAGGACACAGTCGTCTTTATATTATTAATAGTGTAGTAATCTCCAGTTTAGGAGCCGCTGCAGTGCTCGATGTTTGATAAAAGCCTTTGCGAACCCCTTGAAACCTGATTCTGTGTCGTTCTAGCACATTTCATACATTTGGTAGCTTTAGCATCCTCTAACCTGAAGGTCACACTCTTTATGGGCCATTGAAGAGCCCTCGAGTACGACCCCGAGGTCCAGATTGAACAGGGCTTTTTTTCATTTTTTCATTTTCTTTCAGAAATACATCCAGCCATGTGAGATCAGAGCGCCCATCTCTTTCACTAGGACATTTATGTAAATTGAGAGAGGCAAACTGCAGAAGTAAATGGCTCCTTCATCACCAGCTTTAAGTGCAAATTGTGTGCTTCAGCTGTTGGACTGATCCGCCGAGGCTGCCCCCCTCATGCCCTAAAGCTTCTTTATAATTGGAGCACTCTTTGAACTGATCTGCTCTGAGATTGGAGGATGGAAAAACCCTCTGCTTTACTTGTTTGACTTGCTGGTGTCTGAGCCTACAGCACGGTTTGAATGACCAGAGTCTTCATGCATTTTATAGGCGCAACAACAGTTTCTGGTGACTTAAAATACAGAGTATTGAACAGTATGGATTGGCACGGTCTCACAAGTTGATGACAAGCATGCGAGCCAGATAATGAGGCGATTTCATGTGTGACCATGATAGGCTGGTGTCATGCAGCTCTGGGCTTCTTTTTTCTTTCTTAGATATTAGACATTGTGTTTTCTTGCACATTTTTCAGTATTTCTGCACACAGTACATGTGAAGTAGCTCAAGTGACATGAGTACCTTGAGGTGTACCATCAGAACATGGTACACTGAGGCCATAAAGAGTCAGCAACAACACTCAGGTAGACTGTGGTGATTGAACGATGCTCAGTTTGTATTAAGTGTGCCAAGAAAATATCCCCCACACAATTACCCCACTAGCAGCCTGAACCCTTCATAGAAGGCAGGATGCTTTACTGCTTTTTACACCAAATTGTGACGCTACTATCCAAATGTTGCAGCAGAAATTGAAAATCATCAGACTGGGCAGTATTTTTACAATCATCTACTATCCAGTTTTGGTGAGCCAGTGTGAATCCTCAGTTTGCTGTGCTCCATGCGGTCTTCTGTTGCTGTAGAACAGGGGTGTCCAACTCCAGTCCTCGAGAGCTACTGTCCTGCAGCTGTTAGATGCATCCTTGTTCCGACAGAATAGCTTATTACTGGGCCTTTGCCAAACTTGATGGCATGCTGAAGTGGTAATCCAACCCTTTGATTCAACTGTGTTGGAGTCGGGATGCATCTAAAAGCTGCAGGAAAGTAGCTCTCGAGGACTGGAGTTGGACACACCTGGTGTAGAAGATGCTCTTCTGCATATCTTGGTTGTATCGAGTGGTTATTTGAGTTACTGTTGCCTTCAGTATGAAGCAGTCTGGTCATCGTCCTCTGAGCTCTGACGTCAACAAGAGATTTTCTCCCAGAGAACTGCTTCTCGCCGGATGTTTTGTTTGTTGTAAACTTTAGAGATGGTTGTGTGGTGGAAATCCCAGTAAGTCAGCAGTTACTGAAATATTCAGACCAACCATCGTACCACATTCAAAGTTGCTTAAATCACCTTTATTCACCATAAAGGGTGACTTGACCATATTTGCATGCCTAAATAAGTTGCTGCCATATGATTGGCTGAGAAGACTTTGGCATTAATGAACAGTTGTACCTAACAAAGTTGCCGGTAACACTATTAGGATGTCTCCTCATCCTCTGTGAGTGTAGTATGGAGGAGGCCACCTCAGTAAACATTTTTATGTTTACTGTGGTGTAAATAACGTTTATTTAAAAGCTTAATTGTCTACTTGCAGGGCTCCACAGCTCATACGCCGGTCACAGCGGGCAAATTGATCCAGAGCTGAGGGCGGCGTTGTCTCCAGACTGCCACATGACGCCTGTTTTCGACGAGCGCTCCTTCCACAGCCCCCTGTACCACAGCCCCACCCACGACCCACAGGGCTCCCTCTACAGGACAAACACAGGTACTGCATATCAGCAGAAGTTTGACTTGTTTATAAGGAAATATTTCTGCTAGCTGCATGTGACAGTTGGTTATTTAAATAAAATTAACAAATTTTATGTCCTAATAAATCAAATTTATGTTTTACTGTGAATTATCAATACATTTCAGCACTAAATCTAACTGGAAATCAAAAGGAAGTAAATGCTAACTGCCCCAGAAAATCTGTATCATATCCGTAGCAGTGCTGGTGGTGGTATTGGGTTGTGGTAGCAGTCTTTTTGAAATGAGAGAGTTACTCAGACGACCCAGTTTTTATTTTTTCTTGTTTCCCCAGGTTGAGATGGAGCTCAGTTTCACATCTGGTTAGAAATTATTCCTTTAAAATCTGTGGCGGAAATCGTGGTTTACAGGCACAGGAACTGTTATTACTATCGCTCCCCGAGGTCAAACTTTAATTAGGCTGAAACCTTTCATGTACTCGGCAGCTTCTTAATTGAAGTCTTTGCTGAATGATTTAAGGCTGAAAGCTCTGTAGAGTTTGATAGTGGAGGATCTAAGGAGCCATTTTAGTTTTGTTTAGTCAAGATTTAAACAGGTTTGGCCTGAGACTCGTCTCCCTGCCTGCTGAAGCACTTAATGTAGAATATTACTTTCTCTTTTATGTGACCTTGGAGGCATTTTGACGATGTAAACTGCCTCCAGAAACACATCCTTGATCGCGAATGAAAGAAAGCACAGATTAAATTTCCTAATTTTCTTAGGAATGGGGACTCTCCCTCGGACCACAAGCCATTGCAACACGCTGCCGTACCAAAGAAGCAGCTATGGGCTGAGCTCTGCAGCTGTATACGTCGACTCCTTCAGGGTTCCCGGCGAGCCCGTCTACTCACACAGGCACTCTGGACTGGTGGACCAGGTGGTCACCCGAACCCCGTCCATCGAGAGCATCCACAAGGACCCCAGGTACTCAAAGTCTCCAACCACCAGTTCTTCTCAGTACAATACAGTTTAATTAGCATGTATACTGGTGTATTAATGTGAGAGAGCTTGCCACAGTCTTTATTTTGGGGGGGTTTAGGCTGTCTCTGTGTTGTCTGCAGGCCTCTGTTGGGGCCTCGCCATCTGCTGCAGGACTTCTTTTTCATCTCTTGGCCGTAGATTTTTTGTTTTTGGAGTCTGGCTGTTTGAGCTCACTGAATTAATTTGGCCCCCGTTTTTGCTGATGATGAGCAATATAAACACACAAATCACTCAAACTTTTACACAGTGATGTAGGTGGTCACAGAGTGGGTATTCAATTTATTCAAATTCTGTTACTTGACAAAGAGTGTTTATTTTTTACAAAATTGCTAAAACCCATAGTAGATGCTTGCAATATACGTGGGAATGTCTTCAGCACCATCCAATGCTCTGCTCAGTCATCCTAGTTTGTTTGCTTATTTGCTGATTTACTTGTTAAATATCAGGCAATCAAAAGGATAAATCCTCTGAAAATAGAAAATAGCTAAACATTAAAAAAAATGTCAGAAGTGTTATAATGAATCCAAGATGCTACAAAACAGCACAAATAAACCAAAAATGGCTGAGCGTAGAAGGTGAGCCACCCTTATGGAGACTTTTCTCTCTGTTTCCCATCAGGGAGTTTGCTTGGCGTGACCCCGAGCTGCCCGAGGTCATCCACATGCTGCAGCATCACTTCCCCTCTGTCCAAGCCAACGCCGCCGCCTACCTGCAGCACCTGTGCTACGGAGACAACAGGGTCAAGGTGGAGGTAAGGGGATGATACATGCTGGGCAGTCTGTCTGGGTAAAAATAACCAGACAAACGTCACAGATATGACTCAGTCGCTGCTGCCGTGTCTAAAGGTTTCAAAAACAGCTGTGCTGAGACCTAATTAATGTTGATCCTGTCCAAAAAACATCAGGAAGAACCCATTAAGAGTTCCAGTCGGGGACAGGACAAGCTATTTAAACAGGATTAAAGGGATTTCATTGTATACGGTGCAGAAAGAATTATATCTTAATCCGTTGAAATACTAGCAAGTCTAATCACCCGTTAATTTTAAAACATCAATTTAATAGAGTAAAAGCTGGTTCCAGTTTGCAAACATGAACACTGGTGCTTTTCTCTGCACAGTGATCCACACCTTTTATGCTGCACATCGACATTATTAAAGTTAGCAAAACAGAACACTCTAAAACTAAAAGAGGTAAAATAAAACTAAGTGTTCCCCAGAAGTGCCAGCAGAATGAGCATGTTTAGTAAGACTGACATTCCTATATGACAGTGACAGGCAGCTGTCTCAAAAAGTGTTTGGATTATCCAGAGTGCAGTTTTTAAGGGGAGGGTTAGAGGAGATGCATCTACAGGACAAACAGTCAAATCAGAAACTGACTTTCAGCGGTCTTCATCCCTTGACAGCAGAGGTGACACTGTTGTTGGGCGGGGGGGAGGGGGATCAGGAAACATCTGTTCAAAATCCCACAGTTATGAAGTGCACAGTTTGCTTTCTTTGCAAGTAATGGTGCAGCTGCTGGGACGGGCTGATAGAGAGGAACAGACACTCTCTTGAGTGGAAGAGTGAAAGGATCCTGCCTAACCTGACGGCCCTTCTCTGCATCATTCAGTTAGAACTTCTGCTTCACTGCTGTAAAATATGTTAGTCGTGTCATTATCACATATTTATAAACTCTAAACCTCAGTCAGATCAGTCTGCTGCTGATCTCAGTAATTGTAACGCCTCCTTCCCTGTGCAGGGAAGTACTGATGTGGGTGAAAAGCAGTATAACAATAAATATGCTAACAGGCTTCAGAGGATAGGCACACAGGATAGTGTGTCATGAACATTCTGGTTCATGACACACTCCCCACAACATGAATGGTTTTCTCTCATCTTTTATAGGTTTTCTTTGTTTGTTTATTCATTTTTTCACTAGTTTTGCATTTACCAGCATCAGGGTCACTATTGGTACTGTAGCATGGGGAGATACCTGGACCCTACAGAGGCTGCACAGGTAGGCCGACTTCCTGGTGGAGTCATGGCATTGCCAGGTTTGCTGTGTCTTCCAGCACAGTCTAAAGAGCATGGAGGAGACAGGCAGTTACAGGGCCGTACAATGCCCTTAATCCATCAGCTGGACCAGCATCTGCTCCCTTGTGTAAGGAGGAACAGGAGCACTGCCAGAGATACAAAATGACCTGCAGCAGGCCGCTGGTGAGTATGTCTCTGACCAAACAATCAGAAACAGACTTCATGAGGGTGGCCTGAAGGTCTGACATGCTCTTATGGGCCCTGTGCTAACTGCTTGGCACCGTGGAGCCCAATTGGCATTTACCATAGAATGCCAGAGTTGGTAGGTTCACTACTGGTGACCTGTGCTTTTCACAGATGAGAGCAAGTTCACACGGCGCACATGCGACAGATGTGAAAGGGTCTGGAGAACCTGTGAAGAACGTTATGCTGCCTGTAACATCGTTCAGCATGACCGGTTTGGTGGTGGGTCAGTGATGGTCTGGGGAGGCATATTAATGGAGGGACCTACAGACATCTACAGACTAGGCAACGGCACCCTGACTGCCATTAGGTATCGGGATGAAGTTCTTAGACCGACTGTCAGGAGTGCTATGCTGGTGCAGTGGGTTCTGGGTTCCTCCTGGTGCATGACCAAGCCCGGCCTCATACCACATAAGGGTTTGCAGGCAGTTCCTGTGGGATGAAGAAACTGGCTGTTACACTCACCTGACCTAAATCCAAAAGAACACCTTTTGATCTTTGGTCCATTCAGTCCCCTCAGACTGTCCATGAGGTCAGTGGTGCCCTGCTTCCAGGTCTGGGCGAAGAACCCCCAGGACACCATCTATGTGGTCAGGCATGCATACAAACTACTGAGTACCATCTTGAACTGCTGCCATGAAATTTCATCAAAATAGAGTACCCTGCCACATCATCTTTTCATTTTGAGGTATCTTTAAATTCACCCATTAAACGATGAGGCATCCTTTCCCTCCTGACACATTGCCCAGCTCGTACCACTATAGATATCCAGCATGATTTTTTTTTCCCATTCATATCCGATGTGTTTTCAGTGCATTCATGAAATTTTTTGAGCGTTGTATATACAGAGAAATGAGCATCAGATGTAAGATAACTGCATCTCCCACAGGAGATAATCATCCTTGATCAGGCAATCAGACATCAACACAAATCAAGACAAATCCCTAAAAGGGCACACAGATCTCTGAATAAATAAATAACAATAAATAAGAAATAAACGTGAAAATTAAGCAAATTAAAATGTTTTGATATTTTCAGTCTTTTTTGATACTTCAGATATTTCTGGATTTCTCTTAGTCTCAACCATCTGAGTCCACCTTCAGTGGCTCTTTTGCTCTGACTCCTGTTTCTCCCTTTGTATGCCTGTGTCGTCTCTGAGTGTATTCTCAGCTTACAGGAATCAAAATCTTGTTTTATTTCTTCCTCTTTTTCTTTTTTCTTTTCTTTTCTTTTCTTTTCTTTTTTTTTTTTTTTTGATGCCTGCTGCCAAATTTGGAGCCAAAGCGCCATCTGCTCCAACAAAACTTTAAGTGACGTCGGTGCCAAATGTGCCGGCGCTCCGACGCGCGCTCGCTCTCTTTCTTTGCTCGGCTTCCCGTGCATTAAATGACGCCAACAGGACGGCGCGGCTCCGCGTGAGAGCCATTTTAGTGCCTTTGGGTTTGTTTGGTGATGAGCTTTTAATTAGCCTTTGGAGCAGCCTGGACACAAGCCTGCTCATTTAGCCAGAAACAAATGTTTTCAATGACGGTTTGAACGCGGAGTCGGAGAGAATCGGGGAGCGCATGCAGCTCTCCTGAGATGGGGTTTATTTCGAGATGACAAGAGAAAGTTCTGAGCACAGCACAGAGAAGCGTCTGCAGCTTTGTGTCCTGGTTCCCTTCCAAACTATTTCAGAAACTCATCGGCACATAAAATCAGTGCTTTTGTCTTTAAAATGTTTTTTTTTTGGGTTTTTTTGTTTGTAAGAACACATCTTAAAACTCAAAGTTGTCATAATGTGCTTCAAAAGTTATTTTTCTATTGCTCTTTCATTTTCAAAAACTTTCTATAGTTTGACCGTCATCTGTGTTTGTTTAGTTAAATCCAGGTTCAGTCTCGGACGGGTTAAATGTAACCATCAAAATCACCTTCAAACATTTGCACAGGTCCAAAGAAACTGCATGGATGGTTACCAAATAGATCTAAAACTGCTGCTCATTCATCCTGACAGTTGTTTGATTCCTTTGAATTCATTTAACGACTGATACGTCCGTCTTTTACGTGTGTTTTTAATCTCTCCTCCTGTGAGCATGCCACACTAACGGTGACCTTGTGCGTATGCAAACAGTTAAAGTCTGAAACTAATGCGCAACCGTGACAGTTATCCCGTTATGTGTGTAAGACATAAATCTGAAACTCATCCAGGAGGCACAGAAAACGCTTTTATTTCCCATTTCTGCCTTCTGATTGAATTTCTTTTCTCTAATATGAAGCTGAGGAGGGGAAAGCTCTGTGATTATTCAGCGTTCTGTCTTCAGCCAGCAGCACCCGATCAGAAAGCACAAACTGATGAAGAGTGACTTATTACAAGCCTGAAAACCAGTGTTTCTACTCCATTTGCTTCCACCTTGAAGTAACGGTTCCCTCCAAAATCAGATATGCATATTTTATCTTCTGGCGTGTAGTACTTTTTATCCCAACCATTCAGACAATTTTTAAAGAACTGGGTGATATCTGGAAAGAGAGATTGAAGATGAGTTGTTTAAATGTGCTTTTTAGGTAGAAAGACAAATCTCTACACCTGATCTGCCCCGAACTGGTTAACCAATCTACATCTGTAAACAGCATAAGAGATCAGAGCTTCTGATCTTGTTCTTTTTAATTACCTTTTAAAAGATATGTCCATACAAAGGCTCAAGTGTCAAAGTCCAAAATCAAGTTTTGTTATGGACTCATGATTCTTCTACCGCTTAGTTTCAAGTTTAGTTCTTCCGAGTGTCTCTGAGGTTATGTCTGGTTCTTGTTTGATATTGTTAGTTTCCTTTTGTGTCTTTGTTTTTGTCTCTGTGTCTTGTCCTCAGGGTCTCCCGTGGAAGTTAGCCTTGTCTCCATGTTTATTTACCTTTGTCTCCCCAGTTGTGTCCCTGCTCTTTCAGTTTGGTATTGGTTCAAACAGTGGCGGTCCTAGCACCCCCCCCCCCCCCCCCCCCCCCCCACACACACACACACACACACACACACACACACACACACACACAAAACATATTATGGATTGTACATTAACATAAAGCTTGTTGGAGCCATACTGAATTTCACCAGAGAAACACACACATACATGAAGAGAGAGAGATTCTGCATTGTATGCAAACGGCTACCAAACAGCCATCATAATTCTCCACACGATGAGAACAGGACAAATCAAGAATTGACAATGACTAATATTGTGCTGAACACGCGCTCTTTTCTACTCTGGAATATTCTCATCAATTTTCTTGATATTTATTTATAATCACCTCTGTTAATCCTTGATATATATAACTGAGTGATCTGTATATATTAGTGCTATTTCTTAAATGTGTGAAATCTGTAACATAATGTATTGTTTGGAGTTTAGTCTGTTACTGTTACTATTTTTACCATTTCTTCTTGGAGAAACTGTAACTCACATAATTTCCTTAGGGATTAATAAAGTATTCTGATTCTGATTGTTTCAGGATGACCTGCCATTATCCAATGACACATCTGCTTATCTGTATCTTTTGCTCGTTTCTCCTCCTCCTCTTTTCTCATTTTTATAAACGGAGCACCTGATGGCTTTGAACTTTTCTTGTCCATCTTCCATTGGTTTTAATTTTGCACTCCAGTATGAACACCCATCCCCCAACTCGAGGATCGCGACAACATAACCTAACACACCTCCACCTTAGTTCACAGATTCACTTTGTCGAGGGTGCATTTCTGGGATTTCCCAGGATTCAAATCATGAATACATAATGGGCCTGGATTTACAACATTATGAATGAAATGTGCTCTACTTGGAGGCAGCAGGCCCCCTCACCTTTCGATGTGTTGTGTGTGTGAGACTTTAAATCATCAAACTGTAAATTATAAATTTTAAATTGTTATTGATCCCTTTACCCGAGTCCTAAAGTGTATATTTATTTTCTTACTCTTCTTATATTTATTGTTTGTTTACTTGTACTGCTGTAACTGGAGCCTCGTCGTCTCGTCTCTCTATATACTGGACTGTATGTAGCGGAGATGACAATAAAATGGTAAATGGCCTGTATTTGTATAGTGCTTTACACATCCAGTCATCCACCCATTCACACACACATTCACACATAAAGTTTACTTTGACTTCAGCACAGCAGCGAGCAGGTGCACTGAGGGCTCTCGCGCTCACTTTTCACATATAGAATTTTGAAAAAACATCAGTGCAAATTATAAGTCTGTATCATGATGTCTGGTGTTTTCCTGGTTGTTGGTTTGTTTTTATTTTGTGTTATTTTGCGAGTTGGTTATTAGATGCTGCTCCAGCCAGCCAGAGAATCCCCCGCCGCCCCGCCCTCTCCTCCCTGTGCCGCAAGCAGCAGGCGCACCTCGCAAACGGAGGGCGCCCTTACTCCCAGCAAATGGGTGATAGAAAACCAATCGGTGCCTACGACTTTCCCAATATGCCCTGGCATGATGTCGGGGCAGCATGAGTACGAGTAATTTTTTTTTTTTTTTTTTTTTTTTTTTTGCCGATGCCCGTGATGCCGCCCCCGGCAACTGCCCGTGTCGCCCGTATCAAAAACCACTACTGGGTTCAAATATGAAAGGTACCCAGCTGTATTGATCATCACTTTGTAGCTGATGATTGGTCACCAATGAACCATCCAGGCTGAATGGTCCACTTGAATATATTTGCCACACCCCTCATATGTCAGTCAATGCTATCCTTCACTCTAATTGGTAGTCTCTTCAGTTGCTCCCTTCGAAGCTGAAAGGTGGGTGGCTGTGGTTCAGGTGGGGAAGCGAGTTGTCGACCTGTCATGAAGGTCGTTGAATCAGTCTCCCCGCTCCACTATCTGTGCATCTTTGCCCCTCAGATGAACCCATCAGAGTGTCTGTGTAAATGTTTGATAAAGTGTTTTGGTGTAGATAAAAGCACTTTTTCAATGTTTGTGTGATTAGGTGAATGAGGCTTGTATTAGAAAGTGCTTTGAGTGGTCAAGTTGAGTATAAAGGCGATATGTAAGCACCAGACCATTTACCGAAAGTTTAACTTTGTGTCACCAGCAGTCATTTCACCTGTTTTTGCTAAATGCTTTTGACTTTCTGTCTGTGGTGAGACAGTCCTCTGTGGATGGAAAGTAAATCATACTGTGTCATATTGAGAGAATAAAAAGTGTGTTGTACAGCTCTCCTCAGGCCCTTTCATATGATATATTACTCCATATCGTTTATTGAAATGTTTTAGCGAACCTTGGTACTTTTCACCCAAGGCCTAGTATACTGTTGTGAAGTTTGAAGACCTTGCATAAAAAATTTTGTTTTTTCTCATTTTTAACAGTTGGTGTGACCTTGACCCTAATTTTCACCAAAATTAAATCAGCTCGAGCTGTTATTGGTATCTACCATCACATAAAATTTGAAATTGATATAGAGAAATCCGTGGACGCTTGACTACAACAAACAGAGAAACAAATATAACTGATTAGGGGTACTGCCACAAGAGGCAGACACAAGCTCTGCACTGCAGTTTAAATTGACGTTATTAAGCGTAACGGCTCCTCTTCTGCAGGTTTGTCACCTGGGAGGGATCCAGCACCTGGTGGACCTCCTGGATCATAAGGTGGCCGAGGTTCAGAAAAGCGCCTGCGGGGCCCTGAGGAACCTGGTGTACGGCAAGGCCACCGACGACAACAAGGTGACGCTGAGGAACTGCGGTGGCGTGCCTGCCCTGCTCCGCCTCTTCCGGAAAACAACTGACAATGAAGTCCGTGAACTGGTCACCGGTACGTCCCGATAGCCTTGACTTGCCAACCTAATCTGCTCATTTACAGCTTGTCCCCTTTTGACCCAACTTTCTCCTGATTGGCTGCTTCTCATCAAAAACAGAAGGTTTGTATAGCAGGTGGTGGGGCTTCTTTGCCTGAGACGACCATATTAGGGTTATCCCCTCTCACTGATGTCATACAGAGCCAAGAGTAGAAAAGCTGTGTAAAAGTGAGTGTTTAGAGCAACCTGAAGCCTGAACTCACAGGGATTACGTTGAACCTCAATTGTGAAAAAGTGGTGACACTGTTTAAAATGTAAGTAAACAGAGGAAACAATCATTTGTAGATCTCGTTAATTAAATGTAATGATTGGTGGGGGGTTTTTAATAATGCAAATAATGCTTAAAGCTAAAGTTATTCCCGAACTGTGTTCAAGTGTTTTTCTCAGTGTGATTTGGGAGATTTTTGTCATTTTACTGTGGAAAAAAAAAAAAGGATTTAAATGAAGATGTATTTATGGTGTTGGGGTTAAATTGTGGAATGATGTTTATGGGCATAAAAATGTGCAATCAAATATATTTTTGAGGGTTACATGTCAGAAAATTGTAGCTCTTTTGTTTGTTAAGGTTATTTTTTTCCTACTTAGAAGGTACGGTACCTTAAATGATAAGAATATAGGCCAGGCATAAAACTAGCAGGTGTCATGTATTAACATTAGAATAAATGGGAACAGTAGGAATGTGTGTGACCCTATCCTTGTCCTTAATGCCTACTACTGCCCAGAAACTACACGGGGTACCTTTAATTATTTATAAAAGCAGAGAAAAATCTAGAAAACTGGATTTAACTAATGAAAACATTAATCATCTGTATGTTTCCAAGCTTTAAATTTTTATATTCACATTCAAATATTCATAATTGCTAGAGACAGTCATTTAAAGTAAGTGCAGAGGTTTAAGAGAGTATAGCCGAACATCTTTAAACTGTATTTCTAGATTCTGGTTGATTTCTCCGACTCATAAATCCTGTCGTTCCGATAAGGACTGGTTCTAACAGTCTCTAAACTCAGATGCCTTTTTATTCCTGAATGGGTGAAATAAGCTAACACTATGGTCCACATCGACAAAAAAAGGCTCAGAATAATAGCTTGACACGATAAAGTCTGGTGTGTGTGGGTGTTCGCCTGCCAGCGTGGTCCGTTGACTTCCCGGTTGGTTGGCCGGCCGACTGGCCGCCTTGCTGGCTGAGCATCGGTCTGCGGTGCCGTCTGACTGCCTGGCAGTGTTTTAATCTGTGTATCGGCTGTTCTGTGGGAGGTGTGAGCGGCAGCGGCTTAAACACTCGGCGCACAGCGCTGAGCAGATCTCGGCACAGTCCTCGGGACAGATGCTAAGATAATGTGCTTTGGAAACAGGACTCTGCAGCCACACCACACATACTGTTTGAAGGCAGCAGATAAGAAGCTGCTAGACACGCTTCACCAAACCACAGAGGAGACTCTTCTGTCTGGTGAAATGCTTCAGAAATGTTCTATTTTTAGCTCGGGTTGGGACTCTGATTATTAAAGGTGCACTTTGTTCTTTGGTAGCTGCTTAAATTTGATCTTCCACACCCCAAAACAAATTGCACTTAATAACATTCAGGAACAAAGCTGCATATTTAAAAATAAAACACTTGTTTTTACTGAACTCAAAGCTTTTTTCCCATTATTACTCTTTTATACTTCGTTTATGGAGGATATTTTTACGTGAAGCCTTGGACATGGTTGGCAGTTGTATTCAATATAAAACATTTTGCTTCCAAGCAGCAATAACTTTCATGTCATTTTAACCTGCTCTTGAGCAATAGTTCTCTTTCTAAAGGTCTTTTTGGACTTTTGGCTGATTTTTTTTTTTTTCACTCGTTTTCAGTCCAGTTCTTATACCTGACCATTTTCAGATTGTAAGCCACTTAACTTCGACCGATGAATGAATCATTCAAGCATAAAAAAGGCACCTAACACTGAAATGAACCAGTCTTGTATCTACACATAACAGACAACTAAGAAAAGATTTTAAATTATATCTTGAGGCACTTTGTTACTAGCAGCCTGTCACGAAAGAACATCTCTTGTTCCCATTTCCTTAGTCTATGAAATCTGTGAAAAATTTCAAAGATAACACAGTTTGACAGACATAAAATAGTATTTTTGTACCAACAAGGGGATTCCCAAGGACCTATTCACAGAAAGCTTTGCACATCTCAGCTGGTGTACAGTGTCAGTCGTTAAAGAAGAAGGAGCAGGTCTACAAGGCTTCAAGAAGCAGTTCTTGGCTCAAGCGAGGTATGAAAATTACTGAAAATCAGTGGCAACAGCTCTGATGGAGTGATGAATCTAAATTTTAAATCTTTTGCTCAAATTATTGATCTTATCTCTGCTTTTTGCAGATGATGTGGTTCTTTTAGCTTCATCCTCCACCTCACACTGGAGTGGTTTGTGTGTGAAAAGAGTGGAGTGCCTGCTCTGGGCTGGGAATTAATTGACAAGTGGAAGAGTTCCAGTATCTCAAGGTTTGAGTACAACATTTAACTGAGCCAGTTGAGGTGGTTTTGGCATCTGACTAGGATGCCTCGATGGTGCCTCATAGCTGAGGCAGTTTGTCCAATTGGAAGGAGACCCAGGACACGCTGGAGAGATTGTACCTTTCGGCTGGTTTGAGAACACCTTGATATTTCCTTGAAAGAGCCGGAGGAGGAGGTTGCCAGGTAGAGGGAGATCTGGAGATCTTACATTGCTGCCACCACAACCTAGACCTGGATAGACAGCGATGGATGGATGGACAGGTAACAATAGTTTTGACTTATTTTACTGTGTGCATCCACTGCAGGCGTCCTGTGGAACCTCTCCTCGTGCGACGCGGTGAAGATGACCATCATCCGCGATGCTCTGACCACGCTGACCAACACAGTGGTCATCCCCCACTCAGGCTGGAGCAGTGTTTCTCACCGTGACGAGCACAAAGTCAAGTTCCAGTCCTCCATGCTGCTTCGCAACACCACCGGCTGCCTGAGGTAAGAAACAAATCAAACGGCCCCCTCAAACACTCAATAAGTCAGCGTGTGTTCATCGCAAAAAGCAGCTTAAGTCGTAAAATGATGATAGAATCGAGGAAAAGAACCAATTTGAAATATGGTTGGTATTATGACGTTATTCATCAAACTTTGTCCGCGTCACATCAACACATTAAACACCTCTTTAGCCGAAACTGTCCTCAAACCACGCAAATCCATCCTCATTTCCACCCTGAAAATAATCGCCTCCTAAGCCTGCTGAGTAACCCGGCTCGCTGTTTGCTTATTCAATTGATTCTGGTTTTGAAATGCAAGGACGACTTTTGGATTTATTGGTTGTCTGTGCTGCTTTTTCTCCCCTTCCCATCTACTTTTCATCTTAACGATTCTGTAAAACCACAGCTCATAATCACGGCCGTATAATCCGTCAATAAGGGGCTCTGTAATGGAGATTTTATGCAGCCGTGAAGTCTTTAAGAAACATTTGACCATATTGGCCTACAGACGCAAATACCAGAGAAAGTGTATCTTCAAACTGAAAGCCCAGGATGAAGGTTGAGATTTATTACCTGCAAATGTTAGCATGCAGAGAAAGTTTTAAGGTCTTGAACTCATTTGAAAGATGTAATTTAGAGTAGAAGCTCCTTTTATCCCGTATGATTTAGTTCACTTCAGGATGTTCTGGTAATAATTGGGATTAGATCAAAGTGGCATATGGCAGAGTCGCACACTGGGGGCTACAGAGAAGCCGCAAGAATTAAACGCTTTAAATTTCCAAATCAAGACATAGCACATGACTATTTACAGACAGTTGGGGTTAAAAGTAAAATAGGGGATTGACATCAACATGGCTCTAGTCTGGGTGGAGTCTCGTTCTCTTTGGGTGCTTCGGCAAGCTCCAAAGATAGTTGGTCATAGGTGTAAATGTGCTTAAGTGCACAGAAGAAAGTGCTGGTTTAATGTACCATACATGAAAATATCTACTGTAAAGGGCCGTGAGTGGTTCTTAAGACTAGAAATCACTTTATTAATAGCGGCCGCACTCATCTGAAGAAGAAAGGACTTCCTCCTTCAGATCTGAGGTTTTATGTAGCAGCAAGTGTGAGCGGCTCTATAAAAACAGAAGTTTAGTTTGCTAGTCTGAGACACCAGTCTGTGAAGGGTTATAGATGTCCATCGTTCTACAGTGAGAAAGATTATTCACAAATGGAGAACATTTGAGAGAGTTGCCAATCCTCCCAAGCGTGGACGTCCCAGAAAATTCACCCCAAGGTCAGACCGTGCAATCCTCGGAGCTTAAGTGCTACATCTCAGACTCTACAGGTTTCAGTTGGCATGTTAAATATTAAAGTTCATGACAGTACAATAATCAGCGTTCTGCTCTACCAAGTGTAACAATTGAGTTTAACATCCAGGCATCCATGAAAACGGAATTTATGACATTTAACGGAGTTAGAAGTTAGCAGGAAGTTAGCTCGCTAGCTTCTATCTAAATACAATATAGCATGTCCTGACTGCGGGGTTTTGGAAACAAATTAAAACGTACAGCTCTGCTATCACTTACAGCATAAATGAAGACAGAAAACTAAACAGCAGCGACGTTTGTAGGGTTACTGAAGTTGGGCTAGCTGGTATATAATGATGTGCTACGTGACCGCTAGCGACACAGCTATGTTAGCATAATATAAACAAGCTAACTTTTTTTCCACTCGATAAAAGTTAACGTGAGTGTTCTCGGTGGTCAGGAACAAATGCAATCGCATGGCAGGATGCTGTAAAAGGACCAAACTTCAGCCAGGAGAACAACTGAGATAATCCATCCACAATACGAGGTTAGTCATTCATATACTGCTGCATGGGCTGGGCTGTAGTTACATCCTAAGGTTTTAAAAACTGAGCTTAAATAAATGATTAGCGGTAATAAAAGCCGAGGGAGGTCAACAGGGATCACTGACTGTTTTAGGAGCTTTTTGAGATTAAATAGAAGAAAATACATAACATTAAACATGTTAACAACACAAAAGCCATATTAAACGCAGACTACTTTAGGCCCGGAAGTAGGATTCGTCGCGTCATCACTTAACGACTGGATTGCTGCTGAAGATTTCTTGAACATTAAAGTAGTCCAGCGATAGCGATTAATACTTCCAACCGTTCTTTTCTTTTGAGTGTGATGAATCCTGCGATTGACATGTTGGATCATGCCCATGCCGTCATGGAAAGAAAAAACATCCTGGTCGTTCGGTGTGTTCAGGTAATCAGCTGACCTCATCTTCTGAGGTCGATCCAACTCCAAATTATAGCACCGCCCCCACAGGCTTGTGCTGTAGGCGGATGCATCACTTTATCCGCCTCTCCTTTTACCCCAGTGCACCCATCATTCTGGAACAGAGTAAATCTGCACTCGTCAGACCACATGACCTTTTTCCAGAGTCCAGCCTCTACTCCCAAGCAGGCTGACATTTTCTTTTTTCCGATTAGCCTCGCCGATATTTAGTTTTTAAGGCTACAGGGCTGTTCAGTCCCAAACTCTCAAGTTCTCTTTTTAATTTAATTTAAGCGCCTTGAGGTGACTTTTGTTGTGATTTGGTGCTATATAAATAAAATTGAATTGAATTGTGCGCGTGGAAATGTTCACTGAGACCTCATTTTGTCCTCAGACATGAAGGGTCACCTCACTCCTTCCGGGCTTTAGAAACAGTCGTTTCAGCTGCTTTCTCAATAATTTGAGCTTTACGACTTGCACTAGCACTTTTTCCACGACCAGACGTGGCTGTTGAAGAAATAAGAAGCTACTCAGTGCATCACATTGTAATCCAACTTTTTTCACCAAATTCTGAAGCACTGTAATTTTATGTAAAGCAACAGTGCAAGTAAAACATGAATCTCCTGATGCATTAAGACTCTTTTCAGTATGTGATCTGTTTCATGAGTGGCTAAATCTTTTATCTACCTCTCGTGTGTCTCCGTTGTTAGTAGGGGAGAAACCGTACCTGTAAGGTAACACCAAGAGTCGGGTCTTAAGGATGCAATACTTCCCTTAGTTGTAGATTTATTTACCAAACACAAAACTTCAAAACTGCTGAGTGGAGACTTCCAGTCCAGGTGTGCTCCCTGAAGCAGAAAACTGCACGACGTGTCTCAAACAGCTTTGAAGTGCTGTGGGGAAGCGGCGCGTGCACGCGAGCCTCGGGCACTTTGCTTCACTTAGACTGGCGTGAGGCTGTAGGTTGATGGTATGGAAATGCATTGTGGGATTTCTTTGCTGCTGTTGTGCAGTCTTCTCATGGCAGCTTTCCATTAGCAGCAGCTGGAGGTTCCTATTGGAGGATCAGCTCCCTTCTTTACTGTATCCAGGCAGGTTTGAAGCCACCCAGTGGGGGAATCCACACACTGCACCTGAGTCTGAATTAATGTGTTTCCTTTGTGTGTGTGTGTGTGTGTGTGTGTGTGTGTGTGTGTGTGTGTGTGTGTGTGTGTGTGTGTGTGTGTGTGTGTGTGTGTCAGGAACCTGAGCTCAGCAGGGGAAGAGGCGAGGAGTCAGCTGCGGTGCTGTGAAGGTCTGGTCGACTCGCTGCTCCACGTCCTCAGAGCCTGCGTCAACACCTCCGATTACGACAGCAAGGTGCAGCAAAGCACAAACACACAAAGATGCACATGAGTGTGTGAGTCATGTTTTGTCACAGTTTATCCCCGAGAGAGTCATCCCAACTTAACCTGACCCAGACACAGCTGGAACCGCACTCTGGGGACCTGAATCTGATCCCTCAATACTCACATACTGCAGTATGTGCAAACTACAGCTACTGAGACTGCTGTTATAAGGATGCCCTGTCAGTTACTTAGTTACCATTATATGTGATTGTACGTGGCCAGGCCACATAAACGTACTATACATGTGTTTAGATGTTATGCATTCATAAATTCAACTACAATTTTGACCACCAGGGTGCAACGTTTTACCAGTGGGTGTGATGAAATGTTTTCAGGGGTGTGCTGATGTTTAGCATTTGCTGTTTGTTTTTAGGCACCACCTGATTTTAAATTACTAATACAATAATGGATTGAAATGTAGGCAAATCTTTTTAAATGCTTACTTGACTCACTTGCACCATCCTGTGGTACAAATTGGTATTGCATGGAAGTGAACCCTGGCCTGTGTTCATCTTCAGTTGATAACCCTTCAACACTTCACAGATAGATCCATAAGTACTTTTACTACTAAGTACTATTGCTGTGGTAATAGTTCCTATAATTGAAAACCTAGGAACAGAAAAATGTGTTTCAAGAATCAAACATAGGTGTTTGTGGCTATCACCACCAAGTAAAAAAAAAAAAAAAAAATTATATATATATAGCTGTATAGGCTTAATGATCATCTGTAGTTCACAAAAGATTCATTGATATGAAAATAAAAGACGCTGACCTTTTAATAATGATATTAAAAGTTAATATAAAGCTTGAACCTCTAAAACACGATAACAAGCAAACTGGGGAAACATCCAAGGGCATCACATGTTCAGTACAGAAAATACAACTACAGCACAGAAGTGTTGCAGACGTGTGGCATAATATCATCATCATGCAAACAAGAAGAGGATGTAGTGTCCCAGCTACCTTAGCTAACAAATAGAAATAAATAGCTTAAGCAATAAAACATCGATGTCAGTGGTCTGAAAATTCTAAACTACTTGCACAGACAAAACATCATATAACAGAAATAAACCTTTTGCACCATCCACAGGCTGAAACAAGAGCTCTGCAGAGCAGATGTCTAATGTTTGATTTTATGTGAAAACTTTCCTCTAGCACCACCATCAGGTTTCATTAGCAGGAAACACAGAAGAAGAGGCAGAAACAAAAGAAATGCTCAGTTCTCATTTTTACTTTCAGATAGTGGAGAACAGCGTCTGCACCCTGAGGAACCTTTCGTACCGCCTGGAGATGGAGATGCCCTCCTCTCGCCTCCTCGGCAACCAGGAGCTGGACACCCTGCTGGGGTTCTCCTCCCCAGCCAAGGAGCTGGACTACCTCTGCTGGGGCAAGAGGAGGCGTGGCAGGAAGAGAGGCGGCTGGCCCGACTCCAAGGTACGACTGAGGCCTTTTACAGGCATTCTTTTAAAGCATGAAAAGATGTTTATGTGCTTTAAAAGTACTAAAAATATACAAGATGTGTATAAGAGCAGTTACCTGTTGAGCAATCTGAGAACTCAAAAGCTAGTCTGGTGATCTCAGGGAACCCTCCAGTTTATACCTGGCGCAAACGGACTCTGAATGCAGTGGGACTGATCCACAACAGAAACCACAAAAATCTCACCTTTTGCCTTCATATAATTTATCCCGACAGGAAAACTGGGCAACCGCACAGCTGTAAGGTTTGCTGTCCTCTGTATTCGTCAGCAAGTGAAAGCAAATATGAGCCATGACGGGTCCTTGTAGCTCTAGATTTAAACTGAAAACTGAAATCTTCAAAAGTTCTTAGCTGCCAGGCAGGCGATAAAGAGGAAGACCACAGAGAAGCTTCATGGATTGCTTCATAGTTGGTGTGACAGAGGAAGATGATAGAGACAGGATGAGACGGAGGCAGACGATCTGCTGTGGAGACTCATCATGGGATCAGCTTCTTTATTGATTGGTTGATTAGGTTATACAAATCATAACGAGAAATCAAAACCTCTGAAATGAACCCAGAAAGGAAGGAAGGACGGAAGCAAATAAGGGAAAATGAAGGTAATTTTTCCACAAATATATTCTGTTTACAGCCATCTGAACTGAATCATTGTATAATTTGGATAAAGAGAAATGAATTGGCTGCTCCGTGGGTTAGTTATTGATTCTAAGCTGGTTTTAGGTGCTTGTTTTTATGTAAAGAGTTTATGTAAATAAAATTTTCCCTCTCCTGGATCAAGCAACCCTTAGAGGAATCGCCCTTTAAGCAGTTTAAGCACTCCCAATTATACAAACTCGACTTCACTTTCTGTGCCTTGGTGCGTTTGTCGCAGTGGGACGGTGTCGGGACAGTCCCGGGTTTCTCCCAGTCTCTGAGAGGAGCAGAGCTGCTGTGGCACCCAATGGTGGTGAAGCCGTACCTCAACCTGCTGGCTGAAAGCTCCAACCCCGCCACCCTGGAGGGCGCTGCCGGGTCCCTGCAGAACCTCTCTGCAGGAAACTGGAAGGTAAGACCTCGTCTAAGGCTAACACAAGGTGCAGATTTTCCTAATTATAGACAACACTGTGGAAAAGTCTTGAGCCACCAAGCAGCCAGACTTGTTTGTCCATTATAAAGCGCTCTTGAGCAATAGTTCTCGAGACTTTCTGAACTGTTTCTTTGGAACATCAGAACAAGCCATCAGCTTTCATCTCAGTCCTATTTTGCCAACTTCAAACCTCCAGTGAATACAAACAGAGACATCGCAGGTCAAGTCTTGTGTTTGTCACAGTAGGAATCTGATGGGTAAAAACAATATTTGACTCCTTTCGGGGCATTTAAAACTCTGTTTCTATTTTTGCAGTTTTCGGCCTACATCCGAGCAGCGGTGCGTAAGGAGAAGGGCCTTCCCATCCTGGTGGAGCTGCTGAGGATGGACAACGACCGGGTAGTCTGCTCCGTCGCCACCGCTCTGCGTAACATGGCATTGGACAGCCGCAACAAGGAACTGATAGGTACACACACACACCCCTCAACTGTTTATTCAAAGCCAGCACATACTCAGTCTTTGACATTACGTTGCCCCCTAGTGGTGACACAATCCTACATTTGTGCCCTCTCCTATCTGCAAACAAATTACAGTTAAAGTAGAGCTAATGCCTAAATGCTGCTCCTGGGAAGGGTGAACACCTAAAGCTTACCTGTGAACAGTCATTCTTGGGTTGTGGCATCTTGCCACGCCCAAGTATAGAGCTGCAGTAAAAGGAACGAAAGACGGCCACTAAAACTGATTCAGCAAAACTAAACATCTCTTAATACTCTGCCTGCAAATAAACAGCACTGTTACACATTTACACATGTTCAGTGTTAATGAAATCCTGAAGTGGGTGCACAAATTTCAGACGTATACATGCATACAGGTTCAAACATATACTTAAGTATATATACAGTGGGGCAAAAAAGTATTTAGTCAGCCACCGATTGTGCAAGTTCCCCCACCTAAAATGATGACAGAGGTCAGTAATTTGCACCAGAGGTACACTTCAACTGTGAGAGACAGAATGTGAAAAAAAAATCCATGAATCGACATGGTAGGATTTGTAAAGAATTTATTCGTAAATCAGGGTGGAAAATAAGTATTTGGTCAATAACAAAAATACAACTCAATACTTTGTAACATAACCTTTGTTGGCAATAACAGAGGTCAAACGTTTACTATAGGTCTTTACCAGGTTTGCACACACAGTAGCTGGTATTTTGGCCCATTCCTCCATGCAGATCTTCTCGAGAGCAGTGATGTTTTGGGGCTGTCGCCGAGCAACACGGACTTTCAACTCCCGCCACAGATTTTCTATGGGGTTGAGGTCTGGAGACTGGCTAGGCCACTCCAGGACTTTCAAATGCTTCTTACGGAGCCACTCCTTTGTTGCCCGGGCGGTGTGTTTTGGATCATTGTCATGTTGGAAGACCCAGCCTCGTTTCATCTTCAAAGTTCTCACTGATGGAAGGAGGTTTTGGCTCAAAATCTCACGATACATGGCCCCATTCATTCTGTCCTTAACACGGATCAGTCGTCCTGTCCCCTTGGCAGAAAAACAGCCCCATAGCATGATGTTTCCACCCCCATGCTTCACAGTAGGTATGGTGTTCTTGGGATGCAACTCAGTATTCTTCTTCCTCCAAACACGACGAGTTGACTTTATACCAAAAAGTTCTACTTTGGTTTCATCTGACCACATGACATTCTCCCAATCCTCTGCTGTATCATCCATGTGCTCTCTGGCAAACTTCAGACGGGCCTGGACATGCACTGGCTTCAGCAGCGGAACACGTCTGGCACTGCGGGATTTGATTCCCTGCCGTTGTAGTGTGTTACTGATGGTGACCTTTGTTACTTTGGTCCCAGCTCTCTGCAGGTCATTCACCAGGTCCCCCCGTGTGGTTCTGGGATCTTTGCTCACCGTTCTCATGATCATTTTGACCCCACGGGATGAGATCTTGCGTGGAGCCCCAGATCGAGGGAGATTATCAGTGGTCTTGTATGTTTTCCATTTTCTGATGATTGCTCCCACAGTTGATTTTTTCACACCAAGCTGCTTGCCTATTGTAGATTCACTCTTCCCAGTCTGGTGCAGGTCTACAATACTTTTCCTGGTGTCCTTCGAAAGCTCTTTGGTCTTGGCCATGGCGGAGTTTGGAGTCTGACTGTTTGAGGCTGTGGACAGGTGTCTTTTATACAGATGATGAGTTCAAACAGGTGCCATTCATACAGGTAACGAGTGGGGGACAGAAAAGCTTCTTACAGAAGACGTTACAGGTCTGTGGGAGCCAGAGATTTTCCTTGTTTGAGGTGACCAAATACTTATTTTCCACCCTGATTTACGAATAAATTCTTTACAAATCCTACCATGTGAATTCATGGATTTTTTTTTCACATTCTGTCTCTCACAGTTGAAGTGTACCTCTGGTGCAAATTACTGACCTCTGTCATCATTTTAAGTGGGGGAACTTGCACAATCGGTGGCTGACTAAATACTTTTTTGCCCCACTGTAAGAGACTTTGGGAAGGCCATTCCTGAAGCTTAATGCTAGCCTGCTGTATCCACTCGAACCCCATTTGTGATGTGTGTTTGGGATCGTTGTCCTGCTGTAACATCCAACTATGTCCACATTTCAATTTGTTGGAAGCTGCTGATTAGAGGTGAGGTTCAAGATTTTGGAGGTAGTCCTCCTCCTTCATTATTCCATCAATTTTGTGCAAAGTGCCACAGCAAAACAGCCCCAGAGCATGATGGTACCACCACCATGCTTAGCAGCTGGTATAGTGTTCTCAGGTTTTGAGAGCCGTACCTTTACTCCTCTAAACATCTTTTCATTTTGACCAAAAAGCTCAATCTTTGTCTTCTCTGACTATAAAGCTTTTCTCCAGAAGGTATTTGGCTCGTCTATATTGGAGCAGGGGCTTCTTTCTGTCCATGGTAATGTAAAACTCACTCCGCTGTGGACGGTGACGCTGGTGTTCCAGATGTTTTCAGTTCATGACAGGTTTGAGCCCTGGAGTCATCTTGTCTTCTTCTGGCAAATTGGTGACACGTCTGAATTACATGTACTTATTATTGTTTGATCTGATGATCTTGGAATCTGCAGTTGTTTTGAAATGGCTCGAAGAGACCTTCCCAACTTTTGTAAATCTACAATTCTCCGACATTAATTCAATCTTGTGCCACCAATTCTTGTTTGTTAAACTTGTTTGTTAATCCACTAAGAGCAGATCCAGACCTTCTGTTCTGTCTGTCTCTCCACCTGCAGGAAAGTACGCCATGCGGGATCTGGTGAACCGGCTGCCTGGCGGCAGTCCCACTGTGCTGTCAGACGACACGGTGGCATCAGTCTGTTGCACGCTGCATGAAGTCATCAGCCGCAACATGGAGAACGCCAAAGCTTTAGCCGACAGCGGAGGCATCGAGAAACTGGTGGATATCAGCAAAGGTCGAGGGAAAGGGTAAGACGTGACCACCTCCATGTTTTTATTATTGAACTCATTTCGCTACGTTTATAATGAACATCTACCACTGTGACAGGTGATGGGTGACAGAAAATCAGGCACTCCTTAACTGGTTTAACTCATTTTATTTTACATACTGTGTGTGTCACAGATATTCGATGAAGGTTGTGAAGGCAGCTGCTCAGGTGCTGAACACCCTGTGGCAGTACAGAGAGCTGAGGACCCTCTACAAACAGGTGGGTACGAGCAGACACATGTGGAAGAACTCACACTGATGGAATTAAAACTCCATTTACACCTCAAGAAATTTAAAGGCTCTTTCAGGGAGATGCTGATTATCTTTCTTATCGTCTGTTTGTAATTCAGGGCACGGTAATCATTCAAGGCCTTCATTATCCAAAGTCTCTTTCAGAAGTGCACTCCCTTCTGTTAATCTGACTTCATTGGAATGAGAGTCCCTTGGTCACATCTATCAAAATGTGGGTGCTAAGATAAGAAAAGGCTATCAGCATATCACATCCCTCAGTAAATGGTAGATGGACTGGTTCTTATATAGCGCTTTTCTACTCTTCTGAGCACTCAAAGCGCTTTACACAACTTGTGCATTCACCCATTCACACCCATTTGCACAAGCACATTTTTCTAAGTGCTTTCTAAGTAACATTCACATACACGATGGATGCATCGGAGAGCAATTTGGGGTTAGTATCTTGCCCAAGGATATTTGGCATGCAGACTAGGGGAAGCCAGGAATCGAACCACCAACCTTCCGATCAGTAGATGATGACCTGCTCTACCGCCTGAGCTACAGCCACCCAGTTGTGATGTGTGTTTGGGATCGTTGTCCTGCTGTAACATCCAACTGTGTCCACATTTCAATTTGTTGGAAGCTGCTGATTAGAGGTGAGGTTCAAGATTTTGGAGGTAGTCCTCCTCCTTCATTATTCCATCAATTTTGTGCAAAGTGCCACAGCAAAACCCCAGAGCTGTTTTGCTGTGATAAAAGTGTGATAAAAGTGACCTATGTACTGTGGAGTCTTTAAAAATTTGAAGCGACGGGACAAGCGGAGAACAAAACAAGAGGTATCGGGCCTAAAAATATATATATATCTAGAGCAGATGCAGAGTGTCTGGAAAAAAATGTCCTTAAGAAAGGAAAAAAAATCAAGCACTGATCATCACAATGATCCCAAACACACTGCCAATGCAATAAATACCTGGACAGAAAAACACACAGTGGAACACTATCAGTCATGGATCGGCCTCCCCGGAGCCCGGACCTCAACATTATTGAAGCAGTGTGGGATCATGTTGACAGAGAACAGAACAAAAGGCAGAAACATCCAAAGAAGAGCTTTGAATGTCCTTCAAGAAACCTGGAGAACTATTCCTGGAGACGACTTAAAGAAATAACAAGAAAGAGAGTTCAGACTGTGCTGAAGAATAAAGGTGGTCACACCAAATACTGACTTCCAGCTCGTTAGCATGGTACAAACTGTTTTTCCCTTATATGCTTGTATTTACATGTTTTTGCACATGCTTCAATAAATCGCTCTTCCTGTTTCAACTATAAAGAAAGGAGAAACATTCACAGCTGAAGGGACATGTTTCGTGCCATGAGGATGACTCATGATGTAGGATCTGCATAAATGACACATGCTGTAAAAGTCTCATCTTATATGATTCTTAGGAAAGCCAGATTTGAAACGGCAGCCACTGATATTACCAATTAAACACAGCAGCTGTTATGAAAGCCAAATTGACAAAGAATAAAGGAATTCACCACTGACTGTTACAGCCACAGGCAAAATTCGTAACAAACCTGTAACTCTTATGCGGTAAAAGTGTTGTGGCACAGGATTCAAACTGATGAAACCTTCCGGTCCAGTTGCGCCACCAATTGTGGTCATGACTTTTATGGTCAGAATTTCTAGGAACAGCCAAAGAGTGGAGGGTCTCAAGATGTCATCTCAGCTTTTTGCAGATTATGTGGTTCTTTTGGCTCCGTCGGGGGATGGCCCCTGTTTGCTTTGGGGTGGTTTACAGTTGAGTGTGAAGCAACAGGGGTGGGAATCAAGTCTGAGGCCATGGTTCTCTGACAGAAAATTTAATTCAGTTCAAATTATTATATAGCAACAGTTGCCTCAAGGTGATTTATATTGTAAGGTAAAGGACCCTACAATACTGTTCCCCACAGGAGATCAGGAGGAGGTGGTCAGGGAGGTCTGTGGCAGAAGGTGAATGGATGAAATCTACGTAAATGCAGTAGTTTAAGTACATGTAGGTCCTCAACCATTCCCCCAGCAGGTGCTGCAGCAATTTGAGCATCTAAATTCCAACAGCCTTGGAAACGTTTGATGTTTTTTGTTTTTTCCAGTATCCATAGCCTAATTCCATAAGTCTTTTGTCTATTCTATAGAGCCAATTTTGTTTTTTGGGGGGAGGTTTTAAATGTATGTATTCATATTAAAGAAACCCTGCAGGAGCTCCTACATGTGTGCACAAGCATGCCTCTTTATTTTCTTTTTGTCGTACATGTGAGCAGGATGGCTGGAACTACACCCACTTTGTCACCCCCGTCTCCACTCTGGAGCGGGACCGATACCGCTCTCAGCCGACCCTACCCACCAGCCCAATGCAGATGTCCCCCGTCATTCAATCAGGTGTGAGAGACATCAAACCGATGATCATATTTCAGTAATAGATTGTTGGGGGGGAAACAGGATTTGGTTTAAATCATATCACTGTTTTATTTTTCTGGTTGGCTTTGTTTTCAGGCGGTAGTGCAACATCCTCGCCAGCGATGCTCGGGATAAGAAGACACAGTTCAAACTATCAGCGGGCCCAGTCATCTATGCAACTCGACACATATTATGGAGACAACAGTTTACACAAACGGCAGTACACAGGTTTGTGGCATTCCTCAGGGATCTGCACACTGGTGTTTCTCTCAAACAACCACCATTTCAGTTTGGAGTTATATTTATTTTACTCTCTACTTATGGATTTTTCACCTCAGGGTCAGAGAAGAAAACCCCATATTTCATTGGGACCTATTCCTCCCAGTCAGGAGAGGATCTGAGAAGATCCCAGGTAAGAAGCCTTTTGTTGTTTCATCATACAGTAATGTCGTGCTCAATCATCCAGGTAAGGATGTTTTCTCAGTTTGGTTGATTTTATATAGACTGACTGATTACATTGTTTTCCAAGCACCCAGAGCCATTCTACGACGAACCCGACAGGAAGAACTTCAACAGCTACAGAATGTACCTGTCGTCCCCACAAGGCTACGGCGAGGAGCACTTTGAGGACGAACCGGCCCACCTGACCCCGTCTTCTCCCGACGGCTACGCCACCCAGTCGCTCCGATTCAAAGCAAACACCAACTATGTGGACTTCTACTCCACCACACGGAGGCCTTCAAACAGGGCGAACAAGTTCACCGGCTCCCCCGACTCGTGGGTGTAGAAAGAAAACAGACGCCGTGGACATCAAGTCTTCACCACGTTGGCTGTCCGTTCCTGTGGGTGTATGTGTGCGGGGAGTGCGTTGTGTGGCTGCGTGAAAGGTTGCGGATGCATGTGGATATGTATGTGTGTGTCTATACTGAAGCTGTGCTGAATGACCAGGGCTTGGTTTGCCACGTGCAGCTTTTGACTAAGTCAGACCGCACGATAATAATACCCGGAAAAAAATTATCCCTTTATTTTTGACTCCGAAGCTAAAAACAAACCAAACAAACACAAGTCAGTTTTATCAGAGGTTTATTGCATAACATAAAGAAGCAGTGCTGTATGAAATTGTTCGCTAGTTTAATGAGCTTCAGGCTGCAAAACTAGAATATTCTGAAATATTTCCACCATGTTGTTTGGCCGTTGCGTACAACTTATAATTCCCACACACTTGTAAAGGTGTTGGCTAGAGGCACGAACAGTCTAAAAGATGGACGTAGCCACCGTTACCTTACCCACCCCCCTCAGTGAAGTCCCTTCGAGCTGAGTGTCTTCTGGCTAAATGTGTCAAACGAGGAGTGGATCTACCGCACCCACTCCCATACCTTGCTTTATCAGCCTTTCATCCTTTTTGACATTAACAGGGACCACAATTTGCAAAATAAACACTATGCTGTATTCAGTAACACTTGAAAGTAGCGACTGAGACCATGAACTCGTTGGGAAAATGTTTACTGAGGTTGCATAGACTTCTACAATCTACAGTAAGAGCCAGAAATCCTTAGAGAAGAGTTTGCATGCTTGAAATCCCAGAAAGATTAAATCAGATTAAACTGGGAACTCCCCAGTTATCCAGGACTATCTCATAGAACCCCTATCAAACTGGAAGTCCACAGAGTGGCAGTTCTTGTGTATATTTAAGACAATTCTCTGATATAGCTATGACCTTACTGAGACTCGGTGTGTTAACCACAATGTTAAATTCTGGAAATCATCGCCAAGTGTGAACAACCATCAAGGATCAAAAGTAAGTCTTGTTGCTTTGAGTATACTAAATTGGATTCTTTCTAAGGAAGATTTTGCGTTTTAATTGATAGGTTTTTTTGTAAACAATGATCAGGATGTGAAACAAATTGTCTTGGGCTTTGCCATTTCTGCCAGAAGCTAAGTCTACAGACTAGCTAATGGGTTCCCAAGGCTTAGTCAAAAGGTGCTTTTTAAACAAAAGAAAGAAAAAAACCTAGCCCTGACATTGTTGTTTACTCGAGTGTTTGTTCACGTCAACTGATTTCATTTTTCTCTGCAGTAAAAGTGTGCAGTGTGTTGGCTTTATAACATAAATATCGTCCGCCAGCATCATCTTGAATGCAAGAGAAAAAGAAACTTGCTGAAGCTGAGGATCACACCTGGGACAAATTCTATTTACCAGTTAAATAAAACCACTACTCCAAACAACATAAAAGCTGCTCCAAATATTATTTGACCTGGGTTTGGAGATGAACATCCTCACGCTCATGAACCTTTAAAGACTCAGAGAACTGGGGTTAAACCTGTAACCCTCTGCTTTTCTGTAATGTTGGCCAAAAGTGCAGTATATCATAAAGTATGTGAAATATGTGGAAAAACAAAAGTGAACATCTATTTGTACAGATAAAAATGGTTTAACTGTCCTGTTACATTGTTGTATTCAATATGTAGAACTTTCTTATGTGATTGTGAGGAAGATTTTTGTATTATTTATCGATTATTTTTATTAATTTAATTGTGACCTGACCAAAATACCCAATCTGTCTGTTCTGTCTAAAACTGATAATGATGATGTGTTACAGAGGGAAATAATATGTATAGGGATTAAAGATTATATTGTGGCGGACCACCAGGTGGCTCCACTCACACACAAGTTGAAAGGAAGTGTGGGGGTGGAGATTTTGGCGCTGACTATATGTGAAGTTCTGTCAGTTAATAAAGTTGTTGGAGTGAGACACTGAGACCTCTCCTGTCGTTGTTACATACCTCCACATTGGTGACCCCTGTAGTGAACATGCTAAGGCTCGACGACGAAGCCAGCTCTGGCGTGGAAGCATCGGCGGCCGCCGGACCTTCACCGATGGCTGCGTTTGCTGTGGCGCTTAAATTGCCGGATTTTTGGCTTCACGATCCTCCTTCATGGTTCATGCACGTAGAAGCTCAGTTTGCTCTTCGTGGAGTTTCAGCCGACGACACTAAATACCACCATGTGGTGGCCTCACTTGACCCGCTGTCAACCCGCCGTGTGATGACTCTCCTCTGGGATCCCCCAGCCCAGGGCAAGTACGCCGCCCTCAAGGGGCTGCTGCTGCGGCGTTACTCCCTCTCTGATGCTGAGCGGGCCGAGAAACTCCTTTCCATCGCGGGCCTGGGCGACGGCACCGCCCTCGAGCTCATGGAGAGCATGCTGTCCTTGCTGGGCGCGGAGGACGGAGGATTTCTCTTCACCCACCTCTTTCTTCGACAGCTGCCGGCTCCAGTGCGCGCTGGCCTTGCCAACTCCCCGCTATTGGCCACGAAGGATTACCGCTCCCTTGCGGAAGAGGCGGATCGCATCCTCCTGGCTACCAGGACTTTCGGCGTCCAGACGGTTATTCAGGACCCACCAGCGTTTTCCCCCTCCCCCTCACCGATGCTCCACGGGCCCTCCGACTCGTCCACTGTGGCCGGAATCGCTGCACGGCGGCACCGCGGAAAGGGGCTTTGTTTTTATCACCAGCGTTTTGGAGCGAAGGCACGGCGCTGCCTCCCGCCTTGCAGTTTCCAGACCCAGGGAAACGGGCATGTCAGCGCTCTGTAGCAGCCGCGACCGCTGGCAACAAGGAAAGGCTGCTTTTCTTAGAGGACTCACGCTCGGGGAGGCGTTTCCTGGTGGACTCCGGCTCACAGAAGAGCCTTCTTCCCCCGGCTGGCTCGGACAGGCTAGCTGAGGGTTGCGGGCCATTGCTAACAGCGGCTAATGGCTCTCCCATCAAAACCTTCGGTGAAAGGTTGGTGACTGTTTGCTTTCACGACCGTGACTTTCAGTGGAACTTTGTTGTTGCTGCTAGCTCTGTGCCTATAATAGGCGCTGATTTTCTTTGTGCTCACGGACTACTGGTTGATGTGGCTAACAGACGTTTAATTGATGCTGTGTCCTTTTCCTCATTACCCTGTTTGACTCGGGGTGCTCAGCCCGTGGTGCATGCTAACTCAGTAGATTCGGGTGACGTTTTTCAGTGTTTGCTTTCTGAGTTTCCCTCACTCACTGTCCCCACTTTCTCGAGCACGGTGACGAAGCATGGGGTAGAGCATTACATAACTACAGTAGGGCCCCCGGTGTTCGCGCGCGCGCGCCGCCTCGACCCCGCCAAACTGGCTGTCGCTAGGGAAGAATTTGCCACCATGGAGCGTCTGGGCATCGTGCAGCGTTCGAACAGTGCCTGGGCTTCTCCGTTACACATGGTGCCTAAATCTGATGGTCGGTGGCGACCTTGTGGGGATTTCCGCCGTCTTAATAATGTCACGGAGAACGATCGTTATCCCATTCCCCACATCCAAGATTTTTCCGCCCATCTTGCGGGGACCTCGGTTTTTTCTAAGATCGATTTGGTACGGGGATATCACCAGGTTCCCGTGCGCGCGGAGGATGTCCCCAAAACCGCCGTAATTACACCTTTCGGCCTTTTCGAGTTTCTGCGCATGCCGTTTGGCCTGAAAGGTGCCGCCCAAACCTTCCAGCGGTTGATGGACTCGGTCTTGCGCGGGCTGCCCTTTGTTTTTGTATATCTTGATGATATACTGGTGGCCAGCAGCTCGAAGGAGCAGCACATGTTCCATCTGCGTCAGGTTTTTCAGCGTTTGGCGGAGCATGGACTGATTATTAATCTGTCTAAATGCCAGTTTGGGTTGCCCGTTCTCGATTTCCTTGGGCACCGTGTTTCCGCCAAGGGCGCGGTTCCGTTGCCTGACAAAGTCCGAGCTGTTTCGGAATTTCCGCGTCCCACGACTGTTAAGGCACTGCAGGAATTTTTGGGGATGGTGAATTTTTACAACCGTTTTCTCCCCAGAGCGGCACATCTGCTGAAGCCCCTTTATGGGGCGTTAAAGGGTAAAAAAGCTAATGACCCCGTTGACTGGTTTCCGGACAGCATCCAAGCGTTTTCTGATGCTAAGTCAGCGTTAGCTAATGCTGCCCTTCTGGCCCACCCATCCCCCTCAGCGCCGATTGCGTTGACCACTGATGCGTCGGACATAGCGGTGGGTGCGGTACTGGAACAGCGAATCTCGGGTGTCTGGCAACCGCTCGCCTTTTTCAGCCGTACGCTACGTGACAGCGAACGCAATTACAGCGTTTTTGACAGGGAGCTACTGGCGCTCCACCTGGCGTCTCGTCATTTCCGGTTTTTTCTCGAGGGTCGTCACTTTACCGCATACGTGGACCACAAACCCTTGACGTTTGCCATGTCCAAGGTTTCCGATCCATGGAGTGCACGCCAGCAGCGCCAGTTGGCAGCCATTTCTGAGTTTACCACGGACATTCGGCACGTGGCTGGTAAATCCAATCATGTGGCTGACTGTTTGTCCCGTGCGCTGGTTTCTCCCGTCTTTCTCGGCATAGACTACTCCGCCATGGCTGCCGATCAGAGCGGTGACCCTGACATCCTCGCGCTTAAATCCACCCAGACGGGCCTCATACTGGAGGACAGACCCGTGCAGGACGGTGGTCCCCTCCTCGTCTGTGACGTTTCCACCGGCCGCCCTCGCCCTGTGGTTCCCGCTTCCTGGCGTCGTCAAGTTTTTGACTCGGTACATGCTCTCTCTCATCCAGGGGTCCGGGCCTCTGTTAAACTGGTCAGCTCTAAATTTGTTTGGCCAGGCCTTCGCAAATCTGTTAAGGAATGGGCGTCGGTGTGCATTCCCTGCCAGCGCGCGAAGGTTCATAAACACACCAAGGCGCCCCTGGAGCCGTTCTTCATACCCGGCAAACGTTTCGATCATGTGCATGTCGATCTGGTGGGTCCCTTGCCGCAGTCACAAGGTTTTACGCACCTTTTGACTGTTGTTGACCGGACCACCAGGTGGCCGGAGGCGGTCCCCCTGGCGTCCACTACCGCAGCAATGGTGGCCAAGGCGTTTTTGTCGACCTGGGTCTCGCGTTTCGGCCCACCCGCGGACATTACGTCAGACAGAGGCCCCCAGTTCATTTCCGAGCTTTGGTCGGCCATGGCTGATGGACTGGGGGCTAAAGTCCACCGCACAACCGCATACAACCCGCAGGCTAATGGGATGTGTGAACGGTTCCACCGGTCGCTGAAGGCTGCCTTTCGCGCCTCCTTAAAGGATGGCAATTGGGTTGACCGCCTCCCGTGGGTTTTGCTTGGGCTGCGCTCTGCGGTTAAGGAGGATCTCGGCGCTTCCCCAGCTGAGCTAGTGTTTGGTCAGCCCCTCCGCGTGCCTGGAGAATTCTTGCCTGAAAATCCTCCTCCCTGCTTCGATCCATCGGTGCTCTCTCTCACCCCGCTTTTGCACTCGCTTCGGGTTCCTGGTCCGGTGCACCATTGCGTGCCTGACACCTTTGTTCCAAAGACTTTAGAGACTGCTAAGTTTGTTTTTGTCAGGCACGATGCCCACAGGACACCGCTGCGGCCGCTGTATGACGGCCCGTTCAGGGTTATTGAACCGGGCCAGAAACATTTTGTTTTGGATTTTGGGGGTCGAAGGGAGACTGTGTGTGTTGACAGACTTAAACCAGCACATGTTCTTCCGGACAGTGATGTAGTGCCGGCCCAGGCCCCTCGCTGTGGCCGACCTCCTGCGCTGGGGTTGACAGTCTCTGGTTTTCCCCCCAGGACTACCCCCGGACCACCAACGTTTGAGCCTCCTCCTGCCTTTCCTGCTCGCCTTCACCAGCCTCGTTCACAGGATGGACCTTCCTCTGCCTGTTCTCTCCCTCCCAGGTTCAGTCGTGCAGGTCGTTTGCTTAGACCCAGGGTCCTGGACTGAATGGAGACCTGACTGTGTGTTCAAGGGGGGGTATGTGTGGCGGACCACCAGGTGGCTCCACTCACACACAAGTTGAAAGGAAGTGTGGGGGTGGAGATTTTGGCGCTGACTATATGTGAAGTTCTGTCAGTTAATAAAGTTGTTGGAGTGAGACACTGAGACCTCTCCTGTCGTTGTTACATACCTCCACAATATCACGATGAGACACCTGGAAGTTGCGGTTTTCTTCTAATTTTGAAATGCACACAAAAAAAGCAAGTTAAATAGATTATCTTTATTAGATTTAATTGCATCAGTTGTAAGATATATATTTGGATACACGATGCTACAGCTAAAACAAAAAATGTACAACATGATGAGGTAAATGCATCCTGTACAGAAACTGCCCTCCCTGAGCATGCCTTTAACACAACAAGCTCTAGTCCATGCAGTTACATTCACTTATTCGTCGTCTGTGCTTGTTGCTGTCCTGCAACTAAGCCATTGCGAAAGTGTAACATTCTACAGCAACATCCACAGAAACAAAAGCAACTAGCCCGAAAGTCACATTGCACAACTAAGGCCCAGTCCTACCCGAGGCGTCAGCCTTATGTTCAGCAGGGTAGCAGTCAAGTGTGGCAGCACTCATCCAGCCCAATGACTGGTCGAATAGTGGCAGTCATCAAGCTCAATAACTGCCACTGGTCAAGAAGCTAATTCAAAGGGTGGGGGTCGTCATTAGAAGAGTAGCAGTCATCAAGCTTGACTGTAGGGTATCGTCCTCGAGCTTGATGACTGCTACTCTTTGATACCTAAAAGAAACTAAAATGGTAGACTATAACCAAAGAACTGTAATTGGGCCTTTTACACTGAGACAATAATGTACATAAAAATATGTTAAACAGGCACCATAAAGGAAAGCAGCACAAACGTCTAATGTACCACTAAAGGGTCAAGAGGCCTCGTTAAATTACAGTCTTGACGTTAAAAAAGAAAGTTACAAAGTCACAAGTCAATGTAGAGAAATGTGTTCATTTCTAAAGCTGGAGTGCTGTTTTGATGATTTCAGTTTTCTAAAGGCAAAAACTTATCCAGCTTATCCACTGAGATTTTAATTACTTTGGCCTGAGGGGAAAAACCTTTTTTCTGCCTTTGAATCTGTTTTTAAAGACTCTGACTGGCCAATCAGAAACTTTACAGATTGAGTGCAGACTATTACAACAATCCAGACACTGAAATTGTGTGGGGAGAAAAAATTTAAATCAGCTTTAAACCAGAGTTATAAACCAGGCTCATAGTCCTAGGAGCAACTGATTGGCTGGTCAGTGTTCCTCAAGAGCTACAGCAGCGCAATTTAATTGTATGAGATCCCTCTTTGCAAAACGACAAAAAAAGAAAAATCTTTTTGAAGCCCAGAGCATGTTTTCTAAAACCAAATCAAAGGGTTTCTTTTTATTGATTGTCACCTGTAATCAAACAAAAGTGTAAACACAAAAGTTATAAAATCTGGAAGACAAGACACATGCAAAGACAGTTGTGTGGAAGCATGTTTCTGCTGCCCAGCTCCAGCAACAACCTTCAACATCACCGAGGTTAGAAACTTAAAGGCCCTGCTTTGAAACAAATCACATCCATAAAAGTAAGCATGAAGCTACATCCTGCAGGCAGTTAGCTTAGGTTAAAATGGTGAAACAGCCATTTTTATTTTAAGTTCTGTTTCCAGAAATAAATATTCCACTCACTGCATCTAAGTGCTTTGAACCGAGCATTCTCCCTCATGGATGCACTGGGGGCCACTCAGTGTTCTGTTTCTTGCCCAAAGACACTTTAACACGAACACAAGACAAGCCGGGAGTTGAACCACTGACCTTCCAATTAGTAGATAATCCACTGCGGTGTACATAATGACTTTTAACAGTGAAAGAACTACTCATCCAATAATACAATCAAATCCTAGATTCCATAGCAACCGACTTCCAGCCTTCTAGAATTTAGTGTTTGTAGTTTGTATTGTGCGTGAGTGGTCAAGTGTAGCCAAGTTATCGATGTGGCATGGTGCTATGTTCCTGACTGCAACTCGTCCATTCTGATGTTTGTGGGTTTACACATTTCCAAGGTCAATGTCATTCAACAGCAACTTGTAAAGCACTTTGAGGGCCCCGAAAAGCGCTATATAAATGCAATCCATTATTATTATTATTAACTTCCACCAATCAGAGATGCCGCTGTTTCAGTTAAGGATTGCGGGAAGAGTAGTTCTTCTCCGTTATATTATAAATAATACATTAATGTTTTATGTCACATGCCATCATTTTACAGTTTAGTAGCTTGTAGTGAGTCTGTTTTTGGTGGGTACAATTTTTTGGTCCATAGTTAAAATACTTCTAAAAAATATGGATGAGATTTTCAATTCAGGATCTGTAAATAAGTTGTAGATGTTTTCCAAAATATGCAGGTAGCATGCATGTTAGGGCTACCCAGCTAACAGCAGAAATCATCTTCAGGCATTGATGTAAATGAGCTGGGGCGTAATTTGCTGATTATGCGTGTTAAATTTTTTTGCAATGAGTTGTAGTTAACACACTTAGTGATTACACTGTCCATAAAGAGCTCGGAGCAATTATCAACCTAATGGTCGCCATTTAGGCTACGGAGTGGGATGAGGCGTTTATCCATAGTAAACTGTTGTCTTCGGTGTGACTGCCATTTTGGAGGGATGCTGCTGTAGCGTCAGCCACATAGGCCTAGAGACCAGGCAGCAATCATCTGGCAACCACTGGATCACAAGGGAAAAATGTGTATTTCCACCAACCTAATGACAAGTGGCTGTTTGCAAAGAGGTATATAGGGTACAGGACCAAAGATCTCTGTGATTGCCATTCCCTGGTCTTTATGCTAACCTAAGCTAACCGTCTGTTGGCTGTAGCTTCATATTGATCAGATACACTCGAGTGGTGTCACTTCTGTCATCATGACGACTGAGAAAAAAAGGAAAAAAGCAAGTTGTTTCCTAAAACGTTAAACAATACTTATCTAAAAACGGACACGTTTGCCTTCTCCTGTAAAGCTGCGCAAACCTAAAACTTAAGCTTCATTTTCATTTCTAATACAGGGCCTCACTTATAAACTTCGAGCTTTTAATCCATCCATCCATCCATCCATTCGCTTCCGCTTGTCCTTTTCAGGGTCGCGGGGGGCGCTGGAGCCTATCCCAGCTGTCATAGGGCGAGAGGCAGGGTACACCCTGGACAGGTCGCCAGTCTGTCGCAGGGCTAACACACAGGGACAGACAACCATTCGCACTCACATTCATTCGCACATTCACACCTAGTGACAGTTTGGATTATCCAATTAACCTATCCCCACAAGCTGCATGTCTTTGGACGGTGGGAGGAAGCCGGAGTACCCGGAGAGAACCCACGCAAACACGGGGAGAACATGCAAACTCCACACAGAAAGACCCCGGCCTGATGTTGGAATTGAACTCAGGACCTTCTTGCTGTGCGGCAACAGTGCTAACCACCGTGCCACCGTGCTGCCCTGTTGCATAATAACGACAATCTACCATCAGAAGATCCAGAAAACTAAACTTATAACAGCGAATGTGTTATAAACGAGGCCTCTGAGATCTACATTCAGCAAATTAAATATGTCTCATCAGTATTTACACAATGTTTGGATGGTGCTTCTCCGAGCGATGACAGTCTGTCGTGAAGGCCTCCCATTGGTGCTCCAAGAGGAGGGGCGTTGCTTGTGGATCCAGGTGGGGTGGTGAGCATGCACTGAGTTGTTTATGGTCGTCTGCAACAAGAGGCAAATCTCTGAGACTGTCTTATATCCAGTTTATGTGTAAGTGATATATTTGTTAACCGCCCCCTGGTGGTAGCCATGTGTAAGACAAGCAAAGGAAATTATATTTCGTAAAATGGAAAACAGATTTTTGCACTCACAGGATTATGTTGCTGTTGTGGGTTCAGTTGTTATGAATATCAACACCTCCGGCTCTGATGGAGCTGCAGATCGGGGAGGACAGTGGATGATGTCCGGGCCGGATAGGCTTTGCTGAAAACACAAAAAAGAGAACATCTTGATCCATTGGCTGATTGATCTTTCTCCCAGGGATCCATATTCAGGTCTGTTTTTTTATCCAGTGTTTTATTTTTTTGTTTGTTTGTTTCAAGTTTAAACCAGCTCAGATATTTCAATTTTTCTGGTTGAAATATCAACTGCAAAAGCTACTCTCAGAGGGATTGAATCCCTGACTGCCCTTCCCTGAGTATAGTTCTCCTGGAAGTCACCTGTTAAAGTGGAGTTCTTCCCCACCTCAGTCACCAGGGTATAATCTGTACTATGAAACAGGTTTAAAATTGCAGTTTGACTTGGGCTGACTACAATCCCTCTCAGACAAATTGGAAAATTTTGCAAATATTTGAGTCAGATTGTGCTGACCAGATTGTGCATCTATTTGCAATAGTGTTCTCAACACAAATGGCTGTAATCTGTGTTTTAAAAGCACAGCAACAAAAGCATCAGTGTCCAGGCCACAGAAACAATCCTGCCAATCAGCATGCTTTCAGCAAAACCAATTTAAATTGCTACTCTTTAGCGTAAAGATGGTTATTTAAACATATAGAAGTTATCTAGAAACACTATCACTCATTCGGAAATGTATTTGTGTCCAGGTTCAGCTACGGTGCTGGTGGCAGGTTTCACCCCTGTGTGAACCGGTCTTCTTTGTCCGACAGCTGTCACATGAGCACATCTATTTCAGTGAAATAATAAATGGAAGTAAAACCTCACCGATCTGTGCAGAGTATCCCCTCCTGGCCATGTTCTTGGCCCGCACAGCCTCTTTGATGCGGTCCACCTCCTGCTGGTAGCGCTTGCGGTCCCTCATGGCGTTCTCCTTGGCCTCCTTCAAGGCGTTCTCCAGCGCTTTGACTCGCTCGGCTGTGGCTCGCAGACGCTTCTCCAGCTTGGGCAGTTCGCAGCGAAGGTCTGCGTTGTCCCGGACCAGCTGAGGGCGGCGGCATGAAGTTACTGAGCATTATTTTATCGCACTGTATCTCACAGCGCTCAGCATTTCTGTTTTATAATATTTTTATGGATTCAGCCTCTGTATAGCAACCGTACCTGTTTGTGGACCTTAGTCAGCTGCTCCAAATTGTTCTCCAAGAATGAGATTTTCTGTTTCTGTGCAATGTTGCTGAGTCCCTCCTCACAGTCAAGCTCTGCACTCTTATAATAGAGGAAAATTACACCAAACTACATTAAACGACCAGTCGTATGTGTCAACAGTAAAAAGATCTACCTTCTTAACCCGTGCAGTGAGGTCCTGGACGAAGAGTTTGCGCAGGTTGTGCAGAGTTTGCAGCTCTTTGGCCTGAGTGAACAAGAAGGAAGTGAAAGCTGGAAGTTAGACCCACATAATAGTTCTGGGATTTACATTTTGCCAGAGGGTTCTTCCTTTTTAAAGTGAGTTCTTCCTCCCCACTGTCGCCAAGTATTTGCTCATAGGGAATCATCAGACTGTTGGTTTTTTCCTTTTAATTCAGTTCAGTTGAATTCATTTGTATGTAAATACTCTTAAATTAAATTGAACTGAATTAAAGATGTCATCAGGTTTATTCTACCATCGGCCAAACCTAGGGTGAAACCTGAAAAAGCCATGGTCATGTGAAGTGGGTGTTTTGAACGGCACTTCAGATCAGTGCTTCGTAAGCTCAACACAGCGTTGAAACACCAGTATCCAGCTTCCCATCCCTACTCAGGGTATTCAATTAAATTCTGTTCCATTTATACAGCATCAAATCACAGCCGTTTGAGGCTCGATCACTGAAACTCCCCTTTTTATGTAAATGTAAGAAAAAGAAGTGCACTTTTAAGAAATATGTCCGAACGACTCTTTGGGATGAAGTTGTGAACAGCTGGATCAATGAGATGCACTATACTAACAACATTTCTTTAATCCTCTGACTTGCCTCTATTCTCATTAAATATATTACAAAGCACTGTTTTTGAGTAAGCCTGCATTGGTGCAGACTTCCAGCAGTTTCTTTGCTTTGCTATGTGACTAAACAGACATCTAAGGTTAGAACAGCTGTGACTTCAAAGGTGAGAGTAGTTATGGGGCCATCACTGAGTCTCACCACAGTCTCCTCCAGACCCTTCAGGTCCTCTCGGGCCTGCTCCCTTTGTTCATTCAGCAGCCTGTACAGAAAACAGAGCAATAATCAAACCATGTGACACTTTTATTGTCTCAAATTAACTCTAAGATGCTTGTGTTCACCTACACGAGCCTCTCCAGCTTTGCATTCTTCTCCTGCTCCTCCGCCTGCAGTTTGTAGTAATCCGACATGAGTCGCTCCTGCTCCAGTAACAGCCCCTGATTTAGACTGAGAGGGAGAAACTGTTTTAATAAATACGCTCTCTAGTTTCAGAAAATGTGGTTTGGAATCGAAGCATGTTTAGTTGGAGGCTCTAAAGTTGCAGGTTGAGGCCTTGAAAGTCACTTTCTAGTCATGTTAACTCTTCTTTTGAAGCAGAAGCCGACTTTGAGCCCAGATCTTTGATCGCTTTCAGGCAGCAGCTCCTTGCTCGCACTTGTTCTCTGAGCTGCTTCTTCTCCTCAGTAGTCCCCCTTTGAAGACAACCTGAGTGGAAATCCCTACTCTGAGGGCTGAGGGGAATATTAAAATGGGTATATGTGTGTATCTGCTCATGGCCTGAGCTCATCTGAAAAGATCAGGATTTGTGTAGAACGGTTTCAAATCTAAAACCTGAGCACATCTGTGGGTTTCCCTGTGATATCTCTCCCCTAATCTCCCATCGTCTCCCCCCTGCTGTGCTGTTACATCCTCAGAGTTGGTTTGTGTGCGTCAGTGTGTGCGTTTGCTGATGTTTTCTCACTCTCTGAGCTCGTCCAGCATCCTCTGTTTGTCTTCGATCTCATCCCGCAGGCGGCTGAGCTGCTTCTGATGAGCCTCCCTGTGGTTCTCCAGCTGCTCCTCCAGCGTTTTCTGAAGACATAAAAACACATTAGAGCTGAGGTTGGCAACATTATTCCCTCAGAGGACACTGAACAGAAACATGACGCACTAAAATAACCCTATGATAATCCCAAATCCATGATCCAAAATACAAGAGCTTCCTGTTAGAAGCTGCTCGTTTTTCTGGGTCAGTCTGGAGCACTTAAATACTGGATAAACCTATGACATGGACTGTGTTAGACTGTATTAGGTCTAACACTTTAAATCTGGCTACTTGGAAGTGTCTCAGCTACTAGTTAGCTAGTTAACAGTAACTAGTAGTTAACTACTAGTAGTTAACTACTAGTTACTGGATCTCCTGCCTTCAATCTGACCTGGAACATGAACAAATATGAACAAATGTCTTGAATCAACCCTCATGTCTTTACGCTTTACTTCCAAGCCGCCAGATTTTCTCTTTTTTCAATTGTTTTTGAGCAATAGTTCTCAGGCTTTCTGAAGCTCTTTCAAAGGTTTTATTTGGACATTGGCTGCTTTTTCACTCATTTGCAGTCCAGTGCTTGTACCTGATCATCTTTAGAAGCATTTTTCCAGCTGCATTTCAGCCAGTGGTGGTGGAGACCTTGTTAAAATTATCAACTATGAAAACAGAGAAGCACCATCAGATTTTGATACACCATGCAAAATCATCTGGAAAGCATCTGATTGTCAACAGCTTCATTTTTCAGCGTGACAATGATCTCAAACACATTGTTAATGCAGTAAAAACACACAGTGGAGCACTATCAGTCATGGATCGGCCTCCCCAGAGCCCGGACCTCAACATTATTGAAGCAGTGTGGGATCATGTTGACAGAGAACAGAACAAAAGGCAGAAACATCCAAAGAAGAGCTTTGAATGTCCTTCAATAAGCCTGGAGAACTATTCCTGAAGACGACTTAAAGAAACAACAAGAAAGCTGCCTAACAGAGTTCAGACTGTGCTGAACTCTGTTAGGTTCCAGATTTTAATATTTTGTAAAAATCAAAATCAATTTTGTGCTGTATTTTTTTTACCTTGATGTCATCGTCTCCGCCCGCTCTGCCGATGTCCTCCTTCTCCTTTTCCTCGTGCATTTTCTCTAAAGACAGAATAATTGTGCTGTGTCAGAAACTGCAGGCAAATTTACTCACAAAGCTAAACTCTCAAACTTCAAACTATGAGATATTTTACTGAAAGACAATTTAAATCAAGACAAAAGACTTCCCACCGGGGGTCAAAACATAGACTCACAGACTCAAACACAACCAAAGACAAACCCTCACCTTCATAGCGTAGTTACTCAGCCCACCCTTTTTGTCAAATTCATCTTAATCGTAAAAAAAAAAAAAACCTCTGATGTGCAAGACTATATCACATCCATCGCCTGGATATGTCATAAGGTGACTGTCTTCTTCCACAAAAGCAAAAACCAAAGAAAGTGTAATGATGCTTGGAACGCATGAACACAGTGCACACACAATACACATGTGAAATTTGACTAATGTGGATGCAGGGGTTAAAGACGGCCTCAAAGGTTCAGAATGGCAGTTTAATGCACATTACTGGCAATTATTTCTTATGTGCTGCAGACTGACTGCATGGACACATTTGCTCAGTAATAATAAAATAATAAAATCCCACGGCCCACTTATACCTTCATGTGATGCGTTCATGGTGCAGATGCAAATGAAGTCGTAGTTGTGATACTTCAGTGTCTAGCTAGTGATAGAGCAGCAAATAATAATCATTATCATCATTATTATTATTATTATTATTATTGAGTAATTATTTTCACCACACAGCACTGATGCACCTGATCCTAAGGTCCCCCCGCCTGCCAGATCCCACTTTAGCCCCTGTGGTGATACTCAGACATAATATACTGGCCACTCGTGCTCAGAGCACCCTGCATGTTGTAAGATACAGTGTCGTTAAGTCCTAATCTATGTGATACTCCAGTGATGGATAAAGTTCAAATTAAAGACCTTCCAGTGCTTTCTTTGTGTGTAACTGAGGTATAAAGAAAACCTAAAAAACACACTGATTAAATAATGGTTATTGAATGAGTAACAACTAAAAGGATAAAGTTGTGTCTCATACATTAGAAACATCTTTGTCTTTGTTGTTTTGAGCTTTTCTTTTTTTCGGGGTGGGATGACATGTCAGCTGTGCTCATACTGCCTAACTGTATAAATGAGTCTGGTTTTTAAGAGTCTGTGGAGGTTTCTAGGACCGACCTTGAGCGTGCAGTTTGGCGAGCTCTTCGGTGAGAGCGTCCTGACTCTCCTCCAGCTGCCTTTTCTTCTGCTCCATGTTCTGCATGTAGTCGGTCAGAGACTTTATCTTGGCCTGATGCTGCAGGGACAGCAACACGTGACTGACACTCTACCAAACCCCAGGAGAACTCTGTTAGCGTGACGACGTCAGGTGACGCTTACCTGGGAGATGAGCAGCTGACAGGACGCCAGCTCCTTCTCGTTCGCCTGAATCTTGCGGTGGGCGTCGGCCTGGGCGCTCTCCAGCTGCTTGCTGCGGTTGACCAAAGACTTGACCTCGGACTTCATCTTGCTGATGTAGAGGCGAGCAACGGTAAAGTCCTCCTCCAGCGCCGAGCCGTTCCCCTTCATCTCTGAGCACTGAGAGGGAAGGAGGACGGGCCGGGTTAAAGGGTCATGTGTCTGTTTCGGGTAAGGTTGGTAAGGTTTTTGTCATGTGGACGTGGGTGCTCACCGCAGCCGTCTTGACATCGCTGGTGCCGATGATGGCACCGATGTCACTGAGGTCTCTCAGCAGAAGGTTGAGGACCTCGGCAGCACGCTTTCTCTGCAGGCCGTTTAGCTCCTGCAACTGACTCACCTCCCTCTCAAGCACCGACAGCAGCGCCTGAGGATGCCGCCACAAAGACAGCCTGTCAGCATGCCTCTGCATCGCTGCACTTCATGTGTAATCGAGTAGTATTCAGGAAAGTCACGACCCACCGTCTTGTGCTGCAGCTTCTCGGTAAGCTGCACGTTGGCTTGGTTTCGCTCCTCCACCTCTTGGCTCTTCTGGTCGTAGTTAACTGCCAGCTCCTCCAGGGCCTGAAGCACCTCCTTCACCTCCTCCTTGGCTAGCTCGTTCTCCGTCTGCAGCCGGCACAGCTCCTCCTGGATCTTGTCATAGTCGCGTCGTGTTGACGCCAGCAGCTGCACAGATTTTTTTTAAAAACACGTGTCAGAGGAAATACGCAGGCATGCTCTATCATTACTATTAACCTGAGCTGGGAGACAAACCTCTTCTTGATCCATCATCTGCTCCTTGAGTTTCTCCGCCAGCTGACTGTGTTGGTTAATTTCGTCATCCTGTCAGCGGCAATAAAATATACAGAGTTTCAGGAATTGTTTAAATAACAAGGGCAGTATGTGTACATGTAATCCCTGTGAGCCCAAAGCTCAGGCTTCAGACTGATCGAACACTCTTGGCTCTGTGGTTCATCATATAGGTATATATCAGCTATATGATATATATATATAGGCAGGTGGTTCACATATATGGTGAACCACCTGCCATTCAAATCTATTTTTATGAGGGGCAGCCAATCAGAAGGAAGGGGGAGGAGCTAGAACACTTTGTTCCAGACAGAAGATGAATAAAACCCATCCTGAGATAGCTGTATGTGACATGTTTACAATAAACCAGCTTTAGCCTCGTCCTGTTGCTCACCTTGTCATCCAGCTGTTTGTACAGGTTCCTTACGTCCTCCTCGTACTTCCTCCTCTCGTCACCGGAGACGGAGACACCTCCTCCGGCTGGCAGCAGGTTGTCGATGATGGGAGTGTTGTCGTACGGCTCGCCGCTCCTCTGATCTTTAGAGCTCTGCTGCTCCTCCTCAGGAACGTTCTCCCCTGCGATAGGAACTCACTTGTTAGATATTCTACTCATGCATCCATTATATTCACACATGTTAGTGTGACGACGTTTTAAACACTCTGATCGTGCCATATGTTGTGGTATGGTGTCACATCGAGTAGCACCATAGTTGTTACATCATGCCTCAGTGCGTCGCATCATATAATCTTAATTTTGTGGAAGAATTTTTAAATCACGATAAAAGTCTAAATACTGTAATAAGTGCAATAACTAAGCCTCAGTTTACGCATTTTGAAGTAACAAACCAGATGTTGATGCTCAAGCAGGCTTCATAAATGAAGTGGGAAGAAGGGTTCACCTCTCTGAAAAGAACACAGCAGCATAGCTTAGGGTCTGCAAAGATGCATCTCAACAAACCACAAATTCTTTTGGACGTTAGAGACTAAAGTGGAGACGTTTTACTGTAATGCACAAAACCAAATTAATCATCTGCAACGTGCGTGTAGGGTAGTAAATCCTGGCAGCAGTCCTTTAACATAAAAGGAACAATTGTTGCCTTGCAGTCAAGATAACACCAGGATACTGTAGTTTATCAAAGTAAATTAGATAAGTTATTATCAGATAATTAAAATAAACCTGATGCATTTCCTGAAACATCAGGTTTGGGGGCTGGCTACGTTTGTAAGCCAGCACACAACTTACTATTATTATTACTATTTTTACAATTCTGATGATTTTCCTTCAGGAGAAAACTGCATCAGTTATACTGACTGAGTGAAATCATGCTGACTTCACCAGTGTTTGTGTGATTATTGATTTTCTAACTGTGGGTTTGGTGATAAAAGCCAGCAGCTAATGAGGAGATGGAGCCGAGGACAGACTGAAGGAGGCGGAGAGCTGCTTCCTTTTAAACGGCAGGGCAGGAAGCCAGCGGCTGACTCAAACCACAAACACTGTATCAACATGATGTGTGTGTATGTGTGTGTGAGAGCGCTGCATTTACATGTCAGGAGCTTTGGCTGCTGCAGCTGAGCTGATTTGATGCTAAGGAGGGGGAGTGTTATCAGCATCCACAGGGGAATTAAACATTAAAATGCATCAATGGCCACAGAAAGAAAGGGGGAGGAGGGGGGTGAAGGCGGGGAGGCATTAAAGCAAAGAAAGGACTGAGAGGAGGAGGAGGAGTGGTTACTATGCAACAGAAATGGGGGAAAAAGGGCGAGGATGCTGTGAAGGAGACCCTGCAGTCTCAGCAGAGAGGGAGGAAGTGTGGTGGGGAAACACACACAGGCAGCGTGGCGTCCTTCATGGTGGGGTTATGCAGAATCTACAACATTCGGGCAGGACAAGGCGTGAGCCGATCAGACCCCACACATTATCACAGCGGCAGATTAATCTGAGCAGTAATTACATGTGATTTCCAGACGTCACAGACTGAGCATGTGCACACACAGCTACCTAAAAGAGCCTGTGCGGTTAATGACACTCGAGTTTCTCAGGCCGCCGCCCACTTTTTTTAAATTTCTGCTTGTTGGCATGCATGGAGAAAAAAACATTTTCTGTGTGTGTGTGCCACAGAGAGCATCTGACTCTCAAAGGTCAAAGGTCAAAGTCTCCTAAAAACAAAGTAGCAGCTACTAGTACACACCACTACTGCACTATTTAATCATCAGCAATTCATTTTAATCTCTGATAGCTTTAATAGGGGTTTTTCCTTCTCACTGTCACCAAATGCTTACTCACAGGGTGGGTGTCGTCTGACTGCTGAGGTTTTCTCTGTATTATTTTAGGGTCTTCATCTTACAGAATATAAAGTACCTTAAGGGAACTGTTGTTGTGATTCGTCGCTGTATAAATAAAACTCATTTTAAATGAACGTTCAAACGGTTTTAGAAAAAAGAGAAGGCGAGTTTTACTGGAATATTCGGCGTATCACTGTATAGCAAAGCATTCACAACGTCTGAACACAGAAAAATCAGCAACTCCTAGATTTTACTATGTGCATTTCACAGTTTGAGCTACAGCGGAAATTTAAATGGTTCATGTAAGATGAGAATTATTTTGTAATTTTACAGCCAAATATGACAAAAAGTCCAGACAGTCTGTAAGATACTCGGGTGATAAAGTGTCAAAGCTTTTCAACTTTTTGAAGCTGATGATGCTCCAGATTGGAGAGCAACAGCTCCTACAGACCAATCCAATCTCAGGAAAATAGCGTCACCACTCCTCAGGTCCTTCAGACCTTGGTGCACAGAGAAATAAGCAGACGAGCGGTGAACGAGTAGCCACGCTCTGCTAGGTATTCACATGTTAAGATGTAAGGAAAGGAGGCTGCTGATGATGTTCCACTTTGATTGCTTTCTGTGTTGTGAGTCATTACAAAACATCCATCCATTTCCCTCCATTTATCCAGAGTCAGGTCGCAGATTGCGCAGGTCTTTCCAGACATCCTTTCCTCATCAACACTAGATGAAATATTTAATAACTCCAGTGACTTCTGGGTCTATCGAGGGTCTCTTCCCAGGTGGTACGTCTCCACCAGTTGGATGGGGTGCTCTGATATCCCCTTATTGTGGTTGTTTCTCATGTTGAGACGTCTCAAATAGAACGTGTTGAGCACTTTTTTCCTGCCTGGTGCAAGTTCAGCCTTTAATTTTAAAGTCTGCCCAAAGTCCTTACAGGTCTGGGTAAACCAATCTATCAGGCTTTGGAGGTCCCGCTGTGATACGAAATCATGGCACCTAAAGGATAGTTCAGGGGCGTAGGGAAGGAGATGCCGAACAGCGTCAGCACGAGAACGTAACCTTGCTGGATCTCTAACACTAAGGAGGCAAGGCAGAGGAGCTTCTTCTTCTGTTCTCCGTACCTCCTCTGGAGTTCTTGAAGGGTCGACGTGCCCAGAAGAACTCCAAAGAGAGGCGTCGAGGAGGCCACCAAACTACCTCTGGGGAGTCCAGCTTGTACCCACAACCCTGTTCTTTTAGTCACTACCCAGAGCTCATGGCCATCGGTGAGGGCTGGACCGTGGATCACTCGCCTGCTAAATCAAAAACTCTCTCTTGGCTCTGTCTTCACCACGACTGTCCATCCCACCCTTCGTCCACCTTCCCATCACACGTTCACAAAGCAGTTGCTGTAAAACTAGGGCCTCTTTATTAGCTTGGTAAACATCTCAGGCTGAGGTCTGTTAATCAGGACTCTGTAATTAAGTCCCACCAAGCAGCAACTGTGCAACAGAAGGTGGGTTCCCTTTGAAATATCATTTATTTAAAGGTATAGAAATGAGTGCACAGGAAGCAGAAAGGCAGCACGTTAACTATTCATAACTTACTGTGGAGCTGTACGATACAACAACAATGTATGTTTGTCACAAAAACCCAACATCCCACTGCGTAACCACCGATCAACACTCAGGAGCTCACAGCAGCTGTTTCCTTTAATCAGCCCTTGCAGGCCGCTTTAATCTCACCGTTTCTCCAGCGGTTGAGTTCAGCCTCCAGCCTCTGGATGATGCTCTTCAGGTTCTTGTTCTTCTCCTTCTCCTTCTCGTATTTCTTCTTCCACTCCTCGGCCGTCAGCTCCAGGTTCACAGACACTGTGTTCTTGATGGTCTTCGCTCTGAGCGGACACAGACAGTAAGCATTAGTCTTTTAATTAATCTCATCGTGCCTGATTGTTAGACTTCTTCTCTGGACTCTATTGACAGTTTGTTCCAGCTCATTGAGTTAATATAGTAATCGAATCAAAATACTGAGCTGAACTTTAAGTGTGGTTCATCTTACAGTAATGGACAGGGGTTAGATTGGGATTAAGTTTTAGGCATCAAATTCCACCTTTATGTTCCACATTCATGTAACATCTATTAAAGTGTGTTTGATTCAGCAGCTTAAATCAAAGAAAACTAATAATCTGGTGACTTATTTGTGATTATTCCTGCTGCACAGCTACACAGGATCTCAGTCTTCCCCTGCCCACCAAATGTCAAGTTAACCCCTGATTACAATGATTAAAAGCAACATTTTCAGGTTTATTTTCCACTACTTAGTTTCTACTTCTTTAAAAATCATCTGCTGAAAACAAGAGCTTACAAAAAAAACCCACACAGGCAGGAATTTGATCATCTGACCATGCAAGTTTGCAACATTCAGCATGATCAGATGAAAGTAGTCGGAGCATCCAAGAGTTTACGCCTTTTTTCCCTTTTCCCTGCAGGTAAGCATGTTTTTGCTGTCTTAGTGGAAATAAAGCAACACATTTTACAGCTGTTTCTGAGTGTGTTTTCTACCTTTCCACCTAATACAGTCACTTCCACATGCTACATGTGTGAGTCTGCTTTCTCCCAGAGGACCTCCGCCCCTCTCGATCTTTCCTCTCATGATGGAAATCTCCTAATTAATTGAATTTCCTCTTAGCCGAGGGCAGATGGTTGCATAGTAATCAGCCTCTGTGACACTGCTCAGTCTGAACTCACTGATCAAGGCTCAGTGGATTTCAGCTTGATTTTTAAAATAAATGATTACATCGCTGCTGTCGAGGATCTTTACAGACGCGTCACTTTTATGAAACTGTAACATCTAAAGAAGTGAAGCAGATGAATGAAATGTGCTTCAGAATGAAGTGTGAGGAAAAAACTGTGTAGAAAATAGAAAATGTTCATTATTCTCAGTTTTACATGACGTGAAAACAAGAAGGCGGCAGTGTCGGAGTCTATAAATAAGAATAAACCCAGATGCACAGCGGGAATCTCAGAGCCATCTGTTTGCTAGTTTGCACCAAATGAGTCACCGTGTACCTTCGCAGATGGACTGGATACACTGATACTCTCCCACAAACACAAACAGCAACTCTGTGTTTGATTCAAAACTGACTTTAGCTTTTTCTTTTGTAATTGTTACGTTTTTCGTTTGCAGAAGTGCAAAAAATTTGTCTTGTAGCTATTTGAGGATCCAGTTTCCTGCTTCGTAACAGCTGTATGTGAGGAAAGGTTTATATAACCTGAGTCAGACTTTCTTGTCATTTTTAAGGTGGTCTCGAGCAACAGTTCTCCAGGCTTTCTGAATGTCTTTGGCTGTTTTTTAAACTAATTTTCAGGCTACATCCACATGTACCCGGGTATTTTTGAAAACGCAGATTTTTCTATGCGTTTGCACCTTTCGTCCACACGTAAACGCCGTTTTTGGTCACTGAAAACTGAGATTTTCCTGCCAGGGTGGAGATTTTCGAAAACTCAGTTTTTGCATTTAGGTGCGGATGAGGAAAACAGAGAAAACGCAGGTCAAAGGTTTTTTGACGTCACACTGTGCGCCACGTTATTGTTTCGGTGAAATGAATTTCTACAATGGCGTACTTAGACAAAATACTGTTAATTGTACTCTCTGTAGTGTTTACATGCTTACATATACACACACAGTTTCTGTCCCTCCACACATAGTACTCAGCCATCTTTGTCTACTCTTTCGCACCCAGGCTTCTAGACTTCTGATTGGCCAACATTTCTACACAGTTAGGAATATATCGCCACCTGTTGCTTTGGCACGTTCCTAGCAGCGTTTTCCTTCGTTTTTGCGTTTATGTGTGGACGGGATTTTTTTTTTTTAAACAAAAACGGAAAATCTCCGTTTTCAAAAATACCCGTGTACGTGTGGACGTAGCCTCAGTCTAATCATAATTTGCTCCAATTTCTTTGGTTGAATCTGTGAAAAATACCAAAGATAACACAGTCTGACAGGCATAAACTAGTATTTTTGGATCAACAAGGTGATTCCCAGAGAGCTATTAGCTAAAAACTTGACATATATGAGCAGTGTGTGCAGTGTGGCCTTAAAAAATTAGAGGAAACTGGACAAAAGAAGAAGTGGGACAAAAAGTATCTGAAAGTATGTGGCGGATGTGGTTCCACTGCATAGGAGTAGAGGTGCAGTGGGTTCGGGGAGCAGTACCAGGGAAGGGGCAGGGTAGTTGGAGGTCTTTGATGAACATAGCTATGAAGGAGGAAACTTTTTTTGTGTTTCTCTTCCTCTGTTAAAAATATGAGGTGGTTGTGGTTACTTCAGATGAAACTGTATATGGTGGTACGTAAAATCTTAGCTGTTTAAAGGATGAAAGACTCCTTTTTAAAATTTCTGTTGTTTTTTTTATGCATTAATTATGGAAAAAATGGAAAAAAGAAAGTAAAAAACATTGCCCTGTTTTGGCACTGAGTACATTAGACATAAGAGCTCGCAGATACCTCTGTCCAAACATGAGCGTGGACTTGGTCTCGGCCTCGTTGTAGATGGACGGTGAGCAGCAGATGATGATGGTGGTGCGACAGTTCCCTCCCAAAGAGTCCTGCAGGATCCGAGTCATCTTACTGTCTCTGTACGGCACGTGGGTTTTCTGAAGAAAAGAAAATACAGCTGTGCTGAGGTTTTCTAATATTTCATACTTCTTCACTTACATACGAAACAGAAGTGGGATGGACTTACGGTGCCCTCAGCCAGAGCTGAGATGACGTTTCCCAGCGCTGAGAGAGATTTGTTGATGTTCTTTGCCTCGTCCAGCACCGCCCCCTCAGCTCCCGTCTTGCTCACCTGACCAAACAGCGATCGAACAGGTTATCAATCAGCTTTACAGCTCAGGAAAGTCTTGAAGCAAACCCTAACGACACGTTTCTGATCTCGCTTGGACCAACCTTCTCGCTGCCAGCCAGGTCGACCAGGTAGAGCTTCCCAGACAGCTTCTTCTCCGTCTCTACGTTTTCCTGCTTTATGTTGATGAGGAAGATGCTGTGGCTGCGAGAGCTGTGCTCGTTCATGTCTACAAAATTAAGCAAAAAAATCATTACAACCGCAGAAAAGAAACCAGAAAAGGCTTTTTATCTTCTTTTAAGATTTCAGGTGAAATTAAAACATTTAAATCTAGATATTGAGGTGTTTCTGCCTCCTTAAGAAGTTTCAGGAGCTGTGCTAAAATCCTGACTTTTAGGGCTTTGCCGCTAACTTGATGGATATTAAGAGGTTAAAGGACCTTTTGTGTTTATTCTGGGACTCCATACAAATAGTTTTGAACAATTCCCAGCTTCTAACGAAGCAGATTGGCTGCCCCTCGCCTAACTTCCATAAACACAGAACCTGTTGACTTTAAGCGCCACCTCCTCCCACCACCTCAGCCTGCAGGGATGAGCAGAGCGAACGCGTCCATCAACACAAAGGAAGAAGGTCATCATCGACTTCAGGGAGAAACTGCCCCTACCCTCCTCAATATTAAAGGTGACTGCATGGCGAAGGTTTCCTCTTTCAAATTATGGGGCCTTATATCACTGTGGACCTCTCCTGGTCAGAAGACACAGTTACAGTGCTGAGGAAGGCCCAACAGTGACTCCACCTCCTGTAGAGTTTCTCGGGAGGAACAAACTGGAGGTGAAGCAGCTGCTGATGCTGTACAGCTCCACCACAGAGAGTCTGTGTGGATAGACCAGCTGCTCTACAGTGTGAACCAAAATCTGAGGAATGTCTCAGCAACTTGTCGAATCTATGACGATTCACGACAGCTCTGAAGGCAACAGAAGGTCCCAACATGATACAGGCAAGGTGTATCTAATAAAGTGGTCAGTGAGTGTAGAAATGAATACCAGGAAACCTTTTAAAAATGTGCCGCTTTTGAAGCAGACATATAAAAATACGTACTGGTCACTGCTACATGCCGATTGGATTTGCCCTCATCGATGACGTCCATCACCTCCTCTGGACTGGACACAAAACGCTCAGTGCAGCCCTGAAAAGGAGAATCATGACCTGCAGCAGCCAGTGTGGACATGAGCATCGATTACAGGATAAAGAAAAGACCGAAAAATCGCAGTTTTAAGGTTTTTAGGTGTACTAAACCTGCACAGACGACTAAAACGGTAACTGAATCATTCGTTCATCTAAAATTAAACATTCGCTGAGTTGAAGCTCCAGCTCAGGCACACGGGGAGATTAAATATATAAACCTCTTCACATGACTGTGTCACAGCTCTCGCTCAGCTCACAAACCTTCACATAGGGCACTCTGTTCTTGTCTTCGTGGACGGAGAGGTTCGTCTTTGACACTTCAGACAGAAAAAAGATCACAAAAGTCACAGTTTAAGAAAAACAGACTGCTGAGTGCTTCAGATAAACAGCCTCTCTTACCATCCAGCAGGTCTCGGATCTTGTCCAAGTAGATTTCAAAATAAGAGACCTGCATAGAGAAACGCATCTGTCTCACAAATCTAAAAACTTTTAATTCATTGCCCTGAACATGAATTCATCTTCCTCACTTTGTCAGATTTAAGGTCTTTACTGCACCGTAAACTCAATCATTTACCTTTTATTTCACATAAAACATTTTTGGGTTGTGTGTGCTTTTCCTTTCACAGACTTTGTTAACAAACATCTCAGAGACGGCCACAGGCTGCAGGTCTCCAGTGCAGCGGCTCACACCTGACATTTAGTTCATTTTTCAGGAGGTAAACTGTGAATGACTCCTGTTCTCACCTTGATGTGGAACTCGAGGTTCTCGTCCATCGAGTAGATGTGGTCGAAGATGTCGCGGGCGATGCGAGGGATGATTCCCATCAGCTGCGGGTCATGCAGTTTGCCCTGAACACAACAACAGTCATGTGTTATACTACAGCGATGCAGTTTTTGCAGTCAAATCAAATCAAATCACTTTTATTGTCACATCACATGTGCAGGTACATTGGTGCAGCACATGTGAGTGAAATTCTTGTGTTCGAGCTTCACAAGCAACAGAGTTGTGCAAAATACAATAATGTAAACAAGCAAAATACAAGAATGGCTACATCTGAAACTAATAAATATATGTACAATATATAATAGTGTATGCATTTCTGGATGTGTATACTAAATATTTTTCTACGTGTGTGTGTGTGTGTGTGTGTGTGTGTGTGTGTGTGTGTACACATATTTTACAAATCAAATAGAGTAAACAATAAATAAAATATATAAAAATATACAGAGTTGAATATGTGCAAAACAAGTGGCATTTATATACAGTGTGGAGTGCATAATGTTAAAGTTCCAGTAGTGAAGCTGAGGTGTCTATGACGTGTTCAGCAGTCTGATGGCCTGATGGAAAAAGCTGTCTCTCAGTCTGCTGGTACGGGACCGGATGCTGCAGAACCTTCTTCCCGATGGAAGCAGTCTGAACAGTTTATGGCTGGGGTGACTGGAGTCCTTGATGATCCTCCCCGCTTTCCTCAGGCACCGCTTCCTGTAGATGTCTTGGAGGGAGGGAAGCTCACCTCCAATTATCCGTTCAGAGCACCGCACTACTCTCTGGAGAGCTTTGCGGTTGTAGGCGGTGCTGTTGCCATACCAGGTGGTGATGCATCCAGTGAGGATGCTCTCAATGGCACAGTGATAGAAGGTCCTGAGGATGCGGGGGCTCATGCCGAATCTTTTCAGTCTCCTGAGAAAGAAGAGGCGCTGCTGCGCCTTCTTCACTGTTTTGTTTGTGTGTACTGACCACGTAAGATCCTCAGCCAGGTGTACGCCAAGGAACCGGAAGCTGCTCACTCTCTCCACAGCAGCGCCGTTGATGGTGATGGGGGTGTGTACTTCTCTGCACCTCCGGAAGTCCACTATCAACTCCTTTGTCTTTGCGACGTTGAGGGTGAGATGGTTGTCTTGACACCAGTGGGTCAGGGCGCTGACCTCCTCCCTGTAAGCTGTCTCATCACTGTTGGTGATAAGACCCACCACTGTAGTGTCGTCCGCAAACTTCACAATGATGTTGGAGTTGTTAGTGGCTGTGCAGTCGTAGGTGTAGAGTGAGTACAGGAGAGGGCTCAGTACACACCCCTGTGGAGCACCAGTGTTCAGTGTGACGGGGGATGAGGTGATGCTGCCCAGTCTGACCACTTGGCGTCTGTCAGACAGGAAGCTAAGGATCCAGCTGCAGAGGGAGCTGCTCAGTCCTAGATCCTGCAGTTTCCTGTCCAGCTTTGAGGGAACGATGGTATTGAATGCTGAGCTGTAATCTACAAACAGCATCCTCACATACGTGTCTCTCTTCTCCAGGTGTGACAGGGCAGTGTGTAGTGTCAGGGCTATGGCATCATCAGTGGACCTGTTGTGGCGGTATGCGAACTGTAGAGGGTCAGTCTTTTTCATGTGTGTAACATGGCTCTTTAATGCTGCCATATGTTGAGGGTGGTAAATACATTAGAGGGTTTCCTAGGCAACCGGAGCCTGAAACGTCCGCTGGTGACCAACAAATGGTGACTATTTTCTCGTTCTCGTTTCTCTTTCCTCTTAACTCCCCAAACAGCTCCAGCATGTTGCCGTGTTTCTTCCTGTTATAAACGGCGGGTTATTTTTACCCACAGTCCCCAACTGCTTGCTCACAGAGGATGTTGCGATATAAAGCATGTTGAGTTGACTGTTGTCATGACCTTGTGCTATATGATTTAAACTGATTTTCATTGTTATTAGCTGAACAGGCGCGTTGCAAAGAAAGTGCATCCTCTGTCAGTTCTAAGGTTTCACGTAGCAGGACAGTTTACATTTTACTCTAGAATATTTTGGTATCGAGACGAATTCATGGTCGACTCAATGGCTGCAAGGTACCCAGGTCCTGGGGCTGCAAAGCCCAATTTTAAAGCCTTTTTAAATGAAGAAATTTAAAAAAGAACATCTGGGTTCAGAAGTGGACTTAAAAGTTTGACTTAAAGAGGGTGAAGCAGAGATCAGATCAGAGAATTAAAACCAGGCTTGAGGATTAGACTCCGAGCTGAAGTTACACTGGTGACATGTCGAAATGACGAAGAGCTCCTCTGACCATTTTCTACTCATTCAATTTCACTCCTTTAAAACACACGCTGAGTTGGACGTGATGATTAAAGGCTTTTCCAAGATGTTAACCTTACCAGCTTTTGATTCCTTGAATCCTACCCCTCGCACGAGCCTGAGTGGGTTTCCTGTTGGCAGTAAGCCTGTTACACAACGCCCGCTGTGCTCTAATCCGCCAACTGTTTGAAAGTTCCAAATAAAAGTCACCGCACGTCTTTACACAAAGGGCTTTAGAGAGTATTTGCTGTCACTTTGATAGTCTTTAGTCACCTTTATGTAAAAAAACTGTAACTTCAAAGGAATGAAACCCCTCTGCAGCTGACATCTGGTCACTAGGGTTTAAGAGCACACATGATCTAATGAGCGTCTTACCTCCATGGTGTGGGTCTTCCCGGAGGACGTCTGCCCGTAGGCGAAGATGGTCCCATTGTAGCCGCCCAGCACATCTGGAGTAGCACAAAGACACAAGGGTGCAACAACACAGTCAGACACAGTCAGACACAGTCCAGCCCGCTTCTCCGGTAAATGAGCACTAAACCTTCACAGTTATAAACACTAGCGCATCCATCTACTGATGCTACCTGCAGAGATTTTTCAGAGGTTATACTAGAAACCAGTAACTGTACGCTGGGTTAAAGGACATTTCAACTCCTAAAATGCATCTAGAGGAGAGAGGAGGCTGGAAGAGAAGGACGCACAGGTGTGTCCTGTGCAGAAGTGCTTTTACCTTCAGTGTATAGGAGGTGTGGCGTGATCAGGATGGACAGGATTAGAAATGATCAGGGGGACAGCTCGGGGTTTGGAGACAAAGTTAGAGAGGTAAGTGAAGGTTTGAGCATGTGCAGAAGAGGGACAACCCATATGATAGACGAAGGATGTTAAAGATGGAGCTGCCAGGCAGGAATGGAAGAAGAAAATTCATGGATTCGTGGCATACAGCTGGAACATATAAACCCTGGTGGGAGGAGACATTTTTAAATAGCTGGCCTATGAATACAACTCTAACATATTACATGTACATATGCATACAATATCTAATAGTAATGATGTAGTTTTACTGCCTAAAAATGAATGTCAGCCCCCCAAAACTCCAGCATCAGCCCTGCTGCTCCGGGAAACACTCATTTCCATGGCTCCATTATGTAAAGCAACAATGAAAAAGGATGAAGAGCAGATTAAGTTTGTGTGCAGATGTTCGATAGATGACGGTTACATAAAGAGCTATGCTTCCTCAGTTTAAAGCTTCTTACCTTTCACTATCTGCTTGGCACACTGGTCGTACACTTGCTCCTGCGTCGTGTTGGGAGGCAGCACGCGGTCGAACACGTACGGTTTGCCCTGATTCACAATGACAAAGACAAAAACACACAGCGACAGGCTTCAGAGTCATCGCAGCACCGAACACAGCTGTTCCCAGTCGCCCGTGATATTTAAAACATGATTCACCAAACTGTATCAATAATGCAGATATACTGTTAGAAATAACCAGATAAGGGGGTTTGGCACGAAGATTCAAACACTCTGGGAAAAGGATGCAAACATGGATACAAAGACCGCCGACTTGTTTTGCTTTATTTTGAATTCTTTGTGACCCACCAGTCACTTCATTAGGTACACTCGTTTAACTGCTCGTTAGCTCAAATATTTAAGAGTCTCTGATGAGTCTCAATTTCTGCTGCAGCATTCAGATGGTAGGGTGACACTCTGAAAGCATGGATCCAACCTGCCATTGTATCAGCGCTTCACACCGCCGATGGTGGCGTAATGGTGTGGGCGGATATTTTCTTGGCACACTTTTGCACGATGTTTCCAACAACATGTTGAATCTGTGCCATGAAGAATTAAAGCAGCTCTTAAGGAGAAACGAGGAAGGTGTACCTAATAAAGTGTCTGTTGAGTGAATGAGTTTGGGCTTCTTTTGAGGTTTTATTGTCGTTCCTGGTGTCGTTGGATTTCTGGGTTCCTGTGTTCTATGCTTTCTTTACCGTAGCCTTTATTTCCTGCATCACGTCTTTGAATCGAGTGGTGATTTTTCACTTTTGGATCTCGTGTTTCTGTCAATAAGCTTCCACAGTGTTTCCCCAGCTGTTCCTCCCTGAGTCTTCCTCTCATTTATATACTTATACATATATATAAGCATATACTCCAATCAAAATGCTGATGGAGTTAATTCTATACCTGCTGCAAAGGACAAAGAAACTGAACTTCTCCAGTTTATGGACAAAAAAAGATGGTACTTGTAGCTGCCTCATTAGAGGATGTTTCTGTGGACATGCGTGATTGGTTGCTTTGGATTTTGGATTCAGAGCTTTAACCTATCAGTTTTCATCCTCTCTCTCTTTATCGGTGCAGCTCGAAAATGGGTGAAGCTGGGCCAGAAATCTCTACCATTTCTTCAAAATGCTCCAGTAACTGCCATCCATCATTCATCCAGCTCCTGACTCCTGCTCTAAGGGGAAAAGCCTCATTCCCGCTGCAAAAACGCCACCCTCAGCACTTGGAGGCAGCGGCAGCAGCACTCCGAGCCCCCAAAATACAGCAGAGAAACCCCTGACACAGACAGTATCCGGGTGTGTTTGTCGGTAATGTGCTTCTGCTCTGCTGATTGATTGCACGAGGCGGCGGTGCGCAAGTTTGTCCTGACAGAGGAGAAAGTGTTGCTGGGCGATTAAAGCAACTGCACGGATAACGGAGGGCTGCTGATGGAGGTGACACATCTTCGTCTTCAGTCACCCTCTCTCTGCAGCAGACTTTACAGAAAAATTCACCTTTTTCTTTAAGATGGTAGGGTCACAGAGAAAGCACAAATCTGATGTAAAAAGAAAAACTATCCATTTATGTACAAATAAATAAGAATGAGGTACCATGAGGTACAGGCTCACTAAGAATAAAAAGAACATGTTTTCAGAGGTCCTGTACAAAATAAACGCGGGCGTTTCTGAAGCGTCAGAGCATCAGGTGATTGAGGTCGGATCCTTTTAATAAGAGATCTGAACTGTTCAAAAATATTGAGGGAACACATGATCATCACAGCATGACTCGCAGTCAGTTAAACTCCAGGGATACCACTGTGCCTTTTTAGGAAGCAGAAACCAGTGTGGGTCCATTTCAGCAGTGACAGCAGGTGCAATGGAGAGACCGATTCACCCCAGGTTGCACAGGTTGTCCAACTCCTCCACCGAAGAGTTTTTGAACCAGTCTCCAGAGTGTGGAGGTCAGACGGACAGTGCTGAAGAAGCAAGGGGAGCGCTGCCAGAGCCCTACGAAATGACCCCCACCTTGCTCCTCGACTACGTGTTTCAACCACAAACTGTCGGAAACAGACTCTGTGAGGGTAGCGCGAGGCCCTGACATCCTGTAGTGGGACGTGTGCTCACAGCCCAGCGTCGTGCAGCTCCAATGAACGAGCAGGTCCACCTGTGAGACCTTTAGAAATGAGAGCAGACTCATACTGAGCACGTGCAACAGACGTGGAGATGCCTGCAACACCATGCAGCAGGACCGGTTTGGCAGTGGGTCAGTGACCTTCATCACCTGCATGAGGTTAGGTTGTGACACTAATTCACCCTGCCACTAATGAAGTAATTGTTCTGTAATTAAATGGGATTTCAGTGTATTTTATTTATAATTATTATGCAATTACATTTACCTACAAATACTTAAAGTTGATAATTATTCTGTAATTACCGCGTTATTCTCTGGCAATTTAACAGAAATGCCAACAATATTTGCCCACCTTATATCATAAGTATGCTGTACTTTTTGAGGGGCAGGCCATATCATGCATATTATACTATATATTACATTACACAGTACTTACATTCACTTAAAAGTACTTACATTTACAAATTACTCATGCAGTACTTAAATAGACTCAAAAGTAAAAATGACTGATGCGAAAATTACATTTACCTAAAAGTACCAAAAATTACTTACGCAGCATTTAAAAGAACTTAACATTACTCACATAGTACTAAATTTACTTAGTTGTTCCTGTAAAAACCTGATTTGATACACATGTATTCTAATGTGCCTACCTTTAAATATTGGTCTGTAAATAAAATTATACTATAATTTCTAATAACATACTGAATCACACACTTAGCAGCAGGCTGTATTATAAAGTGGCTTTTGAAGGAGGCAGTGTCTATGCTGGCTTACGTCTGGCTATATATACAGTATAGGCCTATCAACATGTAGGACCAGTAGACTCCCAGCTGTCACTGGTCTTTTAAATACCTCACTATGTATTTATTTGTGTGTGATTTCTGCTGACTGTATAACAAATAAAAATATCCTTGATTGTCTGCAGAGGAGGGCCATAAAGTCCCCCACATGCACCCACATCAGGCCTAATACTGGTGCAGTAGGCCTAGGATTCCTACTGATGGGTATAGGCACTTCCCATAGAGCTGAATCCAACTGAGAACCACTGAGATGTTACATATGAGTGCATCAGACAGTTTTGATCAGTTATAATAACATAAGTAACATCATACAGGTGTAAAGAGGCAGTCTTTATAGTAAGTAAATATTTCCAAGCTGCTGTAATGCTCCTCTGTACCACCAAAGACTTACTGCGTATTTGGCATTAGGTAGAGGTGGATGGATCGATCCATATATCGACAGTATCGATACCAACGCTAGTATTGGCGCCAGATCGATACTAGCGCAATAGGATGCTCCTCAAAACCCAAAAAACCTCAAATATGCGCTATGAAAAATGTCTTAACCTTTTTTATTTCTATTTTTTTATAGCCCATAGTACATATAGTACAAAATGTTTAAGTTAAAACAGTATCGATATTAGTATCGGTAATATCGATCACAACGAAATTTGCAGTATGGCTCAGCACTCTGTCTGGTCCGCAGGTGTCTTTTCCTTTAAATCACTGGGCGCGCACACATACACAGGTAAACAGCATTGAGGTGACAGCAGTGTGTGCAGACTTGCCGTTATGACCACGGTGTCGTCCTCTTTGAACTTGGGGATGTATTTGTCTCCTCGGGTAATTTCGGCCTCGTTCAGGGGCCTGAAGCGGCACATCACTCTCACCCCGCACTCCGCCGCGTCTGCCATGGCTTCTGCTGCTCCTACCAATGTTTACACCGCCCCCTCTGTCCGGTGGTGCCCAAAGGGAGGTTTAGGGACCTCCAGTGGGGCCTGGTCGGTTTAGTCTCTGTAGCTAGTCGAGAATTTTCCTGTTCTAAAGAAGGAGTGTCACATCTGTGTTCAGAGGAATTCAGCAGTAGGAAAGTTCCTCCAGCTTTTTAGCCGATGCGCAGGGCGTCCTTCATCTGAGCCTCCTCCGCTGCGCCATGGCCAAAGCGGACAAACCGCAGTGCTGCGTCTCGGATTGGAGCTCGGACTGCGGTGGAGCTTACAGGCCTCCTCGCCCCGCGGCTGTGGCATCGACAGCCGCGCGGAAACGTGGCGTTTTTACTAGGTTGTCAACGGCGGAGGAGGACTGAGCGGGGAGCTGTCCGCTCTGCAGAGACACCGAGTCCGGGGAGGGTGTGCGCGCACACAGCCGCATCGTCCTTTACCGGTGATCGGGGCGCGCGCTCGCACGATTTCGCGGCGCGTGCCTTCACCTCACATCAGCACCACCATCACTGAGTTAGTCACATGCACGAGCACTCAACCTGCTCTATATGAATCTTCATGTTTCTTCATATTTAAATCAACAGTTTATTGTATTTTTTTTAAATATACAGTACAAATAAGTGTTAAATCCTATATTTTAGGCAAATTAGAATATTTAATAACTTTTATTTTTGTTATCTATCTGCATCTTTGGAAATGTAAACATTTTAGCTGCAAATAACACTGGCTAATCATTAGCTTAAGTTACAGTTTAGATATAGAAAGGAGGGCCTTACGCTAACTGTATAAATATTAATCCTTTATAAGCTAATATAGATGTAGAATAAAGGTAAACCAACAATTTGGTCCTCTAAAAAGAACTTATTTAAAAAAAATAGTAATTTCTTTCCCAACTGGCCGGTGTCGGTTCAACAAGCATCTAAAGTAATCCCAGTTTAGCTAACATTAGCCTTACACAGATGATAAAAATCAGACTTGAGAAAGCAACCTTTCCTACCTAGCTAGATAATCATTACCTCAACTTTACATTTTTAATAAATATATGTTGATACTTTATAAGCTAATATGAATATAGAATAAAAGGTAATCAACTTTTTTTTCTTGAACTGTAAAAATATGTTTTTTATATATATGTTAAAGATTTTTTCCAATTAACTAGTAAATAATTTGACAAATGTACAAGCTAGTCATAGGTAAAGCTTCACAATAGCTTTAAATAGGCTTCACACAGGTTCAAATTTAAGCAAGCAACCATATCTGACTAAATAGCTATTGCTAATCATTACTTAAAGAATAATTGTATATCTTAAAATAAATACTTTAATCCTTTCTATGTTAATATAGCTATAGAATAAAGTAGGGGAATCAAACATAAGGTCGGGGGGTCTGAATCAGCCTGGCAGACCCCAAACATGGCTTTGGAAAATGTTGAGGAGGAAATAGATTTTCTTTTTACTTTTAACAGTATTTTCTCAAGTTTAAGCGCTTTTGCTCCATTCACACTGCACCAAAATAAGTAATAGAAACACAATTAAATTACATTAAAGTCACTGTTTTGTTGTGAAATAACAAAATTTGAACAGTGTCCAAGTTAGTAAAAGCTAATATTCACTTCCTTCTTAAGAACTGCTCTGAAGCTTTTGATTATATTTAAACTTTATGTAGTATTCCCCACGTGAAAAATGTGACTAAATGTTCTGTGACTACTTTGAAAAACATAAGCATTTAATCCACATTTAATAAAAAAGGAGGTCTAGGGCTGCTGAGTAGGTCTAGTAGCTGGATGTTTTTCAAGCAAAAGGGCTTTTTGTGTGTGTGGTTTCAGGTAAATTTGGGGGCGATTTGAAGAGTGACAAACAGCAGATATTTAAAGAGTAATATTTAATATTAATGTTAAAAACCCTGCATATAAGTGTGCTTTCCTGCTTTTCCACTAGAGGCCAGTGTACAACAAGCTTTAAACTAGACTCGTGGTTTTACTCCAAACTTTCTCATTAATTTCCTCTTAGAAATATTTAATAACAAACCTGGGGGGGGAAAAGCACCCGGCCTCCACAAAAAGGCATAAAAATGCACAACAAATCAGATAATTCAAGTAAGAGTGACCATGTTTTTAATATCTTAAACATCTGTGCAACATTTTTCAAAATGTTACATCACTGCATGACCTGTAATGTTTCACAATATTTACAAAAAAAATGCTGCGTACATCAAACCATTAAAAAAAGTCCAAACAATCTCAAAATAATGGACTCTGACAAACTATCCCTAGCCCACATTAATGCAAATAAAGAAAAATAAAAAGAGCAATCAAGTGCACATCATACTTCACGCAGGTCTATTTTTTGTAAAGTATATATTAGTGAGAAAATATATACTTAATTACAAGTTGAAGAAACAAAATACTGACAACGAAAGGATGGGAGATTTAAAGAGCAGAAACAAACACTGGAAAAAATAAAACTCACACTCACACCTCACACAATCACAGGTGGAAGGAGACAGGAGGGTAAAATAGACCGCACGGACCACCTCAAACACAAAAAATGCTTTGAACTCTTGACCACGAATTACAAGAAACCAATAACAGATCCGTAACACATGGGGTTCCGGTCACAAGTGCAGGAACCTGCATGTCATTGCACAAAAACCAAAAAAGAAAACATAATTTGTTTTGTTTTGTTTTTTTAAAAAGAGGTGGAGAGAAGGGGGAGACGAGGCAGAATGAACTTTACCGAAACAGCTCACATGTTCTCCACAGCGAACGTCACATTTTGGAAAACGGCCGGAGGACATCTCCTCCGAAGGTTTACAGTAAGACAAAATAACAAAACCTCGACTCTCAAAAGGGTGCACGCTGAAAATAACGGGGACGTGTTTTTAAACACATTCTTCACAGGTATTGCTTATGTTGTTGCCGCTGTGAAGGTAACAACAATGCCTTGTGTTCGCGTTTGATACTGATATTTTTAACAGTAAACAAAAGAGAAAAACAAAGAAAAAAAAATTAGCTTTTTTAAAAAAAAAAACAAAAACAAAAAAACATTCTCAGTTTTTTTCAGTGTGCACAAAAACACAATAAGGTAGAGAGACATCTCATTGGAAAATACAGTACAACTTGACTTAAAAATGCAGGAATTTGATTTGACTTAAAGGCTCCATTTGTTATGGATATGTAGTCATAGTAGTGTTTTCATTTGGAAAGCACAGAAATGGATGTTTCAAAGGGCAATTATATATCTATATTTTTTTCAGTTTTTGTTGCACAAAATTTCACCCTTGATGTCAGGTAAAATAACTAATTTGTTTAAAAGGTCTTTTTAGTTCTTGCTGCAAAATATTGGCCTCTAATATCTGTAAATCTACCAAAGATGCAGATATTTGGCCGATACCAGTGTCCGTATGGATATTTGGCCAATAATGGTGCACCCCTTGTTTTAGAGGCTGACAAAGGGGAATCTGTTCTTTCAGTAGTGTATTATTTGGTTTTAACTTTTTATTTGTTAGAGTTCTTGCGTATAAAGTTCAAGTAACAGTATTTTAGTTCAAACTTTGAGGCTAATTGGGTTAACGGTTGTGGCTGGCGTGTAAAAATAAAGCTACACATCAATTTCTACTTCATTGCTCTCAGGTTAGAGCATCAGAAAAGATGACTATTAAGAAAAAAAGAAAGAAAGAAAAGCAAAACAGGCAACACAGAAGAGTCCAAACAATGAGAGATGCAGTGTTTCGCAGTGTTGATCTTTGCCATCGATTGGTAATATTGCACTTGGTTATTCCGTAGAGATTGCCGGTGGTTTTGATCCATTTCCAATACTGTCAGACCGATCGAATGATGATTCTTCTTCTCAGCTTCAAACACTGATAACTTGTAGTGTTCAAACTGCATTTATTACCAACATCAGATGTGCATATTCATAAATAAGATGCTCTTTTTCTCTACCATGACACAATCTGTAACAAGTAAAAACATGAAGACTAGAAAACCTCACTGTAATTAAAAAGACTTATCTGTAACGTTCACTTCTTAAATAAGACAGAATATGACCTTTTTGTTTGTAATGGACTCTGAATACATGATCAATTCACTTGTTAAAAAAGGAAAGAAAACATACATATACACATATAAGGCTTGAGTTCTCAACTCTTGGTAGTATTATTGCCATCTAGCATATTTGTAAAGCTTAAAATAAATATGGAGTACTGTACATAAATAATTTACATCAATATGAAAAACAAACAACAAGGCCTCTAAAATGGAAAACCAAAATAAAATAAAAGCGCTTTCACTGCTCTGGAAAGCCCAGTTAGTGTTGCTTCAGATGCCTCGGAGGTCAGTTACTCTACTGAAAGCTGTGGGTAAAAACACGTGGAGAACAAAAATAAAAACAGTCACTGTACAAACAAGCATGTGAATATGATCGCGACAATCAATGACATGATCGTTCGATGCAGCCTGTGATTCTTGTTGCTGAAGGAAAAATCCACCCATGTTAATAACTGGCCAAAGTTTGTGGTTACAACACAAAGCAAACTGAAATTGTCTGCATTTTCAGATGTAGTGGTTTATGGTTTTTTGACTTCCAACAATGAGAGTTAAAGCTTTCAAATCTAAGAGCAGGGCTTATTTTACTCATCATACTGAAAATGGACCAGGATGAGTCTCTAAACATCTCACAGTGTGTTTATATGCATGTAGCGATGGACTTTTATGGTTTCAGTAATCAGGGAGCAAAAGATTTCTCCTGAAAAAAGCCATTTTACATGTAAGCACTCGAGTGACATGAAGTTAACCCTATGCCAACAGAGCATCCAGCTATGCCATCTGCAGATTTAAAATAATGTCAACCAAAACCTCATAAAAGAGGACATAGAAGAAAAAGTCTTAATTAGACCACTGATACATATTTCCCAATTAGTAGGTGCTAGTGCCCAATCTAGACCAGCTCTATGCATTTGCAACACAAAATACTGGTCCCAAACCTGGAGCGGCAGATGTCTGGGACTACATGAAATGCACAGTGATTTCAAACAGACAGCACACAGATTCTTTCCATTATGATTGTAGTTCCAGAGAACTTTCCCCAACCCTTGTTCAACCCCCAGTATCTACTACCTCTTGTTTTACAGTGTATTACAGATGCATGCCCCTCAAAAAACAACTTGTATAGATCCCAAAAACATTGGCATTAGCAAGGCATTAGCATGCCGCCCCCCCAACAGAAAACAAACACTAAAACAAAATGCCGGTCTCAAATTTGGACCCACTGGTGGGAGAAGCTACTGTAAGAAGTTACTTAAACTTGTACAACCTAATACTGTATTACATTTGTTTTAAAACTGTCAAAATGCGGGCTGGTCCTCAAGACACAACAAGGCAGAAGTGGCTGCGCTACATCCATCAAGCTGACGCCAAATCTGACGCCTATTCCATAGATTTTTACAAAATAAAGACTGCCACTCCCAACAGCACTGCAAAATTGCCAGTCACAAAGCTGGAACCACTGACATCAGAGATTATGGGCTGGGCTGCTATTGGAAATTGTGTTCACTGATACTACCCCAAGCTACTGTGTCACTGTGTAATGCAACCCTATGTGGGGTTCTCAAAGCTGTTTAAAGGTAAGCTAAAGGCATCTAAGACAAGACAAGATAGCTCAGGGTCATATTATCTGGTGCCAAATCTATAAATGCTAACCAAAGACCAACGGTCCAAAGGCAACCAGAAATGGCCAACCCCAATGTTGGAACTGCTCATGATATTAAATTTGGGATGGGCTACCTAAGAAATCCAGACACTTCACTCATGCACCCCTTGAAATTCTGTTCAAAATTAATCTCCTGCCACTGAAACAACCCCAACTCACTTGCTACCCGACGCTACGCAGCCTCAAAACTGGTTCCTCATTCCGTTATTCTGTGCCGCAACTCAGAAACCACAAAAAACCTCAGCCCCAAACCACTGAAATCATTAAATCAGGGATGTTTTTCAGAGATGCACCAAGACCACCAATATCCATCAATTCATCATTTCAGTAGCCTAAAATGGGCTAAAACTTGTTTTGCAATGTACACTTGTTCCAGTTAAAAACTCTGCACAGCCAGCAGATGTAACGTCAGCGGAGTTAACTACAGTGCATGTAAGCACGCTGGCAGAAAGAGCTCAACTTCTGAAGTCCAACATTAATTAATAGCATTTAATTTACAACAACATAAAAAAAAGTCTTGCCGTTTCAGAAGCTGGACAACCCATGTTTAGGACTTTTCCCCCCCATCATTTTTACTTTAAATGAATGAACCTCTTCTAAAAACAATCATTGTGGAGGTTTTGGAAAATTAAGTGTCTGTGAGTGGATTTTTCCTTCTGAAAACACTCAAAAAAAGTTTTTGTTCATAAATTACAACACCTGAAAAACCCAGAACCAGACCAAGTAACGTGGTGACTGGTGGAGCCGGCTGGGGTCTCGGTGGGAGGGATACAGGCTGTGGGTGGACAGGGATACAGGGTGTGGGTGTGTGGGAGGGTAGGGATACAGGGTGTGGGTGAGGTGGGACACTGAACACTTTCTGCTGGTAAAGTTCATTCTGTGTTTTTTGAACTGTTTTTTCTCCCCATTACAAATGAACACTTAGCTGGAGTGACTACTGTTATGGTGAGCTCATGTCAGTTTCATCGCTGTTCCCTTACAAAAATAAAACAACAAAGAAAAGAAAAAGAAAGAAAAAAGAAAACAGCACATCTTACAGTTCATCATATAAAAGCTTTAGGCTGTATTCTTATTTATCCTATGCATGCGGCCATATGCGACCGCATTTCTGAATAGAAACCAAGACATTGGTACACTTCTGCTTTGTTTTGTACAATAAAAGATAAAATGTGCATTAGGTACGGTTGTACATGACATTGTACAATATTTACATACAATTCTTAATAGCATGAAATTTCAGGATTATCTATATACATATTGAAAATGTATCAGAAATATTTGGACTGTCTATTTTTCTTAAATATGTAAGGTAATGCTTGTAGCTTTTTTTGTTTATTTTACTATCTTATACTAGAAAAAAATAGTTAATTCAGTGAGCTGTAGACAAATTGCAACCGTTTTTGATGTTTTTCTGTATTCATGTTTTTTCCTACAGTCTATAAACTGTAGTGGTGATTGGAATTTCCAGCACCTTCTGTGGTCAGTCATTAAGTCAAGTTGATATCATGGAACAACGATGTACCACTGAAAGTCCACGTGTAGCACCTGTTAGAGAGCTCAGATCGCATCAAGGCTGAACGGACAAAGTCTCCGAAAGGCTCTGAGGACGTTCTTGGGCCAACACATTCAATGTTATCTGGATATCTTCCTCCTCTTCGGCTTGGGGAGCTTCACCTGACGATCCCTCGACGGGATCTGATGGCACACACACAGGAAACGGTGTGGTGGTGAATGCGGGGGAAACAGCAGTGCATGAGAAGAGAGGAAAAGCGCAAATACTCACTGTGCCCGACATCTTGTCTAGCTCGCTCATGGCCTCGTGGATAGCAGCTTCCAAGTGATTATTCAGTTTCCCCGGTCTGTCAGACAATATTTATATTATTTACTTTTAGGCAGAAGAAAACTTTACAATTATAAACTACAACAAAAAGGTAGCTTAAAAAATAATTATTACACTTGAATCCATCTACAGGATGAGGAAACTGACCGGAGAAGCAGCTGGTTCAACTCCATGTGACCAACGTGTTTATTTATGCTTCTAATGAACTTCTCATAGCTCTTTAACTGAAAATGTCCCACTGTTGTAATACAGGAGTGAGACCTGCTATGATATATGGTTTGGAGATGGTGCCAAGCGGTTCATGGATGTAGTGAAGGAGGACATTCAGAGGGGTGGCATCAGAGGAGGAAGCTAGCGTTAGGGTCCGATAGAGGCAGATGATTCCCTGACGGGAGCAGCCAAAAGAATAAGCAGTGCAGGAAAGATAATTTAGAAGTTACAGGGAAGTATATGATTTTATATACTATTTGATCTTTTTGTAATTTTACACTCTTCTAATATTTTGACACAAGTTTATAGTATACACTGTGATGACTTCCATCATTATTTGTTGTTCGGAGGATTACAGAACCTCCAATGTGTCCATATTTGGGTGTTAAAATGATACGAGTGTGCTGTAACACATAGGTCACTTAAACAGACCTTTAAAGCTTTAATTTTGGATTATTGAAATAAAAGACTAGAACAGTTTTTAATATCTACCCTGGAAAAAAGAAGCTGTACATGTGTAGTTTGTGGAAACAGAGCCACTGAATAAAGTATTCCGACTCTACCTCTGTCATTTTAGTTCAGTCACTTCAGGGTTAATGGTCTATTTTTGCCCCAAAGCGTTTAAAGTTTTATTGTTTCACTTAAACAAATGTTTGCCTCTCCTTTGCTGCAGGACACCATCTTTAACCACTAGGTGTCAATGCCACTTTGGATAAAGATCATCAGAGGAAGCACGAAAAGGCCTCGCTCAGCTCAAACTACAGCAAAGGTGGGTTTATATTATTAATGAAGCACCAGTGTGCTGGGTGAGGTTACTTACTTTAGGCCTCTTTTGGCGGCGCGGTCGAATGCCTCCAAGTCATGAGTTAGTGTTTTCAGCTTCTCTGGCTCTACCTGCACAAAGAAAAGTGGAATCAATTTGAGCACATTCAGCACCAGACTGAAAATTTCCCACCAAGCACCAGGAACTGATGCTCAATTTGAACTCCAGTTTATCACTTCGGCGCGTCTAGCGGATAATTTGGCAGTCACCGTTTGTCGGACATGCTCTGTTCTGCACTTCTGATTTGGCAGGTAAAGCCGTGGATGTGTTTTTGGAGTAATTTGGAGTCCATCTGCCTCGATGGCCGCTGGACAGAAATTTAAAAAGCTCTATTTCCTTCTGACTTTTCAAAGCTGCAATATTTGAAAGTTACAGTCAAATACGAGTTATTCTCGACTTATTGGCAAGCAACTCCCTTTAATTGGAAGATAATTCATTGTAATCCAAGACTCGCTGAAACTTTTAATACTGGGATTGCTGCTCATAGCCTCCTCAGGCTGAGGCGCTGGCTGGCAAAATGGTGACAGGTGGTGACAGACTACCCCGGCCCCTCACCTTGGCCTGCTCCCGCAGCTGCATGGCAGCGCTGTGCACTTGCTCATCCCCGGCCAGCTTTGCAGGCCACGGCGGGAAGCCCTTCAGCTGGCCCCAGACCAGCTCTCCCATGTTGAAGGTCCTGGACCGGTAGTGGAGCAGCTCCGACGAGGGCGAGTCTGGCTGCCGGAGGTCCTCCTCACTGCTCAGGCTCTTCGTGTCCGAAGGGCTGGGCGCCATTCCATTGAAGTGGCCGTTGTAGTGGCTGTAGTCTTTGGCTGTAGCCAGAGGGCCCTCCAGGCTCGTGGAGGAGCTGGGTGACTGGTCGTCATCCTGCCGTGGAGGGCCCAGGACTTCTCCGTAGCCCCGGGTGTTGAAGTGGGGCGTGGTGCCGTTGAGATGGGCGCAACGTTCCACCGTCTGCTCCAGACGTTCCTTGTAGTTAGCTGGTGCCCGACCGCAGTTGTTGAACCGGAAGCTATCATCGAGGTAGGCCTTATCGTGGGCCATCACCAGGCTGTGGTCGTTGGACCCATCGGTGGGGCAGGGTGGCGCAGGGGCCAGACTGGCAGGTCTCTCCATGCAGGGACTACTCCTTACTTGGGTCGAGCACTCCAGGAACTCCTCACCACCCCAGGCGTTGTTGTTGTTCTGACTGTCAAAGCCTCCCCCATGATGAGTCTCCCCGTCCCACTGCCCCCTGGGAGTCCCGCGTCCAGGAGAACGGAAGTAATCATTGGCTTCAGGGCCATCCGGAGTGCTCTTCCCTGGATCCATGTTCTTCTGACCCCGCCCAGGCCTCACCTGCCGCACTCTGGCTTGCTGGGGTATGGTCTCCCCTTCCTGGTGCCCATGCAGGACTGCGCTGACTGCCTGGGGGAGGTTGACAGGTTCCCTTATGGAGGCAGTGAAGGCACTCATGGCACTGAGGGCGTGCACTGGACTCGCCTGCGTTGTCCCGCTCACTGTCGTGGTGATGGTTACATGCACGCCTTTGCTGGCTGCGTCCACAACAGCTCTGTAGATGGCGTCCACAGATTCTGGCCCTCCGCCGGGGGCTCTGTCAGAGCTAGGCGTACCCGCTGGAAGTCCCTCACCTTGGGGCTGCTGCTCCTCCCCAAATTGTGGGTGTGGCAGCATCCCCTGCTGTGGATACAGAGAGGGGCCATTGTGATTAGAAATGTCATCTAAAACATCTGAAATACTACACAGATCAAAACATGACTCATTGCTCCACCTGGTAGTTCTGGTAGAGGCAGGCCATGGAGCCGGAGTTGGCGTTGTTGCTGTCAGCGTAGGGCGGGTTGTCGGAGAAGTGCTGCTGCCCCTGGTAGGCAGGATGAGATACCACTGCTTGCTGCATGCCCTGATGGACCTGCTGCGGGTACATCTGACCTCCACCGGCGTTGACATGTGGCTGTAGAGCGCCCATTCCACATCCAAGTGACGAGGGGTTTCCTGCAAAACAACAGGGAGAGGCCGGTGAGCTCGAACCATCAGACATGGTGTGTATTTTAATACAGACAGCACTGATACTTCACGACTAAGGAACTAAGCAATATTTTATATTTTTGGTAAAACATATGATAAAGCATGCTGAAGTGTAATTCTAGTTACATTTTTTAAAACAATCCACAATATTCACTGCATTCATCAATAAGAATGGATGGCCTACATCAAGGATGTCAAACAAAGGACCTGTGGCCCCCAGCCAGACTACCAAAGGGTCCAGTGTTTGGAGCCTTCACTGTATTTCGTAGAGGTGGGAATCACCAAATTTTTAACATTTTTCTGTAACTGCAAATCAGTACCTGTTTTAACCAATAAGATAACACAATCGTCAAATGGCCATCTATTTCTTGTGGACATAAGGAGATTGCTTTCCTATTTTTTTTCTCATTTTTCAGTTAAGTTAATATAAGTTTGTAGGATTTATTGTCATTTCACATGGTATTTACAGAAATCCACAGCTGAAACGAAATGTTGTTCCTCACCAGCCTCTACAGTGCAATAATCAATAACAAATTATTAATAAATTAATAATAATTTTGCATTCAAACGCTGCAAGAACTTTTCATTTCTTATACCTGATACCTTTTTTTGTAAGTGCTGATCTAAAACCTGAATTTAATAAGCAGACAGCCGCAGACTGGCACTCATTCCTCTTATAATTCTTTAAACTCAAATAAAAGAGCACGTGCTAAGGTGCACTGTAGTGCAGTGTTGACTGTCTCTAATTTGCAGATAGCGCAACATGCTGCTTGAAAATCATCAGGTGACTGCATGCTGCTCTCACCTTTACTTGCTCTCGCTGTGTGTCCACCTCCTCACACATGCACACAAACTCACTTGCAGAGGGGAGCTGATAAGTGAAATCCTACTGACGTCAGTGTCAACACATTTCGTTACCGTAAAAGTGCAACAACAGCTTTTCCAATGAGCACCGGACAAGTGACAACATCACAGCTGTCAGAGTTTTTCAGCAATACCGTCTCACCTGACCACACAGAAAAGCGGACCCTCTGCTACACCTGAGCACTCTAGGAAGCCAACCCACCTTATACTGAATCCAGCTCTGAGTCGGGATTGGACTAGATGAGTACATTCCTACTTTAGAACCCATCCATCCATTTTCTTAAACGCTTATACAGCTTTTATACAGCAGGGAGCTGGAAACTATCCTGGCCAACACAGGGAACAAACATTCACACCCTTGGGCAATTTAGGTTCACCTGCTAATCCTAGTTTTCAGGTAAGATGCCAACTTGCCTGCAAACACTCGCCAACTACTCACTGAGTGGTGAGATCACAAACAGGAAACAGAGAATATTAAATAAAAGGTATATCTAGGGCTAAAATTGGTGAAAGCAACTCAGCTAGCAAACAAAGATAATTTGCCATTAGTGCTCCCAATTAGTGGACCAGTCTGCCCAATCAAACCAGAATACAACCTTCTCATTTAAATGGCATCATATTATGTTATTTTATCAAAAGGCTTAAAGTAGTGTGTTTTAAATCCTGTCTAATATTTTGTTATTCTGCCTTATCTTCAGTTGTATTTCTGGAACGTCACCATAATACTTTAACTTCATTCAATGACGCACTCTGTAACTCTGTTAACAACAGAGCCGTATAAATAAAAATCATAAATATAATTAAAAATCTCAGCAGCTGTAGCATGTTTTTTTTTTAAATCTCTTGTGCCCTTGTGTTCATCTGTGTAATAAACCTCTCAGTTCGGTGGATTTTAAACCTAGAAAATGAGTTGCTTAGAAAGTGTCCCCCGACCGTGGCTTCTACAATCAAAGAAACAAAGTTCCACATTAGCAATCTGTTGCTCCCAAAGCTAACAGATGGACCCGCTGCCAGATGCACGGTACAGCCAGACTTGTTAGCGAAGCATCCAAGGACAGAACATGAGGAAAATACACGGAGGCCACAGATGTATCAATGAATGAAGAGAAAGCCCAGCAGCAATGTTATATGTAGACAAAGCCGGAGCGCATACAGGATCTCAGCAGCCTGACGTGTGTGTGTGTGTGTGTGTGTGTGTGTGTGTGTGTGTGTGTGTGTGTGTGTGTGTGTGTGTGTGTGTGAGTGAGTGAGAGCAGCGACTGGAGCAGCTGGTGCGATGTGACGTAGCTGAAGGGCAGCTGTGTGTTCTCCATTTTTTTCCTCCTCTTTTCTTTCTTCCCCTCTCTCTCACTCTCTCTTTAATGCTGAGAGCCACGACTTGGCCATCCCCCCTCTTCCTCCCCACGTCCTCTCCGCTACTGCTATGATATAGTGACGGCTGTTGCTGGGGCAACAGAGTGATGATTGGTGGTGCTGTCCGCTGCCAGGAAGCTTGTTTGGAGGTGGTGCTGGTGGTAGGGGAGTTGTGGTAGATGGGTGGGGGTGGGGGGTGGGGGGGTTACGAGGGTCGGGTGGTGTGATTTTAGCCTGCTGGGGGATGGGGGCGGTGGTCAGCTGGGTTGAGGGGGGGGGGGGAGAGAGACCGGGAGGGGTTTACAATGAACTTTGGAGTATTTGTTGATGGCAGGAGAAAGGGGGGGGGGGGGGGGGGGGTGTGTTCAAAGCTTGCACGCTGTATAGAAACAGATGGTCAGAGGCTAAAGCTAAGACGCCAATGACTAGGCCACTTTCAAAGCGTTTCAGGGCTCTTCAGACAGTAACATCCACCATTCAGTGACAAAAACACTATTTAGCCTGCTCCCACCCACCAACATTTACTGAATATTTCCCCTAAATGTCCAAATGGTAACGCTGCCAACAGGAGAACTCCAAGGCCAAAATTCATAAATGAGACTTTAGCTGAAAGCTAAAAGTGTATTTGTTCAGCATGTGGTCAAAACATAACTTCATCTACAGTGCTGTAAAAACTGTAAAAATGCCCCAATCCTTATTCATTTCTTACTGTGCAAATTTAAGATAATCAAACTATTTTTAGTATTAGACAAAAATACAGAAAAGCAAATTTTATATGATGATTTCATTTATTAAGGGAGAAATGCTACCCAAACCTACGTGGCCCTAAGGGAAAAGGTAATTGACCCTTTTGTTCTATCATGAATTAACCTTATTAACTCGTTCTTTTCCAAGTTCAGTTTTCCTAGCCAACACAATGTAAAGAAGTAGCCGAGAAACAAAGTAATTGACATCCAGTGAATTACGGTGAGAGCCGTTACCCACAAAATGGAGAAAACTTGGAAGAGTGGCGAGCCTTCCCAGGAGTGGCCAACCTACCGAAAGTACTCCAAGAGTGCATCGAAGACTCATCCAGGGGTGAATCATGAACTCTGCCCATAGGCCTGCAGTTCTTTCTATGTTCTTTTCAGTTCTTTTGTGACCTCCTTTGCTACAGCCACATGTACATGAGTATTTTTTGTAAACATAGCCTGTTTCATGCATACTGACAATGGAGCTTTTGTAAAACTCCTGACAGGGTGAAGATTTCAGAAAACTGCATTTCTGCATTTACATGTGGACAAAGGTGTGCGTTTTTTATGTCCCTTTATGATAAAAGGCTGTGCGCTGTGGCTTTTAATCAGCCATCATTTCTTCACGGTTACTGTTATATCACTACCTGATGATTTGGCACACTTTTCACAGCTTTTGAGATATTTGAAATCCCTATTTAAAAAAAAAACAAACCCATATACATATGGACATAGCCAAGGAGGTCACAAAAAACCCATAACAACATCCAAAGAACTGCAGGCCTCACTTGCCACAGTTAGGGTCAGAGTTCATGAGTCAAGTCAACAAGAAAGACACTGGGCAAAAATGGCATCCATGGGAGAGTTCACCAAAAAAGATCATAAAGGCTCATCTCACATTTGCCAAAAAACATCTGGATGATCCCCAAGATTTTGGGGAAAGTATTCTGTGGACTGACAAGACAAAAGCTGACATTTTTGGAAGGTTTGCATCTGACATAAAACTACCACAGTATTTCATAAAAAGAATATCACACCAACAGTCAAACATGGTGGCATAACCTGGAAGTCCCGAGGACGGATCGTGGGACCTGTGCGTGGGGCTGCACGGCGTCAACGCGTTAACAAGCTAACCGCACTAACGCATTGACGCCATGCAGCCCCACGCACGGGGCGATCTGCTGTAACTCGTTAACGGAGATTAGCCATGTTAATTCAGTTACGGCGTTAATGTCATTTTAACGAGATTAACGATACCAGCACTAAAATAGTAATCTCCAAATGTTTTCTTTTTACTGACCACCTCCTCTTTGATAGCTGCCGTGTCCATCTTGTTGTTGCCTGCAGGTGAAGCGATGGGGGAGGGGAGTTGTGTTAGTGAAGGCGAGAGGTGAGGCAGAGTAACGTTGCGTAGAACGATAAACAATATTGTCACATCTCATTTAAAAATATATCGATATATTTAAAAAGTCGATATATTGCCCAGTCCTATAATAATGTCTGACCATCAGTTATTGTCCTGAAGCTAAAGCGAACTTGGGCTGTGCAGCAGAACAATGATCCAAACCACACCAGCTAGTCCACCTCTAAATGGCAAAAAAACCAACAACAACAACAACAACCCACAAATGGTTCTGGAGTGGCCTAGTCAAAGCCTGGACTTAAAGGCTGTTCGTGTTTCAAAACCACCCAAAGTGGCTAAATTAAAACAATTCTGCAAAGACAACTGCCAGTTGTGGCACAACCATCTCCTGTCACTCCTTCAATTCAGGGTCACAGAAAACCAGGAGCCTATATTTAACTACCACAGTGCAAGAGGCAGGGGACAACATGGACAAGTCGCCAGTCTGTTACAGGGCTAAGGACTAAGTGTAAAAAAAATGCAATAACTAAGAAATTGGGAAATTTTCATAGCACTGTAAGTATGCTCAACTATCATTCAAAAAATGTTTATAATAGTCTAATATGAGTTGCATAACGCTTAATTTCATGTTGTTTAACCCTCTTCTCTGACATTAAAAAACAAAATGAAGCATTCAGAAAACCTTTAACGATCACTAAAAACATTAATGCTGAACTTCTCTTGCAGTAATTATACAGCAGGCATCTACTGAGCAGAACAAGAAATTCCCTGTCAAATGTACTGATATACATTCAGCTAAAATCCAGCTAAACTCCCTGTGCTTTTTACACACACAAAAAAGAAAATGATCAACTACAACCCTGATTGGCTGGTGTGTTAAAGCCCAATAATGACTGGCCTTGCAAACTGGAAGCACTCGCTCTGCAACATGGGGCAACTTGAGGGGCTCATGTGATGACCAAGATTTTGATTAAAGGTTCACAAGCATCACAGAATATTTTTAGTTCTGATCTAGTGTGGGAAACACAGCTGTAGATGCATCGTGAGGCATTATAAAGCAGATGGCACAAAGGGCACTTGAGGCTATCTTCTGCACCCTGAGCAGGTTAACAACAGCAGACCATCCAGGAAACCAAATGAACTTATTCAGTGGAAATTAGTAGAAAAACAGTAAAACGTGGCAACATAATCTCAACTAATAGAAAACAGACGTAACAAGCAACAGGTGGAGGCAACAGGCTGCTTCTCCTCTTCTGCAGTGTTGTACTCCATATGGTGTTGAGTCAGACCTGCCTACATGCTGGTTCAATTATAATGTGGAATATAGTCCTCTGTTTCCAAACAGCTTGCAGGATTGGTTTCATCTTCTGACAGTCGGAGCAAAGCTTGCATGAACTGGGAGATTTTCCTACAATTTTTCACCAAAACATCACCTTTACGCTCATTTTTCGCTGCACATTTTTATTTTTGGACTCTGTTAGAGTAGCTTTACATGAGTCACAGCTCAAAATAATCTCTATTGTTACACTGATCCTTGGTGGAGTCATTCTGTTTATCCACATAGCTAAAATGTTCCTCAATACTGTGAAACTGAAATATTTCAACAGAAAGGTGTTTAGTGTCTGCATTAAAAGACTGCTTCAATGGAGTGCTTAAGAAAATGGAGCCACAACATATCACAACAACAGCTGTGATATGGCAATTATTACTGTAAGGTACAGAGACTCTACAATACTAGAGAGAACCCTAACAATTAGACAACCCCTTATGAGCAAGCATTTGGCAACAGTGGGAAGGAATAACTCCCCTTTTACCCCACCCCCCCTTTTTAAAGAAATCTGAACTCTTTTGTTTGTTGTGACACAATTACGTTCTGTGGTCCGTATGAAGGGCTTTATTAACAATAGGCAACTCCAAAATATATTCTGAACACACAAATTATTTGCACAGATTTCACGTGGCCAGTGTGTAAAGCCCTGAACTTTGTCTTAATTGGCCGCTTCTCATAAATAGAAGATCTGAAGAACTCTTGCTTAAAATATCCCCATATCATAGTTCAAACAGCCAAAATAGTTCCAGTTCAATGTCTACAAGGCAAAGAAACAGACACAAGCAGTTCACACCCTTGAATACAGGATCAGTTTCATGATAACTGAATGGAGAAACTTAAAAAAGTGAATTTTAGCCAAACTCCAAGGCTCATATCACCCCATGTAGGATACTTGTCTAGTCAAAGCAAGTTGTAGCATGTGAAAGGTCTTCTTTTTGCCCTACATTTAAATATCAGGCTCATCTTGTATCTGTGATTCCTCCAGTATGAATCTAATTCTCAGGGCAGGATATAGAAATAATCATGCTGAAACTAAGTGGAAAATTAATTTTGCTGTAGTTTAACAAAGCCTCAGTGTTTCCATGTGAATATCCTGTATGCAGGAAAGAATAATTAAAATGAGCCACATTTCAACCTAGTATAGTATATCCTTCCTAGTACGCATCCTTTCCTAATGTGAAAGTAAAAATTTACATTAAATATACTAAAAAATAACTGAACAAAAAATCCATCAGATTCTGAGGAGGTCAGATTGGATGACTTGTCATTCTTTTTTAAAATTCTTATTTTAAGTACTTAAAAGAAGAATTAAACAGTACTTTTGACTCTGAATACTTGAAACCAAACCTCAGGCTATAATTAATCTCATTTAAACATATGCTTCTCCTCCCATCCCTATCTCATGGCCTACAGAAGACCGCCTGAATTTCAATGAGTTGACTTTGGGAAGGGGGAAAAAAAAAAATCAGACCAACAGGGCACCTGGTGATAAGAACAGGTGGCCTGCAGCAGCCCTTGGTGATATTGCCATTATAAACCATACGAGGACACATGGACACACAATGAATACATAAACTCGAAGTCCAGTCCCCTCAGCAGGCAGGAAAGAGGAGGGGGAAATAAAAAAAATTAAAAATACAAGATGTAGGTTCTTTCAGCAGTTTCAAAAACATACAATCACTCATACACACACAAATAAACAGATGCACATACACACACTGTAATACACAAGCAGCAACAGACACACACACAGGCCTAAACCCTCATCAAAGGCTTCACTCTGGTCTCCATTCAGGGTCTATCGTTACTATAGCGACCGGCTTGCTGGGAGAAGCTCTTTAGAGCGCCCTATCTGGGTTGCTTCCCTTAAAGCGTGATGCAGATCCCATTTCCATCTCCTTACACCATTGACTGATGCTAGCATACAAATAAAACAAAGGGAAACACTGGCTGACTGACAATTAGCCCGGCCTTCCAAAGGATGAGGGGGCTCCCGCTCATTAGCTCGGAGATACTGGAGGAACCTGACGGTCTAAGCTCAGGGCCTATCACCTAAATCCCTCGGTTTTAGCTCGCTCATAACCATAGAAACCACATCTTAATCGAGATTATCGCAGGGAGGGGAGTAAGGGATGTAAACCGAGGTTATTCTGTTTCTATCTGTGTTATTAGGCACATTTTTCCTTAAATAGATCGCTTGGAAAACGGTTCTCCCAAATCTTGGCAATTTCACCAACATACATCTAAAATTTTAAGCATTTCACCATTATTTTTCTCCAAAAACACAGCCGGTAATCTCACATTCCTGTGACCTTCATAGCACACACCTGAGCTCTAAGTTTACAATTACTCAAGAAGGTCCTTCTTGAGTAATCATGCTTCCACAAAACTCTTCCTTATTTTATTTCATTTTTTTTATATGCGGTTGCAAAGCTATTTACAGAGCCACCAGGCAATTCGGCACAAAGCACAGTGTCAGAAAAATGATGGTGATTCTGCCTTTCTCCCTCCGAGAAATGCCCAAACTGTGTAAAGGCAGAACAACAACCCGTAAACTGCATATCCCTGGACAAGAGGTTCACGCTCCTGCATGTACACAAGCAGCCATGCTAGCATCTGTTCCTCTAACATCGAAAACAGTGGACAATCTACAAAAACTTCATAAATAAGTGGTTACTTACGTGTACCGACAGTCCTGGGTGGTTACTCATTGTGACTTTAAAAACAAGAACTGCTAAACATGAAAGCAGAAAAACTGCAAAAATACAAGTACACAGCTAAAGCTAGCAGGTCCACTAGAATCACAAGACCGTGTTTGCCTTTTTTTCTTTTTTTAAATTTCCACCATTTTTATAAATCTCTCTTCGTGACTCAACCCAAAGGTACATACCGAACTCCCAGAGAATGTACTTTCCCTTTGAAATTAGCCTATAGATCCCCTTTACCTCCACTTTTGAAAGTCATGGAACTCCCAGCCCAGTCAGCAGTGCATCTTTCGAGGCTCACCCTCCTACCCCAATCCTCTTCTCCAAAAAGAATATTATTTTATCTATAGACAATGGATGGATTAAAAGTTTTAAGTTATAATGTTAAGGGTCTCTATAGCACCACTGCAGGAAACACACCTGAAAAAAACGTCCTGGGCAGAAAAAGTGTGTTTTTTCTTACCTTAATCAGGAAGAAAAATAGGTGTAGCTATACTCATCCACAGACAAGTTAATTTTACAGAAACTCTGAGGGAAGATAACATTTTATTGAACAGATTAATTGACGAATGGGAGGTATGCCTTGTCAACATATATGCTCCCAGTGAGATGACCTAGGCTCTGTCAAACATGTATTTAAAATGAATATCAGCTATAGCTCAGGCCTGTTGCTGATGAGGGAAGATTTTCATTGTGTGATGTCTGAATCATTAGACTGGTAACCAACCTCTAGGGCTCCCTTATCACAGGTAAGTAGTAGAGGTGGGAATCACCATACATCCCACGATACGATATTATCACAATACTTAACGCACGATACGATATTATTGCAATTTTTTAAAATATTTTGCGATATTCAGATTCTGTACATAAAGGTAAACTTTATCAATATTCATTTTATCTAATATCAAAGTCTCACACTCAGTCTTTCTCTCATTTCAGTCAGTTTTATTGTTGACAAACTGAACGGTTTGTATTACAGTCTAGTCCAACTTAACTGAATGCAACCATCTGGTACAATTATAGCTATTCTGAACTATGCAATTTATGAAAACTATGCAGCCCATTCAGGAACTGAAGAATTTGAAAGTAAATTAACTCATTCACTGCCAGCCATTGGCAGTGAATGAGTTAAACCCACTGACTCATTCACTGCAATTGACGGCTATAGACGTCAATGGCAGTGAATGAGTTAAAACAAAATATAATTTTACATTAAATAAAAAAGTTTTAAACTTAATTAAAATAAAACATGTCTTAAATAAAATAAGTAAACTGTCATGTTTATTGCTGCCAAAAAAAAAGTTAAACACATTTGGACAGTGAAGGAATGTCAGGATTCTTGCTCAGAAAAAGGATCAACATGCTCTGAAGTCAGAGCGTGTTCCAGTCCACAAAAACCTTTTTTGTAACAAAATATCGATTTCTGCTGTCCCTGTATCGATACATTATTAGCAAACAAAATATCACGATACTACACAGTATCGATTTCCCCCCCCCACCCCTAGTAAGTAGAATACGCTTGAATATTAAGCTACAGAAGCAGGCCTGGTGGATGTCTGAAGGTCTAAGTTTCCTAAAAGAAGGAGTTTCACATTTTACCCAAGTAGGCACTGTTCCTACACTAGAACAGACTTATTTTTCACCTCACAAGTAGAGATATATAGAATTAAAAATGTTGAGATTCTCCCAATTAGGGACTGAATATACTTGATGTATCGCAAGTTTTTCTACGCACGATGGTTAAAATGGCTTTAGCGTAACCATCGAGTATAAATTGCCATGGCAATATTAAGCTGTCTGCATGTAATTCACTATAAGGTTTTTTTCTCCCTCCCACATGCTGCGAACGGATAATTTAAAAAAAAAAAAAAAACATTGAATGGCTGATTTGAATGAGTATACCAGTGCAATTTTAGGCACTATGTGGTTTAAAATAACATTTGTTTTTTGGAGGTTATTTAACCATATCGTGATATATATTGTGTATCGTGATGTAGCCAAGAAATATCAAATTAGATTTTCCTCATATTGCCCAGCCCTAATCCCAATCACATTGTCAGACCATTCCCCACTAGTACTTCTCTGGAACACAGGCCACGATGGGAGATTAAATGCATCCCTTCTGAATGATAAAGATTTCACTTCTTTCGTAGCACCAGAGTATTCAACATACATGGCAGTAAATGACACTCTAGTAACGTCTTCCCTTATAGTTTGAGATTGCATAAAATCATACCTTGATAGAGATGGTGTTACCTAGATGGAGGTTTTGAACAATGTGACAGGTTGTAATGAATCCTGAATAAACATTAAGATTATTGATGTTCAGCATTTTCCATACCTTCCTCCTGTTTCTACCTGTCATACAGCTAGAAGTAGGTTTAATCTCATCTCACCTGTCTCGGAGACGCTCTGGGTACAGCTTCCATCACCACCTCCATGTGGAATCACCATGTTAGTCCGTCCCATGCTATGAAGCTGTGAGGGGTGGGGGCCAGGATGCGATAGTGGTGGGGGGTTAGTGTTTGGGCGCCCCAGCGCTATGCCGTCAGGTCCCACCAGTGTGCCGCCTGGCCCCATAGGCCCACAGTTACTCATGGAGGATGCCTGCATCTGAGCCATCATGTCCGGGAACTGGCCTGGACGTGGGCCCAGGTGGCCCCCAGAGGTGTCCATGTTCTGGCAGTGCTGCAGGGTTTCCCCTGGACCCCGCAGCCTCTGCTGGACAAGGAGGTTCTGCTGAGTGCCACCGGGGACCATGCCGGTATTGTCGTTGTAGTGTAGCGGTGCGACTCCTGAAGCGCCGGATGCCGGTCCGGGGTTTAGACCTGGACGATGACCACTGCCTGCCAGGTTGTGAGAACTGTGGCTGCTCATGGACTGAAGAAGCTGGGCCATGGAGGTGTTCGGGTAAAGGTTTCCGAGTCGTCCCACTTTTCGTAGCTGCTCAGTGGCACTGGGGCCCGGCATGTGGTGTCCTCCTATGCCTGGCTTGCTGAGTATGCTATACACCATGTTGTTGTCATGGTTTACGGCACCGCTCCCGGATGATTGCTTTCGTTTGCGCATGGGATCCCTCTGCTGGGCCATGAGCTTGTCTCTGAGAGCTGCCCGGCCGCTCTGGCCCTCAGGAGTGTTGAGCAGCATGGTGGAGTTTGGCGGGAGCATGGGATTTAAAGTGCTGTGTCCTTCCATGCCTCGAGGGCCACTCACGGGGCCAGGATGCCCTCCACCCCCTCCATTACCTCCGCCACCTGCCCCCATGCCTGACATACCAACACCACCAGCAGCCATGCCAGTAGTGCTGTTGCCAGCAGCGCTGAGTTTGTTTTGATTTGCTAGCTGTGCTTTGGCTGCGGCTGACAGGAGGCTGCTGGCGGGGAAGGAAGCGGCATTCTGTTGGTTGAGGATCTGGTTGAGGGGCATCCCCAGGAGTCCCGGGTGACCCTTCTGGGAAGCACTGGGCGTGGCCAGAGAAGATGACGAGGAGGAGGAAGAGGTTGGAGAGTACATGGGATTGCCGTGCTGCTGGGCGCCAATTGAATTTGCCATACCGGGCAGCAGCTGGGAGTCTTTGTACTGATGGAGTGCATCGGTTTTGTTAGTGGAGGGGCTGGAGGGCATGGCGGGCCTGGGAGACCCCATAGCTGATCGAGGGGAACGAGGAGGAACCTTTATGGTGCCACACGGGGCCTGATGTCCCGAGGGCATCACAAAGTTACCGTGGTCAGAGGAGGTGGAGGATGAACGCGAGCGATGAGGGGAGGCCTCTATTCTCCCAAGCGCAGGCCCAGCCATGTGGACAGGTGAGGTAACGGGGGAGGGAGACATGGAGGAAGCCGGACCACCCTGCTGAGTCCTTTGAACATGGCCACCATGACCCACAGGCCCAGGCTTCACTGTGGGTAACGGTAAGTTGCTTGGCAAGGGAACAATGGCGGGAGGGGGTATGTTTACATTCATCACTGGTACCTGAGAGTGGATGTTAGGCTGGAAGTTGGAGGGTGTTGGGGCATTGGTGGGAGTCAGACTGACTGGCTTGTTAGGGATGGGGTCCAGGATGCCTAAGGGGTCCTTTTCAGACGTTAACTGCCTTTTCTGGAGGGCACAGGATGGCGGTATGGATGGAGGGGGCGGTACAGGGTGCACAGGGGGCTGTGTTTTATGGTGAAATGTTGCACGGGGCATATCCATACCAGGGGGGAAGTTCCCCCGCGGCATGTTCATGTTAATGACAGGGCTTTTGGCAGTGGCCGTTGGGGAGAGGGGCGTGCTAGTCCTTCCTGTCATGGCACACGATGGCTGGCCCGCTGGGGAGCCGTGAAGCATCACACTAGGCGGGGAAAGAGGTGTCCTAGTGTTTCCGTGGATAGAGGCTGAGCCAGGGCTACCGCCTCCTGGAAACCCACAAGGATTGGTCCTTGTAAAGCCCTCAGGGCTGCCCAGAGTTTCTGTACTGGGAGACTGCGAGCCATCTCCATAAAGCTTAGCACCAGATGGAGGTGGGCTCAACATGCCTCCATACCCGGACCGGTAAGGGGATTTAGGGCCTGGCTCCCCGCTGCCCAGCCTCTGCAGCCTGGGGTACCCAGGGTAATGCTCTGGCTGCTGGGCTCCACCCAACTCCTGGGGTGGATACAGCCTCTGCTGCTGCTGTCCACCTGCCATCATCACCTTGAAAGGGTTCTTACAGTCAGGGCCAACAGAGTTGGGCACGCCATCGTGGGGTTTAGTCCTTATTGCTCGTTGAGTTGTGGAATGCACAGCAACCACAGATGATGTACCTTAAAGAGAAAAAAAAAGAAAGAAAAGGAAAGTCTGAGTTAAACCAGGACCAACAGCTTGGAGAAAACATTAGTCAGAAGAAGAAAGTAACTATTATTCACCTCCATGTGTAGTTTAACTCAAAATGTAGGACTTTAATAGGCTGGCAAGTTATTTACCAAGAGAGCCTTCTTCCTTCTTGGAAATATCGCTAGAATAAGACAATTATATACAACATATACAAGATGGCGCTGGAGTGACGGCAGCCTTTCCAAGTAGCTCTGCAACACCGCACCTTTTTCTTAACTTTAACTTTTTTTAGACTAGGCTTTAAAACTTTATTTCACCTTCCTCTAGTTACTCTACTTATACCTCTTAGATATAGTGATACAAGATGGATAATGCTCCTCCCTTAGTTATGCTGCAATCCGGTTGTTCAGTCTGACGTCACTAGCCGTGTCTGGGTCTAAACTCCGCTGCAGGTCCATACGATCACTATGGCATTACTGAGAGTTGAAAAACTGTCTAAAGTCTTTCATCTTTAATAAAATGATCAGCGTTCTGCTCTACCAGGTGTAACAATTGAGTTTAACATCCAGGCATCCATGAAAACGGAATTTATGACATTTAACGGAGTTAGAAGTTAACAGGAAGTTAGCTCGCTAGCATGTCCTGACTGCGGGGTTTTGGAAACAAATTAAAACGTACAGCTCTGCTATCACTTCCAACATAAATGAAGACAGAAAACTAAACAGCAGTGACGTTTGTAGGGTTACTGAAGTTGGGCTAGCTGGTATATAATGATGTGCTACGTGACCGCTAGCGACACAGCTATGTTAGCATAATATAAACAAGCTAACTTTTTTTCCACTCGATAAAAGTTAACGTGAGTGTTCTCGGTGGTCAGGAACAAATGTAATCGCATGGCAGGATGCTGTAAAAGGACCAAACTTCAGCCAGGAGAACAACTGAGATAATCCATCCACAATACGAGGTTAGTCATTCATATACTGCTGCATGGGCTGGGCTGTAGTTACATCCTAAGGTTTTAAAAACTGAGCTTAAATAAATGATTAGCGGTAATAAAAGCCGAGGGAGCTCAACAGTGATCACTGACTGTTTTAGGAGCTTTTTGAGATCAAATAGAAGAAAATACATAACATTAAACATGTTAACAACACAAAAGCCATATTAAACGCAGACTACTTTAGACCCGGAAGTAAGATTCGTCGCGTCATCACTGAACAACCGGATAGACGTAGGCTGCCGGGGGATTCCCATGATGCATTGAGTTTTTCCTTTCCAGTCACCTTTCTCACTCACTATGTATTAACAGACCTCTCTGCATTGAATCATACTTGTTATTAACCTCTCTCTTCCACAGCATGTCTTGTATCCTGTCTTCCTTCTCTCACCCCAAACGGTCGCAGCAGATGACCGCCCCTCCCTGAGCCTGGTTCTGCCGGAGGTTTCTTCCTGTTAAAAGGGAGTTTTTCCTTCCCACTGTCGCCAAAGTGCTTGCTCATAGGGGGTCATATGATTGTTGGGTTTTTCTCTGTATCTATGAAGCGCCTTGAGGCGATTTTTGTTGTGATTTGGCGCTATATAAATAAAATTGAATTGAATTGAATTGAATTAATGCACTTTTTAAAACTTCTGGAACCAGCTCCTTCATCTATTCGAGAGCGGAGCTGCTGGCACTAAGAACAAAGGGACAGATCGGCATGCGACACAACATCCCGGCTGAGATAAAGAGGAGCTACAGAGGCTGCAAAGCTGGAGCGAGGAGAGCGGATCACCGGAGGCGATTCAAACCATCAATCCCGACAGTGATAATGGGCAACGTGAACTCGTTACAGAGTGTAGCTTACCGTGAGTGTAGCTTGTTTATCTTCACGGAGACGTGGCTAACCGAGCTAACGCCACAGGCTAACGTAGACCTATGCGGTTTCACATCCGTGAGAGCCGATAGGGACACGCAGGCCAGCGGAAAAAGCAGAGGTGGGGGACTCATTGTCTACGTTAACAACAGATACTGTAACCCTGGACACGTCTCCGTTAAAGTTTCGGTATGCCGCCCGGACCTGAAGCTGCTAGCTGTTAGCTTGCGGCCATATTATCTACCTCAGGAGTTCAGTCATGTGATCTGTGTGTGTGTTTACATCCCTCCGAGGGCCGACGCAGCAGCTGCCTGTGAGAAAATACACACAGTCAAAGCAAGACTTCAGACACAAAACCCAGAGGCTTTCATTATTATATCTGGAGACTTTAATCATGCCACACTGGACTCTACTCTGGCTGCTTTTCACCAGTTTGTGAATTGTCCCACAAGGAGCAACAGGACAATTGACCTACTGTATGCTAATGTGAGCAATGCATACAGAGCCACCCCCCTTCCCCCACTAGGGAAGTCAGACCACAACCTGGTTTACCTACAGCCACAATACACACACCTCGTCCAAAGGCAGCCTGTCACAACGCGCTCCATCCGGAGATGGACCCCAGAAAAGGAGGATGCTCTGAGAGACCGCTATGACACCACAGACTGGGATGTGCTTCTGAGCCCACATGGTGAGGACATAGAGGGGGCGAAACACTGTCTTACAGACTACCTCAACTTTTGTGTGGACACAGTCGCCCCTGCTAAGACGGCATGGTGTTATCCTAATAATACTTCCGTGGGTAACACAGGAAGTCAAAGCTGTCCTCAACATGAAGAAGAAGGCTTTCAGGAGCAAAGTGAAGGTGGAGATGAAAGCAGCACAGCAGGAGGTGAAACGCTGCCTGAGGGAAGCAAAGGACACCTACAGGAGGAAGGTGGAGCAGAAGTTGGAGAGGAACAATATGAGGGAGGTCTGGAATGGTGAAAACCATCACAGGCCACAACACCAAGAAAAGCACAGTGTGTGTCTGTGGAGAAGGCAAACGAACTCAACAACTTCTTCAACAGATTTGACCAACCCACAACCCCCCCACCCTCACCCTCACCTTTACTACAGAGTCCTCTCCCCACTCTCCTACCTCCCTCGCTTTCCCCCCTTCCTGACACTATGACACCCCCCTCCTCCAATCCCTCTCTCAGCAGCAAGACATCTCCCCCCCCCCCCCCCCCCCCTCCTCCCAAACATCTCCCAGTGTCACAGTGGATCAGGTCAGGAGACAACTGAGGAAGCTTCGCCCCAGAAAGGCAGCAGGCCCAGACAAGGTGTGTCCTAGGATGCTAAAGGTATGTGCTGCTGAACTTGGGGAGCCGCTACAACGAGTCTTCAATCTCAGTCTGCGACTGGGGAGAGTGCCCGCCCTATGGAAGACATCCTGCATCGTCCCGGTCCCCAAAAGGAACCGGCCCAATGAGCTGAATGACTTCCGACCGGTGGCACTGACGTCACATCTTATGGAGACTCTAGAGTGGCTCTTCCTCAACCTCCTCCGACCACAGGTACAACATGCCCAGGACCCACTACAGTTTGAATACAAGGCAGATGTCGGAGTGGAGGATGCCATCCTGTACCTCCTGCATAGAGCCCACTCACACCTGCATGGGGGAAAAGGCACGGTCAGGATCCTGTTTCTTGACTTTTCCAGTGCCTTTAATACCATCCGGCCCTGTATGCTTCAGGAAAAACTGAACAGGATGGAGGTGGACCCCTGCCTGGTGGCTTGGATCTCCGACTACCTCACCGACAGACCACAGTACGTCAGGCTGAAGGACATCACGTCTGACACAGTGGTCAGCAGCACAGGAGCACCACAGGGAACTGTGCTGTCCCCTCTTCTCTTCACCCTGTACACCTCTGACTTCTGCTACAACTCTGAATTATGCCACATTCAGAAGTTTGCAGACGACACAGCCATCATGGGGTGTATCTGGGATGATCAGGAAGAGGAGTACAGAAGTCTGGTGAGGAACTTTGTCGCATGGAGTCACACAAACCACCTGCAACTCAACACCTCAAAGACTAAGGAACTGGTTGTGGACTTCGGGAGGTCCAGAGAAGGTCCACTGCCAGTTCAGATAGAGGGGGAGGAGGTGGAGGTGGTCAACAAGTATAAGTACCTCGGGCTGTGGGTGGACAATAAACTGGACTGGTCATGCAACACAGAGCACCTGTATAAAAAAGCCCAAAGCCGACTGTACTTCCTCAGGAGGCTGAGGTCTTTTAACATCTGCAGGAAGCTCCTGAGGATGTTTTACCAGTCAGTGGTTGCTGGAGTACTTATCTATGCTGTGGTGTGCTGGGGGAGCAGCACAGCAAAGAAGGACTCATGCAGGCTGGAGAAACTGGTCAGGAAGGCTAGCTCTGTGGTCGGCATGAAGCTGGACACTCTGGTGACAGTGGCAGAGAAAAGGACACTAAAAAAACTGCTGGAAAATAAGGAAAAATGCTGGGCATCCTCTGCACACGGCCATTAACAACCAGAAGAGTCTGTTCAGTGACAGGTTGCTTCTCCCAAAGACAAGAACTAACAGACTTAAAAACTCCTTTGTCCCACACGCCATCAGACTGTTTAACTCCTCTCTGGAGGGGAGAGGGAGGGGAAACAAGAGGACAAAGGAGGGGGGAACAACTAAGCTGTAGTGCCTCTTCACCTCACTGTGCAATACTTTTGTTAATAGTCAACGGTGCAATAGACTCCATACTTGAAATGTGCAATTCACTTGTATTTTTATTTTTATTCCTATTTATTCTATTTATCCCCTTCGTATATTTTATTTATATATGTCTTTGTATTTATATATGTGTGTGTGTGTGTGTGTGTGTGTGTGTGTGTGTGTGTGTGTGTGTGTATATATATATATATACATATATATATATATATATATATATATACATATATATATACATATATATACATATATATACAAAAAAAAACACCCAGCACGCCCCTGCGGGCGGTTTATCCTTCAAGCTCGGGTCCTCTACCAGAGGCCTGGGAGCTTGAGGGTCCTGCGCAGTATCTTAGCTGTTCCCAGGACTGCGCTCTTCTGGACAGAGATCTCCGATGTTGTTCCTGGGATCTGCTGGAGCCACTCGCCTAGCTTGGGAGTCACCGCACCTAGTGCTCCGATTACCACGGGGACCACTGTTACCTTCACCCTCCACATCCTCTCGAGCTCTTCTCTGAGCCCTTGGTATTTCTCCAGCTTCTCGTGTTCCTTCTTCCTGATATTGCTGTCATTCGGAACCGCTACATCGATCACTACGGCCGTCTTCTTCTGTTTGTCTACCACCACTATGTCCGGTTGGTTAGCCACCACCATTTTGTCCGTCTGTATCTGGAAGTCCCACAGGATCTTAGCTCGGTCATTCTCCACCACCCTTGGGGGCATCTCCCATTTTGACCTCGGGACTTCCAGGTTATACTCGGCACAGATGTTCCTGTACACTATGCCGGCCACTTGGTTATGGCGTTCCATGTATGCCTTGCCTGCTAGCATCTTGCACCCTGCTGTTATGTGCTGGATTGTCTCTGGGGCATCTTTACACAACCTGCACCTGGGGTCTTGCCTGGTGTGATAGACCCCAGCCTCTATGGATCTTGTGCTCAGAGCTTGTTCTTGTGCTGCCATGATTAGTGCCTCTGTGCTGTCTTTCAGTCCAGCTTTGTCCAGCCACTGGTAGGATTTCTGGATATCAGCCACCTCCTCTATCTGCCGGTGGTACATACCGTGCAGGGGCCTGTCCTTCCATGATGGTTCCTCGTCTCCCTCCTCTTTCTTGGGTTTCTGCTGCCTGAGGTATTCACTGAGCACTCGGTCAGTTGGGGCCATCTTCCCAATGTATTCTTGGATGTTCGTTGTCTCATCCTGGACTGTGGTGCTGACACTCACCAGTCCCCGGCCCCCTTCCTTCCGCTTAGCGTACAGCCTCAGGGTGCTGGACTTGGGGTGAAACCCTCCATGCATGGTAAGGAGCTTTCTTGTCTTTATGTCAGTGGCTTCTATCTCCTCCTTTGGCCAGCCTATTACCCCAGCAGGGTACCTGATCACGGGCAGGGCGTACGTGTTGATGGCCCGGATCTTGTTCTTACCATTCAGCTGACTCCTCAGGACTTGCCTGACCCTCTGCAGGTACTTGGTGGTTGCAGCTTTTCTAGCGGCCTCTTCATGGTTCCCATTCGCCTGTGGGATCCCCAAGTACTTGTAACTGTCCTCTATGTCTGCAATGTTGCCTTCTGGTAGTTCAATCCCCTCAGTTCTGACTACCTTCCCTCTCTTTGTTACCATCCGACTACACTTCTCCAGTCCGAACGACATTCCAATGTCATTGCTGTATAGCCTGGTAGTGTGGATCAGTGAATCGATGTCTCGTTCACTCTTGGCATACAGCTTGATGTCATCCATGTACAGGAGGTGGCTGACAACTGCTCCGTTCCGTAGTCGGTATCCGTAGCCAGTCTTGTTAATGATCTCACTGAGGGGGTTCAGGCCTATGCAGAACAGCAGTGGGGACAGAGCATCTCCTTGGTAGATCCCGCACTTGATGGTGACTTGTGCTATGGGCTTGGAGTTGGCCTCTAGTGTTGTACGCCACATCCCCATTGAGTTCCTGATGAAGGCTCTTAGGGTCCCATTGATCTTGTACAATTCTAGGCATTCCAGTATCCAGCTGTGGGGCATTGAGTCATAGGCCTTCTTGTAATCAATCCAGGCAGTGCACAGGTTGGTCAGTCTGGTCTTGCAGTCTCGGCTGATTGTTCTGTCTACCAGTAGCTGGTGTTTTGCGCCTCTGGTATTCTTGCCAATTCCTTTCTGTGTCCCGCTCATGTATTGACCCATGTGGCTGTTCATCTTAGCCGATATGATGCCTGACAGGAGCTTCCATGTAGTACTGAGGCAGGTTATTGGTCGGTAGTTGGAGGGGACCGGTCCCTTCTTGGGGTCCTTGGGGATCAGGACCGTCCGGCCTTCAGTTAGCCATTCCGGGTGTCTCTCGTTAACTAGCAGCTGGTTCATTTGTGCTGCCAGACGCTCGTGGAGTGCAGTCAGCTTCTTCAGCCAGTAGGCGTGAACCATGTCGGGCCCTGGTGCTGTCCAACTCTTCATACTGGAGACCCTTTCTTGGATATCTGCCACTGTGATGGTTACTGGACCCTGTTCAGGGAGGTCGCTGTGGTCAGCCCTCAGATCCTCTAGCCACTGATCATTGCCGTTATGGGTTGCATCCTTCTCCCATATGCTCTTCCAGTATTGCTCCGTCTCCAGCCTTGGTGGTGCTGTTCTCTTATTGTTCCCTTGCCACTGAGAGTACACCTTTGCTGGTTCTGTGGAGAACAGCTGGTTTATTCTCCTGCCTTCTATCTCTCTGGTGTACCTCCTCAAGCGGCTGGCCAAGGCTGTGAGTCTTTGCTTGGCAGTTTCCAAGGCCTCAGGTATGGACAGCTTGCTGTATTTCTTAGGCACCTTATTTGTCGCACCTTTCTGCAACTCCGTTAGTTGGCTAACCTCCCTCCGTGCTACTTTGATCTTGCCCTCTAGCCTCCTTCTCCATGGAGGGTACTGCCCTTTGTCGCTGTTCAACTTGTAGCCAAGCATCTCACTGATCACTGTTGCCGTATTGTAGATCAGTTTGTTAGTGTCGGTAATCGTGGTTGTAGGTATTGTCCGTAGTGCTGCATTAACATCATCTAGCAGACCTTCTGAGGGAACTTCACGTAATCTTGGTAACCGGCTACGGGGGATCCAGGTTTCAAGCTTGGCCATGATCCTATTTTTCAGGTCAGTTCCTCTCGCACTCAACTCTCCTATCGCACTTGGGGCTATGTACCCAATCTCGGGTGGGGGTGATGATATCTCCCCCCTGACCTGGCGTCCTGACTCCTCCTTGCCGTAGCATTTGTGTTGTACCTCGTCAATCTCTAGCTGTGAGAGCAGTCCCTTTTTTCGAATGTTGGAACACTGAGCTACTAGTTGTTTCGCCGTCATTGTGGATGTTGGGTATCGAAGAATCCATAGGTCCCTCATCCTATTCATGTAGCCCCTTCCGCCGGGGTTACTTGCATAGTAGCATTCCAACAACGCCCTGTTTTCGTCTCTTGCCCACCGATGCCTTCTTGTTCCAGTAGCCCACTTTTCGTCAGGGTGCCCTGGTTCCTCAACACCTGACGCGGACCTTGTTGATCCGGGCGACGTCCGAGCCGGCATGCCTTCATATTTATCTGTCTCGCTCATGTCTGCGGTAGGCTTGCTTAGCATAGGGGGTCTAGCCTTAGGACCCTTACTGGATACAGACGCCCCAGGCAGGAATCGAACTTGCGATCCTCTGTTCCAAAGGCGTGTAGTCTAACCACTACGCTATCCAGCTGCTCTATATATATGTATATATATATATATATATATATATATATATATATATATATATATATATAAATTATTCTGTAACTGTAACTTCTGTCGGTGCTGTGCTTTTGGAAACCGAATTTCCCAGAGGAACCCACCCGAGGGATTAATAAAGTTTTATCTTATCTTATCTCTTAATTCCTAACTCAACGTGATTATGAAACACTTGTGCATTCACTTCAAATGAACCAGATTATTGTGGTGCTCGCTATGCTGGACTCCCTAATAATACAAACTGAGAATAATCTAAAAAGCTCTTAAACACACACCTTTTTAATCTTACATATAACTGACTTTCAGTAGTACAACTGTAAAGGTGGATTGACCATTAGCAGACACAAAACAGATAGGTGATTTCTTGATTATTTTCATATTACTCTATATCTATTACTTCCAAGTTTGTGTCAATAAATTTCTCTCTGCATCTCCCTCTCTCTTCTTTTTCTCTGTTTTATACATCTTAAAGTATGATTTATATATGAATAGACGGTAATTTTAAGTATTTATGATTGTCTTTATTTTCGAGTTCAAATAAAAGTGAGTGGATTTGACAGAATATCACAGAGGCAACGTGAAAGGCCTGAAAACCTCCAAATATTTCATTTGCTTATTGTGTATAAGTTCAGCTAGAATTTTGAACTTCTACAATGGATAAATTACTTACCAAACTCACTGATATTTTCCAAAACTAGGACGTAAATTACATCAACACTGTCCTCTTTCATTTGGATTTATTGGAGCTAACTTCCAAGTGTCCTGACAAATGGTTTCAGAGCTGTAACGTATACTCGTACCTCCTCCTGAACTGGTCAGTGCCAGAGGCGGGTGCGTCTCCATGCTCTTGTGCAGTGTGGCCACAGCCAGCAGCTTCCTCTTGTGAATGCAGAGTTTGGTGACATCTTCGTCTGCTTTCACATCCTCCGCTGTCCTCTGTTTGACAGCTGCCCCGGGGTCGAAGTTGAACACCTGAGGAGATAAATAAAAGTGGATAGAAGTCACTGAACTGACTTGGTCATTGTTTTGCTTGTTTACTCACAATCATCAAAGGAGCTTGCAAAGAAAAGCGTCTGGACTTCTTTAAGTTGCTTGAAGATGTTTCACCTCTCATCTGAGAAGCTTCTTCAGTTCTAAGTAGTTTAAGTTTACTCACAATCTTTTTGCTTAATTAATTTACGTTTTGCACCATGTTTCTGTGCTCTCATGCAATGGCCTTTATTGTTAGCCATTTTATTGGTTTTATTCCCCATTTTCTGTCATATATACATATACAGTGGGGCAAAAAAGTATTTAGTCAGCCACCGATTGTGCAAGTTCCCCCACTTAAAATGATGACAGAGGTCAGTAATTTGCACCAGAGGTACACTTCAACTGTGAGAGACAGAATGTGAAAAAAAATTCCATGAATTCACATGGTAGGATTTGTAAAGAATTTATTCGTAAATCAGGGTGGAAAATAAGTATTTGGTCACCTCAAACAAGGAAAATCTCTGGCTCTCACAGACCTGTAACGTCTTCTGTAAGAAGCTTTTCTGTCCCCCACTCGTTACCTGTATGAATGGCACCTGTTTGAACTCATCATCTGTATAAAAGACACCTGTCCACAGCCTCAAACAGTCAGACTCCAAACTCCGCCATGGCCAAGACCAAAGAGCTTTCGAAGGACACCAGGAAAAGTATTGTAGACCTGCACCAGACTGGGAAGAGTGAATCTACAATAGGCAAGCAGCTTGGTGTGAAAAAATCAACTGTGGGAGCAATCATCAGAAAATGGAAGACATACAAGACCACTGATAATCTCCCTCGATCTGGGGCTCCACGCAAGATCTCATCCCGTGGGGTCAAAATGATCATGAGAACGGTGAGCAAAGATCCCAGAACCACACGGGGGGACCTGGTGAATGACCTGCAGAGAGCTGGGACCAAAGTAACAAAGGTCACCATCAGTAACACACTACAACGGCAGGGAATCAAATCCCGCAGTGCCAGACGTGTTCCGCTGCTGAAGCCAGTGCACGTCCAGGCCCGTCTGAAGTTTGCCAGAGAGCACATGGATGATACAGCAGAGGATTGGGAGAATGTCATGTGGTCAGATGAAACCAAAGTAGAACTTTTTGGTATAAAGTCAACTCGTCGTGTTTGGAGGAAGAAGAATACTGAGTTGCATCCCAAGAACACCATACCTACTGTGAAGCATGGGGGTGGAAACATCATGCTATGGGGCTGTTTTTCTGCCAAGGGGACAGGACGACTGATCCGTGTTAAGGACAGAATGAATGGGGCCATGTATCGTGAGATTTTGAGCCAAAACCTCCTTCCATCAGTGAGAACTTTGAAGATGAAACGAGGCTGGGTCTTCCAACATGACAATGATCCAAAACACACCGCCCGGGCAACAAAGGAGTGGCTCCGTAAGAAGCATTTGAAAGTCCTGGAGTGGCCTAGCCAGTCTCCAGACCTCAACCCCATAGAAAATCTGTGGCGGGAGTTGAAAGTCCGTGTTGCTCGGCGACAGCCCCAAAACATCACTGCTCTCGAGAAGATCTGCATGGAGGAATGGGCCAAAATACCAGCTACTGTGTGTGCAAACCTGGTAAAGACCTATAGTAAACGTTTGACCTCTGTTATTGCCAACAAAGGTTATGTTACAAAGTATTGAGTTGTGTTTTTGTTATTGACCAAATACTTATTTTCCACCCTGATTTACGAATAAATTCTTTACAAATCCTACCATGTGGATTCATGGATTTTTTTTTTCACATTCTGTCTCTCACAGTTGAAGTGTACCTCTGGTGCAAATTACTGACCTCTGTCATCATTTTAGGTGGGGGAACTTGCACAATCGGTGGCTGACTAAATACTTTTTTGCCCCACTGTATATCATATACACTGTTAATCAAATTCACCATACCCAGGATGCCTTTTTCATATCTGTCTTTATTTATCAACACATTATCAATCGGGTCAAGCGGTCACACAAAGGTTGAGCACCTCCCCAATGAGAAAAAAAGTGAAGTGCACTGGCAGCACAACAACTGGTTTTACAAAGGAAGATAAAACTGATATAAAACGACATAAAGCAGACTGAAACCAGCACAGCTGCTGCAGACAGCTCAGCAGACTGCGAGTGAGAGTGAAGCGCATTAAAAGCACCGTGTGAATGTGAGAGAGCTTTAAGTGCTTTGGTCAGTACGACTAAAAAGGTGCTGCTGTAATACTAAAGTTTAGCCTATTTGTATCCAGGAAAAAAAAAAAACCTGACAGCAGAGATCAACTGGGACCTCTATCATTAAGGTTCCAGTCACATCAGAGCAAGCAGTCTTCTCATGACTAGTAAAAGAGCTAACTTGTCATCCAGGAGTTGAGCATGCAACCTCTGGGCAACACTTTCAATCTCAAGATCACTATACAAGCAACCTGTCTTCAAACAATCACAGTCCAACTCAGATTGACTGCAATCACCCTCAGATTGGTGAAGGTTTGCAAACAACTGCCAAATAATTTATAAACACAGTCCGATTGCCAACATATGCCTGAGTTTCACTTCTGCAGGGAGTCTTTGCAGAGCCAGGTTTTCTTTTTTTTTTTGTTTGCTTTTTAACTTCTTCATAAAATTCTAATGTCCATTTCAGTAGTTTCAGCAATCTCCCAGTAGGAACTCCATATTTACATTGATTATTATTCTTTAAACTGAGGTGATGATTGTTTGTCTCATTGATAAATAAAAAACTGTAGCTGGAAATGCACAGGAGGAGCTAACGGTGCAGAACAGGTTGCTCACAATAGTTGTTGGCTGCTTCAATCCAACACATTTCTTGGGAGGTGCAACTCAGGTTACAGCATAGGATTTTCAGTTATGTTGTAAGTTAGGACGTACATTTCCGGCAGAAGTCTAAATACTATAATCAATCTGAGTCAGTCTGTAAAAACGAGTGCAGACTGACAACTACTTCCTGCAACGCAACTCTTTGCAGTAGGGGACTAAATGTAACTGGTTGTATTCCGATTGTATCACTATATAAAAGAAAGGGTGTAGAACACCTATGGCTGCTATAATTTTATTAATACTGCAGGTCTGCAATCACTGTTTTCCTCAGTCTGATTGTAGCACGAAACAGAGTTGTTTTCATTACACTAAAGGTTAATATTTCGAAACTTCTTTTTTTTTTAATGTGAACGACAAACACTGGTGTTTGAGGCTATTCGCAACGCTAATAAAAGGTCAACAACTGCCCTTGTTTGCCCAGAGGGATCTTTTAGGAATGATGACACCATTTTCCAGAGAAATTACTGGTGAGTGCAAGCTGATTTCATACCCGTTAATGTCAAATCTTAAACAAAGCTTGCTAAGGAGCAGCTTAATTCTCCAGCATAGGTTACTATAGTTATGAGAAGTAAACCTTCATCTTCCTAACACTGAAATTTCCTCACTGCGCCCAAATCCTGCTTCAGAGTGCAGGCCTCAGGTAAAGCCAGCATGCCACAACAATGCCCAGTCATCCGAGAGTGGCTGGGGAAGGATCTTCAAGGAATCGTCCAAGAAATTCCTGTGAATATCAAATAGTATTTTTCCTTGACATACCTGTGCAAAATCAGTACGCATGAAAAACCCTGCTTAAACAGTCCTCTTAGATCAGTGCACACAGAAACATAGATATCCACCCATCCATCCAGTCACCCGTGGGCTTCTAGAGCAACTGCAATTCTTTCAAGAGAAAACTGGGATCTCCTGTGATCATGGATTCACAGATAACAGTAAGCTTATTATCACGCTTTGCAACTAATCAGAGCTCCCCACAAAAAAAGGAAAAGAAAAAAAAGAAAGAAAAGAAAGCATGCTGTGGGCCCAGAATAAGGATGGTGAGGATCAGTTTTGAGGCCAGGAAGCTGCTTCCCCGAGCCACGTGACCACCCCTGAATATTATGTAAATCACATCCAGGTCTGGCAGCACACTATATTTTCCTCACGCTCATCATCTCTTGGGGCTGTCTTAACAGCACAGGCAGTGATGTACATAGACTAAATCGCAGATAAACATGGAGGCAGCGGCTCTCCCAAGCACCTCATGATATGAGATATGTGATATCCCACATCTTAAGACGGTTAAGATGTAAAAGTGAACTAATGTTTAAGACCAGAAAATGAGTCTTAAAAAATATTTGCATCTTCATTTTCAGATACTAAGAAGACAGCAGGGAGGGGGCACTCATAAGGGAAGACGTGCAGCTACAAAATCATTCTGATAATGGCGTGGAGTGTTGGGGACAAATTTAGCATCAGGAAGGATAATCGGTCAGATTACCCCGTGTAATGTGACGCCTCACATAACCCCAACATTTGTAGTTTGGTCCTACAGAGATCAGTGGGTCAGCTTGGGTTCATTTCATACATCCTAAGTATGAAATAGGAGAGGATTATGCTACAGGAGAGCTTTTCCTGTATACTCTTTTATAATTTCACTCCTGCAATTCACTCTAAGCCACACTGATTTGAGTCTCTGCACACTTTGAAGAATAAAACTTCAGAACCACCATTCAAAGCTGTCAGAGCAGACAATAGAGGCAGTGGTCCTGAAAGGAAACTAGAAGACTCTAAAGTAGAAACTTTGTGACCATACATAACAAAGTAGTTTTTGGAGTTTCTCATCCCGTAGACTCCCAACTCTTCCATTTTGAGCCCAGTATAGGGGACCACCAAAACAACCGCCTAATTGGCATTATCGGTAAGGAAAACTGGAAAGACTGGATGCTAATGGTTTAGCAGCAAGTGAACTTTCAAAATAAGAGTGTGGGGAGTGTCCACTCTAGGGAGTGGCCTAAAAACTGGTTGCCAACCACCTCACTTATTGCCAATGGCTGCACAAACACCGACACCGTGGTCCAGTGACGAAGTGAAGATGCTTACTTTCGGTTTAGCAGCAGGCACACCATCACCTTTATACCTACCACATCCTACATTTTTGTGTTGTTTTTGTTGCATATACAAATGACATGACAGGTCTTTTGGCAGTGTTGCTTTAACAGCCCAAAGCACTGAATTGTAATGGAAAACGACTGAAACCGAGTAGAATCGAGTGGAGAAGGTACTAGTGGAAAAGAGGCATATGTAGCAGTGCTATATATGCCTCCTGCTTTCCTGTCCATTCTGTGTTTATACTGCACTGTAAAATAACGGCCCAAAAAAATGCCAAAGATGAGATTTAACTTGTGATTTTGTTTAATAGGATAAAACTGACAGTTTGTATAAATAAATGTAATTTTTGCTTATACAGTTTGTGTTTTTCCTTTCTGCATAACAATAACTGAAAACTGTGATGGTGTTACATTAAATCTCTACTGTAAATAAAGGAAACAGCAGTTATCACTGTACACTCAAGTTGCCTGATGATTAGAGCTCTGAAAGGAGCCTGTACAAACAAACACCACACACCAGTTTAAATTTAGGGGTCCTTGTTTAGCCGTAATTTGTGGACAACAGAATTTTAATTTCCGTCGCAGATTGGCTCCTCCATCTTAATCTCTAAATAGCGAATCATCTGGAGCTCAGATTGGAGCAGCTGTAAAAATCTCACTGTGTTTTAATCAGAGCCAAAAGAAAACAAATAAATAAATAAATATACCTTTTGGAGGATGAGTGGGCACTCCAGGCCGCATTTGCAGGTTCCATCTGTCAGCAGGTAGGTCCTCACCTGCTCCAAGCTGGACAGCACCGAGCCACTGGGACTGCACACAGAGAACAACAACAAGGTGAGGCTGAAGCTGGCAATGATCCACAGCAAAAATGCTCCTTCTGGGAAGCTTGCTGAAACACCCGTTTGAAATAAGATTCAACATTTTTAGACTGGAGATCCTGAACACTGATCTTTAGTGTTAACGTGGAAGAAGAAAAGAAACACGATGGACACAAACTTTTTTTTCCCCTTCTCTGAGGCAGGTTAGCAGCTCCTTCAGACTGTTTTTGGATAGTAGTTAGCATGAAATCAACCGCGGAGGAATAATCTCCATCTACATGTATTAAAACACCTGACCTGAACAATATATATGCACTTTACATGAAGACAGAAAATAATTAGATTAGATTAGATTAGATAGAACTTTATTAATCCCTCGGGTGGGTTCCTCTGGGAAATTCGATTTCCAAAAAAGCACAGCACCGACAGAAGTTACAGAATAATATATATATATATATATATATATATATACACATACATACATACATACATACATACATACATATATATATATATATATATATATATATATATATACACACACACACACACACACACACACACACACACACACATATATATATAAATACAGAGACAATATAAATAAAATATATGAAGGGGATAAATAGAATAAATAGGAATAAAAAATAAAAATACAAGTGAATTGCACATTTCAAGTATTGAGGTCTATTGCACTGTTGACTATTTACAAAAGTATTGCACAAGGTATTGCACAGTGAGGTGAAGAGGCACTACAGCTTAGTTGTTCCCCCCTCCTTTGTCCTCCTGTTTCCCCTCCCTCTCCCCTCCAGAGAGGAGTTAAACAGTCTGATGGCGTGTGGGACAAAGGAGTTTTTAAGTCTGTTAGTTCTTGTCTTTGGGAGAAGCAACCTGTCACTGAACAGACTCTTCTGGTTGTTAATGGCCGTGTGCAGAGGATGCCCGGCATTGTCCATAATGTCCATCAGTTTCTTTAATGTCCTTTTCTCTGCCACTGTCACCAGAGTGTCCAGCTTCATGCCGACCACAGAGCTAGCCCTCCTGATCAGTTTCTCCAGCCTGGATGAGTCCTTCTTTGCTGTGCTGCTCCCCCAGCACACCACAGCATAGAAAAGTACTCCAGCAACCACTGACTGGTAAAGCATCCTCAGGAGCTTCCTGCAGATGTTAAAAGACCTCAGCCTCCTGAGGAAGTACAGTCGGCTTTGGGCTTTTTTATACAGGTGCTCTGTGTTGCATGACCAGTCCAGTTTATTGTCCACCCACAGCCCGAGGTACTTGTACTTGTTGACCACCTCCACCTCCTCCCCCTCTATCTGAACTGGCAGTGGACCTTCTCTGGACCTCCCGAAGTCCACAACCAGTTCCTTAGTCTTTGAGGTGTTGAGTTGCAGGTGGTTTGTGTGACTCCATGCGACAAAGTTCCTCACCAGACTTCTGTACTCCTCTTCCTGATCATCCCAGATACACCCCATGATGGCTGTGTCGTCTGCAAACTTCTGAATGTGGCATAATTCAGAGTTGTAGCAGAAGTCAGAGGTGTACAGGGTGAAGAGAAGAGGGGACAGCACAGTTCCCTGTGGTGCTCCTGTGCTGCTGACCACTGTGTCAGACGTGATGTCCTTCAGCCTGACGTACTGTGGTCTGTCGGTGAGGTAGTCGGAGATCCAAGCCACCAGGCAGGGGTCCACCTCCATCCTGTTCAGTTTTTCCTGAAGCATACAGGGCCGGATGGTATTAAAGGCACTGGAAAAGTCAAGAAACAGGATCCTGACCGTGCCTTTTCCCCCATGCAGGTGTGAGTGGGCTCTGTGTAGGAGGTACAGGATGGCATCCTCCACTCCGACACCCGCCTTGTATGCAAACTGTAGTGGGTCCTGGGCATGTTGTACCTGTGGTCAGAGGAGGTTGAGGAAGAGCCGCTCTAGAGTCTTTATAAGATGTGACGTCAGTGCCACCGGTCGGAAGTCATTCAGCTCATTGGGCCGGTTCTTTTTGGGGACCAGGACGATGCAGGATGTCTTCCATAGGGCGGGCACTCTCCCCAGTCGCAGACTGAGGTTGAAGACTGGTTGTAGCGGCTCCCCAAGTTCAGCAGCACACGCCTTTAGCACCCTAGGACACACCTTGTCTGGGCCTGCTGCCTTTCTGGGGCGAAGCTTCCTCAGTTGTCTCCTGACCTGATCCACTGTGACACTGGGAGATGTTTGGGAGGAGGGGAGGGGGGGAGATGTCTTGCTGCTGAGAGAGGGATTGGAGGAGGGGGGTGTCATGGTGTCAGGAAGGGGGGGAAGCGAGGGAGGTAGGAGAGTGGGGATTGGACTCTGTAGTAAAGGTGAGGGTGAGGGTGGGGGGGTTGTGGGCTGGTCAAACCTGTTGAAGAAGTTGTTGAGTTCGTTTGCCTTCTCCACAGTCCCCCCCACTGTGCTTTTCTTGGTGTTGTGGCCTGTGATGGTTTTCACACCATTCCAGACCTCCCTCATATTGTTCCTCTCCAACTTCTGCTCCACCTTCCTCCTGTAGGTGTCCTTTGCTTCCCTCAGGCAGCGTTTCACCTCCCGCTGTGCTGCTTTCATCTCCTCCTTCACTTTGCTCCTGAAAGCCTTCTTCTTCATGTTGAGGACAGCTTTGACTTCCTGTGTTACCCACGGTTTGTTATTAGGATAACACCGTACTGTCTTAGCAGGGGCGACCGTGTCCACACAAAAGTTGAGGTAGTCTGTAAGACAGTGTGTCGCCCCCTCTATGTCCTCACCATGTGGGCTCAGGAGCACATCCCAGTCATTATTGTCATTTACTTTCTCTTCATTTGTCTTTCCTCAAGGAAAATTGTGAAAATGTGGTTGTCTTAATAATGTGCTTCCCCTTTTTTGCTACATTTAGGCATAGTCAGGACAACATGAGCATCATAATGGTAAAGGAAAGGTGATTTAAGTGACTTAATGTGGCAAGGTTATTGGTCTGGGTATTTCAGAAACCATCACTAGAGTTTAGAGAAGATGACCTAAAAAAGAGAAATTATCCAGTGAGCGGCATTTCTCTGGGAGAAAATATCTTGTTGATGTCAGAGGTCAGAGGAGAAAGGCCAGACTGTTTCAAGCTCACAGGAAGGTAGCAGTAACTCAAACAACTACTCATTACAACCCAGATGTGCAGAAGAGCATCTCTGAATATGGATCAAATTCTCCAGTGCCTTGTTTAATCTATGACATGAAGCATTATGGCAGTTCTGGAGGCACACATTATGCAAAGTGTATCTAATACTTCAGTACGCTTCTGTGAGCCATTTTGTGTACAGAAGCTACGCAATCAAGGACTTTTATTGTGAAAGGATGGAACACATGCACAGGACAAATTCGGTTTCTGGGTGATAATTGTTTTTAATCTAGGCCTAATATGCCTTTGTATCTTTACACTGGTTAAAGAAAGGAGAAACTTAGACATATAGGTTATTATGCAATGTTCTTACTAGTCGCAGCAGCTTGAGATAAAATTAGCCTGCATGTGGCCCATGTAATAATAAAAGGAGTCTGACACCCCTGGATGAAACATTAGAACGAGCTTTAACCAAAGACAGATATAAAAGGGGGTCTCTATGCACTCGAAGGCTGGCACAAAGAAACTACCTCTAAAGAAGAACAGTATGTACCGCTGGTAGTTCCTATCAAACATATACAGTGGCTGGTTGACAAACCAGCCAAAGACTGAATCATCAATCACTGTGGCTGTGAAAAAGAATGAAAAAAAAAAATCAACTGTGAGGATCATCCCTGAAGCAAAAGCATGCTTTCAAATGTAAAAGAACATCAGCAAATACAAGTGTGCTGTGACAGTATCAGGCCACGGTCACAGACAGGATTCTTTCCAACACCCAAAATAAACCTGACACCAGCCAACTGCTTCGGTTCATTGTGGTTGGTGAGCGCACGTGCCGGGAAGGACACCAAGTCACAGCCTACAAGGATTCGACTCATCGGAGGAGACCGACGAGTAGCAGTCGCTTTGTTAGTCATTTCACTGTCTGCAGCTTACCTGTGTCCGTGGGCTGATCAGTGGAGAAATTTGTGTGTCTAGTTCATGCCAAATGGAAACTAAATCAGGTGACTGTGACTGGACACAGGAAGCATCATCATCAAAGAGTTGCCATGCTTCTGCTCATCGATCAGTTAGAGAAACTCTACCCTGTGTGCACAGTAAACAAGCCTGCTGGGTGCTTTTTGAATTCAAATGACTGGGACCAAAACCTGACGCTTACCTTTGATACATGACATCAATCACCTCCGTTGTTCGTGAACACACTTTTAGTCATGATATAGACTAGGGCTGCATGATTTGCATGAAATGAGAATCACGATTTTTTGGCTTAGAATTGAGATCACGATTCTCTCACGATTTTCTTTTCCAGTATAAATATTTATTGCACTTATTAACTGCACATCAACTTCGTAACAGTTGAGACTGAACATAAAAACAATAAATAAACATAAAAACAACAAATGTCTCACGTTTTGTTGTTGCTGCAAAATGTTGTACTGCTTGAAATTCTGTCTCCACCATTGCTCGACGCTGCGTGTATAGAGCAGGTAGTGCAACAATAGAAAAAAATAGTTGCGGGACGGCACTGTGTAGCGTTTGTCTAGGGTGTTGATCATTTTCCTAAATCCCTCGTTCTGCACAGTGTTGATGGGAGCCATATCTTTGGTCAGGTGATAAGTGATAGCCTCCGTAATTTCTTTGTGCCTGCGGGAGTTCGACGGGTATAGGGAAGCGCTGTATAAGGTTCCCGTTGTTGATGTTTGGGTGGTTGACCGGGACAGATTTTCTCCTGTCACTTTCTCATCATCCCTGACGTGCTCTCCGTTGTTTTTTCCCTGCTAATTTTAGCATCACACGGCACAGCTTCTGTATCACGTGGTATAAGGCTCCGCCCTTGTCATTTGTTGAGCAGGAAGAGTGAGCGCTTGTTTTCATGCAGATTACGTCCCGGACCAAAATGCGGTACAATCGCCGTCTTTTTTTTTCTTCTTTTTTTTAAAAATCATTGTCATTTGGAAATGAGATCGCACATAAGTATGAATCGAGATCGCGATTTTCTAACGATTAATCGTGCAGCCCTAATATAGACTAGTGGTAATAATGAGCTGATAGATGTGGCGACAATTTTCATTTCTTCTTGACTCTTATAGGAACAAAATCATGCAATTTAAGATTGATTTAAAAAGACTGATACTCGATTGGTGGACGCCAGGGGTTAGACTTTCAGCCATTTAGCCCCACACATACACTCATTAAGAACATGACTGTCATGGTAATTTGGGGCAAAACAAGTTTGGATTTTTTTAATAATCCACACAGGCTCAAACATATACATACAGGCTCAAAATCTTTTAATAAGTGGTGCTGAAGGTTCTATGATGTCTCAACTTGGCTTTTTCTTTTTAGTGATCACAATTGACTAAAACTGGTAATTTCTTTGCAGCACGGAAAGGATTTGTTTAACAGCCCTTATTGGACTTACAAATGCTCAGAACAGTGGGGGAAGTCTATTGTAGCGGTCCCCAACCCCTGGGCCTCATCCGTGAGTCATTTGGTACCGTGCCGCGAGAGATGAGGCTCGGGTGTGAAATTTATGGTTTTCAGGGTTTTTATCGGTTTTGTATCGTCATTTTTTATTGTTTTTATCATTAACTTTGTTTCCCTGAGTCTTTTTCCATGTTTTATGAATAAATCTTCTTTTTTTGGTAATGGTACTGGCTTTATTTTGTTGTATTTATGCGCGACACCTTGAACGTCCGTGAAAATGTCGTCAGACATAAACCGGGCCGTGGTGCAAAAAAGGTTGCGGACCGCTGGTCTAAGGAACTCACTGAAGATCTAAGAAGGAGAATTGTAGATTTACACAAGTTAGGAAGGTCTAAATAACTGCAGACTCGAAGATCATCAGTTCAAACAATTGTAAGTACAAGTTATTCAGATGTGGAAAAAGACCCAAACTGTCACACAGGAAATTGGCTAGGATCTTCAGAAACAGCACAGAAACTACCAAGGTTCAAGCCTGACATGAACTGGAAACCTCTGGAACACCAGAGAGGGTGCCAATTAAGAAAGAAACCCCTGCTCCAATATAGACCTCTTTTTTTAACGTTTATTATGTGGCAAGACAACGATTGAACTTATATCGTTGCCTTGAGTTATAGTTGGAGTAAAGATGAGGCTTTCAAACCCAAGAACACTGCACCAACTGTCAAGCATGGTGGTGGTAGCATCATTCTCTGGGCCTGTTTTGCTGACAGTGGTAAAGGTGCACTGCACAAAGTGGATAAAAATCAAAAGTGGATGGATGAAACTTGGATTTCAGATGTAACTAAGTTTCTGAAATGGCCTTCCCAAATCCCCTATATATGCAAGTATATAGACAGTATAACAGAGCCTGTATTTATATATACTTTTGACCGTGTGTGGATTAGAGAAAATACAAAATAAATTGAAACTTGGGCACCCAGTACTTGTTTTATCAAGTCATTAAAGATGTATGCTATACAATCATTCCAGAACAAAGAACAGCTTAAAGAAATCATTAAAAGCCAGAAATTATCATGACATTCATGCCCATAATTAGTTTAAACATTTTATTAAACAGCTTTCAGTCTAAATGTACTGAGCATGTGCAGTGGTTCACAGATATATTTCTCTTAATCTGTAGCCATGTTTGCTTTGAAATCTCTGATGGTTTTGATCTCATTTTCTTACCTTATGTACACGACCCCTCCACCATGCTCTGTCTTGCGCTGCCAGCCAATGGGGACCTGGACAGGGACGGCCTGCCTCTCATCTCCTGCCTCGCAGTCCTTTCCGCCATTCATTGCTCCGCTGGTTTTACGCTCGACACCTCAGAGGTATATATATCAGACATCAACCAGTGTCTTCGCAATGCGCGTCATGTTTGTCTTCCAAAGCCGTGGCCGAGGTGGCGATAGGAGGGAGGGTTCAGGATGATGAATATTCACTTCAGAGTGGGAGTGTGCTCTCAGGTGGAGCTGATGGGGGATGGGGGTGCAGGGTGGGTAGGGTGAGGCGAGCTCACGGCAGACCCTACCCTTTGAGCTGCTTCATGGCCACGGTGCTGAACGGCGGGTGGACTTCCATTACTGCAGCTCGTCATTCGGAGCCATCCGACTCAGGAGGGGAGAAGGAGGAGGGGTGGGGGGTTGGGGTGAGGAATCGGCTGTGCGTTGAGGGGAGAGTCGCTTTACTTTTAATTTTTCACCATTTGTCTCTCACCGCCCAGAACAGGCTCCCCTCAGGCGGACATGTTGCGGACCATGTTCAACATATTGGTTCCCAAATGCAGTTGGGTAGTGGTATTCCCATGGTTCCTTTGAGGGCAGAGGAGAAAAGACAGAGGTGTAAGAACAAGAAACAAAGAATTACACATCAAAAATATTTAACAGGCGTACAGCCCTAATAGAAAATGATTTCTTAGTTAACAAAAGCACATCAAGAGCGCAACTCCCCCGAAGGGCAAGGGCTTCAGCTGCAGGGCGTTGCATTGAAAAGATAAAGTCCGTTGTACAGCCCTCCCCATGCCCGTTCATGAAACATTATACTTGATATGGTTTCCTTCTTTAATTTTTTTAAATTTTTTTGTATCCAGGTTTAAGTTTTACCTTGGGTGCTAACAATGAAGGTCAAGGCCAAATAATTACCCAATCCAGGTACTCATGTACCCGAAGGCCTAGTATATTGTTGTGAAATTGTGGGTAATATAAAGTTTTTAAGTTTTTTTAAAATTTGGTGTCACCTTGACCTGATTTTCATGAAAATTAAATCAGCTTGAGCTGTTGTTGGTATCTACCATCACATAAAATTTGAAAATTATATCTTGTAAACTGTGAAGACTAAACTGCTAACAAAAACACAGACAGACAAACGGAACTAATTACATACTCCCTCTTTTTGGAGGGGAGAGTAAAAAGGTAATATCTAAGCCACAAAGCCTATTGTTCAGAACTAATTTAAGAAATTTAACCCCCATGATGCACTCTAATTTACTTTGGGGCGATACGGGGAAATACAGGGAATAACAAAACTCTGCAGTTATATCTAAATAATTTCTCGTGGCTCAATGGACAGTTAAAATTAGGGTGGGGCCACTCTGATATGTCGATATCAGTTGGTTCCTGACCCAAAAAGCTGGAAGAGATATCTGTAGCTCCTGGCTCTGAAAAGTGAAGCCGATGCAGATTTGTCTTACAACTGCATTCTATTTAATGAGCATTAGGAGGCGAACTCTCTGACTCTGCAAAGAGGACTGCCTATAGAAGTCTAGGGGAAGAAAACCCCTTGCATCTGTAGAGTGACCTCAGAAAACATTTTCCTGATGAGTTTATGTGCTCAGACACCAATTTCAAGCCATACTGAGTAAAACACTAATTTGACCTTGTAAATTATGGTCAAAATTAGAAACCCTGGCTGATTGTGACCCACACCCAGTTTCACACCTTGGCTCAGGCGATTAGAGGATCATCAGGGGGTCCTTTTGTCCCTCTTTGGGGGGTCACTCCCACTAGGTTTAAATCTGGGACTCCCCACCATTTGACCTTAGAACTGAAGAAGCTTCTCGGATGAGAGGTGAAACATCTTCAAGCAACTTAAAGAAGTCCAGATTCTTTTCTTTGCAAGCTCCTTTGACTACGATGACCTGGATGACTGAGAACCTTCACAGACATTAATGATGACTATTGCTATCATTCAGAGACCAAAGCAATTGTAAATGTACTACTAAGAGTCCGGGAATTATAGTTGACCACAGATTATAAAGAGTTCTTGGTCTATGAGTAGGATATTGAGTAAAAGTAATAGTAAAACCAAGGTGCATACTTTATTAAAGGTCTTTCACCTTCAACACAACAACAGCACCACTGCGCAATGCAAGGACAGTTACCCGTCAAAGAACAGCGCAAGCATGCCCGTCGGGGGAGCCTTGGTGCTTGCTGTAATGTGACATACATATAGTGGACCAATAAAAATGCAGAATGACAAGAAGTGTGCTTTTAATACAAGCAAAATCCACAAACAGTCTGCAAACATGATGTAGACCAGAATGTAGTTAATTTTGGGTCTTCAGGCTATGAGATGGAGTCAGACCGCAAGCAAAAGACTAGCTTTTAATGTTTAAAGCAAGTTTAAAGTTTCAAAGCTTTAATGTACAGATTACAAATCAATGACTTCACCAAGAGGGAGACAAAAAATATTAATTCATGAATACACGACTGTTCTTGACAAGATGAACTCCTCTTTGCAGCTCAGAAACTTGAGCCAGAAAACTTGAGTTATTCTGCGACCTTCTAAGAAATGGAACAGGAATTATAGCTCAGCTCTCGAGTCTCCAATGGTCCATGTCTGTAGCAAAGTATAATCAAGGTCTTAACAAAGAAAGGTGATAACCAGCATTGTGATACACATTAACTCTTACTGGGGTTTTACGTTTTGTCAAGCGAGCTAATGCAAAGAAAGCCTGGCTACTAGAAGTAGTAACATCTCGCTGCAAGAAAACCAACATCAGCTGTTTGGTACCAGAACCAATACCAGTATCCTTACTAGGAGTCTGTAGCTTAATCGCCTAAATATTAGACGAAGGTTTACACAGCAATTGATTGTTGAAAATGCTTTCATTTATCCTAACCGCTTTCATAACAACAGGTCTTTAATCTTGCCTCAACATTCAAGTCTATATAAAGAAAAAAAAGAAAAAAAAAAAACTGCAGCAGTTTTGTCAGCTTCCCCCCGTCTCCCTATCAGACAGTAGGAGAAGCCCGTCAAAGCTGGTAATCAGGCTGAATAGAGCCTGTGAGTGATGGAGCTCCATGCAAAGCTTCCTCTCAGCCGCTGGTGCTGCTGACTCATATCTGAGACCAAACTCAGTGACACCACCACAGAGGAAGAACGGTTTAAAAAAAAAAAAAGAAAGAAAGAAAGAAAGAAAAGAAAGAGGTGGCAGTTAAACATACACAGTTTATCTGAAAAGACACGACAGCAAAAGGAGAAACCTCTGTTGCATAGTTAAAATCTAATTTAACATAAGTCTAAGTCTAGAGAAGACATCGTTTCTACCGTTGGGTTCACACTGGAGGGAAAAATGAATTATGCTTCCCTGTAGGAGCCCAGTGCAGCGTTGCTATTTGAAGACATCTTTGGCTTTTATAAATGCTGTTTTTTTGAGGCATGCTCTCTTGTATTATTCCCTCAAATTGGAAAGATGCAGACTCGTAAAATCATGGGCCTGATCTCAATCAAACACTTTTAAATTACCAACCACCGAGAGCTACTCTACAACACAAAAATTCATAAGCATGATTATTTTGTAGGGGTGGGGGAAAAAATCGATACTGTGTAGTATCGTGATATTTTGTTTGCTAATAATGTATCGATACAGGGACAGCAGAAATCGATATTTTGTTACAAAAAAAGTTTTTGTGGACTGGAACACGCTCTGACTTCAGAGCATGTTGATCAGCTCCTTTTTCTGAGCAAGAATCCTGACATTCCTTCACTGTCCAAATGTATTTAACTTTTTTTTGGCAGCAATAAACATGACAGTTTACTTATTTTAATTTAAGACATGTTTTATTTTAATTAAGTTTAAAACCTTTTTATTTAATGTAAAATTATATTTTGTTTTAATTTACTTTCAAATTCTTCAGTTGCTGAAGGGGCTGCATAGTTTTCATAAATTGCATAGTTCAGAATAGCTATAATTGTACCAGATGGTTGCATTCAGTTAAGTTGGACTAGACTGTAATACAAACCGTTCAAGTTTGTCAACAATAAAACTGACTGAAATGAGAGAAAGACTGAGTGCGAGACTTTGATATTAGATAAAATGAATATTGATAAAGTTTACCTTTATGTACAGAATCTGAATATCGCAAAATATTTTTAAAAAATTGCAATAATATCGTATTGTGCGTTAAGTATTGTGATAATATCGTATCGTGGGATGTATGGTGATTCCCACCTCTATTATTTTGATCAGCAGTTAATCTTATTCGCTTAACACAATCCTACTCCTTTTCTTATTTTTGGTTTACCCTTCTTTAGAATTTCTTCTTATGCACGAACTAGCTTCATGGATCAGTTTTTTGGGATCATCTCTAAGGCATGCTGCAGTCATACCACATGAATTACAAAAGCTTACATAACAATAACAGTGTTAACAGTTACCCCCCCACTGGGGCAGGTCGATCACTTTAAATTCCCCCAAAATAAAGCCAATTAAAATTACTTTACGTACTGTTAGCTTATCGCATAAAAATAACATGTCATTTATTAGCAGACTGATACTTCCACTGCAGTTAGTACGTAAAGTAAAATGCATGTAAAGGAGTTAAAAATAAATATACATAACAAACGTTAGGGGAATCTGTTTTGTCTTCATCTAACTGAGCAACAAAGTATTGGTCGATTAAATTTTTAAATATCTGTACCAGTCTTGAAAATCATACATCATAGGCTCTAAAAGAGAGGCAGCTGTTAGCCTGCATCAAGTTTACAAGAAATTTTTACAGATTTAGAGATCTATCAGGTAGTGTTTAGCAGTGCTGCTTCACACCAGGAAGGTCCTGAGTTCGATTCTACCACGTGCCTGGGGCCTTTCGGTGTGGAGTTCACACGTTCTCCCCGTGTTTGCGTGGGTACTCTCTGGGTACTCCAGCTTTCTCCAACAGTCCAAAGGCATGCCGTTATAGGGGTTAGGTTAATTGATGATTCTAAATTGCCCATAAGTGTGACTGTGAATGGTTGTCTCTGGTTTGAGTGTTTTAAGTCTGCGCCAGATTGGCGACCAGTCCATGGCTCCAGCCGTTGGATGGACAAAGATCAGTTTAACTGCAAGCAGACAGTTTCCATTTTCCATTTTAGCTTCTACTTAAATTACTAAGCTGCTGCCGTGTAAAAAGTAGATGGAAGCAGTTAAAAAACAATAACAACCAAACAAACAAAACAGTTTTTTGTTACATTTAAACAATCCATATGGGTGGTTTGATTTCCATTGGCATTTCATTGTGAAAATACTGACGGTAATAAAAACTAATCATTAAAAACTAATGATTACTGGCTCCAAAGATTCGGCCACTTTTTATGTTGAACCCTGCATAAATATAAAATTTAAGGGAAAAAAAAAATCAAACGTAAACAGGATTTTATCAATTTCTCTCAAACCACACATATAATTATTATGGACAACCACATTTGACTTTCGAAAAATGTTCTCTCAAGTCTTGGCAATCATGGACGAACAACAAAAAAAAAAAAAATCTTTCTCAAACTGATATCAAACTATTTACATGCTTTCCAAACTAGGGCTGCTCGATTATGGCAAAAAGTGATAAGTCACGGTTATTTTCACTGAAATTGAGATCTCGATTATTTGACGATATTTATTTAACAATAACAATGTATTGAATAATGACTTTAAAGATTGTCAAAAAATAATATAAAATAGTGTGCAAATACTGATAACAGTGCAAATGTTTGCAATATAAAAAATAAATGAAAAATGTAAACATCTATGTTTAGTGAACTTTGCAGTGTTGCTCTGTGGTGCAGCTACGACACTGTAGCAAAGTTTACACACTATAGCTGTGTCCCAATTCAAGGTCTGCACGCTTGAAGTACGCGCACTACGTACGGTGCATACTATAAGTACGAGAAGTGCAGAAGTGAGAGGCTTGTGAAATAGGACGGTATACGCTTCGTCGCGCTGTTCAGGTTGCCTAGCAACCATGATACTAACCGCGAGACAGGGAACATACAGCTTTGTTTGACAGAAATGAAGGAGAAAAATGTTTTGTTAGTCATTCATTTTTGTCATGACATCACTTTGATTAGTTGAGTATCTGAGGCTGAGACCACGGGACTGTAAAACATGATTGTTGGGCTTAATTTCTGTGCTGAACAGTCATTTAAGATTAGTTAGTAAATAACAATTAGTTAATGTTGTTCATGAGACTAAAGTCATCTCACTGTGGTAATGTAAATATAATATGGCCAATATTATAGTATTGTCAGATATATATATTTCAGATTGTTGTGTTTGTGGATATATGACTGACTTTAATTATTAAACATTCGCACATAAATAAGTGACGTCATATTCAGTACTTTTGACAGTTCACTCTTCGGCCGCTCCATCTTATTAGGGAAATTCATTCAGAAATGTTTAACGAATGAGATGTCACAACTTTCAAGTACAAAGTTGTTATGAAGTCTGTCACATCCCCCCCCCCTTTTTTTTTTTCTTTTTTTATTTATCCTTATTATTTCATTGTACTGTATATTGTTACTCTTATTTGCCTTGTATGTCTACTGTACAAACTGAACTGGAATGACTGACTGTTCGCTTTATACGTTCAATAAAGTTTGGGGGAAAAAAAACCCTCTTCGGCCGCTCCCTTCTGCCGTATTTTGCAGCAAAATTCTCCACACCCACCGCCGCGCTATGAATTGTGGGATATATGGGACCACGAAGCGTGCACCGGACCACGCTTGATATTTGGGGAAATCGATGGCGCATTTGGAGTATGCATTTGAAGTACACTTCGAATTGGGACAGCAGTCGTCGCGTGGCGGTGACGTAACCGCACTTAAAATGCGTACTTCAAGCGTGCAGACCCTGAATTGGGACACAGCCTATGTCTACTTGATCCACATCTGACTCCGCGAACCCACCCATATGGAAAAGAAATAGTAAAAACTTATATGATTTACTCATGAAAGTGGCCACTTTCTCATTACTTTCATACATTGTTTTAGTAAGTATCCAAAACATACAAGTTTCATTATATAATTTTTCAAGGGATCTTATATCTGTTTTCACTCTTATATGCTTTTCATACAAGTTTCACACAAGACAGATATAAACTTTATAAGATTTATATATATCTTTTCCATATGGGCATAATGTTTCCACACCACTGAAGTTTTTTTACCTCTCTTTTCAACCAACGGCAGTCACTCTCCTCTCCAAATAACTTCTGCTTAGCTTTCCGAGGTTCCCTCGGGTCCTCTTAATCAGCGGTCCCCAACCCCCAGGCCTCGGACCGGTCCGTGAGTCGTTTGGTACCAGGCCGCGAGAGTTGAGGCTCAGGTGTGAAATGTATAGTTTTTAGGGTTTTTATCGGTTTTCAGCGTTATTTCGTTATCGTTTACTCAGTTTTCCTGGGTCTTTTCACATGTGTTATGAATAAAAAAAATTTTCGGTACCTGTACTAGTTTTATTTTGTTGTATTTATCCGTGACACCTTAAAGGCCGGTCCATGAAAATATTGTCGGGCATAAACTGGTCCGTGGCGCAAAAAAGGTTGGAGACCGCTGCTCTTAATTGTTGTGACACGTGTTCGAAATGCAAAGAGGTGCGCTCGATTTCCCACACGGAGCAGCGCGAGAGTAAAGCACGAGGGAGGGGCTAATAATCGGCTCAGTCATTTTTAATGATCGTTGAAAGCCCAGATCGTAATCGAGATTAAAATTCGATTAATTGAGCAGCCCTATTCCAAACTACAACTTTCTACATGAAAGTTGCTGTCATTAGCAGCCATGCTAATGCACATACCAGTAGTATCAGTACACATCTGCACTACAAAAAACAGGGTACATGTGAATACAGCATATGCTATGCTGTCCCAAACAAATGCTGTGTTCTGGTAGACTGTAAAGCTTGAGGGCTACAACTTCACCAAAGATATCACAGGAATGGTAAATTTCTATCCACCTAGGTTAAAATCTACAAGTTCGACGTCTTCCAAGTGGTCAAGTAATGTCCTCGCTGTCAGCAAGGACTCCCAACCAGGAGGGTTAAGAAAAACGTGTCTTTTTACAGAGGATTTCCTTAAACCTAAAGTACAAAAAACAGCGGGAAAAGGAAATGAAACCCATTTTTGTGCGTTTCCTTTGCTGCTTGAACATGATGAAAGTGTGTTTTCTTAGTCATAGGTGACAGCAGAGCTGAGTTCCCGAAACATAACTGCACATCATGGCTGCAGCAGCTGGAGATACCACGTGGAAGACACAAGAAGTATGATTCACCATCTCGGGCTGTTTGTATTTTCTCCTGCCAGCTGTTTATAGCAGTGGTGGTCACGAAGAGAACAATGAGGAAGATGCATAAAGGCTCCCAGCCTTCAATAAAGCACACCTACTAAAGCTACCTCTACCTGTCTCTAACTCCTGATGTGAATTTGGGGAACAGTGAAGGTGCACCCTGCCACCTACTGCTCTGCCGGCTACATAGAGATGCAGGAGGAGGTGGATAAAACTGCTACAAGCTGGACTGTCTGAGATCAAACACTAGCAGTCAAACCAATGCAGTTGTATAAAATACACCAACTGTGGATGGAAAAAAAAAAAAAAAGGACAGAGACACGTATTTGAAATTCGTTTTCCTACTTTGTCTCCTTAAACCATAGAAGAGAGATATGAGAGGAAATCTCTCAACTTATAGTGCATAAAGTTAGACCTCAAGCAAAAACTTGAACAGTGGATGAAAATAATTTTTTACTTTTTTCTTTAAAGTATCGCCATCCAGATTTTCAGAAGTGAATATTTGCTAAAATTAGGTTCTGTATGAAAGGTATATATCACAACTTCATGCTTTCTTGCACCACACTTTCCACTAGTGCGTTTAGTAGGTTAATTGTATTCTGTTTTATTTTCCATGAACTTTTTCTCTGTTATTACTCAAAGTTTTCATTGAAATCTATAATAATTTTACTTGATTGTATTTATTTTGACTTCAAATTTGTTTCTAGCTGTTAAAGGTATTTGTTTGGCCATATGGTCATTTATTTTACTGAGCTATCAGGGCTGGTAAAAATAAAATTAAAAAAACATTAAAAAAACGGCAGATTTCAAACTATGTTTATCTACTCTGAGGACCTGTAACTGAAAGTATTCACAAAATGAAGGTAAATGTTGCAACCCCTTTTTAAATATGCCAACTCAGATTTGTATGGAAAACCCAGAAAGGTCAATCTCACACATCCAAAAGTGCATGTACTTGAATGTGATGGGAATTTTACAGTTTGGAGTGAATCCAGCTGCACACGTCACCAAAACAGTAGAGAACAAGAGAGGGAAAAAGTTAATGTGGTACAAAAGGAAGAAATGCACCCTCAATAGGAAATAAGTAAAAAAAATTACAAACTGTTTTAGATACGAAATCACATTAAAGAAAAAAAAAAGACGAGCAGAAACACAGCCAAAGATCCTCGAGTAACTAAATTTGTGGTCCATTAAAGATGGCAGCTTATGTAAATGAAAACGTTCTCCGTCAGTGTCCAAATATTAAAGAATATGATCAGACAAAGTGGCCTGTGTGCATTTCATTATTAGGTCAAGAGGTAGATTTCTTTGCTTTGTTCATGCCTGAGCTGGACTTTCACTCAACTCTAACGACAACCTGTCTCTGACCGATCTTTAGTCATCGGGACAAGAAAAGGAGAAAGAGGAAAACCTTTATCTAGGAGCCGACAACATTTACTCGCCAACTCACAATTCAGGTCAGAACATGAGCTCCAAACGACTTTAGGAGCACGCAACGCCAGTTTGCCAGCATTTGGACTCTGGTAAGTTTGAATGGAGCACATAACCCACTGGAAGACTTAAGGTCTTTGCAGAGTGACAAATTAATAAAGCCAATTAGAAGAGATAACAGTGGTGGAGTAGTTGTTTTGGGAACTGTAAAAATCAAGGGAGCACAGTCACAGTCCAGCGGAAGCATTAAAATAGATGATCCGTTAGTCTTACTGGTATTACACAGGGTCTGACATAACCAATGGCAAAGTAAAATGTGTGTCTGCACAGGTTGATTTCAACCAATCAGTTCAACTGTAAAAAAAAACAAACAAACAACAAACAAAAAACTAGATGAAGTCAAACCCCATTAACAAGTGAGTGAGCATTTTCTCATTACAGGAAGCACACGAGGCTGCTGAGAGAAACTGGTGTGGAAAACGCAGCGGGAAGGCAACGCTGGAGCTTTGGAGCTCCACAGCATGAACCCCTCATCTGTATTTGAGGCTAAAAGTAGACTGAAAATTCACAATAAGCCTCCTTGTATTGTAAGGTAAAGACCCTTCAGTACTAGAGGGAGAACCCCAACAATCCGATGATCCCTACTGGGCAACAGTAGGGAGGAAGAACTCCCTTTGAACACAAAGAGACCTCCAGCATCCTGCTGTAACTGGTTGAGTGGTGAGGGGATAAAGATGCCAGAGTCTGCTTTTTATATGATGCTGGCTTTTAATTTTAAAATGAGAATCTATGGAAGAGCAGTGGCAGTGTCACGACTGAAAGCATGACCCCAGGTGAAGTGAACAATTTTTTCCCCCCAGAATAGACATCAGCAGGATTTTTTGTGTTATTCACAATTTAACAAAAAAAAAATTAAAAAATTCCTGGTGGTAAAAAGCCCACAAGAGTCTTTATCAAGCTACCAGAACAGCAAATTTAAAAACGTGAAAAGCATCTTTTACACTGCTTTCTTTGTAAAAGTCACAAATACGTCATCCACTCGTCTTTCTCAACAGCTTTTTTGTTTAATTTCATATTTTTGGCAGATGTTTGAATAAAAATCCCGAAATTCAGATATGGATGGTCTTTTGGCACCAATGTGCCCACCATTGATTTTAATCACTAAAGAGTTTATTAATAATCACAGAAACCCTTTTTTTTCATAAGAGGAGAAACACCCTTCCAAAGGTCTTCTCTATGCAGTATCTGACAAACTTGAATAGTCATGAATACTTTATGCATATGTGACTTTAACAACAGCATTTTCCTTTTGTTGTCCACCTATTTAGCAATAATTTTAAAAATGAAACACAAGAACAACACTGCATTTGGAAATTCTTAGTCTTTTCAGCACAGCTATTTCCATTATTGGCTTACTCTTAACTCACAGAGTTGGTATATAATAAACTCATTGAAGAGGACCAGTACAGCTTGAAAAATTGTTGTTGTTTTGTTTTTTAGGAGTGGTAAAAAGTACTTAAAAAAAGCTGCCTTTATGCAAATGGACAGCTTGTTTAGTATAAATTTGGCAGATTTCTTAAAATTGCAGCCATCCTCTCTCTTTCTAGCAGAAATACTTGCATACAGAGATACATGCAGTGCTCACTCAAACTAGGAGCACAAAGTGGCCTCTACTACATTTATATATAATTATTTTGCACATTTTGACTATGGCATATGTCTGCATTTATCCCATCTCCATCTTAACAGGTGGGCAAATCTGAACAAAACGTTGTGTGATGTCACACACACAACAATTATTCACAAATAGATAGATGGAGAGCGAGAGAGATTTTAGAGATTTGTTATAAATCCATTTATTTTTCCTTTTGTACATACTATGTTTATTTCATCATTTCCTTGCACATGCAAAGCCACTAATACATCATGCATTCATCTTCCTCAATATCTTGTCTTTTATTTCAGTCTTTTTGGCATGTGATTTAATGAACTGTCTGAAATTGGATTAAAATGGTCTTTTTATTGTTGTGCCTCATTATTGTGTTGTTTTTAACTGTTAGAATTATGAATATTGCATGTATGTCTGAATTATCATTCTCTGTTTTAAATGTATTTCGAAAATAATTCTTTTTAAACTCTAAATTTTCATGACAGAAAAGAACATAAATTATGGAGTTGCTCATAACTCTCATAGTCTGTATATAATTAAGTTAAAAGGACCAGTTCCGCTAGGAAAAACAATGCCATTTATCAGTTGTGGAGAAACATACCTCCATCCACATTTAAATAAAGCCATAGAGCACATTTTCAAAAATACTGACGTGAAAGTCACAAATCTCTCCTTGAATTGAATATTTATGGTTTTAAGTACATTTGTTTCAACTTTTTATTTCACTTTTTACTCTTAAAGATAAGGTCATTACAGAGCACCAGCTTGGAGAAACATACCTCCACAAGCATTTATGATGCAGGACACAAGCTGATAGAACGCAGCAAAAAATTTACCAAGTTTATGAGGTCAATGCATGAAAAAGATTATACCACTGTTTTTAGACGTCTTTAATTTAGGAATAGTCTGATGTAAAAGTCGCAAATGCATTGCCATAGCCCCAAACGCAATTACATAATCTTTGACAATACAATAAAATCTAAAATAAAACCAATAAAGTTGTTCCCTAATACTTTAAGTGTCGCTGGAGTCTTCATGTCATCAGATCTTTGTCTTCTTCATGCACCTTGGAATTAGGTGAAGTTGTGCCAGAAAAATTTGTTGTATATCTACATAACAGTTTCCCAAATGTTCCTCACAGTAAGAACGACAGTTTCATTAACAAAAGTACTGTTTTAGTACATGGTATTAGCAGAAAGTTGGTGCCTGTGTATCGGTAATGGAAAAAGTACCCTAATTACAACAAAGTGAGCCTACGTCAGATGTCAGGTGTTTATATGGAGCATTTTTATTCTGTTTGGGCTTTTAATCCCATTAAAGTCTGAAAATTAGAGTCCAGGTAAACATACATATGAAGAGGAAAAATTACAGGTAGAAATGCTCTTACCCATTATTTAGATGAGATATCTGTGCATTCAAAGAACTACTTATTGTCTTTTTTTCCCCCTTAATTAAGAAAAAACGTTGAGAGGGTTTTCAGATGCAGACAGTTTTTGAGAGTTTTTTCACAGCGAAACATGAAAGTGTCACAAAAAGAGACTTATTTGTTGATGTACAAAGAGACAAATTATAGGGATTTTTTGTGGTAGGTCGCACAACTTTATAAGCAATGTATTTCAATAGATGGTATATTTCATGTTTGCATTGTGTTTGTATTGTATTATTTCTAAACTTGTACAGTAGCTTTTAGTACCTAAACCAAGGGCTGTGCGATATGACCAAATTCTCATATCCTGATATAAGACATCTATCGTCCCGATGACGATATAAATCACAAAAATTTAACATTTTTTTTTGTAAATTCTGTGAATCTCGGGCAGCTCGACTTACGTGGAGTGTTTCCAGCTGGGCGTCATGTACCTGGAGTCGAGTGTTTTAACCGATGCATGAAACTATACATTTTTAGACATAAGTTGTAACGGCCGCCGTTTTCTTTGTGAGTATTTATTACACAGTGTGCTGCGGGGAAAAGCCTGTTCTAACGTTTGAGTCTAAGGTTTATTTTTAGCACCTGGCGGCTCTTTTTTGCTTCTCATCCGAAAATACTCTGCATACTCTTTCACGTGATTCAGTTTATTTTGAAAAGTCTCAACAGGATCTTGAGCTTTATTGTGAAGGGTTTATGTGGAAAATAAACAAGCGGACACGTGATGCAATGGTTTTACTGTCGTTGTTGCTAACGTCAACGCATAAATACAGGCGCTTGTCCGTCCCTAGTGTGGTTATATTAAATAAAAGAGAAAGAGAGAACTTTAAGAAATTAATATAGCCACTACATTGACCATCAAAATGATAAAAAAAAAAAAATTGCTGTAAACAGTTTATTTTGCGACACCACAAAATAAACGATAGCGTAAAATTAAACGATAGACGTTTTTATATCGTCATCCGGTATATATCGTTATATCGAACAGCCCTACCTAAACCTATACCTGAGTATTGTGAAAATCTTCAGCCACCCCTTATTTCTTTATATTTTGCTTCAGATGAGCCAGACTTTGCTATTTTTTAAAGCTTGAACAATAGTTCTCCAGGCTTTCTGGAGGTCTCCCAAAGTTTTTCTTTGGGCATTTAATGGTTTTTTTTCCCCACTGGGGTTCAGTCCAGTCATAGTTTTTCCTTATTTATTTAGTCGAATCTATGAAAAATGCCAACAATAACACAAACTGACAGGTTCAAAAAGTAACAAACTGATTCCCAAAGAGCTATTAGCTGGTTTGTCTCAGCATGGTGTGCAACATGTCCTTAAAAAAAATCTGAGGAAACTGAACAAGTAGAGGACACAAGAAGACTTGGAAGGCCTACAGCAGATGAACAGTATATTAAAGTCATTTTCTTATGCAAAATCACAAAAGGGCTGCCTGGAAAATCAGTTGTAACGGGTCTTACGGAGTGATGAATCCAAATTTGACATTTTTGTTTCAAATTGTTGCCAGTATGTAAAGAGAGGTACAACTGTGAGTGGTTCTATCATGGTTTGGGACTAGATTTCAGCCACTGATGTGGGAAATCTTGTCGAAACTGTTGATAAAACAAGTATGAATGCAGAGAAGTCTGATTTTGATGCACCAATGATCCCAAAAACACTACCAGTGCACTAAAAGAAAACAAAATGCTACACTGTCAGTCATGGATTGGCCTCCCCAGAGCCCGGACCTCATAATAACTAAGAACAGAACCAAAGGCATCCAACATCCAAAGAAAAGCTTTGAATGTCCTTCAAGAATCCTGGAGAACTATTCCAGAAGACTACTTAAAGAAATGACAAGAACGCTACCTAAGAGAGTTCAGACTGTGTTGAAGAGTAAAGGTGGTCACACCAGATATTGACATTCAAGCCCAGCAGAACTGTACAGAACTGTACAGGTCCATTTTTATATACTGCAGCTTCATTTATGTTTGCACACATTTCCCATTTCCTAGAAAAGTATACAGAAATGAGGGGCCGCTAAAGACTTTTCTATTGCCTTTCACCTTTTTAAAGTGGAAAACATTAATCTGCCGTACACTGACACAAATCAGTACATGAGTACAGTACATGAAACACTAATCAATAGATTAAAGGTTGCAACTAATTCATAAACTGCTGCGAGACTGCGCTGAAGATGTTCAATATGAAGGGTTTTTTGTGAATTTCCATCTATATTTACAGCTGTCCAGTTTCATGAAAGTGAAGAGCTACCAGCACAAAGCACCTTCTATTTGCTAAGCATAAACCTGCAACACCACAAAGGTTAGACACGCTGTCCTGACCCATAAGATATCCACCGCTGGCTAGATTAAACCCATTAATTCTCAGCACAGCACTTAAATCTTGCTGTAGCTCCTGCCTGCTGGATTTGGCTAAGGAAAGCTTCGGGGATAAATGAGCCATATTGTCCTGCAGCAGCCTTCAAAGTTGACAGCCACATAGCCTGAATGACAAGACTTTTTTTACCCACCCGAAGCCGGAGGAAGATGACAACCGCTTGTGTACACAACCAAAACAACCTAAACGTTAGATAATAGCCAATTAGCCTGGTGGACATTAGCTGGGGCTGCTCATCAACTGAGCCAAATGTTGGTTTAATAACCATTAGCTCGGGCTCCATCGTGTGAGGGGCCTCCGCATTAAGAGGGGACCGTGTCAACAAGCGGGATCAGTCCTGTCTGACTGCCTTTTTGATGCACTGTATATGAACTAGCTGAACTAGCTGGGGGGTTAGCCTGCCAAGCGTCAGCTGTCTAGCTGCCGTTAGCTTAGCTAGCTTGTTGTAACGAAAATGAATTAGGACGAGCTCGGCTACGCTAATAACGTTTCAGCATTTAATTGGAACCGCGGAGCTGGGTTCGTGCATGCCGGGGACCAGCAGGCCCGGGGTTCCGACTTCAAATTGTCGAAGTAAAAAAAAGAGAGAGAGAAGAAGCAGCTAGGCCCGGTCGTTGAGGTTTCGAGCCAAAGGGGGAGGGGGGCAGGCAAGGCCAGGGGTAAGGCCGAGTTAGCACGGGTTAGCTTAGCATGCTAGCTAACAGCCGTGCAAGCCCGTTGCGTTTGCAGAGGGGAGAGCGAAGAAGAAGAAGGGAGAGAGAGGGAGAGAGAGAGACGCTTTTCAAGCACTAACGTTTCTGTCTGCGTCAAATCAAACCGTAAACTGTCCGTTCTTACCCGGGCATCCCGGCGAATGCGTACCGGAGCCGAAACAGCGAAACGGGCGAGCAACAGTGCGTCTGCAAGCTTAGGAAAAATAAGAATAAGCAGCCTACCCATTAGTTCTCTGCCTCTGCTGGTTCTCCTACACTGGGATATTGGAAATGATGGAGAGCTGCACTGCGCATGCGCCAAGCTCAACCAGCCAGCAGATGGGAGAGGTGATGCACGTTTCCTCACATACACGAACTCTGCATGGCCAAAAGGGGAAAAAAGAAAGGGGAAAAAGTTAGGGGTAACCTGGATGTAAGGGTTGGGATGGGGCCTCATACTGAGTCACAGCCTGAACCGGCGGGTCCCATTTTGAGGCCTGAGGGGCATCCAGGGACCCCTGAGGCAGAATTGGCTGCAAAACTATTTGATCCCTTTTTCCACATATTTGACTTTAATCCTGGGAGATATAGAACTGGTTTTATTTTTTATTATTTTATTTTTTATAATTTTTCTTCCTAAAGACTATGGAAACGTTTCACAGTACATTACGAATGTACTGTAGGTCATTGAGGTCATCCTATATACACTCATACACTCATGTATATACTCATCCACCAAAAATAAATACAAAACAAAAAATATACTGATCATTTGCTGCCAATATATTATCATTTTTTATATGATGTAAGTTTCTGTAAAAAAGGTAAAATTCAATAAATTCATTGTGTGGTTAAAAATACAGAAAGACACATTAAAAAAAATATACTAAAAGTCACTTCATTATTGTGTCATTTTCCCAATTTTTTTAAGCTTTCTTCTGCCAGTAAAAGAGTGAATATTTTTTGCCATCCAAAAGCCTCGAAATTTCAAGGTGATAACTCAAAATTTTGATTTATGTTATTCAAAAATTTCAACTAATAACTTAAAATTCCAAGACAACATATCTTAAAAACCTTTGGTTACTTCTGAGTAAGTTGAAATTTTGAAATAATCCGTCAGTAATGTGACATTTTAAAATACCTAATGTGAAATTTGGGGTTCATAATGCAAGTATTCACATTATATATGTCAAAAATTTGGTCTGAATAAATCAAAATCTCAAGATTTTTATTTTAACATTAAGACATAATAAATCAAAATTACAAACTGAAAACTAATCTAACAACTTTACTCAAATCAACGTAAAATTTAGATTTATGTATCTCAAAATTTCACGTCTCGAGTTATGCATCTCAAAATTTCAAGCTTGAAATAACTTGAAATTTCAAGATACCTCTGTGTTTTGAGATACTCACTAACAACTTATGAAAACTTTGTGAAATTCTGAGTTAGGTATCTCGAAATTTGGAGTTACTCAGAAGTAACTCAAAGTTTCAAGATGGTCAGTAATTTAAGAGTTTCAAACTTAAACCAAAGCCTTACAAGGGCAGGAAACAACCTTCCATACTAAACAACTCCCTGCTTTCACTTTCATTCTGTTGGATTTGAGATGCATTGTGGGTTTTTTTTTTTTCATTTTCCAACTGTATTTTGAATAGATTGTTGCTTTTATTTGGAGACTGACAAAAAGACTGTTAATTTCTCTTATTATTATTTATTATTAACAATTTTGCTTCCCTTTTTTAAATCCTTTGGAGTTTGTTTTTGTCTTCCCACATGATTTTCATGGTTTTTGGTCACTATGTTTTGTGCTTCTTTCATTTTTTCCTCACTGCCTCAGTATCTTTCCATACTAATATACTTTTTTACACTATAGATCACTGGAATTAGATAAAGCCTTTAACCTAAAGACCTCATGGAAATCACACACACAAGTATTTCTGCTTGCTGTTCAATAAAAAAAAAGTACATAAATTTGTTTTATATCATTTCTTGTTATTACAGTTTGGACCACAGACACTGTTCATTTCAATGTTTAATAAAAATGTATTTAAATAAATATGAAGTGGAAAAAGCTTTTAATCACAAGGTTTTGTTTTCCCAAAAATGGAACATTGTACATGTATTCGATTATTATGTATTTGACAGTTGTAACTTGTTACTTTAATGTGCATAGCAAAGTCATAAAATCAAATCAAATTGATGATTATTGAATATTAATTAATAAAACTAGTAATATATGTTGACTACAGTGACACTACATATCATAGTTTCAAAGTTATAAGGCTTTTAGTCCATTTTCCACCAATACATCATTGAGTTGACCTTGAAGACCTTGGTGGATGTAAGCCAAATTTGAATGGATTGTTAACATGACCCCACTCTACACTCATACAAAGTTTTATCAGAATTCATTCACAACTTTTGAAGTTATTGTGTTTACAGACAGGATGGTGGTATGCACACACACAAATCCTACTAAAAACATAACCTTCTTGGTAACAAAATACATCTGATTTTTTTTTTTTTTACAAATAAATAATGTTGAATTTACTTGCAGAAAAATGACTTAGAGGCAACTTGTTAGTAATTACGGAAGCGTAGAGCTGCCACCTAGGCAAAAGAAAAATACAAGTGTATCACGTTATAACGTGAAAAGTTTATTGTTCTAACAAGATACTTTTCCTGTTTGTACAATATATGATCACGTTCGTACAATATAATATTTATATTGTAATAACGTGATATTATGTTGTTCAAACATGAAAAGTATATTGTACAAACAGGAAAAGTATCTTGTTAGAACAATAAACTTTTCACGTTATAACGTGATACACTTGTATTTTTCTTTTGCCTGGGTGGCAGCTCTACGCTTCCATAAGTAATAACACTGTTTTGACTGTGGCATGATTATATTAAGTACTAAAACGAACCTTAACAATTAGTTATATAAATTTCAGATACAGCTTTCACTCTTTCTGTCAGTTTGAACGCATTCACAACACAAACACCCCAACGAGGTTTTCATGGAGATGTTTACTGGGTATCAAGATGTCACGTCAGCTGACTTTGCAAAGCAAAACTGAAACTACTAAAAATTCAACTAAAACTAGACAATTTTAAACAATAATCAATATGTCAACCAAGACAAGACACTTGTTATAACCAAGGAAGGCTGCCATGGCAGTGCAGTCATCAGCACTGTCACCTCACAAGAGGCTCCTAGGTTGGATTCATCCAGTGGACTGGATGCAAACTCCTTTCTTCAAAGTCCAAAAACATGTATGGGGTTAGGTTAGTTGTTTAAGTCTAATTAATTGACTTTAAGCGAGGATTGACAGGCTGCACTTTGTCTTTGACGGAAGATGGGTAGGCTGTGGTCATTTCTGATGAGCTGTAACCTCAGTTTCCTGTTCTTAGCAGTGTCACCTGCTATGATCTTCTGCTGCCGTAGACCATCTGCATCAACATTCAGTATGTTGCCTGTTCAGAGATGCTCTTCTGTATACTTTGATTACATCCGTCCACTTTCTTCCACTAATACAATTCAGGATCAAGCCAGAATTTGGTGTAAACAACATGAAGCATGGCTCCATCCTGCCTTGTATCAACAGTTCAGGCTGGTGTTGGATGTGTAACGGTGTGGGGAATATTTTCTTGGCACTCTTTTGGTCCTTAGTACCACCTGAGCATCACTGAAACTCTACAGCCTACCTGAGCATTGTTGCTGAGCATGTCCATCCCTTTATGACCACAGTGTACCATCTTCTGATGGCTGCTTTCAGCATAATAACACACCATGTCACAAAGCTCAGATCATCACAAACTGGTTTCTTGAACATGACAATGAGTTCACTGAGTTCACTGTACTCAGATGGTCTCCACAGTCACCGGATCTCAGCCCATTTGGGATGTGGTGGAACAGCAGATTCACGTCATGGATGTGCAGCCAACAAATCTGCAGCAACTCTGTGATGCTGTCATGTCAACACGGACCAGAATGTAAGAGGAATGATTCCATCACCTTTTTGAATCTGTGCAAAGAAGAATAAAGACAAGGCAAAAGGATTTTTGTGATTCCTTTCCTCTTTGGAGCTAAAAGAGGCCACCCAAACACCTGAGATATCAGTGGAAAGCCCAGGATGTCCTTTATTTAGTACATCAGGACTCTCAAATCACTCAAAAGATATAAACCAAAAACAAATGTCCATTACAGAGGACATAAATGAATAGGCTGGTTCTCAGGAGGACATGACTGGCTCACATCACAAACAATAGGAATGAACACAGTGATCTTTAAGTTCTCCTGATTTAATCTGCAAAATAGTTTGAGTTCATGCCAAATAATCACTTTGATTAATTCTAAAAGTTAGAAAAAGTGACAGGAAATTAATTTAGTACAACTGTTGTTTTCCTTTTTGGGGGCTAGGGGGAAGGGGTCATTGTTGCAGAAGGTAAGCTAACATAAAGACCTCTTACAGAAGTTTTAACTTTTGTAACGTTATCATTACCATGTCTTACTTTGTCGAAAAATAAAAGGTGGTCTTTACATATTAAGCATAATGTACTAAAATGATCAGAAGCCAGTGGCTACATATTGAAACTCAGAATATGTGGACTCACAGGGTTAGAAAAAAAGTCACCACCTAATTAAAAACAATCCCATTACCAGTTATTTTGCTAATACCTTACAGGTATTTTGTTAAATACTGTCTATGAAGTGTAATTTGATAAGTGTTTAACACCATAAGCTACAAACTGCAATGATAATGATTAATTACAAGAACATCTTTTAGCAGAAACTAAACTATTCATATTTATGAACAAGATGACACTCATTAAGGTTAACTGACTGGCTGCGTGCAAAGAAAATCAAAAAATACAACACAAAGTGGCAGTGGAGCAAAAACAGACACTCAGCAAAATAATTTCCTGAGATAAATAAAGGTCATAAAAGCTGAAGAAAACATGAGCTCAGCCGTCTGAAGCAAGGACGAGATGCAGCTCAGGGTGCAAACCCCTGAATTTTGTGTGAAGGTCAAACCCGAGGAGACGTTAAATGAATTCAGTGTAGGGCTGCTGAAGGAAGGAGCGCTTCATGTATTTTTAAGGGCAAACACAGAGGGCTGAATGTGCGAGCGGAGGGTCGTATTTTAGAATAATGTGACAGGCTAAATGTGAGCGGAGAGAGGGAGACGATTTGCGAGATATCTGGCGGTTTGCTGTCTTTTTTTTTCCTTTTCATCAGTCAACCAAAAAGCCGCAGGAAGCGTTTAAGTGTCTCCAGAGCTTCAGTGAGTAAAAGATGCTGTTATGAAGGCGGCCTTTTAGACATATACATGAGCCATCCCTCCTAATTTTATCAAACCAGAGCAGAAGTGGCTGTTATAGTTTCACAAATAAATATATATAATAACACATAATTGTAGTCTTTCTCAGTGCCGACAGACTATTTCTTATATATCTTACTATAACACATAAAATCTGTCTGTGTGTTCATTTATTTGTCCACCAACTCCTCCTACATGATCACAAGCAGCACAACCAAACTTGGCACACAAGTATGTCTTAGGCTCCTGAAGGTTCTTATCTATGTCAAATGTTATGACGCCATCATGTTGCCTAGCAACCACCTATAACAACTGGCCAAAATGACTTGTTTTTAGCATTTATGCTGATGAAAATCTCTTAAGAGCATCCTGCTATTTTAATTTCACAAAAATAACATAAAAAGTAATCTAGAAAACTTAAATTGTGAATGATATATATAGTATAATATCATATTGTTTTCATTTCATAGCCAGTAAATGCTGTAGAACGGAAATGCGCAGGATCAAATTCAACAATAAAATGTATATAAAATTCAACAAATAAAATCATATTCATGTAAAATTCGTGAAAAGCATAAAAAGACACATTTTTTTAAACTCTTGCCCTCAAGACAAGGATGCGTCATTTGTTATAATACCAAATTAAAAATATTGTATTTTAAATTGAAATGAAAAATAAAACAATATTTTGTCATTTTAATTTATATATTTTTAAACAAGTTCAAAAATCTGTACACACCTGAATGGGTTATTCAAATATTCACATTCAAATATAACCTCTGTGCAATGTCCTCTTTACTGCTGATACAGTTATTAAACCACAACGTGACTAAAATTGTTGTGGATTTATGTAAATAATATTGATCTATTTGAATAGCTTTGTGCTTACATAGTTTCATCTGTACTTGAGACCATTTCTGATGAGGCTTCAGTGAACAGTAGATGGTTCTGTGTCAGCTCTTTACTGGATTCTTTCATGTTTTTAAGGACATGATTTTCAGATACTGTTCATCTGATGTAGATTGTTTTTGAAGGCTGACAGCTCTTTAGCCCTCCACTTGTCCAGCTTCCTCAGATTTTCTTAGGGCACACCATGTTGTGCTATGCCAAGGTTTCAACTAATAGCTTTTAGGAATCATCTTTGTTAGTACAAAAATACTGTTTAATGTCTGTCAAACTGTGTTATCTTTGACATTTTTCATCGATCCAACTAAAGGCATTAGAACAAATTATGTGTTTTTGTGGTTGCACAACAGTGGTTCAGTCTTTTTTATGCTTGAATGATTCATAGTGGTTTAACAAGCAAAAGATTGGTCAGGGACAAGGACGAAGCCGAAAATAAGTGAAAAGGCAGCCAATGTCCAAAGAAAAACGTTCAAAGACCTTCAGGAAGCCTCAAGAACTATTGCTCAATACCACTTTAAAAACAATACAACGAAGCCTGTCTGTTTGGTAACAAAATATAAAGAAAGAATTGTTGACTTTTGCACATTACTATATGTCATGTTTTTTTCTTTTAAATCGTTTTTTATTTGGTGGTTTTGTGCGTGTGTGTGTGAATAATATAATTCTACAACCACAGCGTTTCTCTTCTGCGTTGCTCTGAGTCGCAGCCAATCAGAAAGCAGATATAGTCAAAGCCGGAAGTCGTCATCGCTGGCCGAGGAGTATTCCCGCGAAGATTGAGGCGTCTCTTCGTTACTCCCGGTATGTTTGTTCTGATGTGTGTGTGAAAAGAAGCTCGACTAGCTGACACCTATCTTACACAACGGTAGAAGTAATCAAAGTTAGAAATGGAAAACATTCGTGTTTCTTCAGCGCACTTTTAGCGAGCAGATCTTCGAGTAAAGCCTTGGGTTGCGTCGCAAGCGTGTAGCACCGAAGTTCTGTTGTAAAAATGACAATTTTGAGTTCTCCTGACTTGTCGGTCGATATGATCTCAGCCTTGAATGCAGCCCGAGACGGATTCTCAAACTTATGAGTCGCTTTCTAATTCGGCATACATAAAATCTATTTAGACATTCATTTTTGACCAAATTGTAAGATAAGCAGTCAAAGGCAGCTATGAGATTAGACTGGTATCGTTGCATCAGCTGCATGCCGAATTGAAAAGTGGTTTATCCTCACCTGTTATCGACCCTAACATTGGTTACAGCACAACTGTAAACATGTCCTGAAGTGAGGCTATTTCGTTTCGGTGATTATTAGTCTTACGTTTGGCGTAAACTTAAAAGGGAAAAAAAAAAGTTATTTATTGGAATTAAAACCGTTGTTTCCACCATGTTAGTGCATTTAATTGACACCTAACTGCAATGTAAAGTGTCAGTATTATCCCGCTGAAAATGAATTTAGTGGCATGTTGAAGTTGACCTGTTTTCCCACTTGTTCACGTTTTGCAGTCATCATGAGTAAGAGGAAGGCCAGAGATGCTCATCTGCCTATAGGGGAATGCATCACACAGGTGTGTGTATGAACAGCCAGTGAGTTTTTCAGTGTGATACTCTGAAATATACCTAATAAAATGTAGTTTATTTATAATACATGTTTCTGTGCAGGTTCAGCAGATTTTAAGGGAGCGGTTTTGTGAGAGGCTGCTCCCTGACAGACCAGAGGGAGTAGAAGCTCAGTACAAGTAAGTTCATAACAACAGGGCCTGTGGATAGAGGTGATTTTATAATAACGTCAACACATTTACCAAAAAGACTCATATCATAGTATCATGAAAAAGAGTTTACAAGAAAATCACAGAGAAAATCAGAATGTTAAATCCAAACAAAGTTGGATATTAAAATAAGAAACAAGACAATCGGTGCGAGAAAAGAAACTGGAGAAATGACTGGCACAGGTTCCTGCCTCATAGCTTCAACTGGATCGGCCTGTTTTAATCCTCGGGGCGTTTCTGGCTCTGTCAAAGCTGTGTGTGTGTGTGTGCCTGTGTGCGTGTGTGTGCCTGCATGTGTGCGTGTTGTGACTTAAATATGGTTGTCCTTTAAAAACACATTCTTGTTTAAAGTGGAGGTCTGGAAAGAGGCTTACAAATGTAAAAACACACTGGCAAAACACTGCCCACTGTGGTGAAACATAGTGACAGTATGTAGGGTGTAATTACGAAAGGTACCTTTACTAGTGATCAGTAAAAGGTTAAAAGTTCGAGGCCATTACAGCCTTACTGTTCATACTGGAGAGGAGGAATCGGTTGTAATCTGGCCTTGTGAAAATAAAACCATGAATAATTTGTCCTAAGTGTTTGGGAAAAGCAAATAACCTGTAAAGGGTGTTTGTTTTTGTTTTGGCTTCGGTTCCTACAGGTGTTGGATGGTTTAGAAGGCCTGTAGTAGAACTGTCATCCATAATTAAGAGCAGACCTGGAGCTCGGTGTGAGTTTCAGTGGCCCAGTTCAGTCGCACCTGGGTGACAGCTCTGTCCCAGTTTCCAGGCCAACTCGGCCACAACACGAGCTTCCCCAGTGAGAGATTTCCACTCATTACAAGCATGAGATGGGGGTGTATATTTTACTAAGCATTGTGGGTATTGAAGTTAAAGCCATTGTGTTTGCAGACACCTCCTGGAGCTGCTGAGGCGGACGGCGATCCACGGGGAGAGTAACTCTGTGCTAATCGTGGGTCCCAGAGGAGCAGGCAAAACAATGGTGAGCCGTGGGAAAAAATGAATTTTTTTTTTTTTTTTTTTTTTAAAGTGTGGACTTGTTGTGAATCCTGTGAGGTTTGTGTTTTTTGTGCCTGAAGCTGCTGCAGTGCGTGCTGAGAGACCTGCAGAAGGAGGAGAAGGTGCAGAAGAACCTTCTTCAGGTTCACCTCAGTGGTACCAAACCTCATTTAAATTCTTCACAATTTAAGAACCCACACGTTTGCTGGAAATGTGAATTGGATGGATGGGTTTGTGTGTTTGCCGCAGGTCTCCTGCAGACTGATGACAGAACAGCGCTGAAAGAAATAACCAGACAGCTCCACCTGGAAAACGTTGTTGGAGACAAAGTGTTTGTGAGTATTTAGAGAGACCATTATTAACATTTTCAGCTCTGAAAACTGCAAAGATCTTTCTACCTCGTTTTTTTCTTAGGGAAGCTTTGCTGAAAATCTGGCTTTCCTCCTGGAGGCATTAAAAAAAGGTGAGAAAGTTCAAATATTTAAAGCTGATTTCAGACTAGAGGGGCAGGTTTGATGTTTTTTTTGTTGTTGGTTTTTTCCTAAAAGGCAATCGTAGCAGTAGCTGCCCAGTGTTGTTTGTCCTGGATGAGTTTGACTTATTCGCCCACCACAAGAACCAGACTCTGCTCTACAACCTGTTTGACGTCTCCCAGTCCGCCCAGGCTCCCATCGCTGTGGTCGGCGTCACCTGCAGACTGGTGGGCCTCAGAACACCTCTCAGAAACCCCACTTAGATAATGGTAGGTGTTTTTAGTAAGTGTCGTGATACTTTTTCCATTCAGGATGTTCTGGAGCTGCTGGAGAAGCGGGTAAAGTCGCGGTTTTCCCACCGTCAGATCCACCTGCTGAGCAGTCTCAACTTCACCCAGTACCTGGAACGGGTTTGGACGCAACTCAGCCTGCCGGACAGCTTTCCTGACAAGAAGTTCGCTCAGGAGTGGAACGCTGGTGTAAAGGTGACGTTAGCAGGCAGACACAAAGTTAGTTTTTTTTTTAGTCACGTCTTTAAGTCGTCTTCAGGAAGGCTTCTTGAAGGACATTCAAAGCTCTTCTTTGGATGTTTCTGCCTTTTGTTCTGTTCTGTCAACATGATCCTTACCTTCTATCCAGGTACGTCTTTACTGCATTGGCAGTGAGTTTGGGATCATTGTCGTGATTAAAAATTGAAGCTGTTGCCAAATGCAAATACAGCACCAAACCATGATGGAGCCTCCACCGTGTTTTACACACGGCTGTAGACACTCACTGTTGTACGTCTCCCCGTACATACTGACAATGATTTGAAGCAAAAGACTCCAAATGTGGATTCATCACTATCAAGACCCATGTCACTGATTTTCAGTCCAGTTCTTGTGTAATTTTCACACCTCAGCCTTTTCTTACTGTTTCCCTTCATTAGGAATGGCTTCGTCACAGCCACTGAGACCGTTTGTGATTAAACTTCGGTGAACAGTAGATGGATCAGCTAAAGGTCCAGATGAATCTCTAAAGTCCTGTGGATATGGCCTTCATATACTGTTCATCTGCTGTAGATAGTTGTTTTTTGTTTTTTTTTAAGGACTTGCCCTTCTTCTCTTTCCACTTTTGTTATTCACTGGTCCAGTCTCCTGAAATGTTTTAAGAAAACTCTGAATACCATACTGAGATATGCCATAGTTTCAGCTAATGGCTCTTAGTGAAAAAGAAGGCATTGTCCAAAGGAAAACTTGGAAAGACCTTCAGAAAGCCTGAAGAATTGTTGCTCAAGACCACTTTAAAAAATGACACTCTGATGGCTTGGTGGCAAAATATAATGAAACGATTGTTGGCTTTTGCATGGTACTGCTGTTTTTTGTGCTCTACCTTCTTCGTGCCCTAAAAGCCTTAAATAGCTCACTAAAGTTCAGAAAATGTCTAATTTTGAGTTGTTTGAGTGACCGTAGTAACATCACTGCCCAGCTAACATGGTTCAGACAGCGATGTCATCTCTGGCCTCCTTTTGAACGGCAGACGATGTACACACCTTTTCCACATAGAACAGAAGTGCAGACATACAAAGCAAAAAGTACTGATCTTTGTTTTCTTGGTTCTTCAGACTCTGTGTGAGGACAAATCTGTGGAGGAAGTTCTGCAGAGACACTTCAACTCCAGCAAAGACTTTCGCTCTCTGCACATGCTGCTGGTGAGAAGATCATTTCTCATGTTCGGTTTGGGGAAGTTTTGGGTGTTTCCTTTTCTTTCATTGTTTCTTTTCGTACTAAATATCTTTACAGATGTTGTGCCTGAGTCGCGTCTCTGTCGCCAAACCTACCATCAAACCAGCCGACCTGCTCGAGGCCAGCCGGATGTGTTTTGCTGACGCCACGGCTAACATGCTCCATGGTGAGTACAAATCCTAACAAGGGACGTTTTTTTTTTTTTTTTTTTTTTTACCCGTGGTCCGAAGAGTCTAAGTGAGCCGTTTCTCTTTAGGTTTGTCCATCTTGGAGCTGTGCCTGGTCATCGCCATTAAGCACCTCAATGATGTGTATGAAGGAGAGCCATTTAACCTTCAGATGGTCCATAATGGTATGATCGCACGATTAAATTACACAAATAGAAGAAGCTGTCCCGTCTGTTTCTTCACTCGTGCCTGATTGTTTCCAGAGTTTAAGAAGTTCCTGCATAGGAAGTCCAACTCCATGTACAACTTTGAGCAGCCTGTTGTCATGAAGGTTGGTAGAAACGCTTCGAAACTCTTCCCCCAGTCTTTCCTACCAAACCCCCACACCAGGCAGAAAGTGGACATTTCCTGAACACCGATACAATCTGTTTGCTGACTGACCCTTAATCTCTTCGCCTTTAGGCGTTCGAGCACCTGCAGCAGCTGGAGCTGATCCGGCCTGTCGATGGTTCCTCGGCCAAAGTCCAGAGGGAGTACCAGCTCATGAGGCTCACGCTGGACCACAGCCAGATCATGGATGCCCTGCAGAAGTACCCACAGTGCCCCACTGACGTCAAGCAGTGGGCCATGTCGGCATTTGGGTAGAGCTTCAGAACATTTAGAATTCAGAGTCTGTGAAGCTTGTTTTGACTTGGACTGAAGGGCATAAGGTTTGTGCTGCCGCCCACTCTAAACGATCAGAAAATAAAAGGAAATGAATAGTTTGGCATTGGTGCGATTGTTTCACCCTCTAAGCAGTTAGAGGTTTATGCTGAAGATAGACCCCCCCCCCCCCCAAATCTTAATACAAAAACTCAGCTTCATGTGCTTGTGTCATTTGATCAGTAGTTGGACTTAGCAAGTGTCATCAAGCGTCCAGCTTTCATCATTTTCAGGTCGTGAGCATCAGGCTGCTGAATACTGCTATCTAGTGGTGATTTTGTGCAGTTGACAATAACCTGGATGAAAGTTGCAGTTTTGATTTCTTGGACAAAAATATGTGTAATTGTGCCAAAAGTCTGTTTTTTGTTGTTGTTTCTTTTTAAACACGCTGTAGCATCAGTGAGGCATGTGTCCCTCCACAGTTCACAAGAATCGCTGCTCCCACGATGGTTTTAGTTTATGCACAATGATCAGCTGATTGGTCTGCATGGCCGTGAGCTGAATGAAAATTCACCTTAGTGGCAATAAAAAGAACTCATTTAATTAGGTGTCCTCTTGGCAGATATTTTGTGTTTCTAGGCTTCAAAAGCCTCATTGCTGCTCTTTTAGAATCAAGTTTCAAAGGTACATTGTTGCATAAATCCAGCTTTATAAACATGAAGTTTTTTTTTTTTACTAATTTTAACTGTTTAAATGGTATGCTATGTATTTGTGGCTACAGTTTTAAAGATTTTATTCAGTGTGCAATGCCATGCTGTACTGTAAATATAAGCCTATAATCCAAATATAAGCCTCATGTTTCCAACAGGGAACCCAGCCCCCCACCCTCAATTTAATTGCCTTTTCTTAAACATGGAGCACTGAGCATTTAAGCAAGGCTTGTAACTGAGTGAAGGGACCTGTGAGTATCAGCCTTAAGAAGAGCCAATCTAATTCTCTGAATGAGAGGAAAGGAGGTGACTGTGCTCCATAGTTCAGAGCCATGACACAGGCACAGCCCATACCTTTATGAACACAGTGTACCCGTCTTCTGATGGCTGATTCCAGCAGGATAGCACACCATGTCACAAAAGCTCAGATCATCTCAAACTGGTTTTATGAACATAATGACGTCACTGTGCTCAAATGGCCTCCACAGGGATAGCTCAGTAGGTAAAGTGGTCGCCCCATGATCAGAAGGTCGGCGGTTCGAATCCACTTAACGGCTACCCTGAGGTACCCCTGAGCAAGGTACCGTCCCTACACACTGCTCCCCGGGCGCCTGCTTAGTGGGCTGCCCACTGCTTCACTGAGTGAATGGGTCAAATGCAGAGAAAAAACAAGTAATTTCCCCATGGGGATCAATAAAGTATCCATTATTATTATTATTATTATTATTATTACAGTCACCATATCTCAGTCCAATAGAGCAGATTTGAGATGTGGCGGAACAGGAGATTCTCATCTGCAGTAACTGTGATGCTAACAAAGAATTAAGACAAAAGTACTTAATCTAGTACTAACAAGGTGTACTTACACCTAATTGCATTGGTTAGGGTTTACCTCTTAAAATCTGATGTATCAAAATTTATTTTATGACTTTCCTTTATTAAAAAGTCCCTAAATATGAAAACCAAACTGTTTCCAGGAAAACGCCAAGCCTCTAAAAAGAGTTAACTCCAGACTGCAGTGATTCAGAGAGGGGGAAAAAAAGGAAAGAAAACACATTCACAATCTAAAAACACATTTATTTACATCACGTGGATCACTTCAGCTGATAAAAACCATGGCCGGCTAACATTAGCCGAGAGTCGCAGCGCTAATCAGGGATCAGTCCTGCCTCCTCTGCCATAATGTACACAGGGTTCATGAAGTTTGTTTCCTCTGCTGTAACACTTTTTCAAGAGATTTTCCTCTCATCCCTTCTGTGAGGTCAGGATGAGGACATCCTTGAAGCTGGTAAAGACTCATTCCTACTCAGGAAAACCCAGTGGGCTGTTTCTTTTTTTTTTTGTTTGTTTGTTTGATGTACTTCACTTTCCAGTTTGAAATTGCAGACCTTAGTTTCTTTCTTGTTTTCACATTTTTTTTCTCAGTAACATAAAATGTACAGTCACATGTATCAGGAGCAAAGAAAAAAAGACATTTTCATCACTGAAGAGAGGATTTTTTTTTTTCTTTTTGAAACTTCAGTGTGTCATGTTTTATGTTCAGACTGATCAGTTTCTCCCAGCTTTAAACAACCTGTGAGCATCATTGGCATTGGAGACAGTGTTGGCAGACCCGGGATAAGCGCTGCAACTCGACAGCCTCGAGAAATGTGGGGTCAAAGTAGTGTTTTTGTTTTTTTTTTGTTTTGTTATTTTTTTGATTTGTTTTGTGGGGGGTTTTTTGTAGAAATTTCAGGCCTGGTAACCAGACTTCTCTTACTGCCAAGACAGTCTTAGCGGTGGGGGTCGGTGGGGGTCAATGGAGTTCAATGTTTCCTCTAAAACTCTTTACCACCAGCAGGAAAAAGGAGGAGACTGGGAAGTTAGAATGAAATAACCTGTAGTGGATGATTGTAGTAGCACGTATGGGAATATTGCAACAGCTCCTAAAGAGCTTGGAGGGCTTTTTAAAATGTAACCATCAGGGGATCCAAGCAGGCTCCCAGAGGAACACCTTTGGCTGAACCATCACAATTCGTTTTCTTTCTGCCTTACAAAGTACTCCAATGAGCCTCCAGCTTAGTGAAGGGAAACTTTTACAGGCCTGGGTGCTGAGTCAAAACACAAGAAAAGTATAAATGAATGTAGAGGAAACACTGAAGTTCAACACGCACTTATAAAGATTCAGCTCAGAGTATATAGTTGATACAGGTATTTATGTCTGTACAGATCCTAGACTGCTTAAAATAGTGGGGGCAACAAGACACAAATGTTTCACTGTTTATATGCACAGCAATGTGAGGTGCTGGGCTGGAGGAAGTCAAGGTAGAAACATGTAAAGCTTCAACATGCGCAGGACCCATCCATACACCTTTAAATATCCAAAAGATCCATCCTTTTAACTCCTCTCAGGTCGCCAAGTCAACTGCTTCTCATCAGGATAAGGCTGAAGTTGAAGATAAATTGTACAAATCAGGAGGGTCGAATATGACTGGACTATTTTCCAAAGCTGGTCACCTCAGCTTTTGAGGTGACCAGCTATCTTGCAAACACTGATATCAACACTGCCTCGCTACTCGCTGCACTATCCTCCTGAACGAAAGACACAATCTCCACAACAGTGCCAGAGATCAAAACAGGAAACTCAGAAAGTGTAATTTAATCTGGTAGCTCCTGCACTAGCTGAAAAGGTGACAAAACCCCTGATGCTATTAGCTAAAAAAAACACCAAAGTGTGGACAGTGGATATGACAGCACTTTTAGTGTTCACCAACATTTGCAAGGGCGAGAACATTGGGTACAACAGGCCCTGCAGGCTGTCAGTTGTCGTTGCCATCTAGAAAGCTGTGCAACCTCTTTTGTGAACATTTACCAATCAAGAGGATTCTCATGAGCATTTGTCAGGGGTGGGGTGGGGTGTATCTCTGCTGGCATCTTCATTACAGAGACAACATCCAATCAATTACATTTTCACTGACTTGATTAACTGGTGCTTCCAAAGTTGAATCACTCTAGCAGGATCCATTTCACTACCCATTGCTGAGAAACTGGGTGACTGGGTTCAGTTGGGGGTGCTCACAAGACCACTGACACTGAATAATAATTCTTTAAAGCTTCTTCTAGACAAAAAGTTAATTAAAAAAAAAATTCTACCTTTTCCCCCTACAATGAAGCTAATTTTCCCAATAAAGGAGATTCAAGAAGAAGCTGCTAGTTTAAAGAAAAATATACATCTACTACATCAAATGTCTCAAATGCTTTCCAAAAATTTCCAGAGGAAAAACTTTACCTCACAAAATTTAAATATTTGAGCTATAGATCCATAGGGCCATGTTCATTCTGGACTATTTTAGAAGCGCCACCTATTAAAATGAGATGTTCCGAATTCTTGCGTATTTAGAAGCTCTTTTGGTGAAGTTTCCTAACTTTTCAGTGCAAGAAGTTAACGCTACAGATCCTCAAAGTTCAGTTCAGCAATGCATCATGTAGATGCTCCTTTGGTGGAGTCAGAACAGGCATGGTTCCTGAGGGGAACCAATGGATGGTAGACGAGATTGTCGTCAATTGCTTTAATTGGGTACTTGATCAGGTGAAGACAAACAGAACCAAATATCTGCTTCGTTTTGGAAGTTTAGGTGCTAAAACAATGGTAGGACCAGAGGTTTTTGAGGACCTTTTTTTCCCCCATCGTCCTTTGGATGGTCGGTTTGGTCCTAATGGACCACAGAGCCGGTACAACCGAGAGGTGTATGAATGGATGTCCAAATACGCTGGGCTTTGCAAGTTTCTACGGGACAGGGCACAATCACACGAAACCAGCCAAACGCAAAGCCCTCTAAAGTTACACAGGGCCGGGCTCAATCCATCGAAGTACACACAATACTGGAATCCAGGAGTCTGAAGAACATTCATTCTCGGTCATTTTGTCCATAGACTGAATAGAAAGAAGCATGAATAAAGTTTATATCTTTTTCTTTTTGAATCAATTAATGAAAGTAGTTCCTGAATTACAACTGAAAACCCACCCCAAACCCTGAAACCCCAACAAAAACCAAAGCTCATGCCAGAACTTTATTCCGAGTTGCACTCGAGCTCCAATCCCCAAAACCTCAGGCCAGTAAATTAAAAAATAAATACAACATATCAATATGCAAGGTCACGGATAAAAAAAATAAAATGCTACAAGTTATTTGTGTGTGTGTGTGTATTGAAATTCACTCCTGCAGCTGATCCTACAGAAGTGTAGGGTAGTTTACGGCACTGGTTGCATATAACTCGCTAGAACTTAGAAAAGCATAGTACTGAATCCCTGAATGGTATTTGTCGGTTTGGGTCGGTTTCTCTGAGCGCAGTTTAAACTCAAGCCGGAAGTCTTTCCCCTACAGTGCTTAGGATGTGACTGCCAACCAAACAGCAGCGAGTTTCTTTGCTCGTGGCTGATAAGATTTGTCAACCACTTTGGCAGGTAACCAACCAGTTTGGAGGCAGTTTTTGGATATCCACTTGGCTGCTGGAACACTGGTGAGTAGGTTTTGCATTTGAGGACACAAACATGGGAACTAAAAAGAATAATACTGGTGTTTTTCCCTTATGTTGGTGTCATTCAAGGATCCTTTTCGTTCTGCAGTTCAATCTCCCTTTGTGGGACAAGAAAACACATTGTGGTGGAAATGAGGAAGCTTCTTTGTAGCCTTATTCTGTTTCTGTCTGTCAGACCTTCAGGGAACAAATTAAGTTTACCCCTAAACTGAAACCTTTCCCCTAAATCAAGAACATTTAGAATTATTTTTTTTAGCAACCTGGTTATGATTTTAATTTATTTGCCATAGTTTCTATACTGAAGAAATCCCTGCAAGTGAGGTAGTACTTACTGAAGGGCTGCTGGGGTTTGCAGTACTGATCGTCCCCGACTGTTCAAGCTTTGCGAGGACCTCGGACAACGGGTGCTTTTGAACAGCAGTGGAGCAGCATAAGGAAGCGACACTGATGCAAAAAATTGTACTCATGCTACAATATGTAAATAAGATGATGGCTTCAACTTCCTTCAGGTTTGCGGTGTTGTTGCAATATGGTGTGCGGAAATAACCTCAAACTTATGCTGCCAAATTTGCTTAAAGAACTTTTACAGTTCAACTATGAAGATCCTTTTTTTGGAATCTTCTAGATTTAGGTGGGATAACTAAACAATTTGGCCCTGATTGGTACAAATGTTGGCACACATCTCCATTCTCCAAACATTTAGCTTCATTACAGACTTTTTTGTGCAAAATGAAAGGTTTTGCTCAACTGATCACTAATCAATTTAATGTCTTAGTGTTTTACTTGTATACTTACTGGCTCTTGCTCACCAAAACGTCATAATACAGTGCTGTAAAGAAAGCCTCACTGTCTTGAATGTGAATGGTTTGGATAGAAAGAAGTTTCTTCATGCCCCTCCCCAAGTATTTTCTAACTGCACACAGAGCTTTATTTTAAACTGTGATATGTGAAACCGTCCCAAAGCTTGAGGAGAGACTGCAGGTCTGCCGGCACCAGTGTTCAATATCCCTCAGAGGAAATAAAGACTCAAAAACGTCATTTGTCGCCTTCGCAACAACGACAGATACATCCGTTTTGCCTGACATCTACAAGATTAACTAATATCGACATGTAGAAATGGCACCAGGATGAAAGACAGAAAGGAGAGATCCCCTCGTCTCCACTCATTTAACCATGGTTAGCTGTGTGAGTGTGCCGGTTGGGTCGGCAAGGGTTTCAAACTGTCAAGCTAAGTGGTTTTAGGGGTTTCTAAGAACTTTTACTTTGAAGGGGAACATTATTGGTTTCTAGTACGTCTCAGAGGTTAAATAATGAGTGTTTGCAGATAAGTCGGCGTCTTCTCTGCAAGCTATAGGTAACCAAAGAAATCACAAGGAGGGTTTTGGTTGTCATGGGTTCACCAACTGGTTTCTAGGCCTGTGTTACCAAGGCCCTAGGGAAATAACCCTCAAATTCCAACGGCAGTGGGCCAAGCTTAAGAGAAAGCATCAAAACAAATTAATTAAGTCTAAACTGGAACAGTGCAGAATGAAGGTGGTTAAAACATAGACCAGATTTTTGGTTCTACAGATACATTAGGTCAGGTTGACTGTGTTGGTTGGGCAGGTTGATATTTTTTCCTGTTTTTAGTAATATCTCTCTTCATTTTTGTGGGAATTAATTCAGTGGTCTGCATCCTTGATAATTCAACTTTCCTTTTTTTGTAATGAGATCAGTATGACTAATGAATGCTGTGGGGATCTGGCATTAAATGACTGGTGGAACTTTGTCAGAAAAAGTGGATAGTCCTAATATAATAATATAATATCTCTATCATGTGACGGTTTCTTTCAGAAGATGAGATGAATAAGGATTATTTTGAACTGTGATTCATGCTTGGCTACTTAAAAAGAATGGGGAGCAGATTATGTCCACCTTTTAGTTATCGACCAACCTTACCTAATACAGTTTTCTTCAAACCGACTAAAGACACTGAACTATTACCGCACGGCTAAACCCTAACAAGTGGAGACGAGGCAAGAAAGAGACATAGGAGGCGCAAGATTCGGCGAAAGAGGAGGTACTCCAGTTCGAGACAGATGAGGATGTGAGGGCGTGGTGTTGAGTAGCAAAGATTCCTGAGGTGTATCCAAAGAGAGCAGAAACTCTTAATTAAAAAAAATAAAATAAAATAAAAATAAAAAGATGCGTGCAATCAAATCAAAAGCAAGCTGGCTCAGCTAAATACAGGCACAGTTCCAAAGTAGGGCTGGGTACCTCTGGAAACTGTACTTCAAATTTGATACCTCCTAAAAATAATCATGCCAGGTGACCTCTTGTTTTTTTTTTTGTTTTTTTTTGTTAATCTGATTTTTCTAAATAGAATCAAACAACACATAATTTATTTCACAATGAATGAACAAGAATATGACCCGAGAGTTTGATATCTCTGATTAAATATCCAAAAAAAGAAAAAAGAAAAGAAAAAAGAAAAAGAGAAGGTATCATTACAGCTGGCACCCAGCGCTAATCCAGAGAGAGATCTCATGACTCCAATTCAAGCTAGTCAGCAATGGGTATTTACTCTCTGCTGACGGCTGACACGGCAAACAAAAAAAAAAGAAGAAGAAGAAAACTTTAAACGACAACTTCATTATCATGGGTGTGGGCAGGGTGTGGGTGGTGGTGGTGGTGGTGGGGGGGGGGGGGGGGGGGGGTTCATGAGTTTATCCCGCTCTCATGAACATCTGATAGAAGCAAAAAAAAAAAAAAAAAAAAAAAAAAAAAAAAAAAAAAAAAAACCAACAGGAGAAAGTTGAAGTAGACACTGAGAGAAAGGAAGGGGACGAAGAAGGGAAAAAGTTGTGTTGTTTTTTTTTTACGGTTTGTATGGCCGTGTGTGTCTGTGTGTGTCTAGGCTTTGTTGATTGACGAAGGGCCAAAAGGTTGTAAAGGAAGTGCGAGCGATGACCATGACCAGGGAGAGAGGGACTGATTTTTTTTTAAAACTGTCCATCTGAACTGAGGTATACCTGGTTGAAGGAGGTTTATGGTTTTTATCGTCGTAATGCTTGAAAATGGACCCCCCTCCCCATTCCCCCCCCCCATTTAAAATAAGCTTGATTACCAAGTTGTCTGGGTCCATAATACACTATGTACAGCAGCATTACACTATAAACATTCAGAAGCCGTTGCTTATTGGCAGAACGATAGTCTCCCAAAAAAAAACAAAAGAAAAAGAAAAAAAACACACGAGAAAACAGCAAATGTATCAAGAGCCGGACGCCCGTCTTTTCTTTTTTTTTCTTCTTTTGTTGTTTTTTAACACTAAAATGCACCGAGAGTTTTGTGAAATTTCTCCGAAGAATCTTCTCAGAGCAGAACACGTCGCCCTCCTACATCTGTGTGTGTGTCTGTGTGCGTGCGTGCGTTTGCATGTATATGTGTATATAAAAACAATACATGATCAAAGTGTCCGTAGAGTGTTGTCCCAGCATGTCAGTGCTGTGGCTTGGTAAAACATCCTGAGTGAGTCCGCTCAGGATGGCAGAGAGTTCAACGTTAAAATCCTCAAGCACGCCTATCAAAATGAGGTGGATGTCAACTGATGTGGTGAGGCGGGCGCAAGGGGCGTTTCCTGAATGCGAGCAGCGGCCCGCACTTAAAAGAACAGGAAGGAAAAAAAAAAATCAAAGGAGAAGAAGAAGAAGAAACCCCCCCCCACAAAGCCAACCAACCAGGGTTGGCCATTTATCCCCTCGTGTTGATCTGTGTTTTCGCTAGAGCTCGTCTGGCGTCGGCTGATTGGCTGATCATAAGCTGGACTCCTTGGGTGGGAGGTCCACGTTTGTCACCATGGTGACAACCGTGACGATCTCCTCGGGGCCGATGACGGGCGCCTGGCGCTGCATCTGTCCGATGCGCTCTTCGACGCAGCCGGCGGACAGGCGTGCCTCGGCCTCGTGGTCCCAGCAGTCCTCGATGGTTTCGCAAAGCATGGCCAGACCCTGTGGAACAAAGTTCAGACGAACGTTATCCAAACAGCACCACGATATCTCAGCTGGTTGTGGTTTCTGGAGTTTGAGCATGGACACACTGGAAGCGCTCGGCAGTGGCACAAAGTGGGCGGGACCTATTTATAAACTTTCAGGCAAGTGACTGAAGAGACTATCCAATGAAAGTTCATAATACTTTGTGTTGTTCTTACTCACTGTCATTTTGTCCTGTGTTATATGTTGTTTGATTATTTCAGGTGTACATCAGCTGTTCTTTTTAAATGTGCTATAGAGGGAACCATTTTAAATCATGCTGCATAAATCAAAGAGCTATGGGACAGTTTCAACAAACACTCCTCTAATTTCTCACCGTGTGTTTCTGCCAGCAGTCTCGCAGGCAGGGCCGCAGTTTCTTATGCACCACCACCTCCTGCATGTCCTCCAGAGATGGGTGCTGACCCACCTCCTCCTCAAAGGGGAGCATGTACTCATCTACTGGTCCTGGAAACATGTGCACGTGTCCAAAGTTAAAATTCGGACGGAATAAAAATAAGACAGTGTGGATAAAACCTGACTGGAGTGCTTGTGGATTTACCGTCGGCAGCGGTGCACCGTGATGCCAGCTCCCACAGGACGAGGCCAAAGGCGTACATATCGATGCGCAAAAATGAATCACGCTGGAAGTTGATTGCGCCCTCCAGGACTTCGGGAGCCATGTAACGTCGTGTTCCCACCTACAGGTTCCAAGCAGGAGTCCAAAGATCAGCACTGAGATAAATAGCTACATGACCACCAATTAAAGCAGACCCAGCAAAAACACTGCCAAATAAATGTGTTTTCACTGCTTTACTGTGATTGTCCAACTTTCAAAAATTGAAAACCTCATCATTCAAATGAATCCCTCCAGGGCTGCTTCAAAAATTTCTGGCCTATGCTGCCACCCAAAGGAGTCTACAACTACTGTCTCAAAGCACGAATAATAAGTTTCTCTCTAAAATGGATGTTGGTGATTACAGCGAAATGAACAAATAGCTTAAAAAAAAAGAGAAAAAGATCAGGCCTCAGGTCTAAATACTCAGTTTCAGTTTTCCGTTATTTTTGTCCCCCCCCCCCATTTTCCCCTTAAGACAGGGTCCAGTATGAGATAAAGAAGGGTTATTTTGAACTATAAATCACGCTAAGCTAAGATAAACTACTGACTATTGCAGTTTCAGGAGGAATTGAAGTTGTACTGAATTGAAAATTCTAGAACATAATTTAACATCAACGAAAAGACGTAATTATACATTAACAGGAAGATTCTGGAAAGTCACTGACTATTAATAGAAAGCTTCTAAAATATATTGGAAAGATTATAGAATTTCACTGTACACAAAGGGAAATATTTTAGAATTTAACTGCATTGATGGAAATGTTCTAGAATGTCACTGTACACTGACGGAAAGAATCTGACTGTACTTTGATGGGAGGATCTAAAATGTCATACATTAATGGACGTATGTCCTTTTACAATAAGGGAAAGATTCTAGACTGTAATTATTGATACTGTATAGATGATTTTTTTGTGTTATTCAACTTGTCATTTAAGATTGTTGTGCTGTGCAGTGCAAAACATTTGGAAGACTAAAATATTATAATAATGATAAACCAAATTTTCAGACAACATAAACTGACATTGGTTGCTTAACATCATTGCACAAATAAGCTGGAAACAGATGTAACTGGGTACTGCCTGTAAACATGCCTTCAAACACAGTGAAATGGTGGATGAGAGACAACTATATGAAGTTTTAAGTGTGAGCTATACCTGTCCGTGTGTGTCTCCTGCTGATTTTCCTGCCTCAAACTTCAGAGCGAGGCCAAAGTCAGCTATGCAGGCTGTCAGGTTATTCTTCAACAACACATTCTTACTTTTAATGTCCCTGAAAGAACGCACGACACAGGAAATATCCCTTTAGCCCAGTCAAACTAATACAGGAGTCTTGATAATCCACAGATGTTTATGTTTATGGCAGTGTACCTGTGAGCGATGGAGGGCTTGTGCCCGTCCTTGTGTCCTGGGATATCTTCGTGGAGGTAGGCGAGACCGCGGGCTGCTGACTGAGCGATGTGGCAGAGCTCGTTCCAGGACACCACGTTGGCCTTCAGGTAGTCTGTCAATGAGCCCTAGTGAATGAGACAGACAGAGAAGATGGGTGTCAGCGGGAAGAAAAAACAGAAACACTAACTTTACATTCAAAAATGGGCATGTAGGAAAAGGGGCCCCAAAACGTGCCCTTTGCCTGTCGCCCAGTCCACACTGCACGTGTCCCTAATTTCTGTTGTTGTTGATAAGCTGTACCTGTCCAGACCCCATGAATCCAGGCCTGGCTGCCAGACGTCCCCGTTTCTGTTCTAGCTTAATGCCAGTTTCAGGTGAGGTTATCCAGTGCCAAATATTCTGTTTCAATGGAGTTTCTCAAAGCAAGACCCCTCCCCTGAGATGACCCTACCAGGAGTTACTTGGCATCTTCAAGTCTGAGGCAAAACTCCCCTTTGGGTTGGGGGAGAGACGGTGCTCCAAGAGAGCGAATGCACAAGATCTTATTCACGTGTGATGGAAGGGCCGGAGGACGATGGAGGACAAAGCAGATCACTAACTTGTGTTTAACTGTTACAGAAGTTTTAATGTTTATCAGCTGAAATCTAGAAATGTGTGATGTTATAAATATATTCAAGAGTCAGAGTGATGGAATGAAAAGATTAATTAATAGTACATTAAAAGCTGAGCTGCATCAGAGCATGCAGTATTCTCAGTGTGGTAATGGAAATATCTCTAATGGATGGAAATTCACCAAAGCTTTTCTATTTTTTTTAGTTTGCAGCTGACTCCACAAGATAAAACAATTATACTGGATGTACAAGTTTCAATATTGACATTTTTTAGATGATTATCGAAGAAGAAAGAACTTCTGGAGCTCAATAAATCCCCTAGAGTGCAATAAATGACATTTACGACCTACAAGGCGTCCTCTTAAAACCACAGCGGATGCTTATTGTCCTCTCTGAATAACGGAGCTCTGATAACGCTGATTCAATGACCTCCTCCATGTGATCACTTATCCTTTGTCTACTCATGAAGAGCAGCATGTGCCTTACTCTTAAGTATTAGAGCGAAAAAGTAGAAATGCTACTGTAGATCTGGAGATTTGAGCATTACAAGGGAAAATTCAAGCTTACATCTAATTTACTAATTTGTCTTCTGTCCTGTTAATGCTCATATTTTATATTTACTCATATTTCTGTGCTGCTGCTGTTTCCCTCACACCTTTATTGACCATTTTTTATCATAATGAGAGTTAATAATGTAGAATAAAAAGTATAAAATATATTTGTTAATCTGTACTCCTGTTAGTGTTTTTCTTTAAATGTCATCTACAATGCACAATGACAATAAAGGTCTTGAATTTTGAATGTCAACACAACACAAGGTCACCAGTGGAGGCCAAAGGCAAATGTAGTTGTGTTGAGTGACCACTAGAGGGCATGCAACTCCAACACATCATCAGCTGAGCTTCAGATGAAAGCTTTCCACAGTGTGTGTGTGTGTGTGTGTGCATATTCTGCGTGACAGCTTTTAATATCCTTGCAGTGGAAATATATGAAAAGATATAAATTACAGGGTTTTTTTTTCTTCGGCAAGCTGCTGCATGTGCACGGCTCCACACCATAAAGCTGCTCAGATGCATCAAACATAAATCAGCTGCGACAGACGCCAACACTTCGACACCTGCTCTTTTTAGGTCAAAGCTTAAAGACTTATGCTTGCAGAATAATTACAGTTTCCTCCTTTAAAGCTCCAGTGTTATTCCCTCTAGGAGAGCTTCACTCCACTCCAGAGCTGAGTGCCTTTCCAAGAGTTGTATTGTGAGTGTTAAAGCCTCACCGCCACACCCACAAGCTTTTAATTTTTCAACCTTTATTCACGCGATGAAGGCTCCTTAGGAACGCTGATTCAAATCCTCGGTCTGGCTGGGAAATTTCGGGCAAGCCAAGCGTACAAGAATCACTCTCCACTAGGTTGGTAATGACTCTCAAAACACAGAGGCACTTAGAGCCCCGAATGCTACAAAGGCTGCAGCATGGAGGGTGAGTGGAGTACAAAAGGGGGCTAACACAGCTCAAACCCACTTTCTAGGCACAAAAAAAAAAAAAAAAAAAAAAAAAGAAAGGCAACATGAGGCGTATTGTAACTATAGATTAGATCTTAAGGCACCAAACAGAATCAATAAAATTTGAAGGTTTCATGCATGTTTCCCCTCTTTACCAGTGTTTACAACTTTGTTAGATGGTCGCCCTGGAGCTTTTTAGATCTGTGTGCAACTGCCCCCCCCACAAAACCCCCCCAGCAAACAACTCAATAACATACACTAAGCTCAGCAATATGCTGAGCTTACATGGACACAAACAACCCAGTTAGTGGGAGAAATCAGGCGGGAAATCAGAGAATTGTTTTACATGTACACTGTGACTGGAAAACAGATCTGAAGCGCTCCAGTTGGATGTGTTTTAAACAACACTTGCAACGGTTTCTAACCTTTTCTTCAGCTGTGGAAACTTGAGCCCAAGTTTATTGAGTTTTAACTCTTTTACTGAGATGTATACCGGCTTTGATCTCTTGATCTTACAGCTATCTTTTTAAAGGTTTGAGTGGCTGTGCCAGGTTTAAATGCAGGTGTATATCATAAATTTGATATGGATACATATGGATAAATGCTCAGTAAACATGGACTCTTATCAGGACTTGTTGACACAGTTCAAAATGGAACTAAAATAAGGTCGTATAGACATCCAGACCATCAGCTCAACATGTTGCTTGGGTAGCAACAAGAAAAAAGTAGGGATCATACCACAGACTGTATATAAAGGATGGAGACGGCCACAATGACATCAGTAACGAACACTAGTGTTTTAAACCTCTGTGTTTGTTTTTTTAAGACAGAAGTAACTATACTTTATGGAAGCGCATTTCTGCCACTGAAGAAAATTTATTTGGCAACACGTCAAAATTTATAGTTACATAAAAAAAAAAAATTGTAACTCAAAAATTTGGGTTAGCATCTCAAAAGTTGAACTATATATTTGGGTTATTTATCTCAGAATTACAACTTGACAACTCAAGATTGTGGGTTAGCACATTGAAATTCAACGCAGTAACTAAAAAACTGATCAAAGTTTAGATGCAACTCCAATTTTGAATATCTCAAAAGTTCAACTTAACTCAAAATAAAGGTTCAAAAAATCTTGAAATTATGATTTAACTCAAAAATGTGGGTTCGTTTGCTCCACAAAGCAAAAGCAAAACAATAAAATGTGATAAGAATTTTAACAGTTAAACTAAGATAGAGCCAAAAACAGCACAGAGGGATCAAGAAGCTCTGTAAATAAAATAATTACGACTGACTAATGCAAACTTAAAAAGACTTTTTAAAATATAAATAGATGACTTATAAAAACAGTCACCCTGTTTTTTAATTTAGGACAACTGGCTATAGAGACAAAAACTGCTTTGTGGTCGCCAACGTGCTTATATCAGCTATAAATTTTGACATTTTAACATGGCGATCTATGGGTACTGACTCACTTATGTAGTCACCCTCTACTGGCCACTAGAGAAACTGCAGTCTTTAAACCCAAAGGCTGCCCCCGTGAGCACGCCTGCTACTTAACATAAGCAACAGCCTGTTTATTTTAATGAACTAAAGCAGTGATTGCACTTAAGATACCCCAGAAAAAGCAAAATTAAACACGTTTTTGTTTTTCTTTTGTTTGTCTTATTCGCTCCTCTTTATCTGATGGTCTTAAATCAAGCTGAACTCATAAAGCAATTTTTAGACCTAAATGACGTATCGATGTAAAAACATCCTGAAACTGGTTTGAAATAGATCCACAGTGTAGTAGACAAAAGCCTGGCATACAAAGCAGACTGAAGGTTCAGCATGAAGCTCAGGTCATCGAGCCTGGAGGTCTGAGACGTCCCCAAAGTGCGAGAGGTTTGATGAAGCAATGAGAAAATATACAACATATAGAGGAATGAATGCATTAGAAATACAGTCCGGTCTCCTATAGTGTACTCTGCTTTAGTGCACTCAGATTGAAAATGACTCAGTAAAGAAAAGAATATGCATCTCTGCAGCCCTCTCGGCGTACCTTGTCGTGGTAGGCGGTGATGAGCCACAGCTCCAGGTCCAGGTTGTTGTTCCTCTTCTCCGCACCGATAAAGTGGAGGATGTTTTCGTGCTTCATGCCGCTCACGCTGTAGATCTCGTACTCGTTCTGCCAAGACAGCTTGTCCTAGACACGAGCACAGAGGGAGAGATGCAGATGTTATTCATGCCGCCGTGCCACCCAATCAACAAAAACACGTACAAGCCAGGTCACGACTAGTGTTAGAAAGTTTGGGAGATGCAGACTGATTTTAGTCTATTCTTTGTTTTACATGCTGCTTTATTATTACTCATTATTAAAACAGCCGAGAAGCTCTAATTCATCTCCTAACAGAGACACTCGGCACCCAAATAATTCCAATAATATTACTCAAATATAAAACACATTTTTGCTTATCAAAAGGTCAGAAATAACAAAAAAGGGGATGAGTTATAAAGTTTCCACTAGAAAAGCTGTCAGACTTGTTGGCTACAAGTTTAATTAGCTGTTTTTCATTTATTCCCCGCTTCCAGCATGAAAATAATGGATACACTAGCCCAATTTAAAAAAAAAAAAAAAAAAAGCTTATCAGAAGAATTTTCCTATAACCAAACTAGATTTTACCCAGAAAATTAAACACATACAGCCAGAGTTGGTACAGTTTCTATTCCTTTCTATTTCCTTTTGATTTCATTTTAGTTTCAGTTACTTCCCAGAGTGGATTTGCTTGTTTTAGTTTAGTTTTTATTAGTTAAAGTTCCTCTAACAGCCACTAGAGGCTGGATCTAAAAGATTTCCAGAATTGTTAAAAAAAACGAACAAAAATGGTTTTAGCTGCTTTGGTTAGTTTAGTCCATCAGAAAAACTAGGTGAGGTGACTATTTTAATCACGCACTTTGTTTAAATGACATGAAAAGACATGTCCATAAGTGTCAAATATAAGTCCAGAATCACTCCGGTAAAGAGTAGAATTGGACAGTATTGGAAAACGTGAAAGTGTAATTTCTGGGCTTAAACATACATTCAAAAATTAAATGGATCCTGTTCCTGTTTTGTCGACTATCTACAACAGAAATGTCTTTTCTTTTAAACGGGTGCAAATGACACAATTTATTTCTTACAATTTAAGAGATGTGCTGAAATATTTATTTCATTAACTACAGCAGTATGTCTTTGATGTTCAAAATGTTGGGCACACCTGTTTTAAGACCTTAAATTACTATAAATCCCTTTCTACAGTATTTATTTCACTTCAATCGTATGTATTTATTTCTATTCTGAAAAAAGGTGGCTGCCCCTCCCTCTGGCTCTGTCTATGACTCCTTCCTGTTAAAAAGGAGTTTTTCTTTCCCACTATCGCCAAGTGCTTCATCACAGCGGGTTCGTCTGATTGTTGGTGTTTCATCTCTGTTATTGTATGTTTTTTACCTTACAATATGAAGGGCCTTATTTTTTTTGACTGTTGTTGTGATTTGGTGCTATATGAATAAAACTGAATTGAATAAACTATCATATATCAAACATGATAACTTTTTGACATATGAAGGCAGCGGTGACAGGCTACAGTCATTAGTGAAGATATGTGGACAGGCATTTGATAAATGATTAATACTCACAATGTGTGTGTTTTTGAATCACCTCCTTTACTTCTTATAGTTGTTGCTTTTTTTTATTTAGTTTTGCCTTTATTTGATAAGACAGTGAACATTTTTCCTTTAGTACTTTACTTTGTGGGGGTGTAAGAGTTGTCAGGCTAATGTAACAGTTGTAGTAAAAAAACAAAAAGAAGAACCATCAGCACGTGTACCTGGATGGGAAAGATCTTAACAGCCATGTATTCGTTCAGCAGTTGTGCCTTCCACACACAGCCGAAGCGCCCCCTGGCTTTCACCTCGATCAGCTGCAGAGGTTTGTGTCCCAGAATTGGGGACGGGGGTGAGGGTCCGGGATCCTGCAGAGAGATAGAGACGCAGGTGTTATTCTTTATTCTTTTTATTTATTTATTTATTTCTTGTCCAGAGCATTAAAATAGCACCGGGCTTACATTGAAGGTGACCGGGCTGTTTGGCTCACAGTGACAGCGTGCCTGAGGAGCTAAGGCCAGCAGAATTGCCAACGTCTCCACATCTTAAATCTTACAACTTACATTTATAGACTTCTTCCACAAAGTGGTGCCTCGGTGCTTTATCTACTTTTAAATTTCTGTTGTTTCTAATGAGGGAAAGTCCGCTTCAGGAGAGCTGCACATTTAAGTTTAGCCTCCATATGACCGTGTGAACACGGCATACCGAGCAGGGTTCGGATACATTCATTTTAAATTCAATTAACCCCCCCGAGGAGTTGCATTTGCTCAAGTTTACAGAAGCAGGTTTGTAACTGGAGGGTTGCCAGTTTAAATCCGAGAAACAGCAGATGAAATCTGTGCGCTGGCGGTGGTTGGAAAAAACAAAACAAAACCTGGAAGATTAACCGCTGAGCAAGGCACACAAAGAAATTGGGCAAGGGTTTAATTATGGATTTAATAAAAACATTTAAGATCCAAAGGCGGCGGGTCAGACCGCATGCGTGTGCTGTGCGTTCATGCTAATCCCACACAAACAAAAGTGAAAGAGAGTAAAGCCAAGTGTTCCAAATCTAAAGTAGGTTAAACACAGCTGGTGATCGGGATTAAGCTGATCACTTTCACATGTGACTTCACAGAGGAGGACAGAGGGCGAGCAAGGATAGCGAGACCTGGAGAGAGAGAAAGCACGCGAGAGACGGAGGTGGAGGAGGACGAGGGTGGGGAAGAAGGTTAAAAAGAAGCATGCAGTGCAGGAGTCACATTTCCAAAGGATAAAAGGTAGAGGAGAAAGAGTAGCACATGACTGATGGCGTTTTATGAAACCAGATACGCTGCTGTAAAACCTCGACTTTAGCTGCATGCCTCTGCTGTCAGTAAGAAAAGAAGAAGAAGAAAAAAGAAGAAGAAGAAGCTTTTTTTCCCTTCGCGATGTTCATGTTTTCACTTGAACTGAAGGCTTACAAGGTGCCTGATGAGCTGCAGCAAGTTTCAAGACCCCGAGGCCTGCAGGATCCACTCAGACGCGACGATAATATATCAGGAGTGCACTCGTGTCACTCCGAGTGTTTCGCTAAGCTCACGTAAAAGAAAGAAAGGGTTTCTCTTTTGAGTTTCTGCTGGATTTAACAGATTTAAGAGCGCTGCTCTAACCCACGAGGTTACAGAAGGAAAAGAAAAACGTGCATTTCAGGGCACAAATATTACCTCATTTCTGGATTTACCATCCAGGGTTTTTGGCATACGACCTTTCTTAAAGCCAGATCCAAGCCGCACACCAACTGTTAAAAATGAGCCCATGCCAAGGAGCGTTTAACAGCAGGAGCCGTTAAAAAAAAAAAAAAGCGCAGAGGAAGCGGCTACGGCAAGATTACTGCGGTTACAGGAGCAAACTGTGTATCCTCTAGTAACATTTATGAATTAGATTTTTATCAAGATGAAATTGAACTCTGGCCTTTAGTGCACACAAAACAAAGCGCTACTGTGTGGCTGAAGAAGCCTTAATGTGCATTTCACTAAATCTCATCATTTTATTACGTTTTGGCAAACACAAGACACTGTTTGAGAGGGTGGGGGTAAATCAACAAAGTTTTTAGAAACACAGCAAAATAACCTCAGCTGCCTCTTTTTCTTGGAGAAGTTGACTTTAAAGCAAACAAAAAGTGGCAGATTGTCTGGTCGGCTCAGAAATATTTTGCATACATCAAACTATTTTTTTTAACTACATATAATTAAATCTATGGATGCAGATAAAGAAAGGCTACAAACAAATTAAATTCAATTAAGTTTTGTTCCTTCTGCAGTGCAAGAGGACTTTTATCTAGTGCACACACGCCTACAACGCATCCTTCGTCAGGTCCATACTGAGCTAATCTTGTTTAATTTTGCCTCTGTACACCACCACAGTGGGTTTTAAATCAAACAATCAAGATATGATTCAAGTGCACAGTTCTGGTTTTGATTCATTGCATTTACCTGTTCAGTAAGTACAGCCATTTTTACACACAATTGTATGTGTCTGAAATTATGTTCCGAGCACCTTTATGAAACAAATAAGGTGCTGTCCAGGTTTTCCATCAGGCACATCTATTGCCAGGGACATCGGTTGGCTTTAAACCACATGGCTGTAGGCTAAATCCATTATAGATTTGGCCCAACTTTATGGCTTCCATAGGAATTAAGAGGGGGAGCAGCAGCCAAGCGCTGCTAATCAAATGCACTTCATTAACTGTTTATCAGCAAGTGTGAGCATCTCTATTAAAGCTCAAGTTTTGGTAGATTGCTGGAAGTTACAACAAGTTAACTCCAAGGTGAGACCATGCAATGTTCAGGTAACCATAACCCCCCCCCACGATCTGCATCTCAGACTCTACAGGCATCAGTTAGCATGTTAAATATTAATTCATGACAGTACAATTGGAAAAAGACTGAATGAGTGTGGGTTGCTTGGAAGGGTTACAAGAGAAAGCCTATTCTCTCTAAAAGATCACGGCAGCAGGTTTCTAAACCCCCCATCTGAAAAATCACAAGAGTTCTGGAACGATGTCCTTTGGACAGACAAGACCAAAGTGGAGATGTTTGGTCATGATGCACAGCTCCACATCAACACAAATACCTCATACCAGCTGTTAGTACGGTGGTAGAGGTGATTTGGATTTGTTTTGCAGTGAATGAGTCGACCATGAACTCCTCTGTATACCAAAGTATCCTAGAGTCAAATGCGAGGCCGTCTATCTGACAGGGTCATGTAACAGGACAATGATCCCAAGCAAAGCAGCAAATCTACAACAGAATGGCTGAAAAGGAAAAGAATCAAGGTCCTGCAGTGGTCCAGTCTAAGTCCAGACCGCAACATGATTGAAATGCTGTGGTGGGACCTGAAGAGAGCTGTGCATAAGCAAACCTCCACAAACCTCAATTAACTGAAGCAATGCTGTAAAGAAGAGCGGGCTGGAATTCCTCCACAGTGATGTGAGAGGCTGATAAAGTTACACAGAAAATCATTACTTCAAGTTATTTTTGCTAAACGTGGCTCTACTGAATTCAAGACTCTTTATTTTCAATTATGCAAGCAAAATGAAATCATGGGGTGTACTGCATTTATTACAAGAGTGCAGAGTCTGGTGAAACCTTTCACATGACTGTATATGACTGCTGTGTTATTAGCACCTAACAAGAGCTATTATAGTTTATTTCATTCTAATTAATGCTTTTAAATTTAACGTTTGACTTTTCTTTTAATTTAATTTAGTTTCAGGTAGTTTTCAGAGCGGATCTTCTTTAGTTTTTGTTGCTTGAAAATTTTAGTTTTTTACTGTTTCAGTGTTAGTTTCAGACTTTTGTGATTTTAATTTCCCAAGCTCACAAAATTGTTTCAAGTTTTGTTCCCTAAAGGTCTAATTTTATTTTTATTTTAGTTAACTTTAGCATTGCATTCACACCTAGTTTTAGTTTACTATAATAACGTTGCACCTCAAACCAAAAATTCCACAGAAACCTCTTAATATCCATCAAACGGATTAAAGTCGAGGTCTGAAAACAGACATTTATGATGGAGACGTGTTGCAGTCATGAGGTCTGTCTCGAGAAGGTGCACGTCAAACGGCCTTTTCTCTAGGACCAAGCTGCTCCCCAGGGATCGTGTTTTCAATTTGCAACATCTAAAAGCGTGTAAGAAAAAAAATAAATGAAATAATTGCTGCTGCTGCTTTTGGTAGATATATAGAGCAGGCTGCCCATTTCTTCTAGGCAGTGCGAGGGGAATGGAGGATTGGAATGGGAACTGGTGTGTTTACTTAAAGCCTTTTCCCTCTAACAGAGAGCTGTGAGGCAGACCTGCTGTCTGCACACTGCTTTCACACCAAATGCCAGCCAAATGACGAGGAAAATTACCCACCACGGTGCAGAGGTTGGATTTCAGAGCGGCCCAAACGCTCTCTAGATGGCAGCTTGAAAACATTTTTAAGAACACATTGTACTGACCAAAATAATCAAAGTATAGTTTCACACAAATGTTTCTATGCATCTGTTTTTGATACTGTTTTTAAATATAGGCATGAACTTTCAATGAGGATCAGATGAACTCAAAACTTCTTCTTTTTTTTTAAACAAATCATTTACTTGCCTGGTCCATGACTGGGGAGCACGTACTGTACTCACAGAAAGCTAGCTTCCAGTTTGGCGGCTGAGCCTTATTGATATTATTAACTAAAGTCGAAGGATTTGGCAGGCTGTTATTTCAGACCTTTGTGCATCAATGAACTTGACAACCTCCTGTCCTTTGGCAGGTGGGATAGGTTAAAGAATAACTGGACAGAAATCTGATTTCTCCCAGTCTGGACTTTTAGATCAACCTGCAGCAGCAGCAGGCAGGATAGATGATTGAAAGTGTGGTGTGATGTGCTTCTATAGCATCACATAAGAACCTTTAATTATATGAGTGAAATAATAGAAAATAAGCAGTGTTTTTCTTTTCGTGTACAACAGAAATTGATGGGGACAACTTGTTGTATATAAATGTTTCTGTTCACTTTCTTTGTAAGTTGGACTGTGTATAATCAGACACAGATTCATTACCAACTGTGACGACCTTACTCACAATTATGTACTCTATTCTATGGTTAACTGAACGTCTTTATGTATCTGACGCCTCGGTAACGGGAATTTGTTTATATATGAAACCATTCAATTATTGTTGTTAACTGAATTTAACTGAATTTAATGTCTTTCCGCATCTGTTTGTGTTGCTTCCCTCTTAGTCAGGTTTCCTTCTTTAACAACTTAACTGCGCTAATGCGTTGACACCGTGCAGCCCCACGCACGGCGCCATCCACGTTAACTCGCTAACAGATATTTGCCGCATTAATGCGGTTATGCTGTTAACGTCATTTTGACAAGATTAACGTTGACGGCACTAATAAAAAATATAAAATAAAAAAGACAAGGTGAATTAGTCTATCTTGTTTTGGAAGCATCTGCTGGATGTTTTAATGTATACGCAAGTAAACGTTTCTGTTTAACAGCATCCTCCTTTCTCTAGTGTGTTTTATTAATCTCTGACTCTCTTCCACAGCAGGTCTTTTATCCTGTCTTCCTTCTTTCACCCCAACTGACTGCAGCAGATGGCCGCCCCTCCCTGAGCCTGATTCTGCTGGAGGTTTCTTCCTGTTAAAAGGGAGTTTTTCCTTCCCACTGTCGCCAAAGCACTTGCTCATAGGGGGTCATATGATTGTTGGGTTTTTCTTTGTATGTATTATTGTAGGGTCTACCTTACAATATAAAGTGTCTGTTACTGTGATTTGGCCCTGTATAAATAAAACTGAATTAAATTATATCTGATTTATGATCCTAACCTATTTAAAGGCTCCTTGAAGGTCATGCCTCAACGTTGACTTTGCAAGTGTATGCAAAGCCCGTGTAAAAAAATCTCACTATTAAGAGTAAACATTCCCATTCAAGTACATAATCCTAGCTAGAGTGGCTGCTGTAGGCCTGGCCTATTCTGGCTGTCGTTCATCTGTAGTGGCTGTAGGCTGTCAGTCTGCTGTTTACCTCAGCTGTCAATGTGTATTCATATCTATTTACTCTTTAAGAGGCTGTAAAACTTTGTATGTTGTATGTATAAAACTTTATACTTTTAATGGTTATGAGAATGCATCAGAAAAATGACTGACTATATATTTAAACTGAGCATTTTTGCCATCTTGGTGTTTTAAAACATTGTGAGACCACTGAGGGGTGAGCCTGACTCAAGAATACCTTGCTTTCATCATCCTTTTTGACTCTAATGGGGACCATAACTTAGAAAATGAGCATTACAAGACTTTAAAGTTTTGATTTTTACCATGACCTAAACAACAAAGAGAAATGGTTCAGCCTTCTTTCTCTTCGTGGTAACTGGTTAATTCCCTTTCTGGTTCAAACCTCCATTCCAACCAATGCCAAGCCATCAGATGTTTGTTGAGTAACTGCATGTATGAAACCACAGCCTCAACACTGGTTTCGCTCTGTGTACAGAGATACCAATGTAAGACTCTGAATCTGCCTTACGACAACCCAACATCTGATGAGGTCCAGAGAAGGTGGGGTGAAGATTATCATTTCTTTCCAGAATCAGGAAAGTAGAACGGGGGCGAAAAAAAGAATAAACAGAATAGCTTAGCAGTAAATATGAGTGGGGACACTTTTCAGTGAAAATAGGTCAACAAACACTTGCTATTGAAGGACTCTTTATGCCAGAAAAGAGGATGAAAGCAGTTTCTAGTACATCCATTAAAAAGGAGTTATTATGCTTATTTTCTTGTTAAATATATCTCGTTCCAGAAGTGGATGCTCATAATAAACATGAAAAGCAAAGTTAAAAATGATGAGGTCAGAGTAAATACAAGTAAGAGTTTGTAATACTCTTTGCTTTATATGATGTCAGGAGGGCACAAAAGCCTGACCTACCTGCTGTTCAAACCTTGTGTTTATATGGAACAGCCAATCAGATGAAAGTTTCTGAAAATGTCTCGTTTCAGAAAGAAGATGAATTGAGGGGCTGAATTAAGGGTTACTTTCAACTTGGAATCACACAAAGCTACTCTATTTGAGTCCGAAAATATAAATGAGGAGCTGTAAACGAGAAAAACATGTCCACTTTAAGCTCACTTTCTGATATGATTGTTATTCTGATCATGGTTTCGTTAACAAAATCAGGCTATAATACAAGGACACGAGCTCTGTTCACTGTTACAAAACAGTTCTCTAATTTGTCTCAAGTCAAATTCCTGTGTCTTTCCTGGGCTTTGTAGTCCAACATTTTAAATTCCGATTCCAATTTGACAATAAAAGTATAATTAGAGGAGTTGTTGTGTTACATAAGCTTGCAAAAAAGCAATCAAGAAAAATTCCAGTGCATCTATCGCTCTTGGCAGTATAACTGATTATGATTCTGTTCAGTATTTAAATCAGCTCAGGACCATTTTACCGTGCATAGTAATTTGTCAGAACAATAAGCTCTGGTACATTTTGTTCTGACTGAAAATTAAAACTGATTTGGTGTTGATGTGATCAATAAATCGTCAGTAAACACATGCATGGTATTAACTTTTCCTCAGCCTCGCCTGTGTTGGGTTACAGTGAAACTGAAAAGTATTTGATGCTCACTCTGATCACAGAAGGATGTGGCCATGCTCAAAACCCCAATGTTGGCAAAAAAACAAAAACGTATGAGAACGTCATCTTAAAACCCTAAAGATATAAGCCACTATGGATTTGCCTGATAAGCATCAGACACAATCCTGAAGACAACCTGTCATTGCAGGACGCTCTTCTTTTCTCCATCGCTTCTGAAAACTCGTCTTTCTTCTGGGTTTCAGCCTGACGAGGGGGCCCAGCCCGCCAGGCGTCCTGTGGGAGTCACCGGATCCCTTGTCCGATCGCAGGGCGCTGTGGCCTCAAATGGGGGCGCATTACACTTAGTCAGCAGACCACAGGAAACAGGAAAACAGAATCTGCTGCTTCACGCCGTTCCTCCCAACCCTCAACCATCTCCTATGGCCTAATCAAGTTACACCTTCATCTATTACATCAAAACAGGTCTTTCAGTCTGGTTTGGGTGTCCTGGGTTTAGGTGCAGATAAGTAGATCTAACAAAACCAAAATGCCAAGCTTGGTTTTAGGACAATGAGTAGGTATTCTGGCTAAAACGCCATTATTGTAAGGTCATTTCCTGTTGTTGATATGGCCGTAAAGCTTGAGACCATGTCAACAACAAAAAGTTGTTGACATGACCTTAAAGGAGCAAGGCCAGGGACTAAAATCCCCGAGTTATTTAGTGAGTTACTTTTTTTCCCCAGAAAGGTCTGGCGCCATACTTCGACTCCAATTTGTTAAATTTTGAGCCAAGGTACATTTGCAAGAGGCTTATGCTTCCCTTGTACTTAAGCAATTTACACTCTCTCACTTGAAAAATGTTCCAGATAAGTGGCAAAGCTCCTACTTATGTAAAAACGTATCTGTACTCCTCCTCAGTCTGCAAATGAGATGGAAAAGCAAGCCGCAGTTTCAGTTTCAAACACCTCTGCCATCTCTGCATGGAAAAATGGTGAGCCATAGGTCTGAGCAGATACCATTCTGGAAACTGGGTCACATCACACACAATGTGTTACATAAACATCACAGGTGGAGATTCATACAAAGAAAAATATAAAAGGAGGGCTGCATTCAGAGCCGCGTTGGCCATTTTCCGCCATGCACAATGCATCTTCAGCAAGAAACAATTAAAAAATAAAATAAAATACACAACCATCCACCCATGCAAACAATCCAGGCACAAAAAAGAAAAGTCAACTAAAGAAGACACAAAATGGTGGTCTGGGATTGAGGTGGAGAATTCATACCAAGCTCTGAACCCAAAAAGGAGGGGAAAACTAACAGTGTTTTCATTTAAACTGCTCTTACCTCCACCATAATGTGAAAGGCGTGCTTGTTGAAAAGGAACATAAGAAGCAAACAGAGAAATTATTGCTATCTTCTTTCAGTTAGTGGATGAAATAGAGGCAGATAAAAAAGCAGGACATGATAAGTCAGCCCTGAATAACCTTTTGTTCCCCTCTTGCGCTCCAGAGCAGGGCTTCTAGTTTCTTATCCCACATGGATCATGAAGAGGTTAATAAGCATGGCTCCAAAGGCAAGATGGTACATTTTAGGAACTTAAAATGATGCTGAAAATAGAGACTGAATGATGTGTGAAAAGAACAGAAGATCACAGTGAAGCCGAACAAACACAAGTTAACAGCAACAGCACGCTGATGTCAGACACACAAAACTTTCCCGACAGAAGTCATGTAAGAGGCAGAAAGGTTGAGCTCAGAGAGTCAGACCTTCAGCTGAGGACACCAACATGGAGCTACAGAGAAATCGGACATGAAAAATATGCCACTCTCAACTAACGGCTGCTTTTATCTTGAAATAGATGCTTATAGAAGTGGAACTAGGGCTGGGAGATTGGATCAATATATCCAACAAGGTCTAAGTTAAGTTTGGAAGCGTAAAGCTAGTCGGTTAGTTTTAGGCGCTAAAATTAGGTGGTAAAATTTCAGTGATAAATATTACTTACAAAGTGTGATCAAGTTTTTCTAAGCACTGGACTATGAGAACTGGTAAATCTGCTTAGTTAACATAAGGTTCCCTTTTTGTAACTTTACTTCTCTTGTCTTTCCCCCTACTTTCCAACTGGTTGCTAATACAGCCAATCCCTCAAGTCTATTATTAAATTTTTGCGCGGGCTTTTGGTGTTATGCTAATTTAGTGCTCTGCCTCCTGACAATGAACTTAGTAAATCAATGTGGTGAACAAGCCTTCTTCTTTTAACTTAGCTGAGGGTAAGTTGATAGTTTAACACAGTGACTGATGGACAGTCCCATTAGTAATAGTAGAACAGACAAATGTAGCGCTCCTGGAGACGATTTTATAGTGTAGCTGATATTAAGTACTGCCGAGTAAAACTTAAAAGTTTAAAACTTTTGAAATAACAGTGTACAATGGGCAAGCTAGCTGCCTCAAGTATAAGATAGCACATGTTGCCCCCAGCCATTTGTTTATTTAACTGAAGTCAATGGGCCACGTGTAAAAATAACTGGAGATTTTATTACAAAATCTGAGTTGATAATGATTTAAATACAAAATTCATTCTTTGTAAAGCCATCCAGAGAGGCAGTCGAGCCCTCTGGCAGGCTGGTGTTGACGCCCTAATGCTTCTAATTTAGATGGTGCGTAATGTCGGCCTTTTATCTTTTTGGTTTAAAACAAAAATAATCCAAAACAGGTGATTTGGATCAGCACATCCAACCTAACATGTTGGACTGATGGTGACCATTTGGAAATGTCAAAATTCTGCCTAAGCCGACACACAGCAGCCCCAGAATTATACTATATATTTGAAGCACACGTCTGCATATGAAACGATCCCAAACACTACACACGAACTCTATCATGTAAGAGTTCAGACACATTTTAAAGGCCAGCTGCTTTGTCCAACGAAAACAGAAAGAAAAAACGCAGTAAAGCAACAATCAGGTCAATATCAGCTTTGGATTTCTCTAACAGCACCTGCCAGCTTCATTTTTGCATCAAATGAGTTAATAAGACATGGTGTAGAGTCCACTGATCCTTTAGGACTTCTTTGGAAAGCTGCACCCAGACAAACAAGATGTAAGTAGCTCCATAATAAAGCAATTGATGAGATTTTGGTCAGAATCGATTGCTAAGATGGATAGAGATGAGAAAATAGGGCCCATGTTGAAGGAGAAAGAAAAAAAAAAGAAAAAGAGGCTAGACTTATGCTTAAATGCTGCAGCTCCAGGCCTCTTCGTGTGAAAGCTGTGGGTCTGTGTACTCAGACAGAATCAATTCCAGTTTGCCTCCACTTCGCACTGTGGTGTGAATAATGGAGGCTTGGTGGCAAGTATGCAGACCATGATGGACCGCAGCCATCATGACATAATGACAGAGTGCGACAGAAGGACTTTGGCGCATGAAATTTTCTGCGTTTAACACTGGGTTTTGTCATTTTAAGGTTTGGGAAGACGGCTAATTAAACAGAAAATCCAACACATTATTTTTTTTGTATGCTAAACCCACACTGATGCAAATCTGCCGCCTATATGAGAAAGAAAGGCCGGAGCTCTTTTTGTTTTACTAGGTATATTTCATTTCTGGTGCCTTGTCTTGTAAAATCAGGGAGCACAGCCGTGATAATGGATCCAATAACGATCATTAAGTGGGAACAATTACTTTTGCATTGTGAAGACTGCATGTTTCATTACCTAGCAGAGAAAACTAATGGTGTTTTTCTTTAAATGACTAGAAGGCTCCTTCGCTGAGGAGAGAACAAGTTCAAAGCTAAAAATGTGCAGAAATTCTTAACAAAATCACAAAACAAAGGAAATATTCAGGACAGAGTTTTCTTTAACTATGCAACAGCCTCCTGTTATTCAAATCCTGACTGAAAACATCTCTCTCGCTGACCCTTCAGTTTCTGGTTAGGTTCAACTTGGTGTCAGTGTATCATCAAATAATGGGTTTGTTGTTTTGGTTGCTGATGGTCTTATCTTCCTTTAAAAACATTCAATTCCTTTAATTTTAATGCCTTCAGATGCCGGTAACAATACTTCCCTTGTTGTGTTTGATCTGAGATCGTCTGTCAATACTTGCATTAGACTGGATTAAATCTCATCTCATGGGCAAAATGTTCTCAGTCTCTATTAATCGTTCCTTTTCAGAAAAGGGCTCTTAAACAGATGTTTGATTTACCATTTGTTTGCGGATGACATCCGGTTGGTCTTTCTTTCTGACCCTGCTGATCTAAATAACTGCCTGACTGCCATCAGGTCTTAGTTAAGTGCTTAACCTCTACAGTTAAATTTTAGCAAAACAGAGACTCGTAACAACTGTTCCAGATAGCACCATATCAAAGATCAAATAATGCCTTGGGTCTGCCAAGCTCCTCTGTTAAATCCAGCTCATGTAACCTTGAGGTTATCTTGGACAGCTTCCTGTCAGGATCTAATTTTTTTCCATCTACGTAAGGACCATTGCTAAGTCTATTCTTGTGAATTCCAAGCTGGAACTGGAGAAAACTGCTCATGTTTTTCATCTCTTCTCAATCAGTTACTGTAAAAGTCTTAACAAATCGTCTCTGAATCAACTTCCATCAGTCCAAAATGCTAATCATCTCTTTTCAATTTCCAAATTCTTTTCACTGGGTTTCTGTCAGCTTCGGATTTTATTTGAACTTTTAAAGCTTTGAATAGTGAGACAATCCCTTCAGAGATTTTACTGACCTATTCTTCCAACTGGTCCTTTCTGTGTTTGGATTACTGGTGTTGCCTTGTACTAAATGTTCAACACAGGGCCTTTGGGACAGGCTTTTAGCTTCTATTATAGAGTAGGTAACCCCGAGCAACAAGGAACCTTTACTTATGTAAGCATATTGAGACTGTTTTTAATTAACACAATCAGCTTACTTTTACAACATTTTTGATTTTAAGATGTCTGATCAGCTGGAAATACTGATGAAGAAGTATTTCCAGCGTAAGTGGCTTTACTGTTAAAATCTGAACAGTTCCTGTTATCTTGAGTCGAGCTGACTGAAACCTCTCCACCACTTTTAAGTGAATATGACATTTTTGAGAAAAGACATAAGGATAGCACTACTGCAAAAAACTAAAAGCATGCAGAAAAAAATATTTCATCTCAATAAAGCCATAATTGTATGCAAATGTTATTAATTCCACAGCCCTACTGACAAAGAATCCATTTAATAGTTGACATGTGTATGAAATCTAGGGTTTACAAGGGCTAGAGAAAATATTAGCCAAATGCATGTTGGTAAATGTGGCACAAATCATAAGTGGAATTAATTTCCATTTCATTTATATTTATAAGATTAACTTCAAGGTGCTGTCCCCAAGTGGAAAGGAGAAACTCCCTTTGAACAAGAAGAAACCTGGAGGTTTTTGTCTGTGTGGTGACACCTATCAGGAGATTACTGCAGCGAGTCCTCATGCCCTCAGCAGTTGTGACATCACTGCTTGTGGTCGAAGTGACCGATGTAGTGTGCACAAATGGGCCGTTAACATTTCTGTTGGTGGTGTGTATGCAAAGAGAAAAAAAGCCCTTAAAGATATGTAGTTCACGAGTGGGCGTTTGTTCCAAAAACACTTCCTGACTCTGCAATTCTTTTTATTGTTGTCCTCATTTCACAAATCAGTGCTTCAGTTAATGATCTGTTAGCATTTTCAGGTCCAGATTCAGGGGTTTTAAACACTCAAGAGGATATTAATAAGACATATACGTCTTTGTCTCTCTGGCTGTCTGTTCAGACTGCAGCTGCCTGTTTATGACATAATCGCATTGCTACTCATTTTAATTAGAGATTCAGATTAAATGTGTGCAGTGTGATGCAGAGCTCTGACATTTTACAAGATGAAGCAGTGTAGCTGGCACACGGATGCTGTTAGGGAGCGAGGAAAATGCTCCGAACAGGTATGATTAATAACTAGAACGACTTCCCAAACACACAGGACACTCTGAAATCCAACTGGCAACAGGTGTGGCCAATTTGTTGCTGTCACATTAATAATAAATGACCAAGAAGAGCGCATTATGCTCGGGTGTCGATGCGAGCATGACCAAGAATAAAACATCTGCTGATTTTTACATTTTCCCCAGAGTGGCTGAGAGCTGATATGAAATGAGGTGGCAGAAGTTTTCACTTGATGGATGTCTCTTTCAAAAAAATCCAAACAAATTATTCTAATTTAATCTGACAAAGTGTTTTAACTGCGAATTGGAGGAAGATGTTGACAATTTTTCATTCGCCCGTGGACCACTTTTGCATAGATAATACAATACTGGAAATTTTCTGGCATACTTTTTAAGTTTGCTTTCCAGAGTTAGATGAAGAGTTCTCTGCCATTTACAAAGGCAAATTCTTATATTAAGCATGACGAAATTTAAAATAATGAAGTTCAGGCTTCAGACTGCTCAAAATGCAAACGTTTAGTTAGTTTTTCAACTTTTAGCTCTGTGTGACATCTCGGATATAGGAAATTAGGCTCCACCCACCAGCTATTTGTGAGGGGCAGCCAATTAGAAGAAAGATGGCTTAAAGACGGAGGAGACAACAGATTTTTGCTACCTTTAGAGGCAGAAACTACTCAAATTCTTTGAGCTCCAATAAAATAACCAGGGTGGCTGCTCTGGAGTCCAAGAATCTATGAAAAAGAGCATTTATAACGCTTAATTAGCAGGTATACCATGGTCTGACATACAGCACTGCTATAACTTTGGATATAAAAGAGAAGATGAAATATCAGCGACGTTTGGAGGGTTAGTGAAAGTGGGCTAGCTAACGACTAGCTACTACCTGGTGGCTATCTACAGAGCTATGGTTAGCTACTGTAAACACAGTATAGCAGGGATGATCTTAATTTCAGAGAGGCGCAAATATATGTCGAGAAAAATAAAGATACTATGTAGCGGCAAAGTTGGGGCCATGTGAGCGATTCTTTTCTGAAACAGATCCCTCAACAGTTTTGTGGGACTCGTTACAATTAAAAGGGAAAGCAGGTTAAAAGACAAGAGGCTCATCGTCAAACACAGAAGACAGGTGGACCCGGAAACAGGGTTGATATGTCGTCACTTAACAAGCAGACAGGACACCTTTAAATGCCTCACTTCATCGAGCAGGTGTTGCACGTCCTAAATGAGTAACCTCTGTTGTAACAGAGGGTGTCTGTGGTGTTTTTTTGTCCCCTTCAACAACTGAATTGCTAGCAGCCGTCCTTGATGACTTTGCAGGCTGTTTGAGTGATTGTCGGAGTCACCTCTGCTTTTATTTTTTTAAAGCGGCGCCCGTGGTGTAACTGAAAAACATCAACAGCACCACACACATACGAAAAAGAAAAAAGGCAGCAGAAATAAATCCCTCCATATCTCCTCTCCCCACTGCACCCACCTCTCTCCTCTCCATCTCCTAAATTGAAAAAACAGGTTTAATCAATTGCAAAATAAGCAACGGACACAAAAGTGGCTGCAGAGGGGAACCGCAAGCACACCTCCCGTTTGTTTTACCCACCTTCACGCAGCGGGCGAGTGGAGTTTACCTCATCGCCCTCTTCCAGAAATGCATATTAGCTGACTTTTAAATACATTCCTTGTGAGTTGAGTGACCTCCTTTTGCTTCCCCTCTCCTGTCCTTGCACACCTACTCATTCATGCAATAATGCACTCCTGCACGCACACAGAGGGTTACACACATGCAGCATGACTCCATTTGTTCCACCCTGGCTATTTTATTTCATTTCACTCCCCTCTGATTTTACAAATCTTATAGGTGCTGCATTTTTCTAATCCCCTCTGTATCATCTTTTGTTATCTGATCCACTCTTTTCCCCCCAGTGCTGATCTTGTTTTGTTTTCTGTTGTTTATTTATTCATTTATCTGCTCCCAGGTAAGATGCTTCATAAGCTTCTTAGCGGTGTTGTTTTTCCATCACCATTGGTATCCAGATTGCATTGTGTTGCTGTCTTTTTTATCCTCTTCCTGCCGTAATTTAGCACCGTGCAGATACAATAGCCAAGTTAAGAGAACTGCATGTCTCTCTTCACTCCCACCCCCACACTCCCCATTCTCCCACCCACCGCCAACACCACCACCACCACCCTCGGAGGCAGAGCTGCGAGCGTCTCTCTCTGCTTAGTTTTGTTTGCCTATATAAAGCCTCATCAATAATGCAGAGGCCCCTGACTCCTCTCTTCCATACTGTGGAAGCTGTGCATGGGTTTTCTTTTTCCCCTGCTGCTGAGCAGCCGAGAACATCGCTGCTGCTGTCGGGTTGAAACAGCCTCCGAATCACAGAAACTAAATTAATCAGGAATTTGGTGAAATGGTTTTATTCTCAGTCCTAAAACAGCGAGAATTTGTGGGGTGTCTGAAAGGTTTATGACAGCGTTAAATCAGGAAACACGATGAGCGTGGTGACTAAGAAAAGGTATCCATTTACCGTCTTAGTATTTCATTAGGGCGTACATTAAATGGTGACATTTGAAGCTAGCTAGAGGCATGCAGGGGTAACCAGTACACCAAAAAATTCTGAATTTATTTGTAGATAATCGCCTGCGTCTCTTTGTTTGTTCCTCTGGGAGCGACTACCTGTATCAGCAACATTGATCCATGTGTGACTGTCAAACACGCCCCAGAACAGCCACATGCACACCAAAGCACCACTCGCCGACTTGTTCCGGGTTGGCGCCAACATTAAACAAACATCCATCAAACCGAAGCAGATATCAGCGGAGGAGGAAACAGCGGGACGACGTCTGAAGACACATGGATCACATATAATCAGCTAAGCTGACGTATCCTCAGGAAAAACTCCTGGTATACTTCCTGCAACCCTCTGAAATCTCCGCTCATCATTCATATCAGTGACTATACAACTAACATCATGACTGTTTATTTAGGGCAGTGCAGTTGCAGGCCTGAAATAGTGAATGTAGACTGGTTTTTATTCTGCTATTAGTGCTGTGAAATATATTTCCTAAGATCTTGTGCAGTTTTCCTTACTGTTAACACTGCTAGATTTATACCTTTAGATTAATTTATATTGTACAGTCCGAATGGTTAATAAATGCACCGAAATTTTGTTCTCATGTCCACTAATTAGTTTACATTCTGAATGACAATAAAGTGATAAAAAAATAAAAAATAAACCAAAAACTGAACCATGGGAGCCTGTAAGAAAACCCGAAGCGGATTAGATGAGTCGGATTTGGAGACATCTTGTTTAAAAATATCTTTTTGTGGCTCTTACTGGAGATGGTGTTGGGTGTGATTTCATTTCATGCTCAGCATGATAAATATTTCCCTCTACTTTCATCCTTTGTGTGGTTTTAAAGCATTTCAGGAAAGAATTCCAAAGGGAAGCGCCCAAAAACTGTCACACATGTATGATCTGCTAGCATCATAGACTCGCTGAGCGCTATGTGGCCGTAAGCTTGTCACCCGTGTTAGTTATTGTTGTTATTAATTGCTCATATTCCTTCAGCACCAAAGTAATCCATGGTAACTGTGCCTCCGCCGCCCTCACACTCTGCAGAATTGCTCGCATTAATAACTGATGGTCTGAGGGTGTCTGAGGGTCAGCAATCAGCAGTTCATTAATTGCTAAATGAGACAGTAACAAAAGAAAATGACCAGGGCGCCCATGCACACGGGCTCCTTTCAAAGTGACCGCAAGTCACCAGCTCTTTGTCCTTCGGCCACGTATAGCTTAACAGAGTAATCACTGTGCGGGAAATTGTGTCAGTACACTTAGCGGTACTTAGCAAAAGAAAATGCGAAAACCAAAATAAAAGCAAATGTGGTATAAAAAGACACTTAAATGAAGTTAAACAAATAACAAGAGGTAGTGGCTCAACTGCCTTTAAAATCCACAATAACAGTAACAGCTTTTCCCCTCATTTATAGCTCTCAGACTAACAAATATTTTAGTGTTTTATTTTATTTTGATGTAGAAAATGCTAACGCTAGCAACTAGCACAGCTACCATTAGCCTAACTAAGTGTTTAACATTTAATGTGATTAAATTTAAATGTAAATTTTAGCCCGTTAATTTTTAAGGACGCCCCGCCTTCTATTGATACTTATTGCTGGCGTGGACATGGACACATCAGTTGGCTAAGTGGAGTTGTTTAAAGCCATGCCTTTCCATCAGATAACTGCATCTGTACCTTACACCCACCCATTTTCCACTTCCTGTCACTTGCTTGGTGGATTTACTTGTTTACACATCACTTGTTTCACACATCACCAACCGTGTACTTGATGATGTCTTTTATAGACTCAAGTGGTGAAACATATTATTTAAGGTCTTTACCTTACAATGTAAAGAACCCTGAGGTGACTGCTGTTGTCATTTAGCGCTACATTAATAAAATTGAACTGAATGAAAAATAGTTTTTTCGTTTTTGTGCATATTTTGCACAGTAATGTGTGTTGATCGAGTTTGTCGAAGTATCTCTGTTTCCAGGTATTAAATAAACTTCGCAAGGTGACACAGTCTCTTCCTCAGACATGCCCGGGCTTATTTCATTGTTTTGTCCACTAAGTAACGTAAACCATTGCTATAGCAATGACATTGCAGTGTGACAATTTCATTAGGGATAATCTGATATGGAACAGGGCTAATTGTAAATAACCCCCCCAAAAAAGGGCACAGGTATTTTTTGATCAGACTAATCGCACTTGTGTGTGATTAAAAGCCTGTCTGACACACTCTCAACAATACAGTTCGGCTCATCTCCTGACTCCTCAATGTGGTGAATTAAAAGCGAGTCTGAGATGAGTTTGCTCTGAAAAGAGACCCGCAGGAAAAAGAAAAAGACAGAACCAGGGCTCCTCTCATCCTTCTAAACAGGACTGAAATAAGAAATTGTAAAAGCAATTATCCAGACGTAAACTCTCAGCACAGCGTGTCAGCTCTGGATGACCATCACTCCGTCCCTCGGCTGCGCAGGGCAGGAGAGGCCAAGGCTGTTGAAGCCCACTGATGGAAGTGGAACAGTGGTGAAGCTGAAGGTTGGTTAAACAGAGAAGGCAGTGTGCACACTGCACCTGACTGCAAACTTCAAATAATGCACAACCTTTTTAAAAGCGAGCAACTGATGAAGTCATGTCAGAAATAAATATTAACCTCAGACCACATACGGACGTCTCTTGTAATAAATTTAACCGAACTTTCAGGTATCAGAGGACGAATCCTCTGACATGCAGGAACTGACTGGTTTTACATTTCCCCTTTGTTTGCAATTAACAGATGGAAGTCAGACCTGATGGTCACCGAGGCTGAACAGACAGAAAGAGAAACTAACTGCATCAGCAAGCAACTTTGAAGAAAGAGGACACCGCAGCCTCGCCACGCTGTGTGACTGACAGGTGACCTCTCAAATCAGACGACAGCGACGAGCAAACGTGAAGACAGAGAGACAAACCGGGATTAAAGCAGTGATGGGCTGGACTCTGGTGGGACTTACATGTGTGGGGACGAGGGCAGCTGGGTACGCCAGTTTGTGGTGCCTCCACATCCAGAAGGAGAAGAGGACGACCGCGGCCAGGCCTATGATGGGAACCAGTGAGTAAAGCAGGGTGCTGAAGAGCTGGGGCTTCTGGGAGAACGGGTTGGAGGTGGCTGTGAGAGGAGAAACAGACATTATATAAGTCAGTCTGAGCTCCCTCGCTTTGTAACCACATTGTTCATGAGCTCATGGACTCGATCACCATTTTCAGGTCATAGCGAATAAATGATATAGGTAACTTTTACAAATCATAGTCATAATTAGAATTAGAAAGGAGGATTATCTGGTATGTTCAACACCAAGATGGTAACAATGAAAATGCTCATCTTAAAGCTTTGTGATTGAAACAGTGTCTGAAATCATGGTGATTATGTCCACCTTTTATACTGCATATGTAATGAAAGCTGTGAAATATCGACACTCAACCTTCTGAAGCACAAATCTCCAGGTGGAATGCAAAGGACATGCTTTCTTTCGCTGGATTAGTACCTTTTGGGGTTTTGTTTTTAATATTTCAAGCTGTAAAAACAAGCATTAGATGTTCAAAATGCCCAGTGGGATTTAAACTACGCGTGACCCAAGGGTCCCATAAGGAAAAGCCAACTAAATTAGGCTTCAGTGTGTAACAGAGGCAGAAATATTAGAAAGACTTCATTGCTCAACACGTCTCTTTTAATAGTTCTACAAAAATGACCAATGTGCACGACTAGACAAACAAACTTCAGCTGAAGTGAGGAGCCATGATAATAGATCGCCACGGTGCATTTTTGTTCAACCAAACTCTCAAGGCAGCATATGAAATAAATAGAAAGAATATAGGAGTTGGTAAATTGGCTATTGCTAAGTTGTTTAAATTGGACAGTAAAATCGTGAATAAATAAAAAATAAATAACAGATAAATGACAACAGGGCAAAACTGAGGGTTCTGTCATTGTTGAATTGAACGTGCGATGAATTTAAGGTGTGCGGTGCCCTGTACAACTCCAAAATCAGTGAGTTTCTGTTAACGCTGTATACGACAGGCTCCGTCTACAAGTGGAGTACTTGAAGGAGAGACAAAGTGGTGCTTTCTGCCACAACCTCACCTACTTTCAAAGTGCAGGGAGAGCACGACAGATCTGAATATGTTAAAACACCAGCAGCACTTTGTGTGTAAAGAACAACTTCACTGATTCGCTGACGTGTCTCGACTTGTGGCCTTCATCAGGTTCCTGGCAGTAAGATAAACCGTGCCCGAGCGTTAAAATAATACAGAATTGCTCAACTTATTTGCAACCTGTTGGAACTGATAGTTCTCGATATGCCTCAAAGGGTGGACATGCAAGAACACCGAATCTCTCACAACTCATACACCATCAGGGATTGAGCAACCAAACTTGCCACACGTGTACATCTCAGGCCCCCGAAGGTTCTTATCTATACCAGATATTATAAAATCATCATGTTGCTTAGCAACCACCTACCAGTGAAGTTTTAATGACCCATTTCTAGCATTTAAGCACCCAAAACACCTCATGAAAGCATTGCATCCTTTTTTATTCATGATAATAACATCTAACTTCTATTCACAGTGCTTGAAAAGCATCATATGAGATGTTAAAGACCCCATCATGTTGCCTGCCTCCCACCTAATAAAAAATGACAATTATACTTTCACCTGAGGCTTTTTATTGCAGGTTGACCCAATTTTGCCTTCAATGCTGTTTCAATTCTTCATGGTACATACTTAACAAGAAGCTGGAAACAATGTTTAGAGATTTTGATGTGACAGCATGACACAGTTGCTGCAGATTTGTTGACTGCACATGGACGATAAGAATCTGCTGTTCCACCACATCTTAAATGTGCTCTAACTGGATTGAGATCTGGTGACTGTGGAGGCTGTTGGGAGTACAGTGAACTCAATGTCATGTTCAAGAAACCAGTTTGAGATGATCTGAGCTTTGTGACATGGTGTATTACCCATCAGAAGATGGTAGACATAAAGGGATAGACATGGTCAGGAACAACACTCAGGTAGGTTTGTGGTGTTTAAATGATGCTCTGTTGGTACTAAGGGGTCCAAAGAGTTCCATGAAAATATCCCACATTACAGCACAGTCACTTAAATCATCCTTCCCCATTCTGATGCTCAGTTTGAACTTCAGGAGATCGTCATAATGATTTATTTAATCTAAGATTACGTTTATTCTGATTGGTGATAATATCAGATCCTCCAATTCAGATAGACCTCCCTTCCATTGAAGCGCCTATCACAAAGCACAGAGTCACGTCAAGCTTGTTGGATCCTAAACCAGCCACAACAACAAAAACACGGCCAACATCCTCTTGGTTACAAATGTGGTAACGGCCACAGAAAGGAGTGTGGGGCAGTCTTCCTGATCATACACAGAAAATATCTCCATGAAGTCAATTTGCAGAGCGGCATGAAGAATGCCTGATTTATAGAGGTTCTAAACATTTAATGATTTAACATGTGAAGGTTTTTCCTCTCCTACACTGGTATCATCGGTTTCTGTATTATATTTTATATTTCAGTATTTTTAAATTGTGCTATACTTCACAAAAGACATTTCTGACTTCTTTCCTCTTGAAGCTCTGGTTTTTCTCTTTCCACAAGAGTGCAGGACTTTATATTGCAGAGAGAAACGAGCCCACAGTGACTGAAACTCTCAGAAGAAACTGCTCCAGGATCAGCCAAACAAAGACAAGAGTACACAGCCTTCCTAGCTGGCCTCACGCTGGGCCTCCATCTCTAAATGCAGCTCTAACCCTGCTTACAGCCACCGTGCTTAGAGATCATATCAGCGCACATAAGCGCACACAAACACACACACGCACAGCAGGATTAGCAAATCCATCTCGTGACATAACGTAATCCGCCTGCCAAAAATAACAGCTCTGAACTGTGCCCGACCCCTGCAGGAGGCGCAGGGTGACGCCTGCTCACTCAGCCTGTCCTCCCGTCACAAAGCGGCCGTCTGATTCGGCAGCGCTGTCAAAACGCCGACGCTCGGACGCCGACCCGCCGCTGCCGCCCTCTGAGAGCAGGGAAGTGAAGAAAGGCGTGAGGGAGGGGGTAGGTGCCGACAGGACTGCACCAGCTGCATTGTGGGACCCTGAGGGTGTTTGTCGGGACGTTGTGGAAAGTTGTTCCTCTACAGGAAGTCTGCAGGTTTCACAAAGTCAGATTTAAAGGGTGAGACAGACGGGCCTGCCAGACACTTCAGCTGCAAACTGATGAGCGCAAGGACACCACTGGTTGGTGAAGCATTAATCACCGGTACCTGAATGTGCTTTAACCTCCTGTTATACTAAATTCAGGGATAAGTACATCTTTTTCATTCATTTTATTTATATACTTATAAATACTGTACTCCTAATTGATTAATTTATTCCTTTGATCGCTTGTCTCTTTAACTTATATTAAATTACCCATAATAGCACATAACCCCCAGTTTTGTCTAATTTCCTGCTTTACAGTGAAGGACTGTGAACTTTACTAACCTGCATGAAAAACGCTATACAAATAAAGTTTGATTAATTTCCTGCCAGTCCTAAATTAAAGATTTCTCTTGCGTTTAAAAGATGTCTGAGGTCTGAAATCATTTCTATTCATTTTATTATTGAAGCAGGGTTGAATCTACTCACGTTAAACATGTTTGTTGACAAAATGGCCAAGAATAACAGGAAAACGTACAAATTTCTGTTCTGATTTCCATCGGTAGCCGTTTTGTCTGCTAGCTTCTCTACTAATAGATTATTTGGATTTAGTTGTGACCCGGCCTTGACCCCAAAGGATGAGCTTCATTACTCACAAGGCTGCTGGCCTTAAAGGTGAGGGTCAGGCTGGTATCAGTAGGCGGAGAACCCAATGGAAGTTAAAAAAAAAACATGAAGAAGAAAGAAAGATTTTTTCCTGTGAAATAAAAATGAGTGGGTTGGCTGCCTGGGGCTTGGTGACGTCTGAGGACACTTTTTGACACATGCTGCAGGTAGTTCGGCCTGTGCTTTCGCATACCTGATGGAAATATAAGTGCAGCAGCAGAGGTGGGGAGGAGGGCTGTTTGAATTTTATTTTGGTTATAAAACACACTTATGTGGTTTTAGAATACGACGTGTTGTCAATAAACATTCTGCATCAACAAATTTTTATTATCCGTTTCGTCGATTATGGCGACAAATCGTAGCAGCCCCGATGTTCAGTTAATTCAGAGTGTCATTATCGAGAAGAAAATAGCAATTGGTGCATAGTTCCACTAAGATCGGCAGCGTGACTCCCTCACAGGATAGTTGACAGATTTGGAATGATTTTAGCCGAATACAGCATGAAAGGTGGAGATGGGCAGAGGTGGGTTTGCCAAGTAGCTTGCAGGGGCAGTGGCAGCAGCAAATGAAAGCAGACTAAAGCTGAGTTATAAGATGACGCTGTCCAATAGATGTGTCAGCTGAGCTGTGAGCTGATGTGGACTGGCACTGAGGTCGCAGATCTGCCCCAGCTGTGGTCAGTCTTCATTTCCTACTTGATCTCATGCTTCGCTCAATTTTTTTTCCACATTCATTACTGTGCAGAGCCACTACACTTAACGCTGATATCATCAGCATTGCTGCATTTACATTCACCATTTAACCCACATTATGAGGCTGTCTGGACTTTACATGTAAGCTAGTTTAATGTCTCATTTCCATTCCTATTCAAGGAGGTAAACACATTGTTTTTTTTAACATTTTTGTTTCTTAAAATAAATTCCATTGCATTGAAATGGGCTAAAAAAGGAGTCTGAATCATGTTCTTAGGGATAAATTGATCTTATATTCTTCTATAATATATCAGTTACTAAGCTCAGTGGATATTCAGAACCATGAATACATACTGATGTGAAATCTTTTGCAATATTTCCACTTCATTACAAATAAATGATTCACATATTCGCTTAAATATTTTTCCCGATGCTTCGTTTAGTGCAGGTGAGAACCACACAAAGCCCAGACATGCCTCCCTCAAACCTGTATTCACTTTTTAATCATCATTCCAGCCCTGAACACCTGGAAGGAAGCTCAGTTGATGGCAGCCCTCCATAATTTCTTACATCACACCCTTTGTGCAAGGTAAGGCTTTCAAAATAAAAGCCCGGATGTCTCCAGATTGTAGAAATAACTTGTATGTGCTTCTGATTGTTTGCTTAAGGTATATTTTTTTATTCATGAGCCATGCTATAGAAACAAAGTTGATAGGAATAACTTTAGAAATAACCTTCCAAACAAGTACTGAGGTACGAAGTTGATAAGTTGGGGTTTTAATATAAAACCAATCAAACCAAGCCGTGAGCACCTCACAATCAGTTAATATGTGTGTATTATAACTTTAATCTTTTTCACGAAATATTTTACCTCGATAGTATGAATACTTATAAATTCATAGGCCCTCGAAACACTTATGGGTATTCTATCAGAGATTAGCTGATTAGTTGATATAACGGAATATATTCACAGCTTTGATAGCAAAACTGCACTGATATAATATCTGTGACATGGAGAGAACGGAAAAAAGGACTGGGATCCTGGATGTTTGATCTGTTTTCTGATTTTTCACTGGAGAAAACTTCAAAAAGTGTATTTTGGGTGAACTTCAAAGGGTCATATATCACCATGGGAGACAGGTGGCTGCTCAAAACAAGTTACAGTATATGAAAGGACCCCTTTTCTTATCTACATTTTGATACCAGGTTCATTCTCTAGCCAAAATTCCTTCTGGGGCAAAAGACATTTCTAATATAGTCAAATATTATACATAAAGAATGGAGAAACACACTAACAGAGCTATTGTAAGGTGAATCACCACATTTTGGTTGGCCTGAGTGTTTCCAATGCCCCACTGACTCAGGCGTAGAGATCAGCTGGCGACCACCACCACCGGTTGCTAAAAAATAACAAATTACTCAGTACGCTCGTATGTTTGTGCTCGACTATGAGACCAGTCAATGATCCCCAGTAACAACCATTTGCAAGAGATTCCCTGACAAGTTGGTGAGTTGTTTGCGGGAGTCTGCTTGTTGCCATTTGGTCCCTTGTTTTTTCTCCAAGTTTATTTATGCAGCATCTTTCAGACACAATTTTACTTGGTCTTGGTGCTGCTCCACTAACCACCTTGCGATTGCAGCAGGTGGTCACCTGTTGTTTGCACAGAAGATGGCGACTTGTCTGCAAACACTTGCCAACTGCTTGCAGAGTGGTGGTGAAGCTGGTATCTTCTGACCTCAAAGTAAAAGTTGCACCATTTGAAACAGTAAGTAGTAAGGCACTTTTATGTGTTCTGTTTCCATTGCACTTTTTTATTTTGAAGTTTCATTATTGCTCAGCAAGAAGTTGGAGACAAATTGGCGATCTTTCATGCAAACTATAGGCGATCATAGCGATCTGCTATTAGCCAAAGGAAGCAAAAGATTGCAAATAGGATGATTCACTAAAACAATCGATTTCATGGTAATGATTACCAACAAACTCCAGCAACCGCTCGGCAACTGGTGGAGGAATACACATTTTACCTCAGTGACCAGAGGTTGCCAGGGAGTCACAGCCTCATCTCTACGCCTGTGTGACTGCTTCGCATTCAGTGACATTTTAAAAAAAGTTCCAAGTCGAATTTAATTGAAATGACAGTTAAAACTCTTAATATGATTTTTCACTCCAAAAAGACCCAGCCAATTGCTACCATTCCACTTAATTTTACTCCATATTTTCCTCCTGGTCCCACAGTGTGAGAAACACTGAACATCCTATTTATGTTGTTTTACAAAAATAGAGGATGTTCACATCACTACACTCAAATCAAAAACGCAAAGTCAAGTGGCGCCTTACCGGAGAGCACCTGACTGATGAACCAAAGAGGCATCTCAACCGCAATATGGATAATAGATATTAAGACATCATTACTAATAATGAGAAGTATTGATGTCCGCATGTTGTATATAATAGTTTGGACCTATTGCAGGGATCAAGCCCTGAATACGTTTTTCATAAACCTAAAAAAAATATCTCAGGATCAAAGCAAGATCTGAGTGTACACCGGCAGATGAGGACAATGCACTGAACACAGCAACTGGATGCTCCCCTCTAAAGTTCAGTGAAGTGAGTAAAAGCAACAAGCATTGAAAAGAGCTCTGGCTGATGCTCAGTGCCAAATATGGACCAACCCTTGTGCAGTTCGAGTGCCTGTAACTCAGAAAAGATTAATAGCATATAGCATGAACTTACAACTTTCCAGGAACTCATTAAACATATATTAAAGCATTAAGCTCAAGCCTAGCAAACAAACTGCAGCTCTGACTAAAAGAAAGCGTTTGCGCCCGCTGAGAAGTCGTCATTTTCAGTGAGCGTGCTGGACTGTACATACTGTAGGCGGTCGAATGGTGCGGGTCGCTCTGCGGGGGCGCTTCAGGGGCGTACAGGAACCTCTCGTTGCACATGTTGCCTTCACAGCAGCAGAAGAAAACATCGGGACTCTCCTTCCTCTCCACACACTCGTTACTGCAGAGGACACAGAGGTGGAAATCAGAAACACTCAATCCTCTCCATGCACTGCAAAAGGACATGGGAGCTATTTTGAACATGCACTCACTCCAGGAGACGTTACGCAAAAAAAAGAAAAAAAGAAAACACACACAACAAACAAACACCGCTTTCCATTCCCTCGCTGCTGCAACAGAGGACATGAAACAAAACATTTATAAAATAACTCCTACACATGCGAACATGGATGCCGACAATCGCGCTTGCTCTCTCTTCTCACACTCACGCAGCCATCAGATAAAAGCCAAAGGAAGTGGCAGCCGCCCTCGATTTGCTCTGGACTCTCCAGGGAGGTGAGGCGGCGCCGTCTGAGCAGAGGTACCCCGAACTGTGCGGGCTACACATCCGACAACAACTTTATCGTTCGGGAATCAAAAAGGAAAACAGAACTGGCTCAAACCGGTATCCGCGGCCAGGGTGATGCTTTACTCTGGGACAAACTATAATAATCTCTTATTATCATCATCATCTGTTTACCGTCCTGGATGTGGACGCATAATTCACGCTGTGGTTCAGGCTCCCTCGCGCGTGGTAATTAAAATGCAGCCATTTGGATGTGGAATCTCACACAGGGACACAAATTATGCTCAAGGTGATTTTAAATGTATTTAGAGTTGAGGCTGCTGCTTTTGTCCTGATTCAGAGGCAGTGCAGAAATTAATGGGCAGCTTCTCAGCAACAACCCCTGCCACCATTAAAAGCTCACCCTCTTAGAGCGCACGCATGTCTGGTTAAAGTTTGATATTTCCCGTATTCTGTTACTTACTGATGGGAATTTAACTACTATTTTATACCATGCAACCTTCTAGTGACAGCAGAAAGTTCCCTTAAAATCATCAGCTGAGATTTCTTATGTTTTTAAGGTTAAAGGGAGTCTGCTGGATGCAAAAACCCAAATGTAAATACACAGAAATGTAATCAAACTACAGTTTATTTACTTTAACTGGACTTCATGAGCTATTCTGCTTGCTATTTATAAAGCCACTTTATTGTATATACTCAGTGTTTTTTATACAGTGTCCTGTATTTTATTTAAAGTTTAGACAGGCGTGGGAAGGTTATTAGGAAACCACTGCACTGTTTGAACAATGTAAATCTTAAAGTGGGACTATTCTGCTAACATCCATATTTTTATTCTTGGACCCTATTAGAGTAGCTATGCATGATTCGCAGTTCAAAATAATCCAAATTTGCCCTACATGCCCATCAATGATGCTTGCTGTGTGCTTATACTATGACTATAGCAGGTCATTTAGTCCACAGTACCTACTAAGACACACTCCGCTTTCCCAGTAATATGTTATGCATGTGGTAATCAAAGACGAATTATAATATAAATAAATAAACAAAAATAATTTTCTTTGTTTCCTTTTTGCACTGTTACTTCAGCCAGACTGTTATCTGAAACCAAAATGGGAAGTTAGATGGTTGTTTTTTCCCCCTCAATATTAAACCAAAGTCATGTGACCTACTTCAATTTTATCAGATAAAACAACCCCCAAATTTTGCTTTTTTTTCCCTCTTTAATTTCTCATGTTAGACAGATATTAGGCAGGCAAACTGGAAGCTGAAGTGCAATGAATATTAAAATAATAAGGAAATAATAAGGAAACAAAGGAGGGAGGCAGGTGGATACACAAGTGTCATAGATAGGTTGATTCAGTGGGTAGGCAGGTGTGATGGTTGAAAAGCTAGATAGGTAGCAATGTAAGAAGGTAAGTGGGCGGATAAACAGGTGTAGTGGTAATTACATGTGGTGGTTAGTTGATAGGTAGGAAGCCAGGGTGGCAGTGGGCAGGTAACTATTGGAATAATTGGTTGGTATGCAGAGTGGGTTGGTGGGTAGGGGGTCTGGTCGATTGCCTGGTAGGAGGGTAATTTGTTTGACTGATAGAGTCAATGATTGGGTGGCTAGCTGGTTGGGTAGTTAGGTAGGTAGTGTTGTCGATTGGTTGGTGGGTGGATAGGGAGAGAGAATAATTGGCAGGTTGGATGATGATTGAAGGTTGATTGGTTGTTTGATGTTCAACCTTTCAACTAAAGCCACGTCCAGCCACAATAAATGGCAGTTTAACACACAGCTGACCACACCAAAGCAGTAAAACTCACATATTTGTTCAGCATATCTTTAAAATGCTTTTTTACCCTCCCCGTAAATGTTTCCTGCTTACCTGTCGTAGCAGTTGACATCATCCAACCAGCATCCCTGCTTGACAATCTCCACAGTCCCGGAGACATTTTTCCATGTGGCGAAACAGTGCCGCCTCTTGTCTTTCTCGCCATAGCAGGGTTCGATGCCGCTGCGGTTAGTCCGCTCCTTCTCCCAGCTGGAGTTGTAGTAGGCGCACTCCTGCGTCTCTGAGCGTCCCAGGATGGCGCCTGGAGAGGACAAAGAGGTTATTCTTTAATTTCTTTCCTTTTAATTTGAAGAAGAGCATTGTTGACTCTTGCAGGGGAAGATAAATTACTCTATCAAACATGTTGTCAGGTGAAGTCTCAAACACTCATGAAAGAAACTTTTGAATGAGGAAATTTACAACCGCTGTGGCTGCGAGGTGTAAGAGTTGCTCTCCTTCCTTGTCACTGACAAAGAAGATAATTTAGCTGTGTATCAATAACTGGTGGAAGGACATTTCTTTACAGCCTCCACATATAAAATGAAGTGAAGTCATAAAACATTTCTCAATAATAAAAATTCACTTCTCTGGTACTTTTCTATGTGGACTCCCAGAATGCCTCTGAATCAATACACCAATGAAAAATAAAAGCGTTAAAAAAATAAAAATGGCAGTTACTGGAGGAACAAAAAAACAAAAGTTCCTGTCCACAAACAAAAGCAGAGCAGGGACGATCGACTTCTATCCCCGCCAAAATAAAAGGGACTCTGATTTCCTGCGGATGAAGCCTGCAGGCAACAAACTGATATCCAGGGAAATAACTGCATGACAGCTTGTCAGTTTAGCATTGCTGCCGCTGCCTCTCATCACCTGTCAGAGATTTAGTCCAGTTTAGACTGCTGACAAGTCTGAGGATAGTCAGCCGCTGTTTGCCTGCTTCCTGGCGCTGCAAGCTAAACAGCCCAGACACACAGGAAACAAAGATTACTTCCCACATTATTTGGTTTGTGCTGCTACAAAGTGAAATAAAGAAATTTTGACTCTTAGTCCTCTAAATTTGTCCATTCAGTTTTTAAGCCATGAAATGAAACCGAAAGAGTTTCTGAGCTCCTTTATGCTAAATTTCCTTTTCGTTTTACGCATTTCTGTTGAATTCTACCTTCCACAGCCAGCTTGCTGCCATTTGCTGTCGAGATGTAGCAAAAAAACAAAAATCTTTGCTAGAGTTACCCGACAGCCACTGATTGCAAATATATTTGCAGAGGTGTATATGCCTTATATGCTCTATTTCCCTGTATCTTTGCATATGTGCTTGCACCCATTTCGTATTTTCCTAGCAAAATATAAAGAAATTAGGGGTGTCAAGGCCTCCATACTGCTGCTTTGTACTACAGTACTTGACGCTGATTGTACAAAGCCAGGTTTCCATGGTACAACATTCGCAAGTCTATTAATCAGGTTGTATGTGTGCGCTTATACACCACTCTGCATTTAATCATTAGTCATTATTAAGCTTTAGCTCTCTTCCACAGTGTGTCTTTGTCCTGTCCCCCTCCTCACCCCCAGCCAGTCATGGCAGATAGCTGCCCCTCCCTGAGCCTGGTTTTGCTGATGGTTTCTTCCAGTTAAAAATGAGTTTTTCATTCCCACTGTTGCCAGGTGCTTGTTCAAAGGGGGTCATCTGATTGTTGGGGTTTTCTCTGTGTTATTGGAGGGTCTCCACCTTAAAATGTAAAGCACCTTGAGACAATCAGTGTTGCCTCAACCAATTGGTAATCTTGTAAGCTTTTATATATAGGATTCATATTGATGAAAATCTTTGTCAGACCACAATACAACAGATAAATACAATTTCAAAGACATGGAAATGGTGTGCGCTGTCAAAAGGCTCTGAGCTACCTCAGTCTGTTTATATAAGTCAATTAAAGCTATTAAAATGAGGCACTGGTATCCAACTCTGGAGTCAACATTCAGCAGATATACAAATGATACATGGCTTCTGTTTTTTGTTGCTGCTAAATGTGCAATTAGTGAGATTTGTGGCCTTTCGGATGAAGAGTGAGAAAAGCCACTAAAGTAGAGGCTGTTAGCTGGACATTTTTAAACAAACAGGATTTGTTATTTATCTCTTTATACCCGTTTAATTCACTCTTAATTGTCTGTTTTTTTGTTTTTGTTAAATTGTTCCACCCTTGTAGGATTTGCGCTCTTGACCTAATTGCCTTTTGTTTATTGCTGCTTTTAATGTCTCAAAAGCACACTGTAATTTAAGAAAAAAGCGGACAAATAGAAAATAATGTTCCAATTTATGGGATCATTATCCGCTCTCCTCTGCCAGTGAAATCACGTCGCAGAGGAGAAGAGTCCTGACCGTGTCTGCAGTCACAGTAGCTTTCAGAAATTAGAGCTTAGCTTGCGTAATGGAGGTTAACTTTAGAAATATCATGTATTTTTCAATAAAATGGCTGCTTAAGTAAAGCCAGTTAATGCCAGCCGGGTCCCCCAGAAGCGTCGCAGGTCTCTTTTCAACGACATTAACAGCTGCAGATGGAAGTGAGAGGAGAATGGCTACTTTACTGGCAGGCGAGGTCACGCTGCCTCTTACCAGCACCGACAGCATTTTCTCTCTCGTCAAATCCATTTCCCATGAAGCCCCAAACTATTTCACAGCAACAGGTGCAACTGTGAAGTGCTGTCTGCGTGATTGAAAGGAAATGGCTCAAGTAAAGAGGGAGTGAGAGGAGAAAGATAGTTGGGGCTGCTGAATGAGCAAAGCTGAAATAATTGGTTCTCAAAAAAAACTAAACAACTGTACTTTTCTATATGGTAGCTAATGTTACCAGCAACTTTTACAGCAATCAATTTTAATGCATGTTCATGAGTTACATAGCAGTACAATTCAATTCTTTTGGGAAGGCTTTCCTCAAAGACAAGGTTTAGGAGGGTGCTTATGAGAATCCTTGACCGTTCTTCCAGAAGCGCATTTGTGAGGTCAGACATTGTTGGGTGAGAAGTCCTGGCTCACAGTCTCCACTCTAATTCATCTCAAAGGTGTTCTACCTGGTTGAGGTCAGGACTCTGTGCAGGCCAGTCAAGTTCTTCGACACCAAACTCGCTCATCCATGTCTTTATGGACCTTGCTTTGTGCACTGGTGTGCAGTCATGTTGGAGCAGGAAGGGGCCATCCTCAAACTGTTCCCACAAAGTTGGGAGCATGAAATTGTCTAAAATGTCTTGGTATGCTGAAGCATTAGTGCACGAGTTGCTTTCACTGAAACTAAGAGGCCGAGCCCAACTGCTGAAAAACAACCCCACACCACAATCCCCCCTCCAACAAACTTTACACTTTGCACAAAGCAGTCAAATATCGTTTAGTACCGTTCCCCTGGCAACCGCCAAACCTGAACCCGTCCATTGGAATGTTGGACGGAGAAGTGTGATTGATCACTCCAGAGAATGTGTCTCCACTGCTCTACAGTCCAGTGGCAGCATGCTTTACACCACTGCATCCAATGCGTTGCGCTGTGCTTGGTGATGTAAGGCTGCAGCTGCTCAGCCATGGAAACACATTCCTCTCTACGCACCGGTTCTAAGCTAATCTGAAGGCCGCATGAATTTGGAGATCTGCAGTGTTGGCGACCAGAACACCTGCTGACCCCGCTCTGTGATTTTACATGGCCTACCACTTTGTGGCTGAGTTGCTTTGCTATACCACTAATAGTGGCCTGTGGAAAATCTAGTAATGAGGAAATTTCATGACTGGACTTTTTTCACATGTGGCATCCTATCACGGTACCACGCTGCAATTCATTGAGCTACTGATGTGGATGGATAAGTGAATACTTTTGGCAATACAGTGTAAGTTGGTGTTGGATTATATAAAGCAATTCTCCAGCTGCACATTCCAACAATAAATGACTTTAAGATACATCAATACGTTTCCATGACTTAGAGGATGTTAGTTTGATGTTGTGTTACATAAGGCATTTATTCTGTAGAGTGGGCTATTGTTTCCATTTATGGCCCCCACTCCACTCCTTATTCATCCATTCACACACTCATTTATACAAGAACATATATTTTAACATTCACACACTCACACTCTGACAGATGCATCCCAGGCAACTCGAGGGTCAGTATCTTGCTTGAGGATACTTTGGCATACATGGAAATCTAAACACAAGTCTGCTGATTGGTAGATGACCACTGTAACAACAATAACAATGTTTTCAAATTGTTGCAACATCTATCTGTGAGTCTCTGATTCGATGACATGATGGTACAGTTATGTCTTCGGCCTTGCCGTGATGGTGCAAAAGCTGCAAAACTGGGAGAAAAGGCTTGGGACAGTGCATGTGAAGTCAACTTTGTTGTCCAGTGCCGTTCCTCCAGCACCAGACAGTTGGTATAACAAAGAACTATATCCTTTTTTATTTTGCCTATGGTTGCCTGTCCACTGGTATTCATTTAGCGTTGGGTTCACTTTCAAATTAGGCTTTTAAAACTATTCTAATCATTCCATGGTGCAAGGAAAACAGGCAGCGGTAAACCATCGACTCCTGTGTTCTTAATAGTAAAATTACTACTTTTGTTAATGGAGCCCAGAGAGCAATAAAATGGTTTCAGCTTCCAGTGGAAAAGTAAAACAGAGAAAATGACCTAAAAACAGCACACACCTGAATTTCTTAAAATTGTTTTTTTTTTTTTTTACTTTCACCCATGAACCACAGGCGTTTCTGTACAAAAACCACTTCAAAGAAACCAAACCATCCCAGCTTACCCAAACAAACACTCGTTATTGTAAATGTGTCTTTAGGAGTAAAATTGCTGTTTTTGTCAATGGAGTCTGGTGGCTGCTTCCAACAGCAATTAACACAAACATCAGAATTTAGTTTCCTGCGAACTGCTGCAGCTCTTTTACTTTATCCTGACCTCAGTTTGTTCTCAAAGGTTGCTTTGACAAGAAAACGGAACATCTAGCCAACTTCAGAGAAAATGCCAAGATGTACACTGCGTACTGCCTTTCAGCCTTAACCCCCCCCCCCCCCCCAAAACAAAAATAACACAAGCACAGGAAAAATAAGTATGCAGTATGCTAATGTGTAATGATGCAAAGGAAAAAAATCTACAGTGGAATAAAGTCACGGATATGTGACTGTACAGGGGGGAAAAAAGGAATTTGCCCTAACGTGCATTATAGCAGAAATAACGCCACGGGGAAGATTGCCTCATCTGACGTGTGGTTTATGCGGTCTTCATTTTCCCTCCCAACCCTCCTACTCCTCCCACAAATAAACACATTTAAAACTTTCTAGGTTTGTATCTATGTGCATTTCACTCCTTTTCAAGATAATAATAAAAAAAAAAACCTACTCAACTGCAGCGATCGTGCCAAATTAAGGTAAACAAGATTGGTAAATGTCGATGCTTGAGCCGGCCAAATTAACAACTTTTTTTTTTCTTCCCCCTGAAAACACAAACTCCTGCCAAGACACCCTTCAGCAAAACATTCACATCTGCAGTGGGGATTATACGTGACAAAGAGTTGTTGAAAAGCCTGGTTTTCCTGTCACAGCCATTATACATTTGCATAAAACACAGCAAAAGCAACACTCCCTTCAGACATCCCATCATGCCTTTAGGTTGTTGTTTGGTTGCAGTTGGGTTCCAAGCCACATCTGGAGGTTGAGGGGAAAATTTAAAAAAAAAAAAAAAAAGGAAAGGAAATTTGTTTTCTTTGACCGGCGAAGAATGATGAACCAAAAACCAACCAAAAAAATAAATAAATAAAGGTGGGAAGACCAAATTTTCCAACCGCAGATTCCCTGAAGGCAGTGACAGATAAGGAAGGCGAGTTGATGCTTTCCCTGAAAGATCCTATCCTTGAATAACCTATGATGTTACGCATGCATCTAAATACAAATGGCAAAATCCCTGGTGGTGTTTTGCTACACTTATCCACTCCAATCAGCCCTTTAGCAGTTTAAGTGTTCACTGTATGGCGCCTGCTTTCTATTATTTCTCTGCTTCCTAGATGGGGATGAATGCACCACTCGCCTCACTGGCCTCTCGTGGGAGCTGAAGGCGCTAATGATGGAGAGGTACGCCGAGGTAAAGCGGAAGGTTAGCTCATTAGCCACTTCTGGTGCGACTGCATTAGCTGTGCTAGCACTGATCCCCCGTGGACGTCACGTCGCGGTGCTTGGAAAATGCAGTTTCTATCAAGCATGGGATGGTTTCCACTGAGTGCAGGCAGCCTGATAAGCAACTTCATTACAAGGAAGTCTTAATAAAACAAGCGTTCAGCACAGAGCAAACATTGCTGCATACTTGTGCACTCCAGTTGGATAAATAAAGCCCAGAAGAGAGTAAAAAAAAAAAATGGCTCACAAGTTTGAGATAAGGTTGATTTGTGAGACCAAACACCAATCTACCCGCTATCTTGCCGTTTATGGCAAAGAGAAGCTTAAACAACTCATGTTTTGACTTTATCTTTTTTGAAAATGGCTAAAATGATAATAATGTTGCTCCAGCTGTGAGACCAACTGTTTTTTGACCAAATCTGTGGTGCTTTCCATTCATTCTTTACACTGTCAATCTGAATATCGAACCTTAAGGGCTTAGAGTGAATAATAAGGGTGTAACATCTGCTATGCTACGCTACGCTCGGTTCGGTATCTGAAGCCAAAGTGTCAGCAGTCTATTTGTGTTGACGTGCTGGAACAAAAACTTGTTGTTTTCCATCAGCGACAGCATGTTAGTGGGGACTTTTCAAGTGGATAAACACAAAAACTAAGGTAAAAGTGGTCATAGAACACTTTTACTCGCTATGGAAGCTCCTGTGCTTGGGATCAGCACTGGAGCACTTTCATCTATAAGGTGTCCACTGGGAACACCATGAAGCAAGTGGTTCTTAAACCAGTGGGGATAACACTGGAACTGTGCCAACAATGCATTGGTAGAAAAACGGCAATATTGTGCGTCTTCAAGTGACACAACAAGGGCGAATCCCGAGTTCAACTTCTCTCATTTTTGAGGTGAGCTACTTAAATGGATACCAATGAGATCCAAGGATACTGCTGACTGATAGGGATGGACAATATGTTAGGGTCTTCGTGTAACCCAAGCAACTGAGCTCTGAATGTAATTTTAAATAGCCTTATATGTGGACAGGGCTTTATTGAAAGTTTACTGGCAGCATCTGAGTGATTTAATTACGATCAATATTACACTTTGTTCATATATTTTAAAGCATTATTTTTGATTTTGTTATTTAATTTATTTTTTAAAAACGGACACTCAAGATTTGTTACATGTAGTCATGCCAGCTTTTCCCTTCATAGTGTGAAACTTTTCCAAGTTTCCAAGGACAATGGGGTGAAATTTGCCACAGTGAAGCCTGAACCACGAAATGATTGCCAGAATTTATTTATTTTTGTAATTTTGAGGTTTTAGTTAACCTTTGACAAATTTAAATAAAGAAAAGAAATTAAATATCAATTTGCACATATGAGTTTTCATTTGTAATATTTTTGCTATATCTGGTATTTTTACGCAACTTATTGCTGACAGTTTTTCTTAAACAAAAGCAAATAAAGGGGTTAGGGTTTAAAAAAAACATATCAATGATGATGTAGAGATGTTATAAACGTATGTATTGAAACTACGGTGCTGCACCTACATCAGCACCTCACCTCATGATTTCTTACAGTGTTTCTTTTTTCTTTTGTTTCCAGCCAGATGATGCGCCTGGTGTCAATGTAAGTAAAAAACAACAACATAAAAACAAAAAGAAAACATGGAGACCTTTCAGATGGTACAGCTTATTTTGAGCAGCCACCTATCCCACATGGTGACTTTTTTTAGTTTAACCAAAAATGTACTTTTGGTTTTCTCGAGTGAATGATCAGATCACACATCCGTCGTGCCAATGGGTGCTTCTGTTTTTACACATCACCAAAATTAAACTCGCGCAGAAAGTACTAAACCTATGATACTGCTGCTCAAACTTGGAATGAGTTTAAAGTTGATTTGTATGTCTATGAAGTTACGAGGGCTCAAAATGCTCAAATTTAACAGGGACCGAATTTCAACTCAACTGTATGTACTTCAAAGGCCTGTAACCCAGAAAATATTCTTAGTATAGAGGCAAAATTTGCATGACTTCATTAAATATACTACAGTAATTAGTCTAAAAACAAAAAGGGAACTCATCTGATTCTGAGGGGTCATGGCGGATCTGATTTAAATGAATTATTTCTTGAGATGTTAGCTCCCATGAAACACGTCAACAGCTTCATTCAGGTATTACAGTTTGCCTCAAAGAGCTGCGAGCTATGTGAACTGCAAATACAGCGCCGAGTTGTAAATACAGCCGTTAAGAGCTCAAATCAATCACTCCTCTGAAATGAGGTGACAGTACAGGCCGGCTGTCTATAGCGCTGTGCGCCAAAGGTGGCCAAGAGAGCTGCCGGGTAGCATGGCGGATGTGAAGGATATAAAGCAGAGAAATCAATCTTCTGACTAAGTTGCAGCTCAGAGTTGACTAAAGTGGATAATGTCACCGAGCGGTTGTGCAAGGACATACAATAACAGGGCTTCCACCCACAAACACACATGCTGGCAATAAAGAGATGCTGTCCTCAAAGATATCTCACGTGTGGAAATGTCAAACACAAGCGGCACGGGCTCACTTTGTTTACCCGTGATGAGGTCGGTCGGCCTACAGACGCTCTTAATGCAAGGCTGCTTTCTTTGCGATGACGCTGGTAACGTATATTTAATTCATTACGAAGTAAATGAAAGTGTCAGGGTGTCGAGATAAATGAACCAAAACACAGGAAAAAAAAAGAGTAACAGCAAAGTAATGAACGGAGGAGGGAAAATTAAGCAGCTAAAAGCAGCGGTGTGCTATTTAGCCTTAATCAACACGCCTGGCTAATTGATAGTAATGGTTGTCAGGGAGGTTATGCTGGAAGGTAAGCTCACGCGGGTTAAACAGGAAAAGAAAAGCATCCATTTACACTTCATATGGAGTCCATGCATCAGCTCATCCTTGGAACACTTTTTGTGACGTTTAATTGGTCATCCCCGTCAAAAAAGAAAACAAAAACAACGCTACTTCCTTCCTACTTTCACACTCTCCTCTCTTTTTGTGAGCACAAATGACCACAGTGGATTTTACTCGGGCGCTTCCATCCATACGAGAGATTTATCAAGGTTAACCGTGACCTACTTTAGCAGCGGACATTTCAGTAAAATGTCTAAACACCTCGACCTACTTCTCAATTCACTGGGGGCTATTCTCCTCACCCCTCGCTACAGCTGCCTGCTAGTGGTTATTCCAAAATGTTATCCCATCCCCACAGCAATTAAGCTCCCCGTTATTAAAGAACTATAAAACTGGCGAGAAATAAACTAAGGATGCAAATATTCCTGCAAAGAACCCTGCAAACAGAGAGAGAGTAATAAGAGGATGGAAAAGATGCCAAACTTGGCAGAGACGCCGCGACTTGAGGAGATTACTGATCATCTGTAGTCCGCATTGAGAATTCAATCTTTTTTTGTCAGGAGGCCAAAAGGTCACTTTAGGCGCACACAAATGAGAGACATTGAGTTTGAGAGTTGCAGCAGGAAGATGCAGAAGGCAATGAGAAAACGTATAACCACGTGTAAGTAAATCATATTTATAAGAAAAGGCTCCACAGGTGGCTGTTAAACATGGTAAAATGGACCAGTTTTAATGACTCAGTCAATCTAGTTCTGAATTTAAATGAATCCAATAAAATGCACTTTTGTGCCTGAAGCAATGCAAATGTGAGAAATTGAGATACCGTCATGTACGGCTGAGCAGTAATTACACTCTAATTTGATCTTATTTTACAAGCATAACTCACAGTTTCTTTACTTCAAAAAGCCACTGGTCACTGATCCCCTGGCAATCTCCTCTTATTAGAGAAAAATGTATGTTCCTCAAGTGGTTGATGAGTGGTTGCTGGAGGTTGCAGGGTCCTAGTGACCAAAGCAACAGCAAGAAGATTTTGGGTGCGCCATTGTTTATGTCATTGGTTGCCTATTATGTGAATGAAAGGTCCCAACAACTCTTCAGTATACCACCTTTGCAACCAATTCCACATATCGACAGTTGTACTTCCCGCAAGCACTGGCCAAACAGTTGGAAAATAAAAAAGAAAATTCCTCAGAACACGCAGTTTGTTGCTGACCAGTCTCTACGCCTGTATGACTTTGACTGTTTAGCTAGGCTTCGGTCAAGACCCATCTACAGGGTTTAGTTCCTAATCAGACAACCTTATGGTCCCCACGATATGCAACTTTATTTAATTGTTTGACAGAATCTACAGATGCATTGGGATATACTTTATGAGACTGTAACTGTAACTTTTCTGCCAGAGAGATTACAGATGTCCCAGGCCAGACGACAAGCACAACTGAACAGTCTGCATTTTCCAGGAATTCAGTCCTTCGAGTTTCTGATTTATCAACAATCAACTATTTTTGCTGGATGCCGACTTATTGTTTAGCAGCAAAAGTTGAGCCAGACTCCACATTTTTGCTGGATGACTGATTTTTTTCTTTTTCATTGAAATCAATGAGAAGGCTGCATTCTTCTAAATGATCTGCTGTTGTTGCTCGGAACATAACCTCCGGAGCATTAACTTTTTACAGGAACAGTTATGAAACACGTTAAAAAGGTTTTAACCTTGTATTTCATCTCCTTTTACTGCACGTTGTTACTCAAATGGCTCCCCAGATGTCCAGAGAGGGATACATAGGATCACGAGAACTAGCACGTCTCTTTATTAGCAAAGCGAGATGGTTCTGGTGCGATCGGTCGCCAGGCCAGCGAGGTGCATGCTGGGTGGGAAATGACCACCAACCACCTGCCAAATGTTAGAGAAATTTCGACTGAGCCACTCTGGCAGGAAGCCAGCCAACGCCCGGAGGTTTTTTGTTCTCTCTGCTGGCTGGTGAAACCCATGAAGTGTTTGATTAATTTAAAGTCCTTGAGCTTGCGTGGCAGGAGGTCTTTTTGTCCCTCTGAGTTTGAAGAGCAACACTTACAGTTTAAAGAAAAAAGGCAAGGGGAAAAACAACAACAACAACAACAACAACATCTGCCAAACGGGCCACATTTCAGCCTCACAGTTTGGAAAACATGCCACTGCTTCATAAAAATAAATGTATATTTGGCTCCTTGCCGTTGCCAGTTGTGTTAACACCACAATGATTCAACCTATATCATGGCGGAGGACAAGTAATCTCTGGGTCGTGGAGGGCAGAAATATGGCAAAACAACAACAACAACAAAAAAAAAAAAAAAACCCGGGACCTGAGCTTGTCATCAGTGGACAATAACGGCGTTTAAAGGTGACATTTCAGACTCGAGAACAGCCCATCCAAGCATTTTCTGCCTGACGACTGTTGTTGAGGAATACAGGAACTAATATCCAATTTCCTGTGTGCGAGGCCCTGGTCACAGGGGCAGGCTGTGCTGCACTCTTGCTCTGCAGCCTCATAATGAAGTGGCATTTTGGCGGGCCGGGCCTGCGCTCAGCACTGCGTGCACTGAAGTAGGTAAACAACTCATTCATCAAGGCTTTTTTTGTGTGCCTGCCAGCAGCGAGGATTGTTCGTTATGATGGAATTTGTTCTAAGGATCAACTTATCATCTGCGTCCGCGGCCCAGATGAAATAGATTGGAGGTGATGTATGGGCGTTTGGGGCGCTGGTTTGTGTGGGAATCAGCCCGACCCGCAATGTAAAAAAAAAGAAAAGAAAAAAGAAACTCAGCATGAGCGATGGGCTTTGAATAAAGACGTTTGGGCTGAGACCACAGGTCAAAACGCCGTCTGCAGAGCTGGCCTCTTGGCTTCCCGGCAATGCTCTTTTTTTGCTCCTGATGCAACCTGACACTCCTCTCCCTCCCAAGATAACTGACTCAAGACATGACTAAATGCAGCTTTTACATGTTGGAGAAAAACTTCTAATCGTGAGCGGTGTTGAACACTCTGCCGCGAAAAGCCATGCACGTGGAGCAGAGGCAGTTCCAAAGTTGTGCAGCAGAGCAGTGAAATAAGCAGGGAGCACAACGAGTGCCAGTCCAGTTTAGACATGCACACAGAGAAATAAACAGAATTGACATGACTTCGGGGTCGCGTTGGGTTCAGGCAGAAAAGGTTTTATAAGCCGTCAGGTCTTGTTTGGAGCTGCAGCTCTTCCTCTGATGGTACTTTATCAAATAGGTATCTGTTATGACTACGTTAATAGAGGAAAAACAAAAAAGTCCACATGGAAAATGAGTGAGTGTAAAGCTATGATGCTGAGACGATTTGCTGTCAGATTGTGGCACATGGAGAGGGTGTAAAACTGATTCAGTTGCAGTTGTTAAACAGCTTGAATGTGTTTTTAAAAGTGTGTACCAGCCCTGAAAGAACCCTCTGTACTAATGAATTTATGATGGCTCAAAAATGCACACGCACAAAATTTCTACTCACCAGCCCCATGTACTTCCAGGACCTCTAGTCATTATTTGAAGGTAAAATTTTGCATGATTTCATTAAATATACTAAGGTTATTGTTTAAAAAAATCCAGGTGACTCTAGTGGGAACTTTTCACAGACTATTCGACCTACTTTATATTAAAAGACCTTTATTTTCCAATCTCCTGTTACAACGCCATATCTCAGTTTTTGGAACGAGACTGGACTTGAAGGCACGAGCGTACCATCGTGTCTGTGTTGGTGGCATCATTTAGGTGACGTAATCAGTCCAGGAGCTCAGATTAAAGAGAGAGAGATACTGCAACAGCCTTAAAAAAAACATCACAACTCACTGAGAAAAAATTTAAACTCATTGCATTGTTTCCTAATTTCAACTTTTTCAAGTGCCAAGGTCATTGTAGTTAACCCAAACTAAGATAATAATCAAAAAGAGTAAAAGTAACACTGAAACTAATAAAAACTAAACTGAATTTTTTTTTTTTTTTTTAAAAGTCAAAATGAAACAAAAATAAAACCTGTGCTAACTCAGTTAAGCACCACTATAAGTGGCTATGGAGGACAGAACAACAATAACAAGCTCAGTTTCAGACAGTTTTTTTTCTACCCTCGGATCTCTGAGGTCAGAGAGGGGGACCATGAAGCCCCGCCTGCTTGCCTTTCAAACCTTTTCACGACGAGCAGCCAATAAGAGGAAAGACTGCTTTCAAGGGGTTGCAGGAGCTATACTCAGGAGTTGCACAGAGATAAAGAAGGATCATTTTTTAACTTTGAATCATGCAAAGCAACTGTAGCAGTTAAAAGTGAAACTATCAAGTCTGAGTTTGACAGAGTCTCAGTTAGTTTGACCAAATGTTGTGCTTTCCTCCTTTTTTCTGCCTGAACAAATGTTATTATTTTTATTATATCATCATTATATCATTTCAAAAATGTAACTAAAACAACTTAAAATTACAGTAATGGAAATGCAAAGTCCCTAATAATCATAAACAGCCCACTGCAGAGTAGTCGCATGTAGTGAAGACTTAAATTATTTGCACCTCTTCATAATCCTTGTAGGCTCAGCTGTACTTAACAAGTAGTTCATGGCTCTTTTGATTTGATAGTAAAGGTTGTTGAACCCTATCTGCTGAGCAAAACAAAGAAAACAAAAACAAACAAGTACCTGAACAAACTAAACGTAGTGCTACTTCTCCATATCCACCATCCCATCTTTCTCCCTGACTCCAAAAACGTGGGCACTGCCAGTTAGAAATGCATCCCACCGCCTGCCTCCGGGGCAGCTCGGATAAAGATTTTTTCCACCATTTATAGCTGCTCCACTATCACAGGCATTAGGCAGCAGGGGCGGCATGGGAGACCATCGCCCCACGGTGAGGTTACCACCTCACAGTATGGATATTATGCACAATTTCAGAGCCCTGGCAGCAGATTTTGTTTTATTTTATTTTATAAATAAATAAAACAAACACTGTACAAAGTGTGATGGAGCCACCGCTAATGGAGCTGCTTCATCAGATTTTCTGTGCTGATTTTTAACCTCAAATAGGTGACAATCGCAGAAATGACAGGAAAGATGACGAGCTTTGTTCTTAGCATGTGACATTATGTCAAATTAGAGAAGCTGGGAAGGAAAGTTATATAATTGCATTCATTTAATTTCCAGCAGCAGCAGGAGGGCAGCGGTTGAATAAATAGGGAGGTGAATGTCTGGTCTGTGCATAAAACCGCTCTTTTACTTATTTATTTTACAGTAGACAGTAATTTTACAGAG